>NC_091282.1:774601976-775841976 GCF_032444005.1 Ranitomeya imitator
CTCTAACGGGGGAAGCGGCTCATTGTGAGCGCTGCCTGTACGGGGAAAGATCTGTAGAGGACCGGTGGAGGACCACACAGTCCTCCCTCCTGGAGATGAGCGGCGTCGCAGCTGTCCGGCAGCCACTTTTCTCTAAGAGGAAAAACTTGCAAGTTCATCCAAGAAATTAAGTATTTAAAGAAAAATAACTCAAGAGTTTAGTATAGAAATCCGCTGAGAGAAGAACGAGTGGCCATCAGTCAGGATCTGTCCAGGAGCCAATATCCAGCTGCCGGAGAATAAGGGGCAGGAGTGTGGAGGATAAGGGGCAGGAGTGTGGAGGATAAGGGGCAGAAGTGCGGAGAATAAGGGTCAGGAGTGTGGAGAATAAGGGTCAGGAGTGTGGAGAATAAGGGTCAGGAGTGTGGAGAATAAGGGGCAGAAGTGTGGAGAGGGTCAGGAGTGTGGAGAATAAGGGGCAGAAGTGTGGAGAATAAGGGGCAGAAGTGTGGAGAATAAGGGTCAGGAGTGTGGAGAATAAGGGTCAGAAGTGTGGAGAATAAGGGTCAGGAGTGTGGAGAATAAGGGGCAGAAGTGTGGAGAATAAGGGTCAGGAGTGTGGAGAATAAGGGTCAGGAGTGTGGAGAATAAGGGTCAGGAGTGTGGAGAATAAGGGGCAGGAGTGTGGAGAATAAGGGGCAGAAGTGTGGAGGATAAGGGGCAGGAGTGTGGAGGATAAGGACAGGAGTGTGGAGGATAAGGGTCAGGAGTGTGGAGGGTAAGGGTCAGGAGTGTGGAGAATAAGGGTCAGGAGTGTGGAGAATAAGGGGCAGAAGTGTGGAGGATAAGGGGCAGGAGTGTGGAGGATAAGGACAGGAGTGTGGAGGATAAGGGGCAGGAGTGTGGAAGATAAGGACAGGAGTGTGGAGGATAAGGGGGCAAGAGTGTGGAGGATAAGGGGGCAGGAGTGTCGGGAATAAGGGGCAGGAGTGTGGAGGATAAGGGTCAGGAGTGTGGAGAATAAGGGGCAGAAGTGTGGAGGATAAGGGGCAGGAGTGTGGAGGATAAGGGGCAGGAGTGTGGAGAATAAGGGTCAGGAGTGTGGAGAATAAGGGTCAGGAGTGTGGAGAATAAGGGGCAGAAGTGTGGAGGATAAGGGGCAGGAGTGTGGAGGATAAGGACAGGAGTGTGGAGGATAAGGGGGCAAGAGTGTGGAGGATAAGGGGGCAGGAGTGTCGGGAATAAGGGGCAGGAGTGTGGAGGATAAGGGTCAGGAGTGTGGAGAATAAGGGGCAGAAGTGTGGAGGATAAGGGGCAGGAGTGTGGAGGATAAGGGGCAGGAGTGTGGAGAATAAGGGTCAGGAGTGTGGAGAATAAGGGTCAGGAGTGTGGAGAATAAGGGGCAGAAGTGTGGAGAATAAGGGGCAGGAGTGTGGAGGATAAGGGTCAGGAGTGTGGAGGATAAGGGTCAGGAGTGTGGAGGATAAGGGTCAGGAGTGTGGAGGATAAGGGTCAGGAGTGTGGAGAATAAGGGTCAGGAGTGTGGAGGATAAGGGTCAGGAGTGTGGAGGATAAGGGTCAGGAGTGTGGAGGATAAGGGTCAGGAGTGTGGAGGATAAGGGGCAGGAGTGTGGAGGATAAGGGTCAGGAGTGTGGAATATAAGGGTCAGGAGTGTGGAGGATAAGGGTCAGGAGTGTGGAGGATAAGGGTGAGGAGTGTGGAGGATAAGGGACAGGAGTGTGGAGGATAAGGGTCAGGAGTGTGGAGGATAAGGGTGAGGAGTGTGGAGGATAAGGGGCAGGAGTGTGGAGGATAAGGGTGAGGAGTGTGGAGGATAAGGGTGAGGAGTGTGGAGGATAAGGGTCAGGAGTGTGGAGGATAAGGGTCAGGAGTGTGGAATATAAGGGGCAGGAGTGTGGAGAGTAAGGGGCAGGAGTGTGGAGGATAAGGGGCAGGAGTGTGGAGAATAAGGGGCAGGAGTGTGGAGGATAAGGTGTAAGGCTTTATAGACACTTAATGGATTTGTCAATAAAAGTGTAAAAATTGATGAAATGTTTATCCATCAGTTACCATGGACACAGCTGGCTAAAAGAGCGAAAACACTGAAGCTGTGAAAAACAAAATTGATGCAAGTCTCAACTTTTGCCCAGGACTGTATGATCCCTAATACAATGTATCCATTCCTCATTTGATACAATGTATCCATTCCTCATTGATACAATGTATCCATTCCTAGTTTGTGACAATGTATCAGTCTGAGTGTTGGGGTACAAGTGTTGTCACGTCTCCGCTGAGAGCAGAGTGCGCTGCCTACACGATTGCTGCCTCTGAATGAAAACCAAAGTGCCCTAATTCAAGCACAGTACGCAGAAATTGTGAAAACTGTGAAGAATAAAAATGCAAAACTATTAAAAGTTGTAGAAGTTAAATAGCAATTAAGATGTCGATCCCAGTTAAATTTGTAATATATAACATCCAGTAAATGATGAGCGAGCCTATAATAAGTTAGTGCGCCCTGCCATGGGAGGACGGCCCCGACCCCGACTCTCCTGAATGCCCGTTCTCCGTAGGACGACTCTCTTGCTGTAGTAATTATCGCCTCCAATAAGCCATGTTATTCTTTAAATTAGTTTTTTGCTCATTTTGCATTTTTCTTATCTGAAGATAGCTTTTCTTTAATGTTACCAAGAAGTTTTACCAGGGCTATAGGAAACGTCTGGCAGCCGACATGTCAGGAGGACGCAGCTGACTCTCCTCTCTTGGGAGGAAAGCGGCAAAACACACAAGTACAATAAATTAGTCCCAGCAAGAAGGATGCGCTCTGTGTGATTGCTGGCCCCGGCCGCCTCCGCCAGGACTTGCTGCCATCCAGCCAGGAGCACAATGGGGACACTTCCTGCAATGAGCATTCTGGCTGTCACACAACCCTACACAGAGGACGTGGCCGCAGCCGGTACTGGGCCTATATTTATCATGGCTGAATAGCCGGATGGCCATCATAAGTCATACACACGTGTCCCGGAGAAATCGTGCCTCACGCCAAACTTTCCCTGGTCCTAATGAGGCCGACTCTTCAGAACAAGAGGGAAATGAATCAATCAGAACATCTGCTAATGTGATCAGAAAAAAATGTGCTGCCACCAATGAATGTGTCCAGGTGGCAGCACAGGGTGAGCCAGAGCGAGCGGGGAAGGTGTGGGAGGACCGGGTCCTGGTAGTGATAAATGGATCCATCCAGTATGTGCCCAACTGCCCAATCACTGGCCAGAGAATGCAATGGATGGAGCAATTCAATATATTACACACCTTTTATAGTGTATATAGGTTTCACTACATACAGATAAATAAATACAGTCACCACTAGAGGGAGCTCACTACAGATAGATTTATACACCCACCACTAGGGGGAGCTCACTGCATACAGATTTATACAGTCACCACTAGAGGAAGCTCACTACATGTAGATTTATACAGTCACCACTAGGGGGAGCTCACTGTATACAGATTTATACAGTCACCGCTAGAGGAAGCTCACTACATACAGATTTATACAGTCACCACTAGGGGGAGCTCACTGTATACAGATTTATACAGTCACCACTAGAGTGAGCTCACTACATATAGATTTATACACCCACCACTAGGGGAGCTCACTGCATACAGATTTATACACCCACCACTAGGGGGAACTCACTGCATACAGATTTATACAGTCACCACTAGAGTGAGCTCACTACATATAGATTTATACACCCACCACTAGGGGGAACTCACTGCATACAGATTTATACAGTCACCACTAGAGGAAGCTCACTGCATACAGATTTATACAGTCACCACTAGAGGGAGCTCACTACATATAGATTTATACAGTCACCACTAGAGGAAGCTCACTGCATACAGATTTATACAGTCACCACTAGAGGAAGCTCACTGCATACAGATTTATACAGTCACCACTAGAGGGAGCTCACTACATATAGATTTATACAGCTATCACTAGAGGGAGCTCACTACAGACAGATTTATAGAGAGAGAGACCCCAGAATGGAAAATATGCGTGGAAAACAGGATCTGCATGCTGGATTGATTGTTTCACACCTCCGTTTGACGCGTTTTCGGCCGGTTCCGTCACTGTGCGCTTTTTTTGCCGGACAAAAAAAAAGTTCCTCTGGACGTTTTCTCCGTCTGCCGGAATGATTATTTGGACGGATCCGTAAAAAAACAGATGAAACGTCTGCCCATCAGGCTCAATCCGGCGCTAATGCAAGTCTATGAGAAAAAAATGGGTCCGGCGTAAAAAAACAGATCCGTTTTTTTCAAAACTTGCCGGATTGTGCGTGAATCAAAAAACCTGATGTGTGAAAGTAGCCTTAGTTTTTTACTTCATTGCAGGAAGTGTTGATGGACCGTGTCGGCAGCGTGCCCCGTGTCATCAGCGTGTCCGGTGTCTGCAGCGTGTCCGGTGTCTGCAGCGTGTCCGGTGTCTGCAGCGTGTCCGGTGTCTGCAGCGTGTCCGGTGTCTGCAGCGTGTCCGGTGTCTGCAGCGGGTCTGGTGTCAGCAGCGTGTCCCGTGTCGGCAGCGTGTCCCGTGTCGGCAGCGTGTCCGGTGTCGGCAGCGTGTCCGGTGTCGGCAGCGTGTCCGGTGTTATCAGCATGTCCGGTGTTAGCAGCGGGTCCGATGTCTGCAGCGGGTCCGGTGTCTGCGGAGTGTCCGGTGTCTGCAGCGTGTCCCGTGTCGGCAGCGTGTCCCGTGTCAGCAGCGTGTCCCGTGTCGGCAGCGTGTCCGGTGTTATCAGCATGTCCGGTGTTAGCAGCGGGTCCGATGTCTGCAGCGGGTCCGGTGTCTGCGGAGTGTTCGGTGTCTGCAGCGTGTCCCGTGTCGGAAGCATGTCACCCTGCCCCGTGTCGGGAGTGTGTCCCGTGTTGGCAGCGTGCCCCGTGTCTGCAGCGTGTCCGGTGTCGGCAGCGGGTCCCGTGTCAGCAGCGTGTCTCGTGATACAATTCATCACAGCTACTCCGATATTCCAGTGTTTCTCTCCCGTCTCCTGCTTTATGGACAGGTAACGTCTGACCCAATTTCTGCACCAATTACAATCTTCCCTCTTCAATCTCTTAAGTTCCAACTCTCTGGGTTAACCCTTTGTGATCCTCCTCTCGCAGTATAATCACATCCGTCCACCCCCTCCCCCTGTGGTCCTATATTGATAAGCGATGATTCTTTTTCTTTTTTTGCCGTTTCCTTGATCTCGGCTCCTCAGATTCCAGATCAGCCGGCAACAATTTCAGCGTCAGAAGCGCAGCTTTTCAGGCCAGCCGATGACTGCTCCTTTATATCAGGACAGGCGAGCAGCCATTAATGTCGCCGCCATCCTCGCTGTTTGCTCTGACCTTTCCGATGTTTAAGAAAAGCCCCGGCTGTTTGTAGGCAGCAAATATTTTCATAGTTGAAGGTACATTAAGCTGAAAGTGTAAAGCGTTATCCTCCGGAGACGTCGCTCTCACATCACAAATTTCCACATTAGTTTTACTCATTGTTTGCTCAGGATAAGGAAAGGTCACGGTCGGATCTGAACCTCATCGACAAAATGTTCACAATAGTAAGCACTTTCTGATTCTCTCCTGCATCACGAAAACCCATGACCAGTATCAACTGGGAGATCTGGGGGTATGACAGGGCTTCCCCTATCCCAGAGCTTTCCAATGTCAGGGGTCTGTTATTCTGGGATTCCTTCTACATGAGGGTCTCCTAATACCGAGGGAGTCCGATATAACACTAAAGCCGCCGGTAATGAGGGACCAAAGAACTTTCCAGGATCTTCTAGAGCTTTCCTAAAACCAAAGAATGACACCATTTTATATAGGAGCAGTATTATAGTAGTTACAGTGAAGGAAATAAGTATTTGATCCACTTTGTAAGTTTGCCCACTGACAAAGACATCAACAGTCTATAATTTTAAGGGTAGGTTAATTTTAAAATTGAGAGGTAGAATATAAAAAATAAAGCCCAGAAACTCACATTGTATTAACTATATAAATTTATTTGCATTTTACAGTGAGAAATAAGTATTTGATCCCTCTGGCAAACAAGACTTAATACTTGTTGGCAAGCACAGCAGTCAGACGTTCTTTGTAGTTGATGATGAGGTGTGCGCACATGTCAGGAGAAATTTTGTTAGACTCCTCTTTGCAGATCATCTCTAAATCATTAAGATTTTGAGGCTGTCGCTTGGCAACTCGGAGTTTCAACTCCCTCCATAAGTTTTCTATGGGATAAAGGTCTGGAGACTGGCTTGGCCACTCCATGACCTTAATGTGCTTCTTTTTGAGCCACTCCTTTGTTGCCTTGGCTGTATGTTTTGGGTCATTGTCTTGCTGGAATACCCAACCACGACCCATTTTTAATGTCCTGGCGAAGGGAAAGAGGTTGTCACTCAGGATTTTATGGTACATGGCTCCATCCATTCTCAAATTGATGTGGAGAAGTAGTCATGTGCCTTAGCAGAGAAACACCCCCAAAACATAATGTATCCACCTCCATGCTTGACAGTGGGGATGGTGTTCTTTGGGTCATAGGCAGCATTTCTCTTCCTCCAAACACGGTGAGTTAATACCTAAGACCTCAATTTTTGTTTCTTCTGACCACAGCACCTTCCCAATCACTCACAGAATCATCCAGGTGTTTTTTGGCAAACTTCAGATGGGCCTGCACATGTGCCTTCTTGAGCAGGGGGACCTTGCAGGCGCTTCAGAATTTTAAACCTTTACAGCGTAATGTGTTACCAATGGTTTTCTTGGTGACTGTGGTACCAGCTGCCTTGAGGTCATTAACAAGTCCCCCTGTAGTTTTAGGCTGATCTCTCATCTTCCTCATGATCAAGAATACCCCATGAGTTGAGATTTTGCATGGTGCCCCAGATCGACTGTCATTTTGTACTTCTTCCATTTTCTTACTAATGCACCAACAGTTGTCTCCTTCTCACCCAGCGTCTTACTTATGGTTTTGTAGCCTATTACAGCTTTGTGCAGGTCTATGATCCTGTCCTTGACATCCTTATGAAGCTCTTTGGTCTTGCCCATGTTGTAAGGGTTAGACTCTGACTGATTAATTGAGTCTGTGGACAGGACTCTTTTATAAAGGTGACTATATAAGACAACTGTCTTTAATGCAGGTAACGAGTTGATTAGGAGCGTCTAACTGATTGGTAGGAGCCAGAACTCTAATGGTTGGAAGGAGATCAAATACTTATTTCTCATTGCAAAATGCAAACAAATTTTTATAATTTATACAATGTGCTTTTCTGGATTTTATTTTTGATTTTCTGTCTCTCAATATTAAAATTAACCTACCCTTAAAATTATAGACTGCTCATGTCTTTGTCAGTGGGCAAATTTCCAAAATCAGCAAGAAGTCAAATAATAATTTCCTTTACTGTATATTCTTGTACATAGGGGACAGTATCATAGTAGTTATAGTCTTGTAAATAGGAGCAGTATTATAGTAGTTATATTCTTGTACATAGGAGCAGTATTATAGTAGTTATATTCTTGTACATAGGGAGCAGTATTATAGTAGTTATATTTTTGTACATAGGAGCAGTATTATAGTAGATATATTCTTGCACATAGGAGCAGTATTATAGTAGTTATATTCTTGTACACAGAGGCAGTATAATAGCAGTTATATTGCTGTACATAGGAGCAGTATTATAGTAGTTATATTCTTGTACATAGGGAGCAGTATTATAGTAGTTATATTCTTGTACATAGGAGCAGTATTATAGTAGTTATATTCTTGACCATAGGGGCAGTATTATAGTAGTCATATTCTTGCACATAGGAGCAGTATTATAGTAGTTCTAATTTTGTACACAGGGGACAGTATCATAGTAGTTATAGTCTTGTAAATAGGAGCAGTATTATAGTAGATATATTCTTGTACATAGGGGCAGTATTATAGTAGTTATATTCTTGCACATAGGAGCAGTATTATAGTAGTTATATTATTGCACATAGAAGTAGTATTATAGTAGTTATATTCTTGCACATAGGAGCAGTATTATAGTAGTTATATTCTTGTACATAGGGGGCAGTATTATAGTAGTTATATTTTTGTACACAGGAGCAGTATTATAGCAGTTATATTCCTGCACATAGGAAAGTATTATAGCAGTTATATTCTTGTACTGTAACACCCCTGGGGACCGGTTGTTACAGTGATGTTGCCTTCCCTTCGGGGATGGTAATATCATGCTTGGAGGCAATGGAATTCTCTTTACCAGGTAAGGTACCCACACAACACATTCCAAATCCAGGCCAGGAGGGGGAGCTCAGGACCCGGATTCAGGTGAGTTTCCCTGAGCTATATGTATCTTGACCTGGAGGAGGAGTTTGGATAGTCTGATAGACACTGAAGGAGAAGGAAGTCAGGAACTGAGTGCAGACAGAGAGGCCGAACAGCCAATAGGGAGCTGCAGCCTCTGGAAGGAGTGAGAGAACACAAAGGATTGTATGTGGTGGAGTTACAGAGGAAAGGAGAAAAGGAGAGAAAAAGGGCTCAGAGGGGAAATGCGATCGGACACCCTCAGAGCCAGAGCGCAGCAGCTGGGTACCGGGAGCCCGATGCTTTTGTGGGACTCTAAGACACAGAGCAGAACCGGAGGGCCAAGAACTGTATGTAATTGGCCCACACCACACCTGAGACGCAGCAGCACCTGAAGAGCCCGGGGCATGATAGAGTCCCTGTAAAATGGCTCAAACTGCCCGTCATGCAGGTGCCTGTCCTAGGACAGGGGTAAAGAACGAGGACCTTGTTAGAAAGCTTCAGGCAGCAGGGACCTCATATAACAACGCAAGGAGGAAAGGCTCACGGACCTCAACTGGGAAGGAGATTCTCCCATTGCCTCCGAGCCGGCAGGACCACAGGACACCTGTACCTGGTACCCTGGACTGTGGACTACTACCACCAGTAAACCAGGTAAAGACTTTATAACTCTGTGTCCTCCACTTATTCGTCGGCATACACCATCCTTGCCACACACCTTGGGAGCCCTGGGGACCTCTCTTCACCTGTGGGAAGCGTTACCATCTTGCTGCAACAACATCACCCAAGACTTTATTCATAAAACCCCTTTAATTGGGTGCCCAGGGCCACGGATTGGGTCGCAGCCACCGTGACATCTCCTTTAAGACTGGACCCGGTATCGAGTACCCCGCTGCCCTGGCGGGCGTTCCAGTACATAGCGGAAGTATTATAGTAGTTATATTCTTGTACATAGGAACAGTATTATAGTAGTTATATTCTTGTACATAGGAGCAATATTATAGTAGATATATTCTTGTACATAGGAGGCAGTATTATAGTGGTTATATTCTTGTACATAGGAGCAGTATTATAGTAGTTATATTCTTGTACATAGGAGAAGTATTATACTAGTTAAATTATTGTACATAGGGGCAGTCTTATAGTAGTTATATTCTTGTACATACAGTAGGAGCAGTATTATAGTAGTTATATTCTTGCACATAGGAGCAGTATTATAGTAGTTATATTATTGCACATAGAAGTAGTATTATAGTAGTTATATTCTTGCACATAGGAGCAGTATTATAGTAGTTATATTCTTGTACATAGGGGGCAGTATTATAGTAGTTATATTTTTGTACACAGGAGCAGTATTATAGCAGTTATATTCCTGCACATAGGAAACTATTATAGCAGTTATATTCTTGTACTGTAACACCCCTGGGGACCGGTTGTTACAGTGATGTTGCCTTCCCTTCGGGGATGGTAATATCATGCTTGGAGGCAATGGAATTCTCTTTACCAGGTAAGGTACCCACACAACACATTCCAAATCCAGGCCAGGAGGGGGAGCTCAGGACCCGGATTCAGGTGAGTTTCCCTGAGCTATATGTATCTTGACCTGGAGGAGGAGTTTGGATAGTCTGATAGACACTGAAGGAGAAGGAAGTCAGGAACTGAGTGCAGACAGAGAGGCCGAACAGCCAATAGGGAGCTGCAGCTTCTGGAAGGAGTGAGAGAACCCAAAGGATTGTATGTGGTGGAGTTACAGAGGAAAGGAGAAAAGGAGAGAAAAAGGGCTCAGAGGGGAAATGCGATCGGACACCCTCAGAGCCAGAGCGCAGCAGCTGGGTACCGGGAGCCCGCTGCTTTTGTGGGACTCTAAGACACAGAGCAGAACCGGAGGGCCAAGAACTGTATGTAATTGGCCCACACCACACCTGAGACGCAGCAGCACCTGAAGAGCCCGGGGCATGATAGAGTCCCTGTAAAATGGCTCAAACTGCCCGTCATGCAGGTGCCTGTCCTAGGACAGGGGTAAAGAACGAGGACCTTGTTAGAAAGCTTCAGGCAGCAGGGACCTCATATAACAACGCAAGGAGGAAAGGCTCACGGACCTCAACTGGGAAGGAGATTCTCCCATTGCCTCCGAGCCGGCAGGACCACAGGACACCTGTACCTGGTACCCTGGACTGTGGACTACTACCACCAGTAAACCAGGTAAAGACTTTATAACTCTGTGTCCTCCACTTATTCGTCGGCATACACCATCCTTGCCACACACCTTGGGAGCCCTGGGGACCTCTCTTCACCTGTGGGAAGCGTTACCATCTTGCTGCAACAACATCACCCAAGACTTTATTCATAAAACCCCTTTAATTGGGTGCCCAGGGCCACGGATTGGGTCGCAGCCACCGTGACATCTCCTTTAAGACTGGACCCGGTATCGAGTACCCCGCTGCCCTGGCGGGCGTTCCAGTACATAGCGGAAGTATTATAGTAGTTATATTCTTGTACATAGGAACAGTATTATAGTAGTTATATTCTTGTACATAGGAGCAGTATTATAGTAGATATATTCTTGTACATAGGAGGCAGTATTATAGTGGTTATATTCTTGTACATAGGAGCAGTATTATAGTAGTTATATTCTTGTACATAGGAGAAGTATTATACTAGTTAAATTCTTGTACATAGGGGCAGTCTTATAGTAGTTATATTCTTGTACATACAGTAGGAGCAGTATTATAGTAGTTATATTCTTGTACATAGGGGCAGTATTATAGTAGTTATATTCTTGTACATAGGTGCAGTATTATAGAAGTTATATTCTTATACATAGGAGCAAGTATTATAGTAGTTATATTCTTGTACACAGGAGCAGTATTGTAGTAGTTAAATTCTTGAACATAGGGGCAGTATTATAGTAGTTATATTCTTGTACATAGGAGGCAGTATTATAGTAGTTATGTTCTTGTACATAGGAGCAGTATTATAGTAGTTATATTCCTGTACATTGGGGCAGTATAATAGTAGTTATATTCTTGTACAAAGGGGTAGTATTATAGAAGTTATATTCTTGTACATAGGGGCAGTATTATAGTAGTTATATTCTTATACATAGGTGCAGTATTATAGAAGTTATATTCTTATACATAGGAGCAAGTATTATAGTAGTTATATTCTTGTACACAGGAGCAGTATTGTAGTAGTTAAATTCTTGAACATAGGGGCAGTATTATAGTAGTTATATTCTTGTACATAGGAGGCAGTATTATAGTAGTTATGTTCTTGTACATAGGAGCAGTATTATAGTAGTTATATTCCTGTACATTGGGGCAGTATAATAGTACTTATATTCTTGTACAAAGGGGTAGTATTATAGAAGTTATATTCTTGTACGTAGGAGGAAGTATTATAGTAGTTATATTCTTGTACATAGGGGCAGTATTATAGTAGTTATATTCTTGTACATAGGAGGCAGTATTATAGAAGTTATATTCTTGTACATAGTAGCAGTATTATAGTAGTTAAATTCTTGTACATAGGGGCAGTAGCTATATTCTTGTACATAGGAGGCAGTATTATAGTAGTTATATTCTTGTACATAGGAGCAGTATTATAGTAGTTAAATTCTTGTACATAGGGGCAGTATTATAGTAGCTCTATTCTTGTACATAGGAGGCAGTATTATAGTAGTTATATTCTTGTACATAGGAGCAGTATTATAGTAGTTAAATTTTTGTACATGGGCAGTATTATAGTAGTTATATTCTTGTACGTAGGAGTAGTATTATAGTAGTTACATTCTTGTACATAGGGGCAGTATTATAGTAGTTATATTCTTGAACATAGAAGGCAGTATTATAGTAGTTATATTCCTGTACATAGGTGCAGTATTATAGCAGTTATATTCTTGTTCATGGGAGCAGTATTATAGTAGTTATATTCTTGTACATAGGGGGCAGTATTATAGCAGTTATATTCTTGTACATAGGGATCGTATTATAGTAGTTATATTCTTGTACATAGGGACAGTATTATAGTAGTTATATTATTGTACATAGGGATAATATTATAGTAGTGTTATACTTGTTCATTGGTTTTCTTTAGTTACCAGCGTACATTCATTTTCTTACAGCTTTTTTTAATCTCAGTCTTTGCTCCACATTATAATTTACCATGCACTTATTAAATCACAGCTCTGACAGATGTAAGTGTTGGATGTCCCCTCGTGTCGCTATTTGTCCTGTTTGGTGACACCGCATTTATCATGTCCGTATTACTGGAAGGTCATCCCGGCTGGAATTCCTTTGCCCTCGGTCTTCGGTGCTCCCCCTCTTATTTGTCATTATTGGCTGTGATGATGGGGATGTGAGAGGTGAATGCTTGGAGTATTTGTCCAGTACATAAAGAAAAAAATGACCCATCAGAAGATGGCTCCAATTCGTAGCAGTGACAGCCAGCCATGAAAAGTTGGCAGCCATTCAGCAAAATCTGTTGGGTTTGTATGTGGCATCCATTTTCCATTGGGCCATTTATCCATTAACGTGAACAGCAATCACTAAATGTTCTCATTGAAGTCCGCCCCTGCTAACTGGCAAGGAGGACGCAGAATAATTAAAGCCATATTTTCCGAGCCATTCGTCTTATCTGTGTAATCTTCTCGCTCTTTGCAATTTTGCCCTCCAGAAAGTCAGTGAATTAAGTATATGAGAATAAGAAAGTAAGATTTATCACCAATCCACATGGAGGCCTGGAGCCATAGATCAGCGCTCGTCGAGAGCTCATCACATGAAACCTGCATTATTCTCACTGCTTAATACCAGCGACCAGCAGCCGCAGATCTGGCAGCAGAAAACACCATTTGTTTGTGTCCTTAGGTGGCCGACACATATAGATTGGACTCAATATCATATTTTATCTGCTCGTCAATGGCTTCTTAATTCTGTCGCTTGGCTCTGGCCGAGTTTACTCCTCGGAGAGACTCCCATCAGATCTGTGTTAAAGCACCTCTAGTGGGGACATAAATCTTAGAATGAGCTACTACAGCTCTAAACCTGGGATGTCCCCATGTCAACACTTCCTGGTCTTGCTTGCTGCCTTCTCAGTGTGGTCGTAGTAGCAATGGCCTCATAATAACCAATTATAATGCAGCTTTTATTTTTCTGCACTGATGATGAACATATGGATTTGATTAGTGTAAATGAGCCTTGGAGTCCCTATGATAGGACCGAGCGGCCAAAGTACTGCAGGAAGAGTTGTCATGGGGTAATCAGTTGACAGTCTTTTTTTTTTTTAAATAGGCCTATAACGTAAGCATGAACTCAGCACAAAACCCCGGATTACAGATTGCAATCCTCAGCGCCAGCCTTCATCAATTGTGTACATTTTAATTTGCAAAATATTTTCTCAAATTCTTTAAAGTCCCTGAAATGTACATAATAAGGAGCAACTTGTTATGACCTTACTTTGGCTGCCTCCTGGATGGCTCACCATATATGACAGACGAGTTCACTTTATCCCCAGTGTTTATAAATGCTCTTTAGTGGGGGGTGAATTTTTAGCAGTTTGTTTGGACTTTGAACAATTTGTAATGACCACATGTGTTCTGTGCCATTTTACACAATGCAGAAGATTCCATCAACCAGAAAAAACCCACATGGCCTCCCTGTGACATAATGCCTTCAATCAATAGGAATTATCAGAGGCTGTATAAAAGCCGAGGCAGGGAATGCAGCAGCCTTTTTTTTAAGAATGAATCTGGATAGCGAGAGAACCAGTCACAGCTCAGTCATAAAGAAATGGAGGGAAAGCAATAAAATACCGAATAAACATTACAGATAGTGTGTGACAGCGTAATAGTGAAGAATGGTTACTATCCGTTACCTCCTAGCCAGACATGGTGAAGTCACTTTGACTTTGCTAAGACTGTGTTTGTGTCAAAGTGCCTGAAAAGGGCATAGGAGACCTTGGGGTGTATACATCTTTTCAGGACAATTGGAGTGCTTGTCATTCTCGAGGGTAACTCAAATTTTGGCAAAATTTCTGTGCAGCTAAAGAATTTTTAGATTTGCTGATTTCTGATGTTCGTGTAGCCACTCTTTAAGTTTGGAGAATCTTTCCCATTTCTTGTTGCGGCGGAGATTCTCGGATTACTCCCTTTGTTCTGAACACATGGGGCAATTTCTTCCAAATTCTCCTTTTCCTCCTATAATCCATCCCGATAGATCCCGAGCAGAAAGTAACGTGCGATTCTCTTCTGCGATGTTGACGAGTCCCCGCAATCAGTACTGCACACAACACTCATTATCTGATTTCTTCAGACCTCTTCGTCATTTCTAAACTTTCGCTTTGTCAGGATCTCGCACAATCCGCTCCCCCCGGCCGCTCCGTCTCCATTACTACATACAATACCGAGAACGCTCTATATAATAATGGCTTTTGAATATGGAATAGATACAATGTATCTGTCCTCGGCCGCCGCATTAAACACTTCCCGTCCTGACTGAGACAGAAAATTAATGTGTTCCTCAGGATGAATAATTTTTTACAAATTTCTTAAAAGCGAAATGAAAGCGATTGTGCTGCTCGGTTCCTGAGCCTCAAGCATCGGACGCTGCACAGTTTGTATTCATTCATCCTCTCTTTCGGGCGGTGAATTATTACGATGTTTTCAGATGGAAATTCAGCGATATTCTTTCTCTGAACGCGGCTGCGTCAATACCGCGGCAATATGAATTATTGTTATTGTAGCCGTGTGGCCGGGGCTGAAGCTTTCCCGTGTGTGAGATAATGGAGGGCCGCGGGCTGATGGCTTTACTATCCCCCCGGTGACATCTCGCTCCGGGCCAAGGTTACTGTGCGAGTAAAGCAGCCACCGCCATCTGCCGCTTCACACCTTGCTGCCTTAACCTTTCGATTGCAGCACAAATAACTGCGATCCGGGGGTCCCCAAGGAGCATCCTAGTAAAAGGGGGATTACACCAATTGTAACAATTGACACTATGGCTCCTGTTTGCAGCCGCTCAGTCCCATCGATCTCATAACTTGTCACCAAGGATTTTCATCTTTTTGGACCTGAATCCTCTTCTTTTCAGAATTAACATTTGCGCGTCTTTAAATGTTCCCATGAAATGATCTTTTTCTCCACGTTTCTTCAGATTATTCGATTGTGTTTTCCTTTCATCGGGCGCAGAGGTGGCGCGGAGGACAAGAAAACCTGTAATTCATTACTGATATTTTTATTACCTTTTTACTGGATTAAAAGGTGGTTTTATTGCGCCAAATGGAATCGCTCGCAGTGGTAATGAATTAGCGAGTGGAATCTTTAGGTCATTTTATAATGGGGGCATTTATTACAGCATCCGGGGGACTGCACCACGGAGAGAGAAGCTTCAGAGTTTATGGGGCGCCCCCTGCTGGCTGTGGTTATTCATGTGACATCTGCAACTTTTCCTTCACCCTTTTGTGAACATGTGATCCCATGACTCCCAGCAAGCCAGGGGCTGTCGGAGCATGATGGGAGTGGTAGTTTCACTGCAGTAATGACATGGAGGTAGGAATAATAGTTGTCAGCTGTGTGAGTTTCTCTAATTTTAAGAGCAGCTTCCTACCCCATTACTGTCTGTAGGAGAAATTTCAGAACTCTGCACACTGGAATCTTTTATTTCCCTAAAAATCTGATTGATAAAGCAGCTGAAGATGTGGCCTGTCCTGGTCAGAGGCGGACATACCATTGGCGCAACCTGTGCAGCCCCCCAGGGCCCACAATGTTGGGGGGACACTTTGTCCTGTATTGCAGCATATAAAGGGTGCATGATTGAACTGCAGAGGGCCCATGTCCTCCCTGGTCCTGGTGCCTGTGCCCCCCTGGTCCTGGTGCCTGTGCCCCCCACCGGTACTGGTGCCTGTGTGTGCCCCCCGGTCCTGGTGCCTGTGCCCCCCGGTCCTGAAGCCTGTGCCCCCTGTCCTGGTTCCTGTGCCCCCCCACCTGTACTGGCGCCTGTGCCTCCAACCCTGGTCCTGGTGCTTGTGCCCCCTGCCCTGGTCCTGATGCCTGTGTCCCCACCTTCTCTGGTCCGCATTGCGCATGTTCCAGTTTATTTCTTTGGTTTTGTTATAAGTGGGGTTGTCAGTCTCAGGGGTGGGTCAGCAAGTCTGGTCCTTGCTCTCCTTTACATATATTTGGAGAACTTGCTGACATAAGGGGAGATTTCAGCTCTGAAGCTGCAGAGTTGTGAATGCACCGGTGCAGTGACCAGGTGGGCACTCTGTAGGGCTGGTACGTTGCTCCGCAGCCTTGTCCTCGTGACCGCGCTCAGGTATAGAAACATTCCCCACCTCTTCCATCACAGGTTTCATTAGTGCAAATCCCAGACGAACGTCGCCCGAGTGCCCGAGCTGTAACTCATGGGGCGAGCTGGCAGAGATAATGATATTTCGGGGTGAGGCGGACTCCGGCCCTGATTGGATAATGACTTTTCTGTTTTTATTCCTCCTTTTTCCTCATTATATTTAATTGAATAATGGCGCACGGTTAAGTGCTGTAAACGCGGTGAGAGAAGGGGCCGACGCTTGTTTTTGCAGCTGGACAATCTCAGGAATCAATGTAGAAGGGGCCGACTTCTATTAACTGTTAATTGTCAGCTCTTAGCAGCCAATGTCTCTTGCACTTAGTGAACGTGGCGTTTAGCGGGGGCTCGGGGCGCTTGTTTTGATAAGAGCGGTGGCGATGGCGAGTCAGACATAATGTCATCTCTCCTTATTCCAGCAATTACTGTTGGAGATCCCTGGATGGAAGCCGCGTCCTCTGTGGATGGAGTGCAAGCTCCAGGGGCCCATGACCTTTCCACCTGCCATTGTTTCCAGTCACCTCAGGGGTTAATTCCATGTTACACACATGATGCACTTAGTCATTTATAGATAACCGATACAATGTACATCCCGATCTGCAGATACAGGCCACTGCATTCTGTTAGCTCTCAGGATCCTGACCCGCTTCTTTGCTTGCTGCTTACTTGTGGTGGAACAGAGAGCAGCTGCTTCGGGAGACATCATACATAATATAATGAAGTATTGTAGATCTTTGCTCAGCGCTAATGACAGCAGAAGTTTGAATGCTGCTCTGGGGGTGACAGGATGTGGAGACATGAAGGGGGGGGGGGGGGGGGGGGGAGTCCACTAGCCGAAACCATATGGACTAGGTATCCTTCCACTAAATTCCCGCTCTCCCCTTAACGTGGGCATCATACTGCTCAAACAACACAGGGTGAGGGTAAAGCAGTATGACAATACTCTATAGAACCACAAAACAGGCATATAACACATAGAACAGTCCCAGCACAGTACCCAAGATGGTGCACATTACAGAGTCACACCCTTCCGCTGACCCGCCGGGATAAGAGAAGCTGTGACTTCAGATCTTTCAGGGTCACTATCCCACCTGTGGCACGCACAGAGAGGAGGTAACGACAAGCGTAGGAAGACGATAGTCCATTCAGGTGCAAGGCCAGTTGACCTGAAGGTCACAACCTGGCTTCTCCAAACATCTCCATGGAGCCAGGCGACCGGCGGGTCCCAATTCTGGCTTTCTCCAAATGTATCTATGGTTCAGGGATGGTCAATGGAGCAGATCTGTAATCTTCCAACCGGAGCCGAGGTCCCATAGGTTGTTTCCTGTAGAATGATAGATCTGTGTCCCTCGAGATGGAGCCATGATGTACTGGTAGCAGTCCTGTAGGGTCCACTAGATGTTTGGACACCACAGGCTTGGGGGAAGGTGGAAGGAGGCCATCCTTCACTGCTGGAGTGTTCAAACAACATGCATAGGTAGTCCTTCATATTGCAGAGCACCAATGGGTGAACATATTAACAAACATTCTAACATTGTGCCTTTGTTTCCCAAAGATAGTAGAACAATAGGACTGCAATACAAAGACAGATACAATAGCTAATCAGCAGCCAGGCAACAATAATAAAATAAGGGTCAACAGTCATTCTCACATGAACTCTAGCTCATGTCCCTGGGCCTACTGAAATAAAGGACAGGCTGAAGCAAGCCGCCCCACCCTCCCCCCACAGGCGGCATATGTGGAAGCCAGCATGACAAGGGGTTTGGAGGAGAAGGGTAGGGGGTGGGTTTATCTAGATGGGAGGATCACAGATAAGAAGGGGTTTATAGGGAATTAAGGGGTGGGGTTTAGTCACTTCCCACTCTGGAGGCCATTGAGCAGTCCCACCCTCCCGCCCACTTGTTGTGTGATTGTACTTTAGTGTTTGCTTGATTGAATGGCTTTGGGTCATAGTGGCTTTAGGCGGTGGGAGGGGTCCTTGGAGTTGGTGCTAAATTGGCCTGGGGGTATCCGTCGGGATATGGATTCTTCAGTTGGTATAAAGTTTGGGTTTGAGTCTGGTGATTTGGGGGAATTATGGCAACAGTGGGCCAGATTCCCAAGTTGTAAGTGGACAATGGTAACCCTTGGGGGTATTTTTGGTGCTCTCGAGCGAGTGCGGTAACGGCTCAAATCCACAAATTTTATCGTATGGTGAGCACCAGATTTTGAGCTTCAAGGACCCTCCCCAGCTTATGTTACTGTTACGTGTTTTTGTACGTTTTACAATAAAGGCTGCTGTGGGAAATTATTATCCAATTTTGGAGTTCTGTCGTTATTTTGGTTGGTGGGGAGCTCCGATTAGGGGCTTGGGGGGTTGTAGTTTTTAGGGATGTAAGCCCTTACCTAGTTATCGACAATACCAATGTCATCATCGTCTGGTTATTTAAGATGCAATACTGTGTCTTCACACAGGAGAATGTGTATGTGATGCTTTGTCTTGTCTAAACCTTTTTGTCCCATAATACACCTCACTTGATGGTCTATAGGGCGAGAGAAATTAAAGCAGTAGTTGTGAGAGGCCTCTTACAAGAAGAAAGGAAAGTAGCAGGATTGTGAGTTCAGCTCTGGATGTGGAGTGGTGGGAGCTCGGGAGCTTGGGGTGGCTAGAGCGTGGGGCGATGGGAGCATGGGAACGTGGTGCGGTAGGAGGGCGGGAACATGGGTCTGGGTCAGTGTCTGCCTATATGTGCAGGTTCAGTTGGTTCTGTCCCTGTTATCTGCTTTATTTCTGGACCTGTGACTCTGACTCTTCTGTCTTTGCTGTTCCTCTACTCTGGACGTCGTTAATAGGACACATTTCCATTCTCTATATGTCTATATATACAGTATACAGCTACTTGTCCTATTCCTCATTGGGAGGATCGGCTTCTTCTGTGATATCGGTTCTGCTCTGGGATCCATTATACTGGAATTTTATGAGTCCTTGTTGCAAGAAACTTGTTCTAGTCAGTTTTTCATTGGCGTCCGGATATATTTTGCATCTTCGGTTTTATTGATTTTCCTCTGGGTTCCTTGTGAGTACATTCCCACTTCAGGAATTACTGTGGGTTGGACGCTGTGTATTTATGCAGCGTCAGACCCGCCGCGGCCAGCTGTTACAGCATAGTGGATGGGATTTCGAGAAATCCCATGTCCACGAAGTTTCCACAGATGCCCATGGCTCACCCATGGAGACAGACATGCATTTCTCCAGACCGCAGCATGTCAATTTCTAGCATCTCCACAAGAGAAATTTCACCTGCGTTTAATAGGCAGCGAAAATACACTGCATCCAAAGCTCTGCTGGTTCCGGATCGTGAGCACATAGCCGATTAGTTCCGTTTCTTCATCGGGGTCTTACTTTTTTGGTATTATTCCTGACTGATGTCGAAAATACAGCTGAAAAAGGGCAGCACCACTTACCTGCCCAGGTCTCTGAACAAATGCACTACAGGATGCAGCCAGCCCATATAGCAAAGATGTTGCAAAACACAGGTGCAAAATACTAAATAGACAGCCACTCACACTCAAGACAATACCAAGAGTGTGCAAAGCAGTCATCAAAGCAAAAGGTGGCTACTTTGAAGAACCTAGAATATAAGACATAATTTCAGTTGTTTCACACTTTTTTGTTAAGTATGTAATTCCACATGTGTTAATTCATAGTTTTGATGCCTTCAGTGTGAATTTACAATTTTCATAGTCATGAAAATACAGAAAAATCTTTAAATGAGAAGGTGTGTCCAAACTTTTGGTATGTACTGTGTATATATATATATATATATATATATATACAGTATACATATATCTACTATATACGTAATTGTCTAAGGGTCACTTCTGTCTGTCTGTCCTTCTGTCACGGATATTCATTGGTCGCGGCCTCTGTCTGTCATGGAAATCCAAGTCGCCGATTGGTCACGGCAAAACAGCCACGACAAATCAGCGACGGGCACAGTCCAGAAGAAAATGGCCGCTCCTTAATCCCCGCAGTCAGTGCCCGGCGCCCGCATACTCCCGTCCGGTCAGCGCTCACACAGGGTTAATGGCAGCGTTGACCGCGGTGTAACGCACTCGGTTAACGCTGCTATTAACCTTGTGTGATCAACTTTTTACTAATCATGCTGCCTATGTAGCATGAATAGAAAAAAGATCTAATGTTAAAAACAATAAAAAAAATAGAAAATGCCGTAGTTATATACTCACGCTCCGGTGGCCACCCCCCACCACCCCCTCCCCCCTTCCCGGATCGAAGCGGTTACCGACGCTCCTCGCGTCGCCCCGGTGACCGCTCCATGCATTGCGGTCTCGCGAGATGATGACGTGCACTCTTCTGACCGGCGCGCACGAGGAGCGTCGGTAACCGCTTCAATCCAGCCGGCCACCGGAGGACTATTTTTCATTTTAATTCTTATTTCTAACAGGGATATGGTGCCCACATTGCTATAGACTGCGTGGGCTGTGCAATATACTACGTGGGCTGCGCACTATCTTGCGTGGGATGCGCAATATACTACGTGGGCTGTGCAATATACTACGTGGGCTGTGCAATATACTATGTTGGCTGCGCAATATACTACGTGGGCTGCGCACTATCTTGCGTGGGCTGCTCAATGTACTACGTGGGCTGGGCAATATACTACGTGGGCTGCACAATATACTACGTGGGCTGCGCAATATACAACGTGTGCTGCACAATGTACTGCATGGGCTGCACAATGTACTGCATGGGCTGCGCAATGTACTGCGTGGGCTGTGCTATACACTATGCATACATATTCTAGAATACCCGATGCGTTAGAATTGGGCCACCATCTAGTGTATATATACAGTATGTATGTGTATATATATATATATATATATATATATATATATATATATATATATATATTTATTTATTATGGGGTGGCTGCATTATATTCTATGGAGCAACTGCATTATACTCGGAGGGTGGCTGCAGAATACTATATTTCCTATATTTCTATATTTCTACTACTATATATATTTATACTCTATGGGGTGGTTGAATTGTACTCTATGGGGTGGTTAGATTATATTCTATGGGGGGACTGAATTATACTCGTCTATGGGGTGTGTTAAGTCCTTCTCAGTCCCTGGCTTACTAGAGGTAGGGATCCTGAGTAAATGACACGCAAACAAGGTATTGTGTGATCATATACAAGGGAAGCCCAGGAGCACATCTCTCTCTCTGGGCTTTGCCCTCCCTTTATATAGAAAAGAATTATTCTTTTACAGACATGCGCACAAGCGCTCATATTTCACTATCTCTTACATAAACAATCTATACCAGTCTTTATCAGTAGAAAGTTACATCATCTGGAAGGTGAATGAAAGGCTGCTATTGAAAGAAGGAATGCACACATGATTACTTCCATAAAAGGAAATGTCAAGTCAGCAGAAATGTATCTTGTTGTAAGCGAGATTTCTCAGGAAGAAGACAAGATGGATTCCTTTAGTTCAGTCTGATCTCCACAATTCCCCCCTTTGACATTTTCTTTTATTTATTTTATTACCACAGGGCCAAAGACAAAGCCTTTATTTGGTATTACACATGTACATGCTTGTATTCAATAAGAGAATCAAATCTAGTATTAATTCTTCCGTTTAACTCTCGCAACCTTTTCTTTGTTTTGCAATAAGTACAGATATTACAAAGGGATAGCAAAATAAGCGCAATAATCAGTATTAGCAAAGGATAACATAAGAGAAGAAGGAAAAAAAACTTTATACTCTTGCATCTATTACACAAAGTTTATCTGTGCATACTGAGATACTCTTGAGCACAATCTGGAATAGTACGTATATGACTACAATAATCATAACTATATGTATTATGCTCTGCATAATCCCAGCAACCCACCCACCGATTCCTCTGAACCAGTTGGCTGGGTTAAGAAAAGAAAAGGTATCTGACCACCAGCTATCCTTATTCTGGTCATTGTCTTTGTCATACTGATCTCTGAGTCGTTGTACGTCCTTTAATTTAAATGTCATACTCATAGTACTATTCGGGTCTATATAATGACAGCAGGTGGGTCCGATGATTTGACACATACCCCCTTGTGAGGCAGTTAGGTAATCCAATACCAGGGTATGTTGGTTAGTGACTATTATAAGCTGATTCTGTACAGCTATACTAGTGTTTAGTATATCCAATATATCCCAGATCTGATCATCTAGATAATCCGTGGCTCTAACTAATTTATCCCACATCTGTGTTAACATAGGATAAATAAAAATGGTACTAGCAATTTTGTTAGGAATTCCCATTTGTACTATATGTGGCCTCCCCGAGGGACGTGGTGAGTTATCTGCAGCTCTTTTATACAGTGTGTGCTTGGGCACGGCTTGCATATTCACTTGTTTATTTGAAATTATGAATGTAGCCGGGGTTAGGCGTCCTAATGTACAAGTACCCTTTATACCTACGGGAAGCCATTTATATGCTCCTTCTCCGCATATCCAAAATGTACCTTCAGGCAGATCCCATAGAGCTGAGTGCTGCAATACCAATCTGTGAGCCAAGTCCACAAATCTAGATACATTCTGAAGCATACACCAAGAGGGTTTTTGTCCCAAGGGGCTACAGTACCCGGCTGCGGGATTCCCACATACAGGCATTCCTTTGATATACTCATTGGATTCATTACAAACCAGGTTCCCCAGCTTACTTGTACAACTGTTTGCATCACCTTGGGGGAACAATTTAGAATGTTTCCATTTTCTATTATGTATGTATCTTTCCAATACTACAGGTTTGAAAGCATCAGAGGGGGGGACGGTTGTACTGAAACTAAGCTGTAGATTTTCTGTGGGGACCTGTCCTAAATTAGTTAATCCAGTCTTATTTCTAGGTACCCATTTTCCTCCCCTAAATGCTAAATATTGTAGATGTGTGTTACTCCCTGAGAGATTACCCTGCCACCAAGGAAATTCTACCCATCCCACAATTGGTATGGCGATTGTAGTATTCCACAGCCTAGCATTACCAATTTGGTTGTTGGCCAGGTTGTCTGAACAATTAGGCCAAGCGAATATTTCTTCTGCTAATACGGGAACTGCTAGAAAAGGTATACTTGTGGCTGATACCGGCGAATGGGTACAGATCCAACAATCTGTCAGGGTTTGTGTATTGTTTAACAAGTCATGCACTAATTTTCTATGATGTTGTACGAATCTATTGTTCAAAGGGGCTAGAGAATTCAGTCTATCCCACGCCTCCGTTGAGGTTATCATTATTAACATCAATATCATGAGTTTTATACTGCTTTTCTTGCAATGGCTTGCATGTATCCATGATGCCTTTCCTTCAAGCTTGACTGATGTAGGTGTTGTCAACAGGACTTGGAAGGGTCCGTCAAACCTTGGTTCTAGAGCCTTTCTGGTGTGTCTTTTTACATAGACTTGATCACCTGGTTCCAACTTGTGACTTCCTTCTGTGTTGTCAGGATCTGGAAGGGAAGCAAAAACTTGTGCATGCACCTTAGTTAATTGTTTCTGAAGATTTTGCACATAAGAAGTCAATGACTCAATATTTAACACAAGTTGCTGTGGAAAATAACATCCTAAATTGGCAGTCCTGCCAAACAAAATTTCATATGGAGACAGTTTAGTCTTACCCCTTGGGGTATTGCGTATTGAGTAAAGGGCCAGTGGAAGGCATTCTGTCCAAGGCTTTCCTGTTTCAGCCATGGCTTTCTGTATTTTTAATTTTAAAGTTCCATTCATGCGTTCCACCTTACCAGAACTTTGAGGATGGTACGGAGTGTGTAACTGACTTTCAACACCCAACATTTTCAGTACATTTTGAAATATTTCTCCAGTGAAATGAGTACCCCTATCTGACTCGATCACTTCAGGGAGACCGTAACGGGGTATCAGTTCGGCAACTAGCTTTACAGCAGTGTTTTTAGCTGAAGCCTTCCGAACTGGATAGGCCTCTGGCCACCCCGAGAACATGTCCACACATACCAACACATACTCATACCCATTACTTTTTGGCAGCTGGATAAAGTCTATTTGTAATCGCTGAAACGGGTAGAGAGGTCGGACGTGGTGCTTCATAGGGGTCTTTGTTGTCTGTCCGGGATTATGTGCCAGACATATAGCGCATGCAGCACAATAGTCTCTTGCATAGTTGCCAAAACCTGGAGCCAACCAGACTTGCTTTGCCAGTAGTGTCATTGCATTTGCAGACACATGAGTAGGGTGGTGCAGTCCACCAACTACAATCGGATACCAGGCTCTAGGTAGACATATTAGTCCATCTTTCTTCCAAATTCCCGCTTGTTCTTCTGCCCCTTCCTTTTTCCACCTGTCCCTCTCCTCTTCTCCTGCATCTTCCTGTGCTTGTCTCAGTCTATCTTCAGTATTTTCTGTGGGGTTTACAGTATGAACCTGTTGTAAGGGTTTGACAGCTGCTGCTTTGGCTGCTTTATCAGCCCTATCATTTCCCCTAGATTCCCTAGTGTCGAGTCTCACATGTGCAGCTACCTTGATTACTGCTACTTCTTTTGTTTCTTGTGCAGCC
This sequence comes from Ranitomeya imitator, assembly GCF_032444005.1. Taxonomy (NCBI): domain Eukaryota; kingdom Metazoa; phylum Chordata; class Amphibia; order Anura; family Dendrobatidae; genus Ranitomeya; species Ranitomeya imitator. The sequence continues at coordinate 774,627,188 of NC_091282.1, forward strand.
TCTAAGATCTGTTTGATCAGAGAAGCATGTTTTACAGGTTGTCCTGACGCTGTCATGTAACCTCTAGCTCTCCAGATTACTCCAAAATCAAACACAATACCATGTGCATACCTAGAATCAGTGTATATATTAGCTGTCTGGTTCTCAGCTATTTTAAGAGCTTCAATCAATGCTGTTAGTTCTGCTTCTTGTGCAGACTGTTTCGGTGGAAGTGGTTCTGCTTTGAGAGTTTCAGATTCTGACACAACTGCATACCCTGTATGGAAGTTACCTGTGTCATCTGCAAACCTACTACCATCTATAAACAGCTCTAAATCTGGATTTTGAAGTGGTGTTTCGGATACATTGGGTAAGCCTACCGTTTCTTGTAAAATGAGCTCTGTACAATCATGTGTGTCTGTAGGGAAAAAATTTGCGTGTGGATCAGTGTCCTTATTCCCCCCTTCAGACTCGAGAGGTAGCAGTGTAGCTATATTGAGAGTCTGAAGCCTAGCAAATGTGATAGTAGAGGGGAGCAACAAAGAACACTGTAGCCGCAAATGTCTGGCCATGGAAATGTGTTTTGGTTGGACCTGGTTTAATATCCCATAAACATCATGTGTAGTTTGAACTGTGAGTGGATACTCTAGAACAATTTCTGATGCTTTGTCCAACAATAGTGAGACAGCAACAACTACACGTACACAGGTTGGCGCTGCTCTAGCTACGGGATCTAACCTTGCTGAAAGATATGCAATTGGTCTTTGTTTCCCTGCATGCTTCTGGGTAAGAACTCCTGTAGCATGGGAATCAACTTCTGCAGCCATAAGCTGAAACGGTTTGGTGTAGTCTGGTAGCCCTAACGCTGGAGCTGAAACAAGGGCATCTTTTAATTGTTGGAACGAAATCTGACCTTCTTTTGTCAACAATTAAGGTTCACTTTTTACACAGTCATACAGTGGTTGCATTAGTTGACTGGCATGTATAATCCATTGTCTACAATGAGACACTATTCCTAAAAATGCTCGTAGCTGTTTATGATTTCTAGGCTCATTCATCTGTCTTATTGCTTCAGTTCTTTGTGGTGTAAGATGCTTTTTACCTTGAGAAATGCAATGACCTAGAAAGACCACTTTGGTCTGACAAACTTGTAGCTTTTGTCTATTCACTTTACACCCTTCTTTTTCTAAAAAACATAGTAAACTCACAGTGGACCTTTCTGCAGTTTCTAGATCTGGGCAGCAAAGTAGTAGGTCATCCACATACTGCAAAATTACTACCTGTGGTTCGGGTTCAAACCTCTGAAGGACTGTTTGTAGGGCATTTGAATAAAGAGTAGGGGAGTGTATCATTCCCTGTGGAAGGCGTGTCCACGCCAACTGTTTGCCCTTAAATGTAAATGCAAACAAATGCCAACTATCTTGGTGTAAAGGAACCGAGAAAAATGCATTTGAAAGATCTATTACAGTAAATACTTGAGAACTGGCTGGTATCTGTGATAGTAACGTATGAGGATTGGGTACAACTGGGGTGATTGGATCTAGAACTTTGTTTATTTCTCTTAGATCATGTACCATACGATATTTGGGCATAGAACTCTTATCAAGAGTTCTCTTTTTGACTGGATACAGAGGAGTGTTAGCAGGTGATTGTATCTCTACCAAAACTCCTTTCTCTTTATATCCCTCTATCTGTTTTGTAATCGCTAGTTCCTGCTGGGCACTCACAGGGTATTGTCTGAGCTGTGGGAGAACAGTTCCTGGTTGCACAGATAGTTTTACAGGAGAGATATGCAATAGTCCCACATCGGTGTCACCCTGTGCCCACAGTGTTTCTGGGACCATTGAGAGGTCTAGATCTGTGGTGTACTCTTTTTCTTCAGCATAATCCTCAAAAGCCTGAATTCTAACATATTGTTCTAATGTTTCTGCATCATCAGGGATAGTCAGTATAACTGTGCCATCTTCCCTAAAATTGATGTTAGCTTCTAATTTCTTTAGGACATCAGTTCCTAACAAACATGTTGGGGCACCTCTGGCATACAAAAATCTGGATGCAAAACATTTAGGTCCTAATGAGACCTCTAGGGGCACAGTATATGGCAGTGTTCGAATTACCCCATCATAACCCTCAGCAAAAGTTGTTTGTTCTGAAATATCTTCCGGATTCGGAAGAAAATCTTGATTCAAAATTGAGGAAGTTGCACCTGTATCTATCAAAAATGGAATCTCTCTCCCCCCCACATTCACCTGTATCATAGGTCTTCTAGCTGGTAGGGAAGTTTGTAACACATCGAGTCAATCTGAATCTGGTATGGGACCATCTATGATGGTAGATTTCTGCTGGTTGTCCGTTTGGGGAGGGTTATTTCTGGGAACAAATTTGCCTGACTTTATATCTGCCAACTTCTTCCTGCACTCTCTTTGGAAATGACCTGGCTTTTTACAGTAGTGGCAAGGAAAGTTGTGTCTCACTCTTCCTCCTGTATTAGCTTGTGCTATTCTAACAGGCTTACGATTCTCTCTCATATCCATGACTATTCCTAAACATCGTTGTTTCACAATATTTGGTTGTTCAATTGTTCTCCAATCTGGAGTAGAGGATTTAAATTTTTCTCTGATTTTCGGATCTAGCCCCTCTATTAATTGTTTTGTAAAAAGTCTCCTTACTGAAGCATCAGTCAAATCCAATCCTTCATCCCTAAAGCTATTTTCTAATTCTTGACTATATTCTTCAATACTTTGCCCAAATTTCTGCATAATCACACCCGTAGATCCCCTTTCCCTCTGTTTTTCTCTCATGAAAATTATTAATGCCTCTGTGAACTGGGTACCTGATGCTTCTGTCTGTAAGGCACCCCCTTCTGCCACTGGTCTATTGGGCTGTAGGTGTGTCAATAATTCCTGAAAAAGTCCGGGGGACATTTTCATTCTACATAATTCTTCCCCGTCCGCCCAGACCCCAGCATGAGTCTGCATGATTTGTTGTATGTATTGTGCAAATCGGATGGGATATTGAGTGGGATCAGGCGCATTATGCAGGAGGGACATACCTTCAGCAGGGGACCAAGGAAAATACTGTCGGGTCTGGTGATATCTAGTTCCCATTACCCCGTCAGCACCAGGTTCCCTAAAGGGTCTTGGTACTACCCTAACAGGGGCAAGTACAGCGCCATGTCTAGGTGTACCACAGACTAGGCAATCATTTCTCCAATCTGGATTTTGTTGTCCACAGTGTGAACATACCCATCCTCCTACCCCACCAAGATTGGGATACAAGGCTGGAAATTGTTTTCCTCCTTCTGCTCCTCCAGATGGTACAAATGATTGGGCTTTTGGATCTAGGTAAGGTGGTGGGATTATGTCACAACTTTTTCCCTTCCCCATAATCCATTTGGAAGTGTCTGGATCATACTTCCAATTCTCCTCTTTAGCTGTTTTTGAGACCTCTATCATACAGTGTATGATTTCTTCCCACCCATTGTCTTTGATAATTCCACCTCGTTCTTTACTCAGTTTTTCCCATTCTGTACTGAACATAAGTGCTTCTGAAATTCCCAATTTTTCTCTTACCCTTCTAATCTGACTTCTGACTGTCTTCCCACATCTTTCCTGTATGATATCTGCTGCTTCCACTTGTCCTAAGACGGTTTTTGTCTGTTTATTTCCCATTTTTCTTTTTTTTTTTTTTTTTTCAATATTAGCTATTTCTACCCCAGGTGACGTTTGGACAATCACTTATCCTAGGTGATGTCTCGTTGCCTTCTCTCCTAGGGAGCTAAAATATTGAAGGGCTGATCTGCTCCATTCTTTCTAATGTGCAGAATGTACTTAAGTGCTATTATGCACGCAAACAGACCCAGCAACACCATACAGATCACAAAACTTTCTGTGTCAATTAGCATACTTGTCCCAGGCTCATGGACCCGCGTCCTGGGCTCATTCTATCAAACCTTATCCAGAAATGAAGGAGGTTAAGCACTTAAATGAGAGTCAAGCATGGGCGGAGGTCTCCCCGAAAGGACGCAACCACATGACCCAGTTAGGCTGACTTCCGTGTATAAGGCTTATACCCCAACTATTTCGGCTTATTTTTCTACGCACTTTTGCTCTTCTTTCACAACATACCACAACCTTCACACTGTTCACACACTGCCAGGGACAGGACTCCTAAATCTATACAATATAGTAACCCGAGTTTTATAGGTATCTACTCACTACTAGACTAACCCAGCGTGACACGGCTCATAGAGATCTTTCGGACAATACAAGGCAGATAAAAGAGAACTAATAATGTCTCTTACCTGGCCAGGTTTTTCAGTTCATTTGCCGTCCATTATCCCAGATCTCCATTGTCCGTATCTGCAGGTGAATCTCGAGCAAATACTCTCATCTCGGGTCCCTGTTCGGTGCGCCAAAGAAATGTTAAGTCCTTCTCAGTCCCTGGCTTACTAGAGGTAGGGATCCTGAGTAAATGACACGCAAACAAGGTATTGTGTGATCATATACAAGGGAAGCCCAGGAGCACATCTCTCTCTCTGGGCTTTGCCCTCCCTTTATATAGAAAAGAATTATTCTTTTACAGACATGCGCACAAGCGCTCATATTTCACTATCTCTTACATAAACAATCTATACCAGTCTTTATCAGTAGAAAGTTACATCATCTGGAAGGTGAATGAAAGGCTGCTATTGAAAGAAGGAATGCACACATGATTACTTCCATAAAAGGAAATGTCAAGTCAGCAGAAATGTATCTTGTTGTAAGCGAGATTTCTCAGGAAGAAGACAAGATGGATTCCTTTAGTTCAGTCTGATCTCCACAGGTGGCTGCATTATACTGTATGGGGTGGATGCATTATACTCTGGGGTGGCTGCATTAAACTCTATGGGCTGGTTGCATTATACTCTATGAGGGGCTGCATTATACTATATGGGGTGGCTGCATTAGACTGTATGGGGTGGCTGCAGTATACTCTATGGGGTGGCTGAATTATACTATATGGAGTGGCTTAATTATACTCTATGGGGTGGTGAAATTCTATGGGGTGGCTGCATTATACTCTAAGGGTGGGCTGAATTATACTCTATGGATGGGCTGCATTATACAAGCTGCATTATACTCTATGGTGGGGCTGCATTATACTCTGTGGGGGATGGCATTATACTCTATGGGGTGGCTTAATTATACTCTATGGGGTGGTTGAATTATATTCTATGTGGTGGTTAAATTACAATCTATGGGGTGGCTGCATTAGCTGCATTATACTCTATAGGCGGGCTGCATTATACTCTATGGGGTGGTTGAATTATACTCAATGGGGTGGTTAAATTATATTCTATTGTGTGGCTGCAGTATACTCCTATGGGTGCTCTATTATATGGGGTGGCTGCATTTTACAAGCTGCATTATACTCTATGGTGGGGCTGCATTATACTCTATGTGGGGGATTGCATTATACTCTATGGGGTGGCTTAATTATACTCTATGGGGTGTTTGAATTGTACTCTATGTGATGGTTAAATTTCAATCTATGGGGCGGCTGCATTATAGTCTATGGGGTGGCTGCATTATACTCTATGGGGTGGCTGCAGTATACTCTATGAGGTGGCTGCAGTATACTCTATGGGGTTGCTGAATTGTACTATATGGGGTGGCTTAATTATACTCTATGGGGTGGTTGAATTATACTCTATATGGTGGTTAAATTACATTCTATGGTGTGGCTGCATTATACTTTATGGGGTGGCTACATTATACTCTATGTGGTGGTTAAATTATATTCCATTGGGTGGCTGCAGTATACTCTATTGGGTGGCTGAATTATACTCTACGAGGGGCTGCATTATACTCACTGATGGTGCTGCATTATACTCTATGGTGGGGCTGCATTATACTCTCTGGTGGGGCTGCATTATACTCTATGGGTGGTTGAATTATACTCAATGGGGTGGTTGAATTATACTCTATGTGGTGGTTAAATTATATTCTATTGTGTATCTGCAGTATACTCCTATGGGTGCTCCATTATACTCTATGGGGTGGCTGCATTATACAAGCTGCAGTATACTCTATGGTGGGGCTGCATTATACTCTATGGGGTGGCTTAATTTTACTCTATGGGGTGGTTGAATTATACTGTATGTAATGGTTAAATTACAATCTATGGGGCGGCTGCATTATACTCTATGGGGTGGCTGCATTATACTCTATGGGGTGGCTGCAGTATACTCTATGAGGTGGCTGCAGTATACTCTATGGGGTAGCTGAATTATACTCAATGGGGTGGTTGAATTATACTCAATGGGGTGGTTGAATAATACTCTGGGGTGGCTGCGTTATACTCTATGTGGTGGTTAAATTATATTCCATTGGGTGGCTGCATTATATTCTATGAGGGGCTGCATTATACTCTCTGATGGTGCTGCATTATACTCTATGGTGGAGCTGCATATACTCTATGTGGGGGACAGCATTATACTCTATGGGGTGGCTGAATTATACTCTATGGGGTGGCTGAATTATACTCTGAGGTGGTTAAGTTACAATCTATGGGGTGGCTACATTAGCTGCATTATACTCTATAGGCGGGCTGCATTATACGCTATGGGGTGGTTGAATTATACTCAATGGGGTGGTTGAATTATACTCTATGTGGTGGCTAAATTATATTCTATTGTGTGGCTGCAGTATACTCCTATGGGTGCTCCATTATACTCTATGGGGTGGCTGCATTATACAAGCTGCATTATACTCTATAGTGGGGCTGCATTATACTCTATGTGGGGGATTGCATTATACTCTATGGGGTGGCTTAATTATACTCTATGGGGTGGTTGAATTATACTCTATGTGATGGTTAAATTACAGTCTATGGGGCGGCTGCATTATACTCTATGGTATGGCTGCATTATACTCTCTGGGGTGGCTGCAGTATACTCTATGGCAACCTTTCTTACCTTGAGAGCCACATTCCGCTATGAAAGTTGGTCGAGAGCCACAATGCAGATAGTCATAGAAAAACCTAGAGAAGGCACAAATAATAACATGCAGATTTTCGCTTTCACTCTATCCTTATGTATTTTACATTATTGTTATGTAAATTGAACTCTAGTGCCACCTATTGGAAGTAGCAATCTTAAAAGTCAATACCCTTTAACAGTCCCATAAGATGCTTCATATATTATTGGCCCCATATACTGCTCCATATGGAATTGGCCCCATATACTGCTCCATAAGTACATTAATTGGCCCCATATACTGCTTCATATGGAATTGGCCCCATATACTGCTCCATATGGAATTGGCCCCATATACTGCTCCATATGGAATTGGCCCCATAAGATGCTCCATATGGAATTGGCCCCATAAGATGCTCCCTATAGAATTGGCCCCATAAGATGCTCCCTATAGAATTGGCCCCATAAGATGCTTCCTATTAAATTGGCCCCTTAAGATGCTCCCTATACAATTGGCCCCATAAGATGCTTCCTATTAAATTGGGCCCCATAAGATGCTCCCTATTAAATTGGCCCCTATAAGATGCTCCCTATAGAATTGGCCCCATAAGATGCTCCATATTAAATTGACCCCATAGGATGTTCTATATTAAATTGGCCCCATAAGATGCTCCCTATTTACTGGGCCCCATAAGATGCTCCCTATATTACTGGCCCCATATGATGCTCCCTATATTACTGGCCCCATAAGATGCTCCCTATATTACTGGCCCCATAAGATGCTCCCTATATCACTGGCCCCATAAGATGCTCCCTATATTACTGGCCCCATAGGATGCTCCCTATATTGCTGACCCCATAAGATGCTCCCTATATCAATGGCCCCATAGGATGCTCCCTATATTACTGGCCCCATAGGATGCTCCCTATATCACTGGCCCCATAATATGCTCCCTATATTACTGGCCCCATAATATGCTCCCTATATCACTGGCCCCATAAGATGCTCCCTATAGTACTGGCCCCATAAGGTGCTCCCTATATTGCTGGCCCCATAGGATGCTCCCTATATTGCTGACCCCATAAGATGCTCCCTATATCAATGGCCCCATAAGATGCTCCCTATATTACTGGCCCCATAGGATGCTCCCTATATTACTGGCCCCATAATATGCTCCCTATATCACTGGCCCCATAAGATGCTCCCTATAGTACTGGCCCCATAAGGTGCTCCCTATATTGCTGGCCCCATAGGATGCTCTCTATATTACTGGCCTTATAGGATGTTCCCTATATCACTGGCCCCATAAGATGCTCCCTATATTACTGGCCCCTTAGGATGCTCCCTATATTACTGGCCCCATAAGATGCTCCCTATATCACTGGCCCCATAGGATGCTCCCTATATCAATGACCCCGACTGATGGTCCCCATGTATTGCTCCAAATATAAAAAAAAATGAAATACTCACCTCTCGTTGCTTGTCGCTGTTCTGCACTCTTCGCCGTCGGGGTCTTCCTGCTCTGCGCTGTGACTGCTCAGGCAGAGGGCGCACACTGGTGACGTCTTCACGCCCTCTGACCTGAATGTCACAGTCAGAGGATGGAAGACGCTGCAGCGCTGGAACCGGGAGAGGTAAGTATCGCAAGTGCCGGAGCCCGGAGCAGGCGGGGTCCACTCATGGGGGCCGGCACTATAGCGCGCCAGTGTCCCTGATGGCGAGTGGGCCCCCTGCCTGCTCAGGGCCCCGCCACTTGCCCGGGTGCTGCTGCCTGCCCTAGGTGGGTATTACAGGCAGTGGGGCGGCTCCCTAGGGACTTTTTTTTCTGTGATCATCGGTGAGCCACATGTCAGGGGCAGGCGAGCCACATGTGGCTCGCGAGCTATGGGTTGGGGACCCCTGCTCTATGGGGTGGCTGCAATATACTCTATGGAGTAGCTGAATTGTACTATATGGGGTGGCTTAATTATACTCTATGGGGTGGCTGCATTATACTCTATGTGGTGGTTAAATTATTATCCATTGGGTGGCTGCAGTATACTCTATTGGGTGGCTGCATTATACTCTACGAGGGGCTGCATTATACTCTCTCATGGTGCTGCATTATACTCTGTGGTAGGGCTGCATTATACTCTATGGCAGGGGTGTCAAACTGCATTCCTCGAGGGCGGCAAACAGGTCATGTTTTCAGGATTTCCTTGTACTGCACAGGTGATAATTTAATCACCTACACAAATAATGAGTTGGTGATTAAATTATCACCTGTGCAGTACAAGGAAATCCTGAAAACATGACCTGTTTGCAGCCCTCGAGGAATGCAGTTTGACACCCCTGCTCTATGGTGGTTCTGCATTATACTCTATGGTGGGGATGCATTATACTCTATAAACAGAAAAAATTACCAGCACATCCCAACTAGTGTGAACAGGTGCCAGCTAACATAACAATTGTAAGGAAATACAAAGCTGCACTCTGGATTGTTTAGGTTTTTTCAAGAGAGGTATCTTATCAGGATAGGGACCCAACTATAAGGAATGCATTGACATTGCAGTTAGGCTCATATCCATTGGCCAATTTATGTGCGAAGTACCTTCTTTTTACTGTAAATTTAACAAAAACACCTGCAAAGGCTTCCTAAGTGTTTACAAAGGTCCCTTAGTCTGTTTCAGTAGGCTCCACAATCATGGGGAAGACTGCTGACTTGATCGATATCCAGAAGGCAGTCATTGACACACTCCACAAGGAGGTTAAGCCACAGAAGGTCATTGCTAATGAAGCTGGCTGTTCACAGAGTGCTGTATCCAAGCATATAAATGGAAAGTTGAGTGGAAGGAAAAAATGTGGTAGAAAAAGGTGCACAAACAGGGATAAACGCAGCCTTGAACTGATTGTTAGGAAAAGGCCATTTAAAAATTTGGAGGAGATTCACAAGTAGTGGACTGCTGCTGGAGTTATTGCTTCAAGAGCCACCACACACAGACATATCCAGGACATGGGTTACAAGTGTCGCATTTCTTGTGTCAAGCCACTCATGACCAGTAGACAACACCAGAACCGTCTTACCTGGGCCACAGAGAAAAAGAACTGAACTGTTGCTCAGTGGTCCAATGTGTTGTTTTCAGATGAAAGGAAATTTTGCATTTCATTTGGAAATCAAGGTCCCAGAGTTTGGAGGAAGAGTGGAGAGGCCACAATCAAAGCTGCTTGAGGTCTAGTGTAAAGTTTCCACAATCCGTGATGGTTTCGGGAGGTATGTCAGCTGCTGTGTTTTATCAAGACCAAAGTCAGCGCAGACGTCTACCAGGAAATTTTAGAGCACTTCATGCTTCCCTCTGCCGACAAGCTTTGTGGAGATGGAAATTTAATTCTTCAGCATCACTTGGCATCTGCCCTCACTGCCAAAAATACCAATACCTGGTTTACAAACAACAGTATCACGGTGCTTGATTGGCCAGAAAACTCATCTGACCTTAACCCCATAGAGCATCTATGGGGGATTGTCAAGAGGAAGATGAGAGACACCAGACCCAACAATGAAGATGAGCTGAAGGCTGCTATCAAAGTAACCTGGGCTTCCATAACACCTCAGCAGTGCCACAGGCTGATCGCCTCCATGCCATGCCGCATTGATGCAGTAATTGATGCAAAAGGATCCGCGGCCAAGTACTGAGGCATTTAGTGAACATACATTTCAGTAGGCCAACATTTTGAATTTTAAAATAATTTTTCAAGCTGGTGTTATAAAGTATTCTAATTTACTGAGATAATGACTTTTGGGTTTTCATTAGTTGTAAGCCAAAATCATCCATATTAACAGAAAAAAACACTTGAAATAGATCACTCTGTAATGACTCTATATAATATATGAGTTTCACTTTTTGTATTGAAGAACTGAAATAAATTAACTTTTTGATATTCTAATTTTGCGAGAAGCACCTGTAATATAGCACTTAACCAATGTCCTATGGCAGTAATGTAGCTCCAATTTTCTAGAGTTACCATTCTAAACAATCCAGAATGCAGCTTTGTATTTTCTTTGCATTATACTTTATAGGTGTGCTGCATTATACTCTATAGGGGGCTGCATTATGCTCTATGGGGTGGCTGCATTATACTATGAGGAGGAGGTGCATTATAATCTATGGGAGGTTGTATTTTACACCATCGGGAGCCTGCATTAAACTCTGGGCTGACTGCATTATAATCTATAGGAAGGCTGCATTATACTATGAGGAGGAGCTGCATTATTCTATATAGGGGCATGCATTATACTACGAGGAGGGGCTGCATTATACTGTATGGGGGGCTGCATTATACTCCATTGAGGACTATGGGCAATGCGTTATGCTATATGTACTATTTTGGACCTGCATTATACAGTCATGGCCAAAAGTTTTGAGAATGAAACCAAAATTATATTTTCACATGATCTGCTGCCCTCTGGTTTTTATTAGTGTTTGTCTGATTTTTATATCACATACAGAAATATAATTGCAATCATATTATGAGTACCAATAGGTTATATTGACAGTTAGAATGAGTTAATGCAGCAAGTCAATAGTTGCAGTGTTGACCCTTCTTCTTCAAGACCTCTGCAATTCTCCTTGGCATGCTCTCAATCAACTTCTGGACCAAATCCTGACTGATTGCAGTCCATTCTTGCATAATCAATGCTTGCATTTTGCCAGAATTTGTTGCTTTTTGTTTGTCCGCCCGTCTCTTGATGATTGGCCACAAGTTCTCAATGGGATTAAGATCTGGAGAGTTTCCAGGCCATGGACCCAAAATCTCTATGTTTTGTTCCATGAGCCATTTAGTTATCACCTTTGCTTTATGGCAAGGTGCTCCATCATGCTGGAAAAGGCATTGTTGGGCGCCAAACTGCTCTTGGACGGTTGGGAGAAGTTGCTCTTGGAGGACATTCTGGTACCATTCTTTATTCATGGCTGTGTTTTTAGGCAAGACTGTGAGTGAGTCGATTCCCTTGGCTGAGAAGCAACCCCACACATGAATGGTTTCAGGATGCTTTACAGTTGGCATGAGACAAGACTGGTGGTAGCGCTCACCTCTTCTTCTCCGAATAAGCTGTTTTCCAGATGTCCCACACAATCGAAAAGGGGATTCATCAGAGAAAATGACTTTGCCCCAGTCCTCAGCAGTCCACTCCCTGTACCTTTTGCAGAATATCAGTCGGTCCCTGATATTTTTTCTGGAGAGAAGTGGCTTCTTTGCTGCCCTCCTTGAAACCAGGCCTTGCTCAAAGAGTCTCCGCCTCACAGTGCGTGCAGAAGCACTCACACCAGCCTGCTGCCATTCCTGAGCAAGCTCGGCACTGCTGGTAGTCCGATCCCACAGCTGAAACTGTTTTAAAATACGGTCCTAGCGCTTGCTGGTCTTTCTTGGGCGCCCTGGAGCCTTTTTGACAACAATGGAAGCTCTCTCCTTGAAGTTCTTGATGATGCAATAGATTGTTGACTGAGGTGCAATCTTTGTAGCTGCGATACTCTTCCCTGTTAGGCCATTTTTGTGCAGTGCAATGATGGCTGCACATGTTTCTTTAGAGATAACCATGGTTAACTGAAGAGAAACAATGATACCAAGCAGCAGCCTCCTTTTAAAGTGTTCAGTGATGTCATTCTTACTTAATCATGACTGATTGATCGCCAGCCCTGTCCTCATCAACACCCACACCTGTGTTAATGGATCAAACCAGGGGTGGATTAAGGGTAGCCAGGGCCCCGGGCTGTTCACACACTGTGGGCCCCCCCGGTCATGTGACGGGGGTCATGTGACGGGGGTCATGTGACGGGGGTCATGTGACGGGGGTTATGTTACGGGGGTCATGATATACCCGAACCAGATTATTCCAGAAAAATGGCCGGGCCCTACTCTACTGTAACCTATTTAATATTTGTTCAAATCTGCAATACAATTTAGGTATATCTTGACCAATAATATCACATACAAGGAACAAATACCACCGTACCATGACCAGACCACAAATTACAACCACAGTGATCGAATAATATCACATACAAGGAACAAATACCACCGCACCATGTCAAGACCACATATTACCACTTGGTGACCAAATAGCACATACAAGGGACAAATACCACAACACCATTTCCAGACCACATATTACCACCACATAGTGACTGAATACTACAATGCTGATCAGTAAAAAAAGAAAAAAAAACAAAACACAATACTATCACCATAAGTGCCAGTATTCACAGGAGATCTGTACTTGGTATGCAGTGTCTGTGTAGAGGTAATACAGTGATCACTGGTGACATTGTACACAGGACCTCTGTATATAATGTATAGGTAATACAGTGATCACCGGTGACATTGTACACAGGACCTCTGTATACAGTATACAGTGTATAGTGTCAGTGTATAGGTAACACTGACTCACCAGTGACGTCTCTAGGTGAAGTCCTTCATCTTTCATCCAGCACAGACCGCCATCATTTCTCCCAGCCAGGACTCGTTTCTGCAGGAAATAACACAGTTATCTCGAGCTCCGCTTGTAGAACACATTACTTAATTTTTCACAACTTCTACATTACACCACATGAAGAGAAAAAGGCGATATAGTGTCACTCTGCACAGTAACAGGACCGCCCCCCCCCCCCCCCATTTAAAACAGTATACTCAAAAAATAAAATAAATACATCACTGCAGTAATAATATCCCTTAATTAGCCCCTATGGTAATACTATTCCCCACCCCATGTATCTCATTCCTCGCTCCAGCCATATGTTCTCCCATCCTGCACTCATGAGTATCCATCCTGCCCCATATGATCTCCCCATCCTGCCCCATCTGTCTCCATCGTATCCATCCTGCCCCATGATCCAATCCTGCCCCATGTCTTTCATTCTACCCCGTGTCTCCATTCTGCCCATGCCTCCAGTTCTGCCCCCAGTGTGTCCAGCAATCTGCCCCAGTGTGTCCAGCATATTACCCCCACTGTCTCCAGCAATCTGCCCCACTGTCTCCAGCATTGCCCCACTGTCTCCAGCATTGCCCCCAGTGTGTCCTCCAATCTGCCCCAGTGTCTCCAGCATTGCCCCCCAATGTGTCCTCCAGCATTGCCCCCCAGTGTGTCCTCCAGCAATCTGCCCCACTGTCTCCAGCATTGCCCCCCAGTGTGTCCTCCAGCATTGCCCCCCAGTGTGTCCTCCAGCAATCTGCCCCACTGTCTCCAGCATTGCCCCACTGTCTCCAGCATTGCCCCCAGTGTGTCCTCCAGCAATCTGCCCCACTGTCTCAAGCAATCTGCCCCACTGTCTCCAGCAATCTGCCCCACTGTCTCCAGCAATCTACCCCACTGTCTCCAGCAATCTGCCCCACTGTCTCAAGCATTGCCCCCAGTGTGTCCTCCAACCTGCCCCAGTGTGTCCTCCAGCATTGCCCCCAGTGTGTCCTCCAACCTGCCCCAGTGTGTCCAGCATTGCCCCCAGTGTGTCCTCCAACCTGCCCCAGTGTCTCCAGCATTGCCCCCCAGTGTGTCCTCCCTCCAGGCATTGCCCCCCAGTGTGTCCACCGTTTAACTGATAAAAAAAAAAAAACAGTCTCCTCACCTGTCCGCGCTCCCGGCGGCGAGCTCCCTGCAGCAGCGCACACTCGCCGGCGACTGACAATGACGTCAGACGCCGGCGACGTGTGTGCTGCGGCCGACTTCAGCTGCCAGCCTCCAATTGGCTGGCGGCTGTTGTTGTTAACTATTGACGTGCGGGCGCGCGCCCGCACATCAATAGGAAACCGCCGCAGCGCCGGAAGGGGCCCGGTGAGCAGATGAGAAGGGGCCCAATGCGGGCCCCCTCTCTCTGCCCACCGGGTCCGGGGGGCACATAAACGCCGCCCGGCATTCACAATCACAGACGATTATCAGAGGGTTAATCTGTGCAGTAGCCCAGGGTCCCCCCAGACCACTGGGCCCTGGGCTACCGCCCATATTGACCCTCTGATAATCCGCCCCTGGATCAAACACTAAAATGATGTAAGGCTACGTTCACACTAGCGTTTTTTTTTAATACGTCGCAATGCGTCGTTTAGGGCAGGGGTCCCCAACTCCAGTCCTCAAGGCCCACCAACATGTCATGTTTTCAGGATTTCCTTAGTCTTGCCCAGGTAATAATTGCATCACCTGTGCAATGCAAAGGAAATCCTGAAAACATGACCTGTTGGTGGGCCTTGAGGACTGGAGTTGGGGACCCCTGGTTTAGGGGAAAAAACGCATCCTGCAAAGTTGTTTACAGGATGCGTTTTTGCCCCATAGAGTAACATTACCGACGCTTTGCGACGTATTGTCACATGTCGCAACCATCGCGCGACGGTTGCGCCGTGTTGTGGCAGACCGCCAGGAGCAAAAAACTTTAAATGTAACGTTTTTTGCTGCCGATGGACCGCTTTTTCCGCCCCCACCTCCCCGAAACCTCACAATGGGGCAGCGGATGCGCCGGAGAAATGCATCCGCTGCACCCATTGTGAGGCGCATCAAACGCTAGCGTCGGAATCTCGGCCCGACGCAATGCGACGGGCCGAATCCGACGCTAGTGTGAAAGTAGCCTTAGCTGCTCCTTTTAAGGCAGGACTGCAATGATGTTGAAATGTGTTTTGGGGGTTAAAGTTCATTTTCTGGGCAAATATTGACTTTGCAAGTACAGTAATTGCTGTTAAGCTGATCACTATGACATTCAGGAGTATATGCAAATTGACATTAGAAAAAATGAAGCAGTAGACTTTGGAAAAATTAATATTTGTCTCATTCTCAAATTTTTTGTCCATGACTGTACTATATGGAAGACTTTGGGGTGCATTATACTATATGTTTATGCTGGAACAGAAATCACTGTTCTCAGCAGCACAGCAGATATGCTGCTGATAACATGATATGTATGGGGACAGAGTGATTTACTAGTGAATTTTGTGTCCCGATCATTCTTCCTCAGCTGGGGTAAAGAGGCCGGGAAGCAAGTGTCGAACGACTTCAATATTGTCGATCACGCTCGTTTAACAGCCTGAACTCAGCGCATGGAAATACAACCGAAATGTTTGTGTGATGGCGCAATATGTGAGCATTTGGAGCCCCATGTTAAACTTTTGCCCAGGGCCCCACTTTGTCTAAAATCGGCTCAAACTATAGGGAGTAAGGGGATGAAAGGTCCTGTAGAGAGGGAGCTAACAGGAAAGTAACAGAATTTTGAGTGCAGCTCTGGATGTGATCGGCGTACTATAAGTCAGGAATTGCTGATCTTTATTATACGTACAATGATGTGCAAACCTCCTGATCTCGCTTTCAGCGCCATTTCCCCGTGTCTCACCGCTCTCCATCACACCAGGATCACCGAGGTGCGGAATTAATAATCCATCTGAAGTGTCAGATACGGATCTCCTGCGCTGTTTACAGCTGTTTTCAAGTCTCTGCTTTGTAAAATTCTAAAATCCTTTGTAGAAAATTGCGAGTTTGAGGCGACTGATGAATTATTCAATGTCATGAAAGCCTCAGAATTGATGTCTTCCATCCCAGGAATGGCGCATTAAGCATTTGTCGCGCTATTGTCAGGCTCCAAGACGTTCGCACAGAACGGGAGACTTATTGTACATTGCGGGGTGAGGTCGGCGGCTCCCGAATTTCTCACATTAATATGATTGTGATGAAGATCCGTCTTCCTCCGCTTCTCTCCGCATCTTTTCTAAATAGTCATTGTATTATTAAAAGATCTGACCACCTTTCCTATTTCAAAGATCTCTGCGTGCTAAAACCCTCTTCACCATGTTCTCACAGCTGAGGGTTTGTTACAATTACATCCAACTAGGTGCAGTGACCTAATGACTAGAGATTAAAAGTGAATCGTCTGCTCGATCTCTGACCTGTGACGCCGCCGTCTGCACAGTATGGCCCCCGATTACTCGGCACATGGAGAAAATCGACCTTGTAACATTGTAAAGTTTTCTTGTATTTATTTTCACATTATTTTTCCTATGGAATTGTGAGTGAACGGAGCAGATTTATACGTGAAACCTCCGACCGCAAAACGTCTCGTGAAATCCAATCTAATTCCCATTTAGTGGAGAACGAGCTTCTGATTTTCCGTCATTTTCCCCGAGAATCTAAAAATGTCTAGAAATTACAATTATTTCTGGTGCTCATTAATCTCCCGTGTAACGACTCCCCGCGCTCTTGTTGTGCTTGGCATCGCCGATTGAGCTCCATTATTATTAACGATCAATCACGGCGCGGACGCTCGCTAATTCTTAATAACAGAATCTAATTGCGCCCCGTTTCCTTTGATTTGCGGCCGTGGTGATTCCGCCGGCCATGGTAGCCATGTTTTTCTTTGTGCTCGGCCTCGAGGACATTGCGCTGGGATCTGTGATCTGATATTTTTATGAGGCATTGTTGGATTTATGGAGAGAGCGAGGTTTCCTGTCTGAGCGAATCCCCAGCTTCAGCTGCCGGGGTTACATAGGGCGGAAAAATACTACAACAACAGAAAGTAATCAGAACCAGGAATTCCGAAAACTGCCTGAACTCTTTACCTCTCTCCTCCGAGACGCTTGTCTTGTAGGGTTCCTTGTCTTCTCCCCATAACCCTGAAATCCTAGTGAAGAAAGATCCTGAAGTCGTCTCCAATCAAATCACAAATTCAGCTTTGTTTGGGCAAGACGGGCGAATACCGATATTGCCATGTTTAAAGAGGAGATCAGCAGTTGCGACTTCCGCACAAGAGGTGGCCCGGGGCATCTCTCCTGGCAGAGGAGGTCGGCCGGCGCTGCTTCGGCAGAAGATGATGGCCCAGGGCAGTTCCAGCAGTGGATGACAGCCTGCGGTGACTCCGGCAGAGGATGACAGCCCGGGGTGACTCCGGCAGAGGATGACAGCCCGGGGTGACTCCGGCAGAGGATGACAGCCCGGGGCGACTCTGGCAGAGGAGGATGGCCCAGGGTGGCTCTGGCAGAGGAGGTGGGCCCGGGGTTGGTCCGGCAGAGGAGGTCTGCCGGCGATGCTTCGGCAGAAGATGATGGCCCAGGGCAGCTCCAGCAGTGGATGACAGCCCGGGGTGGCTCCGGCAGAGGATGACAGCCCGGGGCGACTCCGGCAGAGGATGACAGCCCGGGGCGACTCTGGCAGAGGAGGATGGCCCAGGGCGGCTCTGGCAGAGGAGGTTGGCCCGGGGTTGGTCCGGCAGAGGAGGTCGGCCCGGGGAGGCTCCGGCATAGGAGGTTGGCCCGGGGCGGCTCCGGCAGAGGAGGTCAGCCCGGGGCGGCTCCGGCAGAGGAGGATGGCCCAGGGCGGCTCTGGCAGAGGATGACGGCCCAGGGTGGCTTCGGCAAAGGAGGATTGCCCACTTTTTCTCATACAGAAGTTGCTCAGCAAGTTTAATTGAAGCCAATGAAGAATCCTCCCAAAAATTCGAGTCCCCTAACTGCTCTCCAAGGTCATAACCCATCCCCCCTCCGCCCTAAATCGGGCTGTGGGGGACTTGTTGTGGTCGCCATCAGCACTGCCGCTTGCACCTCTCTGGTGATGCTAGTGAGCATTTCTACTCATTAGCATAGCGAATGATGAACAGATATACTGGGGGTGATTCGCTGGAGAGCACGGCAGCATCGCGTCTTGGTGCATAGTTTTACGCCATGACACGTTGGCTGCACAGAAAGAAATGGCGCGGCCTGTGAATCCCGAATTTACACTTCATGTGAGAACGACGTCTAATAAGCAGTCATCACCAGAACTTGTGAGAGGAGCGAAAGCCTCTAATTACCGGCATAAACTGAAAATGAGAGGAAAAAAAACTTTTCTTAAAAGGCAACACCACCAATTATTTGCAATCCACACTAGCAGGACAATGTTGTGAGCGCTGAGACATCCTGCAGCCTCAGATCAGTGGTGGTAAAACTCGCAGTCTGATGGTACGATGAGAGATTTGTGCTGCTGCTGTGTTCAGGCTGCACTGGATCACTGTAACAAACCCTCAGCTGTGTGAGCGGGGCTGAGACAAGAGACGTTTCAGACTTATTTCTACATTAATAGCCAACAACATGTTTTATAAGCGTGACAGTAGAACGGACTTTGCTGGCACAATCCCATGAGCAGGAGAGCAAGACCAAGGCCTAAGCTGAAAGGTCGGACATCTTGCATTAAAGTTGTTCTGATAACGCTCTGGGACAATAATGTTGTAAAAGTTGTCAGACTCCTCTCACTTTGTATTCCATCCAATCCCCGTGGGACATCGTGGAGCTGACTCCAGTGTAGATCATTTGTCCATGCTGGGAGTTGTAGTCCCCCAGTGGCAGTGTTGCTTATTCTGAGGTTTTATTTCCTTGTTTCTCTTGCTGATTTATGTCTCTCGTTACATCTATTTATTACTGGAGATTTCACATCAGATCTTATGGAGCCGTAAATTCTCCTCTTTATGACAAATGTAGATTTGTATCTTTCGCTCCTCTCCCCGCTCGTTACCACGCCGCTGTTTTATGGGTTGGATTTTGGCAGATTTCCACTTTCTGCTCAACAAAGAAATAGACAAAAAGATATGAAAAATAAAAATACAAAGTGACTATTTCCATCAGAGTCGCGTCATCCTGGGATGTCTCAAGGGATCGTCCAGGCTTTTTATTTGGACAGGAAAGTGTTTGTGGTTCGTGCCAAACCCTCAGCTGGGAGCAGGAATCGGTCACATTGCATTATGAAAATAAATGTTTCTTGTCACAGAGAAAAAGTAAAATCCAAAAGACCACTCCAAAGAGAGGACATGTCCCTCTCTCATTGAGCACATGGGATTAATTATAACTGGGGAAGAGAGAAGCTAATTATAACTAAGGAAGCGAGAGAGATGAGATTTTAACCTCCATTGTAGTAGGGGCCTCCTGCAACAACAGGAGATTTGGTCTTGGGAAAAAGATACCAAGGCTGGGATTTGTTTATCTAGAGCCAGCTTCCTCTGTTCAAAGGATTTTTCTGAGAATGTTCCAGACTTTTTGGCACCAGTGGTCTGTGATCAATATTGGCGTTTGCATTGATACGATATTTAAAAGAGATATATTTTTAGCGCTGTAGCAAAGGGACAAACATAACGCCTTTGCTCACATCCCTGTAAGACCTTTCTAACCCATTCAACTTAATATTGGTCCAATGGATGATACTATCCAGGCAATGTTTCATCTCTATAAAATTGTGATAATAATAATATAATAATAATAATTTTTATTTATATAGCGCCAACATATTCCGCAGCACTTTAAAATTAAGCGGGGACATGTACAAACAATAAATTCGGTACAAGTTAAGACAATTTAACCCTGCTGTTCTGTTCGGTCTGGGGAGACCTATTTTGAACTTTGGTATTTTTTGGGGTGTTCAAGATGCGGTTCTGAAACTTGTGGTTGATTGACTTAAATGAGGATGGGTCGGTCGGCCACGGGTTTCAGAGCCGCATCTTGAATATTTTAAAGAATATTGAAGTTCAAAGTCGGTCATTTTTGACCAACAGAACAGCAGGGTTAAACAGTGACATTAGGAGTGAGGTCCCTGCTCGCAAGCTTACAATCTACAAGGAAATGGGGGGACACAATAGGTGAAAAGTGCTTGTTATTTCAGGTCTGGCAATTATAATAAATAGGGATTTTCATACAAAGCTGCATGATCCGGTCATTAGCCCGTGTGTTTAAGTGCAATAGTCAAGTATCAAGTGCAGTTATCGTGTGCATGGAGGGTGTGGAGACAGATGAATAGTAGGGTGCAGAGACAGATGAATAGTAGGGTGCAGATTCACATGCAGATAATATTTGGAAGGAGGGAACAGGACAAAGTTAGTTTACTGAGTAGTTGATGTGGTAGGCTTGTTTGAAGAGATGGGTTTTCAAAGTGCGCTTGAATAGGTCGGGGCTAGGTATCAGTCTGATCGTCTGGGGAAGTGCATTCCAGAGAGCTGGCGCAGCACGAGAGAAGTCTTGGAGATGGAGGTGTGAGGTTCGGATTACAGGGGATGTTAGTCTTAGGTCATTTGTAGAACAGAGGGCACGTGTAGGGTGATGAGAGAGGAGATATAAGGCGGTATAAAACTGTGAAGAGCTTTGTGGGTGAGAGAGATGAGTTTATACTGGACCCTGTAGCGAATGGGTAGCAAGTGTAATGACTGGCACAAGATAGAGGCATCAGTGAAGCGGCTGGACAGAAATATGACTCTGGCTGCAGAATTCAAGATGGATTGGAGAGGAGAAAGTTTGGAAAGAGGGAGACCGATCAGAAGAGAGTTGCAGTAGTCCAGACGAGAATGAATAAGAGTGACAGTAAGAGTCTTAGCAGTTTCAACGGTGAGAAAAGGTCGGATTCTGGAGATGTTTTTAAGATGCATGTGATAAGAGCAAGTGAGTGATCGGATATTAGGAGTAAAGGAAAGTTCGGTGTCGAATATGACCCCAAGACAGTGGGCATGCTGCTTGGGAGTTATGGTTGAACCCTCCAGGGTAATTTTGATGTTGGGTAGAGTGAGGTTAGTAGAAGGGAGAAACACAAGAAGTTCAGTTTTGGAGAGATTTAGTTTCAGGTAGAGGGAGGACATGATGTTAGAGACAGCAGGCAGACAATCCTTGGTATTTTGAATTAGAGTGGGGGTGATTTCAGGGGAAAAAGTGTATAATTGGGTGTCATCAGCATAGAGATGATACTGGAACCCAAATCTGCTGATTGTTTGTCCAATAGGGGCAGTGTATAGAGAGAAAAGGAGGGGGCCCAGGACTGAGCCCTGCAGAACCCCGATAGTAAGGGGACGAGAAGAGGAAACAGCAAAAGATACTGTGAAGGAGCGGTCAGAGAGGTAGGAGGAGAACCAGGAGAGGGCTGTGTCCTTGAGGCCTATAGAGGAGAGCATAGTGAGGAGGAGCTGCTGATCCACAGTATCAAATGCGGCAGAGAGATCCAGGAGAATCAGCAGAGAGCAATGACCTTTGCATTTAGCTGTTATTAGATCATTAGAGACTTTAGTGAGGGCAGTTTCAGTCGAGGGATAAGAAACACAACGATGATATTTACCACCTGGGACCTCCAGGGGTGAAAATATCCTGTAAGTTGGTGATCTCCTAAAATCTGAAAGGACCTAGCTCACCCCAAAATCAGCCCCCACATGAGCTTACCAAGGGAAGGGCGCATTCTGGAAGACACAGTTCTCTGTTTCGGTTCTGTCCATTTTTCTAATCGAACACTTCCCTCCAGAAAGATAAGAGCAAATCCTTCAACATCAGGTTTAGTAATTCTCTTTTGTTATGCCTTTATATTTTATGTAATTCTATATATTGTACTGTTTTGTTTCCATTTTATATAAGATTGTATATTTTTTTTATAAATACTGCCTATCTTTTTTGATTAAATATATAAAATGCATCTTGCTCTGTAAACTGCACCCCTGAAGCCATAAGCTACCTGTAATGGGTGTCCAATTGGCCTGTATAAACGATTGGTGGTGTCAACGAGTAGTTTCTTTTTGCTACTGTGTAGCTGACTGTGACCGTATCTGGGTATATATCAATAATCGGCCTAGAAGTAGAAGCCTTGTCCATCCCTCCTCAGGCAGCGGAGTTGTGTTCACTGACATAACTGGTGACATGGTGGGATAGGTGCCCACTATCTGTCTGCCACTGTCAGTTACAGAGCTTTTCCTATCTGCTCTGTCTGCTGCTGTCAGTTACAAGGCACCTCCCATCTGCCTGCTGCTGTCAGTTACATAGCGTCTGTGACAGATAGAACCTGCACTGTTGATTTGGAATAATCTAGAAACTATAGGGGTGCAAATGGTTATAGCAGACAGGGAGAGGTTAGCTCAGCCCCAGGGGATATTGTGAATATTGTTATTGTGTTCTGGACATCCAAGAGTAAGGTGTGTGTGTGTGTGTTACAGAGTCTCCTGTCAAACTGAAATCAGACAAGCTGTATAGACCAGTTCTTCCTGGGAAGCGATTACTATAATCATAGAAGCAGTCAGGACAGCCAGAAACATCTTTAGTACCTCAAGATAGAAGTGAGAGAGCTACAGCACCAGACTTATCCCCCTCCCCACCTCACTGCATGAGAAAGGTATAGTTCTGCTTAGGTTAATATACTCTTAGGTTAATATACTGTGTATGAAGAAAAGTTATCTGTAAAGAGACTTTCATATATGTTGATGAAGCATTTCATGAAAAGAAGTGATTGTGTGATGAAAAGAAGCTTGAATAAAACAAGGGATCAACTTCAGCTCAGAACTGTGTCATAGCTGTGTGCCTGTAAACCAATACCTCTCCTCTACTGTGATGAATTATAATTACTGGTCGCCCTGAGTAAGATTTCTCCAGGATTCCAATAAGAACTCATGTTTCCTTTTGTATCACCTTCATATAGTGAGTGGCATGCATGCAACATGTCTCCTATCTGCCTGCCGCTGTCAGTTAGAGGGTGCCTCCTGTTTGCCTGCCGCTGTCAGTTACAGGGCGCCTCCTATCTGCCTGTCGCTGTCAGTTACAGGGTGCCTCCTATCTGCCTGCCGCTGTCAGCTACAGGGCGCCTCCTATCTGCCTGCCGCTGTCAGTTACAGGATGCCCCCTATCTGCCTGCCGCTGTAATTACAGGATTTCCCCCATCTGCCTGCTGCTGTCAGTTACAGGATGCCCCCTATCTGCCTGCCGCTGTCAGTTACAGGACGCCCCCTATCTGCCTGCCGCTGTAATTATAGGATTTCCCCTATCTGCCTTTCGCTGTCAGTTACAGGGTGCGCCCTATCTGCCTGCTGATGTCAGTTACAGGACGCCCCCTATCTGCCTGCCGCTGTAATTATAGGATTTCCCCTATCTGCCTTTCGCTGTCAGTTACAGGATGCGCCCTATCTGCCTGCTGATGTCAGTTACAGGACGCCCCCTATCTGCCTGCCGCTGTAATTATAGGATTTCCCCTATCTGCCTGCCGCTGTCAGTTACAGGATGCGCCCTATCTGCCTGCCGCTGTCAGTTACAGGATGCCCCCTATCTGCCTGCCGCTGTCAGTTACAGGGCGCCCACTATCTGCCTGCCGCTGTCAGTTACAGGGTACCCACTATCTGCCTGCCGCTGTCACAGCAGCATGTGTCTTCCATTTCCCACTCGCTCGCGCTGTCTGCTCTAATCAAGGTCTTCGATGGTCGGAATGCAAACTCTGGGGTAATCGACGTCTGTGTAAACAGTCTCCCTCCTTCTAATGAACACTCAGAAATCTAATTTATCTGCTCGGCCGCAGATGGAACATTCTGCGGGAAAATAAAAAATTCTGTCACATGAGAAAGTGAAGAAATTGTTGGATTGCACGAGAAATTTGCAACTCAGAGGGGAGAGGGGGACCTGAAAACGAGACCCCAACAACGTAACCCAAGACCAGTACGAGCGGTGCCCGCAGGAGGCCCCCGCCTAATGGCTGGTGGGACTCTGCTCAGCACCCCACTTGGATTTAATTTACAGGATATAACGGAAAATGAGGGGGAGGTCAACGAATGGGTTGGTGTGACCTAAAATATCTAATATGTAATAATGAGCTGACACAAGCTGAACCAGTCCAGAAACTAGAGAGGCATTTGTATGGAACTGACAATAGATATTCTACCCCCTCTGGATCTAATCAGGGTGCTGGAGTGCCCCCCAAAAATCCACACATCTTCCAACATTTTAATCCAAGCTGGACATTCCCTTTAAATAAATGTATACATATGACTGGGGGCGGAGCACTCTGTCCCCTTTAATAGATACATCCAATTATTTTTTGGAATGTCCAATCTCTTTCTCATCCCGCCCCCGCTGATCTATCCCTGGGCGTTTGTGCCCACGATTCTGTGTACAGTGGGTTTGGAGAAGAAATTGAGCAGAACCTTCAAGTGTTAGAAAACTTTGAGGTGGGTTAGAAGAATTTCCGCTTGGTTTTTGACCCCAAAATTCTGTGTTCAGACTCTTGGGAGCAATATTTTAATTTCTTGAGTTTTTTTAAGCTTTTTGATTGGACAGTGCCTCGTTTGAAGAGGATTTGTACAGGAATCTCTCCCAGTAGGTCACATGCACTTTCGCTCTTTTCAACGGATGTTTAACACTTCTTCAAGGAATCAATAAAGTTAGAAAAATTAATCCTTCATATGAAGAACAAAGTGGATTTCCCATAGAAATGGATTGGAATATTTTTCCAAGAGGATTTGAGAAGGATTTTGGAGAGGATTCACTCAAAAAAAAAAAAACACTCCAGAAAGGCCGTACTGGGGGCCCACGGCACGTAAAGGGAGGCCGCCATGACGGGGTTACGTGGGACCTGGGGAGCTGGAGCAGTTAGAAGGGATACGGTGGTAAGGGGTTAACTGGGAACTTGAGGGGTGGCTTTAGGGGCATTTTTTTGAAAATAAGGGGTGGAACTAGGGGACTGTGGGGAGGGGGCACATAAAAAGGGGCACGCTCCTCACGCAGGCATCCATTTTAGGTGCCTGCGTGACAAGTGAGGAATCTCTGTCACACTTACCAGAATGGACGTGGAAGCGATCCTCCAGCGTCTCCGGACGGCAGCCAGCTCCCAGGGGACAGATTGGCTGAATGCATCCGTTAACAGCCTTCTCTAGGGGACATCGGGAGCACCATCGCAGGCACCGCAGGACGGGCGCCGGCCGCGGAGGACTAGGCCTCCGGCGCGCCTAAGCCCGGACATCATCCCCAGGGCCCGGCGCCGAAATAGGAGCCCCTCTGCGGACCCTCCGGTAAGCAGCGCTGTTCCCTCCACCTCACAGCGCGGCGCCGGGAGGAATCCTCCAGTGCGGCGGGGCCTACAACGGGGGGTGGATCCTTCCTCCCCTCCTTCAGTGTCCGGGCGACGTGGGGCGGCAGGAGCAGGAGCCGGTACGGCGGCCGCCAGCATGCCCGCTGGCGCCGCTCAGCGTGGGAGGCAGCGACAGCCGAGGAGACGGGGGTCAGGTGCGGTGGCCCCTCAGCGCCGAGGATTATGCGGGCGGCAGTCGGCTGGCCCTGGCATCAGCGTGCGGCCTTCTGCAGTGCACAGCTCTGGAGTCTTCAACGCAGCAGCGCCCTCTGCTGGTGGTGGCCTGGATATTGCAAGTTCTGCGCCCTCTGCTGGTGTTGGCCGGGATTTTCCTGCAGCTGCGCCCTCTGCTGGTGATGGCCGGGATTTTCCTGGATCTGCGCCCTCTGCTGGTGATGGCCGGAACTTTCCTGGATCTGCGTCCTCTGCTGGTGGTGGCGGAAATTTTCCGGATTCCGGCAGGCGACATTCCGTCGCTTCGGTACGCAGTGCCGGGGACGTATCCGTGGCAAGGAGCCGCACATCTTCCATCGGGCGGCAGGATGCTGGCTCGGCCTTTTCCCTTTCCGCAGCACCAGGGCAGTCGACGGCATCCCCGAGTCGCCAGGACACGGATACGGCCGCCAGGAGTTCGGCGGGCAACATCGCGGATCAAGCCGGTCGGGATGCAGGACACCTTCGGCTGGGAGCTGGATCTTCGGCTGCTGGGCTCACAGCACCCAGGCAGCTAGGTGAGAACATTTTCCCTATCTTTAATTTGCCAGGCATAGTTTCCCCTGAAGCTAGGAATAGTGACATTACTTCGGGAGTTGCTAGCGGGGGTATGGGTTTAATCCTTAGAGGTTTAGGGGAGCTAGCGGGCTTGTGGGGGTCCGGTCTTAGCAGGGGGTCTTTGCCGTCAGCTGCTTGGTTGGGAAATACGGGGTCGTTTGAGGGGTCTAGACAGTTGTCTGAAGTTACGGGTACATCCAGCAGTGCGGGTCCTGCGGCAGACACGGGGAGCTCATCAAGGGAGAAGGACGGAACAGCACCAGGGCCTGGGTCAGGAATTGATGCACCAGGTGAGGGAGCTTTGCAGGATAAGGAAAAGGAGGATGTACCGCAACTAGACGATGCGGCTAGGGGGGAGGTCTATGTCTGCTTCGAGGGCCCGTTAGGGGCACATTTAAAACAAGAGGTTAGGGAAAAAATCTGGAAAGGGGAGTACATAGAAATATTTTCTCTTTTACCCCTAGAGAGATTTAATTTGGATAGACCTAGAAGGGAGGACTCTAAAAAAGATGAGGAGAAACGGAGATATAGGCTGATTCCCAGATCATTTTCAAATTGGCTGCAAGCTTTCGCTATTATGGCTAGCGTAATCGGGGAGAAGGCCCCGGAAAATTGCTCGGCATTATTTTGTTACTTAGATGCCATAGGGGAGGCTTACAGGACCTATGGGGGACAGGGTTGGTTACGCTATGACGAACAGTTTCGTCAGCGTAAGGCTTTTAGGCCAAGTATCAGGTGGGATCACAAGGACATAGCGTTGTGGATGAGAGTTATGGTCCCGTCCCGTTTAGGTCAGACTAGCCAGCCTTTTCACGGGGGCGCCGGGAGTTCAGGGCAGTCAGGACACTCGGCGGCTTTGCAGAAGGGACTGTGTTTCGCCTTCAATGATGGCATATGCAGATTCGGGAGCAAGTGTAAATATAGGCACGAGTGTTCAACCTGCGGGGGGGTGCATAGCGCTTCAAAATGTTTCAGGGGTAACAGGCAAAAAGTTGGAGATTCAGCTGACAAAAGGGGTGACTCCGGTGCAGTGGGTCGTGATGGAGGCCTTTCTAAGTAGATACCCTGATAGGTCAGCTGCAGTTTTATTGCGCGACGGTTTTAAGGAGGGTTTCAAAATCCCTTATGTTGAGCAGGATGTTAGTTTAAAAAGAAAAAATTTGAAATCGGCGTTACAATTCCCGGAGGTCGTGTCGGAGAAGTTGAATAAGGAAGTTGCTCTGGGAAGAATGGCAGGCCCGTTTGTCGCCCCTCCGATTGCAAATCTGAGGGTGTCACCTCTTGGCGTGGTCCCTAAGAAAGAACCTAATAAATTTAGGTTAATCCATCACCTGTCATTTCCGAGGGGATCTTCGGTTAATGATGGTATTGATTCCAAGTTGAGTTCGGTGTCGTACTTATCATTCGATTCAGCGATGGAGTGGGTTAGAGCATGTGGAAAGGGGGCTAAGCTGGCTAAGACCGACATCGAAGCGGCCTTTCGTTTGTTGCCAGTTCATCCTGACAGTTTGCATTTATTGGGTTGTTTTTGGGATGGCGGCTTCTTTGTTGATCGTTGTCTTCCCATGGGTTGCTCGATTTCATGTGCTTACTTTGAGGCCTTCAGCACGTTCCTAGAATGGGTGGTGAAAGATGTGTCTGGGATACGCTCATGTTCGCACTATCTGGATGACTTTCTGTTTATAGGGCCAGCGGAATCAGCAGATTGTTCGATTTTGTTGCATACAATGGAGAGTGTGACAAAAAACTTCGGGGTGCCTTTGGCGGAGGATAAAACAGTTGGTCCGGTGACAGTGTTGAGCTTCCTAGGCATTGAAATCGACACGGTAGCAATGGAATGTAGGCTACCTGCAGACAAGGTTACCGCGTTGCGCCAAGATGTGGTTAATACGATTGGTTTGAAGAAGATAAATTTGCGCAGTTTGCAATCGTTGTTAGGGAAACTGAACTTTGCATGTAGGATCATGCCGATGGGTCGAGCGTTCTGCCGCCGCCTATCCTTGGCAACAGTAGGGGTAAAGTCCCCTTTGCATTTCATCAGGATAAAGAAAGAGTTTCGGGACGATTTGAAGATGTGGGCGGATTTTCTGGACGAGTACAATGGCAGATCTCTGTGGATTCAGCCGGTGGCAGATGCTACCTCCTTGGGCATTTTGGTGCATGTCGTTGAAATGAGTGGCTTTGGTCTTTTCTTTCATGGTAGCTGGTCAGCAGCGGCTTGGCCGGAAGAATGGAAGGAGGAGGGGTTAACAAACAACCGGCTACTGTTGCATTTGTTCCCCAGGGTAGTTGCGTTGGCCCTGTGGGGTGACAAATTGAGGAATTTGAAGATTTCTTTTCATTGTGAGCATGTTGGAACGGTGACGGCGGTAAACTCGTTGTCAGCGGCTACGCCTGCAGTAGTGAAGGTCTTGCAGCACTTGGTTTTCCTGGGTCTTAAGTTTAACTTATGGATTGTATCTGAAGTTAGCTTGTCAGCGCCTGATCCAATAGTTGTTGCTCTTTCTCAATTTCAGTGGCAGCTTTTCCGGGATTTGGCACCACAGGCGGAGAGCGCGGGCCGGGATTGTCCAGTGGAGTTGTGGAACATGCCGCGAGGGCCGTAACAGAGTTATTTACCAAATCGCTCGCGGATTCATCTTGGTCTCATTATAATCAGGCTTGGAGCTTGTGGGAATCCTGGATGTCAAGTATGGACCAGGATATGGAGGAGGAGTATGGTTTGTTGTTGTTCTTAGGTCATCATTGGGAGGCAGGTTGGTCTGTGACACGTTTGAATAAGTTTCTGGCGGGGCTAGCCTTCAACCTTAAATGGAGGGGGGTAAGGATATAACGAAATCCTTCTTGGTTCGGCAAGTTGTTCGGGGTTGGAAGAAAGGCTGGAAGGCTTCGGACGGTCGCCGACCCGTATCTTATGAGGTGCTCTCAGCCATTGAGCGGAAGTTGCAAGAGGTGTGTTTTTCCGAATGGGAAGTGGTTCTGTTCTGTGCAGCCTTTTCTTTGGCCTTCTTTGGGGCATTTCGGTTAGGTGAGTTGGTTAGCCCGTCCGTTAGTAAAAAAGGTATTTTGTTAAGAGAAAACGTGGATGTCGAAGGGAATAAGGTGGTAGTGTTTATTAAGGCTTCCAAAACGGACGTGTATGGGAAAGGGTGCAAAGTGGTGTTGTTCAATGTTGAAGGATCCCCGGTGTGCCCGGTGGCATCCGTGAAGAAGTACATGGCAAAGGGCGGGGTGTTAGACGAGCCATTCTTGGTGCACGAAAATGGGTCTTTCTTGTCCCGTTTTCAGTTTATTTCTGTTTTTAGGAAATGTTTGGCGGCAGCGGGCTTACCTGCAACACAATATAGTGGTCACTCCTTCAGGATCGGGGCAGCGACTGAGGCCGCTAGGTGGGGCCTTGGTGAGGATGTGGTTCGGAGAATTGGGAGGTGGGAATCTTCAAGATTCCAGTCGTATGTTCGCCCAAACCTATTGTGAGTTAGAAGCTGTGTTAAGTTAATTGTTTGTTGCCTTTCTTTCTGTGTTGTAGGGCCTGATCCGATGCTCGTCTGGATCATGGGGCATTCGTATGTTGTATGGGCTGCGTTGCGTGCTGCGGTTCGTCCGGACGGTCGTCAGTTGGGTCTTTCTCGAGAGACAGTGACTTTACGATGGATCGGTAAAAGGGGGATGGTGTGGAAGGAATGGTTACCTGAATTTCATCGTTTTGTTAGACTGGATAGAGTGCCGGAGATCGTGGTGATACATTTAGGGGGGAATGATTTGGCTAAATGGTCTTGTAGGGAGCTGATTAAGGATATCAAATTCGATATCCTGAGGTTCTGGGTCATGTTTCCAAAAGTGTTGTTGGTGTGGTCCGACATCATTCCCCGTAAAAGATGGAGAGGTGCTAGATCACACGAGGGGGTGAACAGGGCCCGGATTAAAATAAACAGGGCCATATCTCGGTTTATGGTGAGGAATGGCGCGTTGGCCGTGAGACATGTGGACTTGGAATCGGGTCAAGGAGCTTACTGGAGAGCTGATGGCGTGCACCTGAACGCGGTGGGTAATGATATGTGGTGTTTGGCTATCTGTAGTGGCATTGAATTAAGCTTGAAGGTGTGGAGGGACATGAATGGCTAAGGTGTCAGGCCATTCGTGTTCGTGGCGGGGGTGGAGGTCCTCGAAGTCGGTGGAAATGGTAAATCGTGGTTCAATGGGGTGGGGATCTTGAGAGGTCCTGGACACCCCATGAGAGAATTTAACAAGGCGCGGTACGGTTATTCCGCGTGAGGTGGATTTATGGACCCCTGGCATGGGGGTGGGTTCGGTGGACCAGGATTGGTTGTTATCTATCCCTGAGCTGGTGCTTTACGGCTGGGGGTAAGACTCATCCTGGGCTGAACATTGTGGAGTTTTTGGGATACTGAGTTTTTTATAACTTTGGGGCTTCGAGGACCGCCCCTCCTATTCTGGGTTGTCATAAAAGTTCTGTTATCTTTTATTTAATAAAATGGCTGCTGTGGCCAATTAAATCCAACATATGTCTCCGTCTGCTGTTTTGAGTACGTTAGAAGTTTATTCTTTAGATTGTTAAGAGATCTGTTTAAGGGGGTTGGGGTAATTTTTTCCAGGTCACGGAACTCACGTATACCCTATGTCATGAAAAAAAGTCTGTGTGAACATATACAAAATAGTGTCCGTGATTTGGGACTAGAGACGAGCTGATCGATTCACGGGACTCCGGTAATACTTGGTGGCTGGACAGGGGGCTCGAATCTCTAAACATCCGGCGTCCCCGCCACGGCTTTTGAACCCTCCGGCCAGAGCGATGTCACCTGTGCATCCTTCTCATCTGTTCTTGGGACCTGGGGATTAGTTTTTGTTCCTTTTGTTCCGCCGCCTAAACTTTCTCATCTTTATGCAGCATCACTGTATGACATCCGGCCTCTGGTGTTTGTAAGGCCGTGTTCACACTGTGCAGAAATCTTGTGTTTTTTGTTTTCTGCAGGATCCGCACCAAACTACACAATAACAATCTTCTCTGATTATTGCATTTACTGCATTTTTTGTGCATTTTCCGCCTTTATTTGATTCGTTTTTGGTCCAGATGTGAAGCCGCATTTTTAAAAAAAAATTTTTATAATTTTTTTCTACATGTGTTTTTTTTCAGGCTCCACATGAAAGCCTCCAGAGAGAAAAAAGCCCCAAAACCGCACAGTTCAGTGGTGTCTTTAGACCACAGGGGGCGCGGTTTTCATGAAATCTGTGGAAAAAAAAGCAGCAGGAAATACACAGCATTTACGCTACATGTGAACACAGCCTAAATGTCTAAGCAAAGTGGATGTGATTCCATGAAATCTCCGCCCTCGATGCATCTAACGACGCTGTGGTCTTCATGCTTTTTTTTTTTCAACTTCGTAGAGCTTGAAAAAACGCATCTAACAAAAAAAAAATGACTGTTGCATTTTTAAGCGCAGAACCAAAACTTTTCTGTATTATTAAAAAAGCGGATTCACATCTGCACCGAAAATGCATCAAATAAGGGGGAAACGCATAAAAGAAAAGCACAACAATTATCAGAGAGGTTCTTACTGCATGGTGTAGTGCGGACACCTGCAAGAAAAAAGCAGCAGAAAAAATGCATTATTTATGCTACGTGTGAACGCGGCCTCTGTTTTGTGCGGGACAGAAGGGGTTAATCTAATGACTGATGATAGCGAAGGTGAAAATCTCCATCCCGGCAGACGTGACATGAAGAAATGTCACACAAATGTTACCTTCCGAGCTGCTATTTTGTGTCAGCGAAGCAATCCGTTATAATCTCGGCGTGCAGCTGTAATAAGTACCCAGGGCTGGTAATAATGGCACTGTCAGTCTCCGGGAAGGATTCTCTATCCCTCCGTCACAAATGTCAAAGATCTCCAACTTCTCTAACAGAAAAAAGAAACAAATTGGGACGGTAAAATAAAAATAAAGATTTAATCCCAATAAATTCTGCTTCTTGGGCATAAAAAGCAAAATTGTCCCCTCCCCCATGTCCGTAACCTGTCAGCGAGATCGGCTGTAATTATCTCAGAGCGACGCCAGCCATTATGAGGATGAATATGAAATTATGTAATTAATATGCAAAGTGCTCCCATTTCCCTGGAAGGGTTACGGTTACAGCCCCCCACCTCGCCCCATAGCAGGGGGGGCGCAAGTGCAGGGAGTCATCACATTTGTCAAACCTCTGCGACAGGCCCAAACTTTCTGCTCTGTGTCAGGGCAGCCGTGCCAAGAGCAGAACCTGATCCTCACAATTCCTGGTGTGACTTGTGCCCGAGGCATCGGATTCAGGAGCAGCGGCTACAAGCGGGCGCAGAACAAAGGGCCACTGTTCTCTGGGGATGGTCTCATGGGGAAATGGGGGAACAAATCCAGAAACCTCTCATTGCTGCAGACATGGAGGTGATACTGACATGGACGCAGAACAGACGCTCGTAGAGATCAGTGCAGGTCTGCGGAGCGCTCAGGATCCGGGGAAAGCTGGGTGACAGCTCTCAGTATCAGACCCAATACACATAACACGGGGGTCAGGATGGCGAGGAAATGGCTGAATACGGCACCAATAAGGCATTGACTGATCGTCTCCCCACCAGTCTGCATGTTTCTGCCCAAGGAGATGTCACACTGGACACTGGAGCACATGGCACCCTGGAGAGAGCAAGACTTGTACAGCGCTGCGGAATATGTTGGCACTATATAAAGATTAATGTTATTTCACAAATTTCCAAGTAGAGGGTGTATGGAGCGGCCGAGGGGCTCCGGTGCACACACTCGTTCCATGCAGCGTAGGAGGGTGTGGAGCCTCCCTGGCGAAAAGCTGTGAGCAGATTGCCGGATGCAGCAAAGGGCAGGAGACAGAGCAAGGGTTAACGGTTTTACTAATACAGGGATACTCCAGGCAGGGAGGATAACAGTTAAATGGGAAGATGAAAGGCCAATTGAATGCGGGAAAATAGTATGCAAAGTCAATGAAGAACAACAAAGGATATTGGGATAGTAGTTCTGGCTGAATCCACTCAGCCTGTTAGTTGCCTTGCAGGCTACGGAGGTTCCAGGGCAGGCGATGGCGCCAACGACGACTGGCAAGATGCTTGTCCGACGTGAGCTTGAGGGTAATGATGATCCATCTTCTGGCGGCAGCAGTCTGTGTTCGGTACCTTCCGCTGAGCCCCTAGTCCTTATACTGATGTGGATGAGAGGGAGCAAACGGCAGCTCTGTCTGAGCCCAACATACCCGGCAGATATACACCAGGGGGTCAGGGCGCAGATCCTGGTCCTGAGCCCCGTCTCTCTTTGGTGGCACGCACGTTACTTGCAGACCTGGAGTGCTGGGCACCTGGGTTCGTGGTGGTCAAAGAATGTGCCGTACATCTCTCCTCACGGACTCGGCTGTAGGTGGCAGGGAAGCTTGAGCGCGGGTTTGCGCTGCAACGATGCTTGTAGACTCGAGCCCACACTTCTGCTCCCTGCACGCTGTCTCTTCCCCCCAAAACTGACCACTTTTTCTCACGCTCAAACTGCCCCACTCTAGCCACACCCCTTGCTCCCGGATACCAAGATTGGTCCAATCCCTTAGACATTACCCCAAACAACAGGGGTGACAGCCAAGACAACAGAGGTGACAGCCAGCCCCGACAGTTCTGGGCCCGGCACAGAACAGGTACCCGCTGGTGAGAGTTCCTGGAAAAGACGTTGACACACTTCCATTTCTCCAGTGATTCACTGCCAAATAAATTGGTCCTGTCCATATCGATTGGGGGGTATTCCAGATGTTGTCCACTCCATGCGGCGTAAGTCAGGTTGAGTGGTCGGGTCAAGGAGAGTAGTGGAGTCAGGTTGAGTAGTGGAGTCGGGGTGAACAGGTGAGGGCGGGCACGCACCCAGGTTTAATGGAGCATCTATTTTGGAAGTTGCAGGCTCTTCTGCCCCTCCCGGCGTGATGAGGAGCGGGCTGAAGACTTCTTCATAGTCGAAACCTGTGGGAGGGAGTGTTTCAGGGACGCTTGGTGTTCTCTCTGGCTGGTCGGGGTCTAGTGACAATCAAGGGAATAGCATGTTTCGATGAAGTACTCTAGTGGAGACGTCTTCTTCTCCTTCAAATTGGACTTCGTAGACATTACCTTTGGGGCCTATCTGGCATTTTACCCAGTACAGGGTCTTTTCCCACGGGCATTTCAACTTGCTTCGAGGATGTTTGTCTCAGACCAGCACCCAGTCCCCGGCTTTAAGAGCTGTCCCTTGTAGGGGAACCTGTTATGATGCGGTGGTCTAGGAGCAACATGGAACGAGCTCTGAAGGAAGTGGTAACTGTACTGACCGCAGTCCCTAAGCTCAACACAACACTAGAAGTAGCCGTGGAATGCTCCTAACTCTCCCTAGGCATCTCGTCACAGCCTAATAGCTAACTACCCCTAAAGACAGAAGCAGGAAAACTATCTTGCCTCAGAGAAAATCCCCAAAGGATAGATTAGCCCCCCACAAATAATGACTGTGAGTGGAGAGGAAAAGACATACACAGAATGAAACCAGGATGAGCACAGGAGGCCAGTCTAGCTTGATAGATAGGACAGGATGGAATACTGTGCGGTCAGTATAAAACACTACAAAAATCCACGCAGAGTTTACAAAAAAAATCTCCACATCTGACTAAAGGTGTGGAGGGTAAATCTGCTTCCCAGAGCTTCCAGCAAGACAGAATTAATTCATACTGATAACGCTGGACAAACATAGAAAGCACTGAACGGATAAGTCCACAATCTGTGAACAGAAAAGCGCAAGCAAAAACTTAGCTTTGCTGAACTGGTCAGGATAACAGGGAAATCCAAAGAGATGTGAATCCAACCAGGAACCATTTACAAGTGGCACTGGCTGAAGAAAGAGCCAGGCCTAAATAGCCGAGCAGAAGAGACGATAAGTGGAGGCAGCTGATGACAGCTAACTCCAAGGAGCAGCCATACCACTTGAAACCACAAGAGGGAGCCCAAGAGCAGAACTCACAAAAGTGCCACTTACAACCACCGGAGGGAGCCCAAGAGCGGAATTCACAACAGGAACCGTCTCATGTTCAAGCTCATAATACTTGGTCTGGAGTTGATGTAGAGTCTGCAGACGGTGTCAATGTTCATGGACCCAGGTGGACACCCCCCTCCGAGGGTAGTGTTTCTCTGGATTCAGTTCCTGCTCGGTGATTTCTCACCCTTTTCAGCCGAATAGCAGAGTATATGGCGCACATATAGTTCTGCGGTGCACCCTGTTGTTGTACACCCAGACTAATTCATCCATGAATTCAGGCCAGCGAACTTTCCAGTCTTCCTCCAGGGTTCTTAACATCTGAATCAGTGTCCGGTTAAACCGCTCGCAGGCCCCATTCCCTTGTGGATGGTAGGGAGTCGTCCTGGATTTCTCAATTCGATACATGCGGTGTAACTCCTCCATCACCCGTCCTTGAAAACAGGCGCCCTGGTCCGAGTGAATCCTCTTCGGGCAGCTGTACACCCGGATAAAGCCTCTGCAAATGGCTTGTGTCGCTGACTCAGCAGTCTGATCCCGGGTTGGAGTCACCATAGAAAACTTAGTAAAGTGGTCGGTCATTACCAGACAGTGTTCGTATCCAAGATGAGCTGGACCCACAGTCAGGTAGTCAATCATCAATACTTCGAGGGGAGCAGAAGTCATGATGGTTTGTGTAGGGGCCAGTAGCGTAGCTACCGGGTCGGCAGAGGGGGTGGTCACCAAGGGCCCAGTGCTCTGAGGGGGCCCACCCGGAGCTACGCTACTGTAACTATCGGTGTGCGCAGCGAACCGATACAGTTACAATCTGCGGCAGAGCAGGGAGAATCGATCTCCCTGCTCTGATCTGCCGCCCGGCCGCTATGGGGCCCCTGAGAAGGCGGGGGGCCCCGATGCCAGCAATGGGCCCCTCTGCCCGTCATCGGAAGGTCAGCTGTACTGGCATTTTGCCGATACAGCTGATCGCATTGATGGGAAAAGGAGAGCTACGCTCCTTCTCTCATCATTCCCCTCTTAGTGTCTGAAGTCACCGACGCAGACACTGACAGGGGGCACGATGGTGTCACTAGCCGGCGCCCGCTGTCAGGAGATGAACCGGCCGCTCAGAGCTGCAGAGGAAGAGAGGTGAGTGTTTATTCATTTATTTTTTTTACAGGTGCTGCCTTATACTACAGGTGCTGCCTTATACTACAGGATCTGTAATATACCATGTAATATAAGGCAGCACCCCTATAGGCAGATCCTGTAATATAAGGCAAGCACCCCCATAGGCAGACCCTGAAGTATAAGGCAGCACCTGTAGTATAAGGCAGCACCCGTAAAAAAGACATAAATACTCACCTCTCTTCCTCCGCAGCTCTGAGTGCCCGCTCATCTCCTGACAGCGGGCTCCGGCTAGTGACGTCATCACGCCCACTGTCAGTGTCTGCGTCGGTGATGTCAGACGCTGAGAGCAGGATGATGGGAGGAGCGCAGCGCTCCTTCTCCCATCAATGCGATCAGCTGTATTGGCTAAGTGCCGGTACAGCTGACCTTCCGATGATGGGCAGGGGGCACACTGCTGGCATCAGGGCCCCCCCACCTGCTGCGCATGCCGATACAGTCACAGTAGCGTTGCTCCGGGCGGGCCCCCTCAGAGCACTGGGCCCTGGGCGACCGCCCCC
The DNA here is from genome assembly GCF_032444005.1 of Ranitomeya imitator. Classification (NCBI taxonomy): domain Eukaryota; kingdom Metazoa; phylum Chordata; class Amphibia; order Anura; family Dendrobatidae; genus Ranitomeya; species Ranitomeya imitator. The sequence continues at coordinate 774,664,402 of NC_091282.1, forward strand.
TCTGCCACCCCAGTAGCTACCGCTTATGCTCCAGGTCTTTTATTAAATAAAATAAAAATACTTTACATGACAATAACTGTGATACATTACAAATAAAACACAACAGAACAGAACATAAGAACAAAGCTCCAATCAGACGACAACAAACGACAAAAGCCACAAAGTAATAAACCGGAAATGGAACAAAAATGGAGAAAGTTCATGACCTACAAATCAAGGACGTGAAAGAAAAATTCCAATAACATAAAAAAACAAAACTAAAAGACAACAAACAAAATACTCATAACTTACGTGAATACCTGTAAAAAATTATAAATAATAAATAGTATAAAATCATGAAAGACCGCCGGCCCAGCTTCATTCATACTACTATATACAACCCCAACTACATTCACACTGTCCTATATACAATATTATATACAATATATACACTATAAACACATTACACTAAACCAAATATTAAACAACACCGCAAACACAACAAAACCCTGCTGGTCCCACTGCCTTACCTTACAGCCTCCCTTACACCACCACATTCACCCTACAACAAACCTAAACACAACACAGTGTACAACATTAACATTTGTTTTTTGTTTTATTTATTTATTTATTTTTATTTTATTTTTTTAATTATTTATTTTTTAAATATATATACACACACCTACTCTAACTATCCCGCCACCCCTGATCCAGCTCTGGCCACAAAGTTCAGGAATCATCCGAGCTAGGATCAGGCCCCAAAGTTTTTCCCCAGGCGGGGCCTGGGCCAGGCCAGATCAGTCTCTTATCACCGCCGTTGAACCCCCCAATCCCCCCACCCAACCTAACTAAGACCCTCTATTATACACACTATATACAATATATACAATACACTATATACAATATATACATAAACCAACATCACAGGACACAACCTACATTCTCACCACCCGAGGCTCAAGTTCGATGCCTGCAAACCTTCTATTCAGGGAACAGAAATACAAAACAAAAACCTAGGGTGTAAAGACATCAGCCCACCACCAGGATATAGGAGCGCTAACGGACTAAGGCACCCTGAAGGAGAAACCCCTCCAGAGATGGGACGCCCTCCGGGCACCCAGTCCTTCGCACTCCAGAGAACGCACCTTCACCAGGGCACCTAGGATGCTGCTACAAACTTCATCTACTCGGAGGATTTTACTCTGCGTCGAAACTAAAACTCGTGCGTTCCACGTGAAATACCTGACCACTGCGCTGACTAAGAATAAAGTGGCTCGGTCCCTTCTCCCGAGGTCTCTGAACGCTCCATAGGCCCACTCAGCATAGGACAGAGTGGCCAGCCGCGGCCAACCAATGGAAGCGCCCACCCTGTTGTACACCTCTGTATTAAAGGGACAATGAAGCAGGAAGTGCTCCATGCTTTCCAGCATGGTAGCGCAAGCCTCACGGGGACAATTCCTGTCCGCGGAGCTCCTGTGCTTCAAATTGTCCCTCACATACAACTTACCTTGGAAGCAGCGCCAAGTCAAGTCCCAATACTTCTTGGGGATCCTGCTAGAATTTAACAAACTCAACCCAACCTCTAGATCCCGACTCGGGCAGTCCTTGAGGACCAATGGTCTCTGAAAATGCGAAAGCAAGACCCGCATGTCGAGGAGTTTCCTTGGGAGGGACCTCACTTCCCACATTCCCAGACCCCACCGGCGCATCATTTTCAGAACCGGGGTAACATAAGCCGGGAGATGCCCGTGGGGTGTGCGAAGATCCTTCAATCTTTCCCCTGTCTCCCATTCCTGGAAGAAAGGCTGAAACCATCCCTTGCAGGAGAATAGCCACGGAGGAGCCCTCTCTTTCCAGAGGTTTGCCACGTTAACTTTCAAAAAGGTGTTCACTAGAAACACCACGGGGTTCACCATATTCAACCCCCCTAGTCTCCTCGTGCGATAAGTGACCTCCCGTTTGACTAGGTTTAGTCTATTCCCCCATAACATCTGGAAGAACAGACTGTGGACCCGTGTCCAGAGAGGCTCCGGCAAGACACAGACGCTGCCCAGGTAGATTAGCAAGGGGAGCAGGAAAACTTTGCACAGGTCAACCCTTTCCCTCAGGGTCAAAGACCAACCCTTCCATTGGTCCACTCTTTGGGCGACACCTTTGATTCTGCCTTCCCAGTTTTTCGTGGGGTAATCACCCTGGCCAAATTCGATGCCTAGGACTTTGGCATGTTCTTGGGGTTCGGGGAGGGTGTCCGGAAGATCAAACGTGGGATCCCCGCCTCCCAGCCAGAGACTCTCACACTTGTCCTGGTTGACCTTGGACCCGGATGCCTCCGAGTAGCTCTCCACTTCTGACATCACCACCATCGCCTCCTCTTGCGAAGAAACAAAGACGGTAACGTCGTCGGCGTAGGCCACTACCCTCAGGATAGCCTCTGGCGCCAACCCGCCCATCCTCACCCCCGCCAACGGTCCACAATCAACCCTTCTGAGGAAGGGATCGATCGCAAACGCGTAAAGCAAAGGGCTAAGAGGGCAGCCCTGGCGGACACCAGATCCCACCCCGAAAGGTTGTCCAATCCACCCGTTTACCAGAGGGAAAGTCTCAGCCCCTGCATATAAGGTCTTAAGCCAGTCCACAAACCCTCCAGGCAGACCATACCTCAAAAGAGTGGACCAGAGGTACTCGTGGTTGACCCGATCAAAGGCTTTTGCCTGATCCAGGGTCAGCAAGAACCCCTTCCAAAGGCCTGCCCTGCCCTGCTCCACGGCCTCTCGGACACCCAGAACAGCACTGAAAGTGCTACGGCCAGGAACGCAACAGTGCTGGGCCTCCGAAAGGAGCCGTGGCGCAAACTTCACCAGCCTGTTGAAGAGTATCTTAGCCAAAACCTTCCTGTCCACATTGAGAAGTGATATGGGACGCCAATTCTCAATGCGTGACGGATCCTTACCTTTTGACAAAATTATCAAAGCCGACCTCCTTAATGATCTCGGCAGAGTGCCCGAGGAGAGACACTCATTAAACACCTGAGTCAAGAGGGGGACCAAGGAGTCCCTAAAGGTCTTAAAGAACTCGGATGTTAAGCCATCCGGACCTGGCGATTTTTTGGGCCGGAGCCCATAGATCGCCAGTCTCACTTCCTCTTCCTTGATCGCTTCTGTCAAACCGCCCAGCGAGAGGTCAGCCCCTGGCTCTGGAACAGCTTCAGCCAGGAAAGCCAACATCCTGTCACGATCCAGTTCCTTCCTTCCCAAGAGGTGCGAGTAGTATGAACTGACGACCTCCAAGATCCCTGATCTGGACCTTCTCAGGGATCCCGTACTGTCCATCAGCCCTGTCACTATCTTAATATTCACTGACATCTTGCAGCTTCTGTAAGGGTCGGGTGAGTAGTACTTCCCGTAGTCCCTCTCAAAAACCAAAGATGCGTGCCTATCGTACGGACACCTCTTTAGCAAGGATTTCACACTGGAGATCGCCTCGCGGCTACCCCCAGTCGAGACAAGATGATCGAGTTTCCTCCTCAGGCTCTGATACAGGCGATCCCTGTTCAGGCTTCTGAGGTTCGAGAGTTGCCGGAAGAATCTCGCCACCCGATGTTTGAACATCTCCCACCACTCAGACTTAGTGTTACTTAGGCCCAGCAGCGGTACCTGGCTCTGAAGAAATTCCTCAAAGGACCGTCTTACAGCTTCTTCCTCAAGGAGTGACGAATTCAGCTTCCAATAACCTCTTCCCATCCGAGGGGTCTCTGTAACGCTCAGAGAAAACATAATCAAACAGTGATCGGATTATTCCACCTCCACAACCGACAACGGCGAGGAGACGGCCTCCTCCTTCAAATAAAACCTGTCTATCCTAGACCTGCACTGACTACCTCTAAAAAAGGTGAACCCCACGTGGCCTGTGTTGTGCCGGATGTGGACATCCACCAGGCGTGCCTCACTTACTATCCTATTTAGCGCGACGCAATCGTAAGCCAGCCGGTCTCCGGAACCTCCTCTATCACAGGGTCTCGTGACGTTGTTGAAATCCCCTCCAAAGACCACCTGCCGGCTCGAAAATAAGAAAGGTTTGATCTTCATGAAGAGACACTTGCGGTCCCACTTGGACTGGGGACCGTAGATGTTAATGAGCCGAAGCTCCTGTCCCCCCATGGAGACATCTAGGATCAAGCATCTCCCCATTTCTAACTCGATCAATCGTCTGCATTCAACCACTGCGGTCTTAAAAAGGACCGCCACCCCGCTATACGGCTCGGCCGCAAGAGGCTAGTAGGAGGGCCCGTGCCTCCACTCCCGCCTTGCCTTATGCATGGTTGATAGGTCGGTCAACCTGGTCTCCTGCAAAAACAAAATGTCGGCATCAAGTTGGCCGAGAAAATGAAAGGCCATGTACCTTGCCGCTTCTGACTTTATGCTGGCAACATTAATGGTTGCCAGCGTCAACGGGGTGGGTGCCGCCATCATGATTGAATTAGACAGCCTTTTTCTTCCCACCCCCAACAGTTTCACCCTCTTCCTCTGACATTGATGAGTTTTTAGTGCGTTTAAGACAAACAGACTCATCCATTCTCTCCTTACATACACTCTGGCCCTCGTCTGGTGGTCCTGAGGTAGTCCCCCCCCAGAAGGCTTTGTGTTTGCCCCCTGAGAAGAAGACCCAGCGACCTCCTGAGCCGCAACAACCTTGTCCGCAACCTCCGGCCCCGGATCCCCATCGCCCCCCTCTGGAGGGGAGTCCTGGAGGGCCCGGAACCGGTTAGAGAGATCCACCAGAGGGGGGGCGGCTGGACCTTCCAATGGCACCTGGATCAGGGCTACAGCGTCAGAGGGGTCGCACTCCAAGGAGGAGGCTCGAGGCCCGGACCCCCTCTTATCGTTAGGCCGGCTTCACACTTGCGAGTTTTACGGACGTAAGAGCGCAGAAACTACGTCCGTAAAACTCGCAAAAATTACGGCACAATTATTCTCTATGCCCCTGCTCCTATCTGCCGTATTTTACTGATCAGTATTATACGGCTTTCTACGGCCGTACAAAATCGCAGCATGCTGCGTTTGTCACCGTACTGCGCAAGAAATACGCCAATGAAAGTCTATGGAAGCGTGAAAAATACGGATTACACACGGACAAGCAGTGTGACTTGCGAGAAATACGCAGCGCTGTTAGAGAGAAAAGCCGGTAATTCAGTGCGGTGTACAGTAAAATCACACTGACAGCTTACAGTCCAATAGGTAGAATAAATGTGTACACATAGAATAGGTATATGTGTGTATATATATATATATATATATATATGTCAGTGAGACACATATATGTATATATATTAATATTTATTCCAGCGCTATACAGCTTGAAAGCCGGTAATTCAATTACCGGCTTTTTCTTTCTCCTTCCTAAACCCGACATGATTTGAGACATCGTTTACATACAGTAAACCATGTCTTCTCTCCATTTTTTTCTTCAGATTCCACACTACTAATGTCAGTAGTGTGTATCTGCAAAATTTGGCCGTTCTAGCTCTTAAAATAAAGGGTTAAATGGCGGAAAAAATTGGCGTGGGCTCCCGCGCAATTTTCTCCGCCAGAGTAGTAAAGCCAGTGACTGAGGGCAGATATTAATAGCCTGGAGAGGGTCCACGGTTATTGGCCCCCCCCTGGCTAAAAATATCTGCCCCCAGCCACCCCAGAAAAGGCACATCTGTAAGATGCGCCTATTCTGGCACTTGGCCACTCTCTTCCCATTCCCGTGTAGCGGTGGGATATGGGGTAATGAAGGGTTAATGCCACCTTGCTATTGTAAGGTGACATTAAGCCTAATTAATAATGGAGAGGTGTCAATTATGACACCTATCCATTATTAATCCAATTGTAGTAAAGGGTTAAATAAAACACAAACACATTATTTAAAATTATTTTAATGAAATAAAAACAATGGTTGTTGGAGTATTTTATTCTACGCCCAATCCAGTCACTGAAGACCCTCGTTCTGTAAGTAAAAAAACATAATAAACCAACAATATACTTACCCTCCGCAGATCTGTAACATCCAACGATGTAAATCCTTCTGAAGGGGTTAAAACATTTTGCAGCAAGGAGTTCCGCTAATGCAGGCTGCTCCTTGCTGCAAAACCCCGGGGAATGAGGCTAAATATAGATCAATGATCTATATTTAGCTTCATTTGCGGTGAGGCGCCCTCTGCTGGATGTTCATAGATCGTGGGAACTTACCTAGAAAGCTCCCAGGCTCGAGTTCATATGAGGACAACCAGCAGAGGGCGCCTCACCGCAAATGAAGCTAAATATAGATCATTGACCTATTTTTAGCTTCATTCCCCGGGGTTTTGCAGCAAGGAGCAGCCTGCATTAGCGGAACTCCTTGCTGCAAAATGTTTTAACCCCTTCAGAAGGATTTACATCGTTGGACGTTACAGATCTGCGGAGGGTAAGTATATTGTTGGTTTATTATGTTTTTTTACTTACAGAACGAGGGTCTTCAGTGACTGGATTGGGCGTAGAATAAAATACTCCAACAACCATTGTTTTTATTTCATTAAAATAATTTTAAATAATGTGTTTGTGTTTTATTTAACCCTTTACTACAATTGGATTAATAATGGATAGGTGTCATAATTGTCATGTCATGGCGAGACCAGAAAAGCTCAAGGCCCTCCGGTCTCACGAAGCTGACATCGAAGTAGGAGGTCCCATAGGGATGGATCAAGGCAAAGATGTCATATGCCGCAAAGCCCATCCCCAGCAGGAGCTCAGCAACCTTTGACCGATCAGGACAGGCATCCTTGCTTACCCACTGGAGACGGGCCACATTCCTACGGTTACTCCTCTGCCCCGGTGTCGGTAGAGACCAGACAGTCTCTGCCCCTCTATCTCGGAAGGCGGAAAGACCGTGTCTCTCTATCCAGAAAGACAGATCAACCTCCCTCCCCTCTACATTGATGGAACTCTCCCCTCTCCTCAGGACGTCCAGGAAGCGCTGCTGCAAGTCACCATCCTCAGGGTCACCAGACAAGGGCGCACTACTACCCCCAGCAGTGACAGCTCCTGAATAGCTTGGGGCTGATGCCCCCGCCCCCGCTGGGGGGGCAGAGGACCACTACCTGCTTCCCCTCCACCAACACCAGTAATGCTCTCCTCATTCACTCCACCACTACTCCCATCATTTGCAACACCACTACTCCCACCATTCACTCCACCACTACTCCCACCATTCACTCCACCACTACTCCCACCATTCACTCCACCACTACTCCCACCATTCACTCCACCACTACTCCCACCATTCACTCCACCACTACTCCCACCATTCACTCCACCACTACTCCCGTCATTCACTCCACCACTACTCCCACCATTCACTCCACCACTACTCCCACCATTCACTCCACCACTACTCCCACCATTCACTCCACCACTACTCCCACCATTCACTCCACCACTACTCCCACCATTCACTCCACCACTACTCCCATCATTCACTCCACTACTACTCCCATCATTCCCCTTACCATTGCTACCACTTCCCGTCACTTTATTACCAGTATTGCCACCACCATTTTTTCCAGTGTTCTCTGCACTTTCCACAGTAACATCCATTCCTTCCTCACTTGTGTCTGGCTTCTCTGCACTCACACCTGCTGGACCGGGGGAGGGGTGCAGCACCACACCCAGTTTCCCTTGATTGGTGCTGTGTTGTGTCTCTGGAGCACCTTGCCCCCCACTGCAGCAGTTTGTATTTTATTATCCTGGGCCTGCTGCTTGCTGGGGGGCGCCGCCACCGCCTGTCCCGCACCCACAGACTTCGGGGTCCTGGTGTCACGTTTGGGTGCTGGAGCACTCTGTCCCCCCGTTGCAGCAGGGCGCCCAGTGTTCCCTGCAGATAATTTGTCCTGCTTTTTTTGTCCTTTTGGGACTCGCTGCTCTCCTGTCGCAGCCGCATGCCTCTTCTCTGTTGAGGCGCACTGCGCCCCTGTCACAACAGTGTGCCCCCCTTTCGCCGCACCAAGTCGCTCGGACCTGCCCCCCACAGCCCCGGCGTTGGCCGGCTCAGCCGTAGTGAGCAGGGATGGAGTCTGCCCACACCGTCCCCCTTTCGCAACGGCGTGGACATCCCCCTCGCCCCCTCAGCCCCGGTGATAACCGGCTTAGCCGCAGAGGGCAGGGAGGGAAACTCCTCGGGGTCCCCTATGTCCGGCGCCGTGAGTACCTCCACAGCCTCGCCCCCTGCACTGTTCCCCGCACAGACGGCAGCACCGCCGGACGTCCTCCTCCTCTCCCCACCTTGCCTATGCCCCGGACCCACTGCAGAGCCCATGCCTTTAGGTTTGGTGGGGTTTACACAGGAGGTGGTAGGTGTAACATCATCCATCAGTACATATCTGTATCTCACCACCTCCCGTGCCTTCTCCTTCCTTGTCTTCTTCCTCTTCTTGGATTCCTCTGCTGGCTCATCCTCACCAAAGGAAAAGCGGTCCAGGTTCACTGGAGACTCCAGTTGTCGGATCTCCTCTAGCAGACCGCCCTCCTCCTCTTCCTCCGCTGACATTCCAGCCTGTGCTGTCGGAGTCCTCTGCCGTGCCGGGAGGCCGCTCCCCTGTTGTCGGCTCTGCGACTCACTCTCCCGGCTGGTTCCAGCTTGTAGGACTCCAGTCACAGCCACGTCGTCGTCCTCCTCCTCCTCGTCGCTTAGGACGCCGGCTGGCGGCTCTCCTGAGGTATTTAACCCCTTCATTTCTGAGAACCGCCGCTGGTTCTTAAACCTCTCCAGGAAGAGACCTGCGCTTTTCTCAATCCCCTCCCGGAGGAGCACTAACCGGACCATCTCATCTTTGAGGGTTCTGAACCTCTGGGAGGTCGCGGGTTTCTCTTTGTTAGAGGCTCGGGTGTTCAGGACCCGAGCCACCCGCAGCTTCTCCTTCAGCCCGGTCAGTGCTTTGCCGGCGTCCTCGTACTCACGTAGCATGGCGACCACTCAGGAGGAGAAGGCACTCGTGGACTCGCCGGAGCTCCTCTCCCCCCCAGGATGTTCCTGGGCTCTCTTTCCTGGGCCCTGTCTCCCTCTCTGGGCGGACGATGAGCCGTCTCAGGGTTGGTGTAGGTGGGTATGGTTCTTCTCACCCATCCCGACCTCCTCAGTCCCTCTTGGGCCGGTTGCTGCTGCTCTCTGTCCCCCGCCGGCACAGACCGGGGAACAGAAGCCTGGGAAGCAATGCCGGCCTCCCAGGAAGCCTGCCTCTCCCTGGGGAGAAGAGAGACCGACTCTGGGCTTCCTGCTGGAAGTGCTGGAGCTCACAAGACAGGTACTGCTCCTAGCAGGGTGTGGCTGATTGTGGGCACCTATCCTCCAGTCACCTCCAGAGCTGCACCCACTATTCTGCTAATACATCATGTCTTATCCTCCAGACACTTCCATAGCTGCACTCACTATTCTGCTGTTACATTGTGTCTTATCCTCCAGGTCTTTTATTAAATAAAATGAAATACTTTACATGACAATAACTGTGATACATTACAAATAAAACACAACAGAACAGAACATAAGAACAAAGCTCCAATCAGACGACAACAAACGACAAAAGCCACAAAGTAATAACCGGAAATGGGACAAAAATGGAGAAAGTTCATGACCTACAAATCAGGGACGAGAAAGAAAAATTCCACTAACATAAAAAAAAGCAAAACTAAAAGACAACAAACAAATACTCATAACTAACGTGAATACCTGTAAAAAATCATAAATAATAAATAGTATAAAATCATGTAAGACCCCAGCCCAGCTTCATTCATACTACTATATACAACCCCAACTACATTCACACCGTCCTATATACAATATTATATACAATATATACACTATAAACACATTATACTAAACCAAACCCTATACAACACCGCAAACACAAGAAAACCCTACTGGTCCCACTGCCTTACCTCACTGCCACCCCTTACACCACCACATTCACCCTACAACAAACCTAAACACAACACAGTGTATAACATAAATAAAAAAAACAAAAAACAATAACAAATGTTATTTATTTATTTTTTTATTTATTTTTTTTAATTTTTTTTAAATATATATACACAAATCTACTCTAACTATCCCGCCACCCCTGATCCAGCTCTGGCCACAAAGTTCAGGAATCATCCGAGCTAGGATCAGGCCCCAAAGTTTTTCCCCAGGCGGGGCCTGGGCCAGGCCAGATCAGTCTCTTATCACCGCCGTTGAACCCCCCAATCCCCCCACCCAACCTAACTAAGACCCTCTATTATACACACTATATACAATATATACAATACACTATATACAATATATACATAAACCAACATCACAGAACACAACCTACATTCTCACCACCCGAGGCTCAAGTTCGATGCCTGCAAACCTTCTATTCAGGGAACAGAAATACAAAACAAAAACCTAGGGTGTAAAGACATCAGCCCACCACCAGGATATAGGAGCGCTAACGGACTAAGGCATCCTGAAGGAGAAACCCCTCCAGAGATGGGCTGCCCTCCGGGCACCCAGTCTTTCGCACTCCAGAGAACGCACCTCCACCAGGGCACCTAGGATGCTGCTACAAACTTCATCTACTCGGAGGATTTTACTCTGCGTCGAAACTATAACTCGTGCGTTCCACGTGAAATACCTGACCACTGCGCTGACTAAGAATAAAGTGGCTCGGTCCCTTCTCCCGAGGTCTCTGAACGCTCCATAGGCCCACTCCGCATAGGACAGAGTGGCCAGCCGCGGCCAACCAATGGAAGCGCCCACCCTGTTGTACACCTCTGTATTAAAGGGACAATGAAGCAGGAAGTGCTCCATGCTTTCCAGCATGGTAGCGCAAGCCTCACGGGGACAATTCCTGTCCGCGGAGCTCCTGTGCTTCAAATTGTCCCTCACATACAACTTACCTTGGAAGCAGCGCCAAGTCAAGTCCCAATACTTTTTGGGGATCCTGCTAGAATTTAACAAACTCAACCCAACCTCTAGATCCCGACTCGGGCAGTCCTTGAGGACCAATGGTCTCTGAAAATGCGAAAGCAAGACCCGCATGTCGAGGAGTTTCCTCGGGAGGGACCTCACTTCCCACATTCCCAGACCCCACCGGCGCATCATTTTCAGAACCGGGGTAACATAAGCCGGGAGATGCCCGTGGGGTGTGCGAAGATCCTTCAATCTTCCCCCTGTCTCCCATTCCTGGAAGAAAGGCTGAAACCATCCCTTGCAGGAGAATAGCCACGGAGGAGCCCTCTCTTTCCAGAGGTTTGCCACGTTAACTTTCAAAAAGGTGTTCACTAGAAACACCACGGGGTTCACCATATTCAACCCCCCTAGTCTCCTCGTGCGATAAGTGACCTCCCGTTTGACTAGGTTTAGTCTATTCCCCCATAACATCTGGAAGAACAGACTGTAGACCCGTGTCCAGAGAGGCTCCGGCAAGACACAGACGCTGCCCAGGTAGATTAGCAAGGGGAGCAGGAAAGCTTTGCACAGGTCAACCCTTTCCCTCAGGGTCAAAGACCAACCCTTCCATTGGTCCACTCTTTGGGCGACACCTTTGATTCTGCCTTCCCAGTTTTTCGTGGGGTAATCACCCTGGCCAAATTCGATGCCTAGGACTTTGGCATGTTCTTGGGGTTTGGGGAGGGTGTCCGGAAGATCAAACGTGGGATCCCCGCCTCCCAGCCAGAGACTCTCACACTTGTCCTGGTTGACCTTGGACCCGGATGCCTCCGAGTAGCTCTCCACTTCTGACATCACCACCATCGCCTCCTCTTGCGAAGAAACAAAGACGGTAACGTCATCGGCGTAGGCCACTACCCTCAGGATAGCCTCTGGCGCCAACCCGCCCATCCTCACCCCCGCCAACGGTCCACAATCAACCCTTCTGAGGAAGGGATCGATCGCAAACGCGTAAAGCAAAGGGCTAAGAGGGCAGCCCTGGCGGACACCAGATCCCACCCCGAAAGGTTGTCCAATCCACCCGTTTACCAGAGGGAAAGTCTCAGCCCCTGCATATAAGGTCTTAAGCCAGTCCACAAACCCTCCAGGCAGACCATACCTCAAAAGAGTGGACCAGAGGTACTCGTGGTTGACCCGATCAAAGGCTTTTGCCTGATCCAGGGTCAGCAAGAACCCCTTCCAAAGGCCTGCCCTGCCCTGCTCCACGGCCTCTCGGACACCCAGAACAGCACTGAAAGTGCTACGGCCAGGAACGCAACAGTGCTGGGCCTCCGAAAGGAGCCGTGGCGCAAACTTCACCAGCCTGTTGAAGAGTATCTTAGCCAAAACCTTCCTGTCCACATTGAGAAGTGATATGGGACGCCAATTCTCAATGCGTGACGGATCCTTACCCTTTGACAAAATGATCAAAGCCGACCTCCTTAATGATCTCGGCAGAGTGCCCGAGGAGAGACACTCATTAAACACCTGAGTCAAGAGGGGGACCAAGGAGTCCCTAAAGGTCTTAAAGAACTCGGATGTTAAGCCATCCGGACCTGGCGATTTTTTGGGCCGGAGCCCATCGATCGCCAGTCTCACTTCCTCTTCCTTGATCGCTTGTGTCAAAACGCCCAGCGAGAGGTCAGCCCCTGGCTCTGGAACAGCTTCAGCCAGGAAAGCCGACATCCTGTTACGATCCAGTTCCTTCCTTCCCAAGAGGTGCGAGTAGTATGAACTGACGACCTCCAAGATCCCTGATCTGGACCTTCTCAGGGATCCCGTACTGTCCATCAGCCCTGTCACTATCTTACTATTCACTGACATCTTGCAGCTTCTGTAAGGGTCGGGTGAGTAGTACTTCCCGTAGTCCCTCTCAAAAACCAAAGATGCGTGCCTATCGTACTGACACCTCTTTAGCAAGGATTTCACACTGGAGATCGCCTCGCGGCTACCCCCAGTCGAGACAAGATGCTCGAGTTTCCTCTTCAGGCTCTGATACAGGCGATCCCTGTTCAGGCTTCTGAGGTTCGAGAGTTGCCGGAAGAATCTCGCCACCCGATGTTTGAACATCTCCCACCACTCAGACTTAGTGTTACTTAGGCCCAGCAGCGGTACCTGGCTCTGAAGAAATTCCTCAAAGGACCGTCTTACAGCTTCTTCCTCAAGGAGTGACGAATTCAGCTTCCAATAACCTCTTCCCATCCGAGGGGTCTCTGTAACGCTCAGAGAAAACATAATCAAACAGTGATCGGAGAATTCCACCTCCACAACCGACAACGGCGAGGAGACGGCCTCCTCCTTCAAATAAAACCTGTCTATCCTAGACCTGCACTGACTACCTCTAAAAAAGGTGAACCCCGCGTGGCCTGTGTTGTGCCGGATGTGGACATCCACCAGGCGTGCCTCACTTACTATCCTATTTAGCGCGACACAATCGTAAGCCAGCCGGTCTCCGGAACCTCCTCTATCACAGGGTCTCGTGACGTTGTTGAAGTCCCCTCCAAAGACCACCTGCCGGCTCGAAAATAAGAAAGGTTTGATCTTCATGAAGAGACACTTGCGGTCCCACTTGGACTGGGGACCGTAGATGTTAATGAGCCGAAGCTCCTGTCCCCCCATGGAGACATCTAGGATCAAGCATCTCCCCATTTCTAACTCGATCAATCGTCTGCATTCAACCACTGCGGTCTTAAAAAGGACCGCCACCCCGCTATACGGCTCGGCCGCAAGAGACCAGTAGGAGGGCCCGTGCCTCCACTCCCGCCTTGCCTTATGCATGGTTGATAGGTCGGTCAACCTGGTCTCCTGCAAAAACAAAATGTTGGCATCAAGTTGGCCGAGAAAATGAAAGGCCATGTACCTAGCCGCTTCTGACTTTATGCTGGCAACATTAATGGTTGCCAGCGTCAATGGGGTGGGTGCCGCCATCATGATTGATTGAATTAGACAGCCTTTTTCTTCCCACCCCCAACAGTTTCACCCTCTTACTCTGACATTGATGAGCTTTTAGTGCGTTTAAGACAAACAGACTCATCCATTCTCTCCTTACATACACTCTGGCCCTCGTCTGGTGGTCCTGAGGTAGTCCCCCCCCCAGAAGGCTTTGTGTTTGCCCCCTGAGAAAAAGACCCAGCGACCTCCTGAGCCCCAACAACCTTGTCCGCAACCTCCGGCCCCGGGTCCCCATCGCCCCCCTCTGAAAGGGAGTCCTGGAGGGCCCGGAACCGGTTAGAGAGATCCACCAGAGGGGGGGAGGCTGGACCTTCCAATGGCACCTGAATCAGGGCTACGGAGTCAGAGGGGTCGCACTCCAAGGAAGAGGCTCGAGGCCCGGACCCCCTCTTATCCTTAGTTGTTTTCCTGTTACCCTTTTTCTTTTGCTGTGACCACTCGCCCTCTCCCTCATCCAGACTGTCACCGGATGAAGGTTCCTGGGCAGACATGGCGTCCTTTTGCTCCTCCCTTTCAAGTCTCTTGACTTCCTCGCTCAATTCGTTGTCTTTAGGATCCTCAGCTGCAAGTGAAGCACCCGGGTCAGAGTTTAGGGTCATTACTCCCTGCCCCCTGTTCCCATGGCGCTGCTCCTGCCGCCTGATATTGGATGGCGGCAGCCTGCTCCTCACCGGTTCCCTGCCTCCTCCGCCTCTGCTGGTCCCTTCACCGGCGAGATTGGTCCCGGCTTTCGCCTGTCCCGCACTCGCCGCTTTCAGGACAGCATTGGCGAAGGAACGCGGACAGCGACTGAATGGCAGACGCGGTACTGAATAAGGTGCGCGTCTCTGACTGGGGAGCACATAGAGAGCTGCACGTAAAGGTGGTCTGTGCCAGTTCCCCCCTAGCATCACTCCCCCCCCCCTTTAGTGATGCACTAATTGGAAGACCCCCAGCCGGCCAGTGGGCACTAGAGGGGAGGGGTCCTACGGCCACTCCTACAGGGGTTAAATCCAGGTGTCCGGCCGAGAACTTTCTCTTTCACTCTCGGCAGGACACCTTCCGGTCGCGGCAGATCAGCGCTGAACACAGCGCTGGCCAGTCCTCGGTTGCCTTCCCTGCGGGCACATATACGCCGCCCGCAGGGGGTAACCTGGGGGCTGGTTTTAACCCCTCACTTTCCCCACAGTGCGCTGATCGGTCGAAATCGACCGATCAGCGTGCTGATTTATCACCTGGCCTGACCACCAGCCTACCCCCGGCAGACGCAGCCCTGATGCCTGTACGGGGGTATCAGGGGTCAGGCCGGAGAGGTCACAGGGCGGCTGAAGAGCGCGTTGTTCGGTCCCATGGGACCGAGCAAGGCGCTCAACAGCCGCGCAGCGGGAATCATGGCGACACCTCAGTAAACGCACCAAGCACAAACACATTATCACCTCCCCCCACTGCCCAAAACCTAAATAAAAATTATCCGGTAACCGCTGCCCCGTCAAATCCCAGCAATGGGGATGAATATGGTTACCTCCTGACGCCCCCCCTTCCGATTAGCGTTACAGGACCATCTACGGCCAATTATCCCCCTCTGTCTACTGATAGAATCCCCCCCATTGCACCGCATAATAACGGCGGACGAAGGCGTAGGCGCCGCACGTCCTCCCAATCTTCCTCCGATAACTCCCGTCGCCGTTCCCGCTACTCCTCTAAACGCCCCTCCCGTCACCGTCGCAGACGCAGCTTCCATAGGAGCCGCCGCAGATCCCGGGCCTCAGGATGGCTTTCATCAGCAACATCCGAGGGGTCCGAGGTATCGCTAAGTCCGGATAAGAGTCATCGTGAACGTGGCAAGTCCTCTAAATCGCGGGCACCCTCTAGGGCTTTCAGCCGGGGAGAACAATCCCCCGCGGCTTCCAGCCACAACAACCATCACGCAGTCGCTGAAGACGGAGCCATCAATCCGCCACTATGTGGTAGTAATCGGGCTCCCCCCGCGGCTTCCAGCCACAACTATCACCGCGCAGTCGCTGAAGACGGAGCCATCAATCCGCCACTATGTGGTAGTAATCGGGCTCCAACGCACGATACTCAGCACATCGGCCAGTCCCACGCTGTAGCGGGAGCCAGAGTTTCCCCGTCCTGCGACATCCCCCCGTCAACATCGGCGGGGGTTCCTCCAGGATCGGTGTCCACTCGTCCAGAATCACACAGCGGTGAGTGTTCCAAGGGTAGCGAGGAAACGTTACGCTACGGGGTTAATGTGAAGGAAATGGAGCTAACTTCAGCGTTAAAGGAGATAATCCTGCAATTATCTCAGGCAAGGGGAAATGTGGTGAACAATTCAATACCACAATCCGCTAATCTACACAAAGACGCCTTCTTCTGCGGGATCAGTCCGCTAGGCGCTCATATAGACCAGGAAACGAGACTGAAGATATGGAGCAACGATTACATAGATATATGGTCGCTGTTATCAGCCGACCAACAAACGGTGGATAAAGCGAACGATAGGGGTTTTGATAGGGGGAGATCGAAAATTGCTCTAACCATGAATAATTGGATCCAGGCCTTCGCAGTATTGGGCTGTATTATGGGCCAGAAACATCCGGAACGCTGCTCCGAATTGTTTATATATCAGGACATGATATATAGTTCGTACAAGTCGCACGGCGGTTCAGCCTGGCGAAGGTACGACGAGGAGTTCCGCAGGCGTCTGGCCCTACAGCCCAATCTAGGCTGGGGGGTAAAAGCGACAGACGTGTGGTTGCGTATGATGTTGTCTCAAAAGCAGCCCCCCTTTTCAGCCACGACCACTAATTACTCCGGAGCCGCAGGTCAGAACTCAGTGGTCGTGCGAAAACCCGGGGCCTGCTGGCTATATAACGAGGGAAACTGCCGTTTCCACGCGCTATGCAAGTTCAGACACGAATGCTCCGCTTGCGGGGGGGGACACCAAGCATCAAGGTGCACTCGTCAGCCGCACAAAGGGCCTACAAGGCAGAACCCCAGTGAGCGTAACCGCGATGGCCCCCTGGCTAAAGCTCTACCCCAATAAGAAAGCGGCTCAGCAGCTGCAGGCGGGATTCTCCGACGGGTTCTTCATTCCCTTTAGGCTAACAAGAACGCCAACCCTATCCGATAACCTTAAATCGGCTCGCGAATTCCCCAAAATTCTTAGGCAAAAAATTGGAAAGGAGGTAGAATTGGGTAGGGTAGCAGGCCCCTTTACGTCGCTCCCCTTCAAAAACATTAAAATATCACCGTTAGGCATCATACCAAAAAAGGAACCGGGTAAATATCGCCTAATCCATCATTTATCTCACCCAAAGGGCGATTCGGTTAACGACGCAATTACTCCAGAAGAAGCTTCTGTCTCATACGCGTCTTTTGATAGGGCGGTAGAATTAGTGCGGGCAGCCGGGACCGGCGCCCTGCTCGCCAAATCGGACATTGAATCGGCATTCCGTTTACTACCCGTGCACCCCGAATGTTTCCACCTGCTGGGCTGCAAAGTGGACCAACACTATTACTTCGACATGTGCCTCCCAATGGGATGTCACTATTTCGAGCTATTCAGCACCTTCCTAGATTGGGTAGTTCAGTACAAAACGGGCAGTAAATCCCTAATTCACTACCTCGACGATTTCCTGTTCGTTGGCCCCAGAAATTCTAAACTCTGCTCCGATCTACTAGAAAAATTCAAACCTATCTCACTCAAATTCGGCGTGCCATTGTCACCGGAGAAAACGGAGGGTCCATGTAATGTATTGCCCTTTCTGGGCATTGAAATAGACACCAACTTGATGGTGTTCCGCTTACCAGAGGATAAAATACAAAAAACCCTGCAAATGTTGAAAGGCTTCCGCGAAGTTAAAAAGGTAACCCTACAGCAAATGCAGGCGTTATTGGGTCTACTGACGTTTGCCTGCCGCGTAATGCCGGTCGGCAGAGCATTCTCACGCAGACTATCTCTGGCAACAAAAGGCGCTTCGCAGCCCGGCCATAGAATTAGGCTCACTCGTTCGCTAAAAGCTGATCTGCTGGTATGGCAGACGTTCCTGCAATCGTACAACGGTCACACGTGTGTCATGGCTAGAGAGATCACAAGCAAGGAATTAGGGCTGACAATAGGGTGGAACAAAAAGGAGGGTTTCGCAGCAATCTATAAAAACCAATGGTGCAAATCTGGTTGGCCAGAAAGATGGACGACAACAAAGTGGGGGCAAGACCCAGCCCTATGGGAATTGTTTGCGGTAGTAGCAGCGTTGGAGATATGGGCCGATCTGTTGAGGAACACGAACATTCGTTTCCAAACTAAAAATGTGAAAACAGCGAGGAGTCTAAATCACATGTCGTCTTCATCCTTGCCCATACTCGCTCTCTTGCGACGGCTCGCACTGATATGCCTAGAAAACAATATTTGGTGTAGAGCCACCGTGGTGGCGGAGGTTGACGAGAATATCATTAACCCATTGTTATTTTCCAATTGGCAGGCTTTCAGAATCCAGCAGCCCAACGCGCAACCCCTGGGTATCCTGTGTCCACTGTCCCTGTGGGATACAGTGGCCAATCATTGATGCCCTTAATCCGGGCCTCCGTTTCGCCAGCTACCTGGCAGGTGTATGGTAAGGCTTGGGAGGAGTGGTGCTCACTAATTCGGGGTAGGCCAGTCGATAAATGCGATCAAGCACGAAGCGCGGTGACAACTGATTTTCTAATGCGGATGAGAGGAGATGGGGCGTCGGGCACCTCGGCACAACGGAAATTATCGGGGCTAGCATTTTTCTTTCAATTATTGGGATGGGTAGACGTAACTAAGTCCTTTTGCATAAGACAAGCCATAAAAGGTTGGAAAAGGCTTCAGCCAAGCCAAGAATGTCGCCGCCCCATTTCACTGAGACTATTGCAGGACCTGATTGCGTTATCCCCGTCAGTCTGCTCATCGCAATACGAGGCAGCCCTCTTATCGGCAGCTTTTGCGACCGTCTTTTTCGGAGCACTGCGTATCAGTGAATTGCTACCGCGGTCAAAAAACGCGTCGGAAGGCGGCCTAATTAATGAGGACATAGTAATATGCAGCGACGCCCTGCGCATCAGGGTTAGAAAATCCAAATGCGATCCCACCGGTAGGGGAACATGGGTCCTGGTTAACTCCACTGATGGCCCAGCTTGCCCGCTAAAAATGGTTAGAAGATTCGCCGAGATAAGACACGCTGGTAGATTTTTCTTCACTCATACAGACGGGTCCCCCCTGACCAAGTACCAATTCCAGGCGATATTCAAGCTATGCTTGGAAAAAAACGGCGCAAACCCAAAGGAGTACGGAGCACATTCGTTCCGCATTGGGGCAGCCACGGAAGCGGCTAGGGCAGGAGTGCCAGAGGCCGAGGTGCAGAGAAGGGGTCGTTGGAAGTCCGCATGCTTCGCCAGATACATTAGACCCGACTTGCTTAATTAACATGTGTTGTCTCTTACAGGGGTTGAAGTTTGGGTGGTAGGAGATTCCTACGTTTACTGGGCCGAAAAGAGGGCCGAACGGCGGCCAGGAGGGATAAATCTTTACCTCCCGGGCATAAAAGTTAAATGGAGGGGTGTCAGAGGCCTCCAGTGGAAACAGGTGTTCAAAGAGATGGTTGGAATAGCAGGGATGGCGGAACACCCGGTGATAATGGTGGTACACGCGTGTGGTAATGACCTTGGCAAACAAAAGGTGGCCGAATTGTACAAATGGGTGACAACTGATATGGAAAGGTTCAGCTGTCTATTCAGGAACATGATACTGGTGTGGTCGGATATAACACCACGGGCCGTCTGGCACGGAGCAAGAGATAAAAAAGCCATAGAGCGGACAAGGAGCAAATTCAATGCTCGGATTGGAAAATATGTGAGAGGAAGAGGCGGTATCGTGATTCGTCACCACCAGCTACAAGGGGATAACACGCCACAATTAAGACCAGACGGAGTTCACCTAACGGACATTGGCCTCGATATTTTTCTGTCTGGTTTACAGGATGGGGTTGAACAGGCCTTAACATTGAGGGGTGGGGTCGGAGTCCCGCGTAGGTAGTACACGGGATCCTCCGTGGCGGAAGAAGCGGGGGAGGGCAAAGGTCGTAACCGCTCGTTGGGCCAATTCCCCTGTCGATCACGGACAGGAGCTCGGCGCGAGCCGCTCGTTACGATATGTAATTGCCCTTTCTCTGCTTATTTAATTAATAAACTGTGACCGACCTGTTCAACCCACCTAGGACTGTGTGTGTTTGATTACGGGACTGATGGGAGGGGGGAAGGCACTGGTTACGACACCCAGGTCTCCACAGTCTGGCAGACGCGGTACTGAATAAGGTGCGCGTCTCTGACTGGGGAGCACATAGAGAGCTGCACGTAAAGGTGGTCTGTGCCAGTTCCCCCCTAGCATCACTCCCCCCCCCCCCTTTAGTGATGCACTAATTGGAAGACCCCCAGCCGGCCTGTGGGCACTAGAGGGGAGGGGTCCTACGGCCACTCCTACAGGGGTTAAATCCAGGTGTCCGGCCGAGAACTTTCTCTTTCACTCTCGGCAGGACACCTGGAAGCGTTTGTCCCACCCACCCTCCCTTTTAAAGGCTAATTATGATACTAACCCGCAGGAGAATGTAAATGTGTAAATTATGTTGTAATATATAAAAAAAAAAAAAAATGTTTTTTTTGCATACGTATGTGATATAACTAACCCTGGTAACCTTTATTAAGTCACAGCGGAAGAAGCGGGGGAGGGCAAAGGTCGTAACCGCTCGTTGGGCCAATTCTCCTGTCGATCACGGACAGGAGCTCGGCGCGAGCCGCTCGTTACGATATGTAATTGCCCTTTCTCTGCTTATTTAATTAATAAACTGTGACCGACCTGTTCAACCCACCTAGGACTGTGTGTGTTTGATTACGGGACTGATGGGAGGGGGGAAGGCACTGGTTACGACACCCAGGTCTCCACAGTCCGGGTGACCGTGGTCACCACACAAGTTACACCTAATCCTGCCACAGGTAGCAGCAAGATGGCCGAGGTCCCCACACAGTGCGCATTTCTGGGTGGTACACTGCGCACTGAAGTGTGTGGGGCTGCAGCACCTGTGACAGACCTTAGGCTGCCCCCGGTAGAAAATCAAGATCCTGTCCCTCCCCAAAAATGTTGAGGAAGGGATATGGGTAACAGTGTTTCCTGAAACCTTCAATTTCACCATGAAGGTCCAGGCTCCTGACCAGATACCATGCTCATCGAGGGTCTTCTCGGGAATACCGACGATGTCGCCGTATCGTCCAACCCAGGTGGAGATGTCGACACAGTAAAGTGACTCGTTACTGGTCAAAACGGTCACCTTCCTGACTGAGTTCTGGCGGGATATTGCTACAGCGAGGAAACCCCGCCATTCGGGGCGACCCCAAGCCAGTTCGTGGCGAGACCAGAAAAGCTCAAGGCCCTCCGGTCTCATGAAGCTGACATCGAAGTAGGAGGTCCCATAGGGCTGGATCAAGGCAAAGATGTCATATGCCGCGAAGCCCATCCCCAGCAGGAGCTCAGCAACCTTTGACCGATCAGGACAGGCATCCTTGCTTACCCACTGGAGACGGGCCACGTTCCTACGGTTACTCCTCTGCCCCGGTGTCGGCAGAGACCAGACAGTCTCTGCCCCTCTATCTCGGAAGGTGGAAAGACCGTGTCTCTCTATCCAGGAAGACAGATCAACCTCCCTCCCCTCTACATTGATGGAACTCTCCCCTCTCCTCAGGGCGTCCAGGAAGCGCTGCTGCAAGTCACCATCCTCAGGGTCACCAGACAAGGACGCACTACTACCCCCAGCAGTGACAGCTCCTGAATAGCTTGGGGCTGAAGCCCCCGCCACCGCTGGGGGGGCAGCGGGACCACCACCTGCTTCCCCTCCACCAACACCAATAATGCTCTCCTCATTCACTCCACCACTACTCCCATCATTTGCAACACCACTACTCCCATCATTCACTCCACCACTACTCCCATCATTCACTCCACCACTACTCCCATCATTCCCCTTACCATTTCCACCACTTCCCGTCACTTTATTACCAGTATTGTCACCACCATTTTTCCCAGTGTTCTCTGCACCTTCCACAGTCACATCCATTCCTTCCTCACTTGTGTCTGGCTTCTCTGCACTCACTCCTGCTGGACCGGGGGAGGGGTGCAGCACCACACCCGGTTTCCCTTGATTGGTGCTGTGTTGTGTCTCTGGAGCTCCTTGCCCCCCCACTGCAGCAGTTTGCATTTTATTATCCTGGGCCTGCTGCTTGTTGGGGGGCGCCGCCTGCCCCGCACCCACAGACTTCGGGGTCCTGGTGTCACGTTTGGGCGCTGGAGCACTCTGTCCTCCTGTCACTGCAGGGCGCCCAGTGTTCCCTGCAGATGATTTTTCCTGCTTTTTTTTCCTTTTTGGACTCGCTGCTCCCCTGTCGCAGCCGCGTGCCTCTTCTCTGTTGAGGCGCACTGCGCCCCTGTCACAACAGTGCGCCCCCCTTTCGCCGCACCAAGTCTCTCGGACCTGCCCGCCACAGCCCCGGCGTCGGCCGGCTCAGCCGTAGTGAGCAGGGATGGAGTCTGCCCACACCGTCCCCCTTTCGCAACGGCGCGGACATCCCCCTCGCCCCCCTCAGCCCCGGTGAGAACCGGCTTAGCCGCAGAGGGCAGTGAGGGAAACTCCTCGGGGTCCCCTATGTCCGGCGCCGTGAGTACCTCCACAGCCTCGCCCCCTGCACTGTTCCCCGCACAGACGGCAGCACCGCCGGACGTCCTCCTCCTCTCCCCACCTTGCCTATGCCCCGGACCCACTGCAGAGCCCGTGCCTTTAGGTTTGGTGGGGTTTACACAGGAGGCGGTAGGTGTAACATCATCCATCAGTACATATCTGTAACTCACCACCTCCCGTGCGGTCTTCTTCCTTGTCTTCTTCCTCTTCTTGGATTCCTCTGCTGGTTCGTCCTCACCAAAGGAAAAGCTGTCCAGGTTCACTGGAGACTCCAGTTGTCGGATCTCCTCTAGCAGACCGCCCTCCTCCTCTTCCTCCGCTGACACTCCAGCCTGTGCTGTCGGAGTCCTCTGCCGTGCCGGGAGGCCGCTTCCCTGTTGTCGGCTCTGCGACTCACTCTCCCGGCTGGTTCCAGCTTGTAGGACTCCAGTCACAGCCACATCGTCCTCCTCCTTGTCGCTTAGGACGCCGGCTGGCGGCTCTCCTGAGGTATTTAACCCCTTCATTTCTGAGAACCGCCGCTGGTTCTTAAACCTCTCCAGGAAGGGACCTGCGCTTTTCTCAATCCCCTCCCAGAGGAGCACTAGCCGGACCATCTCATCTTTGAGGGCTCTGAACCTCTGGGAGGTCGCGGGTTTCTCTTTGCTAGAGGCTTGGGTGTTCAGGACCCGAGCCACCCGCAGCTTCTCCTTCAGCCCGGTCAGTGCTTTGCCGGCGTCCTCGTACTCACGTAGCATGGCGACCACTCGGGAGGAGAAGGTACTCGAGGACTCGCCGGAGCTCGTTTCCCCCCAGGATGTTCCTGGGCTCTCCTTCCTGGGGCCTGGGGCGCCCCTGTCTCCCTCTCTGGGCGGACTATGAGCCATCTCAGGGTTGGTGTAGGTGGGTATGGTTCTTCTCACCCGTCCCGACCTCCTCAGTCCCTCTTGGGCCGGTTGCTGCTGCTGCTCTCTGTCCCCCGCCGGCACAGACCGGGGAACAGAAGCCTGGGAAGCCTTGCCGGCCTCCCAGGAAGCCTGCCTCTCCCTGGGGAGAAGAGAGGCAGACTCTGGGCCTCCTGCTGGAAGTGCTGGAGCTCACAAGGCAGGTACTGCTCCTAGCAGGGTGTGGCTGATTGTGGGCACCTATCCTCCAGTCACCTCCAGAGCTGCACCCACTATTCTGCTAATACATCATGTCTTATCCTCCAGACACTTCCATAGCTGCACTCACTATTCTGCTGTTACATTGTGTCTTATCCTCCAGTCACCTCCAGAGCTGCAATCTCTATTCGCTGTCACATCTCCCTGCTGGGTCAGTGGTGGGATCCTGCACTCTCATTGGCTGAGCCTCCTGTCAGTCACCAGCAGTTCTAGCTGCACCTGTGGAGTGTTGCAGGGAAGTTACTGTACAGACTCGTCCTTATTCTCGAGGATGGAGCTCATTATAACAGATCATACTACAAATGACATCTTCCCCTATATAAGAGACGATTGGGTTATTGATCCTGTGCAATAGACCCTGGAAGTCCTCTGCATTTATCAGAGCGGACCGTGCTGGCTGAAAATCGTTCTGCGGCATTTTTTACATTTTTTTTTAATGTGGATTTATTTTCAAGCTATTTTATGCCCCAGAGAGTTGAATATTAAGCCACGCCCCTTTAAGAGTGCGACGCAAACGGCGTCATAAACATAAGAACTGGGTCCGAAACCGGTGGCCACGATCTGACCTAAAATTCCCCAAACGCGGAGCCTTTTACTCCGCAGATGACGCTCTGACAGTGGCGAATCTGCAATATGGCTACTAATGTTATTTCTTCTGGATCAGAAAGTAAGCGGAGGAATGTAGTCGCCCGCATCTGGTGATGAGCGACTCGGCCGACTCCAGTGGTTCCGCTCCACTTTGGCCAGGAAATTTGATGTAACCGATGTGAATTGAATGACTATAAGTTTAAAAAAAAAAAAACTTTTTAACCCCTTTCTGCCCTTTAGATTTCCGCACAATGGAGGCCGGCTGGGTGATTCACCGGAATCCAGGAATTTGGGAAATTCTAAACTAATTCACTTAGCTTAGAATCGATTCGCTCTGCTACATTGTGTCAGTGTCCATTTATTTATATTAAATGCAACAATGTATCAATGTGGAATGTTTATGTAACTGTACATCTGGTGGAATAACGTTCTCCTAGAGCTCTGCTGGGCCTTGTGGTCCCCCAGCAGCAGTGCCAGCACCGTTCCCCTTCCCTCTGCTGTTGCGAACGTCTCTCAGCGATGCCGTATAATGGATTCCTCCGTGTGGGCGCGATAAGTGATATTATCCCTTCTGAGTTGTGTAATTTGTTGGTATATGGCGAGGGCAGCACGAGAGAAGAGCGGTAAATGAAGCAGCAAATGAGATTGTAATTTTAGATTCTTCTTCTTGTCTGAATATTGTGCGAGAGACATCACAGCTCCTATTAATATTACAGCATCCTGCGGGCTCCAACCTCTAATCACAAAACTGGAGGTTAACGGGATCTGTCTAACTGCGCCCAGGAGACCTGGCGGCTGGGGGAGGGGGCTCTGACTACAGCATTTAAATCATAAACCAGGAATTATATACTTATCATCTTTTATTTTATGGCATTCACTTAGCATATTGAGAAGTTGGGACTGCTCTTATAGCGCCCCTAGAGGACGGGCTACGACATCACTATTACTTATTGAAATGGCGCCTCTAGTGGCAAATGCACATGGTGACAGTCGCACAAGTTCATCCATGTTGATTCAAAAGTAAGAGGGAAAGCAGCAGCCACATATTGGGGAGAAAATAATTTCATCCACCCCAAATCGGAATCAAGGTTTGATCAGCAGCGTGACATGCACATAGCCTGCCATATTGGACACAGTGCCCTGGGAGCATGTCCAGCATCCACCAATACAGCGCCCCTAGTGGTGGGTTGTTCACAGCACACGCAGATCTCCCCATGTCCAGTGCTCTCATGGTGCTGACCCAGTTCATCCTGATCTGCAGCTTTTCTATGTCGCCGGCTCCGTTTCTTCTGGGATATTGGGGCCGATGATTGTGCAGCCGGTATGGATAATCTCATATGTCAGGAGGTGACTCCTGTGCAAGAACGGTATATGGGCCCCTGTGCAAGAACGGTATATGGGCCCCTGTGCAAGAACGGTATATGGGCTCCTGTGCAAGAACGGTATATGGGCCCCTGTGCAAGAACGGTATATGGGCCCCTGCGCAAGAACGGTATATGGAGCCCTGCGCAAGAACGGTATATGGGCCCCTGCGCAAGAACGGTATATGGGCTCCTGCGCAAGAACGGTATATGGGCTCCTGCGCAAGAACGGTATATGGGCTCCTGCGCAAGAACGGTATATGGAGCCCTGTGCAAGAACGGTATATGGGCCCCTGTGCAAGAACGGTATATGTGCTCCTGTGCAAGAACGGTATATGGGCTCCTGTGCAAGAACGGTATATGGGCTCCTGTGCAAGAACGGTATATGGGCCCCTGTGCCAGAACGGTATATGGAGCCCTGTGCAAGAACGGTATATGGAGCCCTGTGCAAGAACGGTATATGGACCCCTGTGCAAGAACGGTATATGGGCCCCTGTGCAAGAACGGTATATGGAGCCCTGTGCAAGAACGGTATATGGACCCCTGTGCAAGAACGGTATATGGAGCCCTGTGCAAGAACGGTATATGGGCCCCTGTGCAAGAACGGTATATGTGCTCCTGTGCAAGAACGGTATATGGGCCCCTGTGCAAGAACGGTATATGTGCTCCTGTGCAAGAACGGTATATGGAGCCCTGTGCAAGAACGGTATATGGGCTCCTGTGCAAGAACGGTATATGGGCCCCTGTGCAAGAACGGTATATGGAGCCCTGTGCAAGAACGGTATATGTGCTCCTGTGCAAGAACGGTATATGGGCTCCTGTGCAAGAACGGTATATGGGCTCCTGTGCAAGAACGGTATATGGAGCCCTGTGCAAGAACGGTATATGGACCCCTTTGCAAAAACGGTATATGGGCCCCTGTGCAAGAACGGTATATGGGCTCCTGTGCAAGAACGGTATATGGACCCCTTTGCAAGAACGGTATATGGAGCCCTGTGCAAGAACGGTATATGGGCCCCTGTGCAAGAACGGTATATGGAGCCCTGTGCAAGAACGGTATATGGACCCCTGTGTAAGAACGGTATATGGACCCCTGTGCAAGAACGGTATATGGGCCCCTCTGCAAGAACGGTATAGGGGCTCCTGTGCAAGAACGGTATATGGGCTCCTGTGCAAGAACGGTATATGGGCCCCTCTGCAAGAACGGTATATGGGCCCCTGTGCAAGAACAGTATAGGGGCCCTCTGCAGCCCAATAGCTCCTCATAATGCCCAATCCCACCTATGTAGATGCATGTGGCCCCTCACCTCTTGGCCCTGTGCAGCTGCACCAATGATATGTCCACCCCTGGTATATGGGCACCGATAGTTCGGATAATTCTAGACTTACTAACATTACAATGCCCTGTCCTGAGACCACCTAGGACATCCCGGACCACCTACTTTTGGGCAGGTCTTGCATACACCTGCCCATTTTGACGGTTTGGTTGCCAGGATTGTGGCGGGTGTAATGCCATGTGATACTATATTAGGTTGATGCCCTTGTACTGATGCTAGCACACTGGGCGGATAATACAGGGGTGGGAATACTAAATCCCTACAGATGACCCCCCGGATACATTGCGTGCCCATGTCTCACTGTAGCCTCCTGCCATGATTGTGTCCTTACTAATAACATGACATACAAGCAGAACATGGTGCAGAGTCTGACACCCTGACAGCCGATAACCTAGCAACACTGACAGTTGGCACAAACGAAACTTTGATATATTTAACCATATATTTGTAGTAATGGCGGATTGTACCATTCTACCTATGGGGGGATCACCTCGATGTTCCATCCTCCGGAGGCGCATATGGCAGACCTGAGCCTGGTGTAGGGCGAGTGCGATATGTACCATTAGGATATATGTACGATATTGGACTGTACAGTGCTGCAGAATATGTTGGCGCTATAGAAATAAAACTTGTTATTATTAATATGTATTATATACCTTGGTGCCTGCGTCGTGGCCAAGAATATCCCGAAAAGTCCTCACCTTCCAGATCCCTGACACAGCACAAAAATCTGTTCTTCCTTCTCATTTTTAGTAATTAAATTTAATTACCACCTAATTAGTCCGGATTGGCGCGGCGCCCGCTGTAGGCTCTGTCATCCAGATCTAAGGGGAGAAGCAAGGACACAAGAGCCTGTGTGGCCCCTCTGTGGGGCATAGGCATAAGGAGGATCCTCAGTGCATGGGGTCTGGGGGATCCGGCAGAGCTGAACCCGGTTGTGCACATCTGTGTGAAGGGTTAACGGCGTCCGGCTGCAGATTCTGCATTTTCGGGGATGGATCCGGTGATGGATTCTGCCATTCTCATGACTGACGTCCAGAACCGGCTGCCGAGTGAGAACCTGCAGACGTGGCGATAAATGTGACTGCCGCCTGCTGAGCGGTAACGTGAGCGGAGAAGCTGCCGGTGGATGAGGCTGGGATCGGCCAATGTCAATCACCGGTGATTGGAAGAGATCAACCAGAACCGACATGGCGGGACTAGTCCTGTCCCAGATACGCCATGTACCAATCACTTGCTTTCAGGATCTCTGCTTGCTGTCAGTAAAAGGGAGCGTTCTGATGCTGCTTACATAATAATTTTATTTCTATAGCTCCAACATATTGCGCAGCGCTGTACAGTTGAGGGGTACACGTACCGACAATAAAGACAAAATAACACATTCAGTTACCATGTCTCAGCGTGGTCAATCTTCTGATCTGCCCCAAAGCTCCCCTGGTCGATGGCTCTTACCTGCACTCAGGACCGGACTGGCAATCTGGCAATTCTGGCAAATGCCAGAAGGGCCTGTCTGGTCATGGGCTGCCTTGTCTGCTATGTTGTTAACAGAATTGGTGTTCTTGAGACATCCATACTGTTAAGAGTTGTGACGGAGCAAAAAGTCGCTGACTCCATCACTTACCCCAGCAGGCCTCTGGTATCATTAGAAATATTGGTCTTGTAGTAAATCTTCCTTTCCTCCATCCAGGGTAATATTAGTAATATATCCCATCTGGTTCATGGGGACGGGGACAACATGGGCCTGTGTGATTTCCAATGCCAGGGCGGAATTTCCTCCCCAGTCCATACCTGCGCTGCACTGATACATTGTAACAAACCTTCAGCTGTGTGGACAGGACATTATATATTCCTCCATTCGTTGTTCTGCACAGAGTAGTGAGTGATGGCAGGAGAACGGCACCGTGTCAGCCATGTGTGGTCTGTGCGTGGACCCTTATAATTGTGTTTATACAGCAAGGTAATGACAAGATTATTTTACTGAATGGCTCCCAGGCTGCGGACCACCGGGCTGTACATCTGCGCCCCCGTTATTAGCCCAGGCTGAGGCCCGCAGCTCTGGATACCACATGGGTCTAGTCCCTGTCATTGGGGGGCGCTCTGATCACTGAGAGTTTACAATAAGAGAAGTCTCTACTGATGGTGTCAAACGGCCAAATATTTGGGTATAGGCCCCTGTTCACACGAGACCATGGACGACGAATGGTCATTCATCCGCAGGTGCAAAACAATCTTGGCCATCATCGGCCTGGTTACAATTTTTATTTTTTAGCCAATAGTACAACCAATGTAACAAGTGACAGGTCCCCCCCAGCTGAGAGAAGTGCTCTGCAAGGACTAGATCATTCACTCTGATAATAAGTTGGCGATCCAGGATGATAAACCAGCTCACCTCTATGGCTGGCTGATTTATTGTGATAATAAGCCAGTGCATACTACAGAGCTGCACTCATTCTGCTGTACAGTCACTGTGTCCATACATTATATTACTAATCCTGAGTTACATCCTGTATTATACTCCAGAGCTGCACTCACTATTCTGCTGGTGCAGTCACTGTGTACATACATTACATTACTGATCCTGAGTTACCTCCTGTATTATACTCCAGAGCTGCACTCACTATTCTGCTGGTGGAGTCACAGTGTACATACATTACATTACTGATCCTGAGTTACATCCTGTATTATAACCCAGAGCTGCACTCACTATTCTGCTGATGCAGTCACTGTATATATGCATTACATTACTGATCCTGAGATACATTCTGTATTACACTCCAGAGCTGCACTCACTATTCTGCTGATGCAGTCACTGTGTACATACATTACATTACTGATCCTGAGTTAAATCCTGTATTATACTCCAGAGCTGCACTCACTATTCTGCTGCTGCAGTCACTGTGTACATACATTACATTACTGATCCCGAGTTACCTCCTGTATTATACTCCAGAGCTGCACTCACTATTCTGCTGGTGCAGTCACTGTGTACATACATTACATTACTGATCCCGAGTTACCTCCTGTATTATACTCCAGAGCTCCACTCACTATTCTGCTGGTGCAGTCACTGTCTACATACATTACTGATCATGAGTTACATCCTGTATTATACCCCAGAGCTGCACTCACTATTCTGCTGGTGCACTGTGTACATACATTACATTACTGATCCTGTACTGATCCTGAGTTACATCCTGTGTTATACTCCACAGCTGCACTCACTATTCTGCTAGTGCAGTCACTGTTAGTGTTGAGCATTCTGATACCGCAAGTATCGGCCGATACTTGCGGTATCGGAATTCCGATACCGAGTTCCGATACTTTTGTGGTATCGGGAATCGGTATCGGAATTCCGATACCGAGTTCCGATACTTTTGTGGTATCGGGAATCGGTATCGGATCCATATTAATGTGTAAAATAAAGAATTAAAATAAAAAATATTGATTATACTTACCTCTCCTGAGGCCCCTGGACATCACCGCTGGTAACCGGCAGCCTTCTTTGCTTAAAATGAGCGCGTTTAGAGCCTTCCATGACGTCACGGCTTCTGATTGGTCGCGTGCCGCTCATGTGACCGCCACGCGACCAATCACAAGCCGCGACGTCATTCTCAGGCCCTAAACTCCTCATTCAATCAGAAGCCGTGACGTAATGGAAGGCCCTAAACGCGCTCATTTTAAGCAAAGAAGGCTGCCGGTTACCAGCGGTGATGTCCAGGGGCCTCCGGAGAGGTAAGTATATCAATATTTTTTATTTTAATTCTTTATTTTACACATTAATATGGATCCCAGGGCCTGAAGGAGAGTTTCCTCTCCTTCAGAACCTGGGAACCATCAGGATACCTTCCGATATTTGTGTCCCATTGACTTGTATTGGTATCGGGTATCGGTATCGGCGATATCCGATACTTTTCGGGTATCGGCCGATACTATCCGATACCGATACTTTCAAGTATCGGACGGTATCGCTCAACACTAGTCACTGTATATATACATTACATTACTGATCCTGAGATACATTCTGCAGATCTTTTATTATAAAAATGAAAAACATAACAATAATAATAGCAGAAAACATAACAAAAATATTAGTCAGAAAATAATCAGCATACTGAACACTGGTCCAGCTGCTCATTCTCTCCTCTCACACAGTATATACAGAATAACTACTTTGACCTCTGGTCCGGTCACCAAACAAAATAATAATAACAAATAAAATAAACAATGGCAAACAAAAACTATATACATTAACTTTTTTTTTTTTTTTATATAATTTTTTTTTTTTTTAGTTTTAAATAAAATAACTACAAATTAAACAAATATATACAATACTAAGCTATCCTTCTTTCCCAACCCCCCGCACTGACCTGAGAGCTGGCCCTGCGTCTCATGCCTCAGTCCATGTGCAATGTCCATAGGCCAGATCAGGCAGTGCCAGTTTTCCCCCAAACAACCCAGTGTCCCATAGTCCCACAAGATAATCCCACCTCCCCCCTTTTCCCACCACCCAACCTAACACCTACACCCAATTCTATATCCCTATATACAATATATACATTATATACAGCAGCACACACCACAATAATTACAAATCACAAAGCCCAAGTTCGGCGCCTGCAGCCCTACATCACTGTATAATGATCAAACAAAACAAAATCTACAGTGTCAGCAGTAGCCCACCACCAGGAAAGGAGATGACCAGACTAGTGCACACTAAAAGAAAAGCCCCTCCAGAGGAGCGGCCCTCCGTGTGCCCAGTCTCCCATACTCCAGAGAGCGCACCTTCACCAGGTCACCGAGTATGGTCCTAAACACATCTTCCACTGGGAGGATTTTTCGTTGCGTCGATACTAAGCACCGTGCGTTCCGCGTGTGATACCTAACCACTGCGCTAACTAGAAATAAGGTGCAGCGATCCCGACCACCAAGGTCTCTGAATGCTCCATAGGCCCATTCCGCATAGGAGAGACCGGCTAGCCGAGACCAGCCAATGGAGGCGCCCACCCTGTTGTACACCTCTGTGTTGAATGGACAATGAAGCAGGTAGTGGTCCATGCTTTCCAGCAAGGTACCACAATGCTCCCGAGGACAATTCCTGTCCTCAGAGCTCCTACACTTCAGATTGTCCCTCACACACAGTTTCCCATGGAAGCAGCGCCAAGTCAAGTCCCAAAACTTCGAGGGGATCCTGTTAGAATTCAAAAGATGCAAACCCACCCCAAGATCCCGACTTGGGCAGTCCCTGAGCGCCAGAGGCCTCTGGAAATGGGTCAACAGAACCCTACTGTCAAGGAGTTTCCTTGGCAGAGTCCTGATCTCCCACATTCCCAGACCCCACCGATGAATTACCTTCAGAACCAAGGTAGCGTAAGCCGGAAGATGTCCATGCGGTGTGCGAAGATCCTTCACTTGCCCTCCTGTCTCCCATTCCTGGAAGAAAGGCTGAAACCATCCCCTACAGGAGAATACCCACGGAGGAGCCCTCTCTTTCCAGAGGTTTGCGATATTGATCTTAATGAAGGTATCCACAAGGAATACCACAGGGTTGACCATACCCAACCCTCCTAGTCTCCTCGTACGGTAAGTAACCTCCCACTTGACCAGGTTCAGTCTATTCCCCCATAACAGTTGGAAGAACAAACTGTAGACCAGAGTCCAGAGAGATTCCGGCAAGATGCATACACTGTCCAGATAAATCAGTAAAGGGAGCAGATAGGTTTTGATCAGGTTTACCCTTTCCCTTAGGGTCAAAGACCAACCCTTCCATTGGTTCACCTTCTGAGTGGCGATCTCTAGCCTGCTGTCCCAATTTTGTTTGGGGTAATCCCCCTGGCCAAATTCGATGCCAAGGACTTTTGCAGAGACTTTGGGTCCTGGAAGGGTGTCCTGGAGATCAAAACCAGGATCTCCTCCTCCCAGCCAGAGACTCTCACACTTATCCCGGTTGATCTTGGACCCGGATGCCTCCGAGTAGCGATCTACCTCTGACATCAGCCACCCTGCCTCCTCATGAGAGGAAACACAGTGACATCATCGGCATACGCTACCACCCTCAGAGTGGCTTCCGGTGCTGCCTGGTCCATCCCGATCCCAGCCAACGGTCCACGCTCCACCCTCCTAAGAAGAGGGTCAATCGCAAACACGTACAGCAGCGGGCTCAAGGGACAACCCTGGCGAACACCGGACCCAACCTCAAAAGAGCTGCCAATCCAACCATTCACAAGCGGGAAACTCTCTGCCCCACTGTACAAGGTCTTAAGCCAATCAACAAACCCCCCCGGCAGGGTGTACGAGGTGTATGGATCAGAGCAGCGTATGAAAGGTGTATGGAGCGGAGTTGTGTGTGTACGATGTGTACGGAGCGGAGCCGTGTGTGTAAGAGGTGTACGGAGCCGTGTGCATGAGGTGTACGGAGCGCAGCCGCGTGTGTACGAGGTGTACGGAACGGAGCAGCATGAGAAAGGTGTACGGAGCGGAGTCGTGTGTACGGAGCACAGCCGCGTGTGTACGAGGTGTACGGAGCGAAGCAGCACGTGAAAGGTGTACGGAGCAGAGCCATGTGTGTAAGAGGTGTACGGAACCATGTGTACGAGGTGTACGGAGTACAGCCGCATGTGTACGAAGTGTACGGAGCACAGCCGCGTGTGTACGAGGTGTACTGAGCGGAGCAGCATGTGAAAGGTGTACGGAGTGGAGTCGTGTGTAAGAGGTGTACGGAGCCGTGTGTACGAGGTGTACGGAGCACAGCCGCGTGTGTACGAGGTGTACGGAGCGGAGCAGTATGTGAAAGGTGTACGGAGCCGTGTGTACGAGGTGTACGGAGCACAGCCGCGTGTGTACGAGGTATATGGAGCAGAGCAGCATGTGAAAGGTGTACGGAGCGGAGTCGTGTGTAAGAGGTGTACGGAGCCGTGTGTACGAGGTGTACGGAGCACAGCCGCGTGTGTACGAGGTGTACGGAGCGGAGCAGCATGTGAAAGGTGTACGGAGCGGAGTCGTGTGTAAGAGGTGTATGGAGCCGTGTGTATGAGGTGTACGGAGCACAGCCGCGTTTGTACGAGGTGTATGGAGCGGAGCAGCATGTGACAGGAGTCGTGTGTGTACGAGGTTTGCGGATCAGAGCAGAGTGTGAAAGGTGTATGGAGCGGAGCCACGTGTGTACGAGGTGTACGGAGCAGAGCCACATGTGTACGAGGTGTACAGAGCAGAGCCACGTGTGTGGAGCAGAGCCATGCGTGTACGAGGTATATGGAGCGGAGCAGCGTGTGCAATGTGTATAGAGCGGAGCCGTGTGTGTACGAGGTGTACGGAGTAGTGCCGTGTGTGTACGAGATGTATGGAGAGGAGCCGTATCTGTATGAGGTGTACGCAGCGGAGCCGTGTGTGTGCAAGGTATACGGAGCGCAGCAGCGTGTGCAATGTGTATGGAGCGGAGCGGTGTTTGTACGAGGTGTACGGAGTAGTGCCATGTGTGTACGAGATGTATGGGGAGGAGCCGTATGTGTATGAGGTGTACGCAGCGGAGCCGTGTGTGTGCAAGGTATACGGAGCGGAGCAGCGTGTGCAATGTGTATGGAGCGGAGCGGTGTGTGTACGAGGTGTACAGAGCAGAGCCGTGTGTGTATGAGATGTATGGGGTGGAACCGTGTGTACGGAGCGGAGCCGTGTGTGCAAAGTTTACAGAGCGCAGCCGCGTGTGTAGGAGTAGCTATGTGTGGCCATTATACGGTACGAAGTATCATGTGCTGCCAATATAGGTGAATTTAATGAAAATGTAGAATCCCTGTGGGTGGAGATAAGGGGAGGGGGAAAAAATAATAAATTACTGATAGGGGTTTGTTATAAATCTCCAAAAATAATGGAAGCAATGGAGAATATCCTCGTAAAGCAAATAGATGAAGCTGCGACTCAAGGAGAAGTCATTATTATGGGAGACTTCAACTACCCTGAAATAGATTGGGGAACAGAAACCTGCAGTTCCAGCAAAGGTAATCGGTTTTTGATAACTATGAGAGACAATTACCTTTCACAACTGGTTCAGGACCCAACAAGAAAGGGGGCACTGCTAGACCTAATATTAATCAACAGGCCAGACCGCATATCAAATATAAGGGTTGGGGGTCACTTGGGAAATAGCGATCACAAAATAATAAGTTTTCATGTATCCTTTAAAAAGATGTGTAGTAGAGGGGTTACAAGGACACTAAACTTCAGGAGGGCAAATTTCCAACGGATGAGAGAGGATCTTGGTGCAATTAACTGGGACGATATCCTGAGACACAAAAATACACAAAGAAAATGGGAGACGTTTATTAGCATCCTGGATAGGACCTGTGCACAGTATATACCGTATGGGAATAAACATACTAGAAATAGGAGGAAACCAATATGGCTAAATAGAGCTGTAAGGGGCGCAATAAGTGACAAAAAGAAAGCATTTAGAGAATTAAAGGAAGTAGGTAGTGAGGAGGCATTAAATAAATACAGAAAATTAAATAAATTCTGTAAAAAGCAAATCAAGGCAGCAAAGATTGAGACAGAGAGACTCATTGCTAGAGAGAGTAAAAATAATCCTAAAATATTCTTTAACTACATAAATAGTAAGAAACTAAAAAATGATAGTGTTGGCCCCCTTAAAAATAGTCTGGGTGAGATGGTGGATGAGGAAAAAGCCAATATGCTAAATGACTTTTTTTCATCAGTATTTACACAAGAAAATCCCATGGCAGACAAAATGTCTAGTGATAAAAATTCTCAATTAAATGTCACCTGCTTAACCCAGCAGGAAGTGCTGCGGCGTCTAAAAATCACTAAAATTGACAAATCTCCGGGCCCGGATGGGATACACCCTCGAGTACTGCAGGAATTAAGTACAGTCATTGATAGACCATTATTTTTAATCTTTAAAGACTCCATAATAACAGGGTCTGTGCCACAGGACTGGCGTATAGCAAATGTGGTGCCAATATTCAAAAAGGGAACAAAAACTGAACTCGGAGATTATAGGCCAGTAAGCTTAACCTCTACTGTGGGTAAAATCCTGGAGGGCATTCTAAGGGATGCTATACTGGAGTATCTGAAGAGGAATAACCTCATGACCCAGTATCAGCACGGGTTTACTAGGGACCATTCATGTCAGACTAATTTGATCAGCTTCTATGAAGAGGTAAGTTCCGGATTGGACCAAGGGAACCCAGTGGATGTAGTGTATATGGACTTTTCAAAAGCTTTTGATACGGTGCCACACAAAAGGTTGATACATAAAATGAGAATAATGGGGATAGGGGAAAATATGTGCAAGTGGGTTGAGAGCTGGCTCAGGGATAGGAAACAAAGGGTGGTTATTAATGGAGCACACTCGGACTGGGTAGCGGTTAGCAGTGGGGTACCACAGGGGTCCGTATTGGGCCCTCTTCTTTTTAACATATTTATTAATGACCTTGTAGGGGGCATTCAGAGTAGAATTTCAATATTTGCAGATGACACTAAACTCTGCAGGGTAATCAATACAGAGGAGGACAATTTTATATTACAGGATGATTTATGTAAACTAGAAGCTTGGGCTGATAAATGGCAAATGAGCTTTAATGGGGATAAATGTAAGGTCATGCACTTGGGTAGAAGTAATAAGATGTACAATTATGTGCTTAATTCTAAAACTCTGGGCAAAACCGTCAATGAAAAAGACCTGGGTGTATGGGTGGATGACAAACTCATATTCAGGGGCCAGTGTCAGGCAGCTGCTACAAAGGCAAATAAAATAATGGGATGCATTAAAAGAGGCACAGATGCTCATGAGGAGAACATAATTTTACCTCTATACAAGTCACTAGTTCGACCACACTTAGAATACTGTGCACAGTTCTGGTCTCCGGTGTTTAAGAAAGACATAGCTGAACTAGAGCGGGTGCAGAGAAGAGCGACCAAGGTTATTAGAGGACTTGGGGGTCTACAATACCAAGATAGGTTATTACACTTGGGGCTATTTAGTTTGGAAAAACGAAGACTAAGGGGTGATCTTATTTTAATGTATAAATATATGAGGGGACAGTACAAAGACCTTTCTGATGATCTTTTTAATCATAGACCTGAAACAGGGACAAGGGGGCATCCTCTGCGTTTGGAGGAAAAAAGGTTTAAGCACAATAACAGACGTGGATTCTTTACTGTAAGAGCAGTGAGACTATGGAACTCTCTGCCGTATGATGTTGTAATGAGTGATTCATTACTTAAATTTACGAGGGGACTGGATACCTTTCTGGAAAAGTATAATGTTACAGGGTATATACACTAGATTCCTTGATAGGGTGTTGATCCAGGGAACTAGTCTGATTGCCGTATGTGGAGTCGGGAAGGAATTTTTTTCCCCAATGTGGAGCTTACTCTTTGCCACATGGGTTTTTTTTGCCTTCCTCTGGATCAACATGTTAGGGCATGTTAGGTTAGGCTATGGGTTGAACTAGATGGACATATAGTCTTCCTTCAACCTTAATAACTATGTAACTATGTAATATACAGTATGGAGCATCATGTGCAGTCATTATACAGTATGGAGCATCATGTGCGGCCATTATACAGTATGGAGCATCATGTGCGGTCATTATACAGTATGGAGCACTGTGTGGCCATTATACAGTATTGAGCATCATGTGCGGCCATTATACAGTATGGAGCATCATGTGCGGTCATTATACAGTATGGAGCATCATGTGGGGCCATTATACAGTATGGAGCATCATGTGCGGCCATTATACAGTATGCAGCATCATGTGTGGCCATTATACAGTATGGAGCATCATGTGCGGTCATTATGCAGTATGGAGCATCATGTGCGGCCATTATACATTATGGAGCATCATGTGCGGCCATTATACAGTATGGAGCATCATGTGCGGTCATTATACAGTATGGAGCATCATGTGCGGTCATTATACCGTATGCAGCATCATGTGTGGCCATTATACAGTATGGAGCATCATGTGCGGTCATTATGCAGTATGGAGCATCATGTGCGGCCATTATACATTATGGAGCATCATGTGCGGCCATTATACAGTATGGAGCATCATGTGCGGTCATTATACAGTATGGAGCATCATGTGCGGTCATTATACCGTATGGAGCATCATGTGTGGCCATTATACAGTATGGAGCATCATGTGCGGTCATTATACAGTATGGAGCATCATGTGCAGTCATTATACAGTATGGAGCATTATGTGCGGCTATTATAAAGTATGGAGCATCATGTGGGGTCATTATACAGTATGGAGCATCATGTGCAGCCAATATACAGTATGGAGCATCATGTGCAGTCATTATACAGTATGGAGCATCATGTGCGGCCATTATACAGTATGGAGCATCATGTGCGGTCATTATACAGTATGGAGCACTGTGTGGCCATTATACAGTATTGAGCATCATGTGCGGCCATTATACAGTATGGAGCATCATGTGCGGTCATTATACAGTATGGAGCATCATGTGGGGCCATTATACAGTATGGAGCATCATGTGCGGCCATTATACAGTATGCAGCATCATGTGTGGCCATTATACAGTATGGAGCATCATGTGCGGTCATTATGCAGTATGGAGCATCATGTGCGGCCATTATACATTATGGAGCATCATGTGCGGCCATTATACAGTATGGAGCATCATGTGCGGTCATTATACAGTATGGAGCATCATGTGCGGTCATTATACCGTATGGAGCATCATGTGTGGCCATTATACAGTATGGAGCATCATGTGCGGTCATTATACAGTATGGAGCATCATGTGCAGTCATTATACAGTATGGAGCATTATGTGCGGCTATTATAAAGTATGGAGCATCATGTGGGGCCATTATACAGTATGGAGCATCATGTGTGGCCATTATACAGTATGGAGCATCATATGCGGTCATTATACAGTATTGAGCATCATGTGTGGCCATTATACAGTATGGAGCACTGTGTGGCCATATTTTTTTGTTTATAATTATTCTTTATGAATAGTGTGATCAGCAGTGCTAAATGGGTGTGGTTGGGACGTGAATATGGGTGTGGCTAGTGAATGGGTGTGGCCAGAGGTGTGGCCTAAAATTTGCAAGTTGGGAGGTATGCTGCAGGGACCTCGCTGCACGTGGCCTGTGAGTGACTAAGCAGGCTGCCAGGTGGGGCTTTCTGCTGGTCATCCTCCTCATCATCATCCACCTGGCACTCAGGCTGCAGCCCCATCTGCCTTTGCTCTCTGTTGTCAGCCATTTCTCTGAATCGATCTTCATTAATAAGCTTTTCCTTAAATGGTCCACTTTTTTCTCTAATGAAAGCTTTCCTGACTTCAAGCTCATTGATGTCAATTTTCAGTCTCCTTACCTCCGCCTGGAGCTGATTCTTCCTCGGTTTGGAGTAACTTGCAGCTTTGTTGCTTGTGCAGCGCAGCTCCTCCCGGAGTCTTCTCAGTGTCTTACTCGCGTCTTCATACTCACGGAGGTGGCTCATGACCCGGGAGGCATAGGTGGACACAGGCTCCCGGGGTCTCTGCAGCGCCCAACCCTCCTCAGTGAGGTCGGCCTCACCTCCGTGAGCACTCAGCTTTCCTCCGGAAGGGCCGCCATCTTGCACGCTAGCAGGCTTCTCCTCCATGGAAGCCTTGCGGCTTCTCTGTCTCTCTGCAGACCTGGGGGGAGTAGGAGCCACATTGCTGCGACTCCTGGTGGAGCGTCTCACCCCCGAATCCTCTGATGTGCAGGCTGGTTGCTGGTTCCTTCTGCCCCCCGCCAGCCTGGTCCGGGAAGCAGAAGCCTGGGACTTGGCTCCTTCACTCATCCCAGGAAACCCACTCCTTCCCTGGGTAAGAGAGAGAGAGCAGGTCCCCGGGTGGAGAGGTGGTGGCTCCCAGGAGCTCAGGAGCACACAGCAGGTTCAGCAGCGACCGCACCCACAATTGACACAATGAGCAGCAGCTGAGCTGCACTCACTACTCTGAAGGTGCAGTCACTGTGTACGTACATTACATTACTGTTCCTGAGTCACATCCTGTATTATACTCCAGAGCTGCACTCACTATTCTGCTGGTGCAGTCACTGTGTACATACATTACATTACTGTTCCTGAGTCACATCCTGTATTATACCCCAGAGCTGCACTCACTATTCTGCTGGTGCACTGTGTACATACATTACATTACTGATCCTGTACTGATCCTGAGTTACATCCTGTGTTATACTCCAGAGTTGCACTCACTATTCTGCTGGTGCAGTCACTGTGTACATACATTATATTACTAATCCTGAGTTACATCCTGTAATATACTCCAGAGCTGCACTCACTATTCTGCTGGTGCAGTCACTGTGTACATACATTACATTACTGATCCTGAGTTACATCCTGTATTATACTCCATAGCTGCATTCACTATTCTGTTGGTGCAGTCACTGTGTACATACATTACTGATCCTGAGTTACATTCTGTATTATACTCCAGAGCTGTACTCACTATTCCGCTGCTACAGTCACTGTGTACATAAATTACATTACTGATCCTGAGTACATCCTTACATCATGTATTATACTCCAGAGCTGCACTCACTATTCTGCTGGTGCAGTTACTGTGTACATACATTGCTGATCCTGAGTTACATCCTGTATTATACTCCAGAGCTGCACTCACTATTCTGCTGGTGCAGTCACTGTGTACATACATTAGATTACTAATCCTGAGTTATATCCTATATTATACTCCAGAGCTGCCCTCACTATTCTGCTGGTGCAGTCACTGTGTACATACATTATATTACTGATCCTGAGTTACATCCTGTATTATACTCCAGAGCTGCCCTCACTATTCTGATGGTACAGTCAATGTGTACATACATTACTGATCCTGAGTTACATCCTGTATTATACCCCAGAGCTGCACTCACTATTCTGCAGGTGCAGTCACTGTGTACATACATTACATTAGTGATCCTGAGTTACATACTGAATTATACTCCAGAGCTGCACTCACTATTCTGCTGGTGCAGTCACAGTGTACATACATTACATTACTGTTCCTGAGTCACATTCTGTATTATACCCCAGAGCTGCACTCACTATTCTGCTGGTGCAGTCACAGTGTACATACATTACATTACTGTTCCTGAGTCACATTCTGTATTATACTCCAAAGCTGCACTCAGGCTCTTATCCACAGGCAACAGTCAGTCCTATATCAATTAAGCTTAAAGGGCATGTCCACAATGTTTCGAAGGGCGCCTGCAGACCAGAGTATGAGAAATTGCCCAGGTTTCATCGAGAAAACTTGAATGTTTCTTTTTTCTAATTTTCATCATTGGGTACTTTTTTTTTACGTCTGAGTGTGTGCGATCAGTTTTTATACAGCTACTTAAAAAATGTACAAGATCAAATAGTTTTCTAAGGTTTATAATAGAAATGTGTCCGTGGAAATGCAAACGTCCTATTTATACTCTCGTCTGCAGGAGCCCTAAACCAAACAATGAAGAATCATTTGCTTGATATACAAAGCTCCCATGTGGGGGGGGTGGGAAGGGGAGCAGCCGGGGGAAGTCACCGGGGAGGGCAGTGGAGCGGGCAGGAGAAACCGCCGGGGAGGGAAGGGGAGCAGCTGGGGGAAGTCACTGGGGAGGGCAGTGGAGCGGGCAGGAGAAGCTGCCAGGGAGGGAAGGGGAGCAGCAGGGGCAAGTCACCAGGGAGGGCAGTGCAGCGGGCAGGAGAAGCCGCCGGGGAGGGAAGGGGAGCAGCCAGGGGAAGTCACCCGGGAGGGCAGTGGAGCAGGCAGGAGAAGGCGCCGGGGAGGGAAGGGGAGCAGCTGGGGGAAGTCACTGGGGAGGGCAGTGGAGCGGGCAGGAGAAGCCACCGGGGAGGGAAAGGGTGCGGCTGAGGGAAGCCACCGGGGAGGGAAGGGGAGCGGCCGGTGGAAGCCACCAGGGAGGGAAGGGGAGCGGCCGGTGGAAGCCACCAGGGAGGGAAGGGGAGCGGCTGGTGGAAGCCACCAGGGAGGGAAGGAGAGCGGCTGGGGGAAGCCGCCGGGGAGGGAAGGGGAGTGGCCGGGGGAAGTCACCGGGGAGGGCAGTGGAACGGGTGGGGGAAGCCGCTGGGGAGGGAAGGGGAGCGGCTGGGGGAAGGCGTCGGGGAGGGACTGGGAGCGGCCAGTGGAGGTCACCGGGGAGGGCAGTGAAGTTGGCTTGGGAAGTCGCCGCAGAAGGGAGTGGAGTGGGTGATGGAAGTCGCTGTGGAGGGGAGTGGAGCCGGTGGTGGAAGCACCCACAGAGGGGAGGGGAGCAGCCAGGGGAAGTCACCGGGGAGGGCAGTGGAGTGGGCGGTGGATGTCGCCATGGAGGGGAGTGGAGCCGGTGGTGGAAGCCCCCACAGAGGGGAGGGGAGTGGAGTGGGCGGGGGAAAGCCACCGCAGAGGGGAGTGGAGCCAGTGGTGGAAGCCCCCACAGAGGAGAGTGGAGTGGAGCGGGCGGGGAAAAGCCACCGCGGAGGGGAGTGGAGCCGTGGTGGAAGCCGCCGCAGAGGGGAGGACAGTGGAGCAGGCAGTGGAAGCCACAGAGGGGAGGGCAGTGGAGCAGGTGGTGGAAGCGTGCGGGGGAAGCTATCGCAGAGGGCATCGGATCGGGCGGGGGAAACACAACACTTATTCCTTATTGTTTCCTACAATGTATCGCGATCCTCTGTGACATGATATATTCTTACCTTCACTTATACATTGTAACAAATCTAGGGCAGGATAGAGATTAGTTCACAAAGAACGTCTACAAAGTATCAGACTTTACTTTGTACTTTTGTTGTGAATCAGTATTTACATAGGACTGCAGTAGCTGTGGATGGGGACACTGCGGGACATTAGTGGGTGGAGGTTGTCTCCTCTCTAATTCTCCACTTTGATTGTATCGTGCACAGGGGACTCTCTGCTAAGTGGATTGGAGCAAGGTGGAGGAATCTCTGACCTCGGGGTCAATGGCATGTATCAGGAGAGAGAAGCACTGGCGGATGATGGATGAGGCGGATGTGGGATTTAATGGCGGGGAGCCCACCTGGTGTTTAGGCTTTTGCTGCGCCTTTAATAGGCTAACATTGCAAAGCTCTCAGAAGATGGGTCATAGGTTTAAAGGGGGGAACCAATTAACTAATTATTGCTTATGAACCTTGTTATTTCACCTCTGCTCAGCCCCTCCACCAAATGCCATTAACAAAAATATTTTTCAAATAGTAAAGTGGGGGTGAGCTGACACAGGCGTCACTACTGGGGTATTATTAGGGAAGTCGTTTGTAGCGAGCGAAGAACTCAAATTATCACTGTGAAAACAGAATTAACTCCAAAGTAGGAGGTCCAGAACTGTCCACAGACGGGGGTGACCTGATCCATGGGAGGTCCTATCAATCTGGCCCCATCCACAGGAGCTTTGTTACTTTGTATGTTTTATACTGATTGAGTTTTGTAATAGTTTATGAACTTCTAGACAAGGATTGTAAAGTAGAAGATAAATATCGATGGAATGTATCTAGTGAGGAGACTTCCTATGAATAACCCACCTCATCCCAAACCTCACCACAGTCTTCATCCCAACCCTAACCCTAACCCATCTCTTCAACCTATCACTAACAACTGGTGTTTTCCCCTCAAGCTTTAAACATGCCTCAATCACACCTATCCTCAAAAAGCCCTCTCTTGACCCATCCTCTGTATCTAGCTATCTCCCTATATCACTTCTCCCCTATGCCTCCAAACTACTGGAACAACACATTTACCTTGAACTGTCCTCCCATCTCTCTTCTTGCTCCCTCTTTGACCGCTTACAATCCGGCTTCCGGTCACACCATTCCACTGAAACTGCCCTAACTAAGGTCACCAATGACCTCTTAACCGCCAAGAGCCCTATCCTGGATCTCATCATACCTAACAGACCGGACATTCAGCGTCTCCCACTCACACATCATCTCCTCACCTCGCCCCCTATCTGTCGGAGTCCCACAAGGTTCAGTCCTTGGGCCCCCGCTCTTCTCCATTTACACCTTTGGCCTGGAAAAGCTCATAGAATCTCATGGCTTTCAGTATCACCTCTATGCTGATGACACACAGATCTACATCTCTGGACCAGATATCACCTCCCTACTAACCAGAATCCCTCAATGTCTGTCCACTATTTCATTCTTCTTCTCCGCTAGATTTCTCAAACTTAACATGGACAAAACAGACTTTATCATCTTTCCCCCATCTCACGTGACATATCCAAGCCCTTTCCACTTCCTGCCGACTTCACCTCAAAAATATTTCACGAATCCGTTCATTCCTCAACCAAGAATCTGCAAAAACCCTAGTCCATGCCCTCATCATCTCTCGCCTTGACTACTGCAACCTCCTGCTCTGTGGCCTCCCCGCTAACACTCTCGCACCCCTCCAATCTATTCTAAACTCTGCTGCCCGACTAATCCACCTGTCCCCCCGCTATTCCCTGGCCTCTCCTCTCTGTCAATCCCTTCACTGGCTCCCCATTGCCCAGAGACTCCAGTACAAAACCCTAACCATGACCTACAAAGCCATCCAAAAC
Source organism: Ranitomeya imitator (assembly GCF_032444005.1). Taxonomy (NCBI): domain Eukaryota; kingdom Metazoa; phylum Chordata; class Amphibia; order Anura; family Dendrobatidae; genus Ranitomeya; species Ranitomeya imitator. The sequence continues at coordinate 774,709,021 of NC_091282.1, forward strand.
CTGTCTCCTCTATACATCTGTGACCTCGTCTCCCGGTACTTACCTACACGCAACCTCCGATCCTCACAAGATCTCCTTCTCTACTCCCCTCTTATCTCCTCTTCCCACAATCGTATACAAGATTTCTCTCGCATATCACCCCTACTCTGGAACCCTCTACCACAACACATCAGACTCTCGCCTACCATCGAAACCTTCAAAAAGAACCTGAAGACCTACCTCTTCCGACAAGCCTACAACCTGCAGTAACCACCGATCGACCAAACCGCTGCATGACCAGCTCTATCCTCACCTACTGTATTCTCACCCATCCCTTGTAGATTGTGAGCCTTCGCGGGCAGGGTCCTCACTCCTCCTGTACCAGTTATGATTTGTATTGTTTATGATTATTGTACTTGTTTTTATTATGTATACCCCTCCTCACATGTAAAGCGCCATGGAATAAATGGCGCTATAGCAATAAATAATAATAATAACATTTATCAGTGATCTATAGGGTGAAGGGGCCAACTACTGTGATGGCTTTTTGAATGGGGACTACGGCCCAGAAAATATGGCTGGCCATTAAATAAGGCAAATTCTAAAGTGAGGGTTGAACAATAGGCACTCCTGGCTCCATGTAACTCAATTGGAAATGCCAAAACATCTGAGCGTTTGAGGCGGTTCCAGTCCACAGACCCCAAATTTATCACCTATCCATGCTGAGCATGGAGAATATTGATGTCTCCTGTGACTAGGTGGTGGCACATAATGTCTCCATTCACTAGGTGGTGGCACATAATGTGTCATTCACTAGGTGGTGGCACATGATGTCTCCATTCACTAGGTGGAGGTACATGATGTCCCCATTAACTAGGTGGTGGCACATGAAGTCCCCATTGACTAGGTGGTGGCACATGATGTCCCCATTCACTAGGTGGTGGCACATGATGTCTCCATCCGCCAGGTGGTGGCACACGATGTCCCTTTTCGCTAGGTGGTGGCACACGATGTCTCCTTTCACTAGGTGGTGGCATATGATGTCTCCGTTCACTAGGTGGTAGCACATGATGACCCTATTCACTAGGTGGTGGCACATGATGTCCCTATCACTAGGTGGTGGCACATGATGTCTCCATTCACTAGGTGGTGGCACATGATGTCCCTATTCACTAGGTTGTGGCACATGGTGCCTCCATTCACTAGGTGGTGGCACATGAAGTCCCCATTCACTAGGTGGAGGCACATAATGTTCCCATTCACTAGGTGGTGGCACATGATGTCTCCATTCACTAGGTTGTGGCACATGATGTCCCTATTCACTAGGTGGTGGCACATGATGTCTCCATTCACTAGGTGGTGGCACATGATGTCCCTATTCACCAGGTGGTGGTACATGATGTCTCCTTCACTAGGTGGAGACACATGATGTCCCCATTCACTAGGTGGACGCATAGAATGTCTCCATTCTCTAGGTGGTGGCATAGGATGTCTCCATTCACTAGGGGGTGGCACATGATGTCCCCATTGCTAGGTGTTGTCACAGGATGTCCCCATTCACTAGGTGGTGGCACATGATGTCTCCATTCACTAGGTGGTGGCACATGATGTCCCCATTCACTAGGTGGACGCATAGAATGTCTCCATTCTCTAGGTGGTGGCATAGGATGTCTCCATTCATTAGGTGGTGGCACATGATGTCCCCATTGCTAGGTGTTGTCACAGGATGTCTCCATTCACTAGGTGGTGGCACATAATGTCTCCATTCACTAGGTGAAGGCATAGAATGTCTCCATTCACTAGGTTGTGGCATAGGATGTCTCCATTGACTAGGTGGTGGCATAGAATGTCTCCATTCACTAGGTGGAGGCACATGATGTCCCCATTCACTAGTTGGAGTCACATGATGTCCCCATTCACTAGGTGGACGCATAGAATGTCTCCATTCTCTAGGTGGTGGCATAGGATGTCTCCATTCACTAGGTGGTGGCACATGATGTCCCCATTGCTAGGTGTTGTCACAGGATGTCCCCATTCACTAGGTGGTGGCACATGATGTCTCCATTCACTAGGTGGAGACACATGATGTCCCCATTCACTAGGTGGACGCATAGAATGTCTCCATTCACTAGGTGGTGGCATAGGATGTCTCCATTCACTAGGTGGTGGCACATGATGTCCCCATTGATAGGTGTTGTCACAGGATGTCCCCATTCACTAGGTGGTGGCATATGATGTCTCCATTCACTAGGTGGAGACACATGATGTCCCCATTCACTAGGTGGACGCATAGAATGTCTCCATTCACTAGGTGGTGGTACATGATGTCTCCATTCACTAGGTGGTGGCACATGATGTCCCCATTCACTAGGTGGACTCATAGAATGTCTCCATTCTCTAGGTGGTGGCATAGGATGTCTCCATTCATTAGGTGGTGGCACATGATGTCCCCATTGCTAGGTGTTGTCATAGGATGTCCCCATTTACTAGGTGGTGGCACATATTGTCTCCATTCACTAGGTGAAGGAATAGAATGTCTCCATTGACTAGGTGGTGGCATAGAATGTCTCCATTCACTAGGTGGAGGCACATGATGTCCCCATTCACTAGTTGGAGTCACATGATGTACCCATTCACTAGGTGGACGCATAGAATGTCTCCATTCTCTAGGTGGTGGCATAGGATGTCTCCATTCACTAGGTGGTGGCACATGATGTCCCCATTGCTAGGTGTTGTCACAGGATATCCCCATTCACTAGGTGGTGGCACATGATGTCTCCATTCACTAGGTGGAGACACATGATGTCCCCATTCACTAGGTGGACGCATAGAATGTCTCCATTCTCTAGGTGGTGGCATAGGATGTCTCCATTCATTAGGTGGTGGCACATGATGTCCCCATTCACTAGGTGGAGTCACATGATGTCCCCATTGCTAGGTGTTGTCACAGGATGTCCCCATTCATTAGGTGGAGGCACAGAATGTCTCCATTCGCTAGATGGTGGCATAGGATGTCTCCACTAAGTGACAGCACATAATTTTCTAGTTTGTGGCACATGGTGTCATTTTGTAGCTGATAGGACATAATGTCTTCATTGGGAAATAGGTGGTAGAAGTTTATCAGAGACCAGTTGGTGGCACATGATTTCTTTCGGTGGCACAAGTCATGTCAATCTGAGATATTTCACGGGGCCGGTTATTATTTGATTCATTGAGCCGGTGAAAGAGAACGGCTGCAGCATTTTACCATCACGGACGGGGGAGGTGAGCGCTGAGGATCGTGTCGTTTCAGGTCTCTTTCTATTAATAGACACCGACACCAAAAATACCGGTGAGGGCTGCTCATGGCGGAGACAAAAGATGCGAGTGGGAGGCTGAGATTTAAAGCCGGAGTTTTTAGCATTTTATCCGTCTCTGATTGCAAAGTGTGATGTACAAATCAAAGTAACATCTGGATGTGTTTAGTGCCGGAGCCGAGGCGGCAAATCACTTGTACTGTGGAGAATCCTGCCAGCCGCTAATAGATATCCTGGGCATCTGAGTACAGCGGCTGGAGCGGTGACTACAACTCCCAACATTCTATACAGTCAGAAAGTTATCAAGTGTAAAAAGATGGGGAAGAAAGACACAGCATTGCGTCATCTGCTCGTACATGCAGCATATTAGGACATCCGCATCTTGTATCATCAGATTGTACCAGGTCAGGTGTACGTACAACCCCTGGCAAAAATTATGGAATCACCGGCCTTGGAGGATGTTCATTCAGTTGTTTAATTTTGTAGAAAAAAAAGCAGATCACAGACATGGCACAAAGCTAAAGTCATTTCAAATGGGAACTTTCTGGCTTTAAGAAACACTAAAAGAAATCAAGAACACATAATGTGGTAGTAGTCAGTAATGGTTACTTTTTTTTAACCAAGCATAGGGGAAAAATTATGGAATCACTCAATTCTGAGGAAAAAATTATGGAATCATGAAAAACAAACAGACAAACAAAAAACACTCCAACACATCACTAGTATTTTTTTGCACCACCTTCGGCTTTTCTAAGGCTAGGTTCACATTAATGGGTTAACGCTAGCGGACTCCGTTACATGGCGAAATTGTCGCAATTAATGCCATGCAATGGATCCGTTAGCGCACCCATTGACGGCAATGTGCTAACGGATCTCTAGCGCATCAATAGCGCATGCCATTTTTGGCACGCGCTAGCGATGTCCCGTTGGTTTCGGACGGACCGCGGACGCTGCTTGCAGCATCCGAGGTCCTTTCCTCGCTAGCGCAGATGGAGTATCTGCGCTAGCCGGATTGGCAAATGCGATCCCTTTTGGGACAATGCGTTAGCGCAGTCCGTAGCGATATGCGCTAAATGGACTGCCCTAACGCAATGTGAACCTAGCCTAACAGCTTGCAGTCTCTGAGGCCTAGACTTAATGAGTGTCACACAGTACTCTTCATCAATCTGGCTCCAACTTTCTCTGATTGCTGTTGCCAGATCAGCTTTGCAGGTTGGAGCCTCGTCATGGACCATTTTCTTCAGCTTCCACCAAAGATTTTCAATTGGATTGAGATCCGGACTATTTACAGGCCATGACATTGACCTTATGTCTTTTTTCAAGGAATGTTTGCACAGTTTTTTCTCTATAGCAGGATGCATTATCATCTTGAAAAATGATTTCATCATCCCCAAACATCCTTTCAATTGATGGGATAAGAAAAGTGTCCAAAATATCAACATAAACTTGTGCAATCATTGAAGATGTAATGACAACCATATCCCCAGTGCCTTTACCTGACATGCAGCCCCATATCATCAATGACTGTGGAAATTTGCATGTTCTCTTCAGGCAGTCACCTTTATAAATCTCATTGGAACGGCACCAAACACAAGTTCCAGCATCATCACCTTGCCCAATGCAGATTCGTGATTCATCACTGAATATGACTTTCATCCAGTCATCCACAGTCCACGATTGCTTTTCCTTAGCCCATTGTAACCTTGTTTTTTTCTGTTTAGGTGTTAATAATGGCTTTCGTTTAGCTTTTCTGTATGTAAATCCCATTTCCTTTAGGCGGTTTCTTACAGTGCGGTCACAGACGTTGACTCCAGTTTCCACCCATTATCTCCTCATTTGTTTTGTTGTGCATTTCCTGTTTTGGAGACATATTGTTTTAAGTTTCCGGTCTTGACGCTTTGATGTCATCCTTGGTCTACCAGTATGTTTGCCTTTAACAACCTTCCCATTTGGTCCAGATTTTAGACACAGTTGACCGTGAACAACCAACATCTTTTGCACCATTGGGTGATGATTTACTCTCTTTTAAGAGTTTGATAATCCTCTCCTTTGTTTCAATTGACATCTCGTGTTGGAGCCATGATTCATGTCAGTCCACTTGGTGCAACAGCTCTCCAAGGTGTGATCACTCCTTTTTAGATGCAGAATAATGAGCAGATCTAATTTGATTCAGGTGTTATTTTTGGGTATGAAAATTTACAGGGTGATTCCATAATTGTTTCCTCAGAACTGAGTGATTACATAATTTTTCCCCTATGCTTGGTTAAAAAAAAGTAACCATTACTGACTACCACATGTTTTGCTCGATTTCTTTTAGTGTTTCTTAAAGCCAGAAAGTTGCCATTTGAAATGACTTTAGTTTTGTGCCATGTCTGTGATCTGCTTTTTTTTTCTACAAAATTAAACAACTGAATGAACATCCTCCAAGGCTGGTGATTCCATAATTTTTGCCAGGGGTTGTATAATATGAGGTCATGTCAAGGCCTCGAATCCTGCACTTCTGATGACGCTCTGACCAGGGTCTGCCTCAAAGAAGTAATGAACTACCAAGAGGCAGCAAAACACATGAAACGGGCAATCTGAGAGCTAACATTAAAGCAGCAAAACTGTAGCTGCAGCTCTGGATGTGACTGGAGTATGAGCCGTGATGTTACTCGCATGGACAGCAGTGCTGCTTCCTCAGCCAAGTCTATTTCATGTCTCCCCCTTCCCCCATGTTGGACTAGATATCTACAGATTGCAGAAACCAATCAATCATAAATATCAAAGCATCCACTGTGCAGGCACTAAGTCAGAACACATGTACCCTGCTCCGCAGTCAGCCGGAGCCGTCTCCACAGATTACAGCTGAACGCAGAACCAGCACTCACAGCCCGTCGTCACCCCCCATCCACAACACCCCAACTTCTCTGTTTCCATTGGAAAGGAACAAAGGAGAAAAAATGTCTTCTGCACCACGGGACAGAACATGGAGCGAAAGGGATAGGGACTAGTGATGAGCGAATATACTCATTACTCGAGATTTCTCGAGCACGCTCGGGGGTCCTCCGAGTATTTTTTAGTGCTTGGAGATTTAGTTTTTCTTGCCGCAGCTGAATGATTTACAATCTAAGTACATGTGGGGATTCCCTAGCAACCAGGCAACCCCCACATGTACTTATGCTGGCTAACAGATGTGAATCATTCAGCTGCGGCAAGGAAAACTAAATCTCTGAGCACTAAAAAATACTCGGAGGACCCCCGAGCGTGCTCGAGAAATCTCGAGTAACGAGTATATTAGCTCATCATTAATAGGGACGTCATATTCATTCAGTTATAAAATCCACAAAAACTTCCCCAGGTTGAGCAAGAGACCAAAGAGACTGATGGGACTAACTATCTGCACTTGTATTGTAGTCAGTTGTTATGATAGGCAATTCAGTACCACAATGGACATAGCGGTCAGAGCACATACAGTGATCTGACAATAACCCAAAATCATAGAACGAGCTCTGAGACGTGGGAACTCTGCAGACCGCAATCCCTAATCCTCTCCAAACAACACTAGAGGCAGCCGTGGATTGCGCCTAACTCTGCCTATGCAACTCGGCACAGCCTGAGAAACTAACTAGCCTGAAGACAGAAAATAAGCCTACCTTGCCTCAGAGAAATACCCCAAAGGAAAAGGCAGCCCCCCACATATAATGACTGTGAGTAAGATGAAAAGACAAACGTAGGGATGAAATAGATTCAGCAAAGTGAGGCCCGACTTTCTTAACAGAGCGAGGATAGGAAAGATAACTTTGCGGTCTACACAAAACCCTAAAGGAAACCACGCAAAGGGGGCAAAAAGACCCTCCGTACCGAACTAACGGCACGGAGGTACACCCTCTGCGTCCCAGAGCTTCCAGCAAAACAATTAGACAAGCTGGACAGAAAAAATAGCAAACAAATAGCAAAGAAGAACTTAGCTATGCAGAGCAGCAGGCCACAGGAATGATCCAGGGAAAAACAAGTCCAACACTGGAACATTGACAGGAAGCCAGGATCAAAGCATTAGGTGGAGTTAAGTAGAGCAGTACCTAACGACCTCACCACATCATCTGAGGTAGGAAACTCAGAAGCCGCAATACCACTTTCCTCCACCAACAGAAGCTCACAGAGAGAATCAGCCGAAGTACCACTTGTGACCACAGGAGGGAGCTCTGCCACAGAATTCACAACAGTACCCCCCCCTTGAGGAGGGGTCACCGAACCCTCACCAGAGCCCCCAGGCCGACCAGGATGAGCCACATGAAAGGCACGAACAAGATCGGGAGCATGGACATCAGAGGCAAAGACCCAGGAATTATCTACCTGAGCATAACCCTTCCACTTAACCAGATACTGGAGTTTCCGTCTTGAAACACGAGAATCCAAAATCTTCTCCACAATATACTCCAACTCCCCCTCCACCAAAACCGGGGCAGGAGGGTCAACAGATGGAACCATAGGTGCCACGTATCTCCGCAACAATGACCTATGGAATACATTATGTATGGAAAAGGAATCTGGAAGGGTCAGACGAAAAGACACAGGATTAAGAACCTCAGAAATCCTATACGGACCAATGAAACGAGGTTTAAACTTAGGAGAGGAAACCTTCATAGGAATATGACGAGAAGATAACCAAACCAGATCCCCAACACGAAGTCGGGGACCCACACAGCGTCTGCGATTAGCAAAACGTTGAGCCCTCTCCTGGGACAAGGTCAAATTGTCCACTACATGAGTCCAAATCTGCTGCAACCTGTCCACCACAGTATCCACACCAGGACAGTCCGAAGACTCAACCTGTCCTGAAGAGAAACGAGGATGGAAGCCAGAGTTGGAGAAAAATGGCGAAACCAAGGTAGCCGAGCTGGCCCGGTTATTAAGGGCGAACTCAGCCAAAGGCAAAAAGGACACCCAGTCATCCTGATCAGCAGAAACAAAACATCTCAGATATGTTTCCAAGGTCTGATTGGTTCGTTCGGTCTGGCCATTAGTCTGAGGATGGAAAGCCGAGGAAAAAGACAAGTCAATGCCCATCCTACCACAAAAGGCTCGCCAAAACCTCGAAACAAACTGGGAACCTCTGTCAGAAACGATATTCTCTGGAATACCATGTAAACGAACCACATGCTGGAAGAACAATGGCACCAAATCAGAGGAGGAAGGCAATTTAGACAAGGGTACCAGATGGACCATCTTAGAAAAGCGATCACAGACCACCCAAATGACTGACATCTTTTGAGAAACGGGAAGATCTGAAATAAAATCCATAGAGATATGTGTCCAAGGTCTCTTCGGGACCGGCAAGGGCAAAAGCAACCCACTGGCACGAGAACAGCAGGGCTTAGCCCGAGCACAAATCCCACAGGACTGCACAAAAGTACGCACATCCCGCGACAGAGATGGCCACCAAAAGGATCTAGCCACTAACTCTCTGGTACCAAAGATTCCAGGATGACCAGCCAACACCGAACAATGAACCTCAGAGATAACTTTATTCGTCCACCTATCAGGGACAAACAGCCTCTCCGCTGGACAACGATCAGGTTTATTAGCCTGAAATTTTTGCAGCACCCGCCGCAAATCAGGGGAGATGGCAGACACAATTACTCCCTCCTTGAGGATACCCGCCGGCACGGACAAACCCGGAGAGTCGGGCACAAAACTCCTAGACAGAGCATCCGCCTTCACATTTTTAGAGCCCGGAAGGTACGAAATCACAAAGTCAAAACGGGCAAAAAACAGCGACCAACGAGCCTGTCTAGGATTCAACTGCTTGGCAGACTCGAGATAAGTCAAGTTCTTATGATCAGTCAATACCACCACGCGATGCTTAGCTCCTTCAAGCCAATGACGCCACTCCTCGAATGCCCACTTCATGGCCAGCAACTCTCGGTTGCCCACATCATAATTTCGCTCAGCAGGCGAAAACTTCCTGGAAAAGAAAGCGCATGGTTTCATCACTGAGCAACCAGAACCTCTCTGCGACAAAACAGCCCCTGCTCCAATCTCAGAAGCATCAACCTCGACCTGGAACGGAAGAGAAACATCTGGTTGACACAACACAGGGGCAGAAGAAAAACGACGCTTCAACTCCTGAAAGGCTTCCACAGCAGCAGAAGACCAATTGACCACATCAGCACCCTTCTTGGTCAAATCGGTCAACGGTTTAGCAATACTAGAAAAATTGCAGATGAAGCGACGATAAAAATTAGCAAAGCCCAGGAACTTTTGCAGACTTTTCAGAGATGTCGGCTGAGTCCAATCATGGATGGCTTGGACCTTAACAGGATCCATCTCGATAGTAGAAGGGGAAAAGATGAACCCCAAAAATGAAACCTTCTACACACCAAAGAGACACTTTGATCCCTTCACAAACAAAGAATTAGCACGCAGGACCTGAAAAACCGTTCTGACCTGCTTCACATGAGACTCCCAATCATCCGAGAAGATCAAAATGTCATCCAAGTACACAATCAGGAATTTATCCAGGTACTCTCGGAAGACGTCATGCATAAAGGACTGAAACACTGATGGAGCATTGGCAAGTCCGAATGGCATCACTAGATACTCAAAATGACCCTCGGGCGTATTAAATGCAGTTTTCCATTCATCGCCTTGCTTAATTCGCACCAGATTATACGCACCACGAAGATCTATCTTGGTGAACCAACTAGCCCCCTTAATCCGAGCAAACAGATCAGATAACAATGGCAAGGGGTACTGAAATTTAACCGTGATCTTATTAAGAAGGCGGTAATCTATACAAGGTCTCAGCAAACCATCCTTCTTGGCCACAAAAAAGAACCCTGCTCCTAATGGCGACGATGACGGGCGAATATGCCCCTTCTCCAGGGATTCCTTCACATAACTGCGCATAGCGGTGTGCTCAGGCACGGATAAATTAAACAGTCGACCTTTTGGGAATTTACTACCAGGAATCAAATTGATAGCACAATCACAATCCCTATGCGGAGGTAGGGTATCGGACTTGGGCTCATCAAATACATCCCGGTAATCAGACAAGAACTCTGGGACCTCAGAAGGGGTGGATGACGAAATTGACAGAAATGGAACATCACCATGTACCCCCTGACAACCCCAGCTGGACACCGACATGGATTTCCAATCTAATACTGGATTATGGACTTGTAGCCATGGCAACCCCAACACGACCACATCATGCAGATTATGCAACACCAGAAAGCGAATATCCTCCTGATGTGCAGGAGCCATGCACATGGTCAGCTGGGTCCAGTACTGAGGCTTATTCTTGGCCAAAGGTGTAGCATCAATTCCTCTCAATGGAATAGGACACTGCAAGGCTCCAAGAAAAACCCACAACGCTTAGCAAACTCCAAGTCCATCAAATTCAGGGCAGCGCCTGAATCCACAAATGCCATGACAGAATACGATGACAAAGAGCAGATCAAGGTAACGGACAGAAGAAATTTTGACTGTACCGTACCAATGGTGGCAGACCTAGCGAACCGCTTAGAGCGCTTAGGACAATCAGAGATGGCATGAGTGGAATCACCACAGTAGAAACACAGACCATTCAGACGTCTGTGTTCTTGCCGTTCAACTCTGGTCAAAGTCCTATCGCACTGCATAGGCTTAGGTTTAATCTCAGGTAATACCGCCAAATGGTGCACAGATTTACGCTCACGCAAGCGTCGACCGATCTGAATGGCCAAAGACATAGATTCATTCAGACCAGCAGGCATAGGAAATCCCACCATGACATCCTTAAGGGCTTCAGAGAGACCCTTTCTGAAAATCGCTGCGAGCGCAGCTTCATTCCATTGAGTGAGTACGGACCACTTTCTAAATTTCTGACAATATACCTCTATCTCATCCTGACCCTGACACAGAGCCAGCAAAAGTTTCTCTGCCTGATCCACTGAATTAGGCTCATCGTACAGCAATCCAAGCGCCAGGAAAAACGCATCAATATTACTTAATGCAGGATCTCCTGGCGCAAGGGAAAATGCCCAGTCTTGAGAGTCGCCACGCAAAAAAGAAATAATAATTCTCACTTGTTGAGCTGGGTCACCAGAGGAGTAAAGTTTCAAGGCCAGAAACAGTTTGCAATTATTTTTGAAATTCACAAACTTGACTCTATCACCATAAAACAAATCAGGAATAGGAATTCTTGGTTCAAACATAGACTTCTGAACCACCAAATCTTAAATCTTTTGTACATTTATAACGAGATTATCCATCGAAGAGCACACACCCTGAATGTCCATGTCCACACCTGTGTCCTGAACCACCCAAATGTCTAGGGGAAAAAAAAGGCAAAACACAGTGCAAAGAAAAAAAAATGGTCTCAGAACTTCTTTTTTCCCTCTATTGAGAATCATTAGTACTTTTGGCTTCCTGTACTGTTATGATAGGCAATTCAGTACCACAATGGACATAGCGGTCAGAGCACATACAGTGATCTGACAATAACCCAAAATCATAGAACGAGCTCTGAGACGTGGGAACTCTGCAGACCGCAATCCCTAATCCTCTCCAAACAACACTAGAGGCAGCCGTGGATTGCGCCTAACTCTGCCTATGCAACTCGGCACAGCCTGAGAAACTAACTAGCCTGAAGACAGAAAATAAGCCTACCTTGCCTCAGAGAAATACCCCAAAGGAAAAGGCAGCCCCCCACATGTGAGTAAGATGAAAAGACAAACGTAGGGATGAAATAGATTCAGCAAAGTGAGGCCCGACTTTCTTAACAGAGCGAGGATAGGAAAGATAACTTTGCGGTCTACATAAAACCCTAAAGGAAACCACGCAAAGGGGGCAAAAAGACCCTCCGTACCGAACTAACGGCACGGAGGTACACCCTCTGCGTCCCAGAGCTTCCAGCAAAACAATTAGACAAGCTGGACAGAAAAAATAGCAAACAAATAGCAAAGAAGAACTTAGCTATGCAGAGCAGCAGGCCACAGGAATGATCCAGGGAAAAACAAGTCCAACACTGGAACATTGACAGGAAGCCAGGATCAAAGCATTAGGTGGAGTTAAGTAGAGCAGTACCTAACGACCTCACCACATCACCTGAGGTAGGAAACTCAGAAGCCGCAATACCACTTTCCTCCACCAACAGAAGCTCACAGAGAGAATCAGCCGAAGTACCACTTGTGACCACAGGAGGGAGCTCTGCCACAGAATTCACAACAGTCAGTGACCACACAGAGAAGGCAAACTGCGCATTATTATAATGTATACAGTGAGCTCCCCCTAGTGGTGGCTGCAGACAGGATCTTATCATGTAGCTCTGTATACAAGGATCAACCCCTAGAGGTGGCTGCAGACAGAATCTCATTATGCATCTCTGTATACAGGGGGCTCCCCCTAGTGGTGGCTGCAGACAGAATCTTATCATGTATCTCTGTATACAGGGAGCTCCCCCTAATGGTGGCTGCAGACAGGATCTTATTATGTATCTTTGTATACAGGGAGCTCCCCCTAGTGGTGGCTGCAAACAGGATCTTATCATGTATCTTTGTATACAGGGAGCTCCCTCTAGTGGTGGCTGCAGACAGGATCTTATCATGTATCTTTGTATACAGGGAGCTCCCTCTAGTGGTGGCTGCAGACAGGATCTTATGTCCTGTACCCCGTGTTCTGGGTCCTCCTTCAGTTGTACAGTATATATCTGCGGTTATAATCAAGCATTTTCCGCCTTTAGTTACCCATGAGATGATTCCCTGTGCAGAAATAGCCATGCTCCGGAGTTCTGGAAATACGTGGTGTCTTGCGAGGGGCGGACAAGCCAGAGGACTGAGTGTAATAACGTACTGTGCTCCAGAAATAATCCAGCTCTGACCTCGGCTGCGTTAAATCGATGGCGTGAATATAGACATTACATCTGCAGTGGGCTGTGCTGTTCACAACATGACGGCTCTTAAAAGTTTATAGGGGGAGATAATAAATGGAAAATGTCAAGGACAGGAGCGGAGATGGCGGAAGAGCAGGCAGAGCCTGGATAGGTTGTCGTCCACTCGTGCACCAGCCTGGGTCAGTGATGGGGTTAATATCACACAGACACTAATGACCAAATATCCACACAATTAGGAATTTAATTTCTAAATGTTTTTACTTTTCCTGGAAAATGGCAAGCTCTGTAGTCGGCAGCGAGGTGTAAGGAACGAGCTGCGGCTAATGGACGCCCTCATTACCCTCGGCCAGAGCAAATTACACACAAATCTTCTCTGCTCCAGCAAGCCCCAGTAATGGAGGCCTAATGACAGGGCCGTGCACGGAGCCGTGCGCTGCGTTATCTGCCTGCACTGGCGAGGCGGGGGTCTCCATCCAGCAGGAGAGGACATTACTTCCATCTGTAATAAAACGCGTGCTGAGCCAAGAATATACCTGTCCGCCTCGTCCACGGCCCCATGAGCCACTAATGCGGTCAACGGCCCTGATGACATCATCACTGCAGTGACATCATCAGAGGACAGCCGCTCCACAATGGCTCCCTACTTGTGGCACGGCCGAAGTTGTTACAGAGAATGAAGCGTTTCTACCGGAGAATTATTGCAATTACACGTTTTGTTATACACATTTATTTCATAGTTACATAGGTTGGAAAAAGCCCCCGGTCCATCGGGTTCCACCTTTCTCCACCAATTGTACATTTTGTCACTAATTTAACTTCAACTCACAATGTTCTGTGTAATGAGGAAATCATCCGGCCCTTGTATGAAAGCTGTTATAGTTTCAGCCATTACCACCTCTTGTGGTCGGCATTCCACAGTCTGACTGCTCTAACTGCAAAGAACCCTTTCTTATTTAGCTGCCGGAATCGCCTTTCCTCCACCTGTAATGAGTGCCCCCTGGTCCTTATTATGGTCCTTGGAAGGAATGAGTCCTGTGCCATCCTCTGTACTAGCCACACATATATTTATACATAATAATGAGATCCATTTGAGGTATCTTTTTTCTACGCTGAAGAAGCCCAACATTTCCAACCTTTCATCATATGAGAGGCCTCCATCCCATGTTATATAGGAGAGACCTCCATCCCGTGTAATATAGGAGAGGCCTCCATCCCGTGTAATATAGGAGAGGCCTCCATCCCGTGTAATACAGGAAAGGTCTCCATCTTGTGTAAAATAGGAGAAGCCTCCATCCCGTGTAATATAGGAGAGGCCTCCATTCCGTGTAATATAGGAGAGGTCTCCATCTTGTGTAATATAGGAGAAGCCTCCATCCTGTGTAATATAGGAGAGAAGTCCATCCCGTGTAATATAGTAGAGGCCTCCATCCTGTTTAATATAGGAGAGCCCTCCATTCCGTGTTATATAGTAGAGGCCTCCATCCTGTGTAATATAGGAGAGCCCTCCATTCTGTGTTATATAGGAGAGGCCTCAATCCCATGTAATATAGCAGTGGCCTCCATCCTGTGTAATATAGCAGAGGCCTCCATCCTGTGTACTATAGGAGAGATGTCCATCCCGTGTAATATAGTAGAGGCCTCCATTCTGTGTAATATAGGATAGGCCTCAATCCCATGTAATATAGGAGAGGCCTCCACCCTGTGTAATATAGGAGAGGCCTCCATCCTGTGTAATATAGGAGAGATGTCCATCCCATTTAATATAGCAGAGGCCTCCATCCTGTGTAATATAGGAGCGGCCTCAATTTCGTATAATATAGGAGAGGCCTCAATCCCGTGTAATATAGGAGAGGCCTCCATCCTGTGTAATATAGGAGAGGCCTCCATCCTGTGTAATATAGGAGAGATGTCCATCCCTTGTAATATAGTAGAGGTCTTCATCCTGTGTAATATAGAAGAGGGCCCATCCTCTATAAGCTAGCAGAGGCCTCCGTCCCGTGAAATATAGGAGAGGCCTCCATCCTGTGTAATATAGGAGAGGCCTCCGGGATTTTATCTCTTTTTATACACCCTAAAATCTTGCTTGCCTTTGCAGCTGCTTGCTGACATTGAGTGCTGCTGCTCAACTTTCTTGTAACCAGAATCCCCCGTCCGTCTCCTGTTCTGTAATCCTGAGTATTCTCCCATCTAAAATATATGCAGCAATAGGATTACTCCGTTCTCGGTGCATTGCCCATCAGACGTGTTATTCAGATTATTCTGGAATATTGTAATGTCAAGGTTAGATTTTAGTATCCTACAAATCCCTGCGGTCCCCATTGCTCCCGGTAGAGATCCTTGTGCTCCCCACTGCTCCTGGTACAGATCCCTGAGGTCCCCACTGTTCCCGATACAGATCCCTGCGGTCCCCGCTGTTCCCGTAACAGATCTCTGCGGTCCCCGCTGCTCCCGGTACAGATCCCTGCGGTCCCCACTGCTCTCGGTATGGATCCCTGCGGTCCCCACTGCTGCCGGTACGGATCCCTGCGGTCCCCACTGCTCCCGGTACGGATCCCTGCGGTCCCCACTGCTCCCGGTACAGATCCCTGCAGTTCCCACTGCTCCCGGTACAGATCCCTTTGTCCCCATTGCTCCCGGTACGGATCCCTGCGGTCCCCACTGCTCCCGATATGGATCCCTGCGGTCCCCACTGCTCCCGGTACAGATCCCTGCAGTTCCCACTTCTCCCGGTACAGATCCCTGCGGTCCCCACTGTTCCTGGTACAGATCCCTGCGGTCCCCGCTGTTCCTGTAACAGATCCCTGCGGTCCCCACTGGTCACGATACAGATCCCTTTGTCCCCATTGCTCCCGGTACAGATCCTTGCGGTCCCCAATGTTCCCGGTACAGATCCCTGGGTTCCCCGCTGTTCCCGGTATGGATCGCTGCGGTCCCCACTGCTCCTGGTATGGATCCCTGCGGTCCCCACTGCTCCCGGTAGGTACAGATCCCTGCAGTTGCCACTGTTCCCGGTACAGATCCCTGCGGTCCCCACTGCTCCCAGTACAGATCCCTGCGGTCCCCGCTGTTCCCGGTACAGATCCCTGCGGTCCCCGCTGTTCCCGGTACAGATCCCTGCGGTCCCCGCTGTTCCCGGTATGGATCCCTGCGGTCCCCACTGCTCCTGGCACGGATCCCTGCGGTCCCCACTGCTCCCGGTAGGTACGGATCCCTGCAGTTGCCACTGTTCCCGGTACAGATCCCTGCGGTCCCCACTGCTCCCAGTACAGATCCCTGCGGTCCCCACTGTTCCTGGTACAGATCCCTGCGGTCCCCGCTGTTCCTGTAACAGATCCCTGCGGTCCCCACTGGTCCCGGTACAGATCCCTTTGTCCCCATTGCTCCCGGTACAGATCCCTGCGGTCCCCGCTGTTCCCGGTATGGATCCCTGAGGTTCCCAGAGGTCCCGGTATGGATCCCTGCGGTCCCCACTGCTCCTGGTACGGATCCCTGCGGTCCCCACTGCTCCCGGTAGGTACGGATCCCTGCAGTTGCCACTGTTCCCGGTACAGATCCCTGCGGTCCCCACTGCTCCCAGTACAGATCCCTGCGGTCCCCACTGTTCCTGGTACAGATCCCTGCGGTCCCCGCTGTTCCTGTAACAGATCCCTGCGGTCCCCACTGGTCCCGGTACAGATCCCTTTGTCCCCATTGCTCCCGGTACAGATCCCTGCGGTCCCCGCTGTTCCCGGTATGAATCCCTGAGGTTCCCAGAGGTCCCGGTATGGATCCCTGCAGTTGCCACTGTTCCCGGTACAGATCCCTGCGGTCCCCCCTGCTCCCGGTACGGATCCCTGCGGTTCCCACTGTTCCCGGTACAGATCCCTGCGGTTCCCGCTGTTCCCGGTATGGATCCCTGCAGTCCCCACTGTTCCCGGTACAGATCCCTGCGGTCCCCGCTGTTCCCGGTATGGATCCCTGCGGTCCCCAGTGGTCCCAATATGGATCCCTGCGGTCCCCACTGCTCCCGGTACGGATCCCTGCGGTCCCTGTTGGCATATGCAACAGATTGGGACTTATTATAAGTGAAAGGAGGACTTTATACTAACCAGACAGCAGATGGCGATAGTGTGTAAAGTCATATACTTGCTGTAATGTGGGGAGGGAAGCTCTCAGTGGTTGGTTGTTTTCTTACTTTCGGTTTTGCTTTTCTTCATGAATGTGTTGTCTTCAGTGCACGGACTGTGTGACACTGAATTGTATCTCATGTTTATCCAGTATGAAGTAAATACTGTTTACTCAAGATATCTTGCTGATTGAAGCTTTCCTAAGTACAGCGGTGACTGCAAGAAGACGCACTCTGCAACAGGTTATGGGCCCAGGCATCCCAGATAAGCCCAGGCACCCCAGATAACCCCAGACATCCCAGGCACCCCAGATAACTCCAGGCAACCCAGGCACCCCAGACACTACAGGTCTGCACTACAAGCTCAGGCAGAAGGATCCCGGTTTATAGCCCAGATAACGGAGCACACAGATAAGCTCTGTAAACAGAAGGAACTAAATCCAGATACAGAGTGACAGAGGAATTCAGCATCCCAGGAGCTGGATATAATTGCAGAGAATTCACAGGACATACAGGAGAATATCTTCAGTACAACTCTCTAAACAAGTAAGACTATATAAAGATGATGAGTAACACAACTGAAATTTACAGTAGCTAAACTGAATAGTGAAATTATCAGTTATGGAAATTCAAAGTAGAGATGCTGTTATCTAAGGATGATCTATGGGAAGTAATTGTTACAGCAAGACCAGATCAAGATAATCAGACATGGGATAAGAAGGATATAAAAGCTAGAGCCACCATTAGCTTATTAGTGGATGATGCTCAATTAATACATATAAGAAATGAAGAAACAGCTAAGGGAATGTGGGAAGCATTAAGAAAACTGTATGAAAGGAACTAGCAATGTTAAGCTGAAATTACCCACAAGCGATGATTGCATTTTAACAGGATATGTTGATGCAGATTGGGCTGGAGATCCAACTGACAGATCTACCAGTGGACATATTTTTTTCCTCTCAGGTGGACCAATAAGTTGGACAAGTAAGAAACAGTCAATTGTGACACTATCTTCAACAGAAGCAGAATATGTTGCCGCAGCACATGCGAGTCAAGAAGTACTGTGGTTAAGACAATTGTTGACAGAATTAGGACAACCACAGTTGGCACCAACAAAACTAAAAGAGGACAATCAAGGATGTCTTGTTCTTGCTCAGATGGAAAGAGTCAACCCAAGAACCAAGCATATTGATGTGAAATATCATTTCTTGAGAGATCATCAGGAACACGGAGTCTTGAAGTTAGAGTACTGTCCTACTGAAGAAATGACAGCAGACATTTTCACGAAGGCGTTGAATGCTCATAAACATCAGAGACTAATAAAAGAGTTGGGTTTGATTGAATAAGTCCTTACTGTTGAGAAAGGGTGTTGGCATATGCAACAGATTAGGACTTATTATAAGTGAAAGGAGGACTTTATACTAACCAGACAGCAGATGGCGATAGTGTGTAAAGTCATATACTTGCTGTAATGTGGGGAGGGAAGCTCTCAGTGGTTGGTTGTTTTCTTACTTTCAGTTTTGCTTTTCTTCATGAATGTGTTGTCTTCAGTGCACGGACTGTGTGACACTGAATTGTATCTCATGTTTATCCAGTATGAAGTAAATACTGTTTATTCAAGATATCTTGCTGATTGAAGCTCTCCTAAGTACAGCGGTGACTGCAAGAAGACGCACTCTGCAACAGTCCCCACTGCTCCCGGGATGGATCCCTGCGGTTCCCACTGCCACCAGTACAGATTTCTGTTGTCCCCACTGCAGACTATATGCCATTTAGAGAACGTACCATTTATGACAACTTTGTTTTCTGTCATTTAGCCAATTCCTTACCCATCTGCATATAGTTTCCCCCAGTCTCTGCTTATGGAGCTTCAGTCTAAAGGTACCTTCACACTAAACGATATCGCTAGCGATCCGTGACGTTGCAGCGTCCTGGCTAGCGATATCGTTCAGTTTGACACGCAGCAGCGATCAGAATCCTGCTGTGATGTCGTTGGTCGGGGCTAGAAGGCCAGAACTTTCTTTGGTCGCTGGCTCTCCCGCTGACATCGCTGAATCGGCGTGTGTGACACCAATTCAGCGATGTCTTCGCTGGTAACCAGGGTAAACATCGGGTTACTAAGCGCAGGGCCGCGCTTAGTAACCCGATGTTTACCCTGGTTACCATCCTAAAAGTAAAAAAAACAAACGCTTCATACTTACCTTCCGTTGTCGGTCCTCCGGCGCTGTGCTTTCCTGCACTCACTGTGAGCACAGCTGCCGGAAAGCAGAGCGGTGACGTCACCGCTCTGCTTTCCGGCCGCTGTGCTCACAGCCAGTACAGAGAAGCACAGCGCCGAGGACAGACAGCGAAGGTAAGTATGAAGCGTTTGTTTTTTTTACTTTTAGGATGGCAACCAGGGTAAACATCGGGTTACTAAGCGCGGCCCTGCGCTTAGTAACCCGATATTTACCCTGGTTACCAGCATCGTTGGTCGCTGGAGAGCTGTCTGTGTGACAGCTCTCCAGCGACCAAACATCGACGCTGCAGCGATCCGGATCGTTGTCTGGATCGCTGCAGCGTCGTTTAGTGTGAAGGTACCTTAAGGCTGTTATGTGGAACAGTATCAAATGCCTTTGCAAAGTCCAGATAAATCACATCAGCCACATTACCTACATTCAGATTTTCCCTTACCTCCTCATAGAAATCCAACATGTTAGTTAGACATGACTTTGTGAATCCATGTTGGCTGTCAGTTATTATATTATTATCTACAATATATTTCTGCAGGTCATCTCTTATAATGCCCTCAAAAATTTTGCACACTACTGATGTCAGGCTTACCAGATGGTAGTTGAATGGATCCACCTTCTTACCTTTCTTAAGTATCGGTACCGCATCAGCCAGTCCTGTGGCACCGATCCTGTTACAAGAGAGTCTAAGAATATGAGATGCAGGGTTCTGTCAATTACTGAGTTCAGCTCCTTTGGTATCCGTGGATGATGACATCTGGACATTTCCTTTGTGTGCATTGGAAAAGCACAAAAAAACAGAAAAAAAATTGGACATAATTTTACACAAAACTCAAAAACGGACCAGACAAAATTGTTTGCACGTTTCCAAAATTGTGGGCAACCAATTGTGATTCAAGCATGTGATGCTGGTTCACACTCACCTGTGGCAAGTATGAAGTGTGAGCAATATGAAAATAATACCTGAAACCAGATAAAAAGGGGAGACGTTGCCTCAATTTTTGCATTGTGTGTGTGTGTCACACTACGCATGGTTCTCCACTAAAAGAGAAGAGAACTGTCTGAGGACTTGAGAACCAAAATGATTCAAAAATCTTAAAAATCTCAAGGTTACAAGTCCATCTCCAGAGATCTTGATGTTCTTTTGTCCATGGTGAGCAATATAATCAAAATGTTTACAACCCATGGCACTGCAGCTAATCTCCTTGGACGTGGACGGCACTGAAAAACTTGCTGCTTGGTTGACACACAAGGCACTCCGGATGGTGGATAAGCAGCCCCAATGAAGATCCAAAGAAATCCAAGCAGTTCTGCAGACTTGGGGTGCATCAGTGTCAGTCCACATGTGAATGAAAAGCTTTGGCAGAAGACCCAGGAGGACCCCACAGATACATAAAAAACTACACTGCAGCTTGCCAAAATGTACACGAGTGAGCCAAAGTCTTTCTGGGAAAGCGTCTTGTGCACAAATGCAACCAAGATAGAGCTTGTTGGTGAAGCACATCATTCTACTGCTTACCGAAAACCGAATGAGGCCTACAAAGAAAAGAACATAGTACCTACAGTCAGATATGGTGGAGGGTCACATATATTTTGGGGATCTTTTGCTGCCTCTGGCAATGGGTGCCTTGACTGTTTGCAAGGCATCATGAAATCTGAAGATTACCAAAGGAGTTTGGGTGGCAATGTAGTGGCCAGTTTCAGAAAGCTGGGCTTGCGTCATAGGTCATGGGTCTTAGACAGGACAATGACCCCAAACATACTTCAAGAATCCCCCAGAAATGGATGGAAACAAAGCACTGGAGAGTTGTGAAGTGGCACCAATGAGTCCGGATCTAAATCCCACTAATCATCTGTGGAGAGATCTGACAATTGCTGTTGGGAGAAGGCGCCATCACATATGAGAGACCTGGAGAAGTTTGTAAGAAGAGTCATCCAAGATCCCAGCTGAGAGGAGTAAGAAGCTTGTGGATGCTTATAGGAAGCGATTAATTTAAAGTTATTTATTATAAAGGGCACAACCAAATATTAGGCTGAGGGTGCCAACAGTTTTGTCTGGCCCATTTTGGGGGTTTGTGGAAATTTATGTCAAATTTGCCTTTTTTCTCAGTTGTTATTATGTTGTTCCAACACATACAGAGGAAATAAACATGTGTATAACAAACATGGGGAATTGTAATAATGTTCTGGGAGAAATATTTCATTCTGGAACAATTTCAAGGGTGCCAACATTTTCGGACTTGACTGTATATCCACCAGTGCAGCAGATTTGGGTTTTTGCATTGGCGGCAATGTGGGGGTATTACAAAGGGTTTCCAGTGGTTTTAATTTTGGGGGTCTCTGATGTAGTGAACCTGGACCCCAGAGCCTGCGAGGCTCAATCATGGCCCAAGAGATTCACACTATGAGATCCAGACCCTCACATTTTCCACAGTTGCGATAACTGGGGACATGCACACATGGTCCCCTGGGTGGGTGTTCTTTATCATGTATTGTCTTTTCAGGGAATTCTGGGGGCCGATGACCAGATCCCGGCCACAAGCTGCCCCCTATTATCTCAGCTCGATGGGTTCAGTCTGCAAACTGATAAAGACCAGAATGAAGGTGAGGGGTCCGGGGACTTAAATCTGAGCCGGGATCCCCTGGGGGCCCATAACCTGTCGCTCCCATGTACCAGAGCTCAGAGTGTTGTGAGAAGTCACACTGGAACCACAGAGACATTTGTAAGAAAGATGAGATCTTTTCACAGCCCAGGACCTCCATGAAATACTAAACTTCTGGAGGAATGTACAGGGCAGAGGGCAGGACGGGACCCTCCAATGCCTGAGGCTTGTCTACCAGGAGGGTTCAGTCAAAGGCCAAGTCCATGCACCGCAGAGCAGCCACAAATACAGCTGTTCCAGCTATTATGCTCTAGTCACATCCAGAGCTGCATTCACAATTCTGCCAGGTGCCATGCAGATCGTCAATGGTAATGATAGTTCACTATTGCTCTACCTCTCCTGGTGAAGTGGGTGTAAATCTGTCAGGGTGCCCTAAAAGTCCCAAATATTTGGGGAGCTTTCCATGGGGAAATGGCACAGCTTCAGCAGTATCAGT
Organism: Ranitomeya imitator; assembly: GCF_032444005.1. NCBI lineage: Eukaryota > Metazoa > Chordata > Amphibia > Anura > Dendrobatidae > Ranitomeya > Ranitomeya imitator. Next base: position 774,731,587 of record NC_091282.1, read on the forward strand.
ATGGTCAGACACAGCTGTATGTCATGGTGGAGAAGGAGCCGACAGATCCCTGCTCCACCACCTAATCTGGGGACCCATTGCAGATCTGCAGGGACCATCAGGTCAGGTGACTGGCAGCAGAGAGCGGCTCCCAATCAGAGGAGAAACTCTGGCAAATGGGTTGCTTGTATGGGGGCATCATAGTGTGGGGGTGTTTATGGGGGCATTACACTGTGTGGGGCCAGTGGGGTCCATCATACTGTGTGTAATGGCATCATACTATGTGGGGAGCACTGTGTCCATCATACTATGTGGGGAGCACTGGGGCCATCATACTATGTGGGAAGCAGTGTGGCCAACATACTATGTGGGGAGCACTGGGGCCATCATACTATGTGGGGAGCACTATGGCCAACATACTATGTGGGGAGCACTGGGGCCATCATACTATGTGGGGAGCACTGGGGCCATCATACTATGTGGGGAGCACTGGGGCCATCATACTATGTGGGGAGCACTGGGGACATCATACTATGTGTGGAGCACTGTGGCCATCATGCTATGTGTGGGGCACTGTGGCCATCATACTTGTTGGTGGAATGCGGAGCATTATGTGTGGGGGGATTGCAGGGACATTATACTGTGAGGGTATCCTACTATATGCAAGCACTGTGGCCATCAAACTGTGTGTGTCTATAGGGGCTTTACAATGTATGTGGGCCTATGGAGTCCATAAATACTGTGTAAGGGGAATCATACTATGTGGGGAGTGCTGAGGGGGCACTGAGGTGGCATACTATGTGGAGCGCACTGAGGGCATCATACGATGTGGGGGCACTGAGGGCATTATACCATGTGGGGGCACTGAGGTGGCATTCTGTTGAGGGCACTGAGGGCATCATACTATGTGGGGGCACTGAGGGCATCATACTATGTGGGGGCACTGAAGTGGCATTCTATGTTGAGGGCACTGTGGGCCTCATACTATGTGGGGGCACTGAGGGCATTTTACTATGTGGGGGGTCACTGTGGGCATCATATTCTGTGGTGGATTTCAGGGTCATTATACTGTGTGTGAGGCCATGGCATTACTGTACTGTGTGGGCTTTAGCAGGAGAATATTTCTGGTTGGGGCATACGCAGTATGGGGGGGAGATTGGGGACGGGCTCAGAGTACAATATAAATTGCTGCTGCGCTGCGTGTCGCTTTTCTTGTCTTTCACAGTTGGGGGCATAAGACGGGATATAACTACTATTTCCACCACCGCCATATAGCGGAGGATATCGCGCATGTGACGTCTGACATGGATGGAGCCTCCTGTCTGGGGACTGTATGGCGCGGACTACTGAGAGCTTCCACCGTGATGGATGATGTATCAGCAGATGTCTCGCAGAGTGACAGCAGTAACATAGTGGGGACTCTCGCGTATCTCCTGCTCTCTCACCGCTATCACATGATGAATTTGTTCCATATGTGTCTTTGACATCTGAGAAATGGAATTTTAGAAAGTTTGAAACTTTGCAGATATTTAAGGAGTGTTTGACCCGAGCTCTAATTCTCCATTTAAAGTAAACATTTTAGTAACCTGTGGGATCGGGCAGCAGCAGTGAGTAAGGGGCAGGATCAGGAGGGCGCCTTGCAACACTGTATTAATGGTGCATACAATGTATCAAACAACAGTTGTATAAACAGTGTCCATGTCACCACCAGAGGGCGCTGAGCTAAAGCTCTACATGGCATAGGGGCAGCTCCTGCGTCTATGAAGGTCACACAGAGGGGCTCCATTAGATTGGCCCCATTGATAGAAATTAGGGCCAAACGAGCATTGTCCTCCTGTGGGGTGAACTAGTTTGTGGGACACATATTTCTTGGGGTCAAGATGGAGGGGGTGTTGGTTGCAGACTTATTGGGTATATTGAGAAGTATTCCTGTCATTGGACAGCAGTTAATGGTGGGATTAAAGGGATATTCCCTTTTAGATGACATCAGGATGAGTGACTGTCTGAGGTCTAGGACCCCCAAAATAAAGGGGCTGTGGTGCTGGTGACATTTTTCAGACACATTGGCGCCCACTGCTGCCCCATTCACTTTAGCGGGGTCATAGCTCTACACCACCTGGACTGGACCCCATAAAGGGATGGTATATATCAGCATAATTTTCTATGGTGTGAATACCCCTTGAATGGATGATGGGTGTGGTATAGCGGCTGCTAGTGATGGAGCGGTGATCACGGACGATCTATCTGCGGATTACATTATGCGGGCGCCTGCGGCTGATGATCCGTCAGAGCTTAGTTATATGGGATTAGTCTCCATGTTTTCCGCTTTTATTGATAGCGTCATTTAATGTCTTTATATCCCGCCGTTCTGCATATCTGCGGGGCTGACAGTCCCCCATCACTGCCAGGACCGCGTTACACCCGCCATCGCTCACTCTCAGCTATTTTGCCAATAAACGTCCACATCATCATTATATATTTGAATGAAGAATTTGCAGCGATGGCGGTAAAGCGTGCGGCTGGTAACAATGTAGCGGTGATAAACGCTGGCGCTTTATATCGCCCAATAAACAATTCAGTCATCACGCCCGCGTCTGCTGTGAAATGTTGATTAACATCTCGTTTCCTGTGTAAACAGCCACATTTCATCCCATCATCTTTATGAGAATCTTAATTAGTGTGAACACAATGGAGCGTGTGCCCGGCCGGGAGATCGGCAAGCGTCCTCTGGGGGCGGCTAAAGGCAGGAAGGAGGGTCACCAACACTGGTGGACACTGGGACAAGGGCTCTATTCATTACACTCAGTCTGTGCAGCATGAAGGAGCAGTGCATTAAAGAGCAGATGAAAAAGCCTGTACAGTATGGAGGGACAGTCTGTTATAGAGTGGAGAAAAACAAGTCGGCAACAAGAAAACGCGATATATTGTTCACAAAAAAAAGAAAACAAGTCTGTGCAGTAAGGTGAAGCAGTATATTATTCAGCAAAAAAATATGTGCAGTAAAGAGAGGCAGTCTACTGTAGAGCAGAGAACGTGTCTGCAGAATGAAAAGTGTGTTGTACAAAAGATAAAACAAGTTATATGAAAAAGTTTGGGCACCCCTATTAATCTTAAGCTTAATGTTTTATAAAAATTGTTTTTTTGCAACAGCTATTTCAGTTTCATATATCTAATAACTGTTGGACACAGTAATGTTTCTGCCTTGAAATGAGGTTTATTGTACTAACAGAAAATGTGCAATCTGCATTCAAACAAAATTTGACAGGTGCATAAGTATGGGCACCCTTATTTTCTTGTTTTAAATACTCCTACCTACTTTTTACTGACTTACTAAAGCACTTGTTTTGGTTTTCTAACCTCATTGAGCTTTGAACTTCATAGCCAGGTGTATGCAATCATGAGAAAAGCTACTTAAAGTGGCCACTTGCAAGTTGTTCTCCTGTTTGAATCTCCTCTGAAGAGTGGCATCATGGGCTCCTCAAAACAACTGTCTAATGATCTGAAAACAAAGATTATTAAACATAGTTGTTCAGGGGAAGGATACAAAAAGCTGTCTCCGAGATTTAACCTGTCAATTTCCACTGTGAGGAACATAGTAAGGAAATGGAAGAACACAGGTACAGTTCTTGTTAAGGCCAGAAGTGGAAGGCCAAGAAAAACATCAGAAAGGCAGAGAAGAAGTCAAGGACAATCCTCAGACCACCTCCAGAGAGCTGCAGCATCAACTTGCTGCAGATGGTGTCACTGTGCATCGGTCAACTATACAACGCACTTTGCACAAGGAGAAGCTGTATGGGAGAGTGATGCGAAAGAAGCCGTTTCTGCAAGCACGCCACAAACAGAGTCGGCTGAGGTATGCAAAAGCACATTTGGAGAAGCCAATTTCTTTTTGGAAGAAGGTCCTGTGGACTGATGAAACCAAGATTGAGTTGTTTGGTCATACAAAAAGGCGTTATGCATGGCGGCCAAAAAACACAGCATTCCAAGAAAAACACTTCCCACCCCCAGTAAAATTTGGTGGAGGTTCCATCATGCTTTGTGGCTGTGTGGCCAATGCCGGCACCGGGAATCTTGCTAAAGTTGAGGGACGCATGGATTCCTCTCAGTATCAGCAGATTCTTGACAATGTTCATGAATCAGTGACAAAGTTGAAGTTACGCAGGGGATGGATCTTTCAGCAAGACAATGATCCAAAACACCGCTCCAAATCTACTCGGGCATTCATGCAGAGGAACAATTACACTGTTCTGGAATGGCCATCCCAGTCCCCAGACCTGAATATCATTGAACATCTGTGGGATCATTTGAAGAGGGCTGTCCATGCTCGGCGACCATCAAACTTAACTGAAATGGAATTGTTTTGTAAAGAGGAATGGTCAAAAATACCTTCATCCAGGATCTCATTAAAAGCTACAGGAAGCGACTAGAGGCTGTTATTTTTGCAAAAGGAGGATCTACTAAATATTAATGTCACTTTTCTGGTGGGGTGCCCATACTTATGCACCTGTCAAATTTTGTTTGAATGCAGATTGCACATTTTCTGTTAAGACAATAAACCTCATTTCAAGGCAGAAACATTACTGTGTCCAACAGGTATTAGATATATTAAACTGAAATAGCTGTTGCAAAAAAAAAATTTTTTATAAAACATTAAGCTTAAGATTAATAGGGGTGCCCAAACTTTTTCATACAACTGTATATAGCATGGAGAAACAATGTCTTAAAGAGCAGATAAAATAAATTTACAAAGCAAAAGGAAGCAGTGCATTATAATGCAGAGAAACAAGTCTGTGCAGCATAAATGTGCAACAGAGTAGAGATGGCAATGTGTTATAGGGGTGTATGTGTAAAACCTTTGTAATTTTGAGAGGCAGTCTGTTATACAGCAGATACAGAAACCTGTGCAGCATGTAGCGGCACTCAATTGTGTAGTGAAATACAAGTAAACACCTGCCTGTGCGGCACTAGGAGGTAGTATATTGTACAGCAGATATGGCTTGTGCAAATAGAAGTTGGTGGCCTGATAGGAGAGGAGTTAATACACATTAGACGAGCTTAGGTCAAGCCCACCGCTATCGGCTGACAGTTTCATGTATGGGGGCCTCCTGACTCCCCCCAGATGTTTGAGGATAAAAGGGTCCAGGATGTCTGGTGTCGGACTGCCAATTATTTTATTCTCCGCAACGTAAGTAGCGGTCTGTCAGAGATTCAACAAAAAAAACACTGGAGCAGCCAGGACTCCACATCCCGCAGCCAGGACCCCACACCCCTCCAGTCACACATCCATAGCCAGAACCCCACACCCATGGCCAGGACCCCACATCCGCCTCCAAGACCCTACATCTGCCCCAGACATCTTGCTGCTTTGGTAGGCTGTGAGATGCCTGCCCTGGGTGACACTTAGTAACAGGTCTGATGTTTGCTTTCTGGCGCACAGGGTAAAAGAAGCAGAATATATATAATTTCCTTCTTCAGGGTTGTGGGTACGATTTAGTGCAGCAAGGAAAAAACGTGTTCTATTTTATATGTAATTTAGAACAGAAGAATACAGAGCTTTAAAAAGTTACAAAAGATGAAATAATAAAGACACAAAGCAAAGACGTATAAATAAAAAAAAATCTAAGCGGAAAAGCTTTTTATATTTATATGAGGGGCAATTTTTTCCAGAGAAGATCATGGCAGGAATGATGACAAATCTACTAATCACAAATGGAGGCGATATACAGTAATCAGGGGTCTCATCCACACCCTGCACCCCTCCTCCTGGCTCATTGTATGCATGGATAGATGGACGCAAAAACATGATTCTACTTTGTCATATATTCCAACAGGAAACTCCTCGCGGAATAATGTGACATCACGTTTTCAGTCATCACTCCTAGACACAACGAACACAACTATGAGAATTGAAAAATTGGGGTTGATACATTTCTCTGGTTTCTCAAGGCCGAAAATCCTGGCGCTAAAACCCCCAGACATGATTATGTACCACTACCAGAGATCCAGTCACAAGATACTGATGATGGAGGCGAAAGGCGGTCACCAGATACTGATGATGGAGGTGATGAGCGGTCACCAGATACTGATGATGGAGGCGACGGGCAGTTGTAACACCCCAGGTTCCTGGTTGTTAGAAGGGGGAGCTCTGATCCAGTTTGTGAGTTGCTCCCCTATATATGTTATGGCTGGAGGGAAAGTAGAGTAGTCTGTCAGAGGGACAGAGCACAGTCAGTCTGTGAGAGAGACAGAGAGAGTCAGGAAGACTGAGCGAGAAAGAGAAAAAGGAGCAAAGGAGAGTTGAGAGCTGGAGAGAAGCTGCGACTGAGCTTCCTCCACGCTGAGTTGAGTTCAGATACCAGTAGCTGGAAGACCGAGGTTGTGAGGGTAACTCTATGCCCCATGGCAAAAACCGGCAGACGGTTGGACTTCAAGCCACCTGTCCACCATTAACACCCAAGGACACAGTAGCAGATAGAGCCCGGGTCGTGGTAGAGATCCTGTAAAAAGGCTTGAGTTACCTGTCCTACCAACAAGGGGGACAGAGAGAAAAAGTGAGAACCTTGTGTGAAGCCTAAGGCAGCAAAGGACTACAACACCACAGCTCTAGAGGGAAGGCTTCCAACCCCACCTGGTTAGGGGGATTCCAGACTCGCTTCCAAGCTGGCCCGACCATATCAGCACCTGTGATTCGGTACCCTGGACTGTGGCTGTCTACCATCAGTAAACCAGGTAAAGAGACTGCAACTCTGTGTCCTCCGTTTATTTTCCTGCACTACACCATCCTTGCCAAACACACCGGGAGCCCTGGGGACCCAGCTTCACCTATGGGAAGCCATACCATCCCTGCTGCCATAACATCACCACAGAGGACCCATCACAAACTTTTATCGTTTCACAAACCCCTTTAAAGACCGTCCCTTTTACTTGGGCGCCCAGGGCCACGGACCAAGTCGCCGCCGCCGTGACACATCCCTTTAAGTACCTGACCGAGTACACCACAGCCCTGGCGGGCGTTCCACAGTCACCAGATACTGATGATGGAGGCGAAGGGAAGTCACCAGATACTGATTATGGAGGCAACAGGCGGTCACCAGATACTGATGATGGAGGTGACGGTTCGATCACCAGATACTAATGACACTTACATTTCTCTTTTCTTTTTACATTGCTGCATTTTTTTCACATCTTCCTTAGGCCATGTTCACACAGTGCGTTTTTTACTGCGGAACCGGAGCGGTATTGCCGCTGCGGTTCCGCAGCAGTTTTCCATGCAGGGTACATAACAATGTAACCCTATGGAAAACAGTCACTGCTGTGCACATGGTCCGTAATTTCGTTTAAAAAGCCGCGCAGAATAGCTGCGGCAAAAAAGAAGGAGCATGTCACTTCTTTTTCCTGAACCGCAGCGGTTCTGCACCCATAGACCTCCATTGTGAGGTCAAAATCGCAGTAAAACCCGCAGATCAAAAATATATCTGCGGGTTTTACTGCGGTTTGATGTGCAGAACCGCTGCAGCAGGAAGTGCGGGGAAGCGGGAGGAAGTGCGTGGGCGGAAGTCCGTGGGCGGCGTGTGTGGTCCTGACTGTATCCCGAAGAGACTGTCATCATGGAGGCATACCGTCGCATGGGGATCGATGTCGGGCGTCTGATTGATCTGCTATGTCTGCGTGTCCGTCCCCATGCGACGATATGCCTCCATTGTGCTAAGTCGCCGTATGGGACTACTACTCCCATCCGGTATTTAGGATGGGAGAGTTGTCCCTGTGTCCGGCGACTTACACAATACTAAAGTTTACACCAAACACCAACACAATACACATACATGACACACACAGTACAGTACATACAACACATAACATAGAGTATATACTCACCATACACCACACTTGTAGGCGAAGCCCTCGATCCTCAAGGAAAAAATCCAAAAATAATAAACCAAATTCATACTCCCTGTCCGCAGAATCCATAAAACGATTGTCCCACGACGATCGGCTGCTCTCCGGCGATACACTGCCAGGAGCGAAGCTCCTAGCAGTGTATCGCGTACTGTCCCGGAGTTCAATGGCGCCGGCGTCTCGGTTAACGGCAGTACAGCTGCGTTGAACTTTCCCACGCAGCACTGCCGTTAAGCGAGAGTGCCGGGGTCAATGACCGCCGGTAAACTCGCTCGCGCATGCGCAGTAACACACCGACAGGAACTATGGCTCCTGTCAGTGTGTTTCTTCAGTCATGGAGAGCAGACACATCTCTGGATGTGTCTGTTCTCCATGGAAGATCTTCGTGGGACCCTCGATGGATTTCTGCGGACAGGGCCAGGGAGTATGAATTTGTTTTTTTGTTTTGCCTTTTTTTCAGGTCGAGGGTCTTCAGGACGGATTAGGCGTTAAATAAAATATGGTCAAAAAGTGGGTGTCTTTATTTCATTAAAATATTTTTTCTAGTCTTTGTGGTTTTTTTTGTTAACCCTTTCATTGGCTTAATAATGGATAGGCGTCTCATTGACGCCTCTCCATTATTAACCGGGCTTAATGCCACCTTACAATAGCAAGGTGGCATTAACCCCTCATTACCCCATATCCCACCGCTACACGGGAGTGGGAAGAGAGGGGCTAAGTGCCGGAATTGGCGCATCTTTTTGATGCGCCTTTTCCGGGGCGGCTGCGGGCTTATATTTGTAGCCAGGGGGGGGCAAATATCAATGGCCCCTTTCCTAGGCTATGAATATAAGCCCACGGCTGTCTGCGTAGCCTTTCTGGCCTAAAAATATAGGGGGACCCCAACACGTTTTTTTTTTAGGGGCCCCCTATATTTTAGTGCCAGAAAGGCTACGCAGACAGCTGTGGGTTAATATTCATAGCCTGGGAACAGCCATGGGTATTTTAACCCCTTCCCGGGCCTCAAATATTGGCCCACAGCTGTCTGCTTAGCCTTTCTGGCCTAAAAATATAGGGGGACCCCAACACGTTTTTTTTTTAGGGGCCCCCTATATTTTAGTGCCAGAAAGGCTACGCAGACAGCTGTGGGTTAATATTCATAGCCTGGGAACAGCCATGGGTATTTTAACCCCTTCCCGGGCCTCAAATATTGGCCCACAGCTGTCTGCTTAGCCTTTCTGGCCTATAAATATAGGGGGACCCCAACACGTTTTTTTTTTAGGGGCCCCCTATATTGTAGTGCCAGAAATGCTACGCAGACAGCTGTGGGTTAATATTCATAGCCTGGGAACAGCCATGGGTATTTTAACCCCTTCCCAGGCCTCAAATATTGGCCCACGGCTGTCTGCCTAGCCTTTCTGGACTAAAAATATAGGGGGACCCTATGTATTTTTTTAGGGGGTCCACATATATTATAGTAACCCTTTAATAGGATTAATAATGGATAGGCGTCTTATTGACGACTCTCCATTATTAACCGTGCTTAATGCCACCTTACAATAGCAAGCCTAAAGGATCCCTTTAGGGGTATGGTTAGGGTTAGGATCCCTGTAGGGTTAGGGTTAGGGTTAGGGTTTGGATCCCTTTAGGGTTAGGGTTAGGATCCCTTTAGGGTTAGGGTTAGGATCCCTGTAGGGTTAGGGTTAGGGTTAGGATCCCTTTAGGGTTAGGGTTAGGGTTAGGATCCCTTTAGGGTTAGGGTTAGGATCCCTGTAGGGTTAGGGTTAGGGTTAGGATCCCTTTAGGGGTAGGGTTAGGGTTAGGATCCCTTTAGGGTTAGGATCCCTTTAGGGTTAGGGTTAGGATCCCTGTAGGGTTAGGGTTAGGGTTAGGATCCCTTTAGGGGTAGGGTTAGGGTTAGGATCCCTTTAGGGGTAGGGTTAGGATCCCTGTAGGGTTAGGGTTAGGGTTAGGATCCCTTTAGGGGTAGGGTTAGGGTTAGGATCCCTTTAGGGTTAGGGTTAGGGTTAGGATCCCTTTAGGGTTAGGGTTAGGATCCCTGTAGGGTTAGGGTTAGGATCCCTTTAGGGGTAGGGTTAGGGTTAGGATCCCTTTAGGGGTAGGGTTAGGGTTAGGATCCCTTTTGTGGTTGGGTTATGTTTAGGATCCCTTTTGGGGTAGGGTGCTTAGGGTTATGAGCCCTAACCCTACCCTAACTATTTCAGTTTATAGTGTGTTTTTTACTGAATGTTGTTGATTGTCGCACGAACCACTCAGGATTGACGGCGACAGAGCTAGTGGTAAAACAACTGCACACAAACGTTTTTATTGGTGTTTGTGTTTTCAGTTTATGCTTGTGTTCAATGATTAGGGGTTACTTTGAAATATTTCCAGCAATTGTGTAACATTACTTGGTCGTGCTATAGATTATGAGATGACACTATTGTATTTATTGTAGGTTCGTGATTATCCGGCCTTGTGGGACCCAGCCGATGAATCATACAAGGATAAATACTTCAGGGAACTAGCCTGGACAAAAATAGTGCGCGACCTTATCCCGGATTGGGACAAATATCCAGGGAGTACACAGCAGCAAATCGGTAATTTTAATTAAATTTATTTAGTAAACCTTGAGTAGATTAAAAATATAATTTGTTTAGATCTCACAAAAAATGTTGTTGTATTTTGTAACCTTTTTTGGTAGATAACGATGTGAGGAAACGTTGGCGCTCCATCAGAGACCGTTTTACAAAGTTCCTCAATGAATGTTCAAAGAGTGGCTCTTCGCCAAGCAAAAGTAAATTCCCCTTTAGTGAAGAGCTGCAGTTTCTTGTGACCAGTAGGACATTGAGAAAGTAAGTTAAAATCCACTCCACATGATTATTTATATATAATATGTTGTGCGAAAAATTAATATTTTTTTTTTCACCAACAGGACGGAAGGAAACATGTCGGTAGCTGATTTGGAGGACAGCGACAAAGAGGATGGAGCAGGCAGTTCCTCTGGAGTGGGAGGGACCATCTCTACCTCCACTCCCACAGCTTCTGCTGAATCAGCATCCACTTCAGCAGCTGCTGCATCAACATCTAGTTCAGCAGCTGCTGAAGCATCTGATTCCGCAGAAGCTGTGAGAGTGGAGAAGAGAGCTGTCTATCCGGTGGCAGCAGAGAAAAAAACAAAAAAAACAAAGAAGAACCAAGATGACCAAACTGTCCAAATAGCTTGTGACACGTTAGATTTATTAAAAAAATCTAGTTCCGATGACCATTGCGACTCATTTGCACAAACTGTCGCAAGAAAAACACGCTCCCTGCCACCGGATAGACAATCTCTTTTCATGTCTATGGTCCAGATGTCCCTCACTGCTCTGGAGGACCCTGCTCCGATTTCTCCCTACAATGAGGTTCTGATGGGGGTGTTGGGACTTTTCAGGCCCCGACACCGAACACCGGAAACAACAGCTACCAGACCCCAGTATTTGGCCCACAGCCAAGGAAGTTCTGGAGACAGAGGCAGTTCGCAGCATATGGGGGGAGCACCATATCAATCTGAGGGATCAAATTTCCTCTATTCTCCCGAATATACATTTCTGAATTGAACGTGGGCAAAAGTTTTCAGTGGCACAGAGTTTTTTTTGTTTTTTTTTTTAGCTCCAGTTGCCTGTTGGTTTTGAAAGGGGTTTTTTTTTTTTTTTCTAATTGAAAAATCTTTTGTAAAGATTACAAATAATTTGTGTTCTTTTAAATATATTATATTTCACACAAAATATTCTCTTCTTTATTACAATGCGGACAAGGCCGCTATCCTGGGTTTATGGGCTATCAATTTGTGGTTTATGTGTTGATGTGTTAACAATTGTATACGTCATACTGCTATTATTTTCGTAAAACACCAACAATTTTTTAGACATAAAAAAAAAGATAACAAATTACACCCAAATAGATTTTTTTGTTTATATTACAACCAATTTTTTCAAACTGTTTTTGGTCACATGAAACAAAAAATTTTTTTTCAAACTTTTGTGTTGGTTGATGGCGTTTCTCATTCTTCGGGATGTTGTCAAAACTGTTATCAGCGATGTCGGCAACATTTTTTGGGGGGTCAGTGTAGATGCATCCTTCTCTGCTGGTCAGGCTGCTCAACACCAGCACAGGAGTATTGCCAGTGCACGGCACCTTCAGGACTCATAAAGTAGTCAGTGAAGGATTCTCTCACACGCACACCAGAGTTGGACGGCCTACCCAGACCCCCGTTGACCACTGGATTAAATACTGGCTGCTGGTACTCCACATCAACGTCAGTGTTGTACTCACGAGCATAGTTGTGGAGTACACAGCAAGCCTTTATCACAGCATCAACGGTGTCTGTGTCCAACTGAATGGCAGTGTGAAAGATCCTCCACTGACTAGTCATGATCCCAAAGGTGCATTCCACATATCTGCGTGCACGACTCAGCCGATAATTAAAAATCCTACGTCGGGCATCCAGTCCCCTTCGTGGGTATGGGCGCAGCAGGGTTGTCGTTAAGGGAAACGCCTCATCCGATACCATCACGAAGGGCACTGGATGTGTGGAACCCGGCAAAGGTCGTGGGGCTGGGAGCGTGCCGCCATCTCGAAAAATTTGCATCCCAATCTGTGACGTTCGCAACACCCGAGAATCCCCAGTACTACCATAGGCACCAACGTCAATGGCAACAAATTTGTAATGGGCATCAGCCACCGCCATCAGGACCACTGAAAAATACTTCTTATAATTAAAGAAGCGTGATCCTGATCGTGGTGGCTGCTGAACCCGAACATGTTTACCATCGACTGCACCTATGCAGTTTGGGAAATTGGCCACAGACTGAAAGCCTGCTGCAACCTGCAGCCAAGTCTCCTCGGTTGGGGAAGGCATCACCATGGGCTGCAACTTCTGCCAGATGACGGTACATGTACACCTCACAATGTTAGAGATGGTAGATTTACCAACTCTAAATTGGAGGTGCAGGGATGTATAGCTCTCTCCTGTGGCCAAAAATCTGGAAAGAAACAAAAAAGAAAATTAGAAATGTCACACAAAAAGGTAATTACAACATGTCACAAGTTAAGGCCACTATTATATGCGTCCAGCACCATTCAATAATGCTGGCATTAACACCCAGCACAACACAAAGGGTGTTAAAAACATTAATAAGGCATGATGGGACTTGTGCACACACGCATGCGAGATATGACCGAGTGTTGCATGGTAATCCCCGGACCTGCTGCATGCACTCCGTTGTGGAGCGTGCGGCTCCATGTATTGGTATGTGGGTGCAGACTCCGCTCCAGAGTGCAGGCGGCAGGGCCGGGGTTTACCATGCAACACTCAGCCTTATATCTCACGTGTGTGTGTGTGTGTGTGTGTGTGTGTGTGTGTGTGTGTGTATGTATGTGTGCCCCCTGTCCAACAAGAGGACTGGGTGGGTTTAATCACACATACTGGACACAGACAAGTAAAATACAGACCTAACAACATTCCCCCCCAAAAATTGTTACTTACCGCAAGGTGATGAGCAGCCTTTCCTCAGCAGAGATGGACTTCCTCATCACCGTGTCTTGCAGTGTTAAATGGGGTGCCAGGATGGTAAGCAGTCTGTCAAAGGCAATAATTGGTAACCGACAAAACGATATAAATTTTTCAGGATATCTGAAAATTGCAAAAGAACAACAAAAAAGGGTTACTTCACAAGTATTGCTTGCAAAAAAAGGTAAATTAGTCATTCTATATATTTCTACTTACCTCCTCAAATCATTGTACAGCACATGAAAGTGCCCCTTCTCAGTTCGGTCTTCTACAAGCGGGTGCACCCACATTCGTTTCTGCACACGTCTTCTCTGCCGCCGCTAAATAGAAAAATAAAAAATTTTTTTGTAAACACAACAATTTGAAAAATATATCAAACATGCCTGGAAAACAATGCCGATTATGTAAGGGTACGTGTCCACATTCAGGAAGGCCCACCCCATTCTGGGACGCAATGATGCCAGATGTGTTCATTGTACAAATCCAGCATCATCACACCCGACGCATAGGGCCCTGTTTTATTCATTGCGGAGCCGCAGTTTCACAACAAGGAACACGGACATGCTGTGATCATAAAAGACGCGCAGCATGTCCGGAGTCGCAGGGCTGACAGATGACACACAGTGGACACGTGATTTCATGACATCACCTCCAGTATGCTGTTACATGTGGACGCTGCATGTTTGGCGCTGCGGCCACCCGCAGCGCCAAACATACAGCGTTTCCAGAACGTGGACATGTACCCATAACCCAATATATAAAACAAACAGACATCTGCTTACCTGACGTGCATGTCGATTCAGAATTAGAAGCATCAACCCCAGGATCGCAATCCGGTGTGGCGTGCGGAGCTGGATCCGTGGGCTGTCATCTGGACGACGCTCAGCACGTCCACTCATTTTGATGTGTAAGTTCCAAAATGGAGGATGGAAGAAGAAAAGGGTTGGACAAGGAAATTACATCATTTTTTTTTTTTCCCCCCCACTGCAGTAAACTTTATTTCTGTCAAACACAGACAATCTGCAGACAAAACTGCATCAAAAAACGCACTAAAAAACGCACTAAAAAACGCATCAAAAAACGCATCAAAAACGCACCAAAAACGCACCAAAAAACGCACCTGCGTTTTCTGCAGAGACCTGCGTTTTCAGTCAGGAAAAAAAAAGGATGGAAATCCTGAACGTGTGAACATAGCCTAAAAGCTTTTGCAAATTGCTGTATAATCTCAGGTGCTCAGGTTTCTTGCTGCTATATAAAATGATCTGGTGTTGGGGTCTGAGCTGGGAAAATTAGATGGAGAGCTGTTTGGACAGGTGTGATGAGAGCGTTTTCTCTACTCTGTACAGCGCTGCAGAATAGGTGGCCGCTATATACATGCAGGAGATGAAAGGGTTGGCCACATGCACTGACTATGCAGTAGATATGGAGCTGCTGATTCTTGCAAGAGGCAAAAATAAACATTTGACCTTTTTGGCATCAGATTAAAGTCAATGAAATGTTAAAAGATGAAAATAAACTGCGGCAATGAAGAAGATGATTCACGTGGAACTTTCTGAATCTGAAATCACCAGGTGTCTATGGAAACGTATTAGCCGTGTGTACGGACATCTGGGGAGAAGTATGGATGGAGGGGGTTGTAAGTGGTGGGTTGTAAGTGGTGGGGATGGGGGTGGGATGTGTTGGGGATAAGTAGACAATATGGTGGGGATGCGATGAGGTTACGGATAGCACATGATGGGAACGCAGACATGATGTGGTTAGGATATGGGTGGGACGTGATTTGTTTCCATGGGTCATGGTGTGGAAGAGGAGACGATGTGGTTGTGATGTGATGAGGATACGGATGGGACATGATCAAGACATGGAGATGATGTGGTCGGGACATGGTGGGGCAGATGGGATGCAGTGAGGATGCGGGTGGGACGTGGTAAGGATATGGATGGGATATGGTGGATACATGGAGACTATGTGGTTGGGACGCAGTGAGGATACAGATGGGACATGGTGGGGATGAGGAGAATATGTAGTCAGGATACGGATGGAACATGGTGGGACGCAGAGACTATGTGGTCGGGATGCGGTGAGGATACAGATGGGACATGGTGGGGATGAAGAGAATATGTGGTCAGGATACGGATGGAACATGGTGGGACGCAGAGACTATGTGGTCGGGATGCGGTGAGGATACAGATGGGACATGGTGGGGATGAAGAGAATATGTGGTCAGGATACGGATGGAACATGGTGGGACGCAGAGACTATGTGGTCGGGATGCGGTGAGGATACAGATGGGACATGGTGGGGATGAAGAGAATATGTGGTCAGGATACGGATGGAACATGGTGGGACGCAGAGACTATGTGGTCAGGATGCGGTGAGGACACGGATGGAACATGGTGGGGATGAAGAGACTGTGGTCGGGATGCGGTAAGGATACGGATGGAACATGTTGGGGATGAAGAGACTATGTGGTCCGGATGCGGTGAGGATACGGATGGGACATGGTGGGATGCAGAGACTATGTGTTGGGATGCGGTGAGGATACTGATGGGACATGGTGGGAACACTGAGACAATGTGATGAGGACACGGATGGGATGTGGGGAGCAGTTGGGGAGGTTGCAGAGGTCCAGTGATGATGTGGGCGAGATGTAGTACCACTTTCTCATAGACATTGGGGCACATGTCGTTGGATCAGAACGCTGGATGTGTAATGTGCCAGATAATGAGCGCTAACAGCTTACAATTTACATGGACCGACTGCTCAAACCAAGCACAGGCACTTGGTGCAATATCTGTCAATGATTTCCGTGCATAATCCAATGTAGTTCTATTTCCTTGATTTGTAAGTAGGGACAAGGTGGCAGGCTGAGTGTTTGCTCTAGAAGTATATCTCCTAGAGCCCCGGCCCCGCCACCGTGTTGTCAGTGAAAGGTTTTCCACTTGTTTGTATAAAAGCCGCTGATCTGCACAGCGATGCAAATTAACACCTCTTAATAGCTGCTAAATAACCAACTAATTACTTGTATCTTCAATGGCGAAAACGCGCGAGAGACGCTAATAACACATTATTTGCTAATTATTAGACACCGGCCCAATTTTGCTGACAACAAACCGTTCTGTGTTGTCATTAACCTCCCGGGTGCCAGACAATGAGGGGAACTGTGCAGAAATGTGTAATATTATAAGATAATAACCCAACTGTCATGGTGTCCTACACCGATATCACACAATCAACAGAGCGAGACATGAGCGACTAGTCCCAATAACCATTATTACATGCAAACCGAAAGGTCCATAAAGCAATCCACCACACAGAGGATAAAATATTCCAAGAACACGGATACAGTCCAGTAATGGGATAAATGCCCCGGGAGAAGAGAGTTTCTCCAAGTCTCTCTGGGGTGTTGGCCTTAGCATCAGCATCCCACTGTACAGGATCTATGTCCTGGTCTCATGTCCTCCTCAAGCCCCTTTGTTATATCCAGGGGTAGGCAGATAGATTCAATGGTTTTCAGGCCCCCCCCAGTCCTAGGGACTGTGACTCAGATCAAGGCACTACAGGGGGTGATTTGAGCCATTTGGAGAGCAGAGGGGTCATGAATGGACAGTCAGGAAATGTCAGCAGGAGTTCATCGAGAGGCATGGACACATTCATAATAATCTGACCTTTTGTAAGATAATTAAGACTCTATACAAGACGGGGAATACACAGAATGATACAGAAAAATAAGACAACACTCCTAAACTCAGTAAAAATATGAACACAATGAACCCAACACACCATATCACACCTTCACACCAACAATCCACATCAGTAAATATCAATAATCCACCAGTATCCTCCCCATTGATCCCAAAGCCAACCTCACAGCAACTACCAGAGGGTTGTGAGCAGTGATAAATGGGGAGTTGGTGCTGTAGTATAAGGAGTGTGGACCCCACTTATTATTGAGTCCGGCTTGTTCTGTATTGAAGATTTTATAATTACATATACAGGTGTGAGTCGCCCACCAGGGCAGCTTGGTATACGGCATCGGGTCCTGTCGTTATTAAAGGGGATGTCACGGTGGCTGCGACCCGGTCCATGGCCCTGGGACTCTGTAAAAGGTCTTTAAAGGGAATTGTGATAAAATCTGTCATGATGCCATCTGTGGAGTTCAGTCAATTCAGACCGACCGACAGAGTTCAGACCGACGCTGCTTTAAAGGGGTCCTCTGGGGGATGTTGTTTCAGCAATGATGGTGACGCTTCTCACAGGTGAAGCAGGGTCCCCAGGGCTCCCAAGGTGTATGGGCGATGATGGTGTATGCCAGTCAATGAGTAAAGGACACAGCGTTGCAGTCTTTACCTGGTTTACTGAACATGTCAGAGGCCTCAGACCAGGGTACCGGCAACAAGTACATTAGGTGTTCACGCAGCCCGGAAACAAGTGAAATCCCCTTGGCAAGTCAGGTTGGGAGCCTTCCACTTTGCGCTCGCTATAAGTCCCTTACTGCCTGAAGTGTCCTAACAAGGTCCTGATTCTTTCCCCTGTCCTGGGACATGTACCTCTATGGCAGCTTGAGCTGTTCCTACTGGGGTCTCTGCATGGTGACTCCAGGCTCCAGAATGCTGCTGTACCACAGGCTTAATTTGGGCAATATATGTGTAGTTCTGTGCTCTCGGGTTCTGCTATGGGGCTTGCAGCTCCCCTCAGGCTCCCGTTACTCGGTCTCTGCGTTCTGGCTCCTTGGAGGCCCACTCGCAGCCTCCTTGAGCCCTATTCTCACCTCTGTGCTCTTTTCCTATCACTGTCTGCTTCAGACTAAACTAGCTCCTCCTCCAGACCAGGATCTTTATTCAGGGAAGCTGCCCTAAAACCGGGTTTTGAGCTCCCCCTCCTGGCCTAGATTCAGAAGGTGTTGTGTGTGTGATTTACCTGCCAAAGAGATCCCTCTTGTTTCCAGGCATAGCACTACTCTTCCCGAGAAGAAGGCAGAATTACTGTGGTACCCAAACACCTGGGGTGCCACATGTGCTTCTCACAAAATTAGAATATCACCAAAAAGTTTATTTCAGTTCTTCAATACAAAAAGTTAAACTCATATATTATATAGTCATTACAAATGGAGTGATCCATTTCAAGTGTTCATTTCTGTTAATGATTATGGCTTAAAGCCAATGAAAACCCAAATGTCATTATCTCAGTAAATTAGATACAGGGGTGGATTAAGGGTAGCCAGGGCCCCAGGCTGTTCAGACACTGTGGGCCCCCCCCCCCACCCCACCCGGGTCATGTGACGGGGGTCATGTGACGGGGGTCATGATATACCCGAACCAGATTATTCCAGAAAAATGGCCGGGCCCTACTCTACTGTAACCTATTAAATATTTGGTAGAATCTGCAATACAATTTAGGTACCGTATATACTCGAGTATAAGCCGAGATTTTCAGCCCAAATTTTTGGGCTGAAAGTGCCCCTCTCGGCTTATACTCGAGTCAATGTGGGTGGCAGGGTCGGCGGGTGAGGGGGTGAGGGCGCTGAGGTATACTTACCTAGTCCCAGCGATCCTCGCGCTGTCCCTGCCGTCCCACGGGCTTCTGTGCTGCAGCTTCTTCCCCTCTTCAGCGGTCACGTGGGACCGCTCATTAGAGATATGAATAAGCGGCTCCACCTCCCATAGGGGTGGAGCCGCCTATTCATTCCTCTAATCAGCGGTGCCGGTGACCGCTGACAGGAAGAGCTGCGGCACCGAAGACCAGGCAGAGGGACAGCGCGAGGATCGCCAGGACTAGGTAAGTATAGCATATTCACCTGTCCTCGTTCCAGCCGCCGGGCGCCGCTCCATCTTCCCGGCCGGCGCCTCCATCTTCCCGGCGTCTGCGCTCTGACTGTTCAGGCAGAGGGCGCGATGACGCATACAGTGTGCGCGGCGCCCTCTGCCTGATCAGTCAGAGCAGAGACGCCGGGAAGATGGAGGCGCCGGAACGAGACGCCGGGAGCTGCAATCAAGGGAGGTGAGTATGTGTTTTTTTTTTTTATTGCAGCAGCGGCGGCAGAGATTTCTATGGGGCACAATGAACGGTGCAGAGCACCGTATATGGCACAGCAATGGGGCACAATGAACGGTGCAAAGCACCGTATATGGCACAGCAATGGGGCACAATGAACGGTGCAGAGCACCGTATATGGCACAGCAATGGGGCACAATGAACGGTGCAGAGCACCGTATATGGCACAGCAATGGGGCACAATGAACGGTGCAGAGCACCGTATATGGGCACAGATATGGGGCACAATGAACGGTGCAGAGCACCGTATATGGGCACAGATATGGGGCACAATGAACGGTGCAGAGCACCGTATATGGGCACAGATATGGGGCACAATGAACGGTGCAGAGCACCGTATATGGCACAGCAATGGGGCACAATGAACGGAGCAGAGCACCGTATATGGGCACAGATATGGGGCACAATGAACGGTGCAGAGCACCGTATATGGCACAGCAATGGGGCACAATGAACGGAGCAGAGCACCGTATATGGGCACAGATATGGGGCACAATGAACGGTGCAGAGCACTGTATATGGCACAGCAATGGGGCACAATGAACGGTGCAGAGCACCGTATATGGCACAGCTATGGGGCACAATGAACGGTGCAGAGCACTATATGGGGCACAGCTATGGGGAAATAATGAACGGTGTAGAGCACTATATGGCACAGCTATGGGGAAATAATGATCTATTTTTATTTTTGAAATTCACCGGTAAATGCTGCATTTCCACCCTAGGCTTATACTCGAGTCAATAAGTTTTCCCAGTTTTTTGTGGCAAAATTAGGGGGGTCGGCTTATACTCGGGTCGGCTTATACTCGAGTATATACGGTATATTTTGACCAATAATATCACATACAAGGAACAAATACCACCGCAACATGACCAGACCACAAATTACAACCACAGTGATCGAATAATATCACATACAAGGAACAAATACCACCGCACCATGTCAAGACCACATATTACCACCACTTGGTGACCAAATATCACATACAAGGGACAAATACCTCAACACCATTTCCAGACCACATATTACCACCACATAGTGACTGAATACTACAATACTGATCAGTAAAAAACAACAACACAATACTATCACCATAAGTGCCAGTATTCACAGGAGATCTGTACTTAGTATGCAGTGTCTGTGTAGAGGTAATACAGTGATCACTGGTGACATTATACACAGGACCTCTATATAGTATACAGTGTATAGTGTCAGTGTATAGGTAACACTGACTCACCAGTGACGTCTCTAGGTGAAGTCCTTCATCTTTCATCCAGCACAGACAGCCATCATTTCTTCCAGACAGGACTCGTTTCTGCAGGAAATAACACAGTTATCTCGAGCTCCGCTTGTAGAACACATTACTTAATTTTTCACAACTTCTACATTACACCACATGAAGAAAAAAAGGCGATCTAGTGTCACTCTGCACAGTAACAGGACTGCCCCCCATTTAAAACAGTATACTCAAAAAATAAAATAAATACATCACTGCAGTAATAATATCCCTTAATTAGCCCCTATGGTAATAATATTCCACATCCTGGCCCCGTGTGTCTCATTCCTGGCTCCAGCCATATGTTCTCGCATCCTGCCCTCATGAGTATCCATTCTACCCCATATGATCTCCCCATCCTGCCCCATCTGTCTCCATCGTATCCATCCTGCCCCATGATCCAATCCTGCCCCATGTCTTTCATTCTGCCCCGTGTCTCCAATCATGCCCCGTGTCTACATTCTGCCCATGCCTCCAGTCCTGCCCCCAGTGTGTCCAGCAATCTGCCCCAGTATGTCCAGCATATTGCCCCAGTGTCCAGCAATCTGCCCCAGTGTCTCCAGCATATTGCCCCCAGTGTGTCCAGCATTGCCCCCAGACAGTGTGTCCAGCAATCTGCCCCAGTGTGTCCAGCATATTACCCCCAGTGTGTCCAGCAATCTGCCCCTGTATGTCCAGCATAGTGCCCCAGTGTGTCCAGCATATTGCCTCCAGACAGTGTGTCCAGCAATCTGCCCCAGTGTCTCCAGCATTGCCCCAGTGTCTCCAGCAATCTGCCCCAGTGTTCTCCAGCCATCTGCCCCAGTGTCCTCCAGCAATCTGCCCCAGTGTCTTCCAGCATTGCCCCAGTGTCCTCCAGCATTGCCCCAGTGTCCTCCAGCCATCTGCCCCAGTGTCCTCCAGCAATCTGCCCCAGTGTCCTCCAGCCATCTGCCCCAGTGTCCTCCAGCAATCTGCCCCAGTGTCCTCCAGCATTGCCTCAGTGTCCTCCAGCATTGCCCCAGTGTCCTCCAGCCATCTGCCCCAGTGTCCTCCAGCAATCTGCCCCAGTGTCCTCCAGCATTGCCCCAGTGTCCTCCAGCCATCTGCCCCAGTGTGTCCACCGTTATAAAAAAAAAAAACAACAAAAAAAAACAAGCAGTCTCCTCACCTGTCCTCGCTCCAGGCGGCGAGCTCCCTGCAGCAGAGCACACTCGCCGGCGACTGACAATGACGTCAGACGCCGGCGACGTGTGCGCCTGCGGCCGACATCAGCCGCCAGCCTCCAATTAGCTGGCGGCTGTTGTTAACTATTGACGTGCGGGAGCGCGCCCGCACATCAATAGGAAACCGCCGCAGCGCCGGAAAGGGGCCCGGTGAGCAGATGAGAAGGGGCCCGATGCGGGCCCCCTCTCTCTGCCCACCGGGTACGGCGGGGGGGGGCACATAAATGCCGGCGGCGGCCGCCGGCATTCACAGAATCACAGATGATTATCAGAGGGTCAATCTGTGCGGTAGCCCAGGGCCCCCCCAGACCACTGGGCCCTGGGCTACCGCCCATATTGACCCTCTGATAATCCGCCCCTGATTAGATAGTAAATGATTTTAAAATCCGAAATATTGGCCTACTGAAATGTATGTTCAGTAAATGCACTCAATACTTGGTCGGGGCTCCTTTTGCATCAATTACTGCATCAATGTGGCGTGGCATGGAAGCAATCAGCCAGTGGCACTGCTGAGGGGTTATGGAAGCCCAGGTTGCTTCGATAGCAGACTTCAGCTCATCTGCATTGTTGGGTCTGGTGTCTCTCATCTTCCTCTTGACAATACCCCATAGATTCTTTATGGGGTTAAAGGGAACCTGTCACCCACAAAATCGAAGATGAGCTAAGCCCACCAGCATCAGGGGCTTATCAACAGCATTCTGTAATGCTGTACATAAGCCCCCAATGTATCCTGAAAGATGAGAAAAAGAGGTTAGATTATGCTCACCCAGGGGTGGTCCCACTGCGGTCCGGGTCCGATGGGCATCGCAGTCCGGGGCTTCCCATCTTCTTACAATGACATCCTCTTCTTGTATTCATGCTGCAACTCTGATGCAGGTGTACTTTGTCTGCCCTGCTGAGGGCAGAGCAAAGTACTGCAGTGCGCAGGCGACGGGCCTCTCTGACCTTTCCCGGTGTCATCGTAAGAAGATGGGAGGCCCCGGACCGCGATGCCCATCGGACCCGGACCGCAGCAGGACCGCCCCTGGGTGAGTATATTCTAACCACTTTTTCTCATATTTCAGGATACATCAGGGGCTTATCTACAGCATTCAAGAATGCTGTAGATAAGCCCCTGATGCTGATGGGCTTAGCTCATCTTCGATTTTGGGGGTGACAGGTTCCCTTTATTGCATTACAATGAAACCCTGCAAAGTGCCGTGGATGAAGCTGCTCCTCCTATACATAAAACAACTCGGCACAGACGGCAACAACCGTGGCACACGCTGCAAACACGTTTCCTGCAGCGGTGCTCCAGGTGCGCAGAACGTCTGTGGAGAAAATCTAATCTACCCGAAGATTTCATCCATTATAAGTTCATGCTAAAGACATACAATTCTGCCCTTCACCTCTCCAAACAAACCTACTTCAACACCCTCATCACCTCCCTGTCCAATAACCCTAAACGTCTCTTTGACACGTTCCAGTCCCTACTCAACCCAAGAGCGCAGGCCCCAACCACGGATCTCCGTGCTGACGATCTGGCCAATTACTTCAAAGAAAAAATTGACCATATTCGACAGGAAATCATCTCCCAATCTCTTCATACCATGCACTGTCCTCCCTCCCCCACTGCATCTAGTTCACTCTCTGACTTTGAACCAGTTACAGAAGAAGAAGTAAGCAGGCTCCTTGCATCTTCTCGCCCGACCACTTGCACCAGTGACCCCATTCCGTCACATTTCCTCCAGTCCCTTTCCCCGGCTGTCACCTCTCACCTAACAAAAATATTCAACCTTTCCCTCACTTCCGGTATTTTTCCCTCCTCATTTAAGCATGCCATCATACATCCATTACTTAAAAAACCATCCCTCGACCAAAACTGTGCCGCTAATTATAGACCTGTCTCTAATCTTCCCTTCATCTCTAAACTCCTCGAACGCCTGGTCCACTCCCGTCTTACCCGCTATCTCTCAGATTACTCTCTTCTCGACCCTCTTCAATCTGGTTTCCGCTCTTTACACTCTACTGAAACTGCCCTCACTAAAGTCTCTAATGACCTACTAACAGCTAAATCTAATGGTCACTACTCCATGCTAATTCTCTTGGATCTCTCTGCAGCATTTGATACTGTGGATCATCAGCTCCTCCTCACTATGCTCCGCTCCATCGGCCTCAAGGACACCGTTCTCTCCTGGTTCTCCTCCTATCTCTCTGACCGATCCTTCACTGTATGTTTCGCTGGTTCCTCCTCCTCTCACCTTCCCCTTACTGTTGGGGTTCCTCAAGGATCAGTCCTAGGCCCCCTCCTCTTCTCTTTGTATACTGCCCCTATTGGACAAACAATCAGTAGATTTGGCTTCCAGTACCATCTCTATGCTGACGACACCCAACTATACACTTCTTCTCCTGATCTCACGCCTGCCTTATTAGAAAACACCAGTGATTGTCTTACCGCTGTCTCTAGCATCATGTCCTCCCTCTATCTGAAACTAAACCTGTCAAAAACTGAACTCCTCGTGTTTTCTCCCTCTACTAACCTACCTTTGCCTGACATTGCCATCTCCGTTTGCGGTTCCACCATTACTCCAAAGCAACATGCCCGCTGCCTTGGGGTCATCCTTGATTCTGACCTTTCATTCACCCCCCACATCCGATCACTGGCTCGCTCTTCTTACCTGCATCTCAAAAACATTTCTAGAATTCGCCCTTTTCTTACTTTCGACTCTGCAAAAACTCTTACTGTTTCACTTATTCATTCTCGTCTGGACTATTGTAACTCTCTACTAATCGGCCTCCCTCTTACGAAACTCTCCCCGCTCCAATCTGTCCTGAATGCTGCTGCCAGGATCATATTCCTCACCAACCGTTACACCGATGCCTCTACCTTGTGCCAGTCATTACACTGGTTACCCATCCACTCAAGAATCCAGTACAAAACTACTACCCTCATCCACAAAGCACTCCATGGCTCAGCACCACCCTACATCTCCTCTCTGGTCTCAGTCTACCACCCTACCCGTGCCCTCCGCTCCGCTGATGACCTCAGGTTAGCATCCTCAATAATCAGAACCTCCCACTCCCGTCTCCAAGACTTTACACGTGCTGCGCCGATTCTTTGGAATGCACTACCTAGGATAATACGATTAATCCCCAATCCCCACAGTTTTAAGCGTGCCCTAAAAACTCATTTGTTCAGACTGGCCTACCGCCTCAATGCATTAACCTAACGATCCCTGTGTGGCCTATATTAAAAAAAAAAGAAAATTAATTAACTGGTTCATGCAGCTTTACATGAACACCCAAGCCTTAAACTATGGCTGGTCCGAATAAATATAGCAATTGTTACCATCCACCTCTCGTGTCTCCCCTTTTCCTCATAGTTTGTAAGCTTACGAGCAGGGCCCTCACTCCTCTTGGTATCTGTTTTGAACTGTATTTCTGTTATGCTGTAATGTCTATTGTATGTACAAGTCCCCTCTATAATTTGTAAAGCGCTGCGGAATATGTTGGCGCTATATAAATAAATATTATTATTATTATTATTATTATTATTAAGGTCAGGCCAGTTTGCTGGCCAATCAAGCACAGTAATACTGTTGTTTGTAAACCAGGTATTGGTACTTTTGGCAGTGTGGACAGGTGTCAAGTCCTGCTGGAGAATGAAATTTCCATCTCCAAAAAGCTTGTCGTCAGAGGGAAGCATGAAGTGCTCTAAAATATCCTGATAGACAACTGCGCTGACTTTGGTCTTGATAAAACACAATGGACCTACACCAGCAGATGGCGTGGCTCCCCAAACCATCACTGACTGTGGAACCTTCACACTAGACCTCAAGCAGCTTGGATTGTGGCCTCTCCACTCTTCCTCCAGACTCTGGGACCTTGATTTCCAAATGAAATGCAAAATTTACTTTCATCTGAAAACACCTCGGACCACTGAGAACAGTCCAGTTCTTTTCTCCTTGGCCCAGGTAAGACGCTTCTGGCGTTATCTCTTGTGTTGTGAATTCTGTGGCAGAGCTCCCTCCTGTGGTCACAAGTGGTACTTCGGCTGGTTCTCTCAGTGAGCTTCCGTTGGTGGAGGAAAGTGGTACTGTGGCTTCTGAGTTTCCTTCCTCAGGTGATGTGGTGAAGTCGTTAAATGCTTCTCTATTTAACTCCACCTAGTGCTTTGATCCTGGTTTCCAGTCAATGTTCTAGTATTGGACCTGTTTCCTCCTGGATCGTTCCTGTGGCCTGCTGCTCTGCATAGCTAAGTTCCTCTTTGCTATTTGTTTGCTGTTTTTTTCTGTCCAGCTTGTCATTTTGTTTTTTACTGCTTGCTGGAAGCTCTGGGACGCAGAGGGTGTACCTCCGTGCCGTTAGTTCGGTACGGAGGGTCTTTTTGCCCCCTTTGCGTGGTTTTTGTAGGGTTTTGTGTTGACCGCAAAGTTGCCTTTCCTATCCTCGCTCTGTTCAGAAAGTTGGGCCTCGCTTTGCTAAATCTATTTCATCTCTACGTTTGTCTTTTCATCTTAACTCACAGTCATTATATGTGGGGGCTGCCTTTTCCTTTGGGGTATTTCTCTGAGGCAAGGTAGGCTTATTTTCTATCTTCAGGCTAGCTAGTTTCTCAGGCCGTGCCGAGTTGCATAGGCAGCGTTAGGCGCAATCCACGGCTGCCTTTAGTGTGGTTGGAGAGGATTAGGGATTGCGGTCAACAGAGTTCCCACGTCTCAGAGCTCGTTCTTGTTTTTTGGGTTATTGCCAGGTCACTGTATGTGCGCTGACCTCTATGTCCATTGTGGTACTGAATTACCTTTCATAACAGTACTGGAAGCCAAAAGTACTAATGATTCTCAATAGAGGGAAAAAAGAAGTTCTGAGACCATTTTTTTTTCTTTGCACTGTGTTTTGCCTTTTTTTTCCCCTAGACATTTGGGTGGTTCAGGACACAGGTGTAGCAATGGACATTAAAGGTCTGTCTTCATGTGTGGATCAGCTCACGGCAAGAGTACAAAGTATTCAAGACTTTGTGGTTCAGAATTCTATGTTAGAACCGAGAATCCCTATTCCTGATTTGTTTTTTGGAGATAGAACTAAATTTCTGAGTTTCAAAAATAATTGTAAACTATTTCTGGCTTTAAAACCTCGCTCCTCTGGTGTCCCAGTTCAACAAGTTAGGATCGTTATTTCTTTTTTGCGTGGCGATCCTCAGGACTGGGCATTTTCCCTTGCGCCAGGGGATCCTGCATTAAGTAATATCGATGCATTTTTTCTGGCGCTCGGATTGCTGTACGATGAGCCTAATTCTGTGGATCAGGCAGAGAAGAATTTGCTGGCTCTGTGTCAGGGTCAGGATGAAATAGAGGTATATTGTCAGAAATTTAGAAAGTGGTCCGTACTCACTCAGTGGAATGAAGGTGCGCTCGCAGCTATTTTCAGAAAAGGTCTCTCTGAAGCCTTTAAGGATGTCATGGTGGGATTTCCTATGCCTGCTGGTCTGAATGAGTCTATGTCTTTGGCCATTCAGATCGGTCGACGCTTGCACGAGCGTAAATCTGTGCACCATTTGGTGGTATTACCTGAGCTTAAACCTGAGCTAGGCGTTGTGGGTTTTTCTTGGAGCCCTTGCAGTGTCCTATTCCATTGAGAGGAATTGATGCTACGCCTTTGGCCAAGAATAAGCCTCAGTACTGGACCCAGCTGACCATGTGCATGGCTCCTGCACATCAGGAGGTTATTCACTTTCTGGTGTTGCATAATCTGCATGATGTGGTCATGTTGGGGTTGCCATGGCTACAAGTCCATAATCCAGTTTTAGATTGGAAATCCATGTCGGTGTCCAGCTGGGGTTGTCAGGGGGTACATGGTGATGTCCCATTTCTGACTATTTCGTCATCCACCCCTTCTGAGGTTCCTGAGTTCTTGTCTGATTACCGGGATTTATTTGGTGAGCCCAAGTCCGATACCCTACCTCCGCATAGGGATTGTGATTGTGCTATCGATTTGATTCCTGGTAGTAAATTCCCAAAAGGTCGACTGTTTAATTTATCTGTGCCTGAGCACGCCGCTATGCGGAGTTATGTGAAGGAGTCTTTGGAGAAGGGGCATATTCGCCCGTCATCGTCGCCATTGGGAGCAGGGTTCTTTTTTGTAGCCAAGAAGGATGGTTCGCTGAGACCTTGTATAGATTACCGCCTTCTAAATAAGATCACGGTTAAATTTCAGTACCCCTTGTCGCTGTTATCTGATTTGTTTGCTCGGATTAAGGGGGCTAGTTGGTTCACCAAGATAGATCTTCGTGGTGCGTATAATCTTGTGCGTATTAAGCGAGGCGATGAGTGGAAAACTGCATTTAATACGCCCGAGGGCCATTTTGAGTATCTAGTAATGCCATTCGGACTTGCCAATGCTCCATCAGTGTTTCAGTCCTTTATGCATGACATCTTCCGAGAGTACCTGGATAAATTCCTGATTGTGTACTTAGATGACATTTTGATCTTCTCGGATGATTGGGAGTCTCATGTGAAGCAGGTCAGAACGGTGTTTCAGGTCCTGCGTGCTAATTCTTTGTTTGTGAAGGGATCAAAGTGTCTCTTTGGTGTTCAGAAGGTTTCATTTTTGGGGTTCATCTTTTCCCCTTCTACTATCGAGATGGATCCTGTTAAGGTCCAAGCCATCCATAATTAGACTCAGCCGACATCTCTGAAAAGTCTACAAAAGTTCCTGGGCTTTGCTAATGTTTATCGTCGCTTCATCTGCAATTTTTCTAGTATTGCTAAACCATTGACCGATTTGACCAAGAAAGGTGCTGATTTGGTCAATTGGTCTTCTGCTGCGGTGGAAGCTTTTCAAGAGTTGAAGCGTCGTTTTTCTTCTGCCCCTGTGTTGTGTCAACCAGATGTTTCGCTTCCGTTCCAGGTCGAGGTTGATGCTTCTGAGATTGGAGCAGGGGCTGTTTTGTCGCAGAGAAGTTCTGATTGCTCGGTGATGAAACCATGCGCCTTCTTTTCCAGGAAGTTTTCGCCTGCTGAGCGTAATTATGATGTGGGCAATCGAGAGTTGCTGGCCATGAAGTGGGCATTCGAGGAGTGGCGTCATTGGCTTGAAGGAGCTAAGCATCGCGTGGTGGTCTTGACTGATCATAAGAACTTGACTTATCTCGAGTCCGCCAAGCAGTTGAATCCTAGGCAAGCTCGTTGGTCGTTGTTTTTTGCCCGTTTTGACTTTGTGATTTCATACCTTCCGGGCTCTAAAAATGTGAAGGCGGATGCTCTGTCTAGGAGTTTTGTGCCCGACTCTCCGGGTGTATCTGAGCCGGCGGGTATCCTCAAAGAGGGAGTAATTGTGTCTGCCATCTCCCCTGATTTGCGGCGGGTGCTGCAAAAATTTCAGGCTAATAAACCTGATCGTTGCCCAGCGGAGAAACTGTCCCTGATAGGTGGACGAATAAAGTTATCTCTGAGGTTCATTGTTCGGTGTTGGCTGGTCATCCTGGAATCTTTGGTACCAGAGAGTTAGTGGCTAGATCCTTTTGGTGGCCATCTCTGTCGCGGGATGTGCATACTTTTGTGCAGTCCTGTGGGATATGTGCTCGGGCTAAGCCCTGCTGTTCTCGTGCCAGTGGGTTGCTTTTGCCCTTGCCGGTCCCGAAGAGGCCTTGGACACATATCTCTATGGATTTTATTTCAGATCTTCCCATCTCTCAAAAGATGTCAGTCATTTGGGTGGTCTGTGATCGCTTCTCTAAGATGGTCCATTTGGTACCCTTGTCTAAATTGCCTTCCTCCTCTGATTTGGTGCCATTGTTTTTCCAGCATGTGGTTCGTTTACATGGCATTCCAGAGAATATCGTTTCTGACAGAGGTTCCCAGTTTGTTTTGAGGTTTTGGCGAGACTTTTGTGGTAGGATGGGCATTGACTTGTCTTTTTCCTCGGCTTTCCATCCTCAGACTAATGGCCAGACCGAACGAACCAATCAGACCTTGGAAACATATCTGAGATGCGTTGTTTCTGCTGATCAGGATGACTGGGTGTCCTTTTTGCCTTTGGCTGAGTTCGCCCTTAATAATCGGGCCAGCTCGGCTACCTTGGTTTCACCGTTTTTCTGCAACTCTGGGTTCCATCCTCGTTTCTCTTCAGGGCAGGTTGAGTCTTCGGACTGTCCTGGTGTAGATACTGTGGTGGATAGGTTGCAGCAGATTTGGACTCATGTAGTGGACAATTTGACTTTGTCCCAGGAGAAGGCTCAACGTTTCGCTAATCGCAGACGCTGTGTGGGTCCCCGACTTCGGGTTGGGGACTTGGTTTGGTTATCTTCTCGTCATATTCCTATGAAGGTTTCCTCTCGTAAGTTTAAACCTCGTTTTATTGGTCCGTATAGGATTTTTGAGGTTCTTAATCCTGTGTCTTTTCGTCTGACCCTTCCAGATTCATTTTCCATACATAACGTATTCCATAGGTCATTGTTGCGGAGATACGTGGCACCTATGGTTCCATCTGTTGATCCTCCTGCCCCGGTTTTGGTGGAGGGGGAGTTGGAGTATATTGTGGAGAAGATTTTGGATTCTCGTGTTTCAAGGCGGAAACTCCAGTATCTGGTTAAGTGGAAGGGTTATGCTCAGGAAGATAATTCCTGGGTCTTTGCCTCTGATGTCCATGCTCCCGATCTTGTTCGTGCCTTTCATATGGCTCATCCTGGTCGTCCTGGGAGCTCTGGTGAGGGTTCGGTGACCCCTCCTCAAGGGGGGGGTACTGTTGTGAATTCTATGGCAGAGCTCCCTCCTGTGGTCACAAGTGGTACTTCGGCTGGTTCTCTCTGTGAGCTTCCGTTGGTGGAGGAAAGTGGTACTGTGGCTTCTGAGTTTCCTTCCTCAGGTGATGTGGTGAAGTCGTTAGGTGCTTCTCTATTTAACTCCACCTAGTGCTTTGATCCTGGCTTCCAGTCAATGTTCTAGTATTGGACCTGTTTCCTCCTGGATCGTTCCTGTGGCCTGCTGCTCTGCATAGCTAAGTTCCTCTTTGCTATTTGTTTGCTGTTTTTTTCTGTCCAGCTTGTCATTTTGTTTTTTACTGCTTGCTGGAAGCTCTGGGACGCAGAGGGTGTACGTCCGTGCCGTTAGTTCGGTACGGAGGGTCTTTTTGCCCCCTTTGCGTGGTTTTTGTAGGGTTTTGTGTTGACCGCAAAGTTGCCTTTCCTATCCTCGCTCTGTTCAGAAAGTTGGGCCTCGCTTTGCTAAATCTATTTCATCTCTACGTTTGTCTTTTCATCTTAACTCACAGTCATTATATGTGGGGGCTGCCTTTTCCTTTGGGGTATTTCTCTGAGGCAAGGTAGGCTTATTTTCTATCTTCAGGCTAGCTAGTTTCTCAGGCCGTGCCGAGTTGCATAGGCAGCGTTAGGCGCAATCCACAGCTGCCTTTAGTGTGGTTGGAGAGGATTAGGGATTGCGGTCAACAGAGTTCCCACGTCTCAGAGCTCGTTCTTGTTTTTTGGGTTATTGCCAGGTCACTGTATGTGCGCTGACCTCTATGTCCATTGTGGTACTGAATTACCTTTCATAACACTCTTGGTCATGAGTGGTTCCTTGATACAAGTAATGTGACACATGTCCAGGATACATCTGTGTGTGGTAGCTCTTGAAGCGATGACTCCAGCAGCAGTCCACTCCTTGTGAATCCCCTCAAATTTTTGAATGGCCTTTTCTTAACAGTCCTTTCAAGGCTGCTGTATCCCTGTTGCTTGTGCACCTTTTTCTACCACACTTTTTCCTTCCACTCAGTTTTCCATTAATATGCTTGGATACAGCACTGTGCGAACAGCCAGCTTCTTTAGCAATGACCTTTTGTGGCTTACCCCCCTTGTGGAGTGTGTCAATGACTGCCTTCTGGACATCGGTCAAGCCAGCAGTCTTCCCCATGATTGTGGAGCTACTGAAACAGACTAAGGGACCTTTTTAAACACTTAGTAAGCCTTTGCAGTTGTTTATTGTTAATTATTCTAATTTACTGAGATAAGAACTTTTGTGTTTTCATTGGCTGTAAGCCATAATCATCAACATTAACAGAAATAAACACTTTAAATAGATCACTCTCTTTGTAATGACTCTATATAATATATGAGATTCACTTTTTGTATTGAAGAACTGAAATAAATTAACTTTTTGATGATATTCTAATTTTGTGAGAAGCACCTGTATGTTTTATTATTGCTCAAATTTTCACATCACTCAGGTTATGTTTATTTGGCAGCAGTTACATTCTGTTACCATAAACTGAGTGTGGAAGATGGAGAAATATGAGGATTGTTGTTTTTCACGGTGTCAAACGCAACAAACAAGACGCAGTGACGTCCTCGCTCAAGGTCAATAATATTGTTCTGCTCAGTAAAACAGTAAATGACCTAAAATGTTTTCTTCTCTGCTGCTCAACTAACCTTTTCGTATTTCATCCTGGTTCCACTAGAAATGGAATGATTCCCCCAACACATGAACACAATATAAATATTAATATACCTCAAGGGCAAAGACACTGTACTGGTAGCATCAGTAACATCCTGTACATGGGGGTAGTATTATAATAGTTATATTCTTGTATATAGGGGCAGTATTATAGTAGTTATATCCTTGTACATAGGAGCAGTATTATAGTAGTTATATTCTTGTACATAGGAGCAGTATTATAGTAGTTATACTCTTGCACATAGTAGCAGTATTATAATAGCTATATTCTTGTACATAGGGAGTATGCGGAGAGGTGAGGTATCTGACTGCCTGAGTGCGTGTATGTGGTGCGGTGCTGTTTGTGTGTGTGTGTGGTGTGGTACTGTGTGTGTATTGGAGATGTGTGTATTGCAGAGATTGTGTTATGTAGGCAATCCAGTGACACAGTGTGCCAGCAATCAGAGCACATACAGTGATCTGACAATAACCCAAAAAACAATAGAACGAGCTCTGAGACGTGGAATCTCTGTAGACCGCAATATCTGAACCTATCCTAAACACAACTAAAGGCAGCTGTGGATTGCGCCTGACACTACCTATGCAACTCGGCACAGCCTGAGGAGCTGACTAGCCTGAAGATAGAAAAACAAGCCTGACTTGCCTCAGAGAAATACCCCAAAGGAAAAGGCAGCCCCCCACATATAATGACTGTTAGCAAGATGAAAAGACAAACGTAGGGATGAAATAGATTCAGCAAAGTGAGGCCCGATATTCTAGATAGAATATACTCTGAGGGGGCTATGTTATATTCTGTGGAGGGGCTGCATTATACTATATGAGGGGGGCTGAATTATACCCTTTGAGGGTGCTACATTATATTCTATGGGGGGCTGCATTATACCTTTTCAGGGGGTTGCTTTATATTTTGTGGGGTGCTGCATTATACCCTATGAGGGGGGCTGCACTATATTCTATGAGGGAAGCTACATTATATTCCATGAGGGGGGCTACTTTATATTCTATGAGGAGGCTGCATTATATTCTACGAGGGGGGGGGCTACTCCAACCCCTGCTACATAATTCTATTATATTATTTATATGTAGCTACATAGTGGGCCCCAAGGATGATTTTCTCTGCTGCGCCCAAGGTGCTCCAGACCAACACTGATTATAGTAGTTATATTCTTGTACATAAGATCAGTATTATAGTAGTTATATTATTGTACATAGGTGCAGCATGATGTTGCTATCTGTCGCTACTTTGTAAAAAATTTGTTTCCACGATTGTGACTCTGTGGACAGTAATGGCTGGAGCTGAACCGCCCCTCCACCCCCACGGCATAAGGGAAGGTCAGCATGACCATGGGATGGAGGGAGGGGTTGGAGTAATAGGTGGGGGCTTAGGGGAAATGCAGGAGTTTAACTGGTGGTGGGGGTGTGTGGCTTAGCAGTTCCCGCTCTCTGGGCAACTGGTGTCCCGCCCTCCCGCCCTATTTGTTTTGCGGTTATGTTGGTGGTGGTATTTTATTTTGATGGTGGATTTTTTTGTCATCAGGGGTCATTGTGGCCTGGGTGGCTGGGGGGAGTCCTTGGAGTTGGTGGAAATTGGGTTGGGGGAGCCATTGGCTTATGGCTCCTCTGCATTTAGAGTTCAATTGGTTTTGGATCTGGTGACTTGGGTGGGGGTTCTGGCAGGGGTGGTCGGTTCCCCTGGTATTTTAGCGTGAACAGTGAACCCGCTGGGGTTTTTGGTGCTCCTGAGCCAGTGTGGTAACGGCTGGTTTTGATAATGGTCACGCTATGCTGTGTTGATCACCAGATTCCTGGGAGCTCCAAGGACTCCTTCACAGTTTAAAAGTTTGGTGGTTTTATATATTTCAATGTATGTTGTTTATGTTAAATAAATAAAAGGCTGCTGTGGCCGATATTATTCCAAAAGAATTTGTTGTATGTGTTTTATTTGAGGTTAATGGGGCTTGCACCAAGGAGTAAGTGCAATAATGGGTTGGGGTAGGGTTGGACCCCCTTACCCCAATTGCTCGACATTACCAGGGTCATGTGTATGTGACTGGATAGGAACCGCCCCCCAGACAGTGCAGGGGGGATCCACTTGGGAATGTCAGGGTGGGTGATGGCCAGGCAGGGGTTACTTTCCAGCACATATGAGTGGGCGATGGGAGATGAAAGAGACAAATGTGAGCGGTTTATGACACAGCAGAGAAAAATCCACAAAGAGAAAAGCAGAAAAAAATACAATCTAGAATTTCAGAGGAAAAGCCACAAACAGGACGGGAGTGTGTAATAGAAGATGAAACGAGTCTGATGAAAGTGACAGGGCGCAGAGTACCGGCTCCATACTGCAGGGGTCACTTACTTTATAGGCAGAGCGGAGCAGATCTATTAGAAGGTAGCAATATAGACCTCTGAAGGCTCAACATTAGGAAACAGCTCTAGTGATAAATTACCTGAAAATTCCAGATGCCACTGATGACGCCGTATACCCCATCCGCCCCAAATCCATGCAGCAGGACATTATTATTATTATTATTATTATTATTATTATTATTTATTGTTATAGCGCCATTTATTCCATGGCGCTTTACATGTGAGGAGGGGTATACATAAAAACAAGTACAATAATCTTAAACAATACAAATCATTCCCGGATTTGGAAAACTGTGCCGCTGTCGAAGGAGGGGCAGGTACAACACAAGAACACAAGGCAGCATCATGTACAGGGGCATCAAACATAATGTGTGAAGGTGCACAATGGGGTCATCACACTGTGTGAGGAACACAATGGGGTCATCATAATGTGCGAAGGACGACAGTGGGGTCATCATAATGTGTGAAGGAGCACAGTGGGGTCACCATACCGTGTGAAGGAGCACAGTGGGGTCATCATACCGTGTGAAGGAGCACAGTGGGGTCATCATACCGTGTGAAGGAGCACAGTGGGGCATCATACCGTGTGAAGGAGCACAGTGGGGCCATCATAATGTGCGAAGGAGCACAGTGGGGTCATCTTAATGTGCCAAGGAGCACAGTAGGGTCATCATAATGTGTGAAGGTGCACAGTGGGGTCATCATAATGTGTGAAGGAGCACAGTGGGGTCATCATAATGTGTGAAGGAGCACAGTGGGGTCATCATACCGTGTGAAGGAGCACAGTGGGGCATCATACCGTGTGAAAGAGCACAGTGGGGTCATCATAATGTGCAAAGGAGCGCAGTGGGGGCATCATACTGTGTGAAGGAGCACAGTGGTGGCATCATACCTTGTGAAGGAGCACAGTGGCGGCATCAATACCGTGTGAAGGTGTACAGTGGGGTCATCATACTGTGTGAAGGAGCACAATGGGGTCATCATAATGTGCGAAGGAGCATAGTGGGGTCATCATACTGTATGAAGGAGCACAGTGGTGGCATCATACCTTGTGAAGGAGCACAGTTGGGGCATCATACCGTGTGAAGGTGTACAGTGGGGGCATCATACTGCATGAAGGTGCACAGTGGGGGTATCATACTGTGTGAAGGAGCGCAGTGGGGGCATCAAAATGTGTGAAGGAGCACAGTGGTGGCATCATACCTTGTGAAGGAGCACAGTGGCAGCATCAATACCGTGCGAAGGAGCACAGTGGGGTCATCATACTGTGTGAAGGAGCACAATGGGGTCATCATAATGTGCGAAGGAGCATAGTGGGGTTACCATACTGTGTGAAGGAGCACAGTGGTGGCATCATACCTTGTGAAGGAGCACAGTGGCGGCATCAATACCGTGCGAAGGAGCACAGTGGGGTCATCATACTGTGTGAAGGAGCACAATGGGGTCATCATAATATGCGAAGTAGCATAGTGGGGTCATCATACTGTGTGAAGGAGCACAGTGGGGGCATCATACCGTGTGAAGGAGCACAGTGGGGGCTTCATACCGTGTGAAGGAGCACAGTGGGGGCATCATACCTTGTGAAGGAGCACAGTGGGGACATCATACCATGTGAAGGAGCACAGTGGGGGCATCATACCGTGTGAAGGAGCACAGTGGGGGCATCATACCATGTGAAGGAGCACAGTGGGGACATCATACCATGTGAAGGAGCACAGTGGGGGCATCATACCGTGTGAAGGAGCACAGTGGGGGCATCATACTGTGTGAAAGAGCAGTGTCTCTCCTGGATACAGCTGTAACCCTATATAGTGATCGGATCCCTGTCTGATCACTGACTGTCCGTATTTCTGACTGTATTATCCATATTAATCCAGGGTTACACATTTTAATCTGCAATTTTCTGTAGTTGTTCTTTCTGCACCTATTAATATCCTCCCTGCTCACTGCGGTGTCCCTATGGGGCGTTTTGGCACACGAATGCACGGGCGGGCACTCCGGCATGCTGATTACACACTATTAGAGCTGGCATTTATAGAATCATCTTCCGACCCTCCAGAAACCAGCAGAGAAGCCCGGGGACGATCTGTGGCTCATGAGAGCGCAATTACATGATGAGCTGAATTCAGTAGCGTAGCTACCTGGGGTAGCAGAGGAGGCGGTCGCCCAGGGCCCGGCGCTCTGAGGAGGCCCACCCGAAGCGACGCTACTGTAAATATCGGCGCATGCAGTTCACCGATGCAGTTACATTCTGCAGTAGAGCAGGGAGAATCGATCTCCTTGCTCTGCCACCCGGCCGCTATGGGGCCCCTGAGCAGGCGGGGGCCCCAGTGCCAGCAGTGGGCCCCCCGCCCATCATCGCAAGGTCAACTGTACCGGCATTTAGCCGATACAGCTGATCGGATTGATGGTTAAAGGAGCACTATTGCTCCTTCTCCCATCATCCCCCTACCCCCTGTCAGCGTCTGACGTCACCAACGCAGACACTAACAACGGGCGCAATTACGTCACTAATTAGCTCACGCTGTCAGGAGATGAGCGGGCGCTCAGAGCTGCGGAGGAACCAGGAAGAAGAGAGGTGAGTATTTATTTATTTTTTATGGGGGCTGCCTTATATTACATGGTCTGCCTATGTGGGTGCTGCCTTATATTACAGTGTCTGCCTATGGGGTGCTGCCTTATACTACAGGGTCTGCCTATGGGGTGCTGCCTTATACTACAGGGTCTGCCTATGGGGTGCTGCCTTATACTACAGAGCCTGCCTATGGGGGTACTGCCTTATATCACAGGGTCTGCCTATGGGGGTGCTGCCTTATACTACAGGGTCTGCCTATGGGGTGCTGCCTTATACTACAGGGTCTGCTTATGGGGTGCTGCCTTACAATATAGGGCCTGCCTATAGGGGTGCTGTCTTATACTACAGGGTCTGCCTGTGGGGTGCTGCCTTATACTACAGGGTCTGCCTGTGGGGTGCTGCCTTATACTACAGGGTCAGCCTATGAGGGGTGTATTATACAATATAGAGTAGGCCTATGGGGAGTGCATTATACTATATGGAGGCTTATCGGGAGTGCATTATACTATATAGAGGCTATCCAGGGGGGCCAGGGGTGAACCTAGCCACACTGCTGCCTGAGGCAAACTTCAAAACGGCACCCCCCCCAAACACATATATAGTACAGCCCCCTATAGGGCTCCCATTTCATATACAGTCCCCCCACACATTACATGAGTGATAACTATTATATATTCTACAATAGGTCATAAATCAGACAGTATAGTCCTCCATACAGTATTTTGGGCACCACAGTGCTCCATACAGAATAATGAGACCCATATATTGCTCCATACAGAATAATAAACCCCATATATTGCTCCATACAGAATAACATGCCCCATATATTGCTCCATACTGTATAATGAGCCCCACGTGATGCTCCATACTGTATAATGGCCACACAGTGCTCCATACTGTATAATGGCCACACATAATGCTCCATACTGTATGATGTCCACACATGATGCTCCATACTGTATAATGGTCACACATGATGCACCATACTGTATAATCAAATAAATAAGGCAGCACACTGTAGCTCTAAAACATGCAAACATGAAAGTTGAACTGCATTACTGCACTAGAAATATGAAAAAATGAGAGTGTTTAGCGCATAAATTGGCCAATTCATGTGTATCTGGTTGCCACATTAGGGCATCTCTCTTATACCAGGTCCTACACTTTCCTTTCCTCGCTGAGAATAAACGTTTTCATCTGAATGGGTACCTGTGAAACCTCTTTTTAGACTAAATTTCTCTCTCTCTGTGGAGGGGTAATGGACCTGCTGAGATTAAAACACCTGTGGCTAGGAGGCGGAGTGCTCAGTCAGAAGACTAGTGAATACAAATTTCAAAAAACTGACCGTCACATCCAAACATAGATCAAGTGTGAACAGGTGCTGAACCTAGAGTCACCAACTCGTACACAGTCAAATAAATAAGGCAGCACATTGTAGCGCTAAAAAATTTAAATTTTCATACTGTATAATGGCCACACAGTGCTCCATATTGTATAATGGCCACACATGATATGTAGCACTGTGTGGCCATTATATTGCTCCATACAGTATAATGAGCCCCACATGATGCTCCATACTGTATAATGGCCACACAGTGCTCCATACTGTATAATGGCCACACATGATGCTCCATACTGTATAATGGCCACACATGATGCTCCATACTGTGTAATGGCCACACAGTGCTCCATACTGTATAATGGCCACACATGATGCTCCATACTGTATAATGGCCACACATAATGCTCCATACTGTATAATGGTCACACATGATGCACCATACTGTATAATGACCTCACATGATGCTCCATACTGTATAATAGGCCCACATGATGCTCCATACTGTATAATGGCCACACATAGTTACTCCTACACACGCGGCTGCGCGCCGTACACCTTGCAAATACGGCTCCACTCCATACTCACGTGGCTCCGCTCCATACACCTCGCACACACCCGGCTCTGCTCCATACACCTCATACACACCTGGCTCTGCTCCATACACCTCGTACACATTCAGCTCCGCTCCATACACCTTGTACACATTCAGCTCCGCTCCATACACCTCATACACACACGGCTCTGCTCCGTACACCTCGTACACATTCAGCTCCGCTCCATACACCTCGTACACACATGGCTCCGCTACATACACCTTGTACACACACGGCTCTGCTCCATACACCTTGTACACACACGGCTCTGCTCCATACACCTCGTACACATTCAGCTCCGCTCCATACACACACAGCTCTGCTCTGTACACTTTGTACACATTCAGCTCCGCTCCATACACCTCGCACACACACGGCTCCGCTCCATACACCTCATACACACACGTACCATTGCAAGCAGCACAGCAGAGTCCTGCAATCCATGGAGGTCTCGATCATGTGACCCGTGACTCCTCCCCTTCTGTGATCTCATCACAGGTCTTGTCTGCACAGAGCAGCCAATATGTGTGTGCTGCTCTGCAGGTGCAGGGATGACGGCTCATATTGCACACTGTGGGTTGTGAGCAGGGGTGTGTGCACCGCACTAGTGACAGCAAATGTCAGGGATTATGGAGAGTCGGCACCAGGTGTTCTGACCGCCGCTCTACCGCCCCATGTCTTTCAGTGAAGACTGCCGCCGGAAGCAAAGGGCTCAACTTGCCCCATGATAGCAGCGCCCGTGAAGGGGGCATTATACAGTGTGAAGATTACAGTGAGGAGGGCCATCGTACAGTGTGGGGATTACAGTGAAGGGACCATCATACAGTGTTGGTGCCATCAAACATTGGTGCCATCAAACAGTTTGGAGGCTACTAAGGGATCAGTATCTGTGTGGGTGGTACTATACATTGAAGGGGCATTATACTGTGTATAAGAAAGCATCATGCTGTGTATAGGGGAGCTGTACACGGGGGAGACTCTGGACATTATTAAATGTAAAGTGGGCACTTATTGTTATAGGGGAACTCAGGTTACTGTGACTATCAAAGGGGCACACAGAGAGCATTATTACTTTCTAGGGGGCAAAATATGGGCACTGTTTTCTAAGGCACTTGCATCCGGCATTACTATATTATAGAGGGGTGCTTTAAAATTTAGAGGGCACAGAGAACCACACAGCAGGTGCAGTAATAGGGACACATACGGCAGCAGCGGATCAGTATTGGGGTATCAGTTGCAGTAATAGGGACACATGGCAGCAGAGGCTCAGTATCAGGGTATCAGGTGCAGTAATAGGGACACATACGGCAGCAGCGGCTCAGTATTGGGGTATCAGTTGCAGTAATAGGGACACATGGCAGCAGCGGCTCAGTATTGGATCAGGAGCAGTAATAGGGACTCATACAGAAGCAGCGTCTCAGTATTGGGATATCAGGTGCAGTAATAGGGACACATATGGCAGTGGCTCAGTATTGGGGTATCAGGTGCAGTAATAGGGACACATACGGCAGCAGTGGCTCAGTA
The DNA here is from genome assembly GCF_032444005.1 of Ranitomeya imitator. Classification (NCBI taxonomy): domain Eukaryota; kingdom Metazoa; phylum Chordata; class Amphibia; order Anura; family Dendrobatidae; genus Ranitomeya; species Ranitomeya imitator. Next base: position 774,772,353 of record NC_091282.1, read on the forward strand.
TCGGGGTATCAGGTGCAGTAATAGGGACACATACGGCAGCAGTGGCTCAGTATCGGGGTATCAGGTGCAGTAATAGGGACACATACGGCAGCAGCGGCTCAGTATTGGATCAGGAGCAGTAATAGGGACACATACGGCAACAGCTCAGTATTGGGGTATCAGGGGCAGTAATAGGGACTCATACAGCAGCAGCAGCAGCTCAGTATTGGGATATCAGGTGCAGTAATAGGGACACATATGGCAGCAGCGGCTCAGTATTGGGGTATCAGGTGCAGTAATAGGGACACATACGGCAGTGGCTCAGTATTGGGGTATCAGGTGTAGTAATAGGGTCACATACGGCAGCAGCAGCTCAGTATTGGGATATCAGGTGCAGTAATAGGGACACATATGGCAGCAGCGGCTCAGTATTGGGGTATCAGGTGCAGTAATAGGGACACATACGGCAGCGGCTCAGTATTGGGGTATCAGGTGCAGTAATAGGGACACATACGGCAGTAGCGGCTCAGTAGTGAGGTATCAGGGGCAGTAATAGGGTCACATACGGCAGCAGCGGTTCAGTATTGGAGTATCAGGTGCAGTAATAGGGACACATACGGCAGCAGCGGCTCAGTATTGGGTATCAGGTGCAGTAATAGGGACACACGGCAGCAGCGGCTCAGTATTGGGGTATCAGGTGCAGTAATAGGGACACATACGGGCCTACGGCAGCAGCGGCTCCATATTGGATATCAGCAGGATGAGGAGTTTGTGCAGGTTGGGAATAGATGATGATAGGGCTGGGATATGAGAAGTTAAATATGTCTTTGTTGTATTCTCTGCAGGTGAGTCGTTGCTGGAAGAAGTCATGTTGGTCTGGGCCAGATGGAAAAGACGGGAATAGTGAACGATTCCATCAAAGAACATCAGCGGTAAGTCATTATCTGTAACTGTGCTGTGATCTGTTATATGTTCTGTAGGGCTGGTATCTACCACTGACCATATGGCGGTAATATCAATATTGGTCTTTATATAGAGATTATCTTCAGTAATAGCGCGGTCATCTGCTGAGGTTCTCCACTATTAGGGGGCGTCACCGAGTTGTAATGAAGGATATTTGGTTAGTGGCCCACTCAGAAGCTTCGCCCCCCCTCAACCAAAACCCTAGCTACGTCTCTGGTTCAATTAATGGTGTTCACCTGGATCACTTACAAGTCTGAGCCGCCTCACAACCACCATCATCAGCAGCAGTGAAGTGCTAACATATAGAATGGAACAAACTACTTGCACCTAATGTATCACACAGCAAATGTGTCAGGGCACCAAAGGCTATATAGTGCTATATTCTGCAGATTATTACACCACTGACCTCTACAGATCTGTAGAACATCGCTCCTCCACGTCCTGATAGATACATAGTGATATGTCCTGCAGATTATTACACCACTGACCTCTACAGATCTGTAGAACATCGCTCCTCCACTTCCTGACAGATACATAGTGATATGTCCTGCAGATTATTACACCACTGACCTCTACAGATCTGCAGAGCATCGCTCCTCCACCTCCTGATATGCATAGTGATATGTCCTGCAGATTATTACACCACTGACCTCTACAGATCTGCAGAACATCGCTCCTCCACCTCCTGATATGCATAGTGATATATCCTGCAGATTATTACACCACTGACCTCTACAGATCTGCAGAACATCGCTCCTCCACCTCCTGATATGCATAGTGATATGTCCTGCAGATTATTACACCACTGACCTCTACAGATCTGCAGAGCATCGCTCCTCCACCTCCTGATATGCATAGTGATATGTCCTGCAGATTATTACACCACTGACCTCTACAGATCTGCAGAACATCGCTCCTCCACCTCCTGATATGCATAGTGATATATCCTGCAGATTATTACACCACTGACCTCTACAGATCTGCAGAACATCGCTCCTCCACCTCCTGATATGCATAGTGATATGTCCTGCAGATTATTACACCACTGACCTCTACAGATCTGCAGAACATCACTCCTCCACCTGGGTCACATTCACCTGGGCAGTGCATTTTACACAATTGGGTAAATCTCCTCTTTTTTCCTTTGCTCACGGTTTCCAGGGTAACATAATTTGAATAAGCAAATAGAGAAGCGTCTGATGACCGGAGCGACAGCGAGTAATGAAATCTCCTCATCTGCGAGTGAGGAAGGAATGAAATCTTGTCACAGTCCTGACAGATGGACATATGAGGACTGTCACGTACAGAGAGTCAGCGCTCATCTCTGTGGTCACAGCCCACACCGACACATCCTGATGGGAAGTTACAGTTGTATCACAAATTTATGATTCATATGGAAAAAGCGAAACAAAGTAGCAGAGTCCAGATTATCAGTGTAATGTATGTACATATTGATTGCACCAGCAGAATAGTGAGTGCAGCTCTGGAGTATAATATAGGATGTAACTCAGGATCAGTAATGTAATATATGTACACAGTGACTGCACCAGCAGAATAGTGAGTGCAGCTCTGGGGTATAATACAGGATGTAACTCAGAATCAGTAATGTAATGTATGTACACAGTGACTGCACCAGCAGACTAGTGAGTGCAGCTCTGGAGTATAATACAGGATGTAACTCAGGATCAGTAATGTATGTACACAGTGACTGCACCAGCAGAATAGTGAATGCAGCTCTGGGGTATAATACAGGATGTAACTCAGGATCAGTAATGTATGTATACAGTGACTGCACCAGCAGAATAGTGAGTGCAGCTCTGGAGTATAATACAGGATGTAAATCAGGATCAGTAATGTAATGTATGTACACAGTGACTGCACCAGCAGAATAGTGAGTGCATCTCTGGAGTATAATACAGGATGTAAATCAGGATCAGTATAGGATCAGTAATGTAATGTATGTACACAGTGACTGCACCAGCAGAGTAGTGAATGCAGCTCTGGGGTATAATACAGGATGTAACTCAGGATCAGTAATGTATGTATACAGTGACTGCACCAGCAGAATAGTGAGTGCAGCTCTGGAGTATAATACAGGATGTAACTCAGGATCAGTAATGTAATGTATGTATGTAGCGCCCGCCAGGGCCTAGGGGTACTCAGTACCGGGTCCAGTCGTCATTAAAGGGGTGGTCACAGTGGCAGCGACCCGGTCCGTGGTCCTGGGTGTCCAAATTAAAGGGAAGGTCTTTAAAGTGGTTATTAGAAATAAGAATGTTTGTTATGCCATCTGTGGTTTTCGGTCAGGGATAAGCCACACTGCTCAAAGGGGTCCTCTGGGGAGTGATGGCACTGCAGCATGAATGTTAGGGCTTCCCACAGGTGAAGCTGGGTCCCCACTGCTCCCAGTTTATTTGGCAGAGATAGTGTGGTGCCAGAAATAATCAGGAGGACACAAGGTTGCAGTCTCTTTACCTGTTGACAGGTGATTCACGGCCACAGTCCAGGGTACCGGTAACAGGTGTTGGTGAGGTCCGGTCGGCCTGGAAGCAATTATGGATCCCCTTTTCCAGCTGAGGTTGTAAGCCTTCCTTCTTGTGCTTTAAGGCGAGTCCCTTGCTGCCTAAGGGTACCGTCACACAGTGCAATTTTGATCGCTACGACGGCACGATTCGTGACGCTCCAGCATCGTAACAATATCGCTCCAGCGTCGTAGACTGCTGTCACACTTTGCAATCTACGACGCTGGAGCGATAATTTCATGACGTATGTGCGATGTAGAAGCCGTTGGTTACTATGCGCACATCGTATACGATATATGTTACACCATGCGATCATGCCGCCACAGCGGGACACTAGACGACGAAAGAAAGTTTCAAACGATCTGCTACGACGTACGATTCTCAGCGGGGTCCCTGATCGCAGGAGCGTGTCAGACACTGCGATATCGTAACTATATCGCTCGAACGTCACGAATCGTGCCGTCGTAGCGATCAAAATTGCACTGTGTGACGGTACCCTAAGGCTCCACACAAGGTCTTCTCTTTCCCTGTCCTAAGACATTACCCACATAGTAGGCAACGCAAACCTTTTTACAGGTGTCTCTAAGATGACTCCAGGCTCTGTATGTTGCTGTTCCTTCGGGTGTGGGTGTGGACAGATGACTTAGAATCTTCTGCCCTCCGGTATCTGCTACGGGACATACAGTTCCACACAGCCTCGGGCTCCCGGTGCCCGGTTCCTGCACTTCAGCCTGGAAAGAGCTAAGTCGCAGCTTCCTTCCAGCTCCTTAATTCTCCTGTGTTTATTCCCTCTAGTATGTTCAACAGATACACGCTGTCTGCTTCTCCTCTCTAGCCTGTAGCTGCAGCACCACATGGCTGCACGGCCCCAACTCCTCTCTCTCCTTCCACTGTCTGTCTGACACCAACTCATGAACTCTTCCACCAAGCCAGAATATATATCTAGGGAAGCTCCCCTGAAACCGGGCCTAGAGCTTCCCCTTCTGGCCTGGAGTCAGAACATGTTGCATGTATGTGCCACCTGTTAAAGGGATCCTCCTCGCATCCAGGCATGGCATTGCCTTCCCCGAAAGGAAAGCGACACCAGTGAAACAGCCGGGTTCCAGGGTGTTACATGTACACAGTGACTCCACCAGCAGTATAGTGAGTGCAGCTCTGGAGTATAATACAGGATGTAACTCAGGATCAGTAATGTATTGTATGTACACAGTGACTGCACCAGCAGTATAGTGAGTGCAGCTTTGGAGTATAACACAGGATGTAACTCAGGATCAGTAACGTATGTACACAGTGACTGCACGAGCAGAATAGTGAGTGCAGCTCTGGGGTATAATACAGGACGTAACTCAGGATCAGTACAGGATCAGTAATGTAATCTATGTACACAGTGACTGCACCAGCAGAATAGTGAGTGCAGCTCTGGAGAATAATACAGGATGTAACTCAGGATCAGTAAAGTAATGTACAGTACAGACCAAAAGTTTGGACACACCTTCTCATTTAAAGATTTTTCTGTATTTTCATGACTATGAAAATTGTACATTCACACTGAACACATCAAAACTATGAATTAACACATGTGGAAGTATATACTTAACAAAAAAGTGTGAAACAACTGAAATTATGTCTTATATTCTAGGTTCTTCAAAGTAGACACCTTTTGCTTTGATGACTGCTTTGCACGTTCTTGGCATTCTCTTCATGAGCTTCAAGAGGTAGTCACCGAGAATGGTCTTCCTACCATCTTGAAGGAGTTCCCAGAGATGCTTAGCACTTGTTGCCACTTTTGCCTTCACTCTGCGGTCCAGCTGACCCCAAACCATCTCGATTGGGTTCAGGACTGGTGACTGTGGAGGCCAGGTCATCTGGTGTAGCACCCCATCACTCCCCTTCTTGGTCAAATAGCCCTTACACAGCCTGGAGGTGTGTTTGAGGTCATTGTCCTGTTGAAAAATAAATGATGGTCCAACTAAACGCAAACCGGATGGAATAGCATGCAGCTGCAAGATGCTGTGATAGCCATGCTGGTTCAGTATGCCTTCAATTTTGAATAAATCCCCAACAGTGTCACCAGCAAAGCACCCCCACACCATCACACCTCCTCCTCCATGCTTCACGGTGGGAACCAGGCATGTAGAGTCCATCCATTCACCTTTTCTGCATCGCACAAAGACACGGTGGTTGGAACCAAAGATCTCAAATTTGGACTCATCAGACCAAAGCACAGATTTCCACTGGTCTAATGTCCATTCCTTGTGTTCTTTAGCCCAAACAAGTCTCTTCTGCTTGTTGCCTGTCCTTAGCAGTGGTTTCCTAGCAGCTATTTTACCATGAAGGCCTGCTGCCCAAAGTCTTCTCTTAACAGTTGTTGTAGAGATGTGTCTGCTGCTAGAACTCTGTGTGGCATTGACCTGGTCTCTAATCTGAGGTGCTGCTAACCTGCGATTTCTGAGGCTGGTGACTCGGATAAACTTATCCTCAGAAGCAGAGGTGACTCTTGGTCTTCCTTTCCTCATGTGAGCCAGTTTCTTTGTAGCACTTGATGTTTTTTGCCACTGCACTTGGGGACACTTTCAAAGTTTTCTCAATTTTTCAGACTGACTACCTTCATTTCTTAAAGTAATGATGGCCACTCGTTTTTCTTTACTTAGCTGCTTTTTTCTTGCCATAATACAAATTCTAACAGTCTATTCAGTAGGACTGTCAGCTGTGTATCCACCAGACTTCTGCTCAACACAACTGATGGTCCCAACCCCATTTATAAGGCAAGAAATCCCACTTATTAAACCTGACATGGCACAGCTGTGAAGTAAAAACCATTCCCGGTGACTACCTCTTGAAGCTCATCAAGAGAATGCCAAGAGTGTGCAAAGCAGTCATCAAAGCAAAAGGTGGCTACTTTGAAGAACCTAGAATATAAGACACAATGTCAGATGTTTCAGACTTTTTTGTTAAGTATATAATTCCATGTGTTAATTCATAGTTTTGATGCCTTCAGTGTGAATTTATAATTTTCATAGTCATGAAAATACAGAAAAATCTTTAAATGATGTGTGTCCAAACTTTTGGTCTGTACTGTATGTACACAGTGATTGCATCAGCAGAATAGTGAGTGCAGCTCTAAAATATAATACAGGAGGTAACTCAGGATTAGTAATGTAATGTACAGTATGTACACCGTGGATGCTCCAGCTGAATAGTGAGTGCAACTCTGGAGAACAATACAGGATATAACTCAGGATCAGTACAATATCAGTAATATAATGTATGTACACAGTGACTGCACCAGCAGAATAGGAAGTGCAGCTCTGGAGTACAAAACAGGATGGAACTCAGGATTAGTAATGTAATGTATTTACACAGTGACTGCACCAGCAGAATAGTGAGTGCAGCTCTGTAGTATAATACAGGATGTAACTCATGACGTATGGGGTACACTTGACTCACCAGCGCCTCTGACACTATCCCCTTATTCCCAAATTCTTATCCATACCGCCCCCACCCTATAGTAACATCAGTTGTAACACCCAAAAATGACATTACACCTGTTTTGGATTAAATTGCCACAGCAGCCTTTTATTAACAAACAATTACAAAATTAAATAAAAACCCAAACTAGGAAGAGGTGGTCCTTGAAGCCACAAATTAAGGATTTTCAATGTTCCTATTATAGATATTCCTTTTGGCCTCCAGGCTTAGTCTTAAGGTACTTTCACACTAAACGACGCTGCAGCGATCCAGACAAAGATCCGGATCGCTGCAGCGTAGCTGTTTGGTCGCTGGAGAGCTGTCACACAGACCGCTCTCCAGCGACCAACGATGCCGGTAACCAGGGTAAACATCGGGTTACTAAGCGCAGGGCCGCGCTTAGTAACTCGATGTTTACCCTGGATACCATCCTAAAAGTAAAAAAAACAAACGCTTCATACTTACCTTCGGCTGTCTGTCCCCGGCGCTGTGCTTCTCTGTACTGGCTCTGAGCACAGCTGCCGGAAAGCAGAGCGGTGACGTCACAGCTCTGCTTTCCGGCCGCTGTGCTCACAGTGAGTGCAGGAAAGCACAGCGCCGGGGACAGACAGCCGAAGGTAAGTATGAAGCGTTTGTTTTTTTTACTTTTAGGATGGTATCCAGGGTAAACATCGGGTTACTAAGCGCGGCCCTGCGCTTAGTAACCCGATGTTTACCCTGGTTACCAGCGAAGACATCGCTGAATCGGTGTCACACACGCCGATTCAGCGATGTCTGCGGGAGATCCAGCGACCAAATAAAGTGCTGGCCCTCTAGCCCCGACCAACGACATCACAGCAGGATTCTGATCGCTGCTGCCTGTCACACTGAACGATATCGCTAGCGAGGACGCTGCAACGTCACGGATCGCTAGCGATATCGTTTAGTGTGAAGGTACCTTTACCCCCAGCCGCAAAGCACCAGCTTCGCTTGCTGGCAGACCGCAGGTAATTAAGTGCTCCAGCCGAATGCTGACTTGTCCTTTGGCAGTTTTCCAATAACTGCCCTGCAGTCTCTCAGCCCAAAGCTCCTTCACTCCGCCCTTCTGGGTCCCTCCCCTCACCAATTTAAAAAACTCCCGGCAGCCCACTTAACCCTGCAATGCCCATTAACCCCCTGTGGCCCTGATTTTGCATGTGACCCCGTCATGGCGGCCTCCCCTGATGGCCCGAGGGGCCAGTACGGCCTTTCTGGATCAGTAATTTAATGTTTGTATACAGTGACTGCACCAGCAGAATAGTGAGTGCAGCTCTGGAGTATAATACAGGATGTAACTCAGGATCAGTTCTGTAATGTATTTACACAGTGACTGCACCAGAATAGTGAGTGCAGATCTGGAGTATAATACAGGATATAACTTAGGATTAGTAATGTAATGTATATGCACAGTGACTGCACCTGCAGAATAGTGAGTGCAGCTCTGGAGTATAATACAGGATGGAACTCAGGATTAGTAATGTATGTATGTACACATTGGATGCTCCAGCAGAATAGTGAGTGCTGCTCTGGAGAACAATAGAGGATATAACTCAAGATCAGTACACTATCAGTAATATAATGTATGTACACAGTGACTGCATCAGCAGAATAGGGAGTGCAGCTCTGGAGTATAATACAGGATATAACTCAGGATCAGTAATTTAATGTATGTATACAGTGACTGCAACAGCAGAATAGTGAGTGCAGCTCTGGGGTATAATACAGGATGTAACTCAAGATCAGTAATGTAATGTATGTACACAGTGACTGCACCAGCAGAATAGTGAGTGCAGCTCTGGAGTATAATGCAGGAGGTAACTCAGGATCAGTAATGTAATGTATGTATACAGTGACTGCACCAGCAGAATAGTGAGTGCAGCTCTGGGGTATAATACAGGATGTAACTCAGGATCAGTATTGTAATGTATGTACATAGTGACTGCACCAGCAGAATAATGAGTGCAGCTCTGGAGTACAATACAGAATGTAACTCAGGATCAGTAATGTAATGTATGTACACAGTGACTGCACCAGCAGAATAGTGAGTGCAGCTCTGGAGGATAATACAGTGTTGTGCCTTTGGCTTATTAGGGGCAGGAACAGCTTATTGCACATGACTTTCTATAGTGGCACTTCTGCACTTTGCAGGGAAATGAGTCGTCGCTCTGGAGAGGGGCCACAAGCCTTTATATCTCGGCCTGAGTGCTATAAGTTACTGTGTTTATTACATCCAGTACAAGTGCTGCTTGTTTTGTGATGAGCAGCGGCGCCTTTCTTCCCAGTAACTACCTCAGGAGCGAGCGATAAATTACGAGGATATAAAATCTATATCTTTCTCATTAGCTCGGTGATCGCAGGTTCCAGGCATCGCGCTCGGCCTCGCTGCGTCCACAACATTTATTTATGATAATGGTCGAATCAGCCAATTTCTTTTGGGGATCTAGTCTCAAAATGGAGAGAGCGTAGGCGGTGCCGTCAGAGATCCTGAGAGCGAAATCATTCTACCTGGAGGTGATGAATAATGGAGCCCAGTATAATTTTCTGCTCCAAAGACCTTCGATGATTACCTGACCTATGGCCTGGTGGTGTACGGTCCTGTGTAAAGTAAGTGCCCCCCACCAAATGCTAAAATCTCTACCAAAAATTTGTCTGCAAAAGCTTTTATACACCTGAATTCCCAGTGACTAGAGGTGCTTACAGGGGAGGGGTGTGAATACTTTCCATACCCTGTGGTAAGCATATACGGTAGTTGTACACTTTTTACACTGCTTTTTAAAAGTTTCTTCAGTTACTTTTGTGTTTTCTCTGCTGCCATCTTTGTTCAATTTCCCCTGGTCAGTTTTCTATTCCCTGTCCGGCATCAGAGGGATGAACACTTTTCTTTGTATCGGATTTGGTTTCATCCTTTCTACGGTTTTCTACAGTGGCATGTAAAGGTTAGTGCACCTCTGGTCAAAATTACTGTTATTGTGAACACTCCAGCAAGTTGAAGATGAAATGATCTCTAAATGTTACAGATGACACATTTCCTTTTGTATTTTAGGCAAAAAAATAAATCCTCTTTTAAATTTAAAAAAAGTACAAAAAGGAAAATGGGTCAATGCAAAGGTTTGGGCACCCTGCATGGTTAGTACCTAGTAGCACACGCTTTTGCAAGTATTAGCTTGTAAAGACTTTTTGAAGACAGACAAGAGTCTTTCATTTCTTGTTTGAGGGATTTTCATCCTTTCTTCCTTGGAGAATTCCCCCAGTTCTGTGAGATTCCTGGGTCATGTTGCTTCATCTGCTATTTGAGGTCTAGCCACAGATTTTCAATGATGTTCAGATCAGGGGACTGTGAGGACCTTGTAAAACCTTCAGCTTTTGAGGTAGTCTATTGTGGATTTTGACTTGTCTTTAGGATCATTATCCATTTGTAGAAGCCATTCTCTTTTTTCCCCTTCAGCTTTTTCACAGATTGTGTTATGTTTGAATCAAGAATTTGTTGACATTTCATTTTAACCATTCTTCCCTGCACCTGTGAAATGTTCCCTGTGCTATTGGCAGCAACACAACCCCAAAGCATGATTGATCCACCCTCATGTTTTAGGCTATGTGCACACGTTGCAGATTTTGCTGCGGATCCGCAGCGGATCTGCAGCTGTGGGTCCGCAGCAGCTTTCCTTTTACAGTACAATGTAAACCTATGGGAAACGCAATCCGCAGTGCCCATGCTGCAGAAAAAACTGCGCGGAAACACTGCAGGTTACATTCCGCAGCATGTCAATTCTTTGTGCGGATTCTGCAGCGCTTTACACCTGCTCCATAGTAGGAATCCACAGGTGTAAAACCGGAGGTGGAATCCGCATAAAATTCGCAGGTAAAATGCAGTGCCTTTTACCTGCGGATTTCTAAAATCCGCTGCGGAAAAATCCGCAGAGCTCCAAACTACGTGTGTGCATACCCTTATAGTTGACTAGATGTTCTTTTCCTGAAGTTCTGTGCCCTTTTTTCTCAACACATACCTTTGATCATTTTGGCCACAGAGATATTTTAACCTCATCAGTCCACAGGACTTGTTTCCGAAATGCATCGGGCTTGTTTACATGTTCTTTTGCAAACTTCTGACTCTGAATTTTATGGTCAGGATGCAGGAGAGGTTTTCTTCTGATAACTCTTCCATAAAGGCCATATTTGTGCAGGTGTCTCTGAACAGAAGAACAATGTGCCACAACTCCAGAGTCTGCTAAATCTTTTGCAGTCAAGCAGGGGTTCTGATTTGCCTCTATAGCAGTCCTACCAGCAGCTCTCACTGAAATGTTGCGTGGTCTTCCAGACCTTATCTTGACCTACAGTAACTGCCATTTCTTAATTACATATTGAGCTGAGGAAAGGGAAACTTGTAAACGCTTTATCTTCTTATAGTCTTTTCCTGCTCTGTGGGCCTCCACCATTTTCATGGCGCTTGGCAGCTGCTTAGAAGAACCCATGGCTGCTGTTTTTGTCACAAAGTTAGAAGAGGCTGTGTTTTACTAAAGCTGGGAAATTTGCATCACCTGGCCTATCCTAACGATAGTAGTGAACAAACCATAACCCTAACAGCCTAAATTAATGCTGGAAACCTTGGTCAAAGTTATTTGAGCACGCAAATCTCCAAGGGTGTCCAAACTTTTGAATTTGACCATTTTCCTGTAATTTATTAAGTGAAAAAATGACAATATATATATTTTTTTCTGTCTAAAATACAAAGGAAATGTGTAATCTTTAACGTCATATCAGGAGAGTTTTTGTGGAGATTCTCAATGCTGCTGGATGGTGGAAAGATGTCAGTCCGAGATGCCAATGGTACCAACAGACAATCCTGGTCGTGTCAAAGTTCAACGTGGTCATGCATTATATAATACATACATAGTCAGAGTATAAATTTCACATATAATAATGAAGATCCTTTAAAAATGCATTTAAAAACTTACTTTAAAATAATGTCTACCAAAATGCAATCACCGGACACTGTTGGAGCAGAGCGCACACTTTGGGGCCGATTTGTTTCTTTTGCATCTTTCTTTTATAGTTTGGTGGATTCTTCGCCACATTTACGCCGTACTCCTCTCTTCATTTGCGCCTTTTTTTATGTCATTATTTTGTGTTCCTCTGTCATAATGTCATTATTTTTGCCTGATTCATTTTACCTAAATTCCCTTCAGTGGTCCATCATGGGAGTCATTTTATGGACGCCAGAAATGTTTGCTTAATTTTATTTGGATATTTTGCAGACTAACCTTTTTTGCAACAGAAATGAGAATTTTTTACTTTGCACAAAATTGTTGAACCGCATATGCCATTTTGAAGAAAAAGGCAACTATTATAGCAAGTCAAAGGGATGTTAAAAAAAATGCAAAATGCTAAATCGCTGCTAAAGTTTAATTTTAACCTTGTGCATGAAAGCAAAAAACTGAACAAAGTATGACAAAAGCTGAACAGTCTCTGACCTTGTGGGGAATACTAGTCTCTGGACAGGTAGTGATCCTCGCTGTCTCTGTACTCGTCTGGTCAGTGGTGATGTCCGCACCCCAGGTGCTTGTTGCTGGACTCCTCTAGATTCCTTTTACTGGTTCTGTCTTTCTGCCCCTTCTCTGGCTTCACATTTGTCCCATCCCAGGGTAAGATGAGCCAACAGCACAGATTTGAGGCTTGGCGGGTGACCAGCCACTAGATGTTGCAGCCATGATTGTCATTTTTAGATGTTTTCGCCTAACTAAATACAAGAATATCTCATCCCTGGAATGGGAAACGTGCGATTTGCCGGTAATTATATAAATGCGGCTATAAATAATCCTGAAAAGAACATTTATTTATGTTACATATAAACGTGAAGATTTAATTGGACTCTAAGGTATGTGCACACGTAGAAAGCTCCTCTGTGGATTTTTCCGCAGCGGATTTGATAAATCCGCAGTGCAAAACCTCTGCGGTTTTTCCTGTGGATTTATCGCAGTTTCTATTGCGGATTCTGCTGCAGTTTTACATCTGCAGTTTTCAATTCGAGCAGGTGTAGAACCGCTGCGGATTCCGCACAAAGAATTGACATGCTGCGGAAAATAAAACGCTGCGTTTCCGCGCGTTTTTTTCCGCAGCATGTGCACTGCGGATTTCGTTTCCCATAGGTTTACATTGTACTGTAAACTTAAGGGAAACTGCTGCAGATCTGCAGCAAAATCCACAACGTGTGCACATACCCTAAGGCCGGGATCACACATGTGCAAGATACGGACGAGTCTCGCAGGTGAAAACCCAGCTCTGGCGCCAGCACTCCACAGTGGAGCATGCAGCAGCACATCAATACATGGAGCTGCACGCTCCGCTCCGGAGTGCCGGCGCCAGAGCTGGCTTTTCACCTGCGAGACTCGGCCGTATCTTGCGTATGTGTGATCCCGGCCTAAGAGAGAAAACCGCGCACAACACGTTTCATCGCCGATATTAATATACTTTTTTTTATATCTTTTACTGTGGTTCTTAAAGGGCTGGTGTCTGCAGCGCCCCAGAGATCTGGTCGTTGCAGTATGACACTCTGCCGCTAAGGGGAGTGATGGTACGACTGATGGCACTGAAGGAATTCTACTGACCAGGTATCACCAGCACACATTACACTTCACACTCCGGCCACTAGGGGGAGAAAAAGGCTTTATTTATTGGGCCCCTCCTCACACTGGTAAAACTAGGGGTTGGATAGGAAGTTAGTCAGAAGCTGACTGGGTTGGATTCAGGTAACATCCCGTGGCAGGGGGTGTTGCAGGGAAAAGACACAGGGGGGTCCCTGTCAGGTGTGGGAACCTGGCAGGTGCCTAGCGAACAGAGCAGAATGTTACGGAACCGCGCCTGCACACCCCGCGGCGGTATCCTAAGAGAGTGACACGAAGGGAAAGATATTGTGGAACAGTGAGAAACGAGATCAAGCACAAAGGAGAGCCAGTAGGAGTCGTGCCGTGAGACCGAGGCAACATCCTACTGAGGCGCGCAGCCGGTGGCCGGAACACCGCGGGAGTAACTGACTCTAGGCCTTACTTCGAACTCCGCAGGGTAGTTAATTATAGGTTGGCTGTCTACCTTAAATTTCCTACGAAGACATAGGGGGCAACGCGTGGAGAGGGGCGTCTCTAGGGTCCCGGAAGAGCTCCGAGCCTTCCCGTCATACGGGTGCGTCCTAGCCATAACATATCTGGGGGACGAGAAACTAGTAACATCTGGAACAAGAGAGAGAGAATTAGAAAGAACGAACGAACGAGAACAGAAGTTGTGAGGACTATTCCGAATGCTCAGCAGGGTAGCACTACAACACACAGGCGCTAGTGGTAGGCACTGATTTCCACCTGCAAAGGGAACTCTGGATGTGCCCATCGGACCGGCCGGTCTCAGAAAGCCCTGTTAAGCGTGCTCTGGATTGAGGATCCTGAAGTCTTCAGTAAAGAGGCAAAGAGACTGCAACCTTGTGTTGACTGCACATCACACCATCACCATCTACCTTACTGGGAAGCCCTGGGGACCTACTTCACCTGTGGGAAGGTATACCATCTAGCTGCCATTCCATCACCCCAGCGGACCCCACAGCAGCGTCGGTCACCCTGACCGAACACCACAGGTGGCGTCACGAATCCCTGACACACTCCTATCACCTTTTATTGGACGCCCCTTAGCAGGGTCACGGACCGGGTCCAGCCACCGTGACAGCCTCAGAACCGAATCAGAGAGGCCCGATACAGAGAACTTGTGGCCCTGTGTCTGGGGGAGATCCATGTCCAGTCTTCTGATTTATCTCCATAGACAAGATCTCTGCTTGCTGAATGGACAGGTTTCTGTCTTTCTAGCTTCAGAAGCTTAAGGCCGGGATCACACATGCGAGAAATACGTCCGAGTCTCGCATGGTAATACCCGGCATTGCCGCCGTCACTCAGGAGCGGAGCGTCGGCCGCATAGCAATACATGCAACCGCACGCTCCGCTCCTGAGTGACGGCGGCAATGCTAGGTATTACCATGCGAGACTCGGACGTATTTCTCACATGTGTGATTCCAGCCTAAAACTTGATTTTAGGGTGTGGCTTTCTTTTTTGTGATGCTGCACACTCCTAATGCCCAGGCGACTATTTAATGTGGTTTCTCTGTGTTTGCTGTCTGCCGCGCTTTGTCTATCGTCGGCAGGCACCGAGGATGTCACCTTGTAAGAAATACATGGCTGCCATAATATGTTTACAGACGGTGAGCCCATTCCTTCCCATCAGTGAGATGAGTGGGGCGATAAGCCCCCCCATTACGGTGCCGGCCAGCGTGAACATGTATAATATCGCTGGGGGAAGCTGCCAATCTCCCTGAATATTTTTGGCATTTTGAAATAAGAAACAGGAATGTTTCAGATCTTTTCACGATTGTAAAGTCTTCATGGAAGCTGCCAAGTGCGGCCTCCGCTGAATATTCCGGATATGGCCTGGGCTCCGGTGAGCGGCGTTATATTCACGCTGCCACATCTAATTGTGTCTCCGGCTGAAGGCAACCAATCAGAACTTGCACAGCAGTATCCTCGCTCCGAGGGGCTTGTCTCATGGTTTCCCCTTTTCTTGCCCAGTTACAGATGTGCCAGAGTGAGTCGTATCCTGGCCGTGGGCCCAGCCATCGTGTACCGGCTGTGAAATCGACCATATGGCGATCAGACAAACGCCTATCCTGACCGCACGTAAACTGTACATCTGGGGTCATATATAACAAACATCGCAGGACTTAGACTAGAAAATCTATATGGGAGATATATAGTGGCACAGAGCGGTTGTCTTAGCCAACGGCTTGCTGTAGACAATCCACTGCGAGCTGAAGACATCAGCTGCACAAATCCTGATAGTTTGTTACAATGTATCAGTCAAGAGTCCAGGCCATTGAGTTCACAGAGGAGTTCTCTATTCTTTACCTCTGAGAAGTATTCAGTCAGAAAAGGGTTAATGTAAGCAACAATGTTTCTATTTACTGACAGCGAACAGATAGTTTGAAAATAAAGGGAAATTGAAACAAAGTTTATCAGAAAGTTGCAAAACTTTTCATCATACACTGATTCTTCTCCAGGCAAGACAACTTCCCTACAGCTGTAATATCCCGCTCATCTGCTTCAGGTGTGAGGCGACGCTCACCAATCCATGGGATCAGCGATCACATGAATGATGAAAGCCCTTCTGCCTCCATCATGTGTTCTTTCACCCCGTGTAACCTCCTACACCCCCCATCTCTGGACTTAGTTATGATGCCGATCGTCCGTCATCCCCCCAAACCTCACATAAAGGATATTATCCAATCAGCGGCGTCCTGTATAAGCCCCGGGAATCGCCGCCAGGATTATAAATTAAGATTTCATTTTTTATTCTTTGCCAAAATAACATAGAAAACACTCAAACGAGCTGAACACCGTTCTCACCAAATAAGCGCAGATTCGGGGACCTTTAAATTCTTTTAATAAAGGGGCGGCCGCTCACTGCCAAGTTTCTATGGATAGAATCGAAAAAAAACACAGACGGAGGGAAAACAACATGAAAGGAATACAAGCACGGGGTGATGTCAGAGCCCTGGAACCGCCACCTATTTCTTCCTGTGTGTTGGTATTTTTGCTGGCAGTGTGTAACTATTGCCGCTGCGGAATTATTGATTTGGTGCCAAGTTGCAAATGTTACAAGAGCGGCAGATGGAATGAGGATGAAAGCAGGTTCGCTGCGGTTACTGCAGCCAGTCATCCCCGGTTGCAGATGTGAAGACGGAGACGTTGTTAAACCGCAAAAAATCTCGCAAACAGTGAGAGCGATATTAGTGGCGCTGAGTTTTCGTGCATCACTCCGGGGGGAGTATAAAGGTTACTGAATTGTATACAATAGCGTCATGTAGAAATTGGGTTCATATCCAGGCTTTATGGCTGTCGTTACCAGCGAGGGACGCATCTATCACGGAAGTTCTGTAGTTTTCTCGTAGACTCACAAAATAGTCACTGATTACGATGTGCGCCACATTTGTTAGGACTTTTTTTCATCACTAAGGCTGACAGTAAAAGTGGTGACAAGAGAGAAATTGGAGTCAAATGTATCAATAATGATAAAGTGCAGGACAGGGAAAAAGGAATCAAAATATTAAATAACTATTAGGCTAAGTGCACACGTTCAGGATTTCTCGCAGAAAATTCCTGAGAAAACCGGACATTTTCTGCAAGAAATCCGCAAGAAAACCGCATGCGTTTTTGCCGCGGTTTTTTCCGGACACTTCCCAATGCATTTAGTAGTGGGAAATCCGCAAAAAAACCGCAAAATTAATGAACATGCTGCGGTTTTTACCGCGATGCGTTTTTTTCACGGAAAAAAACGCAACATGTGCACAAAACATCTGAATTCATTCTAAATGATGTGATGCTTATTGTATGCAGTTTTTTTGCGGTTTTATAGCATTTTTATCTGGAAAAACCGCAAAAAAAAACGCTAAAAACTGCAACGTGTGCACACAGCCTTACTGCAAGAAACGATTTAAAAGACAAAAAAGTAAATAATGATTATTATTTAAACCCAGAGGACACAATCGACACATGCTGGTGGATGAACCAAAGGCAAAAAAAACGCTGGAAGTAGGAACGCAAGTGAAAAAGATAAAACGTAATCAATTCAAAATAACAAATGCACAATGGAAATAGTAGTAAAGTATCAGGGTATGTTTCCACGTTCAGGAAACGCTGAGTGTTTGACGCTGAGTAGAGCCGCAGCATCAAACACGCAGCATCCAGATGTTACAGCGTAGTGGAGGGGATTTCATGAAATCCCGTCTCCACTATGCGGTAAAACACGCAGGCGGCATACCTGCGTAAACGGACATGTGGCATGTCTTTTCAGAACGTAGCATGTCTGTTTACAATGTGGCGACGCTCCATCTCCACGTCATAAATTTACCATAGACTATAATTAGATGCGATAAAATTGCATCTAATGATTAGTCACATGCGTAGAAACTGCGTAGATGCAGCTTATTACGCATGTCACATGCCGGCTTACCTGTCCCGCCGCCGGAAGCCCCTCGTGCACTGCAGTTCTCGCGGTAACTTATGTTATCGCGAGTACTGCCGTGCACGTGACCGGGACTTATCTCCGGTCACTAGTCTGGTTCTCGCAAACAGCTGATCAGCTGATTGTGCGAAAGCTGCAGTGTAGGTTATTACTGGGGAGTTATCTCCGGCGATCATCTACCGGCTCTGCTACATCTAGATGTCAGGCATCCAGATGTAGCAGAGCCGGACTCGTCTACACTGTGTGCACATACACCACACAACATACACTACACACAATACAATATACACCGTGCAACAACATGCGACGACATGCGACATATGACATGCGACAACATGCAACATGTGACATGCAACAACATGTGGTGACATGCGATATGCAACAACATGCGACAAGCGACAACATGTGACATGCAACAACATACGACATGCAACATACGACATGCACCATACAACATACACCACATACATACAGTACATACATATAGACATACAGTACATTAAACAGATTACATACTCACCATCACTTGTCACTTTGATCCCCGAAGCCAGTGTCACCTGTAAAAAATATTAAAATAATAAACAAACACTATACTCCCTGATCCGCAGAAATCCAATTAAAACGAGTATCCCACGACGATCTCCCGTGGAGAGCAGCAGCATCAGCTGATGCGACCGCTCTCCAGGGGCTCCAGGAATACAATGAAGGAAGATATCTTTCCGCACTGTATTCCTCCGCCACTGTAAAAAATAGTCCCTAGTCTCACTTGTGGCACTGCTGTGTGAGAAAGTTCCCACGCAGCAATGCCATAAAGTGAGACCCTGAACTGAGGTAACCTCAGTGATATACACTGCAGGAGCCATTGTCTCCTGTCAGTGTGTCACTGGAGGGCCTATAGAGCAGTGACATCACCCGATGTCACTGTTCTATAGGGGAGATCATCGTGGGACACTCGTTATTAATTGGACTACGGCGGACAGGTAGTATACGGTTTATTATTTTTAATTTTTTGCAGGTAATCGAGTATGGTAAGTATGGTTAAATTAAGAATAATAAAATACTTTTTTCTGGCTGTGTCTTTATTTTGTTTTTTTATCACTTTCACTACTCTAGGATTAATAATGGATAGGCGTCTTATTGACGCCTCTCCATTATTAACCCATCTTACAGATGCGCCATTTCTGGGGCGGCTGGGGGCTGGTATTTGTAGCCCGGGGGGCCAATATCCATGGCCCCTCTCTAGGCTATGAATATCAGCCCGCAGCTGTCTGGTTAGCCTTTCTGGCTATAAAATATAGGGGGACCCCACGTCTTTTTTTTGTGGGGGCTCCCCTATCTTTATAGCCAGTAAAGGCTACGCAGACAGCTGCGGGCTGATATTCATAGCCTAGAGAGGGGCCATGGGTTTTACCCCCTTCCCAGGCTACAAATATTGGCCCCCGGCAGTCGGCTTTCCCCCGCTGGCGCAGAAAATTGCGCGGGAGCCCATGCCGTTTTTTTCCCATTTAACTTAAACGTTAATTCATAAACATCGGCCTTGCTATTACAAATCTACTAGATGGTGGCCCAATTTTAACGGGTATTCTAGAATAAGTATGTATGTACGTTGCGCTGTGAGTTGGGGTTAAATTCCGCGCCAATATCGCTGATTGGTCACGGCCGGCTGCGTATTATATAGCACAGCCACGTAGTATATAGCACAGCGATCTAGTATATAACACAGCCCACGTAGTATATAGCACAGCCACGTAGTATATAACAAAGCCAATGTAGTATATAACAAAGCCCATACAGTAGATAGCACAGCCACGTAGTATATAGCACAGCCCACATAGTATATAACACAGCCACGTACTCTATAGCACAGCCGCAGTAGATGGCACAGCCACGTAGTATATAGCAGCCACGTAGTAAATAACACAGCCCACAAAAAGAATGAAAATAAAAAATAGTTACATACTCACCTTCCGTCGTCCACCAAAGCTGTCCTGCTCCTCGCAATGCGGCCGGCAGCTTCCATTCCCAGAGATGCATTGCAAAATTACCCAGATGACTTAGTGGTCTTTGCCAGAGACCGCTAAGTCATCTGTGCAATTTCGCAATGCATCTCTGGGAACGGAAGCTGCCGAGAGCATCGGTAGGAGCCGGAAGGTCAAAATAGCATGATTTTTTATTTTTTTTATTACTTTTACCATTATAACTTTTTACTATTGATGCTGCAAAGCCAGCATCAATAGTAAAAAAGTTGGTCTGGGATGGGGAGTAGGGAGGGGCCAATTCGCGGCCACACTGCCGGCCGCGACCAATCAACGACTCGGGATTTCCATTACAGACAGAAAGACAGACAGACAAACAGACGGAAGTACCCCTTAGAAGATTATATAGATAGATGGATAATCTATCTATAGATATATTTATAGATAGATATATCTATAGATACATAGATATACTAAACATCGGGCTTGGTATTATCTATCTATCTATCGTATCTATCTATTATCTATCTATCTATCATCTATCGATATATATATTTAGCTATCTATAAATATATCTATCGGTAGATATATTTATAGATAGATAATAGATACGATAGATAGATACAATAGATCTATTATCTATCTATTATCTATATATCTAGTGTCCAACATCTCTACCCCAGTGTGTCCAGCATCTCTGCCCCAATGTGTCTAGCATCCTGCCCCCAATGTGTCCAGCATCCTGCCCCCAAAATGTCCAGCATGTTGCCCCCAGTGCCTCCAGCATATTGCCCCAGTGTCTCCAGCTTTTTGCCCCCACTGTTTCCAGCATTCTGCCCCAGTGTGTCCAGCATATTGCCCCCAGTGTGTCCAGCAGTCTGCCCCAGTGTGTCCAGCATATTGCCCCCAGTGTGTCTAGCAACCTGCCCCAGTGTCTTCAATATTGCCCCAGTGTGTCCAGCAATCTGCCCCAGTGTGTCCAGCATATTACCCCAGTGTGTCCAACAATCTGCCAAAGTGTCTGACTCCAGCATATTGCCCCCAGTGTGTCCAGCAATCTGCCCCAATGTGTCCAGCAATCTGCCCCAGTGTCTCCAATATTGCCCCAGTGTGTCCAGCAATCTGCCCCAATGTGTCCAGCAATCTGCCCCAGTGTCTCCAATATTCCCCCAGTGTGTCCAGCAATCTGCCCCACTGTCTCCAGCATTGCCCCCAGTGTGTCCAGCAATCTGCCCCAGTGTGTCCAGCATATTGCCCCGGGCCCCTCGGATTGCCATTCGCAAAAAAACCACAAAAAAACGAGTTCTCCTCACCTGACCGGTGCTCCAGCGACGAGCTCCCTTCAGCAGCGCGGACTTGCCGGTGACTGACAATGACGTCAGATGCCGGCAACGTGTGCGCTGTGCCTGCGGCCGACTTCAGCTGCCAGCCTCCAATTGGCTGGCGGCTGTTGTTAACTATTGACGTGCGGGCGCGCGCCCGCAGGTCCATGGGTGAAACTGCCGCAGCGCCGGTAGGGGCCTGGTGAGCAGATGAGACGGGGCCTGATGCGGGCCCCCTCTGCCCACGGGCCAATATGCCAGTCAGGGCAGTAATGCCCTGATGGCAGTGGGCAATCTGTGCGGTAGCCCAGGGCCCCCCCGTACCACTGGGCCCTGGGCTACTGCCCAGAATGAACCTATTATAATCCACCTCTGATCGCACCCCACACATAGGGCCCTGTGTTTTACCTTGAGGCGCAGCGTCGCCGCAAGGTAAACGGACATGCTGCGATCTAAAAAGAAGTGCCACATGTCCGGAATCGCAGGGCTGCCGGATGCATTTTACCACGCATAGTGTAGACGGGATTTCATAAAATCCCTTCCACTAAGCTGTAACATCTGGACGCTGCGGATTGAACGCTGCGGCTCCACGCAGCGTTCAATCCGCAGCTAGTCCGGATATAAAACGGCCCGTGGACACATACCCCAAGATGAAAACTGCTCACCCACTAAATATACCCGATGAGCGTTTCACGAATACTTCATCGGGGTCTTCCTGTTCA
This sequence comes from Ranitomeya imitator, assembly GCF_032444005.1. Classification (NCBI taxonomy): domain Eukaryota; kingdom Metazoa; phylum Chordata; class Amphibia; order Anura; family Dendrobatidae; genus Ranitomeya; species Ranitomeya imitator. The sequence goes on from NC_091282.1 coordinate 774,794,369, forward strand.
TAAATGTATTAAAAAGAATACCTGAACATTTGCCAACTGAACATCTTTAAATTCAGATCTCCACTTGGTCCCATGAGGTTGTTCTGACATACTCTGTATTGCTGTGTATCCTGCGCCTTCCACTGTGTAACGGAAATACGTTACATTTTATCTTAGGCCGTGTTCACATGTAACATAAATGTTGCATTTTGTTTCTGCACAAAATACGCAATAGCAACTATCACTCTTCTATATAACCTAATGATTTTTAGTGGGGAGGGAAGGGGTTTATTTGAATTTTGGGATGATCCTATTGCACTGACCTGGACAATCGTGTTACCCGATCATTTTTACTACACAATGAAGACTATAAAAACAAAACCCAAGAAACTGTAGAAGAATTATGGTTTTTTTTGTCCCACGTGGAATTTTTCTCCCATTTTTCTGTACTTTATTTGGTTGATTGAATGGTGCCCTTAAAAACTACAACTAGTCCCAAAACGACTCTATGGACATGTCGATTGAAAAATAAAAATGTTCTGGATCTTGGGGGAAAAAAACAGAAGTGCAAAAATGAAAAATAATAATAATGATAAATTTTATTTATATAGCGCCAACATATTCTGCAGCGCTTTACAAAAATCACCCGGCGTTAAATGCACAGAAGCCACAGTCTTCTTGCGCTCTCGTTCGCTGTCCGAGAAGTGTTACATATGACAAAATGTAAATCGCTGCATTTCCGCTGCGCCTGCATCGGCCTCCCTGTAACCTGTCCTCTCACTGGAGTTCAGTCATTAATCAGCATTTTGCTGATGGGGTTAATAATCGAGCATTGTAAGCGATTTGCGCTGACGCCACCTTAGCCGCGCAATCAGTGGAATTTCGTATTTAATAAACTTTAGCTCCTGTAATTATCCTGCAGCATTGTGAGCGCAGCTCCGGAGACTGTGGACCGTCAGTGAAATGTACTTTTAATTATCTGAATTAAGCCTCTTAATGTTATTAGCGCAGGATTAGTCGCCGGCGCGGCACACAACATGTGATGTTTACTCCTGCTGCACTAAATGCTGCTCCACTGCTAATGCCATTAACAATTCAATATTCTCCAAATTCCAAATTTAATTCAACTTTGACCCCAATCCTTCCCATCACCGAGGACAAGGCGCTGTCGTGTGCCCAGACTTGTCCCAGTGATAATAGGAGTCAAACTGCGAAATCTCAGCACCCAGGAATCGCCCGCTTTCATGCTTCTATTTCAATATTTGCATTACTCTCACAGTCAATTTACATATAGATGCAGAGAATACTCTGCTCACCTCCAGAGCTGCATGCACAATTTGCCCTCTGACAAAGACATGAACAGTCTATAATTTTAAGGGTAGGTTAATTTTAACATTGAGAGATAGAATATCAAAAATAAAATCCAGAAAATCATATTGTATAAATTATATAAATGTATTTGCATTTTGCAGCGAGTAATAAGTATTTGATCCCCTACCAACCATTCAGAGTTCTGGCTTCTACAGACCAGTTAGATTCTCCTAATGAACTCGTTACCTCCATTAAAGACAGCTGTCTTACATAGTCACCTTAAGGGTATATGCACATGTCAGGTTTTTTTCCTGACAAAATCCAGAGATTTCTGCCAGAAATTCGCGTTTTTTTCCGCGCGGATTTTTTGCGGTTTTTGCGCGGATTTTTTGCGGAATTTTTGCGTTTTTTTTTTTTTTTTCCTGAAAGTCATTTTGGCTAAGAAATCTGCAAAAAATCCGCAAAAAGAATGAGCATGTCCATTTTTTTTGCGGAATGCATTTTTTTTGCGGTAAAAAACGCATCCATCTGAACAAAAAATCCGGAATGAATTCTAAATGATAGGATGCATATTTTTAGCGTTTTTGATGCGGAATTATAGCGTTTTTATAGCGAAATTCCGCAAAAAAAACCGCTAAAAATCCGGACGTGTGCACATACCCTTAAGGCTAAGTGCACACGCTGTGGATTCCATTGCGGAATTTTCCGCAGCGGATTTTCAAAATTCGCAGTGAAAAACCGCTGCGATTTTTACTGCGGATTTACCGCGGTTTCTTTTGCGGTTTCCTCTGCGGGTTTTCACCTGCAGATTTCTATTGGAGCAGGGGAAAACCCGCAGCGGAATCCGCAGAAAGAATTGACATGCTGCGGAAAATAAACAGCTGCGTATCCGCACGTTTTTTTCCGCAGCATGTGCACTGCGGATTTCATTTCCCATCGCTTTACATGGTACTGTAAATGCATGGGAAACTGCTGCGGATCCGCAGCTGCGGAAATGCTGCGGATCCGCAGCAAAATCCGCAGCGTGTGCACATATCCTTAGGCTGCCATCACACTAGCAGTATTTGGTCAGTATTTTACATCAGTATTTGCAAGCCAAAACCAGGAGTGGGTGATAATACGGAAGTGGTGCATACTGTATGTTTCTATTATACTTTTCCTCTAATTGTTCCATTCCTGGTTTTGGCTTACAAATACTGATGTAAAATACTGACCAAATACTGCTAGTGTGACGGCAACCTTAGACTCCTGTCCACAGCCTCAATTAATCAGTCAGACTCTAACCTCTACAACATGGGCAAGACCAAAGAGATTATAGGAATGCCAGGGACAAGATCATAGACCTGCACAAAGCTGGAACGGGCTACAAAACCATAAGTAACACGCTAAGTGAGAAGGAGACAACTGTTGGTGCAACAGTAAGAAAATGGAAGAAATACAAAATGACTGTCAATCGACATCGATCTCACCTCGTGGAGTATCCTTGATCATGATCACTACACGGGGGGAACTTGTTAATGATCTCAAGGCAGCTGGGACCACAGTCACCAAGAAAACCATTGGTAACACATTATGCCATTGTCACGGTTTATGGGGAGGATACCTTTATCATCCCCACCAATTCGTCAAGAACCGGGGTTGTTTGGCTGCCCCTGGTTCTTTCTTAAGGGGATTTATCTTAATCCCACTTCCCAGTTCCGGTTTGGAACTTGCAACTCTCTGGCACCCCCCGTACCCTCAGGCCAGACAGGGCACTGCATCTAGTATAATTATTTGCCAGAAAGGCTGCCTTACTTTGTACTGGCTAATGGGCACACTGCAGGGAGGGCAATATAACTACTCCCACTCAGGTGGGAACAACGCCTCCCAAACGCCCAGGACAAATCTGTTGCCACCAGCTCAGATTTCTTAATTATTAACGGGTCCAGAGCCAATCCAGCTTAGTAGCGTTATTCACCTCAGAGTACGTGACAGTTCGTTATAGAGCAAGGAGAGACAAAGCTAGTAATTTTATATTTTACTCCAAAAAAGGTGGGCAGTGTTTACAGAAGTATAAACAGATATTATAAATGGGACAAGTATCGTATGTACAGTACAATTACAAATAAAATGGGATTAAAGTTGAAAAAACACTTACATTTCATTTAGATCATTTCATCTCCTGGCTGCCCATGTGCTCAGGGACACACATCTAGATGCATCACGCATCTGTATAGCAGCTAGACCCCGGACAAAAGACACACAACTCAGCAGGGTTAAGATATGCCCTCTAATCGTGACATCACTGAGTGGGCTGAGTTATGAAATGCACTCCTCTTTTCTCAGAGTTATAACAAACCATTTTTTGACATAGCTCGCTGTATGAACCTTGTATATGGACGACACAATGATCAGGAGGTGCACGACGTCGGGGGGGATTTTTTAAGTGTAAACACGGCGTAGTTACACTACCCGCTTATGGAGAAACCCGCTCCTTGCACTCATTGGGTTTAGCTTCTAGCGATTTCAGGGAGTTAGGCTGGGTTCCCATTGCGTTATGGGACCGCGTTAAACGGACAGCGTTGCACGGCGAAATTAACGCCGTGCAACGCGTCCGTTAACGCGCCCATTCACGCTAATGGGAACGCGCTACACTAGCGCGTGCCATGTTCGGCACACGCTAGCGACGCGCCGGAGATTCCTGGCGCGCCGCGGACGCTGCTTGCAGCGTCCGAGGCGCGCCCGCGGTCCGTTCCCCGCTCTCGCAGATCGGGGATCTGCGAGAGCGAGGACGTTACCGCGACCCCGAACGCGGCCCCATAAAAAACATTGCGTTAGCGCTAGCGCTAAACGGATTGCACTAACGCAATGTGACCCTAGCCTTATACAGTGGGGCAAAAAAGTATTTAGTCAGTCAGCAATAGTGCAAGTTCCACCACTTAAAAAGATGAGAGGCGTCTGTAATTTACATCATAGGTAGACCTCAACTATGGGAGACAAACTGAGAAAAAAAATCCAGAAAATCACATTGTCTGTTTTTTTATCATTTTTTTTTTGCATATTATGGTGGAAAATAAGTATTTGGTCAGAAACAAAATTTCATCTCAATACTTTGTAATATATCATTTGTTGGCAATGACAGAGGTCAAACGTTTTCTGTAAGTCTTCACAAGGTTGCCACATACTGTTGTTGGTATGTTGGCCCATTCCTCCATGCAGATCTCCTCTAGAGCAGTGATGTTTTTGGCTTTTTGCTTGGCAACACGGACTTTCAACTCCCTCCAAAGGTTTTCTATAGGGTTGAGATCTGGAGACTGGCTAGGCCACTCCAGGACCTTGAAATGCTTCTTACGAAGCCACTCCTTCGTTGCCCTGGCGGTGTGCTTTGGATCATTGTCATGTTGAAAGACCCAGCCACGTTTCATCTTCAATGCCCTTGCTGATGGAAGGAGGTTTGCACTCAAAATCTCACGATACATGGCCCCATTAATTCTTTCATGTACCTGGATCAGTCGTCCTGGTCCCTTTGCAGAGAAACAGCCCCAAAGCATGATGTTTCCACCACCATGCTTTACAGTAGGTATGGTGTTTGATGGATGCAACTCAGTATTCTTTTTCCTCCAAACACGACAAGTTGTGTTTCTACCAAACAGTTCTAGTTTGGTTTCATCAGACCATAGGACATTCTCCCAAAACTCCTCTGGATCATCCAAATGCTCTCTAGCAAACTTCAGACGAGCCTGGACATGTACTGGCTTAAGCAGTGGGACACGTCTGGCACTGCAGGATCTGAGTCCATGGTGGCGTAGTGTGTTACTTATGGTGGGCCTTGTTACATTGGTCCCAGCTCTCTGCAGTTCATTCACTAGGTCCCCCCGCGTGGTTCTGGGATTTTTGCTCACCGTTCTTGTGATCATTCTGACCCCACGGGGTGGGATTTTGCGTGGAGCCCCAGATCGAGGGAGATTATCAGTGGTCTTGTATGTCTTCCATTTTCTAATTATTGCTCCCACTGTTGATTTCTTCACTCCAAGCTTGTTGGCTATTGCAGATTCAGTCTTCCCAGCCTGGTGCAGGGCTACAATTTTGTTTCTGGTGTCCTTTGACAGCTCTTTGGTCTTCACCATAGTGGAGTTTGGAGTCAGACTGTTTGAGGGTGTGCACAGGTTTAAACAGGTGCCATTACTACAGGTAATGAGTGGAGGAAAGAGGAGACTCTTAAAGAAGAAGTTACAGGTCTGTGAGAGCCAGAAATCTTGATTGTTTGTTTCTGACCAAATACTTATTTTCCACCATAATATGCAAAAAAAATGATAAAAAAACAGACAATGTGATTTTCTGGATTTTTTTTTCTCAGTTTGTCTCCCATAGTTGAGGTCTACCTATGATGTAAATTACAGACGCCTCTCATCTTTTAAGTGGTGGAACTTGCACTATTGCTGACTGACTAAATACTTTTTTGCCCCACTGTATATCTCTTGATAGACATCTGGAATATATAATCCTTATATCTCTAGCCTTGATCAGTGCCAATATATATAACTTGAAAAGAACAATAGAATCCCATGCTTTCTGTACCAGTTTTAGCCAGTATTAGGTGGGAGGGGGAAATGAGGAGTGTAGGATGAGGATTCCAGCCTTCTGCTGGCAGGCACAGGAAACTGCAGCTGAAAGCTCTGTATATGTAATTGAAGTAGTCAGAACTTCTTCCTATTTCCTTACAGCCATAAAGGTTTAAAATCCTGCACAAGGTCCCCCTGCTCAAGAAGGCACATGTGCAAGCCTGTCTGAAGCTTGCCAATGAACACCTGGATGATTCTGTGAGTGATTTGGAGAAGTTCCTATGGTCAGAGGAGAAAAAAAATTTAAGTCTTTGGCATTCTCTCAACTCGCCATGTTTGGAGGAAGAGAAATGCTGCCTATGACCCAAAGAACACCATCCCTACTGTCAGGCATGGAGGTGGAAAAATTGTTTTCAGAGTGTTTCTCTGCTAAGAGCACAGGACTACTTCACCGCATCAATGGGAGAATGGATAGAGCCATGTACTGTAAAATCCTGAGTGGAGTGACAACCTCCTTCCCTCTGCCAGGACATTACAAATGGGCTGTGGCTGGGTCTTTCAGCAAGACAATTGATATCTCTCAATGTTAAATTTAAACTACCCTTAAAATTATAGACTGTTTATGTCTTTGTCAGTGGGCAAATTTACAAAATCAGCAAGGGATCAAATACTTATTTCTCCCACTTTACATATAGATGTAGAGAATACTCCACTCAACCTCTAGAGCTGCATGCACAACTTACATATACCCCAGAGGCGTAGCTCAGGGTTCAACTCAAAAGGGCGAAACATCGGAGTGGTCCCTAATCAGGTAACCCTGATTACAATTTCGGTGGCGGCCCATAATTACAGGTATATGAGAACCACAGCAGATAATGCTGTTGTAACTGAAAATAAATATCTACAAATGGATGTCACTGCCATATGTTGACATATAGTGGTAGAACATATAGAGATCACCGTACAGTTATACTGTATATAGTGACTTACAGAGGATGTTCTTTCTGGTTGAAACGTTCACTTTTGCCGTCTTTTCCATCTGGCCCAGACCAACATGGGGACTTCTCCGGCCAGGACTTACCTGCCGAGATTACAATAAAGACATTTGACTTCTCACATTTCCAGCGCCATCACCATCTATCCCCAACCTGCACAAGCTCCTCATCCTGCTGATACCCCAATACTGAGCCGCTGCTTCCTTGTGTGACCTTATTACTGCATCTGCTTTGTGGTACAAAAACAGCACGCCTTAGTGCCTCACATAATACTGCCACCGCTGTGCCCCCCATATAATAATGTCACCGTTGTGCCCCCCCACAGAGTGCCACTACTGTGCCCGACATGCCAACACTGTGCCCCCCACATAATAATTCCACCACTGTGCCCCCCACATAGTAATGTCACTATTGTTCCCCTCACATAGTAATGCCACTACTGTGCTCCCCATGTGGTAATGCCACCACTGTGCCCCCCACATAGTAATGCCATTGCGGTGCCCCCACATAGTGCTACTACTGTGTCCCTCACATAATGCCACCACTGTGCCCCCCACATAATGCCATTATGCCCCCACATGTCACTACTGTGCTCCCACATACTGCCAATACTGTGCCCACTACATAATGCCACCACTGTGCCCCTCTCATAATAATGACCACCACCATAGAATGTAATACAGCACAGCCCCCATAGAATGTAATGCAGCGCAGCCCCCATAGAATGTAATACAGCACAGCCCCATAGAATGTAATGCAGTACAGCCCCCATAGAATGTAATGCAGCACAGCCCCCATAGAATGTAATACAGCACAGCCCCCATAGAATGTAATACAGCACAGCCCCCATAGAATGTAATGCAGCCAGCCCCCATAGAATGTAATACAGCACAGCCCCCATAGAATGTATTGCAGCCAGCCCCCATAGAATGTAATGCAGTACAGCCCCCATAGAATGTAATGCAGCCAGCCCCCATAGAATGTAATGCAGTACAGCCCCCATAAAATGTAATACAGCATAGCCCCCATAGAATGTAATACAGCACAGCCCCCATAGAATGTAATGCAGCCAGCCCCCATAGAATGTAATACAGCACAGCCCCCATAGAATGTATTGCAGCCAGCCCCCATAGAATGTAGTGCAGCCCAGCCCCCATAGAATGTAATGCAGCCAGCCCCCATAGAATGTAATGCAGCCAGCCCCCATAGAATGTAATGCAGCCAGCCCCCATAGAATGTAATGCAGTACAGCCCCCATAAAATGTAATACAGCACAGCCCCCATAGAATGTAATGCAGCACAGCCCCCATAGAATGTAATGCAGTACAGCCCCCATAGAATGTAATGCAGCACAGCCCCCATAGAATGTAATGCAGTACAGCCCCCATAGAATGTAATGCAGTACAGCCCCCATAAAATGTAATACAGCACAGCCCCCATAGAATTTAATGCAGCACAGCCCCCATAGAATGTAATGCAGCCAGCCCCCATAGAATGTAATGCAGCACAGCCCCCATAGAATGTAATGCAGTACAGCCCCCATAGAATGTAATACAGCGCAGCCCCCATAGAATGTAATGCAGCGCAGCCCCCATAGAATGTAATACAGCACAGCCCCCATAGAATGTATTACAGCACAGCCCCATAGAATGTAATACAGCACAGCCCCATAGAATGTAATGCAGCACAGTCCCCATAGAATGTAATACAGCACAGCCCCCATAGAATGTAATGCAGCACAGCCCCATAGAATGAAATGCAGCACAGCCCCCATAGAATGTAATACAGCACAGCCCCCATAGACTGTAATGCAGCACAGCCCCATAGAATGTAATGCAGCACAGCCCCCGTAGAATGTATTGCAGCCAGCCCCTATAGAATGTAATGCAGCCAGCCCCCATAGAATGTAATGCAGCACAGACCCATAGAATGTAATGCAGCACAGCCCCCATAGAATGTATTGCAGCCAGCCCCATAGAATGTAATGCAGCACAGCCCCATAGAATGTAACACAGCCCCCCCATAGCCCCACAATCCAGTTATCACTCATTGATGTATATATAAGAAAAAACACTCTACTCACCTTTCCTCTTGCCCCGCACTGCTCCAAGCTCCGGTCTCAGCAGCTGCAGTCTGCCCGCCCGACACACAGCAGGTGCGTGATGATATGACGTCATCGCGCACCTGCAGTGTCAGAGGCAGAGTGGGGAATGATGGGAGAGAAAGCGTCAGCAGACGCTCTCTCCTCCATCATTGCATTCAACTGTACCGGCGTCTATGCCGGTATAGTTGAATGCGGGGTGCCGGGGAGTGTGCCGAGAGCGGGGGGAGTGTGCTGAGAGCGGGGGGAGTGTGCCGAGAGCGGGGGGAGTGTGCCGAGAGCGGGGGGAGTGTGCCGAGAGCGGGGGGAGTGTGCCGAGAGCGGAGGGAGTGTGCCAACAGCGGCGCACTCGAGCGGCCCACTACTGCCACCGGCCCTGACCACCACTGTGTCCCCCACATAATACCACCACTGTGCCCCCCCATAATGCCATCACTGTGCCTCCCACATAATGCCAATCACTGTGCCTAGCATATAATAATGCCCACCCCTGTGCCCCTTACATAATAATGATCACCACTGTCCTGGTACATAATAATGCCACTACTGTGTCCCTACATAATAATGCCTACCACTGTGCCCCTTACATAATGCCCACCACTGTGCCTCTTACATAATAATGACACCAATGTGCCCCTACATAATAATGGCCACACCTGTGCCCCTTACATAATATTGACCACCACTGTGCCCCTTACAAAATATTGACCACCACTGTGCCACTTACAAAATATTGACCACCACTGTGCCACTTACATAGCAATGCGACCACTGTGCCCCCCACATTATAATGCCACCACTATGCTCCTACATAATACCACCACTGTGCCCCCCACATAATACCACCACTGTGCTCCTACATAATAATGCCACCACTGTGTTCTCTCACAACATAATTGTCACCACTGTGTCCCTCACATAATGCCACCTCAGTTCCCCCACCACATAATGCCCACCACTGTGCCCAATACATAATAATGCCCACCCCTGTGCCCCTTACATAATAATGACCACCACTGTCCTGGTACATAATAATGCCACTACTGTGTCTCTACATAATAATGTCACCACTGTGCCCCCACATAATGCCACCTATGTGCCCATTACATAATGCCACCACTGTGCCCCCACATAATGCCTACCCCTGTGCCCCTTACATAATAATGCCACCTCTGTGTCCCTTATGTATTAAGACCACCACTGTGCCCCTTACGTAATAATGACCACCACTGTGCCCCTATGTAACAATGCCACCATTGTTCCCCTTACATAATAATGACCACCACTGCGCCCCTTACAAAGTAAAATTCCTCCTTTGTGCCCTTTAGATGGTAAATGTGGCCCCTTTTCTAGGGCATTTACACAGGGCATTAATATTTTCTATATTAATGCCCTGTGCAAATGCTCTATAAAAGTGTCTCTATTTTGCCCCTAGAAAGTAATAATGCTCTCTGTGTGCACGTTTGACTATCACAATACTCTGAAGTGCCCCTATAAGGCCTGGGTCACACTGGCGTATTGCATCCGATGCGAGAGCATTGGATGCAATATGCTAATGACACTCGGCTCCTGCTCGCAGCAGAGCAGGAGCCGAGTGTCATGCGTCTGTGCTCCGATTCTCTCGCACAGGGAGGATCGGAGCACAGCTGCGGAAGAGGCGGAGAAATTAATTTCTCCATCTCCTCCATTGCTGGGGTTCGCTTATAACGCACATCACTCGGATGATATCCGAGTGGTGTGCACTGTCTCACTCGCACCCATAGGCTTATATGGGTGCGAGTGAGCCAAGAGTTTTCCTCGGTCCGTGACAATCGCAGCATGTTGCGAGTGTCTCGGACTGAGGAAAACGGCCGACAAAAAGTCGGCTGCTGGAAGCGGCACCATATGCTAACATTGGTCCGAGTGCAATGCGATTTTTTATCGCATTGCACTCGGCCGTATTACGGTCTAGTGTGACCCCGGCCTAACCATAATGCTTCTTAAGTGCCCACTTAAAGGGACACTGTCACCTGGATTTGGAGGGAACAATCTTTAGCCATGGAGGCGGGGTTTTGGGGTTTTTGATTCACCCTTTCCTTACCCGCTGGCTGCATGCTGGCTGCAATATTGGATTGAAGTTCATTCTCTGTCCTCCATAATACACGCCTGCACAAGCCAAGATTGCCTTGTGCAGGCATGTACTACGGAGGACAGAGAATGAACTTCAATCCAATATTGCAGCCAGCATGCAGCCAGCGGGTAAGGAAAGGGTGAATCAAAAACCCCAAACCCCGCCTCCATGGCTGAAGATTGTTCCCTCCAAATTCAGGTGACAGTGTCCCTTTAACCTTTAATAAGGTCCCAAGTCCTCTAGTGCAGGGGTCCCCAACTCCAGTCCTCAAGGCCCACCAACATGTCATGTTTTCAGGATTTCCTTAGTCTTGCCCAGGTAATAATTGCATCACCTGTGCAATGCAAAGGAAATCCTGAAAACATGACCTGTTGGTGGGCCTTGAGGACTGGAGTTGGGGACCTCTGCTCTAGTGAACAGCTCCTCTATACACAGTAAGATGCCCCTACAGTTTCTCTGCACACAGTATGATGACCCGCCCAGGTCTCCAAACAAATGGACTATCAGGATGCAGCAGACCCATGTAGTAAAGATGGCGACAACACAGGTGCAAAATACTTATGAGGCAACCACTCACAGCCTACCCATTCATGGAGGGGGTGATTGCTAAGTATATGATTGCACAGTAGAGGCCTGTATAGGGTGCTGGTCACACGCAGGTAATGCACAGTGTCTAGTGCACAGCCTATTAGTCACGCCCATACTATTAGATCGGCTCTATCTAAATGCATCCCATTTGAATAGACACCCCAGTTGCGAGCTTGCATATCTTGGCCAAAGTATCGACTAATACATCACATATTTTTATATGTATTTTCTGCACTTTATCTTTCATGATGCAGCCAGGCCCATTATTTTTGGTCTTGTAAACTGTGGCCTCTGTTTACATGGGATGTGTCACGATAATGTAAAAACATGTCATATTGTGAGTTTAGTCTCATAAGGTTACATGGCTTTCCAGGCACACACTGCAGATTCGACCTCCCTTTGTCCCCTTTTGCATTCGCGCATACCAAGACAAAGCCCTATGGCAGACAGTCTGTGTAAGTTAATACCAATGTGTGAGCAGTTTATGGCTTTTAGCTGCACCAGACTCTGTGAAAACTACTCATTCCCTCCTCCCGCACAATACCAGCCAAAACTGGTATAGCCACTTCCAAACTGAAGGCATTTCTTTGCTCTATTAACGGGATATATAGGGGCACCGATCCGGGCTAGGGATATAAGTATTATATATTTCGGACAGGCTCGGACTGGCCCACCAGAGAACCAGAGGATTTTCCGGTGGGCCCAGGCACTGACACCTGCTGGCATACTGGCCAGCAGCTGCCTAGGGCCCCCCACTGCTCCAGGGGCCCCCAGTCAGTGGCTATGGGGCCCTTGAGTCAAGGGGGCCCGCCCTGTGCCAGTAGCAGCAGCTGGAGACAGGATCCTGTCCCCGCTGCTAAAGCAAAATGAATATTCACGCTTCCCTACGCCTCTATGGGCGTGGAGAGGAGTGAATACCATTTCTCTTTAATAGCGGGCACTGTTAGCCGCAGGCTGCAGCTAACACTGCCCGCATGTAAAGCCCCACCACCGCACCACACACGCACAAAGCACTGCACACAGACTCACAAAGCAGCTCACCTCCCGGCGTCCTGCTTCCTGTCTGAGACAGCCCAGCTGGATGACGTCATCATCCAGCGCGCTGTCTCAGACAGAAAGCTTCCAGTGAGGAAGAGGCTGCTGGGATGTGCTGCTGCTGCAGGGAGGTGAGCTGTGCTGTGTGTGTGCGCGTGTGATGAGCTCCTGCTGCGATGAGCTGTGCTGTGTGTGTGTGATGAGCTGCTGCTGCGGTGAGCTGTGTGTATGTGTGTGTGGTGAAGGACAATGATGGAGGTGATGTGCAATGATGGTGGTGGGGGGGAGACAATGATGGAGGTGATGGGCACTGATGGTGAGGGGGAAGGCAATGATGGAGGTGATTGGCAATGATGGTGGTGGGGGGTGCAATTATGGAGGTGAGGGGATGCAATGATGGAAGTGATGGGCAATAGTATAAAAATTACTAGCTTGTCTCTCCATGCTCTAAACGAACTGTCGCGTCTTCTGAAGTTAATTACGCTATTGATTTTGTTGGCTCTGGACCCTTTAATCCTTAGAAAATTTGAACTGGTGGCAGCATACTTTGTTCTGTGTTTGGGAGGCTTTGTAGCGACTGCGATGTTGAGAAGTATTATTCCCGCCTGAGTGGGAGTAGTTATATTGTCCTCGCTGCAGTGTGCCCATTAGCGAGTACATAGCAGGCAGCCTTTCTGGCGACTAATTATCCTAGGTGCAGTATCCTCACTGACCTGAGGGTAAGGGGGCGCAAGAGAGCTGCAACTTCCAAACCGGAACTGGGAAGAGGGATATAGATAAATCCCCTTCAGAAGGAACCAGTGGCAACCAAACAACCCCGTGACAAATTGGTGTGAGTTGTGGGGATGATAAAGGAAGCTTCCCTGTGAAATGTGACAGATTGGTGGGATCCGTGACATATTGGCGGCAGCACGGTGGGATCCGTGACAGGATGCATTTAGATAGCGCTGGGCAGCCTGCCTGATCAAATAGTATGGGCGTCACTAATAGGCTGAGAACCAGATACTGTGCATTACCTGTGTGTGACCAGCGCCTTATATGCTTTTGTGCAATCATATACTAAGCAATCATCACCCCCTCCATGAATGGGTAGGCTGTGAGTGGTTGTCTCATCAGTATTTTGCACCTGTGTTGCCGCCATCTTTACTACATGGGTTGGCTGCATCCTTATAGTCTGTTTTGTTTGGAGACCTGGGCGGGTAAACATCGCTGCCCGTTTTTATGCTGAGTTCATTCTTGAATTTTTGGAGGATTTTACTTCTCTTTTTGTGGCTTTGCTATTTAGTACAGTATGATGCCCCTGCAGTTCCCAGTTACAGAGTATGATGCCCCTACAGTTCCCATATACACAGTATGATGCCCCTACAGTTCCCATATACACAGTATGATGCCCCTACAGTTCCCATATACACAGTATAATGCACCTATAGTTCCCATATACACAGTATGATGCCACTTCAGTTCCCATATACACAGTATGATGCCCCTACAGTTCCCATATACACAGTGTGATGCCCCTACAGTTCCCATATACACAGTATGATGCCCCTACAGTTCCCATATACACAGTATGATGCCCCTGCAGTTCCCATATACACAGTATGATGCCCCTACAGTTCCCATATACACAGTATGATGCCCCTGCAGTTCCCATATACACAATATGATGTCCGTACAGTTCCCATATACACAGTATGATGCCCCTACAGTTCCCATATACACAGTATGATGCCCCTGCAGTTCCCATATACACAGTATGATGCCTCTATAGTTCCACTATACACAGTATGATGCCCCTACAGTTCCCATATACACAGTATGATGCCCCTACAGTTCCCGTATACACAGTATGATGCGCCTATAGTTCCTCTACACACAGTATGATGCCCCTACAGTTCCCATATACACAGTATGATGCACCTAAAGTTCCCCTATACACAGTATGATGCACCTACAGTTCCCATATACACAGTATGATGCACCTAAAGTTCCCATATACACAGTATGATGCATCTACAGTTTCCATATACACAATATGATGTCCGTACAGTTCCCATATACACAGTATGATGCCCCTACAGTTCCCATATACACATTATGATGCACCTACAGTTCCCATATACACAGTATGATGCCCCTACAGTTCCCATATACACAGTATGATGCCCCTACAGTTCCCATATACACAGTATGATGCCCCTATAGTTCCCATCTACACAGTATGATGTCCCTACAGTTCTTAAATACACAGTATGATGCCCCTATAGTTCCTCTATACACAGTATGATGCCCCTACAGTTCCCATATACACAGTATGATGCACCTATAGTTCCCATATACACAGTATGATGCCCCTACAGTTCCAATATACACAGTATGATGCGCCTATAGTTCCTCTACACACAGTATGATGCCCCTACAGTTCCTCTATACACAGTATGATGCCCCTACAGTTCCCATATACAAAGTATGATGAACCTATAGTTCACATATGCAAAGTATGATGAACCTATAGTTCACATATACACAGTATAATGCCCCTACAGTTCCCATATACACAGTATGATGCACCTACAGTTCCCATATACACAGTATGATGCACCTACAGTTCCCATATACACAGTATGATGCACCTACAGTTCCCATATACACAATATGATGTCCATACAGTTCCCATATACACAGTATGATGCCCCTACAGTTCCCATATACACAGTATGATGCACCTACAGTTCCCATATACACAGTATGATACCCCTACAGTTCCCATATACACAGTATGATGCCCCTATAGTTCCCATCTACACAGTATGATGCCCCTATAGTTCCTCTATACACAGTATGATGCCCCTATAGTTCCTCTATACACAGTATGATGCCCCTACAGTTCCTCTATACACAGTATGATGCCCCTACAGTTCCCATATACACAGTATGATGCCCCTACAGTTCCTCTATATACAGTATTATGCCCCTACAGTTCCCATATACAAAGTATGATGAACCTATAGTTCACATATACACGGTATGATGCCCCTACAATTCCCATATACACAGTATGATGCACCAATAGTACCCATATACACGGTATAATGCCCCTACAGTTCCCATATACACAGTATGATGCACCTATAGTTCCCATATACACAGTATTATGGCCCTCCAGTTCCTATATACACTGTATGATGCCCCTACAGTTCCTCTACACAAAGTATGATGGCCCACAGCTCCTCTATACACAGTATAATGGCTCTTGCATTAGCTCCCAAACTGTATAATTGCCCCCAAACTTTGAGGGTCCACCATAGTGATCCCTACAATGTATGAGGGCCCCACTTACTTTACGATGTCCCCATATTAGTTCCCATGCACTTTAATAGTCTCATCACTTTATGAAAAACCCACACTGTATCAGGATCCACCACACTTTTATGCCCCCACACAGTCAGGCCGGCGTCACACACAGCGTATGAAAATACGGTCCGTATATTACGGCCGTAATACGCTGAAAAGTGCCGTAATTAGTGGTCCGTAGCTCCTCCGTAGGCAGGGTGTTTCAGCGTTTTTTGCGCATGGCATCCTCCGTATGTAATCCGTATGTCATCCGTACTGCGTGTTTTTATCGCAGGCTTGCAAAACCGACATACGGCTATACAAGGGATCCATGTGTAAAAAAAAAACAACATATATACTGTCTATATATATATATATATATGTCAGTAGATACATATATGTATATATATTAATATTTCATCCAGCGCGATATAGCAGAAAGCCGGTAATTCAATTACCGTCTTTTGCTTTCTCCTTCCTAAACCCAACATGATATGAGACATGGTTTACATACAGTAAACCATCTCATATCACCATTTTTTTTTGCATATTCCACATTACTAATGTCAGTAGTGTGTCTATGCAAAATTTGGCCGTTCTAGCTAGTAAATTAAGGGGTTAAATGGCGGAAAAAATTGGCGTGGGCTCCCGCACAATTTTCTCCGCCAGAGTAGTAAAGTCAGTGACTGAGGGCAGATATTAATAGCCTGGAGAGGGTCCACGGTTATTGGCCCCCCCCCCTGGCTAAAAACACCTGCCCCCAGCCACCCCAGAAAAGGCACATCTGGAAGATGCGCCTATTCTGGCACTTGGCCACTCTCTTTCCATTCCCGTGTAGCAGTGGGATATGGGGTAATGAAGGGTTAATGCCACCTTGTTATTGTAAGGTGACATTAAAGGGACACTGTCACCTGAATTTGGAGGGAACAATCTTCAGCCATGGAGGCGGGGTTTTGGGGTTTTTGATTCACCTTTTCCTTACCCGCTGGCTGCATGCTGGCTGCAATATTGGATAGAAGTTCATTCTCTGTCCTCCATAGTACACGCCTGCACATGCCTGCAATCTTGCCTTGTGCAGGCATGTACTACGGAGGACAGAGAATGAACTTCAATCCAATATTGCAGCCAGCATGCAGCCAGCGGGTAAGGAAAGGGTGAATCAAAAACCCCAAAACCCCGCCTCCATGGCTGAAGATTGTTCCCTCCAAATTCAGGTGACAGTGTCCCTTTAAGTCAAATTAATAATGGAGAGGCGTTAATTATGACACCTATCCATTAATAATCCAATACTAGTAAAGGGTTAAAAAAAAACACACACACATTATTAAAAATTAATTTAATGAAAAAATAACAAAGGTTGTTGTATTAATTTATTCTACTCTCAATCCACTCACTGAAGACCCTCAATCTGTAAATAAAAAAAAATAATAAACCAACAATATACATACCTTCTGAGGATCTGTCACGTCCAACGATGTAAATCCATCTGAAGGGGTTAAAATATTTTGCAGCCACGAGCTCCGCTAATGCAGCTGCTCATGTCTGCAAAACCCCGGAGATTGTAGGTAAAGTAGGTCATCTATATATATGATTGTCTAAGGGTTTTTCCGTCTGTCTGTCTGTCTTTCTGTCTGTCTGTCCTGGAAATCCAGGCTCTCTGATTGGTCGAGGCCGCCAGGCCTCGACCAATCAGAGACCGGCACAGCATCGACGTAGAAATCCCGCGTCTCTGATTGGTCGAGCAACGGGCACAGCGACGATGATGTCATAAAGGACGTAGACATCCCGCGTCTCTGATTGGTCGAGGCCGCCAGGCCTCGACCAATCAGCAATGGGCACAGCGACGATGATGTCATAAAGGACGTAGACATCCTGCGTCTCTGATTGGTCGAGGCCGCCAGGCCTCGACCAATCAGCAATGGGCACAGCGACGATGATGTCATAATGGTTGCCATGGCGACGATGATGTCATAAAGGTTGCCTCGATCAATCAGCGACGGACACAGTCTGCCGCGAATTCTGGAATCATCATTGTCCATATATTACAGGGACATGCATATTCTAGAATACTCGATGCGTTAGAATCGGGCCACAATCTAGACATATATACATACGTTATATAGACATAGAAATCCCGCGTCTGATTGGTCGAGGCCGCCAGGCCTCGACCAATCAGCAACAGGCACAGCGACGATGATGTCATAAAGGACGTAGACATCTCACGTTTCTGATTCAGCGACGGGCACAGTATCGACGTAGATGTCATAATGGTTGCCATGGCGACGATGATGTCATAAAGGTTGCCTCGACCAATCAGCGACGGGCACAGTCTGCCGCGAATTCTGGAATCATCATTGTCCATATACTATGGGGACATGCATATTCTAGAATACCCGATGCGTTAGAATCGGGCCACCATCTAGTTGACCTATATTTACCTGCATTTGCAGTGAGGCGCCCTCTGCTGGCTGTTCCTAGATCATGGGAACTTTCCTAGAAAGTTCCCTGGCTTGAGATCATAAGAGGGCGCCCTCTGCTGGTTGTCCTCATATGAACTCGAGCCAGGGAGCTTTCTAGGAAAGTTCCCACGATCTAGGAACAGCCAGCAGAGGGCGCCTCACCGCAAATGTAGGTAAATATAGGTCAATGACCTCTTTTACCTTCATTCCCTGGGGTTTTGCAGCCACGAGCATCAATGCATTAGCGCAGCTCGTGGCTGCAAAATATTTTAACCCCTTCAGATGGATTTACATAGTTGGACTTTACAGATCTGCGGAAGGTAAGGATATTGTTGTTTTTTTTTTTTTTTTTTTTTACAGAACGAGGGTCTTCAGTGATTGGAATGGGCGTTCAATAAAATATTACAACAACCTTTGTTTTTATTTCATTAAAATAATTTTTAATAATGTGTTTGTGTATTTTTTTAATCCTTTACTACTATTGGATTAATAATGGATAGGTGTCATAATTGACGCCTCTCCATTATTAATTTGGCTTAATGTCACCTTACAATAGCAAGGTGGCATTAACCCTTCATTACCCCATATCCCACCGCTACACGGGAATGGGAAGAGAGTGGCCAAGTGCCAGAATAGGCGCATCTTCCAGATGTGCCTTTTCTGGGGTGGCTGGGGGCAGGTGTTTTTAGCCATGGGGGGCCAATAACCGTGGACCCTCTCCAGGCTATTAATATCTGCCCTCAGTCACTCGCTTTACTACTCTGGCAGAGAAAATTGTGTGGGAGCCCACGCCAATTTTTTCCGCCATTTAACCCTTTAATTTAGTAGATAGAACGGCCAAATTTTGCATATACACACTACTAACATTAGTAGTGTAGAATATGCAAAAAAAATGGGAATATGACATGGTTTACTGTATGTAACCAGGTCTCATATCATGTCAGGTTTAGGAAGGAGAGAGCAAAAGTCGGCAATTGAATTGCTGGTCCGTGTGTGAGCCGTATTTTTGGGGCTTCCATAGACTTTCATTGACGTTTTATTTGCGCAATACGGTGACAAACGCAGCATGCTGCGATTTTCTACGGCCGTAGAAAGCCGTATAATACTGATCAGTTTAATACGGCAGATAGGAGCAGGGGCATAGAGAATAATTGTGCCGTATGTTTTGCGAGTTTTACGGACGTAGTTTCTGCACTCTTACGTCCGTAAAACTCGCAAGTGTGACGCCAGCCTCACACCACAAGGTTTAACTAAAATTAAAAAAAACCTTCCCTAATCCAGGCCCGGACGAGTAAAGCGGGGACAGAGGACCAATGCATTGATGTCATCGCACCGGTGCACGCCGATACAGTTGAAAGTAGTGGTAGCTCTGGGTGGGCCACTCCAAGAGCGGGGCTTGTGTCTCCCAGAAGCTACACTACTGATATAGACTCTGATAATACTCCACTCACCTCCAGAGCTGCATGCACAATTTAGTGTTGGCCTTTATTTTCTGCTGCTTTGCGGGCTGTAGAGATCACACAACGGAAACCAATATCTACAACAAGCAAACAGATTACAATTCTCTTTTTTTGAAAGTAGATTGGATAGTTGGAGCTGCAATGTGATTGGTCGCTTGCTGTAGGAAGCTTTTCTAATTTTCCTTTGCACTAAATCCAACTCCCAGAACGCAATGCACTACTGACTATGGAAAACTTCAGCAGAATTGTGAATGCAGCTCTGAAGGTGATTGGAGCATTCCCTGCACTATTAACACTGTTGCTATTCTTATGATCTTATGATTATAAGCCCCTGGAATAAAGTGAGGGTAAAATCTGGGACATGATGATGAGAGTGGAGACGCAGCGCCATGTAATGCGCCGAGGATGGTAAAGCCGCGTCCATTAGCCAATTGTCCCGTGACGACCTCCAGATGATATTCGGCTATTCAGACACCTGTTGTCTCCATGAGATCCCATTAAAGTGTCTGATGAGTGTGTAATCCTGCCCTCCATCATCAGCGCCTGCCGCCTTTTCACATGTTTCTTCGTTTTAAGTCGTAAATAAAGGCTAACGTTTTTTGATACCTGACGCCATAACTCGGGGGTCTGACGTTTGCGCCCACAGCTGGTGCGGCACATGTGGGGTTTATTCTTGTAGGATGTAAGTGTGCGCTATGGATTCATGTTTCTTCATTCTCTCTGTGTCATGGCCCCCCATAATGGTCGGCACCCAACTTTTCCACGCACAGATACAACTAAAGTGACTTGAAAGCCGAGGGGTAGAGGTAGAGTCCTGCAGGTTGTATGACCCCGGGGATTCCGTGGTGCACATCCAGAAGGAACATGACTCTATAAATTCGCTAGGCGACCTGCGTCCGCTCGGTACTCCTCCATGTTTTACCTTCCGTGAAGTCGTCTCATTATCTCCTTTCTAAGAACAAAGTCAGAAGTTTCCAGGAGGACGAGCAGCTCCGGCGAAAGTCGGCGAACGCAGCGTAACCTTTTCATCATTGTCCATACAGATCTGTGTCACCCGGGAATTGCTCAGCTCTGTGCACAGAACGATGTTCTGTGAAGGTCAAAGCCGCTCGGTTTCTGATTGCGGAGGGTTTGTACGCAGCCGGTTCTGTCGGTGCAGTACTGTACACGGACTGTGAGATATCTGGTGCTGGGCCTGCTGTCGCCTGTCGCTATCATGATTGCAGCCTGGACCCCAGATTCAGACTCAGTTCATTGGCAGCAAACTAAATGTGACGTTTCCCAGAAAGTTGGTTGTTCTGCTCGGACGTCTCTCCCGACCCACAAAGACTAATGAAGAAAAGTGAGAGAAGGGGGTCACAAAATAAGATTATGCAGGAAGGAACAAGGTGAAGAGGAAGACCATCGAATCATTGGCTTGATACAATAAAGATAATGGTGGAGAAGATCCTAGTGACCTATGTAGGCTACACAAAACCGATCTTCCTAATAATAATAATCTTTATTTGTATAGGGCCAACATATTCCGCAGCGCTTTACAGTTTAACAGTTTCAAACACAACAGTCATAAGTAACAACGTTAACAATACAATAATTAAAGCGAAATAAAACGACCCTGCTCGTGAGAGCTTACAATCTACAATGAGGTGGGGGAGATACAAAGCACAGGTGTGTATTTACAATGATGTATTTACAATGATGGTCCAGCCATCTTCAGGGGGTGGGGGATGGATGGGGATAGTGAATGGGCTACACACACACACAAACATAAAATGACTTTGATTAGTGAACATGATAGGCCGCTCTGAACAAATGTGTTTTGAGGGAGCGCCTAAAATTATGCAAATTGTTCCTACAGAGCGATCATCTGACAAGATGCCATGGCTCAGGATTTAGCCAACGGCCGTTAAAGAAGAGGTTGCCACTCGCCTGCCCTGCCACCGCAGCTCCCCGCCTGCTCCTCCAGTCTTTGGATCTTCCGCCACGGACTAGACCTAACATGGACACATCATTAACATTCATGCCAGGTCACGGGAGGATCTGCAGGGCGATGAGTATAATATTTTATTATTTTTTTAACCCCTTCCTGGTTCTAAAAAGGGTCCAACAAAATGTCGGCCAGAATCTGACATTTTTGGGGAAACTTGTAATGATTTTGATTAGTTATAAATGCTTTCACCCCTCTTTATTCAGGACTCATTTTGTTTGCAGTGTAACAAACGATCAGGACCGGAGGGAGGCTTGTGCTGATGTTTGGCTCGCAGAGGACCGTCTGTGCCAACACACAGGGGCGGATTATAAGAGGGTCAATCTCGGCGGTAGCCCAGGGCCCAGTGCTGTGGGGGGGCCCTGGGCTACCGCACAGATTGCCTGCCGCCATCAGGGCATTACTGCCCGTGCCCTGACTGGCATATCATTTATGGGCCCGGTGGACAGAGAGAGGGGGCCCGCATCGGGCCCCTTCTCATCTGCTCACTGGGCCCCTACCGGCGCTTTGGCGGTTTCCTATTGATGTGCGGGCGCGCACCCGCACGTCAATAGTTAACAACAGCCGCCAGCCAATTAGAGGCTGGCAGCTGAAGTCGGCCGCAGGCGCAGCGCACACGTCGCCGGCGTCTGACGTCATTGTCAGTTGCTGGTGAGTGCGGGCTGCTGGAGGGAACTCGCCGCCTGGAGCGCTGGTCAGGTGAGGAGAACTCGGTTTGTTTATTTTATTTTTTTTTGCTAACCCAACGGCAATCCGGGCGGGCCAGATTGCTGGACAGTCAGTGACACTGTCTGACTGGGGGCAATATGCTGGAGCCGGAGGACACACTGGGGCAGATGATAGCTGGACACCCTGGGGCAATGCTGGAAACACTGGGGCACACTGCTGGACACACTGGGGGCAATGCTGGAGACACTGGGGCAGATGATTGCTGGACACACTGGGGCAATGCTGAAGACACTGGGGCAGATTGCTGAACACACTGGGGCAATATGCTGGACACACTGTCTGTGGGCAATGCTGGACACACTGGGGGTAATATGCTGGGCACACTGGGGCAGATTGCTGGACACACTGGGGGCAATGCTGGACACTCTGGGGCAATATACTGGACATACTGGGGCGGGACTGGAGGCATGAGCAGAATATAGATACAGGGCATTATTGGAGACACGGGGCAGAATGAAAGACATGGGGCAAGATTGGATCATGGTGCAGGATGGATATGATGGAGACAGATGGGGCAGGATAGGGAGATCATATGGGGTAGAATGGATACTCATGAGGGCAGGATGGGAGAACATATGGCTGGAGCAGGAATGAGATACACGGGGCCAGGATGGGGAATACTATTACCATAGGAGCTAATTAAGGGATATTATTACTGCAGTGATGTATTTATTTTATTGTTTGAGTATACTGCTTTAAATCGAGGGGGGGGGGGGCGGGGGGGCGGTCCTGTTACTGTGCAGAGTGACACAATATCGCCTTTTTTTCTCCATGTGATGTAATGTAGAAATTGGGAAAAATGAAGTAACGTGTTCTGCAAGCGGACCTTGAGATAACTGTGTTATTTCCTTCAGAAACGAGCCCTGGCTGGAAGAAATGATGGCGGTCTGTGCTGGATGAAAGAAGAAGGACTTCACCTAGAGACGTCACTGGTGAGTCAGTGTTACCTATACACTGACACTATACACTGTTTACTATATACAGAGCTCCTGTGTATAATGTCACCAGTGATCGCTGTATTACCTCTACACAGACACTGCATACTAGGTACAGATCTCCTGTGAATACTTTCACTTATGGTGATAGTATTGTGTTTTTTTTATTTTTTATTACTGATCAGTATTGTAGTATTCAGTCACTATGTGGTGGTAATATGTGGTCTGGAAATGGTGTTGTGGTATTTGTCCCTTGTATATGCTATTTGGTCACCAAGTGGTGGTAATATGTGATCTTGACATGGTGCGGTGGTATTTGTTCCTTGTATGTGATATTATTCGATCACTGTGGTTGTAATTTGTGGTCTGGTCATGGTGCGGTGGTATTTGTTCCTTGTATGTGATATTGGTCATTTTAAAAATTGAAAAATAAATCAAAATATACCTAAATTGTATTGCATATTTTAACAAATATTTAATAGGCTACAGTAGAGTAGGGCCCGGCCATTTTTCTGGAATAATCTGGTTCAGATATATCATGACCCCCGTCACATGACCCCCGTCACATGACCCCCGTCACATGACCCCCGTCACATGACCCCCGTCACATGACCCCCGTCACATGACCCCCGTCACATGACCCCCGTCACATGACCCCCGTCACATGACCCCCGTCACATGACCGGGGGGGCCCACAGTGTCTGAACAGCCCGGGGCCCTGGCTACCCTTAATCCACCCCAGCCGACACATAACAAACTATCAGGATTTCTTGCTGGGTTATGCTCACAGAGCATTGTCTGAACTGGGCACAATTGTAACAAACCCACAGCTGTGTGAGCAGGACTGGGATGGGTTCCAGTATCTGAACACATGCAGTAATGTTTCCATTCACATGTGGATACAATGTAACAACTTGTATTTGTAAATATGGCACATATGAATGTGTCTTCAGAGCGGTGCCCCTGATTTTGGGCTACTGATGAGTGAGTGGTGCAGCTGCCAACCAAATGCCACAAAGCAAACCCCCATCATCCTCTCACAGCTGACGCGCAGTATAACCCCAATTGTTCTGGAGACCCCTGACTGTCGCAGGATTTCATTTTCTTCCAAATCAAATCCTGAATTTGAAACATCATAGCGTCAGGGCGACCTGGGAACATTCCTTCCTCGTATTCGGTTACTTGGTGAGGACGTGCCCGGTCCGAGGGGCAACATTAACCCTTCCAGGCCGAGGCCTCTCGGAGGCGAGCGCAGGTGGTTGTTCTGTCGGCCAGTGTGGGCATTACGGGGTTAAGGGCTTCATATTGGATTTGATACTTCAACGTTCATTTGCATTCCAATTACCCAGCATTCCCAGTGGTGTGGAGAGACTCGTGTGCGGTTTAATTACAGCGTTGGGAGATCCGCTCCTGTCATTGCGGAAAGCTTTCACCTAGTGCCAGCGAGTCGTGATCCTAATGTTTGCAAGTAAACTCTTAATGGGGGGAGGGGCCCCGAGGGTCTCTAACCCCTTGGGTGGGAATATTTGCCCAATGTAAATGGAAAGTTGAGTTACGCAGTTAACTCTTCTCGTGCCAGGCACCTTAGTTCATGACCTCGGCAGTGCAGGTAAGGGAGTGGATCTGTGGAGTCATGGGTTAGGCATGTTGCTCTTAGATTTTGGGTGGAGGTCCCATTGCTGTCAGGTTGTCATATTTTACAGTAAACGTTAACGTAGTGTCAGCTCATGTCTCTGCCTCCATGTCTGACCCGTGACAGGTCTGTAAGAGGCAGAGGAAAGATGAAGGTTCTCCAATAAGACTTTGCAGACAAAAACAAACCTTTCCTTTGTGGAGGAGACGTCTTTCATCTTTCTGCTGACAGCGATCCGACAGGAATTATCTCCAGTCATTTGCGCAGGACGCGGAGTCTACCTGCACGGATTACCCCATAGACCACACCGGGAAGTGGGAGAGATGTCATGGTGCCACTGTCAGCCAATGGATCCAGGAACTGAAGGGTTAAGTCATTCCCAGTCCGTATAAATCCCTGGACCTTGCCATACAGTTACATTTGTTCCTGGAGAAGTTGGGTGACACGGATGATATAGTATCGCGTGTCACCCCACTTACCACCCCCTGCTGCAATACTATAGCCCATAAGACTGTGTTCACACATCACCATTTTACGTCAGTATTTCACCAGGAACGTTTCCAACACACAGACAGGTGTCCGTCTTTCAATCATAGTTTTTCTCTGAAAGTTCCAGTCCCGGTTCTGGCATCCTTACACTGATGCAACTTGTGGGAATGAGGCCTGACGCAGGGGACACTTACTTTATCCTCCATCAGATGACCGCCCAATGTAAAGACGACACTTCCCACAATGCAAAGCTCTGTGCAGACACTGGACAAGCAGGGAATGCTGGGAGATTGCTGGCACAGAGGAAAAAACCTCCTTGTGTGAACAAGCCGTCACAGTGATGGAGACTTCTGGCGTCTTGTGCTCTCGCTGTTTATTGCTTCTTTGCGAATGTGATACTTCAAGCCATTGCTTCTTTCCCCATTTATATGAATGGATGCAAAGATGCTGAAAGAACTGATGTGCTGCAGATATGGAAAAGGAAAATGCCTAAAAAATGCACAGATTTTGCACAGTAGTTTTCCTTTCAATACTGGTGTTTGGTGCAGACAAATCTGCTGCAAATACTCGTGTGCACATGGCCATAAGCTCTGCGGGTGGAAGGGATCTTGTCATTTTTATGTTCATATTATTCTTTGGTACAGAGGAGTTAAAGGGTTTTTCCTACTTGGGTAGTGTCCTCCCTGGGTCCCACGCCGGCTCCCTGGCAGTGCTCCTGTGAGTCACCCACCAGGCCCGTGGGGTTCTCGGTACCGGGTCCAGTCACAATTAAAGGGGTGGTCACAGTGGCAGCGACCTGGTCTGTGGCCATGGGCGCCCAAGTAAAAGCAAAAGGACTTTTAAGGCCTTTTAAAGGAGTTGTAATAAAGTTTGTGTTTGTGACGCCACCTGTGGTTCTCGGTCAGAGGGGACCGACGCTGCTTAAAGGGGTCCTCTGGGGTGATATTACTGCTGCAAAGATGGTGACGCTTCCTACAGGTGAAGCGGGGTCCCCAGGGCTCCCAATGTGTATGGCAAGGGTGGTGAATGCTGGCAAATAAACGGAGGACACAAGGTTGTAATGTCTTTACCTGGTTTATTGGTGGTAGCAGGCCACAGTCCAGGGTACCAGGAACAGGTGGTGATATGGCAGGGCCGGCGTCAGCACCCGGGCAAGTGTCGGGGCCCTGACAAGACAGGGGGGCCCACTCACGCAGTCATACATCCATCTGGCCGCTTTAACCCTTTCTACCCTTTCAATTTTCCCTGCCTGGCACAAGCATCTTCTCAGTCAGTGCAGGGCCAGGCACATAGGGGTTAAGGACACAGCCAGCATGACATTGTGGGCGGAGAGTTCACCTGCTCTGCTCTCCTGGCTGTGTGCAGTGCTGAACTAATCAGGCACAGGCAGATTCCGGACTGGAGGAGCTGCTACCGGCACCTGAGTGAGTGCCATGCTATATCGCCGTATATTCTGACAGTCTGGGTGACCTGGGGGGGCGGCTATGGGCTGGGCGGCTGCAGCTGACATATATATATATATATATATATATATATATACACTACAGCAGCAGCCCAGCCCAGGCCCCCAGCACAGCCTGTATAGATACAGTGTATCTATAATATAACGCTGGGAGCGTCACTCTGTCTGAAGCCTTTATAGACTGCGCAGGCGCAAGCGCCGGCGCAGTCTGGCCCCCACAGAGTGACGCTCCCAGGAGATCGCGTTATGCGTAAACTCAGAATGCATACCGCGATCTCCACCGGACAGTCAGTGACCGCCAGGAGGGTAAGTATATTCACCTGTCCCCCGTTCCAGCGCTGCGTGCGTCTCCGTCTCCCGGCTCCTCTGCTGTGACAGTTCAGAGGGCGCGAGAAGCGCTTAATGCGTGCCGGCACCGCCCTCTGACTTACCAGTCACAGGCAGAGGAGCCGGAGTGTGTCTTCAAGAAAATGGCGCCAGAAAGCGCAGACGCCGATTCCTGCTGCCGGAATCGGCGCCTGGGCAGTCCGCGCTTTCCGGCGCCATTTTCTTGAAGACACACCTGCAGTGGAGCCGGACGATAGGCGAGTATGTTTTTTTTGTTTTTTTTTATATGGCAGCAGCATACGGGGGCATACACACTGGAGCGTTTTATGGGGGGCATATCATACAATGGTGGCGCAGGATGGGAGCAGCACATGACAGAACGAGCGCAGGATGGCAGCAGCACATGACAGAACGGGCGCAGGATGGCAGCAGCACATGACAGAACGGGCACAGGATGGCAGCAGCACATGACAGAACGGGCGCAGGATGGGAGCAGCACATGACAGAACGGGTGCAGGATGGTAGCAGCACATGACAGAACGGGCGCAGGATGGGAGCAGCACATGACAGAACAGGGGAGCAGGATGGGAGCAGCACATGACAGAACGGGCGCAAGATGGCAGCAGCACATGACAGAACGGGCGCAGGATGGCAGCAGCACATGACAGAACGGGTGCAGGATGGCAGCACATGACAGAACGGACGCAGGATGGCAGCAGCACATGACAGAACGGGGGCACAGGATGGGAGCAGCACATGACAGAATGGGGGCGCAGGATGGAGCAGCACATGACAGGATGGGGATGCAGGATTGGAGCAGCACATGAAAGGATGGGGATGCAGGATGGAGCAGCACATGTCAGGATGGGGATGCAGGATGGAGCAGCACATGACAGGATGGGGGCGCAGGATGGGAGCAGCACATGACAGGATGGGGACGCAGGATGGAGCAGTACATGACAGGATGGGGGTGCAGGATGGAGCAGCACATGACAGAATGGGGGCGCAGGATGGAGCAGCACATGACAGGATGGGGACGCAGGATGGAGCAGCACATACCAGGATGGAGACCATATACCAATATAAATGCTCGCCACCCGGGCGTAGAACGGGTTCAATAGCTAGTATAATATATATATACAGGACATGTGCTGGGGGCCTGGGCTGGGCGGCTGTTGAAGTATATACACCGCACAGTACCTCTCCCCTGTATATATACACTGCACAGTACCTCTCCCCTGTATATATACACCGCACAGTACCTCTCCCCTGTATATATACACTGCACAGTACCTCTCCCCTGTATATATACACTGCACAGTACCTCTCCCCTGTATATATACACTGCACAGTACCTCTCCCCTGTATATATACACCGCACAGTACCTCTCCCCTGTATATATACACTGCACAGTACCTCTCCCCTGTATATATACACTGCACAGTACCTCTCCCCTGTATATATATACTGCACAGTACCTCTCCCCTGTGTATATATATACTGCACAGTACCTCTCCCCTGTATATATACACTGCACAGTACCACTCCCCTGTATATATACACCGCACAGTACCTCTCCCCTGTATGTATACACTGCACAGTACCTCTCCCCTGTATATATACACCGCACAGTACCTCTCCCCATGTATATATATACTGCACAGTACCTCTCCCCTGTATATATATATATATATATATATACTACACAGTACCTCTCCCCTGTATATATATACTGCACAGTACCTCTCCCCTGTATATATACACTGCACAGTACCTCTCCCCTGTACATATATACAATGCACAGTACCTCTCCCCTGTATATATACACCGCACAGTACCACTCCCCTCTATATATAATCCGCACAGTACCACTCCTCCTGTCCTGTATATATACACCGCACAGTACCTCTCCCCTGTATATATACACTGCACAGTACCACTCCCCTCTATATATACTCTGCACAGTACCTCTCCCCTGTATATATACACCGCACAGTACCACTCCCCTCTATATATACTCCGCACAGTACCACTCCTCCTGTCCTGTATATATACACCGCACAGTACTTCTCCCCTGTATATATACACTGCACAGTACCACTCCCCTCTATATATACTCTGCACAGTACCTCTCCCCTGTATATATACACCGCACAGTACCTCTCCCCTGTATATATACACCGCACAGTACCACTCCTCCTGTCCTGTATATATACACTGCAGAATTTACAATAGCTATCACTCATGTAAGAAGTGAATTATGGCATTGGACTATACCTATATTTCTCTGCTGTATCTGGGCATCATGAATCGTGGTATGTGTTAAAGGGGGGGCCCACTGAGACTCTTTCGCCCGGGGCCCTCAAAAACCTGGAGCCGGCCCTGTGATATGGTCCGGCCGGCCTGGAGGCAAAGGTGGATCCCTCTCCCAGGTGAGGTCCATAAGCTTTCATACTCGCGCTCGTAATGCGAGGTCCTTGCTGCCTGTGGCTCCCTAACAAAGTCCTCTCTCTCCTGTCCTGGGACAGTTACCCGTATGGTGGGCAGTGAGAGTGTTTTTATAGGGTCTCTCCACAACCCAGGCTCCTAGTGTACTGCTTCACCTCCAGGTGTGGGTACGGAAAAATTACTTAAAGTCTTTTGCCCTCCGGTTCTGCTGTGCAACCTAGATTTCAACACCGCCTCGGGCTCCCGGTGCCCAGTTCCTGTGCTTCGGCTCAGACAGTGCCCGCTCACAGTTCCCCTCTAAGCCCGTTCCGTCTCCTGTGCTTCGTTCCTCAGATGCTCACTACATTCCAACCCTTCAGGTTATCTTCCTTTCCTGGAGCTGCAGCTCACACGTGGCTGCACGACCCCACTCTCTGCTCTCAGTCCTCCCTTCTCCACTGTCTCTGAACAACTAACTCCTCCTCCAGGCCAGAAAACATATATCTGGGGGAAGCTCCCCTGAATCTGGGTTCAGAACTCCCTCTTGCCTGGATTCAGAATGTGTTGCATGTAGGTGCTTTACCTGATAAAGGAAATACTCCTTGCCTCCAAGCATGATATCGCCCTCCCTGAAAATGAAGGCAACATCACTGTAACAACTGGTTACCTGGGGTGTTAGACCTTTCCCCCCCCCCCCCCCCCCCCCGTTAAGTCCAGTACTCCCAGACTGGGAAAAGAAAAAACAACAGTACAGGTTAAGATGTAAACATTTTTGGACATACATGTCAACAGGTTCAGCTGGTCAAAACTTAGGCTTCCCTTTATGGGAGGTACTTGGCTTGAACGTTGCATAATATGAAATTTACATAAGTGCACACAGGTGAAAATTGCAAACATTTTAATAACAGGATGTCATTGTGCACCAATAATGGCAATGATACGGGGGACCCGTCATAAACCCCAACGTTGGTCTTGGGTGGCTACAAAGCATAACAGCCAGACCTGGTCTTCAGCTGCACCAGACAGTTTTTCTTCGGTCTGTTAAAGCAAATAAGGTAACCAGGGGTTCCACACCCTGTCGGCATGCTAAAACCAAAGAGGTGCCAACTATTTACAAGTGAACTTTCTCAGGGCAGATCCTGGTGTCCACAACTTCCTGACTGGGGAAGTTCTTTGGTATATGTGTCTACTGGTGACTCCGTAGGAAACAGTCCATCAA
The DNA here is from genome assembly GCF_032444005.1 of Ranitomeya imitator. Classification (NCBI taxonomy): domain Eukaryota; kingdom Metazoa; phylum Chordata; class Amphibia; order Anura; family Dendrobatidae; genus Ranitomeya; species Ranitomeya imitator. The sequence goes on from NC_091282.1 coordinate 774,825,490, forward strand.
CAGGGGTTTGTGTAGCCACTCCACTCTCAGTGGCTACACGGGTATTGGTACATGGTCCTGGGCACCATTTAACAAGTAGGGCATAATATCCCCTTTCACCATGGTGCCATGTAAAGGTTACTTTGTCTCCTGGAAAAAGGCCACGGTCAGGGTGTTCCTTTAAGAGGTGTGACTCTACGTCTCTGTGGTTTACAACAGTTCAGTTGTTTCTCCAGGTCCATTAATAAACCCTCATCCTCTATCCAGGTTAAATGAAACTAAAGTTCCTGATCTTATTTGTTCTTGATCTGCGGGTCTAGTTTTGTGGGACCTGGCTTTAGCCAGCATATTGCGTTCCTCCATAGCCTCCCATTTAGATCTACACTGCTTTTCTTCTGCAGCAAGTTTTAGTATTTGTTGTCTACAGTACTCTACTTTTTCTATCATTTTTACACTATTGGCTGCTGCTTGTGCCTCTACTGGGAATCCCATAAGGTCAGTTATAGAGTGCCTCCAGTGTATGGTTTCTTTTTGCCTAGACGCCTTCAGGGGTGAGGGTTCAGGTACCACTGGGTCAGTAAGTGCTTCCCCCAGATCTGTCATGAGGTCACAGGTTACTGTAGGGGTAACTACCTGGCCAGGCGTTAAGGTTGGCGGGGATGCTAGGGGTCCTACCATGGATTCCTCAGCTACCGGGGCAGTTTGCATATCTGTGTCCTCTTCCACCTCTGCTGGGGTCAGATACGCTTGTCGCAGGGCCTGGTGCTGTGGTGTTGTCATCTCCGTCGGCAGTGTCTCACTTTATGGCTCCGCTGAGGTCAAGGGTGCGAGCTCCGGGTATTTCATCAGCGCTGCCATCTTTTTCAGCAGTGCCGCTCTTTCTTGCTTTGCTGGGATTGTTAGCGCTGGTGGTAAGTTCCGTTGCTGTGCGGTGCTTTACATGGTAAAGGAAATCCTCCTTGCCTCCAAACATAATATCGCCCTCCCAAAAAGGAAGGCAACATCACTGTTACAACCGGTTACCTGGGGTGTTACACCTGTCTCTGAGCAGCGACGTGGAGCTGGCACTGGACCCAGGGAGGGTGAATACACAATGTGGGTTTTATTTTAGTTTTTTTCTACAGTATATGTGATCCACTTTCCTAAAATTGGACTATCCCTTTAAGTGAAGGAAAAATAAAGTTCCCGTCATCCTGGGCTGTGATGTCTGTGTGTATCCGCTGATCTTTCCGCGTCGCAGCCGTCACTCAACCTGCTGAAATATAGCAAGTTCTCAGCTGCTTCCCGGACGTATCAGTCATTACAGTCATTGATTTGCCACCTTGGCTGATAAGTTGCTGGGAGCTGAATGGAGAAAGTCCGATCCCCGGATCATCAGATTTGTCCTGAGCGACATTATTCTGGGGGTGTTGGGAGAACTGTCACCAGCGACATTGGTCTCTGCACCCATTCCTCAGTGGCAGTCACATCTCTGCTCTTCAAGGGCCCACCAGTAACACTGACTCTGGGGGCCACTGCTCTGCTACATCCAAACATTACTTTCTCCTCTGTCCCACATTATGCTGCCTCTATATAATAATAATAATAATAATAATATGGTTACTTTGTTACACTGAAGCTGCCACTGTCTGTACATAGAGAATCAAGTGTCTGCTCATATAAGGTGTTAGGGTCCCACCGGAGGATTTACCTGCTCTCCGATGGGCCAGTCCAAGCCGGTCACTGTTTGTGAAGAAAGAGGCACAATTCTGCTTTAATATTTTTTCGCTCAGTGACTGTTTCTTGTAGAAGGACCCGCTGTGGTACCCTCATACAACTACTCACACCAAGCTAACCAAGAAGCTCTGAGGAAGATGAGAGTAGTCAGCGGACCACACTCCAGCCCCAGGCTCCTCACCAGGCAGCGTTCTCGGGAAATGATTGTTACATTATTGCAGCTTTAGATGTTCATTGAGTCAATTCTTTGTATCAATTTCATAAAGCTGTTTCATTGCCTCTTTAGGAAATGTCGCTGCCATGAAAAGCAGTCAGCGTCCGTCAGGTGCGGGATAGGGTTACCATAGAGGCAGCTCAGCCAGAAAATCCTTCAGCTCAAACAATCATTCTTTCCTATTCAGCCCCAGGCAGCCCCGCTTATCTCCATTCCTCATCTGCAGGTGACATCATGGATTTGTCCACTTTCTTCTACCTTTCAGGGGAGATTATGATCTCATTATCCAAATATTTGCAAATGCTTAAAAGGGTGTAATGTTCTGCAGGAACCCTGACTGAAGACCTTCTCCTCAGCCGCTTATCTGCCTCTCATCTTACACTAACTAATAGATTTCCTCTTCCAATTCACCTTATGTAAAGTCAGGATTGTGTCTCAAAGGCAGGAAACACGAAAGATGGCGGCTGTCAAATGGAAGGGATCATTCTGCGGGTGTATTGTAGGAGGGCAGTATGGGGGGCTTTATTACATGTGCAGAGTATGGGGGCTTTATTACATGTGCAGAGTATGGGGGGCTTATTACATGTGCAGAGTATGGGGGCTTATTACATGTGCAGAGTATGGAGGCTTATTACATGTGCAGAGTATGGGGGCTTATTACATGTGCACAGTATGGGAGGCTTTATTACATGTGCACATTATAGGAAGCTTTATTACACATGCAGAGTATGGGGATCTTTATTACATGTGCAGAGTATGGGGGCTTATTACATGTGCAGAGTATAGTGAGCTTTATTACATGTGCAGAATATGGGGGGCTTTATTACATGTGCAGAGTATGGGGCTTTATTACATGTGCAGAGCATGGAAGGCTTTATTACATGTGCTGAGAATGGGGGCTTTATTACATGTGCACATTATGGGGGGCTTTATTATTAAGAATTGGTCCTAGCACAGATCCCTGCATTCCCCACTGCTCCCAGTACAGATCCCTGTGGTCCCCATTGCTCCCAGTACAGATCTGTGGTCCCCACTGCTCCAAGTATAGATCTCTCCGATCTCCACTCCTCGAATGCCCACTTCATGGCCAACAACTCTCGATTGCCAACATCATAATTGCGCTCAGCAGGCGAGAATTTTCTAGAAAAGAAGGCACAGGGTTTCCTCACTGAGCCATCAGAACTTCTTTGCGACAAAACAGCCCCTGCTCCAATCTCAGAAGCATCAACCTCAACCTGAAACGGGAGCGAAACATCTGGCTGGCACAACACAGGGGCAGAAGAAAAACGACGCTTCAACTCCTGAAAAGCCTCTACAGCTGCAGAGGACCAATTGACCACATCAGCACCTTTCTTGGTCAAATCAGTCAACGGTTTAGCAATACTAGAAAAATTAGCGATGAAGCGACGGTAAAAATTAGCAAAGCCCAGGAACTTCTGCAGGCTCTTCACAGATGTCGGCTGAGTCCAATCGTAAATGGCCTGAACTTTAACAGGGTCCATCTCGATAGTAGAAGGGGAAAAAATGAAACCCAAAAATGAAACCTTCTGAACTCCAAAGAGACACTTTGACCCCTTCACAAACAAGGAATTCGCACGGAGGACCTGGAACACCATTCTGACCTGCTTCACATGAGACTCCCAATCATCCGAAAAGACCAAAATGTCATCCAAATATACAATCATAAATCTATCCAGGTACTCTCGGAAGATGTCATGCATAAAGGACTGAAACACAGATGGAGCATTAGAAAGCCCGAATGGCATAACCAGGTACTCAAAATGGCCCTCGGGCGTATTAAATGCCGTTTTCCATTCATCGCCCTGTTTAATTCGCACAAGATTATACGCCCCTCGAAGATCTATCTTGGTGAACCAACTAGCCCCCTTAATCCGAGCAAACAAATCAGACAGCAGCGGCAAAGGATACTGAAATTTGACTGTGATCTTATTAAGAAGGCGGTAATCAATACAAGGTCTCAAAGAGCCATCCTTCTTGGCCACAAAAAAGAACCCTGCTCCCAATGGTGACGACGACGGGCGAATATGACCCTTCTCCAAGGATTCCTTTATATAACTCCGCATAGCGGCGTGCTCTGGCACAGATAAATTAAACAGACGGCCCTTAGGAAACTTACTACCAGGAATCAAATTAATAGCACAATCGCAATCCCTATGAGGAGGTAGGGCACCGGATTTGGGCTCTTCAAATACATCCCGGTAATCTGATAAAAACTCAGGGACTTCAGAAGGAGTGGAAGGCGAAATTGACAACAATGGAACATCACCATGTACCCCCTGACAACCCCAGCCGGACACAGACATAGATTTCCAATCCAACACTGGATTATGGACCTGTAGCCATGGCAACCCCAAAACGACCACATCATGCAGATTATGCAACACCAAAAAGCGAATATCCTCCTGATGTGCAGGAGCCATGCACATGGTCAATTGAGTCCAGTACTGAGGCTTATTCTTGGCCAAAGGCGTAGCATCAATTCCTCTCAATGGAATAGGATACTGCAAGGGCTCCAAGAAAAAACCACAGCGCCTGGCAAACTCCAAGTCCATCAAATTCAGGGCAGCGACTGAATCCACAAATGCCATAACAGAATAGGACGACAAAGAGCAAATCAGAGTAACGAAGAAAAGAAATTTAGACTGTACCGTACCAATGGTGGCAGACCTAGCGAACCGCTTAGTGCGCTTAGGACAATCGGAGATAGCATGAGTGGATTTACCACAGTATAAAAACACAGCCCATTCCGACGTCTGTGCTCCTGCCGTTCAGCTCTGGTCAAAGTCCTATCACACTGCATAGGCTCAGGCCTATGCTCAGAGAACACCGCCAGATGGTGCACAGCTTTGCGCTCACGCAAGCGCCGATCGATCTGAATGGCCAAGGACATAGACTCATTCAGACCAGCAGGCGTGGGAAATCCCACCATGACATCCTTAAGGGCTTCAGAAAGACCCTTTCTGAAAATTGCCGCCAGGGCACATTCATTCCACTGAGTAAGCACAGACCACTTTCTAAACTTCTGACAGTACACCTCCGCTTCATCCTGACCCTGACACAAAGCCAGCAAGATTTTCTCTGCCTGATCCACTGAATTTGGTTCATCATAAAGCAATCCAAGCGCCAGAAAAAACGCATCAACATCACACAATGCAGGATCTCCTGGACTCAAGGGAAAATGCCCAGTCTTGAGGGTCACCACGCAACAAAGAAATAATGATTTTTACTTGTTGAACGGGGTCACCAGAGGAGCGGGGTTTCAAAGCTAGAAACAGTTTACAATTATTTTTGAAATTCAAGAACTTAGATCTATCCCCAGAAAACAAATCAGGAATAGGAATTCTAGGCTCTAACATAGGATTCTGAACCACAAAATCTTGAATGTTTTGTACCCTTGCAGTGAGATGATCCACACAAGAGGACAGACCTTGAATGTCCATATCTACACCTGTGTCCTGAACCACCCAAAGTTTTAGGGGAGAAGAAAGACAAAACAAAGTGCAAAGAAAAAAAAATGGTCTCAGAACTTCTCTTATCCCTCTATTGAGATGCATTAATACTTTGGGCCAGCTGTACTGTTATGACCTGGTGGTTAGGAGCACCCGGCACGACCTGATAGTTAAACTCACGCAGGACAAGCTCTGGGATGTGGGAGCTCTGCTGACCGCAAGCCCTAATCCTATCACACACACTAAAAATAGCCTTGGAGCGTTCCTGACTCTCCCTAGATGCCTCTTCACAGCCTAAGAGTTAGCTAGCCCTAGAGATAGAAAATAAAGCCTACCTTGCCTCAGAGAAATTCCCCAAAGGAAAAGGCAGCCCCCCACATATATTGACTGTGAGTAAAGATGAAAGTCACAAACGCAGAAATGAAACAGGTTTCAGCAAAGGGAGGCCAGACTTACTAAACAGACAGAGGATAGGAAAGGTATCTTTGCGGTCAGCACAAAAAACTACAAAAGACCACGCAGAGTGTGCAAAAAGACCTCCGCACCGACTCACGGTGCGGAGATGCCACTCTGCATTCCAGAGCTTCCAGCTAGCAAGACAAAATCATGATAACCAGCTGGACAAGGAAACAACGAACAAATAATAACTATCAGGAACTTAGCTTCTGCTGGAGAAGACAGGTCACCAGAAAGATCCAAGAGCGAACTGAACCAATGCAGGAACATTGACAGCTGGCATGGAGTAACGATCTGAATGGAGTTAAATAGAGCAGCCAACCAAAGGATAAACCACGTCACCTGTGTAAGGAACCTCAGAAGCATCAGCTTCACTCACAGCCACCAGAGGGAGCCCATAGACAGAACTCGCCGAAGTACCATTCACGACCACAGGAGGGAGTTCGACAACAGAATTCACAACACGGTCCCCACTGCTCCCAGCACAGATCCCTGTGGTCCCCACTGCTGACTATATCCCATTTAGAGAACGTACCATTTATGACGACTCTTTGTTTCCTGTCATTTAGCCAATTCCTTATCTGCATATAGTCTCCCCCAGTCTCTGCTTATGGAGCTTCAGTATAAGGCTAGGTTCACACTACGTTAGTGCAGTCCATTCAACATATCCGTTAAACGGACTGCACTAACGCAAGTGCCAGTGCTTGCACAGCGCTAGCACAGATGGAGCTTCTGCTAGCTCCATCTGTGCTAGCAGTGATGGACCCAGAAACGCTGCAGCCCACGTCTCGGGTCCGTCACTCAAATGACGGCACATCGCTAGCGCACGCCCATTGTGGGCGTGCGCTAGAGATGCGTCCGACATTGCAGTCTATGGCGGCATTAACGGACTACGTTACACCGCGTTTCATAGCGCAATGTGAACCCAGCCTAAGGCTGTTATGTGGAACAGTATCAAATGCCTTTGCAAAGTCCAGATAAATCACATCCGCCACATTACCTACATCCAGATTTGCACTTACCCTCAAATAAAAGCCCAACATGTTGTCAGACATGACTTATACTTCATGAATCTGTGCTGGTTGCCAGTTATATTACTCTGTAATGTATTTCTGCCCTAAAAAACTGTGCACACTACTGATGTCAGGCTTACCGGACGGTAGTTGCCTGGATCCAACTTCTTACCTTTCTTACACAGATCCCAGACCACATCAGCCAATCCTGTGGCACTGACCCTGTTACAAAAGAGTCTAAGAATATCAGATACAGAGGTCTGTCAATTACTGAGCTCCAGGGGTGGATTAAGGGTAGCCAGGGCCCCGGGCTGTTCAGACACTGTGGGCCCCCCGGTCATGTGACGGGGTCATGCGACGGGGTCATCATATACCTGAACCAGATTATTCCAGAAAAATAGTTGCTGTGTGAAACTATAACCTGTCAAACATCAATTGATCTAGGCAATTTGCTATCACCATAAGTGCCAGTATTCACAGGAGATCTGTACTTAGTATGCAGTGTCTGTGTAGAGGTAAAACAATGATCACCGGTGACATTGTACACAGGACCACTGTATATAGTATACAGTGTATAGTGTCAGTGTATAGGTAACACTGACTCACCAGTGACGTCTCTAGATGAAGTCCTTCATCTTTCATCCAGCACAGACCGCCATCACTTCATCCAGCCAGGACTTGTCTCTGCAGGAAATAACACAATTATCTCGAGCTCCGCTTGCAGAACACATTACTTAATTTTTCCCAACTTCTACATTACACCACATGAAGAAAAAGAGGCGACATAGTGTCACTCTACACAGTAACAGGATCGCCCCCCCCCCCCCCATTTAAAACAGTATCCTCAAAAAATAAAATACATCACTGCAGTAATAATATCCCTTAATTAGCCCCTATGGTAATAATAATATCCCCCATCCTGACCCCGTGTATCTCATTCCTGGCTCCAGCCATATGTTCTCCCATCCTGCCCTCATGAGTATCCATTTTGACCCATATGATCTCCCCATCCTGCCCCATATGATCTCCCCATCCTGCCCCATCAGTCTCCATCGTATCCATCCTGCCCCATGATCCTGCACGCTCTGTCTCCAATCCTGCCCCATGTCTTTCATTCTGCCCCGTGTCTCCAGTCATGCCTCGTATCTACATTCTGCCCATGTCTCCAATCCTGCCCCATGTGTCTCCAGTCCTGCCCTCCGTGTGTCCAGCATCTCTGCCCCCAGTGTCCAGCATCTCTGCCCCCAATGTGTCCAGCATCTCTGCCCCCAATGTGTCCAGCATCTCTGCCCCCAATGTGTCCAGCATCTCTGCCCCCAATGTGTTCAGCATCTCTGCCCTCAATGTGTCCAGCATCCTGCCCCAGTGTGTCCAGCATCCTGCCCCCCAGTGTGTCCAGCATCCTGCCCCAGTGTGTCCAGAATATTGCCCCCAATGTCTAGCAATCTACCCCAGTGTCCCCAGCATATTGCCCCCAATGTGTCCAGCAATCTGCCCAAGTGTCTCAAGCATATTGCCCCAGTGTCTCCAGCATATTGCCCCCAGTGTGTCCAGCAATCTGCCCCAGTGTGTCCAGCATATTGCCCCCAGTGTGTCCAGCATATTGCCCCCAGTGTGTCCAGCATCTCTGCCCCAGTGTCTCCAGCATTCTGCCCCCAGTGTGTTCAGCATATTGCCCCCAGAGTGTCCAGCATATTGCCCCCAGTGTGTCCAGCAAACTGCCCAAGTGTCTCCAGCATTCTGCCCCCAGTGTGTCCAGCATATTGCCCCCAGAGTGTCCAGCATATTGCCCCAAGTGTGTCCAGCATATTGCCCCCGGTGTGTCCAGCATATTGCCCCCAGTTTGTCCAGCATTCTGCCCCAGTGTCTCCAGCATATTACCCCCAGTGTGTCCAGCAATCTGCCCCAGTTTGTCCAGCATATTGCCCCCAGTGTGTCCAGCATCTCTGCCACCAGTCTCCAGCATACTGGCCCGTGCCCCCCGGATTGCCGTTCGCAATAAAAAAAAATAGTTCTCCTCACCTGTCCGGGCTCCTTCGGTGCAGCAGCTCCCTCGAGCAGGGCTCACTCGCCGGTGACTGACAATGACGTCAGACGCCGGTAACGTGCGTGCTGCGGCTGATGTCAGCTGCCAGCCTCCGATTGGCTGGTGGCTGTTAACTATTGATGTGCGGGCGCGCACCCGTACATCAATATCGTTTAACTGCCGCAGTGCTGGTAGGGGCCCCCTCTGCCCACCGGGCCCATACGCCAGTCAGGGCAGTAATGTCCTGATGGCGGCAGGCAATCTGAGCGGTAGCCCAGGGCCCCCCACATCACTGGGCCCTGGGGTACCGCCCAGATTGACCCTATTATAACCCGCCCCTGCTGAGCTCAGTTCCCTCAGTATCTGTGGATGAATGCCATCAGGGCCAGGGGATTTGTCAATGCTTAATTTGCTCAGATGTAGGCCTACTTCTTCTTGTGTTCAACTAATTATATCAGGTGGTGAACTTTGATTTTTGCCTTGTTGAATAATCCATGGAACAGTTAGTTCATTGGTGAACATGGATGAAAAGTGCCTGTTTAATATCTCAGGCTTTTCTTTGTCCTCTATAACTTTCTTGTTGTTATAGTCTTTTAAGGGGCTGATACCATCTGTCTTTTTTCTTTTTATTTTAATGTCACTAGCAATTTGTTTCTCTGTGGATAACTTTGCTAGCTTGATTTCTTTTTTTTTTTTTGCATTTCTTACTTAGATCTTTATAGTCCTGAAATGCTATTTCTGTATTCTCGGCCTTCAGGATTTTGAATATCCTTTGTTTTAGTCTGATTAAACTTTGTAGTATCTTAATTATCCATAATGGTTTCTTTTTATTCCTGGATATTTTTTTTACCAGAGAGTATAGGTTTTCTGCAAGATTCTAGTAGTATATCCATAAACATGCCCCATTTATGGTAGGTATCCCCCGTTACTATGAGATGGTCCCTGTCTATATGATTAAACTCTTCCCTTAATTTGTTGAAATCAGCTTTCCTAAGGTTCCAGGTTTTTTCATTTTCCCTTTTGAATGTTTGATTGAAAATGACTTTGAAACTTACTTATGGTCACTGCTTCCCAAATGCTCTCTGACCTGTAGATCTGAATTTGTATCTAGTTTATTTGACAGAACCAGATCCAGCAGATTACCTCCCCTGGTCGGTTCATCTACCAGCTGAAAAAGGTAATTCTGAACTGTGAATAATAAATTATAGCTTTTAGCCCAACCAGAAGATTCTATGTCCCATTGAATGTCTGACTAGTTAAAATCCCCCATAATACTCTATTATTATTTGCTGCCTTTTTAATTTGCTGCAGCATTTCTTCCTCTACCTGTTCAGCTATGTTAGGATGCTTGTAGCAAACTCCAATTAGCAGCATCCATTATTGCCGTCCACCTGTACATTTACCCATACTGACGCCAGATTGTTGCAGCGCCCCCAATGTAGTCATTGAGCCCTGATCTTAAGTTAGATTTAATAAAAATACACACCTCTCCACATTTTCTGTCTTTCCTGTCCGTTCTAAATGTAGTGTAACTCTCTATGCTTGTCGCAAGTCATAACTCTCATCCAGCCAGGCCTCCGTAATGCCGACAGAGAAGTCTCCAGGAACTCAAACCCTTCTTTCCTCTCCGCTCAGCAGCCCTCACTTTGTGTATATGGTACTTACATTCCTTCAGGCAGCAAGCACAGGTGGGGGCTTTATTACATGTGCAGAGTATGGGGGGCTTATTACATGTGCACATTATGGGGGGCTTTATTATATGTACATAGTATGGGGGCTCTATTATTGTGCAGAGTATGGGGGGCTTTATTAAATGGGTAGAATATGGGGCTTTATTACATGAGCAGGGTATGGGGGCTTTATTATATGTGCAGGGTATGGGGGCTTTATTATATGTGCAGAGTATGGGGGAAGTTTTATTACATGTTTACATCATATAGTATATGCCATCAGCGACTGATCAATCAGATGGACCTCCGCGGATCAGTAACTTGAATTGGCCACGTCCTACCTGTTGTATACTTAGGTACAGCATGTTGGCTGCTCCTGGTGCTGCAGCTCATCTGTACACGAGACTGTTCCTGGTGCTGCAGGTCATCTGTAGAGGTGACTGTTCGGTGCTGCAGCTCATCTGTAGAGGTGACGGTTTCTGGTGCTCTAGCTTCTGTACAGGTGACTGTTTCTGGTGCTGTATCTCATCTGTACACGAGACTGTTCCTGGTGCTGAAGCCCATCTGTACAGGTGACTGTTTCTGGTGCTGCAGCTCATCTGTAGAGGTGACTGTTCGGTGCTGCAGCTGATCTGTAGAGGTGACGGTTTTTGGTGCTTCAGCTCAACCGTACAGGTGACTGTTTCTGGTGCTGTAGCTCATCTGTACAGGTGACTGTTCGGTGCTGCAGCTCATCTGTAGAGGTGACGGTTTTTGGTGCTCCAGCTCAACCGTACAGGTGACTGTTTCTGGTGCTGTAGCTCATCTGTACAGGTGACTGTTTCTGGTGCTGTAGCTCATCTGTACACGTGACTGTTTCTGGTGCTGCAGCTAATCTATACAGGTGACTGCTCCTGGTGCTTCAGCTCATCTGTACAGGGGACTGTTCCTGGCACTGCAACTCATCTGTACAGGTGACTTTTCCTGGTGCTGCAGCTCATCTGCAGAGGGGACTGTTCCTGGTGCTGCAGCTCATCTGTAGAGGCGACCATTGCTGATGCTGCAGCTTTTGCACTTTAGCCTAATTTATGTGACTGGGACAAGCTACATTATTATAAGCTCCTTTGCACATGTATATAATTTAGAAAGCGCAGCATTCATAGGAGGTCAGGGCTCCACTGATGAAATGACCACTGCTGAAATCCTATGATTATATGAAATATATTTTGTCTGTTTGATTATAATTTAAGAGGATAAATAACTAAAGGAATTAAAGGAAGGACTGAAGGATGCCTTGATAATGGGTGGATCTATGGATAGATTTATGTATGGAACTATGGATAGATCTATAGAAGGGTCTGTGGAGAGCTGATCACTGGATGTGTGGCTGGATCTATAAAGAAATGGATCTTTAGATGGGATCTATGGATGGGTCTGTGGATAGATGATGGATGGATTGATCTATGAAGCTCTAGATGGATCTGTGGATGGATCTATAGATGATCTGTGGATATATGATGGATGGATCTCTGAATGGATCTGTGACTGGCTGCGTTTTATGTGGAAATAGTTGTAGGATTCAGAAACTAGACTCGATAGAGAATCACAGATTTGAGCATGTGAAAATACATAGACAGTAACTCTCCTCAATAGCCCAGTGACTGTTCTCGGTTATCAGCAAGGAGACTTTGTTCTACAGCGAGCACTTTCTGTGCCTGGATACAGTGTATCCTGCCTGGTGCACACGTCTTACACATGAAGCCGTGGTCTTCCATACGATCCGGTAACTTCAACTAAGGTAAACAGTTCAGTCGTGGCTCCGGAATGAGACGGGTCAGCCGGCGCCCCCAACTCTGAGCCCCCATTATACCTAATGACTCTAAAAGATTCCATGTGCGTGAGTGTGACCGGAGGGATAATTATCCCATAACTGAGTATTAGGGATCTGTGGAACCAGGTGTTACGTTAAACCACCCCAATCTCCGCAGCTCTCCCACTGTAGCCCGGGTATTAGCCGCCGAGCCTGAAATAATAGATCAAATTAGGAGGAATTCCACCCTGAGCTAATGGAGGATTAGAGCCGTCCCCATGTGTGGTGTGCTGTGCCCGCACCTCTATATAGAAGCCTGGTGTGGTGGGCAGTGCCCGCACCTCTATATAGAAGCCTGGTGTGGTGGGCAGTGCCCGCACCTCTATATAGAAGCCTGGTGTGGTGGGCAGTGCCCGCACCTCTATATAGAAGCCAGGTGTGGTGGGCTGTGCCCGCACCTCTATATAGAAGCCTGGTGTGGTGGGCAGTGCCCGTGCCTCCATATAGAAGCTTTGTGTGGTGGCCAGTGCCCGCGCCTCCATATAGAAGCCAGGTGTGGTTTGCTGTGCCCGCACCTATATATAGAAGCCTGGTGTGGTGGGCAGTGCCTGCGCCTCCAAATTGAAGCCATGTGTTGTGGGCAGTGCCCGCACCTCTATATAGAAGCCATGTGTGGTGGGCAGTGCCTGCGCCTCTATATAGAAGCCATGTGTGGTGGGCAGTGCCCGCACCTCTATATAGAAGCCATGTGTGGTGGGCAGTGCCCTCACCTCTATATAAAAGCCATGTGTGGAGGGCAGTGCCTGCGCCTCTATATAGAAGCCATATGTGGAGAGCAGTGCCCACGTCTTCATATAGAAGCCATGTGTGGTGGGCAGTGCTCACACCTCCATATAGAAGCTTTTTGTGGTGGGCAGTGCTGCACCTCCATATAGAGGCCATGTGTGGTGGGCAGTGCCCGCACTTCAATATAGAAGCCATGTGTGGTGGCCAGTGCCCGCACCTCCATATAGAAGTCATGTGTGGAGGGCAGTGCCTGTGCCTTTATATAGAAGCCAAGTGTGGAGGGCAGTGCCTGCGCCTTTATATAGAAGCCAAGTGTGGTGGGCAGTGCAGGCACCTTCATATAGAAGCCATGTGTGGAGGGCAGTGCCTGCATCTCTATATAGAAGCCATGTGTGGTGGGCAGTGCCGGCACCTCTATATAGAAGCCATGTGTGGTGGCCAGTGCCCGCACCTCCATATAGAAGTCATATACGGTGGACAGTGCCCGCACCTCCATATAGAATCCATGTATGGTGGGCAGTGCCTGCGCCTCCATATAGAAGCCATGTATTGTGGGCAGTGCCCGCACCTCTATATATAAGCCATGTGTGGAGGGCAATGCCCGCACCTCCATTTAGAAGCCATGTGTGGTGGGTAGTGCCCGCACCTCTATATAGAAGCCATGTGTGGAGGGCAGTGCCCGCACCTCTATATAGAAGCCATGTGTGGTGGGCAGTGCCTGCGCCTCCATATAGAAGCCATGTATTGTGGGCAGTATCCGCACCTCTATATAGAAGCCATGTGTGGAGGGCAGTGCCTGCACCTCCATATAGAAGTCATGTATGGTGGGTAGTGCCCGCACCTCTATATAGAAGCCATGTGTGGAGGGCAGTGCCTGCGCCTCTATATAGAAGCCATATGTGGACGGAAGTGCCTGCGCCTCTATATAGAAGCCATGTGTGGTGGGCAGTGCCTGCGCCTCTATATAGAAGCCATATGTGGACGGAAGTGCCTGCGCCTCTATATAGAAGCCATGTGTGGTGGGCAGTGCCCACCTCTCCATATAGAAGCCATGTGTGGAGGGCAGTGCCGACACCTCTATATAGAAGCCATGTGTGGTGGGCAGTGCCTGCGCCTCGATATAGAAGCCATGTATTGTGGGCAGTGCCGCACCTCCATATAGAAGCCATGTGTGGTGGGTAGTGCCCGCACCTCTATATAGAAGCCATGTGTGGTGGGCAGTGCCTGCGCCTCGATATAGAAGCCATGTATTGTGGGCAGTGCCGCACCTCCATATAGAAGCCATGTGTGGTGGGTAGTGCCCGCACCTCTATATAGAAGCCATGTGTGGTGGGCAGTGCCTGCGCCTCGATATAGAAGCCATGTATTGTGGGCAGTGCCGCACCTCCATATAGAAGCCATGTGTGGTGGGTAGTGCCCGCACCTCTATATAGAAGCCATGTGTGGAGGGTAGTGCCTGCGCCTCTATATAGAAGCCATGTGTGGTGGGCAGTGCCTGCGCCTCTATATAGAAGCCATATGTGGACGGAAGTGCCTGCGCCTCTATATAGAAGCCATGTGTGGTGGACAGTGCCCGCCTCTCCATATAGAAGCCATGTGTGGAGAGCAGTGCCAACACCTCCATATAGAAGCCATGTGTGGAGGGCAGTGCCCGCACCTCCATATTCAAGTCACATGTGGTGGACAGTGCCCGCTCCTCCATATAGAAGCCCTGTGTGGTGGGCAGTGCCTCTTCCTCTATATAGAAGCCATGTGTGGTGGGCTGTGCGCGCCTCTCCATATAGAATCCTTGTGTGGTGGGCTGTGCCCGCCTCTCCTTACATGTGGGGGTTGCCTGGTTGCTAGGGAATCCCCACATGTAATCAAGCTGGCTAGCAGCTGTAAATCATTCAGCTGCCGCGATGAAAACTAAATCTCCGAGCAGTCATAAATACTCGGAGGTCACCCGAGCGTGCTTGGAAAAACCCGAGCAACGAGTACCCTTGCTCATCACGAATCCCATCTTTTCTGACGATGCTGTGACTGCGCGGTCTGTACACGATTGGACCTTACCACTTTTTTCTTCCCATAAAGCCTCTGTAACAGCCAAGATAATCAAATTACTCCATGATAATTGATATTAAAATTGATTCAGTGCTCATCACAGCACTAATGTGATTAAACAGGCGATTATTCACAGAGGGCGCGGCAGTCGTTTCACGAAGTCTCCAGAGAATGAGATGATAATGAGCAATAATTAGTAGGACGAAGCCTCGTAAACCAGAGTCACCCCCAACCTGATGCCTCATTGTCAGTAACCGCCCCCAGAAGGCCTGATATACAGTGGGGCAAAAAAGTATTTAGTCAGTCAGCAATAGTGCAAGTTCCACCACTTAAAAAGATGAGAGGCGTCTGTAATTTACATCATAGGTAGACCTCAACTATGGGAGACAAACTGAGAAAAAAAAATCCAGAAAATCACATTGTCTGTTTTTTTAACATTTTATTTGCATATTATGGTGGAAAATAAGTATTTGGTCAGAAACAAACAATCAAGATTTCTGGCTCTCACAGACCTGTAACTTCTTCTTTAAGAGTCTCCTCTTTCCTCCACTCATTACCTGTAGTAATGGCACCTGTTTAAACTTGTTATCAGTATAAAAAGACACCTGTGCACACCCTCAAACAGTCTGACTCCAAACTCCACTATGGTGAAGACCAAAGAGCTGTCAAAGGACACCAGAAACAAAATTGTAGCCCTGCACCAGGCTGGGAAGACTGAATCTGCAATAGCCAACCAACTTGGAGTGAAGAAATCAACAGTGGGAGCAATAATTAGAAAATGGAAGACATACAAGACCACTGATAATCTCCCTCGATCTGGGGCTCCACGCAAAATCCCACCCCGTGGGGTCAGAATGATCACAAGAACGGTGAGCAAAAATCCCAGAACCACGTGGGGGGACCTAGTGAATGAACTGCAGAGAGCTGGGACCAATGTAACAAGGCCTACCATAACTAACACACTACGCCACCATGGACTCAGATCCTGCAGTGCCAGACGTGTCCCACTGCTTAAGCCAGTACATGTCCGGGCCCGTCTGAAGTTTGCTAGAGAGCATTTGGATGATCCAGAGGAGTTTTGGGAGAATGTCCTATGGTCTGATGAAACCAAACTGGAACTGTTTGGTAGAAACACAACGTCGTGTTTGGAGGAAAAAGAATACTGAGTTGCATCCATCAAACACCATACCTACTGTAAAGCATGGTGGTGGAAACATCATGCTTTGGGGCTGTTTCTCTGCAAAGGGGCCAGGATGACTGATCCGGGTACATGAAAGAATGAATGGGGCCATGTATCGTGAGATTTTGAGTGCAAACCTCCTTCCATCAGCAAGGGCATTGAAGATGAAACGTGGCTGGGTCTTTCAACATGACAATGATCCAAAGCACACCGCCAGGACAACGAAGGAGTGGCTTCGTAAGAAGCATTTCAAGGTCCTGGAGTGGCCTAGCCAGTCTCCAGATCTCAACCCAATAGAAAACCTTTGGAGGGAGTTGAAAGTCCGTGTTGCCAAGCGAAAAGCCAAAAACATCACTGCTCTAGAGGAGATCTGCATGGAGGAATGGGCCAACATACCAACAACAGTGTGTGGCAACCTTGTGAAGACTTACAGAAAACGTTTGACCTCTGTCATTGCCAACAAAGGATATATTACAAAGTATTGAGATGAAATTTTGTTTCTGACCAAATACTTATTTTCCACCATAATATGCAAATAAAATGTTAAAAAACAGACAATGTGATTTTCTGGATTTTTTTTTCTCAGTTTGTCTCCCATAGTTGAGGTCTACCTATGATGTAAATTACAGACGCCTCTCATCTTTTTAAGTGGTGGAACTTGCACTATTGCTGACTGACTAAATACTTTTTTGCCCCACTGTATATATATATAAGATCACACTAAAACGCAAAGTCAGCGACTCTGGGTCTGCGATTATAGCATAACCTGGATAGTTCAGAAAATTACTGGGGGTCTCACAAAAACTGGGGGGTTACATAGTTGTGGACTCCAGTCATAAATTTTATTTATGGTGTGATGACACACCATTTAATCTTTATTATCCAGAAGTCTATTTTCAGTAAGCCAAAAGGCATAGACTGTTATCTACAGCTCTGGCAAAAATTAAGAGACCACATCAAAACCCTGTGATGGGCAGCCCAATCTCCAGACCTGAACCTCATTGAAAACCTCTGGAATGTAATCAAGAAGATGATGGATAGTCATACGCCATCAAACAAAGAAGAACTGCTTACATTTTTGTGCCAGAAGCTGTGTGAAAGATGTGGAAAGCATGCCAAGACGCATGAAAGCTGTGATTAAAAATCATGGTTATTCCACAAAATATTGATTTCTGAACTCTTACTGGCTTAAAACATTAGTATTGTTGTTTCTAAATGATTATGAACTTGTTTTCTTTGCATTAATTGAGGTCTGAAAGCCCTGCTTTTTTAATTTTGACCATTTTTCTTTGTCAGAAAAAAATACAGAATGTATTGCTTGGAAATTCAGAGACATGTTGTCAGAAGTTTATAGAATAAAAGAAAAATTTACATTTTACTCAAAAATATACCTACAAAGAGAAAAATCAGACAAACTGAACATTTTGCAGTGGTCTCTTAATTTTGGCCAGAGCTGTGTATGTTCCCTTTTGAATTTTTGTGTTTGTTCTTTGGTTGATCAATAAAACATAGATTTTTGTTCATATAAGCCTGTAAAGCATGTGCGCACGTTGCGCATTTGCTTGGAGAAATTTCTGCAAGGTTTCTGCATCTCTTGGCAGAAAAACGTACCTGGAAATATGCGCGTTTTTTATGCGTTTTTGCATACGGTTTTGCATGCATTTTTTCATGCGTTTTTGTAAATCCATAGAACTAAATAAAAAGATATTATTAAAAAAAACTCCCTGACGAAGCGGCGAGCGAAACGTGCGTTAGAGTGGTGTGTGCGGGGCAGTGGCATCCCTATACTGGTTGGTATATTATATTGCACTACAGTTTGTGATATATTTGGCAGCATATGTGATTTAAAATATAATGACACCATGGTGATGGATTTTTTATACACTGGTTGATTGTATATATTGCGTTTTGTATATAATTCATATATTTTTTATTGATTGCACTAAAAGCACTTTATTATAATTAAATATTTTGTGTTATACACATGGTATATATAGATATATTTTATCATATTTTTTCATCACATTACTTATTTATATATATTATATAATTGATCACATATTATATACTTTTAATTTATTTCCTGCGGGTTAGATTATATATTTACACAAATAATAGATTTTTATATTTTTTATACATTTTATGCCAATCAGTTTGGGTTTGCCCTGTCCTGCACATACAGGGGTTGTGAAAATATTAAAATATCAAATCCCCATTAAACCTCATTTGCTGAGATAGATATTTATATGCATATATACACTTTATGTGTTTTTAATAAATATAGCCATTTATTTTAATCTGTTTTGTTTTTAATAAAGATTTCTAAGTACCGTATATACTCGAGTATAAGCCGACCCGAGTATAAGCCGACCCCCCTAATTTTGCCACAAAAAACTGGGAAAACTTATTGACTCGAGTATAAGCCCAGGGTGGAAATGCAGCATTTACCGGTGAATTTCAAAAATAAAAATAGATCATTATTTCCCCATAGCTGTGCCATACAGTGCTCTGCACCGTTCATATTTCCCGATAGCTGTGCCATATACGGTGCTCTGCACCGTTCATTGTGCCCCATAGATGTGCCATATACGGTGCTCTGCACCGTTCATTGTGCCCCATAGCTGTGCCCCATATACGGTGCTCTGCACCGTTCACTGTGCCCCATAGATGTGCCATATACGGTGCTCTGCACCGTTCACTGTGCCCCATAGATGTGCCATATACGGTGCTCTGCACCGTTCACTGTGCCCCATAGATGTGCCATATACGGTGCTCTGCACCGTTCACTGTGCCCCATAGATGTGCCATATACGGTGCTCTGCACCGTTCACTGTGCCCCATAGATGTGCCATATACGGTGCTCCGCACCGTTCACTGTGCCCCATAGATGTGCCATATACGGTGCTCCGCACCGTTCACTGTGCCCCATAGATGTGCCATATACGGTGCTCCGCACCGTTCACTGTGCCCCATAGATGTGCCATATACGGTGCTCCGCACCGTTCACTGTGCCCCATAGATGTGCCATATACGGTGCTCCGCACCGTTCACTGTGCCCCATAGATGTGCCATATACGGTGCTCCGCACCGTTCACTGTGCCCCATAGATGTGCCATATACGGTGCTCTGCACCGTTCACTGTGCCCCATAGATGTGCCATATACGGTGCTCTGCACCGTTCACTGTGCCCCATAGATGTGCCATATACGGTGCTCTGCACCGTTCACTGTGCCCCATAGATGCTCCACATAAATCTCTGCCGCCGCTGCTGCTGCTGCAATAAAAAAAAAAAACACATACTCACCTCCCTTGATTGCAGCTCCCGGCATCTCGTTCTGGCGCCTCCATCTTCCCGGCGTCTCTGCTCTGACTGATCAGGCAGAGGGCGCCGTGCACACTATATGCGTCATCGCGCCCTCTGCCTGAACAGTCAGAGCGCAGATGCCGGGAAGATGGAGGCGCCGGCCGGGAAGATGGAGCGACGCTCGGCGGCTGGAACGAGGACAGGTGAATATGCTATACTTACCTAGTCCTGGCGATCCTCGCGCTGTCCCTCTGTCTGGTCTTCGGTGCCGCAGCTTCTTTCTCTATCAGCGGTCACCGGCACCGCTGATTAGAGGAATGAATAGGCGGCTCCACCCCTATGGGAGGTGGAGCCGCTTATTCATTTCTGTAATGAGCGGTCCCACGTGACCGCTGAAGAGGGGAAGAAACTGCAGCGCCGAAGACCGTGGGACGGCAGGGACAGCGCCAGGATCGCTGGGACTAGGTAAGTATGCCTCAGCGCCCTCACCCCCTCACCCGCCGACCCTGCCACCCACCTTGACTCGAGTATAAGCTGAGAGGGGCACTTTCAGCCCAAAATTTTGGGCTGAAAATCTCGGCTTATACTCGAGTATATACGGTATATACGTTCTTGGTGATATTATTGTGATCATATTTGAATAAAAATATTTTTATAAAATATTTTTTGGTCTGATGGAATTTTTTTAAGGGGTAAGTGGTATATATATTTTTTCATTGACCACATATAGTTTTATTTCTGGTATCTTTTTCTATATAGGTTGTTGTCTCTTAATTTTGGCCAGAGCTGTGTATGTTCACTTTTGAATTTTTGTGTTTGTTCTTTGGTTGATCAAGAAAACATAGATTTTTGTTCATATAAGCCTGTAAAGCACGTGGGCACGTTGCGCATTTGCTTGGAGAAATTTCTGTAAGGTTTCTGCATCTCTTGGCAGAAAAACGTACCTGGAAATACGCGTGTTTTTTATGCGTTTTTGCATACGGTTTTGCATGCATTTTTTCATGCGTTTTTGTAAATCCATAGAACTAAATAAAAAGATATTATTAAAAAAAAAGGAATTGTGATGTCATTTCCTTGTTCAACTTCTTCAGCCAGATACCCTCATCAATCTATATATACAGTGGGGCAAAAAAGTATTTAGTCAGTCAGCAATAGTGCAAGTTCCACCACTTAAAAAGATGAGAGGCGTCTGTAATTTACATCATAGGTAGACCTCAACTATGGGAGACAAACTGAGAAAAAAAAATCCAGAAAATCACATTGTCTGTTTTTTTAACATTTTATTTGCATATTATGGTGGAAAATAAGTATTTGGTCAGAAACAAAATTTCATCTCAATACTTTGTAATATATCCTTTGTTGGCAATGACAGAGGTCAAACGTTTTCTGTAAGTCTTCACAAGGTTGCCACACACTGTTGTTGTTATGTTGGCCCATTCCTCCATGCAGATCTCCTCTAGAGCAGTGATGTTTTTGGCTTTTCGCTTGGCAACACGGACTTTCAACTCCCTCCAAAGGTTTTCTATAGGGTTGAGATCTGGAGACTGGCTAGGCCACTCCAGGACCTTGAAATGCTTCTTACAAAGCCACTCCTTCATTGCCCTGGCGGTGTGCTTTGGATCATTGTCATGTTGAAAGACCCAGCCACGTTTCATCTTCAATGCCCTTGCTGATGGAAGGAGGTTTGCACTCAAAATCTCACGATACATGGCGCCATTCATTCTTTCATGTACCCGGATCAGTCGTCCTGGCCCCTTAGCAGAGAAACAGCTCCAAAGCATGATGTTTCCACCACCATGCTTTACAGTAGGTATGGTGTTTGATGGATGCA
This sequence comes from Ranitomeya imitator, assembly GCF_032444005.1. Classification (NCBI taxonomy): domain Eukaryota; kingdom Metazoa; phylum Chordata; class Amphibia; order Anura; family Dendrobatidae; genus Ranitomeya; species Ranitomeya imitator. Next base: position 774,846,967 of record NC_091282.1, read on the forward strand.
ACTCAGTATTCTTTTTCCTCCAAACACGACAAGTTGTGTTTCTACCAAACAGTTCCAGTTTGGTTTCATCAGACCATAGGACATTCTCCCAAAACTCCTCTGGATCATCCAAATGCTCTCTAGCAAACTTCAGACGGGCCCAGACATGTACTGGCTTAAGCAGTGGGACACGTCTGGCACTGCAGGATCTGAGTCCATGGTGGCGTAGTGTGTTACTTATGGTAGGCCTTGTTACATTGGTCCCAGCTCTCTGCAGTTCATTCACTAGGTCCCCCCGCATGGTTCTGGGATTTTTGCTCACCGTTCTTGTGATCATTCTGACCCCACGGGGTGGGATTTTGCGTGGAGCCCCAGATCGAGGGAGATTATCAGTGGTCTTGTATGTCTTCCATTTTCTAATTATTGCTCCCACTGTTGATTTCTTCACTCCAAGCTGGTTGGCTATTGCAGATTCAGTCTTCCCAGCCTGGTGCAGGGCTACAATTTTGTTTCTGGTGTCCTTTGACAGCTCTTTGGTCTTCACCATAGTGGAGTTTGGAGTCAGACTGTTTGAGGGTGTGCACAGGTGTCTTTTTATACTGATAACAAGTTTAAACAGGTGCCATTACTACAGGTAATGAGTGGAGGAAAGAGGAGACGCTTAAAGAAGAAGTTACAGGTCTGTGAGAGCCAGAAATCTTGATTGTTTGTTTCTGACCAAATACTTATTTTCCACCATAATATGCAAATAAAATGTTAAAAAAACAGACAATGTGATTTTCTGGATTTTTTTTTCTCAGTTTGTCTCCCATAGTTGAGGTCTACCTATGATGTAAATTACAGACGCCTCTCATCTTTTTAAGTGGTGGAACTTGCACTATTGCTGACTGACTAAATACTTTTTTGCCCCACTGTATATATATATATAAAAATGAGTGTGTGTATCAACGATGATGTCATAATGGTTGCCATGGCGACGATGATGTCATAATAGGTTGCCATGGTGACAGTGCTGTCAGAATGGTTGCCATGGTGAAAATGATGTCATAATAGGTATATGGGCACGGCACTATGGGATGGAGGATATGTATGAGTGGTGTATGGGCAAGGGACTATAGGATGGAGGATAATCATTATAATTTGTTATAACTAACCATAGTTAGTTACTATGCCCGGGCAACGCCGGGCTCTTCAGCTAGTATTAAATAAAGACACACACAAACCAGCCTATGTTGGAGCATTAACATAATTAACCTACATATGCTGTAACAAAAAAGCAACTGTCAGAAATCTGCGTGAAATGCAATATCTTATTTTTCGAAAAAAATTTAAAAAATTGCGTGGGCTCCCACATGAGGGCAGATGTTAGGCTATATTCACACTTTGCGGATTTTGCTGCGGATCCGCAGCGGATTTGACCGCTGCGGATCCGCAGCAGTTTCCCATGAGTTTACATTTCAATGTAAACCTATGGGAAACAAAAAACGCTGTACACATGCTGCAGAAAAATCCGCGCGGAAACGCTGCGGATTACATTCCGCAGCATGTCACTTCTTTTCTGCGGATTTTCAGCTGCTCCAATAGAAAACTGCAGTTGAAAATCCGCAGAAGAAAACGCAGTAAAAACCGCGATAAATCCGCAGTGAAAACGCGCTGCGGTTTTCACTGCGGATTTTGGAATTCTGCTGCGGAAAAATCCGCAGTGGAATCTGCAAAGTGTGAACATAGCCTTAATATTCTGGGTTAGGAGCCAAAAGCCAAAGGTTCCCAGGCTATTAATATCAGCTCACAGCTGTTTGCTTAGCTTTTACTGGCTAATTTATAGGGGAACCACAGAAAAAAATTGACATGGGGTCCCCCTTTATAATCAAACCAGCAAAGGTTAGGCAGACAGCTGCAGGCTGATATTAATATCTCAATCCACTTCGTACCACTCTGCTCCCTATAAAAGGGGAAGTGAATGAATAATGAATAAAGCACAATAATCCCAAGTATAATAAAAATACAATTTTTTATTACAAATTTCTTACAATAAATTCCATGATGAAAAACAAATCAAGACCTCAGATATGAGGGACACCTCGCTAAAGAATCCATTATTCACATGGCATTAAATATCCTTTTGCTATATAGCATTATAAAGGTCAAAACCAGGGAGAAATCTAAAACATTCCTATAGCCCCTTAGCTGATAAGATATCGACATAACCTTATAGTTAGGCTGTACACCAGAGCAACTGTGAGTGAGCTTGGTAATTTATATCCTTACTTCTTATCACGCCTGATATGCCTATAATTACCGATCCACGTAGTATATTGGCCAGTCACGTAGTATATTGCCCAGCTACGTAGTATATTGGCCAGCCACGTATGTCACAGGTTAAAAAATAAACATAAACTCGCCTTCCGAGGGCCCCTTGTAGTTTGGTCACATGACCATGATGTCATGGCAGGTCCTTCTCGGGCAGGCGCGCAGGACCTGTGATGACGTCGCGGTCACATGACCGTGACGTCATGGCAGGTCTTTCTCACGCAGGCGCGCAGGCCATGTGATAACGTCACGGTCACATGACCGTGACGTCATGGCAGGTCCTTCTCACGCAGGCGCGCAGGACCTGTGATGACGTCGCGGTCACATGACCGTGACGTCATGGCAGGTCCTTCTCCCATACCATTCTTGGCACCGGAACCTGCTGCTTGCATGGAGCGGTCACCGGAGCGTCGCGAAAGGTGAGTATATAATGATTTTTAATTTTTTAAAATTATTTTTAACATTAGATGTTTTTACTATTGACGCTGCATAGGCAGCATCAATAGTAAAAACCTGGTCACACAGGGTTAATAGCGGCGGTAACGGAGTGAGTTACCCGTGGCATAACGCGGTCCATTACCGCTGGCATTACCTGTGTGAGCGGTGACTGCGGGGAGTATGGAGCGGGCGCCGGGCGCTGACTGCAGGAGAGGGACTAATCGAACTGTGGCCGTCGCTGATTCGTCGCGGCAGCCATGACAGGCAGCTGGCGAGACCAATCAGCGACTTGGATTCCATGACAGACAGAGGCTGCGACCAATGAATATGAATCGCCCCCCAGGGGCTAGGGGTTACTCGGTACCAGGCCCTTCGGTTCTCGTCAGGGATGTCACAGTGGCTGACCCGGTCCGTGGCCCTAGGGGTATGTCCGTTGATAAATGAGGGGAAAGGTCTTTAAAGGGATAATGTTCATGACGCCACCTGTGGTACTCGGTCAGGGTGACCGACGCTGCTTAGGGGTCCGCTAAGGTGATTTTATGGCAGCTAGATGGTATACCTTCCCACAGGTGAAGTGTATCCCAAGGGCTTCCCAGAGTGTAGATAGTGGATGGTGGATGATGTAAGGCGCAGTGAATAGCGAGGACACAAGGTTGCAGTCTCTTTACTTTTACTGAAGGCTTCAGCATCCACAGTTCAGGGCAGGGACCACAGGGTAGGCAGAGTCCGGCCGGTCTGAAGGCAAATCCAGAGTCCCCTTATCCAGGTGGAATTCAATAGCCTTCCTCTAGCGCCTGAGTGTTGTAGTTCCTCCCTGCTGAGCAACTTGGTGAGGTCCTCACAACTATTGTAGGTGTTAAATCTCTTCCTCTCTGTCCCCCTGACGGATAGGACAAACCCGTATGACTGGTGGCCTGAGGCTTTTTATAAAGACCCTAAAGATGCCCCGGCCCCCACAAGTTGCCACCGTGCCTCCTGGATATATGGTCGGGCAGCCAACGTGGAATCAACTGTTCTGCCAGTCTCTGAAGTAATGGCATAGAGATCCTTACTCCCTCGGTGTTCTGGCTACCGGTACTGCGCTTCAGAAGGAGGCAGCCTGCTTCTAGCTGGTCTCCCGCTGATATTCCTCTCCTTTTGCTATGACTTCGTTTCTCACTCACGGCAACACAATTCCTTTCAATGTCTCTTTCTTGGGATGCTGCCGCATGGGATGCAGGCACAGCTCTGTGTACCCTCGTCTTCCGCAGGCCGCAGTCTGGAGCTGGCTGGAACCCACTCCAACCAGCCTCTGCCAAACTCGGTCGGGACTCACTGACTGACTCCTACTCCCTCCAGTCAGCTTCTGTCTAACCTCCTAACCATCCCACCAGTTTTACCTAAGTGTGAGGAGTGCCCTAATAGATAGAAGCATGGCTTCCCCTGGCGGACTGGAGTGTGGAGTGTGTTTTGTGGTTGTGATACATGGACAGAAGATCTCCTTCATTGCCTTCAGACGTAACATCACTCCCCCTGGTGGAAGAATAACATTACTGCAACGACCAGGACTCTGGGGCGCTGCAAATATCCGTGACAGACAGAAAGACATACACAAAAAGACGGACGTGACCCTTAGACAATTATATAGTAGATATTCATTAATTAAAAATTATACTAAACTATACATAATTGTCTTATTATTGAATAGTCACATCATAGCAATAGGAACCAAACAATTATAGTGACCGAGAAGCTTTGCTGAAAACAGTCATTCTGTAGAATAAATAAACAATTCTTTCATTCTTGTCCATGGTCCAATGCAGATGTCCATGATTAACTATCCACACCATGACTCATCAAAAAATGTATATTAAGCCGCTCTACCAAACGTCAAGGTATACCCATATCAGAGCAGTCCTAGCTAATGTATGTAATCCCTATCTGATGTATTTAAAACCTGGTCATATGTACAATACCTGTATGAGCAGGATTCAGAAAGAGGGGTGGAGGCCTCCCCTCATGTGTTCTGGTTTCAAATAATTGTTTTCTTGTGTCCACAAGACTGGGGAGGCCTCTACCCCTCTTTTTTTGAGCTGTGCACACAGGAGCCGTTCTGTCCAGCGTGTCCACATGGACATTCCTTTTCTGAATCCTGCTCATACAGGTATTGTACATATGACCAGGTTTTAAATACATCAGATAGGGATTACATACATTAGCTAGGACTGCTCTGATATGGGTATACCTTGACGTTTGGTAGAGCGGCTTAATATACATTTTTTGCAAAAAACATATCAACCAAATACCCTGTTTTTTCCATCTGTTTACCAGCACTTGCTGTCGACTGTGATTTTTTTGCAACAGAGTGTTTTTGGTTTTGCTGTGCCTTTTTGCGTTTTCAAGTCTTTTGGTGGTGTGAACATGTCTCTACGGGCTTGTTCACTGTGCATGCAGCTCATGTGTTCTGGTTTCAAATAATTGTTTTCTTGTGTCCACAAGACTGGGGAGGCCTCCACCCCTCTTTTTTTGAGCTGTGCGCACAGGAGCCGTTCTGTCCAGCGTGTCCACATGGACATTCCTTTTCTGAATCCTGCTCATACAGGTATTGTACATATGACCAGGTTTTAAATACATCAGATAGGGATTACATACATTAGCTAGGACTGCTCTGATATGGGTATACCTTGACGTTTGGTAGAGCGGCTTAATATACATTTTTTGCAAAAAACGTATCAACCAAATACCCTGTTTTTTCCATCTTTTTACCAGCACTTGCTGTCGACTGTGATTTTTTTGCAAGAGTGTTTTTGGTTTTGCTGTGCCTTTTTGCGTTTTCAAGAGATAGTGTCCTTGCGGTACATTATATTCTGGACCCATTTCACACAAGGACTCAGCTATAACTACTGTACCTTTACACCCTATGAATACACCTACACTACCATTCAAAAGTTTAGGGTCACCCAGACAACTTTGTGTTTTCCATGAAAACTCATACTTTTATTAATCAAATGAGTTGCCAAATGAATTGAAAATCTAGTCCAGACATTGACAAGGTTCGAAAAAGTTTTTTTTATGAAATAATAATTTTCTCCTTCACACTTTGCTTGTGTCAAAGAATGCTCCCTTTGCATCAATTACAGCATTGCAGACCTTTGGCATTCTAGCAGTTAATTTGCTGAAGTAATCTGGAGAAATTTCACCCTATGCTTCCAGAAGCCCCTCCCACAAGTTGGTTTGGCTTGATCGGCACTTTTTGTGTACCATACGGTCAAGCTGCTCCCATAACAGCTCAATGGGGTGGAGATCTTGTGACTGCGCTGGCCACTCCAATACAGATAGAATACCAGCTGCCTGCTTCTTCCCTAAATAGGTCTTGCATAATTTGGAGGTGTGCTTTGGGTGATTGTCCTGTTGTAGGAAGAAATTTGCTCCAATCAAGCGCTGTCCACAGGGTATGGCATGGCATAGCAAAATGGAGTGATAGCCTTCCTTATTAAAAATCCCTTTTACCTTTTACAAATCTCCGACTTTACCAGCACCAAAGCAACACCAGACCATCATATTACCTCCACCATGCTTGACAGATGGCGTCAGGCACTCTTCCAGCATCTTTTCAGTTGTTCTGCATCTCACAAATGTTCTTCTGTGTGATCCAAACACCTCAAACTTGGATTTGTCTGTCCATAACACTTTTCTCCAATTTTCCCCTGCCCAATGTCTGTGTTCTTTTGCCCATATTAATCTTTTCCTTTTATTAGCCAGTCTCAGATATGCCTTTTTCTTTGCCACTCTGCCCTGAAGGCCAGCATCCCGAAGTCACCCCTTCACTGTAGACGTTGACACTGGCGTTTTTCGTGTACTATTTAATGAAGCTGCCAGTTGAGGACCTGTGAGGCGTCAATTTCTCAAACTACAGACTCTAATGTACTTGTCTTGTTGCTCAGTTGTGCAGCGGACCCTCCCACTTCACTTTCTAGTCTGGTTAGAGCCTGTTTGTGCTCTCCTCTGAAAGGAGTAGTACACACCATTGTAGGAAATCTTCATTTTTTTGGCAATTTCTCACATGGAATAGCCTTCATTTCTAAGAACAAGCATAGACTGTCGAATTTCACATGAAAGTTCTTTTTTTCTGGCCATTTTGAGAGTTTAATGGAACCAACAAATGAAATGCTCCAGATTCTCAACTAACTCAAACGAAGGTCAGATTTATAGGTTCTCTAATCAGCCAAACTGTTTTCAGCTGTGCTAACATACTTGCACAAGGGTTTACAAGGTTTTATTCTAACCATCCATTAGCCTTCTTACACAGTTAGCAAACACAAAGTACAATAAGAACACTGGAGTGATGGTTGTTGGAAATGGGCCTCTATACACCTATGAAGATATTGCATTTCAAACCAGATGTTTGCAGCTAGAATAGTAATTTACCACATTAACAATGTATAGAGTGTATTTCTGAATCATTTAATGCTAGCTTCATTGGAAAAAACTGCTTTTCTTTCAAACATAAGGAAATTTCTAAATGACCCTAAACTTTTGAATGGTAGTGTATTTTTCATTATAGCTACACCACTCAATCGTTTAGTTATGCCCCTGCACCTCTATTACACCCCACATATATGCTTCAACAGCTGCACCCCATAGATGTCTGCAGAGATAACATTTCCGCAGTTGTGGCTGCCATGTCTTTCTGTGATGCAGCCACCTGTGATGGGGGTTTGAGCCGTCACCTGCTGTCAATCACACGCCCTCCCTCCACTTTCTGGGATAAATTGATGCTTCGGGGGATGTGACACCTTTGTCAGGATGTCTCAGCCTGTCACTTGTCTCTGACACACTTCTTATCAGCACTCTATTCATAGACGTCTTCAGTGTCAGACGCTCGATAAAATCTTGTACATGTTTCCGGGGAGTCAGGTCCTGTGTAATTTTCAGGCTGATTTCTCTGATATCAGAGGAGATATTGTATGAAAATTTAATTTATTATCATGTGCAATCTCATGACCCAATAGAAAGAAATGAGATCGCATCACTAAGGACACAATCACCCATCGCTGTGGTCACCCATCACTCCAATGACACATCACTGCCGTTGCCCATCGCTGTTGCCACCCATCATGTCACTGATGATCAAGATTGGCACTACAATTTCCAACTAGGCAATTCATATCCTGCAACTAAAATTACAATTATTATCAGATACCTCTAATGGCTGACTGCTGTATACTGTACCTCCAAACACTGGGGTCCTCCCTCCTTTCTCTAAACTCCTGGGTCTCTCCACCGTACTCCTCATTCAAAAATCCTCTCGTCTTTCCAGACTCCTGGGTCCTCCCTCCAAATTCCTCTCTTTCTACTCCTGGATGCTCCCTCCAGACTCCTCTCTCTATACTCCTTGGTCCTATCTCCAGACTCCTCTCTCTATACTCCTTGGTCCTATCTCCAGACTCCTCTCTCTATACTCCTGGGTCCTTCCTCCAGACTCCTCTCTCTCTATGCTCCTAGGTCCTCCCTCCAGACTCCTCTCTTTCTACTCCTGGATCCTCCCTCCAGACTCCTCTCTCCAGACTCCTGGGTCCTTCCTCCTCTCTAGGCTCCTCGATCCTTCCTCCACTCTTCCCTATTGACTCCTAGGTCCATCCTCCAGTTCTCTGAGCAGGAGTCGGAGTGACATAGTCCATGACATCCGGATGTATATTTGTGTACAATGGCACTGGACTTTTGGGGCATTTTTTCCTTTATAACTATTGTATAGTAATGACAGGTGGGATAAAATTGGATCAGCAGCAGTCGCTGATAGTTTACAGACCAGTACAGCTCCTGCGTTCTCCGCACTCATTATTCTTCGCACTTCTCGCCGTTTGATCCCATGGCACCTGACATTGTCCCTTGTCACTGTTTTCCCAATGTGTCACCGTTCACATTGCTCCTTGTATTTCATTTTTAATTGAAAATCCTGCACATAGGAATCCACCCGCTGCCATGTCCCTTGACAGGAGGCCCCGACACTGCATATTTGTCCTTGATGGGTGCAGTAAGTGGTAATTTTCTGGCAGTGATTCATGAGACATGCGTGTATTGAGCGGCTGCATTATCTCATTGACAACAACCGGATGATAAATCGTGGACATAAATAAAGAGAATTGCACCGTCGTGTGTTAGGACTTGTCCGGTAAATGAAGTCTTCAGTGCTATAGCCGCCTCTTGTCCATCTTATCTTCCCCGGGATGTGAGGAGCATGCCATTATAGGCCCAGCATTGTAATATTGGCGCTTTTCTCCTGCGCAGAGTTAACCGCTTCCATTCCTGATGGCTTTTCCACAGGAATCGTCGCTTAGTTTTTTGTGCAACAATTCCAATTTTTTTTATTTATAATGTTACATGGGGTTGGCTACTTTAAATGGGTTTATGCAAAGGTGTAAAAGTTTTCAGTCATAGCCAAAATTGTTGGCACCCTTGAAACTGTTCCAGAAAATGAAGTATTTCTCCCAGAAAATTATTACAATTACACACATTCAGTTATACACATGTATATTTCATTTGTGTGTATTGGACCAACACAAAAACACAGGAAAGGGGCAAATTAGGCATCATTTCACACAAACCTCAAAAATGGACCGGACAAAATTGTTTGGCACCCTCATCTTAATTTTGATTGCTCCCTTTGGATAAAAAACTTTAATCAATCACTTCCTATAACCATCCACAAGCTTCTTACTCCTCTCAGCTGGAATTTTGGACCACTCTTCTTTTACAAACTGATCCAGGTCTCCCGAAAGTGAAGGCATCTTCTCCCAACAGCAATTGTAAGATCTTTCCACTGATTTACATCCGAACTCATTACTGCCACTTCACAACTCTCCAGCGCTTTATTTCCATCCATTTCTGGGGGCTTCTTGAAGTATGCTTGGCGTCATTGTCCTGCTGGAAGACCCATGACCTAGGACGCAAAACCAGCTTTATAACACCAGGCACTACAGTGCCGCCCAAAATCCTTTAGTAGTCTTCAGATTTCATGATGCCTTGTACACAGTCAAGGCATCCAGTGCCAGAAGCAGCAAAACATCTTTGACATTCCATCATATTTGACTGTAGGTATTGTGTTCTTTTTTTTGTAGGCCTCATTCCATTTTCATTAAACAGCAGAATGATGTCCTTTACCAAAATGCTTTATCTTTGTCTCATCTGTCCAGAAGACAGTTTTAAAGAGGGATTTTGGCTTACTCACATACAGTACACACCGAAAGTTTGGACACACCTTCTCATTTAAAGATTTTTCTGTATTTTCATGACTATGAAAATTGTACATTCACACTGAAGGCAACAAAACTATGACTTAACACATGTGGAATTATATACTTAACAAAAAAGTGTGAAACAACTAAAATTATGTCTTATATTCTAGGTTCTTCAAAGTAGCCACCTTTTGCTTTGATGACTGCTTTGCACACTCTTGGCATTCTCTTGATGAGCGTCAAGAGGTAGTCACCGGGAATGGTTTTCACTTCACAGGTGTGCCCTGTCAGGTTTAATAAGTGGGATATCTTGCCTTATAAATGGGGTTGGGACCATTAGCTGTGTTGTGCAGAAGTCTGGTGGATACACAGCTGATAGTCCTACTGATTAGACTGTTAGCTGTTTTTTTCTTTCAATAATACAAATTCTAAGCACAGAAAAATGAGTGTCCATCATTACTTTAAGAGATGAAGGTCAGTCAGTCTGAAAAATTGGGCAAACTTTGAAAGTGTCCCCAAGTGCAGTGGCAAAAACCATCAAGCGCTACAAAGAAACTGGCTCACATGAGGACCACCCCAGGAAAGGAAGACCAAGAGTCACCTCTGTTTCTGAGTATAAATTTATCTGAGTCACCAGCCTCAGAAATCGCAGGTTAACAGCAGCACAGATTAGAGACCAGGTCAATGCCACATAGAGTTCTAGCAGCAGACACATCTCTACAACAATTGTTAAGAGTAGACTTTGTGCAGCAGGCCTTCATCTTAAAATATCTGCTAGGAAACCACTGGTAAGGACAGGCAACAAGCAGAAGAGACTTGTTTGGGCTAAAGAACACAAGGAATGGACATTAGACCAGTGGAAATCTGTGCTTTGGTCTGATGAGTCCAAATTTGAGATCTTTGGTTCCAACTATCATGTCTTTGTGCGACGCAGAAAAGGTGAACGGATGGACTCTACATGTTTGGTTCCCACCGTGAAGCATGGAGGAGGAGGTGTGATGGTGTGGTGGTGCTTTGCTGGTGACACTGTTGGGGATTTATTCAAAATTGAAGGCATACTGAACCAGCATGGCTACCACAGCATCTTGTGGCGGCATGCTATTCCATTCGGTTTGCGTTTAGTTGGACCATCATTTATTTTTCAACAGGACAATGACCCCAAACATACCTCCAGGCTGTGTAATGGCTATTTGACCAAGAACGAGAGAGATGGGGTGCTACGCCAGATGACCTGGTCTCCACAGTCTCCAGATCTGAACCCAATCGAGATGGTTTGGGGTGAGCTGGACCGCAGAGTGAAGGCAAAATGGCCAACAAGTGCTAAGCATCTCTGGGAACTCCTTCAAGACCATTCCCGGTAACTACCTCTTGAAGCTCATCAAGAGAATGCCAAGAGTGTGCAAAGCAGTCATCAAAGCAAAAGGTGGCTACTTTGAAGAACCTAGAATATAAGACATATTTTCAGTTTTTTCACACTTTTTTGCTAAGTATATAATTCCACATGTGTTAATTCATAGTTTTGATGCCTTCAGTGTGAATGTACAATTTTCATAGTCATGAAAATACAGAAAAATCTTTAAATGAGAAGGTGTGTCCAAACTTTTGATCTGTACTGTACATTTTGACAAACTGCAATCTAGCTAATTTATGTTTCTGTGTCAGCAGTGGGGTCCTCCGGTGTCTTGCTATAGCGTTTCATTTTATTCACATGTGGAGGGATAGTTTGTGTCGACACTGATGCACCCTGAGCCTGCAGGACAGCTTTCATTTCTTTGGATCATGATTGGGGCTGCTTATCCACCATTCAGACTATCCTGGGTTGCAATCTTTCATCAATTTTCTCTGCCTTCCACGGCCAGGGAGATTTGCTACAGTGCCATGGGTTGTAAACCTTTTGATTATCTTGTGCATGGACTTGTAACCTTGAGTTCTCTTCTCTTTCTGTTATTCATGTTTAGTGTGTCACACACAGACACAAAATGCATACATTGAGTCAACTTCTCCCCTTTTTATCTGGTTTCATGTATGATTTTCATATTGACCACACCTGTTACTTGCTAGAGGTGAATGTGAACGAGCATCACATGCTTGAAACAAAGTTATTTGCTAACGATTTGGTACAGCCCATTTTGGGGGTTTTTGTGTGACATTATGTCCAATTTGCCTTTTTTTCGGTTTTATTTTTGTGTTGCTCGAATACACACACAGGAAATAGACGTGTATAACAAAACGTGTAATTGCAAACATTTTCTGGGAGAAATACTTCAATTTCTGCAATAATTTCAAGGGTATCAACACTTTTGGCCATGGCCCATGACTGTATGATTTCCAATTTTTCATAAAATTCCCAAAATTTGCATTTCACTCTTTAGTATGGGGTGAAATTAAAACAAGAGAATCTGCACAAGACAAGTGTTATATGTAAAAATCTGCCACAGCTATCAGATTTCATGCCAAATTTGGCGCAAAGAACCGCACAGCCTACGCTGCTCCTGAACTGCCCCAAAACTGATAACAAAGTTTCAGAATTTCTCTACAGAAAGGGTCGTCACTGTGAAAAGACTGGACACCCACTGTCCCTTTAATGATTACATTCCTGCTGATATTGGTTGCAGTGCCGGCACCATTTCTTCTTATAACTGGAGTGATACATGGTTGAATGGGATCAGCATCTCGGAGCTGCTGGGATATTATACATTATCACAGCCATTACAGGACGCCTCATACATTGGTGCTGAGAGGGCAGATGAGAGATTAGAATCCGCAGAAACCCTTCAGTCATCTAAATGGAAAATATCAGGATAGGAGATTGAACAGGATGGAAATTACCCTGCAGATCAGCTCCGTCCCCCCTGTGTGAGACAGAAGCTGCAGCCCCCGATCCAGGGCAATGAGGGGGTGGAGGCACCGCAGCGGCGGAGGGAAGGTTATGTATCAGTATGAATAAACTCCTCACTGGAAATTAAGGACTGAAAATGAAATCATGAAAAATAGTAAAATCAGCGCAGATTTCTTTGTTTTTACCAATTTGAAGAACACTATTTACTTTACGTTAATTGGAACACAGTTGCTTCCATTCACTGGCACTGATCCTGTACAGCTCAGAGGACCCTAAATGATCCCTATTCCAAGACCTCTGCTGCTATAGGAATAGCAGCATTGATTGGTTTCCTTCAGAGCCGGTCCCAATGTAGTGCTGCTGACAAGGGGGTGGTCCTATGCGGGGGAGGGGTTATCTGGCTCCTCCTCCACCCAGTGCAGACTCCGCCTTTCTGTAAGGATTTTATAAGGGTATACACTGTCCAGGCTTGGGGTATCAGCGGTTCATAATCCTGCTGTATGTTATGTGGGGTGAGAATATACTGATTCACATTTTGCACAGATCATTTCTTATTGTAGCAGCTCCTGCAGGAAGGTAAAAGAGGGCCGGAGCCGCCGAGAAGTATTGCTGGGGCCATTGCTGAGATCACATGCTGTTTAATAATTTGTACAGAGATCTTCCTGGTATAGAAGTAAGGCTCACTGGCCTGTAATTTCCTGTCTCCGTCTTCTTTCCTTTTTTGAAGATAGGGACAACAGGACTTCCCCTGCTCTCCAGTATTTTTCTAAGATTCTGGCTAGTGGTTCTGCAATTTCCTCTGCTAACACTTTCAGTACCCTGGGATGTAATTCATCTGGACCAGGAGATTTAAATTCATGTAAATTAGTTACAGAAAGTGTTCCCTCACTAACTTTCTGTTTACGGATAGTGTGGATTCTTTTATTCCTTCGATGGCATCGTGAACATCATCAGTTGATGTTATAATTGCTTTCTTCAACAGCACAAATGCAACATGGAAATTTAAGGCTGTGTTCACACGTTCCGGTTTTTTCACGGTTTTTTCGCAGTTTTTCCCGATAAAAACGCTATAAAACCGCAAAAAAAACGCATACAATAAGCATCCCATCATTTAGAATGAATTCCGCATGTTTTGTGCACATGATGCGTTTTTTTCCGCAAAAAAAACGCATCAGGCACAAAATCCGGACATGCTCTATCTTTTTGCGGTTATTTTGCGGATTTCCCACTCCAAAATGCATTGGGAAGTGTCCGGAAAAAACCGCGGCAAAAACGCGGCAAAAACGCACGCGGTTTTCTTGCGGATTTCATGCAGAAAATGTCCGGAATTGTCAGGAATTTTCTGCATGAATTCCTGAACGTGTGCACATAGCCTAAAAGTTCGGCCTTCTCAACATAATTTTTGACCACTTCACCCTTTTCAACCTGTAAAAATCCTATAGCATCTTTGACTTTTCTTTTGTTTTTGACATTCCCCCCAAATCCTTGTTTGCTACTTTTGGTCTCCTTGCAAGCCTCACTTCATTACTGGATTTAGCTATGCTAATGCTTGCCCTACATTCCCTGTAAACAGCATTATATTCTTCTTTAGATATACTCCCCATTATACCAGGATAGGGGACTTTATACCACGATGGGGGACATTATATCAGGAGGGGGCAACATAGCAGGTAGGGGACATTATACCAGGATGGGGTGCATTACACCAGGATGGGGGACATTATACCACGATGGGGGACATTATACCAGGAGGAGGGACATTATTCCTGAATAGGGGACTTTATACCAGGAAGGGGACATTAACAAGTTGGGAGACTTTATACCTTGATGTGCAACAATATACCCTCATGTGGGACATAATACCCTCATATGGGACATTATACCCTGATGTGGGACATAATACCCTGATGTGGGACATTATACCAGGATGGGAGACGTTATACCAGGATTGGGACATTATACCAGGCTGGCTAACATACCAGGATGGGGGACATTATACCAGAATGGGGACATTATACCAGGATGGCTAACATCATACCAGGATTGGGATCATTATACCAAGATAAGAGCATTATACCATTAGGGGAAATTATGCCAGAATGGGGGACATTATACCAGGATGGGGACATTATACCAGGATGTCTGACATTATACTAAGATGGGGGCATTATACCAAGATGGAGGGCATTATACCAGGAAGGCTGACATTATACCATGATGGTGGACATTATACCAGGATGGGGGTATGATACGTTGGTCAGGGACAATATGCTAGGATAGAGGACAATATACAAGGATGGGGAAAATTATGCCAGGATGCCGACATTGTACCAGAATGGAGAGTATAATACCTGATAAGGAACATTATACCAGGATGGGGACATTATTACAAGAAGGACACAGGACGGGGGACATTATTTCACGAGGGGTGACACATGTCTTTATAGGATCTAGAACAATACCAGAGCCTATACATCTAACCAACATGCAGGTGGTGGCCCAGGTCCAAATTTTTTAACCAGGGCCCATCAGACTGGTTATCATGCTGCATCTCAGTAATAGTTGAAACAGTTTGGGACATAATTCTCACCCATGGCTGTGTTCTCTATGTATAATTTCTTCGGGTGCAGGATGTAAATAACCCAATCCGAACATTCCTGCTCTATGATGTACACAAGTGATTACAGATGTGACTGATATTGAGGACCCTCATGACCAGCACCATGGAGAGCAGACCCTGTAACTTCAGAAGGTGCCTGTGAGGGGCAATGGCTGTAATTAAAACCTACTGGTAGAGATACCCACATTGTGGAGGAGGGGGCTACATCCAGACAGATTAATAACCCCCTGACCTGCTGGCATTATTCCCGAGGAAGTCTACAGATCTGCAGAGCATCGCTCCTCCACCTCCTGACTGATACATAGTGATATATCCTACAGATTATTGCACCACTGACCACTACAGATCTGCAGAACATTGCTCCTCCACCTTCTGACAGATACATAGTAATATATCCTGCAGATTATTACACCACTGACCTCTACAAATCTGCAGAGCATCGCTCCTCCACCTCCTGACTGATACATAGTGATATATCCTACAGATTATTGCACCACTGACCACTACAGATCTGCAGAACATTGCTCCTCCACCTTCTGACAGATACATAGTAATATATCCTGCAGATCATTACACCACTGACCTCTACAAATCTGCAGAGCATCGCTCCTCCACCTCCTGACTGATACATAGTGATATAGTCTGCAGATTATTATACCACTGACCTCTACAGACCTGCAGAACATTGCTCCTCCACCTCCTGACAGATACATAGTGATATATCCTACAGATTATTGCACCACTGACCACTACAGATCTGCAGAACATTGCTCCTCCACCTTCTGACAGATACATAGTAATATATCCTGCAGATTATTACACCACTGACCTCTACAAATCTGCAGAGCATTGCTCCTCCTGACTGATACATAGTGATATAGCCTGCAGATTATTACACCACTGACCTCTACAGACCTGCAGAACATTGCTCCTCCACCTCCTGACAGATACATATTGATATATCCTACAGATTATTACACCACTGACCTCTACAGATCTGCAGAACATCGCTCCTCCACCTCCTTCTTTTTTTTAATTTATATAGCACCAACATATTCTGCAGCGCTTTACAATTTGCACACATTATCTCTTGTCAGATACTTATTGATATATCATGCAGATTATTACACCACTGACTTCTACAGATCTGCAGAACATCGCTCATCCACCTCCTGACAGATACATAGTGATATATCCTGCAGATTATTACACCACTGAACACTACAAATCCGAAGAACATCGTCCCTCCACCTCCTGACATATATAGTGATATATCCTGCAGATTATTACACCCTGTCCTCTCTACAGATCTGCAGAACATCAGGCCTCCACCTCCTGACGGATACATGTAGATATATTCTGCAGATTATTGCACCACTGACCTCTCCAGATCTGCAGAACATCACTCCTCCACCTCCTGACAGCTACATAGTGATATATCCTGCAGATTATTACACCACTGACCTCTACAGACCTGCAGAACATCGCTCCTCCATCTCCTGACTGATACATAGTGATATATCCTGAAGATTATTACACCACTGACCTCTACAGATCTGCAGAACATCGCTCCTCCACCTCCTGACTGATACATAATGATATATCCTGCAGATTATTACACCACTGACCTCTACAGACCTGCAGAACATCGCTCCTCCATCTCCTGACTGATACATAGTGATATATCCTGCAGATTATTACACCACTGACCTCTACAGATCTGCAGAACATCGCTCCTCCATCTCCTGACTGATACATAGTGATATATCCTGCAGATTATTACACCACTGACCTCTACATATCTGCAGAACATCACTCCTCCACCTCCTGACAGCTACATAGTGATATATCCTGCAGATTATTACACCACTGACCTCTACAGACCTGCAGAACATCGCTCCTCCATCTCCTGACTGATACATAGTGATATATCCTGAAGATTATTACACCACTGACCTCTACAGATCTGCAGAACATCGCTCCTCCACCTCCTGACAGATACATAGTGATATAGTCTAAGAGAGCTTGTGCATTACATCATTGGATAAAGCAGCACAGAGTAAGGGGAGCAGGTCACTGATCCTGCTTGGAAATGTTTTCTTTGTTTTAAACAGTAATAAAACGCTTAGTAAATGATCGGCTAACTTTTTGGTGATTGTCGGTGGCTGTTCTGTGTGAGGATCGTTGTTTTGGGTAAGTGTCGATGAAGGTTGCGATGAAGTTTGTTGGAGCTCTTCTGTGATGGTTGGTGAGATCATGTCAGGTGGGGGTTAGGGTAAGTGTTGGTGGGGTTTGTTGTGAGGTTTGGATGAGAGTTGGTGGTATATAGTGTAGGGTCAGACCGAGTGCAGTGTCAGACTGGGGCACCAGTGCACTACAGGAGCCCGGAGCCAGCGCCTGCGAGTGAGCACACCCTGCTTGCTCAGGTACTTTTAATACCTATTCCCTTTCCTCTGCAGCTGCAGCATCTTTTGCGTCACCTGACTCCTAAGAGCCAGAAGATGAAGACGCTGATGAGTCTGGAGCAGACGGGGCCCATTATACTGTATGGAGCAATCTACGGGGCCCATTATATTGTATGTAGCAATATAAGGGGTCCAATATACTGAATGGGACAGTATATGTGGCTCATTATTCTGTATGGAGCATTGTATGGGGTCAATTATTCTGTATGGAGCAATATATAGTGCTCATTATATTGTATGCAGGGCCGTATTTAGAGTTTCTGCTGCCCTAGGCACTTTTAGCGCAGCCTCCCCCTCTGGTGAGTATGACACTATCGGCAGTGACTTTGGGAAGAATCACTGATGTGAAAGTTGCCGTTTGCAGCAGATCAGGCAGTTTTTCTGCATCTGCCACGTAACGGATCACTTACGGCAACACTGCGTTTGGTTTCATTCATTCCTTATGGGATTTGCAGTACTTGATGTGATCTGGGAAATGTGGTGCCATACCTCCCAACTTTTGAAGGGAAAAAGGTCTAAAGGTTGCGGCGCACGTAGTGCGCCGCGGCAAATTTTAGGCCATGCCTCTGACCACACCCATTTCACAACTAATCACACCCATATCCAAGTCCCAACCACACCCATTTAGCACTGCTGATCACACTGTTTCATATACATTAAAACAAAAAAAAAATATGGCCACGCAGTGCTTCATACTGTACAATGGCTATGCAGTGCTCCACATACTGTATAATGGCCCTACATGATGTTCCATACTGTATAATGGCCACGTCTGAGGACTTGAGAAACCGAATTGTGAGGAAGCATGAGCAATCTCAAGGCTACAAGTCCATCTCCAAAGACCTGAATGTTCCTGTGTCTACCGTGCGCAGTGTCATCAAGAAGTGTAAAGCCCATGGCACTGTGGCTAACCTCCCTAGATGTGGACGGAAAAGTAAAATTGACAAGAGATTTCAACGCAAGATTGTGCGGATGTTGGATAAAGAACCTCGACTAACATCCAAACAAGTTCAAGCTGCCCTGCAGTCCGAGGGTACAACAGTGTCAACCCGTACTATCCGTCGGCGTCTGAATGAAAAGTGACTGTATGGTAGGAGACCCAGGAAGACCCCACTTCTTACCCCAAGACATAAAAAAGCCAGGCTGGAGTTTGCCAAAACTTACCTAAAAAAGCCTAAAACGTTTTGGAAGAATGCTCTCTGGTCAGATGAGACGAAAGTAGAGCTTTTTGGGCAAAGGCATCAACATAGACTTTACAGGAGAAAAAAAAGAGGCATTCAAAGAGAAGAACACTGTCCCTACAGTCAAACATGGCGAAGGTTCCCTGATGTTTTGGGGTTGCTTTGCTGCCTCTGGCACTGGACTGCTTGACCGTGTGCATGGCATTATGAAGTCTGAAGACTACCAACAAATTTTGCAGCATAATGTAGGGCCCAGTGTGAGAAAGCTGGGTCTCCCTCAGAGGTCATGGGTCTTCCAGCAGGACAATGACCCAAAACAGACCCTCTTCAAAAAGCACTAGAAAATGGTTTGAGAGAAAGCACTGGAGACTTCTAAGGTGGCCAGCAATGAGTCCAGACCTGAATCCCATAGAACACCAGTGGAGAGATCTAAAAATGGCAGTTTGGAGAAGGCAGCCTTCAAATATCAGGGACCTGGAGCAGTTTGCCAAAGAAGAATGGTCTAAAATTCCAGCAGAGCATTGGAAGCAACTCATTGATGGTTACCGGAAGCGGTCGGTCGCAGTTATTTTGGCTAAAGGTTGTGCAACCAAGTATTAGGCTGAGGGTGCCAATACTTTTGTCTGGCCCAATTTTGGAGTTTTGTGTGAAATGATCAATGTTTTGCTTTTTGCTTCATTCTCTTTTGTGTTTCTTCATTTAAGACAAATTAAATGAAGATAATAATACCAAAGAATTTGTGTTTGCAATCATTTTCAGGAAGAAACTGAGTATTATCTGACAGAATTGCAGGGGTGTCAATACTTTTGACCATGACTGTACTGAGCCCGAGTGACGGGCGAGACACCACATGTACTGAGCCCGAGTGACACTGTAATATGTAAGTAACATCAGACTGTATTGTGGGGACCATTCACTTCTATGGGAGGGTGTTAAAGGGAACCTGTCACCCCCAAAATCGCGGGTGAGGTAAGCCCACCGGCATCAGGGGCTTATCTACAGCATTCTGGAATGCTGTAGATAAGCCCCCGATGTAACCTAAAAGATGAGAAAAAGACGTTATATTATACTCACCCAGGGGCGGTCCCGCTGTTGGTCCGGGTCTGGCGCCTCCCATCTTCATCAGATGACGTCCTCTTCTGGTCTTCACACCGCAGCTCCGGCGCAGGCGTACTTTGCCTGCCCTGTTGAGGGCAGAGCAAAGTACAGCATTGTGCAGGCGCCGGGCCTCTCTGACCTTTCCCGGCACCTGCGCAATGCAGTACTTTACTCTGCCCTCAACAGGGCAGGCAAAGTACGCCTGCGCCGGAGCTGCGGCGTGAAGACCAGAAGAGGACGTCATCTGATGAAGATGGGAGGCGCCAGACCCGGACCAACAGCGGGACCGCCCCTGGGTGAGTATAATATAACGTCTTTTTCTCATGTTTTAGGTTACATCGGGGGCTTATCTACAGCATTCCAGAATGCTGTAGATAAGCCCCTGATGCCGATGTGCCTACCTCACCCGCGATTTTGGCGGTGACAGGTTCCCTTTAAGGAGGAGGAGGAGGTGAGCTGTGACATCTCCTATTGTGACTGTTGGATCTGGTTGCCGGGGTCTACCTTCCTGTGGTTGTTACAAGTATCCTCCGCTCACCTTTCGGGGTGTTGCGCTCCTCGTCCACTTGTCTCAGGAGATTCGGTTGAACGCTCGGTCCGGCGCTGACATCCTGCAATATAATGGAAATGGCGGCTGAAGCTGCAGCACAAGGAGACACCGGAGAACGGCGGGGACAGAGCGCTCTGTAGCCGTGGACACGTGCAGTATAGCACGCGGCTGCCGGTCATGTGACGCCTGCACTCACTTTCACCAGAGGAGCGGCGCTATAGGTCAGAATATCAGAGTAGAAGCCTCGCTGTCTGATCACCGGATATTTCCGCGGGAGGACGGCGCTGATCCGCGCGGGTGACACCGGCACAAGCGACTGCGGACGCGGGATCTCCCAGTGTGGACGGGACTCCGCGGAGGATGGGGGTCGTCTGCCGTTATCTGCTCCATCTGCGCCCAACAGAGAAGACAAACATGTCCGATAACTCTACAGGACCGTGACAGCTGCAGAACATCGCCCCCCCCTCCCTCCCTCCCTGCAGAGCTTCATCGCCCCCCCTCCCTCCCTCCCTGCAGAGCTTCATCGCCCCCCCTCCCTCCCTCCCTGCAGAGCTTCATCGCCCCCCCTCCCTCCCTCCCTGCAGAGCTTCATCGCCCCCCCTCCCTCCCTCCCTGCAGAGCTTCATCGCCCCCCCCCCCTCCCTGCAGAGCTTCATCATCGCCCCCCCTCCCTCCCTGCAGAGCTTCATCATCGCCCCCCCCTCCCTCCCTGCAGAGCTTCATCGCCCCCCCTCCCTCCCTCCCTGCAGAGCTTCATCGCCCCCCCTCCCTCCCTCCCTGCAGAGCTTCATCGCCCCCCCTCCCTCCCTGCAGAGCTTCATCATCGCCCCCCCTCCCTCCCTCCCTGCAGCTTCATCATCGCCCCCCCCCTCCCTCCCTGCAGAGCTTCATCATCGCCCCCCCCTCCCTCCCTGCAGAGCTTCATCATCGCCCCCCCTCCCTCCCTCCCTGCAGAGCTTCATCATCACCCCCCCCCCTCCCTGCAGAGCTTCATCATCGCCCCCCCCTCCCTCCCTGCAGAGCTTCATCATCGCCCCCCTCCCTCCCTCCCTGCAGAGCTTCATCATCGCCCCCCCCCTCCCTCCCTGCAGAGCTTCATCATCGCCCCCCTCCCTCCCTCCCTGCAGAGCTTCATCATCACCCCCCCTCCCTCCCTGCAGAGCTTAATCATCGCCCCCCCTCCCTCCCTCCCTGCAGAGCTTCATCATCGTCCTCCCTCCCTCCCTGCAGAGCTTCATCATCACCCCCCCTCCCTCCCTGCAGAGCTTCATCATCGCCCCCCATTCCTCCCTCCCTGCAGCTTCATCATCGCCCCCCCCTCCCTCCCTGCAGAGCTTCATCATCGCCCCCCTCCCTCCCTCCCTGCAGAGCTTCATCATCGCCCCCCCCTCCCTCCCTGCAGAGCTTCATCATCGCCCCCCCTCCCTCCCTCCCTGCAGAGCTTCATCATCGCCCCCCCTCCCTGCAGAACATCGCCCCCCCTCCCTGCAGAACATCGCCCCCGTCCGTCCTCATACTCACCTGTCACTCAGCTCAGCTGCCTGTCCCACACACTGCGCGCGCCGCAGCCGACGACATCGCTCTGGCGCTCTGTCCCGCCGCAGCGCCTTCTTCCTGACTGAGTGAGCGGTCATGTGATACTGCTCAATAAGGTCATGATGAATATGCGCATATTCATGACCTTAATGACCGGTACCATGTGACCGCTCACTCAGGACGCGCTACAGACGGTGAGAACAGGCATCGCTGGAGGCTGGAGCAGGAGGTGAGTATCGTCTCTCTTCATGGAGGGTGGGTGGGATGCGGAGGCGGGGAGGGGCGCGGGGAGGGACGCGGGGAGCCAGGCGGGGGGGCGGGGTTTTGCGTCGGTCGCGTTTGTGACTTACAAAAAAAAAAAATCCTTGCCCAGGTGCCGCCCCCCCGCAATGTCGCCGCCCTAGGCACGTGCCCTCGAGTGCCTAGTGGCAAATACGGCCCTGATTGTATGGAGCAATATATGGGGCCCATTATATTGTATGGAGCAATTTATGGGGTCCATTATACTGTATGGTGCATTATATGGGGTCCATTGTTCTGTATAGAGCATTGCATGGGCTCCTTATTCTGTATGGAGCAATATATGTGGCTCTTTATACTGCATGGAGCATTATATAGGGTCCATTTTTATGTATGGAGCATTATATGGTGCCCATAACACTTCATGGAGCAATATATGGGGCTCATTATTCAGTATGGAGCACTATGTGATGCCCATTATACTGTATGGAGCATTATGTGGGGTGCATTATTCTGTATGGAGCAATATATGTGGCTCATTATATTGTATAGAACATTATATGGGGCCCTTTCTGTATGGAGTAATATATGAGGTTCATTATGCTGTATGGAGCACTATATGGGGTCTACTGTTCTGTATGGGACATTATCTGGAGATCATTATTCTATATGGAGCAATATATGTGGCTCATTATACTGCATGGAGCATTGTATGGGGTCCATTATACTATATGGAGCATTATATGGGGTCCATTGTTCGGTATACAGCATTATTTAGGGATAATTATTTTGTTTGGAGCAATATATGTGGCTCATTATATTGTATGGAGTATTATATGGGGCCCATTACTCTGTATGGAGAACTATGTGGTGCCCATAATACTGTATGGAGCAATATATGGGGCTCATTATTCTGTATAGAGCACTATGTGGTGCCCATTATACTGTATGAAGCATTATATGGGGTCCATTATACTGTATGGAGCATTATATGGGGTCCATTGTTCGGTATACAGCATTATTTAGGGATCATTATTTTGTTTGGAGCAATATATGTGGCTTATTATATTGTATGGAGTATTATATGGGGCCCATTACTCTGTATGGAGAACTATGTGGTGCCCATAATACTGTATGGAGCAATATATGGGGCTCATTATTCTGTATAGGGCACTATGTGGTGCCCATTATACTGTATGAAGCATTATATGGGGTCCATTATACTGTATGGAGCATTATATGGGGTGCATTATTCTGTATGGAGCAATATATGTGGCTCGTTATATTGTATAGAGCATTATATAGGGCCCTTTCTGTATGGAGCAATATATGAGGTTCATTATGCTGTATGGAGCACTATATGGGGCTCATTATTCTGTATGGAACATTATATTGGTTCTATTATTTTGTATGGAGAAATATATGGGGTCCATTATTCTGTATGGAGCAATATATGGGGTCTATTACATTGTATGAAGCGATTTATGGGGTGCATTATATTGTATGGAGCATTATATGGGTCCACTATTCTGTATGGAGCATTATATGGTGCCCATAATACTGTATGGAGCAATATATAAGGCTCATTATTCTGTATGGAGCACTATGCGACGCCCATTATACTGTATGGAGCATTATATGGGGCCCATTATTCTGTATGGAGCAATATAGGGCTCAATTATACTATATGGAGCATTTTATGGGGATCATTACTTGGTATTGATCACTAGTTGGTGCCCATAATACTGTATGGAGGACTATGTGATGCCCATAATACTGTATGGAGCATTATATGGGCCTCATTATTCTGTATGGAGCCTTATATGGGGCCCATTCTGTATTGAGCAATATATATGGTTCATTATGCTGTATGGAGCATTGTATGGGGTCCATTATACTGTATGGAGCATTATATGGGGTCTATTGTTGTGTATGCAGCATTATTTAGGGATCATTATTTTGTTTGGAGCAATATATGTGGCTCATTATATTGTATGGAGCATTATATGGGGTCCATTACTCTGTATGAAGCACTATGTGGTGCCCATAATACTGTATAGAGCAATATATGGGGCTCATTATTATGTATGGAGCACTATGTGGTGCCCATTATACTGTATGAAGCATTATAAGGGGTCCATTTTACTGTATGGAACATTATATGGGGTGCATTATTCTGTATGGAGCAATATATGTGGCTCGTTATATTGTATAGAGCATTATATGGAGCCCTTTCTGTATGGAGCCATATATGAGGTTCATTATGCTGTATGGAGCAATATATGGGGCTCATTATTCTGTATGGAACATTATATTGGTTCTATTATTTTGTATGGAGGAGTATATGGGGTCCATTATTCTGTATGGAGCAATATATGGGGTCTATTACATTGTATGAAGCGATTTATGGGGTCCATTATATTGTATGGAGCATTATATGGGTCCATTATTCTGTATGGAGCATTATATGGTGCCCATAATACTGTATGGAGCAATATATGAGGCTCATTATTCTGTATGGAGCACTATGCGATGCCCATTATACTGTATGGAGCATTATATGTGCCTTATTATTCTGTATGAAGCTTTATATGGGGCCCATTATTCTGTATGGAGCAATATAGGGCTCAATTATACTATATGGAGCATTTTATGGGGCTCATTACTTGGTATTGATCACTAGGTGGTGCCCATAATACTGTATGGAGGACTATGTGATGCCCATAATACTGTATGGAGCATTATATGGGCCTCATTATTCTGTATGGAGCCTTATATGGGGCCCATTCTGTATTGAGCAATATACATGGTTCATTATGCTGTATGGAGCATTGTATGGGGTCCATTATACTGTATGGAGCATTATATGGGGTCTATTGTTCTGTATGCAGCATTATTTAGGGATCATTATTTTGTTTGGAGCAATATATGTGGCTCATTATATTGTATGGAGCATTATATGGGGTCCATTACTCTGTATGAAGCACTATGTGGTGCCCATAATACTGTATAGAGCAATATATGGGGCTCATTATTCTGTATGGAGCACTATGTGGTGCCCATTATACTGTATGAAGAATTATAAGGGGTCCATTTTACTGTATGGAACATTATATGGGGTGCATTATTCTGTATGGAGCAATATATGTGGCTCGTTATATTGTATAGAGCATTATATGGAGCCCTTTCTGTATGGAGCCATATATGAGGTTCATTATGCTGTATGGAGCAATATATGGGGCTCATTATTCTGTATGGAACATTATATTGGTTCTATTATTTTGTATGGAGGAGTATATGGGGTCCATTATTCTGTATGGAGCAATATATGGGGTCTATTACATTGTATGAAGCGATTTATGGGGTCCATTATATTGTATGGAGCATTATATGGGTCCATTATTCTGTATGGAGCATTATATGGTGCCCATAATACTGTATGGAGCAATATATGAGGCTCATTATTCTGTATGGAGCACTATGCGATGCCCATTATACTGTATGGAGCATTATATGTGCCTTATTATTCTGTATGAAGCTTTATATGGGGCCCATTATTCTGTATGGAGCAATATAGGGCTCAATTATACTATATGGAGCATTTTATGGGGCTCATTACTTGGTATTGATCACTAGGTGGTGCCCATAATACTGTATGGAGGACTATGTGATGCCCATAATACTGTATGGAGCATTATAGGGGCCTCATTATTCTGTATGGAGCCTTATATGGGGCCCATTCTGTATTGAGCAATATATGGGGCTCATTATACTGTATGGAGCAATATATGGGGCTCATTATTCTGTATGGAGCATTATATGGGGCCCATTATTCTGTATGGAGCAATATATGGGGTCTATTATACTGTATTGAGCATAATATGGGGTCCCTTGTTCTGTATGGAGCGATATATGAGGTCCATTATTCTGTATGGAGCAATATATGGGGTCCATTATTCTGTGTGGAGCAATATATGGGGTCCAGTATACTATATGGAGCATTTTATGGTACTCATTACTCTGTGTTGATCACTATGTGGTACCCATAATACTGTAAGGAGGACAATGTTGTGCCTATAATACTATATGGAGGACTATTTGGTGCCCATCATACTGTATGGAGGACTATGTGGTGCCCATAATACTGTATGGAGGACTATGTGGTGCCCATGATACTGTATGGATGACTATGTGGTGCTCATAATATTGTATGGAGCAATATATGGGGCTCATTATACTGTACTAGCTATTGAACCCGTTCTACGCCCGGCTGGCGAGCATTTAAATTGGTATATGGTCTCCATCCTGGTATGTGCTGCTCCATCCTGTGTCCCCATCCTGTCATGTGCTGCTCCATCCTGCGTCCCCATCCTGTCATGTGCTGCTCCATCCTGCGTCCCCATCCTGTCATGTGCTGCTCCATCCTGCGTCCCCATCTTGTCATGTGCTGCTCCATCCTGCGCCCCATCCTGTCATGTGCTGCACCCATCCTGCGCCCCCATTCTGTCATGTGCTGCTCCATCCTGCGTCCCCATCCTGTCATGTGCTGCTCCATCCTGCGACCCCATCCTGTCATGTGCTGCTCCATCCTGTGTCCCCATCCTGTCATGTGCTGCTCCCATCCTGCGCCCCCATTCTGACATGTGCTACACCCATCCTGCGCTTCCATTCTGACATGTGCTGCACCCATCCTGCGCCTCCATTCTGTCATTTTCTGCTCCCAAACTGCGCCCCCATCCTGTCATGTGCTGCTTCCATCCTGCACCCCCGATCTGTCATGTGCTGCTGCCATCCTGCGCCCCCGTTCTGTCATGTGCTGCTGCCATCCTGCACCCCCGTTCTGTCATGTGCTGCCCTATTCTATCATGTGCTTCTCCCATCCTGCGCCCCCATTCTGTCATGTGCTGCTGTCATCCTGCGCCACCGTTCTGTAATTTGCTGCTCCCATCCATATGCCCCATACGCTGCTCCATAAAGGTTTATGGCCCCCATAAGATGCTCCATAGTATATGCCCCGTACACTGCTCCATAAAGGTTTATGGCCCCATAAGATGCTCCATAGTATATGCCCCATACACTGCTCCATTATGGTTGATGGCCCCCATAAGATGCTCCATATTATATGCCCCCGTACATTGCTCCATTATGGTTGATGGCCCCCATAAGATGCTCCATAGTATATGCCCCCATACACTGCTGCATTATGGATGATGGCCCCCATAAGATGCTCCATATTATATGCCCCCGTACACTGCTCCATTATGGTTGATGGCCCCCATAAGATGCTCCATAGTATATGCCCTCGTACACTGCTCCATTATGGTTGATGGCCCCCATAAGATGCTCCATATTATATGCCCCCGTACACTGCTCCATTATGGTTTATGGCCCCCATAAGATGCTCCATAGTATATGCCCCCGTACACTGCTCCATTATGGTTTATGGCCCCCATAAGATGCTCCATATTATATGCCCCCGTACACTGCTCCATTATAGTTGATGGCCCCCATAAGATGCTCCATTGTATATGCCCCGTATGCTGCTGCGATATATATATAAAAAAAAATACCATACTCAGGATTTGTTTTTGGATTGATTGGGTGTGGTGCATGGTTTGTTGTGGAGTCTGCACGGTTTGAAGTCGGGTTGGTGCAGAGTTTGGTGAGCAGTTTGTTGGGTCTGCAGGGTTTGGTGTCTGGTCTGTGGGGTTTGGAGTGTGGTTTGTTGGGTCTGCAGCATTTGATGTTGGGTTGGTGGGGAGTGGTGCGCAGTTTGTTGCGGGGTCTGCAGAGTTTGGTGTTGGGTTGGTGGGGACTCGTGTGCAGTGTGGGGACTCGTGTCTGGTTTGTTGTGGGACCTGCAGAATATGGTATTGGGTCAGTGAGGTTTGGTGCTCAGTTTGTTGTAGGGGCTGTAGGGTCTGACGTTGGGTTGGTGGAGTTTGGTGTGTGGGTTGGTGTTGGGTCAGTGAGGTTTGGTGCACAGTTTGCTGGAGGGGCTGTAGGGTTTGGTGTTGGGTTGGTGGAGTTTGTGCGTGGTTTGTTGTGAGGTCTGCAGGGTTTGGTAATGGGTCAGTGAGGTTTAATGTGCGGTTTGTTGTCGGGTTGGTGGGGTTTGGCGTGTGGTCAGTTGTTGGTAGGTGAGGTTTGGTGTGCAGTTTGTTATGGAGTCTGCAGGGTATAGTGTTGGGTTGGTGGGGTTTAGTGAGCGGTTTGTTGTGAGATGTGCAGGGTTTGGTGTTGGGTCGGTGGGGTTTGGTGCGTGGTCTGTTGGGTCGGTGGGTTTTGGTGTGTGGTTTGTTGTGGGGTCTGCAGGGTTTGGTGTTGGGTCGATGTGGTTTGCTGTGTGGTTTGTTGAGGGGTCTACTGCGTTTGTTGTTGGATTGGTAAGGTTTAGTGTGTGGTTTCTTGTGGGGTCTGCAGGGTTTGGTGTTGGGTCAGTAGGGCTCAGTGCGGGGTCTGCATCCCGCCCGTCAGGACTTCACCTCGCCTGCACTCGGCACACGTACGAGAAGCCCCCACTCTTGTGTCAGTGCAGAGATGAAGCTTTCTGCCTGTACCCTCCGCCTGACTTTCAGCGGCTGCCAGCTCGTTCTCGGTGCCAGGTGGTGATCAGCTTGAATATGAGCACTCTGGAGCTCGCCGGGTACACAGGGACTGTTAACAGATTTCATGTAATTGACATATTTCAAAGCGAGTGATTTTCAATGAGAACACAAGGTTTTGTGCGGGGAGCAATCATGCAGTGCAGCACCGCTCCTCGGGACTTCTCCTCTCTTTACGTGGAGATGATCCGTCTATAATTTGACTTCGGGGCGAAGATAAAGCTGCTCGTCTGCGAAGGAACCAACAGTAATGCGGAAACGTAAAATTATATTTCATGGAGAAAACTCCAATCTTGTAAAGAACTGAGATACGGAGACAACAGAGGTCGCCGCTACGGATCGCAGATCACCATAAATGCCAAGACGATAAATCTGGCCCTGACCACCAGAACTGTCATGGAAACCACGGCGTGACAATAAAGAAGGGACTTCAAGATCCAAAATCTAAGGGCGAGGGACATGTCCATTACCAACACAAAAGACAAAGCACTACTGTTCCCCAGCCATTGTCTCCCATGGTTTATGGTGTGCGGGAACAGGCATGGCCCTCAGATAAAAGGACTACCTGCATATGTGACCTCTGCCCCCCATAGTCAAGCAACTGTCTCCTGCACACCCCTATATTGAGGCCTCAGTCTCCTGCAACCCCCTATAGTCAGGCATTTGTCTACTACACCCCCCTATAGTCAGGCCTCAGTCTCCTGCACCCCTTTATAGTCAGGTCTCAGTCACCTGCACCCCGCTATAGTCAGGCTTCATTCTCCTGCACCCATTATAGTCACGCCTCAGTCTCCTGCATCCCCCTATAGTCAGGCCTCAGTCTCCTGCACCCCCTATAGTCAGATCTCAGTCCTGCACCAACCATGGCCAGGTCTCAGTCTCCTGCACCCCCTATAATCAGGCCTCAGTCTCCTGCACCCCCTTATACTCAGTCCTCAGTCCCCTGCACTCTCCCGAAAGTCAGGGCCTAGGTCTCCTGCATCCCCTATAGTCAGGCCTCTGTCTCCTGCACCCCTCCTATAGATAGGTGTCTGTCTCCTACAGCCCCCTATAGTCATAGTTAGGCCTCAGTCTCCTGCACCCCCTATAGTCAGGGCCTAGGTCTCCTGCACCCCCTATAATCAGGCCTCTGTCTCTTGCACCTCCCTATAATCAGGCCTCTGTCTCCTGGATCCCTCTATGGTCAAGCCTCATTCTCCTGCACCCCCCTATAAATCGGGCCTCTGTCTCTTACACCCCCCTATAATCAGGCCTTTGTCTCCTGGACCCCTCTATAGTCAAGCCTCAGTTTCCTGCACCCCCCTATAGTCAGGCCTATCAGTGACCTCACTAAAGAAATTGTGACTGATGCAATCTTCTGCTTTTTGTAAAAAGTTGGAAAACATTTTGACACGAGTTTCATTTGCATTGAATCGATTTGCTCGTCTCAGCACACATCGAATTAATAATACTTCAGGATATTCTTGTATGGATGATACCAGGGAGGAATTGTTTGCATTAACACTGGACCAGCGCATAGAGAGCTGGTCTGTAGATAGTGTCCGTTAAAGCCCCCAATTACCATTGGACCCTTCTGTGTCTTGGCCATCCGCTATTCTGTGGCATTGATATTGGGGTTCACTCTGCATATCCTGTGTTCCCTATCAGTAGATATTCTCCAATTCCCTATATGTTCAGGATCCCTTGTCGGGGGTATCGGATGTATCTGGTCTGCTTGGTTTTCATGGTGGTATACTAAAAGGGAAGTTGACCAATCAGGAACTGATCAAGTCATGTGCCGCACACGCACTGCCAGTGCTGCCTCATTGACTGAGATTAAGCCACTCCCCTGAGGAGCAGGTCACAAAGGGAGAAATATGTTCTCCAAGAACCAAAACATCCCATGTCCATTGGTAAAGAAAAGAGAAAATGCGTTTCCTTAAGCCATGTACAGATTATTAAAAGTTTTAATATTTTTTTACAAACTCCTGGTGACCCGGCCCCAGAATGCCCCTGACCTCCGCACTACATGAGCCGTCGCTGCGCTCAGAATGAAATATAAATAGAACAGATCTCATGGATTTTAATATTTAATTTTCTGCACATAACACCTGCAAATCCCCCAACACCACAGAGACGGCGGAGGAGGTGGGGGAGGAGCGCCGCCATCACTGTGGGCATCAGAACGCCTCCTGTCTTCTCAGGGAGCGGCTGTGTCATCCAGAACCAAAGGGGTTACTATAAATGTCTCGGTGATTATAAATTGCTGCATAAAGATAAACCCCAGGGAAAGGCGATAAACGGCGGATTCATTAGTTCATAAATACACTTGCTTACTAGAGGTTTTCTGCACATTTAGGAGAAAGTTCAAATTTGCATATCAATGTGAGAAGAAAGGACGGCATGACTGGTGCGATTATCAGGAAGGCGGACCTAGAAACCGCCACACAATCCCGGGATGTAGCTGCCACAGCTGGACTCATTGCTGCATCTATTACCCCTTGTCCGGTCAGAGCTCAGAAGCCGCTACGGTCACATGGGTGCAAATGACTCTGCTCGATCGGGCTCATCCTTTCTCCACCTGCTCTACATTCTCTATAGCTGGATTATTTATTACCCACAATGCCGTGTTGTGAGAAGCCTCAGGCCCGTACATCCATACAGGTATACTGTCGGACAATACCACCTCTTGTAGTCGGCATTCCACAGTCTGAATGCTCTAACTGCAAAGAACCCTTTCCTATTTAGATGCCAGAATCGCCTTTCCTCCACCTGTAATAAGTGTCCCCTAGTCCTTTGTAAGGTCTATGGAAGGAATAAGTTATGGGCCTCTATCCCATGTAATATAGGAGAGTCCTCCATTCTGTGTAATGTAGGAGAGACCTCCATCCTGTGTAACATAGGACAGGCCTCCATCCGGTGTAGTGTAGGACAAGTCTCCAGCCGTATAATGTAGGAGAGGCCTCCAACCCGTGTAATGTAGGAGAGGTCAGCAGCGCGCCGATACAGTTACATTCTGCGGCAGAGCAGGGAGAATTGATCTATGGGGCCCCTGAGCAGGCGGGGGCCCCCGATGCCAGCAGTGGGCCCCCGCCGTCATCGGAAGATCAGCTGTACAGGCATTTAGCCAATACAGCTGGTCGCATTGATGGGAGAAGGAGCGCTACGCTCCTTCTCCCATCATCCCCCTCTCAGTGTCTGACGTCACCGATGCAGACACTGACAGGGGGCGCGATGATGTCACTGGCCGGTGTGGCACCCCTAGGGGTATTTGCCACAAAAATAGTTACTGACAGTAAATACAGATACTAAAATAGCAAGACTGCACTACCACCTCCGGCCAGAAGGGGGAGCTCCAGAGACTCCCCTTGATCCATTCTGGTCTGAGAGAAGAAATGGCAGTTGGGCTAAGGAGCTGATAGTGAGAGGTCATACAGCTGAATTTCTAACAGTCCTATGACGGTTTCCAGGCCCAAATCACCGGCCTGAGGAGAAGAGGGATAGAGAAAAAGGACATTGTGAGAACCGGGTAGCATTAATCACTACCCAGAACAGGCGCAAAGACGGATACCGGATCCGTGGCTGTATTCATTACATATAATACAGCAACCGGAAAAACGTGAGGTGATATCAGCTTCACTAGGGTCAGACGCAGCAACAGACACAGAGTTCAGCGGTACTCCTGGAGGGGGTAAGCCGATAAAAGGACTCGGGTTGCCCGTCGAACCAGGACCCGGAGGGGACAGATTGGGCCGGCAGCCAGTTCACATACAGCAGCAGGGCCACACAGATATTACGTACAATAAGAGGCGAAGACCCCGGCAGGGTCAAAGTAACTCAGAGTTCCCATACAGACTCCGGTGACAGGACTGGTTGTAAATCCCTTTATGTTGAAGTAAACTGGTTAAACGTTTCAGTGCCTCAGTCTTTCATTTGGACAATAGCCATCTATCCAGGATTGGGATTATCACCGCTGGGAGAACCTGCTGCTGATCAAGTAAGTGCCTGTTCCCTCACGATACCCTTTACACTGTGCATTGCCTGAGGCCACAGCACCGGGTCAAGCCACCCGTGACATCCCCCTCAAGAGACAGACCCCATTGGTCCGGTGCTGGGTACCCCGGTCTCTCGGGCGTCACAATTGGCGTCACGAACAGGATAGAGCCAGCCCATATACCGGGTATTGTGTGCCGTGATTGGAGCCCAAAACTTTGAAAACTTGGAAGAAAAATCGTGAAAATTGACTTTATTAAAGAAAATTCCATTTCCCATTAAAAACTATTGAAAGTGACTTTTCCCCATTGGTTATAATGGAGTAAAGATAGCCGCCATCCCCTAAGGTAATCACCTCATAACCGTTAGGCGCGAGACTGTTAATTGAGCTACGCCATTACCTGAGCCCCAGTCTAACTGAAAAACTTCAGAATCCGCCATTACAGAGCGCGCGGCGGGCAGGAGCAACAGGGGGCGTGTCATTGTGGGCGGCACCAAGCTGAGCGCTCTGACGTCAGAGCAAGGGGAAAACCAATCCTGCTGCACAGCAGAACGAATCTACACTATCCCGACGGAAGCGGAGGACCGGAAGGGTCCGGATTAGCTAAGGGGGCACAGTATGTCGCAGCACGGAGACGCCGCAGCACCCGGCGGCGCTAATGCAGCTGAAAGACAGTGTCGATAGAGCGTCTGGTAGCGCAGCGGTGCAAGGAGTGGCGCCCATCATGCCGGTGCTGATGCCATATACCCCAGGTGGCCCGTGGCTTCCAATGTATGAAGGTGAGCCTAATACCCTTGACGATTTCAGAGAAAAGATGCTGGCCCATTTTAACATGTTCCCCGTGGGTGAAGTTCAGCGTGTTAGTCTCCTGATGATGCAGTTAAGTGGCCATGCTAAGCGAGAAGTCACAGCATGGGCAGCTGATCTAAAAGGCACTGTTGAACGCATATTTGCTGGATTAAAAGCTACATTTGAAACCACTGCCAGCAGCAAAGCTAAAATACGATTCTTTAATTGCAAACAAAAAGTTAATGAGGGCGTGAGAGACTTTGCCTTAAACCTGCAGGAAGCCCTTAAATCACTTACACTGGCTGAACCCATTTTTAACACCGGAGCGGATAAACTGCTAAGAGATCAATTTATTGAGGGACTCTACACCCCTTCTCACCGGGGGCATGTGAGCATGCTTGTTTTTAAGAACCCTGAATTGACATTTGCTCAATTAAAGGAGAGCGCTATGCGTCTCCAGCTGGCAGAGGCACCTCGGGATCTGGATCCTGCGCAACCTATGGCAGAGGCACCTCAACAACAGGGAGTGCCAGTGACATCAGCTATGTCCGGGGCCATTGCTAAGCCCCTGGGGCCCAGTACTAATGAGGCTCTTCAACAAAAGCTTGACTCTTTAACTGATGTTGTTGCTTCAATGGCTAAAATCATGCAGGAGATGAGAGGACCCAAGATGGAGTTGGCAAACCGTAGAGAAGATGTTCCATGGATGAGACCCCGGAGATACCCGACATGGAGAGGACGACCCCGCGACCGCTACCAACCGGATGGACAGCCCATTTGCCGCCGTTGCCAGCAGCCAGGCCACTTTGCACGAGATTGTGATTTAAATGGGAATCCCCTGGGAATGCGGGCCGCTTCGCAGGAATGAACTTTCAAGGCCCAACACCCTGGCACGACAGGTACATCGGAGGACGACCCATTATCCCTATCGTGCTGGACGGAATGCCCCTCAACGCTTTGCTGGACACAGGTTCCCAGATTTCATCTATACCGTATATCCTTTATAAGAGGTACTGGGCTGATGCAGATATTGATAAAGGGCCCTCTGATGTTGAACTAGATATATGGGCCAGTAATGGTAAGTTGGTACCGAAACTAGGATTCAGGGAGATGACCATAAAGATTGGTAAAGTAGAACTGAAGAAACAGGGTATAATTGTTGTTGATGTTGACCGGCGGAACTGTGAACCAACTGTATTGATAGGAATGAATGTGTTAGAGAACTGCTTTTCCGAAGTCATTTCTGTCTTACAGCAAATTGCTGAAACTGCCCAATCCTGCCAGCAGAGAGTTCTCCGGAGGGAAATAAAAGTATTGATGTTAAGGCAACAGGTAGAAGTTGCAGGTGGAGAAATCGGCAGTGTGAGGGTAAGTGATCCAACGTCTATTGTAATTCCACCAAAAACAGAAATGCTGGTATGGTGTAGAGCAGCCATTGGTACTAAGGGACGAGATTATCAAGCCTTAATAGAACCAGTGTACACCGACAGCAGGCCCACTATACTCACAGCACGAGGGATAGTCGAGGTACACCGGGGACGAGTGCCGGTACGACTTTTGAACTGTGGAGAGGAAGAGGTCACTTTGCCAAGGTATGCTACAGTGGCAAAGCTATATACTGTTGACAACAATGCCATCACAACCATTGAGCCCTTAGAACCAACCTGTCAGGTAGAAGGCAACGGCTCAGACGGAGAATTGGAGGATTGGTGTCAACAGCTACACGTGGGCATAAATTCAACACCTACCCATCAAAAACAAGGGGTGTATAGGCTAGTGACGGAATATGAACAAGTCTTCAGTAAACACCCATTGGACTTCGGACGGATAGAAGGGGTAGAACACACAATCCCCACCAGTGACCATCCCCCAATAAAAGAAAGATATAGACCCATACCGCCCGCTCACTATCAATGTGCAAAAGATATGCTGAGGGAGATGAAACAGGCCGGGGTAATAAGAGACAGCTGTAGCCCCTGGGCGGCCCCTCTAGTGCTTGTCAAAAAAAAGGACGGAACCATGAGAATGTGCGTAGACTACCGGCGGATTAATAACATCACCCATAAAGACGCCTACCCCTTGCCTAGGATAGAAGAGTCCTTGACTGCTTTGAAATCTGCTAATTATTTTTCCACCTTAGACTTAACAAGCGGGTATTGGCAAGTCCCTGTGGCTGAGAGAGATAAGGAAAAGACGGCATTCACCACACCAATGGGTCTATGTGAATTTAATCGCATGCCATTCGGACTCTGCAACGCATCCGGTACCTTCCAGCGGCTGATGGAATGCTGCCTCGGACACAAGAACTTCGAGACCGTCCTCCTGTACCTAGATGATGTGATCGTCTACTCAAAGACTTACGAACAACACTTAATAGACCTGGCAGAAGTGTTCGAAGCCTTATCCAGGTATGGCATGAAAATCAAGCCATCCAAATGTCACCTTCTCAAGCCAAAGGTACAGTACCTGGGACACATCGTGAGTTCGGAGGGAGTAGCACCGGATCCCGAGAAAATAAGCGCCATAAGGGATTGGCCAAGACCTACCAACGCAAAAGAAGTGAGGCAATTCCTGGGATTGGTGGGTTACTATCGCAGATTCATAAAAGGATTTACCAAATTGGCAGCACCCTTGCAAGACGCCTTGGTAGGGCAGACGAAGAAACCTTCAAACCGAAACCCTCCTTTTCAGTGGAACGATGAAAGGGAAGACTCCTTTGAACAACTAAAGAAGGCACTAACCGGAGAAGAGGTTCTGGCATACCCAGATTACCATCAACCTTTCATCCTCTACACCGATGCCAGTAATGTGGGACTAGGAGCGGTGCTGTCACAAAAGCAAGAAGGTCGGGAGAAAGTCATCGCCTTTGCAAGTAGAAAGCTCCGGCCTACTGAAAGAAATCCAGAAAATTATAGCTCCTTCAAATTGGAACTACTGGCAGTAGTTTGGGCTGTGACTGAACGTTTCAAACACTATCTGGCTGCTGCAGAATTTATTGTCTATATTGACAACAATCCGTTGACCCACCTGGACACAGCCAAATTAGGTGTGTTAGAACAGCGATGGATAGCCCGGTTATCTAATTACAGCTTCAAGATCAAGTATCGAGCAGGTCGCAAGAATGGAAATGCCGATGCCCTATCCCGAATGCCACACTTGAGAGATGTAGAAGAAGAAACGGGGGAGCTTGAAGAAATTGAACTACCAGCCTTCCATCATCCCAAGGCAAAACATCATCAGTCAAGTACCTATCAGAAACAACAAGAGGTGAATTTTAATCCGTTAGCACACCATAGATGGGCTGACACCCAAGACAGCAATCCGGCTGTGAAGTTGGTGAAGGAACTGTTAACTGAGCAAAGTGCATATCCCGATGAGGATGCCCCAGAAGAGACGCATCAACTCTGGAAAGAGAGAGGCAAAATGTTCCTGTATCAAGGGAAGCTCTGTAGAAGGTACACCAATCCGAAAACACATGAATTGGTTTGGCAGATTATCGTGCCTAAACAAGATGTCAAGATGGTCCTCGAAGCTTACCATAATGGTGCTGGTCACTTTGGTTGGAAAAAGTTAGAAGTACTTCTAAGAGAAAGATTTTATTGGGTCGGGATGAGAAAATCAATCGAACAGTGGTGCAGAAATTGTGGCCCGTGCAACCTCAGAAGAAACGATCAAAAGAACCAAAGAGCACCACTGCAGCCCATAATCACCAAACAACCACTTGAACTTGTAGCCATGGACCACGTGAAGTTGACACCAAGCCGGTCCGGCTATGTCTATGCCTTGACCATCGTGGACCATTATTCACGCTTCTTGGTAGTAGTACCCGTAAAAGATCTGACAGCAAAAACAGCAGCCAAAGCGTTCCAAACGTACTTTTGTAGACCCCATGGATATCCGGAACAGGTTCTCACCGACCAAGGTACAGCCTTTGAATCAGAGATCTTCAGAGAATTCTGTAATATGTATGGTTGCAAAAAGATCCGGACGACGGCCTATCATCCACAAACAAACGGCTTATGCGAGAAGATGAACCATATTGTAATAGAACTACTAAAGACTTTACCTGAGGCAGAAAGGAATCAATGGCCAGAGAAACTGCCTGACTTGGTGGATCTGTATAATCATGTCCCGGTGAGTTCCACCAATTGCACCCCAGCTTACCTTATGCGTGCAAGACCCGGCCAATTACCAATCGATCTAGAAATGGGAATTCTGAAACCAGACGCAGAAGTTCAAGACTCCAATTGGGATATCATACGGCAAAAGCAGTATCGCCAAGTGCAAGAGAGTGTGGAAAGAAGCCTTCAGCAAACTAGAGAAAGACAAGAGCGAACTTTCAACCAGAATGCTCTAGCGACCCCATTAAGACCGGGTGATCAAGTGCTCAAGAGAAACCGTCGAACCAATAAACTAGACAATCAGTGGGAAGCCGTACCCTATACAGTTTTACCAACAAGAATGGATAATCCTAAAATGTGTCTCATTAGCAAAAACGGAGGCTTAACATCTGTATTAGTGTCAAGAGACAATCTTAAATTGTGTCCGGAAGCATTGAAAGAGCCAGAAGTTGTCCAGCCAGAATCAGAAGTTATTCAACCCATGCAGGTCCAACCAGTAAAGGAAAAAGAAGAGGAAATGTATCACACCTGTATAGGAGACTTTCCCAAAACCCTACTAACATACCATGGTGCAGTAGTGGTTCCCATGGTGGCCTTTTACCCAACACCGAACCCAATACCAGAAGTAACAAAAAAGACAGGAAGAGGCTGACCCCGTACTACAGGAGATTCCAGGCCAGGAAGAACAGATTCCTGATCAGAGTGATCCCATTCACGGTGGACTTGCCAACTCCATAGTCGTGGAATTATCTTTAGCAGAGCGGGCAGATACTACATCCGCAGTAGACAGTAGTACACCACATGGAGAGATACCGCTGTTACGTAGATCACAGCGTAGTACCCAGGGTCAATTACCGGCCAGGTATGCAGATTACCAACTATAAAACTATAGTCATTGTTATCATTCTGCAACGTTTAAGCCCAGTACCTACAGAGACTTGTCTGTATGAACTTCTTGCATATTCTTGAACTTTTTATCAGCCCGGAGGCACTAAATCAAAGCTCCGGAAAGACTGCTTTTTGAACTTTGCTTTTTGCTCTTTTTGAACTTTCTTTAGACGTTATATTGATAACTCCGTTGGAAAAATGGAACTAAATTCCTGGACACAAAGTGCAGTGCCTTTCCTAGTACCTTCAAGGATAGGACTGTATTAATGGACGCTATTTGAAGTGACTTTTTACAGAACTCTATTTTTGTTTCCTTGAGTGGTTTTTGTAACTTTTAATTTTTAAGACTCTGTACATATTAATTGTTATTTCAAAATGTTATCGTCCCACAGTCCCGGAGTACTGTTCTTAACTAAGGGGGAATGTGGCACCCCTAGGGGTATTTGCCACAAAAATAGTTACTGACAGTAAATACAGATACTAAAATAGCAAGACTGCACTACCACCTCCGGCCAGAAGGGGGAGCTCCAGAGACTCCCCTTGATCCATTCTGGTCTGAGAGAAGAAATGGCAGTTGGGCTAAGGAGCTGAAAATGAGAGGTCATACAGCTGAATTTCTAACAGTCCTATGACGGTTTCCAGGCCCAAATCACCGGCCTGAGGAGAAGAGGGATAGAGAAAAAGGACATTGTGAGAACCGGGTAGCATTAATCACTACCCAGAACAGGCGCAAAGACGGATACCGGATCCGTGGCTGTATTCATTACATATAATACAGCAACCGGAAAAACATGAGGTGATATCAGCTTCACTAGGGTCGGACGCAGCAACAGACACAGAGTTCAGCGGTACTCCCGGAGGGGGTAAGCCGATAAAAGGACTCGGGTTGCCCATCGAACCAG
Source organism: Ranitomeya imitator (assembly GCF_032444005.1). NCBI lineage: Eukaryota > Metazoa > Chordata > Amphibia > Anura > Dendrobatidae > Ranitomeya > Ranitomeya imitator. The sequence continues at coordinate 774,886,715 of NC_091282.1, forward strand.
GACCCGGAGAGGACAGATTGGGCCGGCAGCCAGTTCACATACAGAAGCAGGGCCACACAGATATTGCGTACAATAAGAGGCGAAGACCCCGGCAGGGTCAAAGTAACTCAGAGTTCCCATACAGACTCCGGTGACAGGACTGGTTGTAAATCCCTTTATGTTGAAGTAAACTGGTTAAACATTTCAGTGCCTCAGTCTTTCATTTGGACAATAGCCATCTATCCAGGATTGGGATTATCACCGCTGGGAGAACCTGCTGCTGATCAAGTAAGTGCCTGTTCCCTCACGATACCCTTTACACTGTGCATTGCCTGAGGCCACAGCACCGGGTCAAGCCACCCGTGACATCCCCCTCAAGAGACAGACCCCATTGGTCCGGTGCTGGGTACCCCGGTCTCTCAGGCGTCACACCGGCGCCCGCTGTCAGGAGATGAGCGGGCACCCAGAGCTGCAGAGGAAGAGATGTGAGCATATATTTATTTGCTTTTTACGAGTGCTGCCTTATACTACAGGTGCTGCCTTATATTACAGGGTCTTGCCTATAAGGGTACCGCCTTATACTACAGGATCTGCCTATAGGGGGGCTGCCTTATATTACAGGATCTGCCTGTAGGGGTACTGCCTTATACTACAGGATCTGCCTATAGGGGGGCTGCCTTATATTACAGGGTTTGCCTATAGAATACTGCCTTATACTACAAGATCTGCCTATAGGGGGGCTGCCTTATACTACAGGATCTGCCTATAGTGGGGCTGCCTTATATTGGAGGGTCTGCCTATAGGGGGCTGCCTTATACTACAGGCAGGGCCGCCATCAGGGCATGACGGCCGTGACTGGCGTATGGGGCCCGGTGAGCAGAGGGGGCCCGCATCGGGCCCCGTCTTATCTGCTCACCGGGCCCCTACCGGCAGCCGCAGGCTGAACCGGGCCCTTAGCGCCGACGCTGCAGCTGTTTAACCCCTTAGTGACCGAGCCAAATTTTTGAAATCTGACCAGTGTCACTTTATGTGGTAATAACTCTGCAACGCTTCAACAAATCCCAGTGATTTTGAGACTGTTTTTTCGTGACACATTATACTTTATGATAATGGTAAATTTAGTTCAACATTTTTTGTGTTAACTTATAAAAAATATAAAAAATTTGAGAAAAATGTTAAAAAATTAGCAATTTTCTAAATTTGAATGATTATCCCTTTAATCCAGATAGTCATACAACAGCAAACCATTAATAAATAACATTTCCCACATGTCTGCTTTACATCAGCACCATTTGTAAAATGTTATTTTATTTTGTTAGCATTTTAGGAGGTTTAAAAATGTAGCAGCAATTTTTCATTTTTTCAAAGAAATTTACCACATTTATTTTTTTAGGGACTTATCCATGTTTGAAGTGACTTTAGGGGCCCCATATATTGGGAAACCCCCAAACTTGATACCATTTAAAAAACAGCACCCCTAAACATATTGAAAACTGCTGTCAGGTAGTTTATTAACCCTTCAGGTGCTTTACAGGAATTAATGCAAAGTGGCATGACAGAAATGAAAATGTGTATTTTTACCACCTAAATGTTGCTAACTTCTAAACAGATTACTACAGCCATCAGACTCTAAGGCCGCGATTTGGTCATGAATTGCCATCGCAAACATCAGGACCACAAAATCATGATCGGAGGGCACCAATTGGGATAAAGAAGAAGCCCCCACACTCTGTTAACCATTTATAATGATGTAGTCACTATTGACAGCAGCATCTAAGGGGTTAAACAGATTTAGAAGGTGCAAATACTGATCGTAGCTGATACAGCAAGTTGTCAGCTATAGTATACAACCAACAGATGCTGGATTGTCATCTGTGTGGGGAGGCTATTCTCTTATATCTCAGGTCAGTTAAAAGACGTATTGGCGGTCATTAAGGGGTTAAAGCTATTGACGTGCGGGCGCGGGCCCGCACGTCAATAGTTAACAGCCGCGGCGCCGCCAGCCAATCTGAGGCTGGCAGGCGCTGACGTCAGCCGCACCGTGCGTGCATGTCGCCGGCGTCTGACATCATTGTCAGTCGCCGGCGAGTGCATGCACGCTGCAGCTGCGTGGAGACTTCGCCCACCGCAGGACCGCGGCAGGTAAGAAGAACTTTTTTTTTTTTTTTTCTTGAGAGCGGCGATCCGGGGGCCCAGGGAAGAACACTGGGGCAGAGTGTGCTGGACGCAGAGGGGGCAGAGTGTGCTGGACGCAGAGGAGGCAGAGTGTGCTGGATGCAGAGGGGGCAGAGTGTGCTGGACGCAGAGGGGGCAGAGTGTGCTGGACGCAGAGGGGGCAGAGTGTGCTGGACGCAGAGGGGGCAGAGTGTGCTGGACGCAGAGGGGGCAGAGTGTGCTGGACGCAGAGGGGGCAGAGTGTGCTGGACGCAGAGGGGGCAGAGTGTGCTGGACGCAGAGGGGGCAGAGTGTGCTGGACGCAGAGGGGGCAGAGTGTGCTGGACGCAGAGGGGGCAGAGTGTGCTGGACGCAGAGGGGGCAGAGTGTGCTGGACGCAGAGGGGGCAGAGTGTGCTGGACGCAGAGGGGGCAGAGTGTGCTGGACGCAGAGGGGGCAGAGTGCGCTGGACGCAGAGGGGGCAGAGTGCGCTGGACGCAGAGGGGGCAGAGTGCGCTGGACGCAGAGGTGGCAGAGTGCGCTGGACGCAGAGGGGGCAGAGTGCGCTGGACGCAGAGGGGGCAGAGTGCGCTGGACGCAGAGGGGGCAGAGTGCGCTGGACGCAGAGGGGGCAGAGTGTGCTGGACGCAGAGGGGGCAGAGTGTGCTGGACGCAGAGGTGGCAGAGTGTGCTGGACGCAGAGGGGGCAGAGTGTGCTGGACGCAGAGGGGGCAGAGTGTGCTGGACGCAGAGGGGGCAGAGTGTGCTGGACGCAGAGGGGGCAGAGTGTGCTGGACGCAGAGGGGGCAGAGTGTGCTGGACGCAGAGGGGGCAGAGTGTGCTGGACGCAGAGGGGGCAGAGTGTGCTGGACGCAGAGGGGGCAGAGTGTGCTGGGCGCAGAGGGGGCAGAGTGTGCTGGGCGCAGAGGGGGCAGAGTGTGCTGGACGCAGAGGGGGCAGAGTGTGCTGGACGCAGAGGGGGCAGAGTGTGCTGGACGCAGAGGGGGCAGAGTGTGCTGGACGCAGAGGGGGCAGAGTGTGCTGGACGCAGAGGTGGCAGAGTGTGCTGGACGCAGAGGGGGCAGAGTGTGCTGGACGCAGAGGGGGCAGAGTGTGCTGGACGCAGAGGGGGCAGAGTGTGCTGGACGCAGAGGGGGCAGAGTGTGCTGGACGCAGAGGGGGCAGAGTGTGCTGGACGCAGAGGGGGCAGAGTGTGCTGGACGCAGAGGGGGCAGAGTGTGCTGGACGCAGAGGGGGCAGAGTGTGCTGGACGCAGAGGGGGCAGAGTGTGCTGGACGCAGAGGGGGCAGAGTGTGCTGGACGCAGAGGGGGCAGAGTGTGCTGGACGCAGAGGGGGCAGAGTGTGCTGGACGCAGAGGGGGCAGAGTGTGCTGGACGCAGAGGGGGCAGAGTGTGCTGGACGCAGAGGGGGCAGAGTGTGCTGGACGCAGAGGGGGCAGAGTGTGCTGGACGCAGAGGGGGCAGAGTGAGCTGGACGCAGAGGGGGCAGAGTGCGCTGGACGCAGAGGGGGCAGAGTGCGCTGGACGCAGAGGGGGCAGAGTGCGCTGGACGCAGAGGGGGCAGAGTGCGCTGGACGCAGAGGGGGCAGAGTGCGCTGGACGCAGAGGGGGCAGAGTGCGCTGGACGTAGAGGGGGCAGAGTGCGCTGGACGCAGAGGGGGCAGAGTGCGCTGGACGCAGAGGGGGCAGAGTGCGCTGGACGCAGAGGGGGCAGAGTGCGCTGGACGCAGAGGGGGCAGAGTGCGCTGGACGCAGAGGGGGCAGGATGGATACGATGGAGACAGATGGGGCAGGATGGGGAGATCATATGGGGCAGAATGGATACTCATGAGGGCAGGATGGGAGAACATATGGCTGGAGCCTGCAATGAGACACACGGGGGCTAGGATGGCGAATATTACCATAGGGGCTAATTAAGGGATATTATTATTGCAGTGATGTATTTATTTTATTTTTTGAGTATACTGTTTTAAATGGGGGGAGGTCCTGTTACTGTGCAGAGTGATACTATGTCACCTTCTTTATGTGGTGTAATGTAGAGGCTGTGAAAATTAAGTAATGTATTCTGCAAGTGGAACTCAAGATAACTGTGTTATTTCTGCAGAGACGAGTCCTGGCTGGCTGGAAGAAATGATGGCGGTCTGTGCTGGATGAAAGATGAAGGACTTCACCTAGAGACGTCACTGGTGAGTCAGTGTTAACTATACACTGACACTATACACTGTATACTATATACAGAGCTCCTGTGTATAATGTCACCGGTGATCACTGTATTACCTGTAGACACTGCTTACTAATTACAGATCTCCTGTGTATAATGGCACTGATGGTGATAGTATTGTGTTTTTTTTTTTTTTATTACTGATCAGTATTGTAGTATTCAGTCACTATGTGGTGGTAATATGCGGTCTGGTCATGGTGTTGTGGTATTTGTTCCTTGTGTTTGATATTATTCGGTCACTGTGGTGGTAATATGTCATCTGGTCATAGTGCTGTGGTATTTGTTCCTTGTATGTAGTATTATAAGTCATTTTAAAAATTGAAAAATAAATAAAAATATACCTAAATTGTATTGCATATTTTAACAAATATTTAGTAGGTTACAGTAGAGTAGGAAGAAGAAGACACAAAAGAGAATAGTAAAACCAAAAACACTCAGTTTGAAAAAATGTTGCAGTAATCCGCAAGTGCTAGTAAAAGATGTAAAAAACAGGGTATTTGGTTGATACGTTTTTTGCAAAAAATGTATACTAAGCTGCTCTACCAATCTTCACGGTATACCCTTATCAGAGCAGTCCTAACTAATGTATGCAATCCCTATCTGATGTATTTAAAAACCTGATCATCTGTATATAACCTGTGTGAACAGGGTTCAGAGAGGAAAAATCCATGTGTGCATACAGGGTAGAACAGCTTTTGTGCAGATAGCCCAAGAGGAGTGGTGGAACTCCTCAGTCTTGTAAACACAAGAGAACAATTATGGAAACAGGAACACATGGGCTACAGTAGAGTAGGGCACGGCCAAAAGTGTCTACCGTGTTCTGGTGGCGGCTTAAAAAATCTTTTGGCCAAAACAAAAGCTGCTGGCTATATGTGTGATCTGGTGATGGGAACTGTTAATGTGTGATAGGTGAGAAGTGGAGATTTTCCAAGAGATGGCGGTGGGACTGTGGACAGTTCGAGGGGTGGAGCCTGGAGGCGGGGCTGGGGTGGAGCCTGGGCGGAGTCTCAAGGGGGCCCCGAAAATTTTGCCAGTATGGGGCCCCGAAATTTCTAGTGGCAGCCCTGACTACAGGATCTGTCTATAGGGAGCTGCCTTATATTACAGGATTTGCCTATAGGGGGCTGCCTTATACTACAGGATCTGCCTATAGGGGGGCTGCCTTATATTACAGGATCTGTCAATAAGGTTCTGCCTTATATTACAGGATCTGACTATGGGGGGCTGCCTTATACTACAGGATCTGCCTATAGGGGGCTGCCTTATATTACAGGATCTGCCTATAGGGGGGCTGCCTTATACTACAGGATCTGCCTATATGGGGGTTGCCTTATATTACAGGATCTGTCTATAGGGGGGCTGCCTTATACTACAGGATCTGCCTATAGGGGGGCTGCCTTTTACTACAGGATCTGCCTATAGGAGGGCTGCCTTATATTACAGGATCTGCCTAATAGGGGGCTGCCTTATACATTTAAATGTTGTTTTGCACTCTTCTGAACCCTCAGTTAACCTTCCTGACAACTTTTCTGGCGATAAAGATACATTTTGTACGTTCAGGGAGAGTTGTAAATTATTGTTTTCTCTTAGACCCTGATCATCTGGGAATGAGGCTCAGCGGGTAGGGATTATTATCTCCTTACTTAGGGAGGGTCCCCAATCTTGGGCTTTCTCGCTGCCCCCTAATGCTCCTGAGTGGATGTCAGTAGATAGGTTCTTTGAGGCCCTAGGACTTATCTATGATTAACCGGACCGTGTCAGATTGGCAGAGGACACTATTATGGGTCTGGTTCAGGGAAAGCGCTCAGCCGAGTGGTACAGCTCCGAGTTCCGTCGATGGTCCACTGAGGTGTCTTGGGATGACTGCACGCCGAGATGTCAGTTCAGGAGTGGACTGTTGGATTACCTGAAGGACGCTCTCGTTCTCCATCCTCCCAGCTCATTGGAGGAAGCTGTGACTCAGGCTATCCATATGGATCAGAGGCTGCGGGAGAAAGGGGTTACACAACGAGAGGTTCCGTTGCTTCTTGCTGGTTCTGTTGATTTTCCTCTGTCTGAACATATGGAGGTGGGGGCCGCCAACCTTGAGGAGAAGGAGAGGAGATGGCGACTTGTAGGAAAACAGTGTTTTTACTGCGGAGATCCTGGACATTGGAAAAAGGACTGTGTAAGTTAGGGAATGTTAGGTTGGAGACTCTTATTCATGTTGTTGCCATTGACAAAACACCACTGGCTAAGAATGTCATCAAATGTGTTTCAGAGGAGTTTCTCCTTAAAGTGAGTTCCCCTACACCAGGAATGTATTTAATGTTTTGTTTTGGACAATCTGCCTGTGGGACTGGTGTTGGGGTTACCCTGGCTACAAGTACATAATCCTGTGATAAACTGGGAATCTCGGGACATTGTTAAATGGGGTCCTAATTGTAGTAAAAATTGCCTCACTACTGTACTTGTGTCATTCGACAGTCTGGAGGGTATTCCGGAGTACCTGAAGGACTTTGAGGATGTGTTCTCTGAAAAGGAGGCTGAGGTTCTACCACCACACCACCCATTCGATTGTTCTGTTGATCTCGTTCCCGGTGCCATATTGCCCAAAGCCCGTTTGTACAACCTTTCCGGCCCTGAGCGAGCATCTATGAAAGAGCATATCTCTGATGGCCTCCGTAAAGGGCACATTCGGCCATCTGTCTCTCCCTTGGCGACGGTATTCTTTTTTTGTGAAGAAAAAGGATGGTGGTTTATGCCCATGCCTTGATTTTCAAGAACTGAATAAAATCACTATAAGAAACAATTATCCCCTCCCACTTATACCCGATTTGTACAATCAATTATCGGGGGACAGGTGGTTCTCTAAGTTGGACCTCAGGGGAGCATACAATCTCATCCATATTCATGAGAGAGATGAGAAGAAAACTGCATTTCTCACCTCTGAGGGTTTGTTTGAAAATTTGGTTATGCCCTTTGGCCTGACTAACGTGCCAGCAGTGTTCCAGAATTTCCTGAATCATGTTTTGTCTGATTTTGTTGGGTGTTTCATGGTAGTTTATTTGGATGACATCCTCATATATTCATATATTCTTCTGACAAGCAGAATTACATGAGCCACCTCCGGGCGGTTCTTCAGAGGCTTAGGGAGAACTCACTATTTGCTAAACCGGAGAAGTGTTCATTTTTTGCTCAAGAATTTTCCTTTCTTGGGGTCATATTGTCTGTTGAAGGGTTTCGCATGGACCCTAGGAAGATACATGCTATTGTGGTGCAACCCAGGGATCTCAAGGGTCTTCAGCGTTTTCTGGGTTTCGCTAATTATTATAGAAAATTCATTAAGGGGTTTTCTCAGGTGGTCAAACCCCCTCACGGATTTAACTCGTAATGGGGCTGATCTCAAGAACTGGTCAGCTCCAGCTGTGGTGGCGTTTTCTTCCTTGAAGAACTGTTTCATGACTGCCTCTGTATTGGTTTAACCTAATTTGTCTAAACCATTTATTGTAGAGGTAGATGCCTCGGAGGTGGGAGTGGGGGCTGTGTTGTCTCAGGGGCCCACCACGTTGACTAACTTAAGACCCTGTACCTTCTTTTCCGAAAAAAATTTCATTTGCGGAGAGGAATTATGATGTGGGTAACCAGGAGCTATTGGCCATTAAATTGGCGTTCGAGGAATAAAGGCATTTTTTTGAGGGGGCTGTCCATTGTATCACTGTCATTACGGATCACAAGAACCTGTCTTACATCGTGTCCGCCAAACGTTTAACTCCGAGACAGGCAAGGTGGTCACTTTTTTTTCCCCCGATATCAGTTTTCTACTACTTACAGACGAGGGTCCAAAAATGTGAAGGCTAATTCTTTATTTCGTAGCCTAGATCCAATATCACCTCCTAAACCTCCTTCCTGCATTCTTCAGCGTGGAGTGGTGGTGTGGTTGCGGTGTTCTCTGCATTGGATCGAGAGATTCATGAGGCCCAATCTCTTGCTCCTTCATCCATACCTGATAATGAGCTCTTTGTGCCTCTTCAGTATCGATTAAGGGTGCTTCAGGAGTTCCATGACTCGGTTATGGGTGGGCATCCTGGAATTTCAGCCATGTGTAAAGCCATCACTAGGCTGTTTTGGTTGCCCTCGTTGGCTTCTGACGTCACTGGGTTTGTGTCCTCCTGTAAAACTTGTGCCTGTGCAAAAACACCCCGTAACTGGCCGGCCGGGGAATTGGTGCCACTGCCAATTCCAAATAGATTGTGGACTCATCTGTCCATGGATTTTATCACCAATTTTCCCCCCTCTAATGGCAAAACCGTGATCTGGGTAGTTGTTGATAGGTTCAGTAAACAGGCGAATTTTGTACCGTTGGCGGGCCTCCCTAATGCTGAGACTCTATCAAAACTATTCATTGAGCATATGGTCCGATTGCATGGTGTGCCTGTCAGTGTGGTGTCTGATAGCGGGGTGCAATTTGTGGCAAATGTGGCAAAAATCTGGAGGGCTTTTTGTAAAAGGCTGGGTATCAGTCTGACCTTTTCATCGGCCTACCTTCCCAAGACCAATAGTCAGACAGAAAGGACCAATCAGTCTTTGGAGCAGATATTACGGTGTCTTGCCATGTCTAGACAGGGTGATTGGTGCTCTGCGGTACCCATGGCGGAATTTGCTTTCAATAATCATGTCAATAAGTCCACTGGTACTTCCCCGTTCTTCTGCAACTATGGGTTTCACCCCCACGTTGGTGAGTTTTCCTGGCTGGATTCGGGGTGTCCAGGGCAGATTCAGCCTTCCTGCGGTTGGAGGAGGTTTGGAGGGAGGTTCAGAGAAACACTGGGGAGGCTCAGGGCAAATATAAATTTTTTGCAGATAAAGGACGTTCTGTGGTGGGGGATAAGGTATGGTTATCCACCAAGAATAAACTGTAAGATTGAGGATTCCCTCTGCTAAATTGGGTCCCAAGTTTAATGGCCCTTATGAAAGTTTAGAGGTGGTTAATCCTTTGGCCTTTCGCCTGCGCTTGCCTCCGTCCTTGCGGATCCCCAATGTGTTCCATAAGGCCCTTCTGAAGCTGTCGGCGCCTTCCTCAGATAGTCTTTCTCGCACCCGCTGCCTGTTGTGGTGGATGGCCAGACTAAGTATGATGTGGAACGGGTGGTGAATTCTCGTATGCTCTGCGTTCACTTTAGTACTTGGTCCATTGGAAAGGTTACAGTCCTGAGGACCGGTCGTGGGTGTCGGCACGTTCAGTCCATGCGGATTGGTTGATCTGGACCTTTCACTCTCGTTGTCCAGGGAAGCCTGGGGGTCCACTGGCCCTCATTGAGAGGGGAATACTGTCATGATCCTGTCTAGAGTTTGTTTTCAGCTATCCTCTCTCTGGACTGGTGTATTACCAAGTTTTTAACACTAAGGTTCGGATACGGCTTTAAAGAAGGCTACTACTTGCAATATAAAGCAATTTTATTTCAAAGTACAAAATTAAAGGAATGGTATGATTGAATAGTATGATTGTGTACACATTTGTATATTTTAAGATACAAAGTACATATAAGGATTAAATTCATATAATGATTAAGCACATATACTCACATCATCCGTCACCGAGGAGCTTTTAAACATCATCTGTCTGGAAAATCAGAGAAGCAACACCAAGACAGAGAACCCCTGGAAAATAAACAACACTGCACGGGCATCCCCACTTATGCAAGTATCTCAACACTACACATGTAAGTACAGGTACACCAGTTTATGCTTTTGTCTTAATCTTGTTTCTCTGGCCTTATATAGTGATTTGCACTATGTTTAACTTTGGTTTCACCCTGCCCTTCAAGTGATCAGCTTTCATGATTGGATGAGACCAAGATATCAGTCATACATCAGACAATGGGTCATAAACCCATAGATACATAAAAGCCCACAAGGGTTAGATAAAACTACCACAGACAGAGGTTAAATAAACCTTACTGTTTTACAATAACAAACAGAAACATAGAACTGTTTGTGAGGTACAAGGGCTTCAGACAATAAATAAACAGCTCTCAAGATTGTGTCACAATGAGCATTGTCTGTCTGTAAATGTATGACAAGAAATGCTGCTCTTTAACCCCTTCAAGTCGCGGCCCTTTTTCATTTTTGCGTGTTTGTTTTTCGCTTCCCTCGTTCCCAGAGCCATAACTTTTTTATTTTTCCATCAATATGGTCATGTGAGGGCTTATTTTTTGTGGGACAAGTTGTACTTTTGAACGACACCATTGGTTTTACCATGTCTTTTACTAGAAAACGGGAAAAAAATTCCAAGTGTGGTGAAATTGCAAAAAAAGTGCAATCCCACACTTGTTTTTTGTTTGGCTTTTTTGCTAGGTTCACTAAATGCTAAAACTGACCTGCCATTATGATTCTCTAGGTCATTACGAGTTCATAGACACCTAACATGACTAGGTTATTTTTTATCTAAGTGGTGAAAAAAAATTCCAAACTTTGCTAAAAAAAAAAAAAAAAAAAAAAAAGGGCCATTTTCCGATACCCGTAGCGTCTCCATTTTTCGTGATCTGGGGTCGGGTGAGGGCTTATTTTTTGCGTGCAGAGCTGATGTTTTTAATGATACCAGATACGTTCTTTTGATCGCCCGTTTTTGCATTTTAATGCAATGTCGCGTCGACCAAAAAAACGTAATTCTGGCGTTTCGGATTTTTTTCTCGCTACGCCGTTTAGCGATCAGGTTAATGCTTTTTTTTAATTGATAGATCGGGCAATTCTGAACACGGCGATACCAAATACGTGTAGGTTTGTTTTTTTTTTATTGTTTTATTTAGGATGGGGCGAAAGGGGGGTGATTTAAACTTTTATATTTTTTATATTTTTTCATATTTTTAAAAACATTTTTTTTTTACTTGTGCCATGCTTCAATAGCCTCCATGGGAGGCTAGAAGCTGGCATAGCCTGATCGGCTCTGCTACATAGCAGCGATCATCAGATCGCTGCTATGTAGCAGAAATGCAGGTGTGCTGTGAGCGCCGACCACAGGAGGGAGCTCACAGCAGACCTGCATCAGTAACCATAGAGGTCTCAAGGACCTCTATGGTTACCTTCCTGATGCATCGCCGACCCCCGATCATGTGACGGGGGTCGGCGATGACGTCATATCCGGCCGCCCGGCCGGATGCGGTAGTTAAATGCCGCTGTCTGTGTTTGACAGCGGCATGTAACAGGTTAATAGCGGCGGGTGAATAGCGATTTCACCCGCCGCTATTGCGCGCACATGTCAGCTGTACAAAACAGCTGACATGTCGCGACTTTGATGTGGGCTCACCGCCGGAGCCCACATCAAAGGGGGATTCACGGCATGCGCAGTAGATGTACGGCGCATGTCGTGAAGGGGTTAATAGTTTGTATGCATTCAGTATATTTCAAAATTGACTCAAAATAGCCATTTTTATATTCACATTACAACTGGTCATGCGGGGGTTAAACCCTTCTGCTTGGAGCTGGCTGGGCTTTTTCAGTCCTCTGCAGTCTGCTGGCCAGTGTGAGTGATAGTTCATGCTTCCAGGCTAGAGCAGCTGACCCGTATACCCTGGTGATCCTTCTGCCTCTGACTTCCCGTATTTGTGTGAGACCCGATCCTTATCCCTGACTTACTGTTCGTCTGGTGGTTTTACTTACAGTGTATGACTCGGCCTGATCTCTGAACCCCGCCTCTTGCTTTCTGTCTCTGATACCTTGTTCCCCAACCGGCTTTGACTTCTGGCTTGTACCCCGACTTCGTCTTATGTCTCACATTTGGGATACCGCACTCCCATTTGGCTCTGACTTCTGGCTTGGCTCTGACTACATGTATTGCTGTGACCTGTGGTACTTCTGCTCCTGACAGTTTGACTCTACTCGTGTGACCACTCTTTCATTACCTGTGACAACTGTGCGGCTGCTCAGTGTTGCTATGCTCTGAGTTTCAACCTCTCTTCCCTCACCAGCACCCCCTGGTGGAGGTTGCGCTAAACTGCTCTGCAGCCGCATCACACATAGTAGTATAATGCACCCCATAGTGGTATAATGCACCCCAGAGTATACTGCACCCCTATAATCATATATAGTATAATGCACCCCCATACCAGTATAATGCAGCCTCACACTGCGGATTTACAAAAAAAAGTTTCTCCTCATCTTTCCGTTGTCCAGTGGTGTCCTCCGCTGCTATTCAGCTGAGGCTCACACCATCATTCCGGTGTATGACAGTGATGTCATACTTCGGCAACATGGGCGCTTATGTCAGCTACCGGCCTGTGATTGGCTGTTAGCTGTTAACTGTTGGAATCTCCTGCACGGGCCCCCTCTCTCCTGCTCATTGGGCCCCAGCTGCAGGATCCTGCCACTTCAGTAACTGATTTGTGCGTAAAAATCTGACAGGCCGGTAGCTGACATAAGCCCCCTCTCTTCTGCTCACCAGGCCCCAATGGCAGAAAGGAATGGTTGTAAGGGCAGTAATGCAATGATAGCAGCCCTGTCTCCCATTGCAGATCATTGTGCTCCCCTCTGCTCCCAGTACAGATCCTTGTGCTCCCCACTGCTCCTAATCAGGGCCGTATTTGCCACTAGGCACTTGAGAGCACGTGCCTAGGGCAGCAGGATGCGGGGGGGGGCGCACTTGAGCAAGGTTTTTTTGTTTTTTTTTATAAAGTCCGGGGAGCCATGCACACAGGGTGGGAGGATGGGGGAGCCAAGCCATGCATACAGGGTGGGGGAGCCGTGAATACAGGATGGGAGGATGGGGGAGCCAAGCATACAGGATGGGAGAATGGAGGAGCCATGCATACAGGGTGGGAGGATGGGGGAGCCATGCATACAGGATGGGAGAATGGGGGAGCCATGCATACAAGGTGGGAAGATGGGGAGCTGAGCCTTGCATATAGGGTGGGAGGATGGGAGAGCCATGCACACAGGTGGGAATATGGGGGAGCCGAGCCATGCATACAGGGTGGGGGAGCCATGCATACAGGATGGGAGGATGGGGGAGCCATGCATACAGGATGGGATGGAGGAGCCATGCATACAGGGTGGGAGGATGGGGGAGCCGAGCCATGCACACAGGATGGGAGGATGGGGGAGCCATGCATACAGGATAGGAGGATGGAGGAGCTGAGCCATGCATACAAGATGGTAGGATGGGGGAGCCATGCATACAGGGTGGGAGGATGGGGGAGCCATGCATACAGGATGGGGGAACCATGCATACAGGGTGGGAGGATGGGGAGCCGAGCCATGCATACAAGATTGGAGGACGGGGAGCCGAGCCATGCATACAAGATGGGAGGATGAGGGAACCGAGCCATGCATACAAGATGGGAGGATGGGGGAGCCGAGCCATGCATACAAGTTGGGAGTATGGGTGAGCCAAGCCATGCAAACAACATGGGAGGATGGGGGAGCCGAGCCATGTATACATGGGAGGATGGGGGAGCCTAGCCATGCATACAAGATGGGGGAGCTGAGCCATGCATACAGGACGGGAGGATGGGGGACATGTATGATGAAACAGTACTGGGGAAAGGGGGGCATGTATGAGGAAACAGTATGGGGGAATGGGGGGCATATATGAGGAAACAATATGGGGGGATGGGTGCAGACAGTATGGGGAGCAAACGAGGGAATGTGTGTGGACACAGTATGAGTAACAATGTGAAAAATGGATGTGGACAGAGTACGGGTAGTGAGGGTGATGGGATGTGTGCAGACAAAGTATGGGGAGTCAGGTGAGCAGGCAGACATGCTGACTAGACATATGTGGCCTCCGTCAATGAAAATGAACTGAGCGAGGCTGGGCACGTCTAGTCAGAATGCAGTCAGAAGTATTCAAATCACATACTTGTGCTGACATGACTGTCCATCGGGAAGGGAGAATCCTAAAAGTGTGCAGTGCATGCGTTGTGAGAATTCAGAAGCCTGCGATGTCAGGATTCAGCTCTGCAGGTTCCAGTAGTCATCACATGGACACTTCACTCATATGCGATTTTCATACTTGTGGTCCTGTGACAACGAGCTTCTCTTCTGCTTCTCTGTTCTTCACTGAACATTGAGAGAATTAGGGAGAGGAGCTCGTCGGTACATGACTAAATGTGCAAATCGCATATGTCCTGTGGGGGAGAGAGCACCAAAATGAATTCTAGCACATGGTGCCAGAAACCCTAGATACACCTCTGCCGGTATGCCACTGCAAGCGGTGATTACCGGGTCCGGTGGAGGGATGTCTGTGCACAGGCAGTGAGGCAGATACTAAGGGTGTGCACAGCGAGAGAATGGAGACCCGGAGACTGCCCGTCCCAGTCTACTCCGTAGCCTAGAGCCTCATTATCATAGGAATATGTCAGTTAACAAATTGTTTTCCTTAAGCTTTATAGTGTAGTTTTAGGTCAGAGAGGGATGGCTAGGAATGAGCTAGGAAGGTGCAGGGACAGGTAGTAATGGCTACTTGCGGACATGTGCGGCACTTGTGGTTTTGCACTTGCAGTGATACAAAAAACACTGCTAGCAGTGTTTTTTTCCATTCCTGCAAGTAGCGCATTTGCCGGATTGCGGCAAAACCGCAAATGCCGCACATGTCTGCAAGTCCCATAGGGAATGAATGAGGCCGAACGCAGTGTTGCCGTAAGTGATCCATTACACGGCAGATGCAGAAAAACTGCCGAATCTGCTGCAAAAGGCGACTTTCACATCAGCGATTTATGGCAAAGTCACTGCCGATGGTGTCATACTCACCAATGGGGGAGGCAGCACTAAAAGTGCCTAGGGCACCAGAAACTCTAAATACGACCCTGCTCCCAGTACAGATCCTTGTGCTCCCCACTGCTCCCAATACAGATCCTTGTGCTCCTCACTGCTCCCAATATAGACCCTTGTGCTCCCCACTGCTCCCAATACAGATCCTTGTACTTCTCACTGCTCTCACTACATATCATTGTGCTCCCCACTGCTCCCAGTATAGTTCCTTGTGCCCCCCACTGCTCTCAGTACAGATTCTTGTGCTCCGCACTTCTCCCAGTACAGATCCTTGTGATCCCCACTGCTCCCAGCACAGATCCTTGTGCTCCCTTCTGCTCCCAGTACAGATCCTTGTGCTCTCCACTGCTCCCAGTACAGATCCTTTTGCTCCCCACTTCTCCCAGTACAGATCCTTGTGATTTCCACTGCTTCCAATACAGACTCTTGTGCTCCCCACTTCACCCAGTACATATCGTTGTGCTCCCCACTGCTCCCAGTACAGATTCTTGTGCTTCCCAATTCTATCAGTACAGATCGTTTTGCTTCCCACTTCTCCCAGTACAGATCCTTGTGCTCCCCACTGCTGACTTTAGCCCATTTATAGAATGGACATTTACACTCTTCAGTATAAGGCTGTTATGTGTGTTTAGTATCAAATTCTTCTGCAAATCCAGATAAATCACATCAGCCGCATTACCAACATCCAGATTGTGTTGTACAGGTGGGGTAGTCTTTAGTTCCTCATTTATGGTCTTCCCAGTGGCTGCACTCGGGTCCATTGCTCACATATGAATGCACCGGAGCTCAGATACATTGTACAAGTGCTTCTCACTAAATTAGAATATCATCAAAAAGTGAATTTATTTCATTTCTTCAACCCAAAAAGTGAAACTCATATACTATATAGAGTCATTGCAAACAGAGTGATGTATTTAGTGTGTTTATTTCTGTTAATGTTGATGATTATGGCTTACAGTAAATGAAAACCCAAAAGTTATTATTTCACTAAATTAGAATATTTTATAACACCAGCTTGAAAAATTATTTTAAAATCCGAAATGTTGGCCTACTGAAATGTATGTTCAGTAAATGCACTAAATACTTGGTCGGGCTCCTTTTGCATCAATTCCTGCATCAATGCGGTGTGACATGGAGGCGATCAGCCTGTGGCACTGCTGAGGTGTTATGGAAGCCCAGGTTGCTTTGATAGCAGCCTTCAACTCGTCTGCATTGTTGGGTCTGGTGTCTCTCATCTTCATCTTGACAATACCCCATAGATCCTCTATTAGGTTAAGTTCAGGCGAATTTGCTGGCCAATCAAGCACAGTGATACTGTTGTTTGTAAACCAGGTATTGGTACTTTTGTCAGTGTGGACAGGTGCCAGGTCTTGCTGGAGAATTAGATTTCCATCTCCAAAAAGCTAGTCGGTAGAGAAAAGCATGAAATGCTCTAAAATGTCCTGTAGATGGCTGCGCTGACTTTGGTCTTGATAAAACACAGTGGACCTACACGAGCAGATGACATGGCTTCCCAAACCATCACTGATTGTGGAAACTTCACACTAGACCTCAAGCAGGATTGTGGCCTCTCCACTCTTCCTCCAGACTCTGGGACCTTGATTTCCAAATGAAATGCAAAATTTACTTTCGTCTGAAAACACCTTTGACCACTGAGCAACAGTCCAGTTCTTCTTCTCCTTGGCCCAGGTAAGGCTACTTTCACACTAGCGTTGGAATCTCCCCGTCGCAATGCGTCGGGCAGAGATTCTAACGCAAGCGTTTGACGCACTGCACAACGGGTGCAGCGGATTTTCCGAAATACTGCCTGTACCACGAGCCACGCCAGAGAGGCAACGGGAGATTAGGGAGGTTAATAAGTGGCTCAAGAATTGGTGTAGGAAGGAGGGGTTTGGGTTCCTGCAGAACTGGGCCGACTTCTCAGTTGGCTACAGGCTCTACGCTAGGGACGGGCTGCACCTCAATGGGGAGGGTGCAGCTGTGTTGGGGGAGAAAATGGCTAGAAGGTTGGAGGAGTGTTTAAACTAGGAATTGGGGGGGAGGGTATTCATTTTATAGGAGGGGAAGATAGTGCAGATAGAGACCTGGGCACAAATAAGGAAGATGGGGGTGGCGGTGGCATGGGGGGTGGGGTTAGAACAGTTAATAATTTAAGAAAGAATAGAGGTGCAGAGAGATACATAAAATGTATGTACACTAATGCCAGAAGCCTCGCCAACAAAATGGACAAATTAGAACTAATGTTGTTGGAGCATAATTATGACATGGTGGGGATATCTGAAACATGGCTGGATGAGAGCCATGACTGGGCTGTTAACTTGCAGGGCTATAGTCTGTTCAGAAATGACCGAATGGATAGGCGAGGGGGAGGGGTGTGTCTATATGTAAAATCGTCCTTAAAACCCATCCTGCGTGATAATACAGGTGAATTTAATGAAAATGTAGAATCCCTGTGGGTGGAGATAAGGGGAGGGGGAAAAATAATACATTACTGATAGGGGTTTGTTATAAATCTCCAAAAATATTGGAAGCAATGGAGAATATCCTCGTAAAGCAAATAGATGAAGCTGCAACTCAAGGAGAAGTCATTATTATGGGCGACTTCAACTACCCTGAAATAGATTGGGGAACAGAAACCTGCAGTTCCAGCAAAGGTAATCGGTTTTTGACAACTATGAGAGACAATTACCTTTCACAACTGGTTCAGGACCCAACAAGAAAGGGGGCACTGCTAGACCTAATATTAACCAACAGGCCAGACCGCATATTAAATATAAGGGTCGGGGGTCACTTGGGGAATAGTGATCACAAAATAATAAGTTTTCATGTATCCTTTAAAAAGATGTGTAATAGAGGGGTTACAAGGACACTAAACTTCAGGAGGGCAAATTTCCAACGGATTAGAGATGATCTTGCTGCAATTAACTGGGACGATATCCTGAGACACAAAAATACACAAAGAAAATGGGAGACATTTGTTAGCATCCTGGATAGGACCTGTGCACAGTATATATCGTATGGGAATAAACATACTAGAAATAGGAGGAAACCAGTATGGCTAAATAGAGCTGTAAGGGGCGCAATAAGTGACAAAAAGAAAGCATTTAGAAAATTAAAGGAAGTAGGTAGTGAGGAGGCATTAAATAAATACAAAAAATTAAATAAATTCTGTAAAAAGCAAATCAAGGCAGCAAAGATTGAGACAGAGAGACTCATTGCCAGAGAGAGTAAAAATAATCCTAAAATATTCTGTAACTACATAAATAGTAAGAAACTAAAAAATGATAGTGTTGGCCCCCTTAAAAATAGTCTGGGTAAAATGGTGGATGAGGATGAGGAAAAAGCCAATATGCTAAATGACTTTTTTTCATCAGTATTTACACAAGAAAATCCCATGGCAGACAAAATGACTAGTGATAAAAATTCCCAATTAAATGTCACCTGCTTAACCCAGCAGGAAGTGCGGCGGCGTCTAAAAATCACTAAAATTGACAAATCTCCGGGCCCGGATGGGATACACCCTCGAGTACTGCAGGAATTAAGTACAGTCATTGATAGACCATTATTTTTAATCTTTAAAGACTCCATAATAACAGGGTCTGTACCACAGGACTGGCGTATAGCAAATGTGGTGCCAATATTCAAAAAGGGGACAAAAACTGAACTCGGAAATTATAGGCCAGTAAGCTTAACCTCTACTGTGGGTAAAATCCTGGAGGGCATTCTAAGGGATGCTATACTGGAGTATCTGAAGAGGAATAACCTCATGACCCAGTATCAGCACGGGTTTACTAGGGACCGTTCCTGTCAGACTAATCTGATCAGTTTCTATGAAGAGGTAAGTTCCGGACTGGACCAAGGGAACCCAGTGGATGTAGTGTATATGGACTTTTCAAAAGCTTTTCATACGGTGCCACACAAAAGGTTGATACATAAAATGAGAATAATGGGGATAGGGGAAAATATGTGCAAGTGGGTTGAGAGCTGGCTCAGGGATAGGAAACAAAGGGTGGTTATTAATGGAGCACACTCGGACTGGGTAGCGGTTAGCAGTGGGGTACCACAGGGGTCAGTATTGGGCCCTCTTCTTTTTAACATATTTATTAATGACCTTGTAGGGGGCATTCAGAGTAAAATTTCAATATTTGCAGATGACACTAAACTCTGCAGGGTAATAAATACATAAGAGGACAATTTTATATTACAGGATGATTTAGGTAAACTAGAAGCTTGGGCTGATAAATGGCAAATGAGCTTTAATGGGGATAAATGTAAGGTCATGCACTTGGGTAGAAGTAATAAGATGTATAATTATGTGCTTAATTCTAAAACTCTGGGCAAAACCGTCAATGAAAAAGACCTGGGTGTATGGGTGGATGACAAACTCATATTCAGTGGCCAGTGTCAGGCAGCTGCTATAAAGGCAAATAAAATAATGGGATGCATTTAAAGAGGCATAGATGCTCATGAGGAGAACATAATTTTACCTCTATACAAGTCACTAGTTCGACCACACTTAGAATACTGTGCACAGTTCTGGTCTCCGGTGTATAAGAAAGACATAGCTGAACTAGAGCGGGTGCAGAGAAGACCGACCAAGGTTATGACTGGGGGGTCTGCAATACCAAGATAGGTTATTACACTTGGGGCTTATGTTAATGTATAAATATATGAGGGGACAGTACAAAGACCTTTCTGATGATCTTTTTAATCATAGACCTGAAACCGGGACAAGGGGGCATCCTCTGCGTTTGGAGGAAAAAAGGTTTAAGCATAATAACAGACGAGGATTCTTTACTGTAAGAGCAGTGAGACTATGGAACTCTCTGCCATATGATGTTGTAATGAGTGATTCATTACTTAAATTTAAGAGGGGACTGGATACCTTTCTGGAAAAGTATAATGTTACAGGGTATATACACTAGATTCCTTGATAGGGCGTTGATCCAGGGAACTAGTCTGACTGCCGTATGTAGAGTCGGGAAGGAATTTTTTTCCCCAATGTGGAGCTTACTCTTTGCCACATGGGTTTTTTTTTGCCTTCCTCTGGATCAACATGTTAGGGCATGTTAGGTTAGGCTATGGGTTGAACTAGATGGACTTATAGTCTTCCTTCAACCTTAATAACTATGTAACTATGGATGCATTTCTCCGGCGCATCCGCTGCCCCATTGTGAGGTGCAGGGAGGTGGGGGCGGAGTTCCAGCCGCACATGCGCGGTCGGAAAAAGCGGTCCGTCAGAAGCAAAAAACGTTACATGTAACGTTTTTTGCTCCCGGCGGTCCGCCACAACATGGCGCAACCGTCGCAGGATGGTTGCGACGTGTGGCAAAGCGTCGCAATGCGTCGCTAATGTTAATCTATGGGGCAAAAACGCATCCTGCAAACAACTTTGCAGGATGCATTTTTTGCCATAAACGACGCATTGCGACGTCTGGCAAAAAACGCGAGTGTGAAAGTAGCCTTAGACGCTTCTGGCGTTGTCTATTGGTCATAAGTGGCTTAATACAAGGAATGTGACACTTGTAGCCCATGTCCTGGATACGTCTGTGTGTGGAGGCTCTTGAAGCAATGACTCCAGCAGCAGTCCACTCCTTGTGAATCTCCCACAAATTTTTGAATGGCCTTTTCTTAACAATCCTTTCAAGGCTGCGGTTAATCCGGTTGCTTGTGCACCTTTTTCTACCACACTTTTTTCTTCCACTCAACTTTCCATTAATATGCTTGGGTACAGCACTGTGTGAACAGCCAGCTTCTTTAGCAATGACCTTTTGTGGCTTACCCTCCTTGTGGAGTGTATCAATGACTGCCTTCTGGACATTACTCAAGTCAGCAGTCTTCCCCATGATTGTGGAGCTACTGAAACAGACTAAGGGACCTTTTTAAACACTTAAAAATCCTTTGCAGGTGTTTTCTATTAAATATTCTAATTTACTGAGACAATGACTTTTGGGTTTTCATTGGCTGTAAGCCATAATCATCAACATTAACAGAAATAAACACTTGAAATAGATCACTCTGTTTTAATGACTCTATATAATAGATGAGTTTCGCTCTTTTTATTGAACAACTGAAATAAATTAACTTTTTGATGATATTCTAATTTAGTGAGAAGCACTTGTACAATGTATCTATATTATCTTCCTGCTGGAAGGTGGTTCAGATCCCATTACCCATTTGTCCCTGGAAGAGAGAGCCACTTCTTCTAAGCGGTATAGGGAAGAAATATTGATGCACTGCTCTAGAGATGATTTGTGTGGCCATTGATTGCTCTTATCGTGATTCATGGCCATCGTTGGCCACACATCCTGTACATAGAATTAAACGTGCGGCCTCCGTGATATTCAGGGTCATTATGGAGAACAGAAGCTCATTAGCTGCTCCCCCATAATAACTGATGTCCTTGCAGTGCAGGCGACACGGGGTTAAACTAGAGCGAAGTCTGCACTAATAATATCTATAGTACTATATGTGTAGATGGGAATCCGACTGCTGGGACCCCCGTCCTCTGCTTGGTCACCATTTGGAAGGGATCTATGGGTCGTGGCTCCCTGCTGCTCCATAGAAGTCTATGGAAGACATGTCAGGTCCTAGTGTAATTCACCTGGACAGGTATGTGTTTCAGTAATGCACTGCAGGCATATCCAGGGGCGGACATATCATTGGTGCAGCCTGTCCAGCCGCATAGGGGCCCAAGAGGTTAGGGGGCCACATCCAGCTCCAAATCAGGTGGCATTGTGCATTACAATGAGTTATTATCCTGCAGAGGACCCCTATACTGTAAGTGCACAGGGGGCCGTCTGTATCCGCCATTGGTCAATTCTATTATTACCACCCCAAACCACGCCTAACACCAGAGCAGGCAAGGAAATGTGCACCTGCTTTATCCCTGACCCTAGATATATCGTATTACTTATTTATCCAGGGTAAGTCCTCCAGAATTTTCATTCTCGGCTGCTGTCGTCACAGGAATGTGAAGATCTCGCCATTAAATCCATGGAGGATAATTAGTGACATTAACCGCGACATTTCTCCGACTTGTAAAAAGTCACCTTTACAGAAAATGCCTCCCAATAAAAAAACCTCAGCAAAGTCACCACCGACCGTAAAATGTATCCGTTAAATGCAGCTCATCTGTCCCATGAATCATTAATTACACCAAGGATCTCATAAGAGACAAATAATGGTCAGTGCGCATGCCCCGTGATTAGCCGCCGTCACCCCCAGGGCCGCCGGCAGCTGCCATCTCACCAGGGCGAGTTTCTCTCTAACTTTTCGTTCCTTCCCATCAGAAGAATTCTCCCCGATTGCAATGATTAATTCTTTGTCACTCGGCTCCTCTGAGCAGTTTTTTGTAGATGTCAAGTGAGGCCGAGAAGAAAACAAGCAGAATCGATCGCTCCATCCCCGGCGGCTTCTGAGCTCCGATTTTATTATTTTGACTTATTTTATGTTTCGGTAATTTCTGTTCATTTTCCTTCTATGAATTGTACAGTATGTGAGAGAGATACACGATGTGATACAATGTAACAGCGGGGAAGGTAAACAGGACCAGAACCAGGGAATTCCTGCTGCATAATATACAGTACAAGCAATCTACTTAATATACACAGTGATACAATGTAGCAAATAACAGTTCCATTCAAAAAAACGTGCTGCAGCTAAAGCGCTACCACCAATCTGATTGTCAGCAGGCTTTCAGGAGCTAAACTACTGACTGGTTCCATTTTAAAGGAATTGTATGAGATTAAAATTCATGGCTGCTTTCCTCTAGACACAGCGCCACTTATGTCCATCGGTTGTTATAGGTATTGCAGTTCCACCCCATGGACTTCCAGCCTACAGACAGGTGTGGTGCTGTTTATACAGGAAGCTTTGTTTTCTTTTACAACTCCTGTAATACTGCACAGATGAAATGTACCCTCATCATCATCACCTGCCTAATCGATCCTCCTCACCATCACCTACCTCCTCCATCTTCCTCATGTTCATCATCATCACCTGCCTCCTCCATTCTCCTCTTCATCATCACCTGCCTTTTCCGCTCTCCTCATCCTCATCATCCTCACCTGCCTCCTCCATCCTCATCATAATCACCTGCTTCCTCCATCCTCCTCATCCTCACCATCATCACCTGCTTCTTACATCCTCCTCATCCTCATCACCTGCCTCTTCCGCTCTCCTCATCCTCATCATCCTCACCTGCCTCCTACATCCTCCTCTTCGTCATCACCTGCCTCTTCCATTCTCCTCATCATCCTCACCTGCCTCCTCATCCTCCTCATCCTCATCACCTGACTCCTCCATCCTCCTCATCCTCACGTGCCTCCTCCATCCTCCTCTTCATCACCATCGTCACCTACCTCCTCCATCCTCACCATTATCACCTGCCTTCTCCATCCTCCTCCTCATCATCACCTGCCTTCCTTCATCCTCCTCATCTTCACCTGCCTTCCTTCATCCTCATCGTCACCTGCCTCCTCCTCATCATCACCTTCCTCCTCATCCTCATCACCTGCCTCCTCCATCCTGCTCATTATCCTCACCTGCCTCCTCCATTCTCCCCATCCTCGCCTGCCTCCTCCATTCTCCCCATCCTCCTCCATCATGGTGTAGCCCCTGAATATTGATGCCATTGGATGAGCGCTTTTTATATTTGACCTTTCTCGTATTTCTCCCTCTTCTTGAGCTTTACCATGGCCCCATCGTCATCTCTCCATGATTGCATCCACCATGCTTTGTGTGCTGTTATTTCCATGGGTTCCTGGTGGTCTCCCCTCCCCCATAGCTTATATGATAGCAGGCTCTAACCTCGTGTCCTGGGTCATTGTATAGGGTGTTGTTATAGGGCCGACTCCCTGACTTTCCTATATGGCAGCTGTCCAGGAGCGTTTATAGTCATCGTGCACCGAACAATAGACACAACGCTGAAAGATTAATGATCACATGACACTGGCGGAAACGCGTCCTATCAGCTTCCAGGAATTGTAGCATCTCTGACCGTCCATCAACCGGGGAAATATGTAACAACTTTGCATCACACAGATATGGCCGACCCATAAATCACAGCTGGGGAGAGGCAGGAAGCGTTACAATGTGTCAGCCAAGGCCTGATGTAATGTCATTATTATTAGGGCGTGATCTTGGAGATTGGGGTCATTGAATGATCTGAGGCCAGGATGGGGCAGCATCTTGTTATAGGGCCCTCTTCACTATGCAGATGTCGTGCTGTTCAGCATTATCTCTTCCTACATAGTACAGATGTGAATCTGTGAGGTTTAGATTCCTCCCTGTGATTGGACATCTTAGCTGGGATACATTGTATCTCCCCAGCAAAACTTCCATCATCCAGCGCATCCTGTATAGTGGGGGGCAAGATGTGCGGAGCCGGGGTCCACAGGGCGCGGAGTTCACCAGAAGTTGTCTCTGAGCAGCGGATCCCTCATTTCTATAGAGGAATCAGTGAATCACTGAGGTTACTGCAGGCAGGAGCTGTGACACAAACACCTCTTATGTAACTTGTGCAGAAAGCAAACCTCGCCCACACCACAGGTAACATTGCCCATGCCATGGGTAACCCTGCCCACACCACAACTAACCCCGCCCACACCACAATAGAACCCGCCAACACAAAAGGTAACAGCCCACACCACAGCTGATCCCGCTCACACCAAGGTAACACAGCCCCCGCCCACACTGCAACTGATCCCGCCCACACCAAAGTAACACAGCCCCCGCCCACACCACAACTAATCCCGCCTACACCATGAGTAACACAGCCCCCACTCACACCACAAGGAACAGCCCACACCACAGCTGATCCCACTCACACCAAGGTAACACAGCCCCCGCCTACACTGCAACTGATCCCGCCTACACCAAAGTAACACAGTCCCCACCAACACAACTGATCCCGCCTACACCATGAGTAACACAGCCCACACCACTTCTGACCACGCCCACACAACAGGTAACACCGCCTGCACTACAACTGACCCCATCCGAACCACAACTGACCCCGCCTGCGCCACAACTGTCTCTGCCCGCACCACAACTGACACACCTGCACCACAACTGACCCCACCTGCATCACAACTAACCACACCCACATCACAACTGGCACCACAACTGACACCCACCCGCACCACAGCTGACCCAACCAGCAAAAACAACTGACACCACCCGCACAACTAACCCCGTGCCACAACTTACCCTGCCTGCATGACAACTGACCACGCCCACGCCTCAACTGACCGTGCTCACAGCACAACTGTCCCCGCCCGCACCACAACTGACCCTGCCCGCACCACAACTGACCGCACATCACAGCTGACCCCACTCGCACCACAACTAACCACACCCGCACCATAACTGACCCCACCTGCACCACAACTGACATCCACCCACACAATAACTGACCCCACACCACAGCTTACTCCACCGACACCACAACTGAACCCTGCCCGCACCACTACTGACCCCACCCGCACCACAACTGGCCTGCGTGCACCACTACTGACCCCACCCGCACCACAACTGTCCCTGCCGCACCACAACTGACCCTGCCCACACCACAACTGACCCTGCCCACACCACAAGTGACCCCGCCTGCACCACAACTGACCCCGCACCAGAGTTGACCCCACTTGCACCACAGCTGACCCTGTCTGCACCACAACTGACCCTGCCTGCACCAAAACTGACCCCACCTGCACCAAAACTAACCCCACCCACACCACAACTGACCCCACCCACACCACAACTAACCACACGCACACCACAACTGACCCCACCCGCACCACAGTCAATCCCTCATACCACAACTGACCCCCGCCACAACAGAACTGACCCACACCACAACTGACCTCATCCCGCTCGCACCACAACTGAGTTCCACCCAGACAACACCTGACCCCACCCACACCACAACTGTCCTCGCCCGCACCACATCTGACCCCACTCACACTGCAACTAACCCCACCCAAACCACAACTGACCCTTCCCGCACCACAACTGACCCTGCCCGCACGACTGACCCTACCTGCAACATAACTAACCCCACCAGCACCACAACTGACCCCACCCACACCACAACTAACCACACCCACACTACAGCTGACCACGCCTGCACCACAGCCAACCTCTCACATCACAACTGACCCACACCACAACTGACCCCACCCACACCACAACTAACCACACCCACACTATAACTGACCCCACCCGCACCACAACTGACCCCACCCACACCACAACTAACCACACCCACACTACAGCTGACCACGCCTGCACCACAGCCAACCTCTCACATCACAACTGACCCACACCACAACTGACCCAAACCACAACTGACCCCACCCACACCACAACTAACCACACCCACACTACAGCTGACCACGCCTGCACCACAGCCAACCTCTCACATCACAACTGACCCACACCACAACTAACCCAAACCACAACTGACCCCACCCGCACCACAGCCAACCCCTCACATCACAACTGACCCCATCCCACACCACAACTGACCCCACCTGCACCACAACTGACACCCACCAGCACAACTGACCCCACCCGCAAAACAACTCACACCGCCCGTACCACAACCGACCCCGCCTGCACCACAACTTACCCCGCCCACACAACTGACCCTGCCTGCACCACAACATACCCCGCCTGCACCACAACTGACCATGCACGCACCACAGCTGACCCCGCACCAGAACTGACCCCACCCGCACAACTAACCACATCCGCACCACAACTGACCCCATCTGCACCACAGCTGACATCCACCCACACCACAACTGACCCATGCCCCCACCACAACTGGACCTGCCTGCACCACTACTGACCCCACCCACACCACAACTGTCCCTGCCCACACCACAACTGACCCTACTTGCACAACTGACCCTGCCCACACTGCAACTGACCACACCCACACCCAGGGGTGCCGCTATCATGAGGCAAGTTGAGCCCTTTACTTCAGGCGGCAGTCCTCACTGAAAAACAGGGGGTGGCAGAGCAGCAATCATAACACGTGGTGCCAACTCTTTATAATCCCTGACATTTGCTGAGTGTCACTAGTGCGATCCGCACACCCCTGCTCACAACCCACAACCTATTGGCTGCTCTGTGAGCACAGGACCTGTGATGAGGTCACAGGAGGGGAGGAGTCAGGGGGTCATGTGATCTGGACCTCCATGGATTGCAGGACTCTGCTGTGCTGGTTAATGAACATGCTGCTTTTTTACCGCGATGCGTTTTTTTCACGGAAAAAAACGCATCATGTGCACAAAAATTGCAGAATGCATTCTAAATGATAGGATGCATATGTCTGCAGTTTCTAATGCGGTTTTATCGCGTTTTTATTGCGGAAAAAATGCGAAAAAACGCAAAAAAAAACCTGAACGTGTGCACATACCCTAGAGGTCCTTGAGAATTACCATTCCACAAGGGATGAGTTCAATGACAACCTGGATGACCTATGGGAACGAGTCGCCTCCCTCATGTCAAGCATCCAACGCCACAAAGATGATGCAGCGAGTTTACAGGACACTATAAGACAGCTAGAAATGGCCCATGGCAGATACAAGAGACTGTCCGCAAAGTATGCTGCCATCCTAAAAGACTCTAAAATCGACGAAGCCCTATCAGAGTTAAGCAAGGCAGACTCTAAAGACAGAGAAAGGGACGCCGCCGTGCAAGACGCCAAAGATAAAGCAGAGCTTCGTATTGCCCATCTGCAGAAACTAGATCGCACAGGTCAGCCTCGTTTAAACACTCTGTTCGGTCATATAAATCATCCTGCTCAAGAACTTCAGCCCTCAGCGACAGAATCCTAGAGGCCCGTTTAAATGCAGAGCGGTCCAAACTAAGAAGTTCATACACAGAAAAGAAAGCAGAAGCAGAGGCCCGAACAAAGACTCTTCAAAAAGAAGAAGAGGCTCGAGCAAAGATTCTTCAAACAGAAATGGAGGAAGAAATCGCGCTAGCTGTAGTAAAAATACTCGAGCAAGCATTGAAGCAAAACCTCAACCCGATTTGCCTGCCACCACAGAAAGAAGACGACCCAGCTGTTCGTACCAGCGAATACGTGCAGAAGCAGATACCTGCAGTGCACACCTTCCCCTGCGATGTTCAACCCAACATTGCAGAAACGTCCAAGTCAGCCCAACCTATGGTGCCAGTATCGCCCACAGCCCCTACAGAGACCAACGCCGTGATGCACCCCTTCAGGAGCAGTCATCACCGCAAGACAACCGCAAGGCACACTCCAGCCTGTCTCCACAGTTTAAGCAGCAGTCATCAGAATCTCCAGAGGTTAAACCACAGCTCAAACCTGCAGCAACATCATTTTACCTGAGAACAATTCACCCTTCTACGCCACACAGCTTATACGCCCGAGGGGCACCACAAGCTAATACAAGGAGTGAAGGATCAGACATGTCCGAGTTTGCCAGGTTTATGGTGAGCAGAGAGCTAATCAGCACTAGCCTCTCAAAATTCCATGACCGTGCAGAGAACTACAGAGCCTGGAAAACAACCTTCAAGGCTACCATTGCTGATCTCAACCTATCCGCGGAGCAGGAGCTCGACCTCATGGTAAAATGGTTGGGTCCTGAATCCACAAACCGTATCAAGAGTCTTAGGACTGTCTATATGGGGCAAGCTGAAGTAGGTCTCACTGCGGCCTGGCAGAGACTCGAAAGAACCTATGGTAGCACTGAAGCCATAGAAAAGTCCCTATTCAAGAGACTGCAGAATGTTCCAAGGATCAACCTTAACCCCTTTCTGCCATTGGACGTACTATTCCGTCCATGTGGGGTGAGCCTTAATTCCCACGGACGGAATAGTACGTCCAGCGCGATCGGCCGCGCTCACGGGGGGAGCGCGGCCGATCGCGGGCGGGTATCAGCTGCCTATCGCAGCTGACATCTGGCGCTATGTGCCAGGAGCGGTCACGGACCGCCCCCGGCACATTAACCCCCGGCACACCGCGATCAAACATGATCGCGGTGTGCCGGCGGTATAGGGAAGCATCGCACAGGGAGGGGGCTCCCTGCGTGCTTCCCTGAGCCCCCCGCAGCAACGCGATGTGATCGCGTTGCTGCGAGGGTCTCCTTACCTCCTTCCCTGTAGCAGGCGCGGATCCAAGATGGCCGCGGCATCCGGGTTCTGCAGGGAGGGAGGTGGCTTACCAAGTGCCTGCTCAGAGCAGGCGCTTGGTAAGCCTGCAGTGCTCTCAGACAGATCGGTGATCTGACAGAGTGCTGTGCAAACTGTCAGATCAGCGACCTGTAATGTCCTCCCCTGGGACAAAGTAAAAAAGTTAAAAAAAAAATTCCACATGTGTAAAAAAAATAAAATAAAAAAATTCCTAAATAAAGAAAAAAAAATATTATTCCCATAAATACATTTCTTTATCTAAATAAAAAAACAAACAATAAAAGTACACATATTTAGTATCGCTGCGTCCGTAATGACCCAACCTATTAAACTGTCCCACTAGTTAACCCCTTCAGTAAACACCGTAAGAAAAAAAAAAAACGAGACAAAAAACAACGCTTTATTATCATACCGCCGAACAAAAAGTGGAATAACACGCAATCAAAAAGACAGATATAAATAACCATGGTACCGCTGCAAGCGTCATCTTGTCCCGCAAAAAACGAGCCGCCATACAGCATCATCAGCAAATAAATAAAAAAGTTATAGTCCTCAGAATAAATCGATGCAAAAATAATTATTTTTTCTATAAAATAGTTTTTTATCATATAAAAGCGCCAAAACATAAAAAAATTATATAAATGAGGTATCGCTGTAATCGTACTGACCCGAAGAATAAAACTGCTTTATCAATTTTAACAAACGCGGAACAGTATAAACGCCTCCCCCAAAAGAAATTCATGAATAGCTGGTTTTTGGTCATTCTGCCTCACAAAAATCGGAATAAAAAGCGATGAAAAAATGTCACATGCCTGAAAATGCTACCAATAAAAACGTCAACTTGTCCCGCAAAAAACAAGACCTCACATGACTCTGTGGACTCAAATATGGAAAAATTATAGCTCTCAAAATGTAACGCAAAAGATATTTTTTGCAGTAAAAAGCGTCTTTCAGTGTGTGACGGCTGCCAATCATAAAAATCCGCTAAAAACTCGCTATAAAAGTAAATCAAACCCCCCTTCATCACCCCCTTAGTTAGGGAAAGATTAAAAAATTAAAAAAATGTATTTATTTCCATTTTCCCATTAGGGTTAGGGCTAGGGTTAGGGCTAGGGTTAGGGCTAGGGTTAGGGTTGGGGCTAGGGTTAGGGTTGGGGCTAGGGTTAAGGCTACAGTTAGGGTTGGGGCTAAAGTTAGGGTTAGGGTTTGGATTACATTTACGGTTGGGAATAGGGTTGGGATTAGGGTTAGGGGTGTGTCTGTGTTAGATGTGTTTAGGGTTGGGGTTAGGGTTAGGGGTGTGTTTGGATTAGGGTTTAAGTTATAATTGGGGGGTTTCCACTGTTTAGGCACATCAGGGGCTCTCGAAACGCGACATGGCGTCCGATCTCAATTCCAGCCAATTCTGCGTTGAAAAAGTAAAACAGTGCTCCTTCCCTTCCAAGCTCTTCCGTGTGCCCAAACAGGAGTTTACCCCCACATATGGGGTATCAGCGTACTCAGGACAAATTGTACAACTTTTGGGGTCCAATTTCTTCTCTTACCCTTGGGAAAATAAAAAATTGGTGGCGAAAAGATAATTTTTGTGAAAAAAAATGATTTTTTATTTTTACGGTTCTGCATTATAAACTTCTGTAAAGCACTTGGTGGGTCAAAGTGCTCACCACACCTCTAGATAAGTTCCTTAGGGGGACTACTTTCCAAAATGGTGTCACTTGTGGGGGGTTTCAATGTTTAGGCACATCAGTGGCTCTCCAAACGCAACATGACGTCCCATCTCAATTCCTGTCAATTTTGCATTGAAAAGTCAAACGGCGCTCCTTCCCTTCTGAGCTCTCCCATGCGCCCAAACAGTGGTTTACTCCCACATATGGGGTATCAGCGTACTCAGGACAAATTGTACAATAACTTTTGTGGGCCAATTTCTTCTCTTACCATTGGGGAAATAAAAAATTGGGGACGAAGAGATATTTTTTGTGAAAAAAATGATTTTTTTATTTTTACGGTTCTGCATTATAAACTTCTGTGAAGCACTTGGTGGGTCAATGTGCTCACCACACCTCTAGATAAGTTTCTTAGGGGGTCTACTTTCCAAAATGGTGTCACTTGTGGGGGATTTCAATGTTTAGGCACATCAGTGGCTCTCCAAACGCAACATGGTGTCCCATCTCAATTCCAGTCAATTTTGCATTGAAAAGTCAAATGGCGCTCCTTCGCTTCCAAGCTCTGTCATGCGCCCAAACAGTGGTTTACCTCCACATATGGGGTATCGGCGTACTCAGGACAAAATGTGCAACAATGTTTGGGGTCCATTTTCTCCTGTTATCCTTGGTAAAATAAAACAAATTAGAGCTGAAGTAAATTTTTTGTGAAAAAAAGTTAAATGTTAATTTTTATTTAAACATTCCAAAAATTCCTGTGAAACACCTGAAGGGTTAATAAACTTCTTGAATGTGGTTTTGAGCACCTTGAGGGGTGCAGTTTTTAGAATGTTGTCACACTTGGGTATTTTCTATCATATAGACCCCTCAAAATGACTTCAAATGAGATGTGGTCCCTAAAATAAAATGGTGTTGGAAAAATGTGTTGGAGTTGCTGGTCAACTTTTAACCCTTATAACTCCCTAAAAAAAAAAATTTGGTTCCAAAATTGTGCTGATGTAAAGTAGACATGTGGGAAATGTTACTTATTAAGTATTTTGTGTGACATATCTCTGTGATTTAATTGCATAAAAATTCAAAGTTGGAAAATTGCGAAATTTTCATAATTTTTGCCAAATTTCCATTTTTTCACAAATAAACGCAGGTAATATCAAAGAAATTTTACCACTATCATGAAGTACAATATGTCACGAGTAGTGTTGAGCATTCCTATACCGCAAGTATCGGGTATCGGCCGATACTTGCGGTATCGGAATTCCGATACCGAGATCCGATACTTTTGTGGTATCGGGTATCGGTATCGGATACATAGAGATGTGTAAAATAAAGAATTAAAATAAAAAATATTGATATATTTACCTCTCCGGCGGCCCCTGGACTCAGCGCGGGTAACCGGCAGGCTTCGTTGTTCAAAATCAGCGCTTTTAGGACCTGAGAATCACGTCCCGGCTTCTGATTGGTCGCGGGCCGCCCATGTGACCGCCACGCGACCAATCACAAGCCGCTACGTCTTTGAAAGTCATTAACGCGCTCATTTTTCAAAAATGAGCGCGCTAATAGCTTGCGGTGACGTCGCGGCTTGTGATTGGTCGCGTGGCGGTCACATGGGCGGCCCGCGACCAATCAGAAGCCGGGACGTCATTCTCAGGTCCTAAAAGCGCTGATTTTGAACAAAGAAGCCTGCCGGTTACCCGCGCTGAGTTCAGGGGCCGCCGGAGAGGTAAATATATCAATATTTTTTATTTTAATTCTTTATTTTACACATCCCTATGGATCCCAGGGCCTGAAGGAGAGTTTCCTCTCCTTCAGACCCTGGGAACCATGAGAATACCTTCCGATACTTGATGTCCCATTGACTTGTATTGGTATCGGATATCGGTATCTGCGATATCCGATATTTTTCGGGTATCGGCCGATACTATCCGATACCGATACTTTCAAGTATCGGACGGTATCGCTCAACACTAGTCACGAGAAAACAATGTCAGAATCACCGGGATCCGTTGAAGCGTTCCAGAGTTATAACCTCATAAAGGGACAGTGGTCAGAATTGTAAAAATTGGTCCGGTCCATAACGTGCAAACCACCCTTGGGGGTAAAGGGGTTAAGGAAGCCCACAAGCTTCTGGACTTAAGCAACCTGCTTATGGAGCTGGAACTTGCAAAAAGAGACCCTTGTCTGTTTGGACTGTGCTACCTGGACACTGCCCATGGGGTGAACCCAATCGTTTCAAAGCTGCCACATAGTCTGCAAGAGAAGTGGGCAGTGTGCATCTCCAGGTATAAAAGGTCACATAACGTCACCTTTTCTCCGTTCATTCAGTTCTGCAAGTTCATTGACGAAGAAGCCCAAATGAGGAACGACCCTAGCCTCGACTTCCTGGAGTCTAACACTGCAGCTCCAGCAACATCTTCATCAAGGTATGAAAGCATTACACATAGACGCAAGGACTCGAGGAACAGTGTAAGCGTCAGAAAGACTAACCTGCCATCACCTGCAGTACCTGCCGATAAGCAGAACACTATTCCGTTGAGGGATAAGTCTTTCAATCGTGAGTGTCCCATTCACAAGAGACCACACTCACTGAACAAATGTAGAGGCTTCAGGTCCAAAACCATGCAGGAGCGCAAGAAAATCCTCAGCGTACTTGGGGTATGTTTCAAGTGCTGCGCTTCATCAGAACACATGGCCAAGGACTGTAAATCTGCCATTAAGTGTGAAGAGTGTCACAGCGACAGACACCTATCAGCCTTGCACCCAGCCTCAGCCACCAGCAATCCAGCAGTCGCAGTTACCCCTAGTCCCGCTACAAGCCATGGCGGGGAGCCACAGAATCACACCAAGTCCACCACAGCTGTTTCCTGCTCATGCTCAGAGGTATGTGGGGAGAATCAAAGTGCTAAATGCTGTGCCAGGATATGCCTAATCAGAGTCTATCCAGAAGGGCAACCAGAGAAGGCTGTAAAAATGTATGCCATCATTGACGATCAGAGCAATCGATCCCTAGCTGGACCTAAGTTCTTTGAAGCCTTTAGAATCAAGGGACCAGCAACGCCCTACACTCTGAATACTTGCTCGGGGCGCATAGAGACTAGCGGCAGAAGAGCACAAGGTTTCATTGCTTCTTCTGACAATGGAGACGTAGAAATACCCCTACCTACGCTAATTGAATGCGATCAAATACCAGACCAAAGGGATGAGATCCCTACCCTGGAAGCTGCATTCCACCAACCACACTTAAGGCACCTAGCCAGCGTTATCCCACCTTTGAACACAGATGCTGAAATTCTACTTCTGCTCAGCAGAGATAATTTAAGGATACATAAGGTCCGCCAACAGTATAACAGTCCTGACTATGCCCCCTACGCCCAGAGACTTGACTTGGGGTGGGTAGTCATAGGAAATGTATGCTTGGACCGAACAGGAGTCCATTCCTTTAAGACCTACGTACGCCAAGACGGGCGCACTACTTTCTGCCAACCATGTCCTCATCACTATGAGGTGAAGGAAAAGCCTCCAGATCCTGTAGAGCAGGGGTCCCCAACTCCAGTCCTCAAGGCCCACCAACATGTCATGTTTTCAGGATTTCCTTAGTCTTGCCCAGGTAATAATTGCATCACCTGTGCAATGCAAAGGAAATCCTGAAAACATGATCTGTTGGTGGGCCTTGAGGACTGGAGTTGGGGACCCCTGCTGTAGAGCCTCCTGATGTTATCCCTTCTCCCTATGCAGACAACTTTGGAAGATCGGTGTTTCGTACCACTAAGGATGACAACAAAGTAGCCCCGTCTATGGAAGACAAGGAATTCATCAGGATAATGGACAATGAGTTCCTTAAGGACCAGACCAATCACTGGGTTTTTCCCCTACCCTTCCGAGCTACCAGGGTAAGGCTCCCGAGCAATCGTGAATTAGCCTTGTCCAGATTCATCTTTCTCCAGAGCACACTAAGCAATAAACCGGAGATGAAAGAACACATTGTCACCTTTATGGGCAAAATATTCCATAACAACCATGCGGATCGAGTGCCTCCCTTAAAGGAAAACGAGGAGTGCTGGTACCTCCCCTCATTTGGAGTATATCACCCGAGGAATCCTAAGCAAATTAGAGTTGTCTTTGATTCAAGCGCCAAACATCAAGGCATATCTCTCAATGATGTCCTCCTCACAAGTCCTAATCTGACAAACAACCTAGTAGGAGTGTGGATGAGGTTCAGGAAAGAGCCCATTGCCATGACCGCTGACATTGAACAGATGTTCCACTGTTTCATAGTCAGAGAGGACCACACGAATTTCCTCAGGTTCCTGTGGTACAAGGACAATGACCCCAGCAAAGAGATGGTAGAGTATCGCATGCAGGTACACGCATTCGGGAACAGCCCTTCACCTACAGTGACAACATATGGCCTGCGGAGAACCGCACAAGAAGGAGAGTCCGAGTATGGAACAGACGACAGAGACTTTGTAGAGAAAGACTTCCACGTAGATGATGGACTAAAATCTCTACCCACAGAAGAAGCGGCAATCGACCTACTTAAAAGGACCCAACATATGCTGTACCAAGCTAAGCTTAGACTGCACAAAATTGCTTCAAACAGCCTGGCTGTCCATGAGAGCCTTTGAGTCAAGTGACCATGCACCTGGATTCAAGGACATAGACCTGGGACCAGACCGTCTGCCTGTGCAGAGAAGCTTAGGCCTGAGGTGGAACCTGTCAGCTGACGCCTTCCATCTGAATGTAGCCTTCCAGAACTCGATCAAACTTTTAGCAGAGCAAATGACTGCTGGGTTAAACATGTTGAACAAAAGCATCCTTGAACTCAGCAGTCGTCTGGATAGGATGCATTCAGATGCAAGTAGCTCACCTAATGTTTTTATTTTCAATCAGTACTCACACGTATGGAAAATCTAACCCCTGACCAGCAGATACAAGGCTGCCATGCTGCTCTAGCGCAGGCCACCTCCCAAGCCCCTCCACCTACCCCGGTAGTTGCTCCCACACCTTTCCCCCCCATCCACTGTCTCTCCTACCAATCCTTCCCAGTACCAAAATTCTTGCCGTTTCCAAAATCCTTCCCAGTTCCAAATGCCTTCCCCCCCAGTTTCCTTCCCCGTTACATATTCCTTCCCCGGCCCAGCTTCCTGCACCTTATAATTTCCCACCTACATCAACCCAACCCCCCGCCCAACCTTTCCTCCCTGTTCAACCTCATGTTTTCTCCCCTCCCTTCCACTTCTGATCAACCCCAACCCGGTCACCTTTCCCCCACTATCGACGTGGTCCACCCTTGCAGCCCCTCAGGTAGTATCTCCACCCAACAGTTTACAAATTTGTAAATATTTTTTTAAATCTTTGTTAATAAAAACATTTTTTGGTTTAAAAAAGCATTTATTGTCAATTGTATTTATATAAGATTGGATATAAAAGGTACAAAACATAAAACACTTGTTGTAAAGGTAAAAAAAAGGTTGATATACAAAAAAAACATACACAACTTTACTGAAAGGTATAAAACTTGGTGTAAAACAAAAAAACATGGTCTTATCACAAGTGTGACTTCAGCAGGTATAAAATCAGAAGTGTGACTTCAGCAACATACATTATATAAAAACACAAAACATATCAAACCATGTCATCCTGCCATTCAACTCTAAATTGAGGTGACATAAAGTAATCGGCAAATTGGTCCCTCATTCTGGAAACTGCAACAGCGCTCCGAAAAGTTATATTTTGATAGTCACGCAAGGTGGTTTCAGACTCCTTTGCCTCCATAGCAATCGGTTCCTTGGATAGGACAAAATTGTGTAGCACCACACAAGCCTTCATCACCTCATCCACAGTCTCCGTTTTCAATTTGATAGCGGTCAATAGAACTCGCCATTTTGCAGTTAAAATCCAGAAGGCACACTCCACCATTCTTCGTGCTCGTGTTAACCGAAAATTAAATACTATTTTCCTTCGTGTTAATCCACTACTTGCATATGGTTTGAGCAGGTGTGGTGAAAGCTGGAAGGCTTCATCACCAACACACACGAATGGCTTTGGTGGGCCAGAGGTTCCAGGGAGTGGTCTTGGAGGTGGAAAATGATATGTGTCTCTGAATAAACAACGCCCCATTGCAGACATTTTAAATACCTGCGAATCATTGGAGCGGCCATAGGCACCTATATCCACCGCTATGAATTTGCATTTGGCGTCTGCTATGGCCATCAGCAAAATAGAAAAATATTTTTTATAATTGAAATATTCTGAGCCCGATCTTGCAGGTTTAACAATTCTTATGTGCTTGCCATCCACAGCACCCAAGCAATTCGGAAAATGGCAAGTCTGTTCCAAATTAGCGGTAATCTCCAGCCACCTCTCTGCTGTTGGATGTGGGATGTACTCCTCCTCTAAACAATCCCACAATGCCCGGCAGGTCTGTTTTACTATCCCTGATATTGTCGAAATCCCAAGCCGAAATTGGTAATGGAGGGAGGAAAGGGATTCGCCAGTTGCAAGGAGTCTGTAAAAAAAAAAAAATCACAGAAAATAATTATTACAAACTACCAGCAACAACAACAACACAGTTAGTCTGATGAATGAGAAACCATGAAAAAAAAAAAAGGCTTACCAAAGTGTCACCATCAGACGCTCCGCTGGTGATATTGAAAAGCGCAAATAGGTGTCCTTTCTCGGGATTAGTTCTCCAACCAGTTCCACCAAAACGTCAAAGTTTTTGAGGTCTCCTGCGTACACAACTTCTCCGGGTTTGGCCTCAATTCCATGTACAGAGTTGAATAGACGCCACGGGTCAATCGCTGGGCAGTGATCGGATCTATCCAAAGGCGTCATTGCTGACGAAGGATGCTTTGTCTTGTTTCCTCCTTTTCCCGAACAATCAGAGCCAACCTATTAATAATAATAATCTTTATTTTTATATAGCGCTAACATATTCCGCAGCGCTTTACAGGTTGCAGACATTATCATCACTGTCCCCGATGGGGCTCACAATCTAAATTCCCTATCAGTATGTCTTTTTGAATGTGGGAGGAAACCGGAGTACCCGGAGGAAACCCACGCAAACACGGAGAGAACATACATACTCCTTGCAGATGTCGTCCTTGGTGGGCTTGAACCCAGGACTCCAGCGCTGCAAGGCTGCAGTGCTATCCACTGCGCCACCGTGCTGCCCCATTGGCTGCACCTATTGGCCTCAAAAGCAAAATCCGCATAGATGGTCACAATATTTGCTATAACTCCTTCCATTTCTGCCACTTGCTCTAAAACCTCTCAAACATGGGATATTAAAACACTCAATATATAGTTTTCCATTATTTTCCAGTAGCCAATCGCATTTAGGAGACTCCCATTTGGAGGTATGAAAAACGGATGCCTGCAGCCCCAGGGTGAGAAAGGACATGTCTAGTTTATGTAGCTATTATTTGCATTGTGTTCCCTTCTGGGATATTTATTACATATACACATGATACTTCATAAATGATTGAGGGGTCCCTCCTTTAGGACCTGGGTCGATGTTAAGAAGGGGACCGAGCCGTTCTCAACTGGACATTCACGGCCCTCTCCATGGAAGGCATTATAGTAAGTGAGCCAGAGACCTGGGCTCGGTGGAGGCTGGCTGACAGCCTGCCCATACCCCTTGATATATTCATGTCTCTAAATCCCTCCTCGGGTTATGAAAGGAAGGACCGTGAAGCATCATTGCCCCCCAGGGCTCCTGTAGACCTCACAGGGCTTTCATTGATTTATACTTGATCCCAAATTCAATGCAAATCTCCGTTTAGATCTGATTTGTGATTTGCAGTAATTAGATCAATCAAGCGATCATTAACCTGTGACCCCCAATATCCCTTTGCTGCCTGCAGTACTAAGGATTGGGGGGCATAATGCAGCGCTGACTGGTGGGGATTGCAGGCAGGTGACCCCAGCTCATTCTCCTATAGAAGCCGCAAACATTGAATCCTGAGATCTCCACACTCTGAAGCCATGTTCAATACATTCTGTAAAGAAATACAAAAGCTGCTGCGGAGGGCTTGGTGCCCCCCTGCCATCACTGATATTAGTGGAGGGCTTGTATATGGTTAGATACTGAAGGCTTCCATCTGATAATGACCACCTATACCAGTAGACCCCCATCAGCAGTAGTTGGGAGAATCTGCCCACTGCTATAAATGGGTGTTGCAAGTAGACTTTCGCTTTAAGAGTCTGACAAGGATACATTGTATAACTTGTTGTGTTTTGTAAATAACCAGTAACAAAGTGTCACATTGTAATAAGAGATGCTGGACTCAGCTCTGCTACATCTGTGCCTTGTTATCCGCCTGCTGATGAGAGAGATGCCAGCAGTAAACAAGGGCAGAAGCGGGTGCAGAGGGCGCAGAGGCCTCCTTCGTGGCAGACATGTTGGCGAGGTTGGGCACACCTTCAGCCCACCTTTCCTCGCAGTCATCAGCCGCTCGCTCTGAGACTTCAGAAGATGTACTGTTACTTCTTTGAAGAGGAAAAATGGACTAACAATCCAAGGAGCCGGAATCACTTTGATATTTTTCTTCAAACACTTCTGTCCTACTGATTCCTAATGCCAGCATCGTCTGCGGGGACCAGTGCATCTTATCTCGCTGCGGGGTGATGCAACAACATGTTTTGATCCTTCGTCCAGCTTTTATCAACAAAAATGTTTTTTTTCATTAGTTTGATGGTGACAAATACTTTGACCCTGCGCACGCCACCAGAAAACGGCGACATCTCCATCTAGAAAAATCTTAGGACTGGACCGTGCAGGAGACGAGATGCGTTCCTCAGGATTTACAGTTTTAGTAAACAAGAAAACTCCAAGAGATGTAAGATAATTTAATCATAAATGAGGCTCTAGCGGAGACTGTGCTGCTCTTTATATCACCCCCCAGGGTTGTAATTTCCAGACCCTAGAGGAAGAAGCATCTGAGATGAAGCCGAACGACACCTCGAATCTAAGCAGAAAATCCAGAAAATATGGCAGAAAGTCTCAGTCTTGAGCCTGTGCTCGAAGTACTCGGCAAACGGCAGAAAAACGGCAACGTCTTGGACGAGGGGAGAAATTGTCCTCTTCAGCAGATCAGCCCATGACTCGGCTTAGTAAATAAGTATTGGAAGCTCTTGCTCTCTGTTATCAGTTTTTCATCTTGCTGTACTGTAGATCCAAGGCTCATTCTGATGGTGCGTGTCCATTATATTATGATTGTCACGGAAGCACCGTGCTGCCAACAATATGTCACAGATCCGACCAATGTGTGAGGGATCCCGGGGAGGATATCTTTATCGTCCCCACTACTCACACCAATTTGTCACGAACCGTGGTTGTTTTGCTGCCCCTGGTTCCTTCCCCAAGTTCATGTTTGAAACTTGCAGCTCTCTGGCACCCTCTTTACCCTCAGGTCAGATTAGGTACTGCACCTAGGGTGATTTTTCACCAGAAAGGCTGCCTTCTATATACTGGCTATTGGGGACGCTGCAGCGAAGGCGATGTAACTACTCCCACGTAGGTGGGAACAATAATTATCAATGCCGCCGTCGCTGCAAAGATTGCCAATCGCACAGAACAAAGTATGCTGCCACCAGCTCCGATTAACGGGTCCGGAGTCAACCCAAATCAGTAGCATAATTTACTTCAGAGGAAGCGACAGTTCGTTTATAGAGCAGAGAAAAACAAGCTAGTAAATAGTATATTTTACTCCATAAAAAGATAGGCAGTGTTTAAAAAGTATAAAAGATATTATAAAGAAGACAAAATCATGTGTTCATTACAAATTACAAATAAAATGGGATTAAAATGGAATAGAGAACACTTATAGGTCATTCAGGTAATTTCATATCATCATGGCGGCCATATGCTTAGGAGATACATCCAAATGCATTTAGAACAGCTTTGCCGAGCTGTTGTTAGCTCGCTCCCTGGGCCAAGACTCTCCCTCACAACTCAGCAGGGGTAAAGATATGCCACCTTTTTGTGACATCACTAAGTGGGCTGAGTAATGACATGCACTTTTTTCTACTATTTACGTTTTTTGAGTCCCCAGACAAAAACATTCCTTGGGAAAGGGGAGGGGGGAATGAGTGGCTTTACGTAATTGGTCCTCTGCGGTTTAAAAGCCATAAACTGCTCACACATTGGTATCAAGTTGAACAGAGTCTCTGCCATAGGGCTTTGTTTGTTGTATGAGCGAATGCTGAGGGGGAGAAAGGGGGGTCAAAACTGCAGTGTGTGGGTCTGTGACATTTTTACATTATCGTGACAGGGATTGTTTAGTTGCCCATGTCTTTTGAAGATCGAGTGGCCACAATAAAAAAAGAGGACATGTTCTTTCTTTAATCTAATTCATATCAGACTCGGCGACCCCACACATCGCTCCACCACATACTATCCCCCACACCTCCATCCACATATTATCCCCCCCACACTGCTCTACCACATATTATCCCCCCACACATCGCCCACAACATATTGTCCCCCATACATCACCCATCTCACATCGTCCACCACACATCACTCCCCCACACATTGTCCTCCACACATCGCCCCCAACATATTGTCCTCCACACACCACCCACCTCACATCGTCCACCACACATCACCCCCCCACACATTGTCCTCCACACATCGCCCCCAACATATTGTCCTCCACACACCACCCACCTCACATCGTCCACCACACATCACCCCTCACACATTGTCCTCCACACATCGCCCCACTACATATTATCCCCCACACATTGCCCCCCCACCAATTGTCCTCTACTCATCACCACTCACATATTGTCCCAACACATCACCTACCACACATCGTCCCCCCACGTACTGTTGCCTACACATTTCCCCACTATATATTATCTCACAATTTGCCCCATCACATATTATCCCCCACACTTCACCCAACCACATTTTATCCCCCACACATTGCC
Organism: Ranitomeya imitator; assembly: GCF_032444005.1. NCBI lineage: Eukaryota > Metazoa > Chordata > Amphibia > Anura > Dendrobatidae > Ranitomeya > Ranitomeya imitator. The sequence goes on from NC_091282.1 coordinate 774,928,607, forward strand.
CCACCACATATTGTCCTCTACACATCACCACTCACATATTGTCCCCCACACATCACCCACCACACATTGCCCCCTACACATCGCCCCACCACATATTGTCCCCCACACATCACCTGCCTCACATTGTCCCCCCACGTATTGTCTCCTCCACATCGCCCCACCACATATTGTCCCCTACTCATCACCCCACCACATATTGTCCCACACATAACGCCCTCCCACATATTGTCCCCTACACATCACCCCCCACATATTGTCCACAACACATCGCCCCACCACATATTGTCCACTCAACACATTGCCCCCTCACATATTGTCACCCACACATCACCCCACCACATTTTGTTCCCTATACATTGCCCCCCACATATTGTCCACGACACATTGCCCCCCCACATATTGTCCCCCCACACATCACCCCCATCATATTGTCCCCTACTCATTGTCCCACCACATATTATCCCCTAAACATTGCCCCCTCACATATTGTCCCCCACAGATGGCCTCCCCACATATTATCGTCCGTCCTGTGCAGAGCATTGTGAGGCCTTTCTGATCCCGGTGATCTCCTCGCCTGCAGTCTCTGCTTTACACTGTAGTCTTTCCTCCTGGTGTCGGTAGTTCAGCACTCGAAGGCAGACTGGAGCCTGAGATCTTTGATTTTTTGCTTGCTTCTGTAGCTTTCAGTCTAATCACTGTTGTCCGGTGAATTATGGCACTATTTCATGTAGGTTTGGAATTCTTTTAGTCATAGAAAGAGTTACATGACATGCACATAGGGGCGAGGCAATGTCACCATGAGTCACTGCTCATGTTCCCTCAGTCCTAATAGTAAACAATCCTGAGTCATGGGCTCCCATTAAAACCTCAATGACCAATTACCATTAGTAGTTCTCCTCAGGACATGTGCTCTGCAGGTCACCAGGGACAGACATCCGACCATATGATCAAGAGCAACAAGAAGCTTCCCTAGTAGGCCAGCGGGGGCAGCATTGTGTCTTACTACAATGGTGATGGAGCTGATTGTATCTTGCTCCTCATGGAGCAGACACAATTTTCGAGCATCTGGTCACTAATAATGATAGTCTTGGTGCCATGAACTGTTCATGTCAACTCAGTCATTGTACTAGTTCATTGAATCATAGAATCATAAAATGTCAGAGTTAGAAGGGACTTCAAGGGTCCAACCCCTGCTCAATACAGGATTCACTAAACCGTCTCAGACAGATGTCTGTCCAGCCTCTGCTTGAAGACTTCCATTGAAGGAACACTCACCACCTCTTGTGGCCGCCTGTTCCACTCATTGATCACTTTCACTGTCAAAATTTTTTTACTAATATCGAATCTATATCTTCTCCCTTTCAGTTTCATTCTACTGCTTATCGTGTTTCAATGTGGAAATGAGAATGATGATCCCTTTATACTGTGACATCTCTTCAGATCTTTGCAGATACTGTAGCTATTCAGTCTCCTCTTAGCCTTCTTTTTTTGCAAGCTAAACATTCCCAGATCCTTTAACCGTTCCTCGTAGGACATACTTTACAGTCCGCTCACCATCCTGGTAACTCTTCTTTGAACTTGCTCCAGTTTTTCTATGTCTCTTTTACAATGTGGCTCCCAGAACTAGACACAGTATTCCAGATGAGACCTGACCAAGAGGAGTAGATTGGGATAATGACTTCACGTGATCTAGACTCTGTGCTTCTCTTAATACATCCTAGAACTGTGTTTGCCTTTTTTGCTGCTGCATCACACTGTTGACTCATGCAGTCTGTGATCTATTAGTATACCCAAGTCTTTTTTCACATGTGCTGTTCCTTAGTTCTATTCCTCCCATTCTATAGATGTAATTTTCATTTTTCTTGCCCAGATGTAGAATTTTGCATTTCTCCCTGTTAAATACCATTCAATTTGTCACTTCCCATTGTTCAAGCTTCTCTAGATCCTTTTGAACCCTTTGTCTTCTCTAGTGTTAGCTATCCCTCCTAGCTTTGCATTGTCTGTAAATTTGATCAGTTTACCTTCAGTTCCCTTATCCAGATCATTTATAAAAATGCTGAACAACACTGGGGCGAGGACAGAGCCTTGTGGTACCCCACCTGTTATATCGATAAGATGCTTTACTGCTGCTCACTAAGGACATGACCCTATAACACTGGTCCACCAGTGAGACTTCATGATGTATCATTGCATCAGCTGGAGCTTTATTCTATACCACCAGGTCTTTATGGTATGAAATCTGTTCACTATGCCCATAGGAAATGAAGCTTTCCCACCGAGTCACCAAGAGCTCCTCTCTTTGTACCACAATGGACTTTATCCCTCCAGATTCTCCAGTCTGAATCTGCCCACTGCGGCCTTCACGATCCTACTGTATGTCCAGGGGATTCGTTCTTCTGCAACAGATCCTTGGCCACTTATTTATTTAATCGTATGAACATATATTTTAACATCATATAAGAATGAATAACAAACAATAAAAAGTGATTGAAAGGGGACAAAGGAACAGAAATCAGAGTCGAAATGATGTAAAATACATTGACCAAGAGATCTAGATGTAATTTGATTGTTTGGTCGTCAAGATTGTTAGTCCTTTAGCGTTACCCAGGGTACACCACGTGGAGCCGGACTAACATTGCACCCCCCTTGGCCACTATGTCACTAGGAAGGAGAAACGTCCCCACTAGCTCACTCATGACTGCCAGGTTCTCAGTACTATCTTGCAGTTAGCTGGGATTTTTCCCCATTGTGTCACAGAACGTTGTATGCTTTCTCAGGGGGTTTCTGAGGACTTGACGCTCTACCTGAGGGTGATGAAGGGCTGTCATGTCCGCAGCTTTTTTTGTTTTTGTACAGATGTGTTGACCCCTAGATTCCTGGGCTCGTGACTGCTCGGTTTATGAGCGGACATCTTATGTGACACTCTGCACAGTTGTTATCTAATTAGTCGCGTGCTGCGGTGTAATCTTCCCCGTGTTGCGGAGGAACCGGTGACCTCAGTCCTGGAATCCTGGCCATCTGCATCTAATGTGCAATTACCGGATGATTCTGACACAGATTTGGAGAAGAATTTCTGATAAAATGCCGACATTTGTCAGGACATGTGCGGGGAGATGATGTGTGTCACAACGTGCAGGAATCTGCCCCGTGACCCCGTGATCGCTACATGAATGTAACCTGCTCGTTGTCTGCTCCCGGAACACATCACTCCTCATGTTCTCCTGTCTGTTACCAATATGCCGTGCGTACTATCCCCCACAGCGGGACACATAATGGGGCATTAATGCACAATGTGAAAAAATAAGGGAACGCATCCTAAAAGTGGCCAGAAGATGGGCGACATAAAGAGAGAAAATTTTGTGAGCGGCAGATATAAGAGGAAATAAAAAGTTTTATTGCCACATTTATAGACTATTAAACTGCAGAAAATCCAAGAATGACGAAGAGCCGCTCACATGGGAGGAACGGTGCTTATATAGTGCCCTATAGTGTGCTGAGGCCATATAGAGGCACACTTTGTAGTTGTGGATGAGGCTGTTATTGTGGCAGTTTGACATGTTATGCACTTTGTATTGCATTGTGGATATTGTAAGGTTGTGCAAGGTGTCACCTTAGGTTGTGCGTGCGGTTGTATGATATGCATGTGGTTGTACGTTGTCTGTCATGCGCTTGTATGTTGTGGTGCATGCGGGTGTATGATTTGGTGCATGCGGTTGTATGTTGTGGTGCATGTGTTTGTATCATGCGGTGCATGCGGTTGTACGATGTGCATGCGATTATATTATGTTGTGCATGCGGTTGTATGATGTTGTACATGCAGTTTTATAATGTGGTGCATGTACTTGTATGTTGTGCATGCGGTAGTATGATGTGCATGTGGTTGTGTGATGTGCTGCATGTTTTTGCATGATGTAGTGCAGGTGGTTGTATGATGTGGTGCATGCGGTTTTGTAATGTGCATGTGGTTGTATGATGGCTGCATGTTTTGGTATGATGTGGTGCATACAGTTGTATGATGTGATGCATGGGGTTGATATGGTGCATGTTTTTGCATGATGTGGTGGATGCAGTTGTATGATGTGGTGCATGTGGTTGTATGTAGTGCATGCAGTTGTGCATGCAGAATGATATGTTGCATTTGGTTGTATGATGTGGTGCATGTTTTTGCATGATGTGCTGCATTCGGTTATACGATGTGGTCCATGCGGTTGTACGATGTGGTGCATTCGTTTGTATGATGTGGTGCATGCGGTTGTATGATGTGGTGCATGCAGTTGTACGATGTGGTGCATGCGGTTGTATGATGTGGTGCATGCAGTTGTATGGTGTGGTGCGTTCGGTTGTATGATGTGGTGCATGCAGTTGTATGATGTGGTGTATGCAGTTGTATGATGTGCTGCATTCGGTTATACGATGTGGTCCATGTGGTTGTACGATGTGGTGCATTCGGTTGTATGATGTGGTGCATGCGGTTGTATAATGTGGTGCATTCGGTTGTATGATGTGGTGCATGCGGTTGTATAATGTGGTGCATTCGGTTGTATGATGTGGTGCGTTCGGTTGTATGATGTGGTGCATGCAGTTGTATGATGTGGTGCATGCGGTTGTATGATGTGGTGCATGCAGTTGTATGATGTGGTGCATGCGGTTGTACGATCTGGTGCATTCGGTTGTATGATGTGGTGCATGCGGTTGTATAATGTGGTGCGTTCGGTTGTACGATGTGGTGCATTCGGTTGTACGATGTGGTGCATTCGGTTGTATGATGTGGTGCATGCAGTTGTATGATGTGGTGCGTTCGGTTGTATGATGTGGTGCATGCAGTTGTATGATGTGGTGCATGCAGTTGTATGATGTGCTGCATTCGGTTATACGATGTGGTCCATGCGGTTGTACGATGTGGTGCATTCGGTTGTATGATGTGGTGCATGCAGTTGTATGATGTAGTGCGTTCGGTTGTATGATGTGGTGCATGCAGTTGTATGATGTGGTGCATGCAGTTGTATGATGTGCTGCATTTGGTTATACAATGTGGTCCATGCGGTTGTACGATGTGGTGCATTCGGTTGTATGATGTGGTGCATGCGGTTGTATGATGTGGTGCACTCGGTTGTATGATGTGGTGCATGCGGTTGTACGATGTGGTGCATGTGGTTGTACGATGTGGTGTATGTGGCTGTTAGAGATGGTGCATGCGGGTGTATGAGTATGGCCACTGCAATGTGCAGGTTGAGCCTATTAGTCAGGTACCTGTGGGGTTTCTGAGCCTATTTAAAGAGTGATGTTACATATTGAAGCATTTGTCGAATCCACGGTGCAGGAAACTGGGGCTGTACGGACACCACAGAAGGTTTCCATGCGTACTCAGTGTTGAAAGCGAGCAGAATACAAGAGGTAAATGACCAGACACACCGACATTTCGGGGGTAAATGCGCTTCCACATCTATAAACTTCCCAGTGACACAAGGTCACATGTCATGATGGACGCACCTGACATGGGTCGCATCATCTCCTACCCCCGTCCTGCGATACTTGCTGCCCACCCCATTTTTGTTGAGATGGAATGACCCTCCTTTGGTCCATATCTTTCTTTCCGGATATTTCATAGCTGCTCTAGATGTATTTCTATAATGCCTCTTGGACTTGTGTCTGTAACTTTAAAGTCAGGGCAACCATGCAAAGTCTATTAGAAAGCTGTAGAAGTTTTCATTAGGGAAGGATGGAGCTTTCTGTATTCAGACTAACCTTGGAGCTGTAAAGCGTGCAAAGTAAGGCCTCTTTCACACTTCCGTCTTAGTAGTCCCGTCGAGATACGTAACTTTTTGAGAAAACAGGATCCTGCAAAAAAATTTGCAGGATCCTGCATTTTCTCATAGACTTGTATTAGCGACGTATCGCGACGGATGGCCACACGTTTTGTCCGTCGTTCTCTCTCTCTCTCTCGTCTCCTGAATATGAAATCCCACATCTACACTAGAAAAACTTAGGCGACGCATCCTTCATAACACTGGATTCGTTGCGTACGTTTTAACACTATTTTATAAACATTCATCGGTACGTCTTCCCGAAGCTTTAGGACGGGACACTGCAGACGGAAGTGTGAAAAAGGCCTAATTGGCACCCCATATATAACCCTCAAAAAATATTCATCAGACCAAATAGAGTATATGAATTGTTGTGGTGATATAATTGTGATTTTCTTAAAATAAAATTAATATTATGTTTATAAAAAACTCTATTTGGTCTATTTGGTCTGATGAATATTTTTTGAGGGTTATATATTGTAGTTTTATTCATTGACCATACAAGGTCATTATTTCTGGTATTTATTTTCTATATAGGATTTTGTTTTCTAATTGGCACCCCAGCCTCGACTTTGACAACACTGGACATGCCCTTACTATGTGCGCTGTGTTGTATTGTGCATTCGGCTATAATTCAATGCATTTTCTGCACCCCTGTAGCGCTCCTTGTGGCCACTAGAAGCCACTGTAGTGCTAGACTATCAAAAGACCTGTGAAACAGGAAGTTAGGCTAGTTTCAGATTAGCATTTTGAGGAGCTGCGGACTTCCTCCGTGAAGCCCCGCCCTCAGCCGCTAGCTCCACCTACTTCTGCATGCGGCCGGTATGCGGCCTGCGTACCTATCTTTAACATTAGGTACGCAGGTCGTGCGGCTGTATGTGGATGCTTCCGCATGCGTCGTTTTGACGTTGCGGAGAAAAAAAAATTGCTACAAGCTGCGTTCTACGCTGGTCGCCGCATCGTCAAAATGACGCATGCGGAAGCATCTGCATACAGCGGCACGACCTGCGTACCTAATGTTAAAGATAGGTACGCTGGCCGCATGCTGGCCGCATTCAGAAGTAGGCGGAGTTAGCGGTGGAGGTGCGTCCGAGAGCGGGGCTTCACGGAGGAAGTCCGCAGCCCTCCGCAAAGCTAATGTGAAACCGGCCTTAGTGAGGGGGTGGATGAGGCAATAGAGAACCTGGGGAACAGCTCTGCAGGCCAGGACTGCGCAAAGTCCAAAGGGACCTGGAAACAGTGCCTGTAATGTATTCAGAAGCCATAAGACCCATTCCACCCAAAATGTGGTCAAATGAGTGTACTTTTAGCATTTGCTACAAATACTACAAAGCCTCCAAATTGCCCTGAAAAGTATATGCTTCTTTCAGTTGAGAGGAGACAGTGTGAAGTGGTGACAATTAAGAGGCCACAGTTCCTAAGAGCAGTCATCATGGCAGTAATAGTTCATGAGTGAAGACGCTGTGGCACTATAAAGGTTCATAAGGGAGGACATAGTGGAGGTTATAGATCATAAAGGGGTTTGATGTGGCATCATAGTTAATAGGGGGTACAATATATAACAACTGAATGGAAAGATGAGATCTCGTCTTCTTTATCTTCATTACCTTAAAGCTGTAAAATAATATCTAGTATGGAGAAAGGAAATCAGAGGCAGAAAATAAAACTGTCAGGAAGCCCCTCGGCCAAACATGGAGGAGATGAATTGCTTCTTGTAACAGTCTCAAAGAGCGTCTTCAGAAAATCACGCGGGAGGCGAGATCTGCCGCTCTGTGCCTCCAGGACGCAAATCCCACCTAGAGACGGATATTATATGTGCACCCATTACACAGTGATAACATCATCTCACGGGAATTCGGCGTTGTAGAAATTCAGATAGAAAGGCATCTGGCGTTCGTCACATGCGAAGAGCTTCCTCATCCCCGAAAGACACTAGAGGATATACGACACCAAACTCAAAAATGTTGGAACAATGTGTAAAATGTAAAGAAAAAAGAATGCAATGATTTGGGAATCTATAATGTTTTAAGGGGTAAGGTTTCTCCTTGTGGAGAGTGACATACCAGCTCTAGCTTGTCAAGGTAAATAGGCTTAGGGTATGTGTCCACGATCAGGATGGCCGGCGGTATCGTCGGAGCGGCTTTGCTGCTCTGCGGTAAGCCCCGCCCCCTTCTGGGACGCGATGATGCCGGATGTGTTCACAGCACACATCCGGCATCATCGCACCCATCGCATAGGGCCCTGTGCTATATCTTGCGGCGATGCAGCGTCGCCGCAAGATATACGGACATGCTGCGATCTGAAAAGACGCGCAGCATGTCCGGAGTCGCAGGGCCGCCGCGTGCGTGTTACCATGCATAGTGGAGACGGGATTTCATTAAATCCCCTCCACTATGCTGTAACATCTGGACGCTGCGTGTCTGACGCTGCGGCTCTATGCAGCGTCAGACACGCAGCGTTTCCTGCACGTGGAAACATACCCTTATTCTCCGTGCAATGCTCCTCTGGTAAATTTAATATACAAATTGCCTCTTTAGAGAAAAAGAGGACTTGAACTCCATAGCGCCTCCTGTTGGATGTAGCGATCCTACATGTTGCAATCAACCCTTTAACGAGTCTTGCAATATGACTTAGGATAAGTGCCAAATCAGTATCTCTTATACCGTCTCTTATACTGGCTCTTATCCTAAGTCATATTGCAAGACTCGTTAAAGGGTTGATTGTGACTTGTAGGATCGCTACTTCCAAAAGGTTCAAGTCCTCTTTTTCTCTGAAACAATTTGCATATATAATTTTTTACACATTTCTTTTTCAATTTTATTTGAAAAAAACGAATCTCTTTAGAAATTGATGGTGGTGACACATCTCACAGCTGAGAAAGGGTTAACAAAAGGCTGGAAAAGTAAATGAAAAACAGCTGGATGGTAAATATACAACTACGTCTCATGAAGCTGAATAAAAAGAGAGTGTGAGAGAGGCAGAGTCTCTCCGAAGTAAAGATGGTCGAAGGTCACCAACCTGTGAACAGTTGCATCTAAAATATTTTCTGAAATTGTAGCATAAAGACTCAATATCATCTACAGTACATAATATCATCAAAAGATTCAGAAATTCTGGCGAAGTCCATATGCACAAGGGACAAGGCCGACAGTCTGTATTGGATTCTCATGATCTATGGACCCTCAAGCGGTATGGGGCAGCGGTATACCAGAAAGTGAAGGAACTGGGAGTGCGTGTCATCTTCTCATCCATCCTTCCAGTGGATGGACATGGACCATGGAGATTGAACAGGACTCTAGAGGTGAAGAACTGGCTATGTTGATGGTGCCATGAGCAACGTTTTAGGTTTCTTGACCATGGAGTGATTTACCTGTATAATGAACAACTTGCCAGGGATGGGTTGCATCTTACGAAAACAGAAAAACACATATTTGGTACACAACTTGCTACACTTATCAGGAGAGCTTTAAGCTAGAACAATATGGGATGGGAAATATACAGCCTGGAAGAAATATGCAGCTAATGAATTGTTTTGAGAATCCTGCTATTAGAAGTGAAAATAAAGAACAAAAACAACAAAATCTGAATTAAAAAAGAAAAGCAAGAAAAACAGACTACAAACTAAAATGTGTATATACACATCTACAGAGCATGGAAAGCAAACAAGAAGAATTGGAGCAGTTAACACAGGAAGAGAGATATGATGTCATAGGCATTACTGAAACTTGGTGGGATGATACAAATGTTTGAAATACAAACCTTGAAGGCTACAACTTGTTTCTTAGAAACAGGATTAACAAGAAGGGAGGAGGTGTTGCATTGTATGCAAGGAAAATGTATATCTACACAAAGATCCAAGCTTCAGGGACTGGTAGCTCTGTAAAAACTGTTTGGGTAACAATGCAAGAGAAGAACAGAAAATACACTATTGTAGGTGTTTACTATAGGTCACCTGGACAGACTGAAGATATGGATGAACTCTTTTTACATCAGATGTATCTGTTCTCAAAATAGTACGATTTGGTGATCATGGGAGATATTAACTATCCAGATATTTGTTTGGAATCTCAGACATAAGTACTGGGTCCAGAAAATTCTTAACTTGTCTTGCTGACAACTTTATCTTTTATAAAGTAGAAAAGAGACCATTTAGGAGGCATCGATCATGCTCTCCTAGAATTTTGGATTAGAAGAGGAGGAAGACCTGAGAGGACTCAAACTTTAAAGGGAACCTGTCAGCAGTTTTGGCCGCTATAAGATGCAGACACTGACTTTCAGGGTTATCCACAACATTCTATAATGCTGTAGATAAGCCCCCGGTCCGACCTGCAAGTGAAGAAAAATAAGTTTTATTATACTCACCTGGGGGTGGTCCGATGGGTGTTGCAGGTCTTGTACCAGCGCCTCTCATCTTCTTGCGATGCTGCCCTCCTGCTTCTTCATTGCTCCCCGTCATCGCGATCCTGAGGGCAGAGCAAGTACTGCAGTGCGCAGGCGCTGCGAAAGGTCAAAGAGGCTCAGTGCCTGCACTCTGCAGTACATTACGCTACCCTCAACAGAGCACATAAGTATACCTGCGCAGGAGCGCAATGCCAGGGAGCCATGAAGCAAGCAGGAGGGCGGTATCACAAGAAGATGGGAGGTCCTGGACCTGCGACACCCATTGGACCGGACCGCACAGGACCGCCCCCAGGTGAGTATAATAATACTTATTTTTCTTCACTTGCAGGTCGGACCGGGGGCTTATCTACAGCATTATAGAATGCTGTGGATAACCCTGAAAGGCAGTGGCTGCATCTTATAGTGGCCAAAATTGCTGACAGGTTCACTTTATGGTTGGACTTCAGAAAGGCAGATTTTAATGGACTCAGAAAGAAGGTAAGAAAGGTCCAATGGCTGGATGTTCTAAAGGACAGAAATATCCAAGAAGGATGGGAGATTTTGCTAAATTAAATTCTCACTGCACAATCAGCAACGATCCTGAAAAGAAGGAAGAATTGGAAGTATTTAAAGAGATCAGGATGGATGAACACAGAACTTAATCATTTGTTAAAAAGCTAAAAATAAATGTATATTAAATGGAAAGATGGGGGCATATGTAAAGAAGAATATAATGCTGTCTGCAGGGAATGCGGAGCAAGCACTAGAAGATCTAAGGCCAGTAATGAAGTGAGGCTTGCAAGGGAGACCAAAAACTGTAAAAATGGATTTTGGGGGTATGTCAAAAGCAAAAGAAAAGTCAAAGATGCTATAGGATTTGACAGGATAAAAAGGGTGAAGTGGTCACAAATGATATCGAGAAGGCCGAACTTTTACATTCCTATTTTGCATCTGTGTTTTCTAAAAAAAACATTTGTAACATCAACTGATCTTCATGGTGCCATCGAAGGAACAAAGTAATCCACACTACCTATAAACAGAGAGATGGTGAGAGAACATTTAGCTAATTTACATGAATGTAAATCTCTTGGTCCAGATGAATTACATTGTAGGGTACTATGAATATTGTCTCTTCAGAGAGGAAGAGGACTAGAACTCTAGTGCCACCTATGGGAAGTAGCAATCCTAACAGTCAATGTCGACCCTTTAACGAGCTTTATCACATGACTTAGGATAAAAACCAAACCAGTATCTCAATTTGCAAACACTGTGTTTCGGGGTACTGCCCCTCGTCAGTGCAAAGTGGAGATCTGGTTTGGCTGAGTGACTCGTTTAAGGGTTGATATTGACTGTTAGGATTACTACTTCCAATAGGCCAATAGGTGGTACTAGAGTTCTAGTCCTCTTCCTCTCTGAAGAGACAATTTGCATATTTCCAAAAGGAGCATTGCAGCTTTAAGTCTCCTTATCTCGACATGCTTAACATGTCACTCTTCGCAAGGAGAAATGATACTTCTCGGATCCTGGGGTACTGAAAGAGCAGAGGAAATTGCAGAACCACTAGCCAGAATCTTTGAAAAATCCTGAAGAAAAGGAGAAGTCCCAGAAGATTGGAGAAGGGCAAATGTTGTACCTATCTTCAAAAAAGGAAAGAAGATGGAGCCAGGAAATTACAGGCCAGTGAGCCTTACTTCTATACAAGGAAAGATCTCTGAACAAATTATTAAACAGCATGTATGTAAGTACTTGGATAAGAATGCACTAATTAACAAGAGCAAGCATGGGTTTGTAGCAAACAACTTGTGCCAGACTAATCTAATTTCCTTCTATGATGGAATCACTGACTGGATGGATCAGGGAAATGTGGTATATATATATATATATATATATATATATATATATACTGTATATATATATATACATAAACAGTATATATCAACTTCAGCAAAGCATTTCATAAAGTATCTCGTACTATCCTTTATGAAAAAATGACCAAGTATGTGATTGATAATGCTAAGGTTAGGTGAGGTGGATTCATAAGTGGCTCAGTGATCATAGTCAAACAGTGGTAATAAATGGTTGTTCAGTGAATTCGAAGAATGTTTCAAGTGGGATACTACAAGGCTCTGTCCTGGCCCCAGTATTGTTCAACTTTTTTTATAAATGATCTAGATAAGGGAACTGAAGGGAAACTGATCAGATTTGCAAACAATGCAAAGCTAGGAGGGATAGCTAAAGGTACCGTCACATTAAGCGACGCTGCAGCGATATAAACAATGAGCCGATCGCTGCAGCGTCGCTGTTTAGGTCGCTAGGAGACGTCAAACACCGGCAACAGCAGAACGATGCAGGAGCGATCCAGTGACGTACTTGTCATTCTCGCTGGTTGTTGCTCCGTGAAAAAAACATTGCAGGCATCGTTGCTTTTGCTGTCAAACATGACGAATCACGCCGACCTGACGACCAAATAAAGTTCCGGACTTTCAGCGACGACCAGCGATGTCACAGCGGGATCCTGATCGCTGCTGCGTGTCAAACACAATGAGATCGCTATCCAGGACGCTGCAACGTCACGGATCGTTGTCGTTCTTGTTGGAAAGTTGTTCAGTGTGAAGGTACCTTTACAGTAGAGAAGACATAGAAAGGATTCAGAAGGATTTATAGAAGCTTGAACAATGGGCAGCAACTAATAGAATGGTATTTAGCAAGGAGAAATGCAAAATTCTATTATGGTGGACGCGGGCCGGGTACTATGGTGGACATGGGCTGGGTAGTATGGTGGACATGGGCCAGGTAGTATGGTGGATGCAGCCCAGGCACAATGGTGGACACGAATTGCTGGGCACAATAGTGGATGTGGGCCGGGTACAATGGTGGACATGAAGTGCCGGGTACAATGGTGGATGCGGGCCTGGTTACTATGGTGGACATAGAGCCCTGGTACATTGTAACAAACTAGCAGAACTTGAAAGATTTGTGCTGCTGTTCATCAATAGATTATTCTTGTGTTTTCTCTCCTTATTTCGCTAAGACAATAAGCTGGTGTGTATAATGTGCACAGTGCCTATGATATAGATACCTACACCAGGCCTTCTCCGGGTGCACTGTGACGCAGCAGCAGGAAGCAGACAGTAAGGGAAGCGCTGAATCCTGAAATCAGCAGCATTATGAGTGCTGCTCTGAATTTGCCTAAAGTATATCACATGCTACAACAGGAAAATTGTCAATACACTTTGGATGTAAGGGGTGTATTACACAAGCTGCCACTACTCAATTGTGATGCAGCTCTGGATGTGACTAAAGCCTTAGATGAGCGGTAGCAGGAAAATTGTGAATGCTGCTTTGGATGTGACTGGAGTATAAACCTGACTATAAATTGTTTTCTGGGCTGTGCCCTCTACATTCCTGACATAGTAGTCTTCTAGATATGTCTTTCAAGCACATAATTCATATTGCGTAATTTATTTCCTAAATTAAAATGTCCGTCCTGGGAGTTCCTGGGCGCGAGTGAGGCGCAGGAATTGATCTTTAGAGTTTGTTTCCAGAAGGCGACTAATAACCATGTCTGAGGCGATTATCCGGCAGTGGGATCTCAGCTCATCCGTTCTGACACCTTGCAGGAAGGAACCATTTCACTTTCTGCAGGTGGCTGTCACCGCTGTCAGCTGTGCTCAGAGACGGCCGCACATTCTGGGTGTGTCATGTCGGATCTCTGGTTACTGACATCTCACCCGAAATACACACGCTGGGAAATGTCATGATGTTCACATTAATGAATTATTTAAAGGCCATGGGAATTGCATGTTATTAGGAGAGGGCTCCATGATGTCAGCACAGACACCTCCAAACTGTGCGTCGGTCATTCCAACATCATTAATAATTTCTGCATTCCACCAGTCAGGGGTGCAATGCTCTGCAGAGATAGAAACCACACCCAATGCTCTGCAGAGACAGAAACCACACCCAATGCTCTGCAGAGACAGAAACCACACCCAATGCTCTGCAGAGACAGAAACCACACCCAATGCTCTGCGGAGACAGAAACCACACCCAATGCTCTGCAGAGACAGAAACCATATGATAAACCAAAGAAGCTGGCGCACTACACTATATACACATCAGTATAAGAAATAGTGGGGGTGCAAAAGAAGTGGCTGACAGCAATATGATACCAACAAAAGAAAAAGAAGCCACTAAAGAACAATCTGCACACCGCCCATAGTAAGTATCAAAAAAAGAACAACTTTATTGGTGACACAATAATTAAAAACATTTAAAAAATACAAAAAACAACATCTCCCCCATCAGACCCGTCCAAAAGATATATACATATGTACGGATGATGGCTGCATAAACAAGAAGTGTACCCCACCAACTATAGATCACCTGATATAAATGTAAATACAGCGGGGACCAAACAAAGCATGGATGCATATAGTAATACTGGAAATAGGATGTACAGCACACAACCCCAAAATGGGGCAGGAAGGATAGGCCAAAATCTCTCTCGGAGAGTAGATAAGATACAGGTACTAGTATAGTAACCAAAACAGGCCTGATGTGCCAGCAACCCCCATATTGCCCGCGGGCAAACCAAAGTGCCAAAAGGACCTAATATGCCGCAGCACCCACAAGAGGGAAGCAGTAGGTACCCGGTTACCCGTGAATCACCTATGATAAGGATGGTAACCCAGCAGCCAGATCTGGAACGGGATCGTCAGGCAGGAGATCCCAACGCATATCGCGGTACAACAGACCGCTTCTTCAGGGGAAGTACCCTCTTGTGGGTGCTGCGGCATATTAGGTCCTTTTGGCACTTTGGTTTGCCCGCGGGCAATATGGGGGTTGCTGGCACATCAGGCCTGTTTTGGTTACTATACTAGTACCTGTATCTTATCTACTCTCCGACAGAGATTTTGGCCTATCCTTCCTGCCCCATTTTGGGGTTGTGTGCTGTACATCCTATTTCCAGTATTACATGCATCCATGCTTTGTTTGGTCCCCGCGGTATTTACATTTATATCAGGTGATCTATAGTTGGTGGGGTACCCTTCTTGTTTATGCAGCCATCATCTGTACATATGTATATATCTTTTGGACGGGTCTGATGGGGGAGATGTTGTTTTTTGTATTTTTTAAATGTTTTTAATTATTGTGTCACCAATAAAGTTGTTCTTTTTTGATACTTACTATGGGCGGTGTGCAGAATGTTCTTTAGTGGCTTCTTTTTCATCTGTTGGTATCAGAGACAGAAACCACACCAAATGCTCTGCAGAGACAGAAACCACACCCAATGCTTTGCAGAGACAGAAACCACACCCAATGCTCTGCAGAGACAGAAACCACACCCAATGCTCTGTAGAGACAGAAACCACACCCGATGCTCTGCGGAGACAGAAACCACACCCGATGCTCTGCGGAGACAGAAACCACACCCGATGCTCTGCAGAGGCAGAAACCACACCCGATGATCTGCGGAGACAGAAACCACACCCGATGCTCTGCAGAGACAGAACCCACACCCGATGCTCTGAGGCGATAGAAATCACACCCGATGCTCTGCAGAGAGAGAAACCACACCCAATGCTCTGCAGAGACAGAAACCACACCCGATGCTCTGCAGAGACAGAAACCATACCCGATGCTCTGCAGAGACAGAAGCCACACCCGATGATCTGCGGAGACAGAAACCACACCCGATGCTCTGCAGAGACAGAACCCACACCCGATGCTCTGAGGAGATAGAAATCACACCCAATGCTCTGCAGAGACAGAAACCACACCCAATGCTCTGCAGGGACAGAAACCACACCCAATGCTCTGCAGAGACAGAACCCACACCCAATGCTCTGCGAAGACAGAAACCACACCCAATGCTCTGCAGAGACAGAAACCACACCCAATGCTCTGCAGAGACAGAAACCACACCCAATGCTCTGCAGAGACAGAAACCACACCCAATGCTCTGCAGAGACAAAAACCACACCCGATGCTCTGCGGAGACAGAAAACACACCCGATGCTCTGCGGAGACAGAAACTACACCCGATGCTCTGCGGAGACAGAAACTACACCCGATGCTCTGCAGAGACAGAAACCACACCCAATGCTCTGCGGAGACAGAAACCACACCCGATGCTCTGCAGAGACAGAAACCACACCCAATGCTCTGCGGAGACAGAAACCACACCCAATGCTCTGCGGAGGCAGAAACCACACCCAATGCTCTGCAGAGACAGAAACCACACCCGATGCTCTGCAGAGACAGAAACCACACCCGATGCTCTGCAGAGACAGAACCCACACCCAATGCTCTGAGGAGATAGAAATCACACCCAATGCTCTGCGGAGACAGAAACCACACCCAATGCTCTGCGGAGACAGAAACCACACCCAATGCTCTGCAGAGACAGAAACCACACCCAATGCTCTGCGGAGACAGAAACCACACCCAATGCTCTGCAGAGACAGAAACCACACCCGATGATCTGCAGAGACAGAAACCACACCCGATGCTCTGCAGAGACAGAACCCACACCCAATGCTCTGCGGAGATAGAAATCACACCCAATGCTCTGCGGAGACAGAAACCACACCCAATGCTCTGCGGAGACAGAAACCACACCCAATGCTCTGCGGAGACAGAAACCACACCCAATGCTCTGCGGAGACAGAAACCACACCCAATGCTCTGCGGAGACAGAAACCACACCCAATGCTCTGCGGAGACAGAAACCACACCCGATGCTCTGCAGGAGGCATGCAGAGGTGATTACAGGGCAGCAGCAGGTTTTCTTCTGTCTCTGGATTGTGATTATTTTGCTCCAATAGAGATAACGGAAAATAATTGACCAGAAATGACGAGTCTGCGCCACGATGACGACACAAAGCTATGAGTCCTGGGATGCACTACACATCCCAGGATGAGTCACCAGGGATGAGGCAAATGCCTTCTCCCACCCTGAGAGTGGATCCTCATTAACTCCTTCACTGTCCTGAACCACCAGGGAATCTGCTACTAAACCATTCACAGCCAACATGGGACTGGAGCTTTACAGGAGTGGTCCTAAATTACCGGACAGGTCTAATGTCCGAGGGCCCCACTGCTAGGACCTCACTGTAATGTAACCGCAGTGAGATGGGGTTTGAATGAATCAATTGACGTTAAAAATTTGGATTAACTGGAATCCATGTACTGGGTGAAATTCTAAATACATGTGATTAGCCGAGATCCACTTGCTCATCGTCGTGTTTGTCCCACACCCTGTGATCCTGTGCAGACCCGGCCATTTTTCGCGCAGCACGTGACGTCCGGATCTTTCCTGGCGCCCTGGCGCTCGCTGCCCCAGAATAACAAGTGTTTGTACAGATATTAATGTTACATTGCTGTAAACATTGCTGCTGTGATCCGGGCTTCTTTGATGCTCAGCGGGGGGCTGTTTGGCAGTAATTTGTGCCGCCTCGTTCACAGCGCCGCCGCTGCCTCGTCTGTGACTGACTTTCCGCAAACTGTAAGGTTCATCCATTACATAACTAAGAGGTAATATCCCACTGAGATGAAGGCAGGGACCAGCCTGAGAAGGTGGAGAAGCCCTGAGACTAATACATAGCGAGGCATTAGTAATGGCGCTGATCCTCTGCATGTATATGCTAATAACATGGATATACAAGGAGTACCCCCGCCCAGGCGGAGCCCCCCACCGGTTGCAAACTCCAGGTATGATTGCTTAAGACGCGCATTCCTGCAGTTACTGATTTATGAAGGATAACAGGAGGATTTGTCCAGAAAAAGTCTATTAAAAACTAAGAAGCGGCCAGTTGTGATGATGAGTGAAGCTTCATCCTGACACCAGTTACCATGGAGATGTGATGGCAACAATTGTTTCCTTGTTTGAAAAACTGCTACATAACTGGAATGTTGTCAATGCCTGAAGTGTCTGAGGTTTCACCTACCAACATCAGGTCCACAAACAATATGGAGACGCCGTGTCAACGGAAATGTGAAGATCCTTAGGTAAAGCCACTCTTTGGGGATGTGTCACCCATCAGGAGGTGATGATTGGGGCCATATTGGTTACATAAACAGATGCAGACGAGGAGAGTCAGGGATTTAGGACACGATACGTAGGGTGTGTTTAGGCCCTTATTGGGGTTTATTCGCTCGCATTGTTCATTCAATGTGTTTTTTAGAGAATCCTGGTGATACTGACACTATTTTCTAGCAATTCTTTTGAAATATTGAAGCGAAAAAATTATTAAGGGGCCTTTGAAAGAATTTAGGGGGGATTTTTGTGTAGTTTCGGGTAACCCCCCCCCCCCAGACCCACCATTCCCAGGATTGACGCCCAGATGGTTCTGTAGCACTTTTGGTGGACGTGATCAGCATGGCTGTGCTGCACATTGCACGCTGTGATTGACAGGACACATTATAGTGGCGGAGCAGCGACGACGTGGGGTCACTGCTGACATCTGGACAAGGAGTTCTGAGCAATGGGTGACATTTCACCAGCACTGAGCTTCAGACTGGAAAGAGGGAATTATATTCAGCTCCTACCGGGGACTGTGCAACATTTACTGCGCTCCGGGGTAACTTGCTGCCCCCAAGCTCCCTGCGCACCCTGCTGATTTACCGACAGGTCATGTATCATAATGGAAATGGACTCATTTCTCTGCTCAGTAAACAGATCCACTTTCTGCTTTTCACTCCAGGTAATTATTTCATAAAGATTAAAAAACACAGAAAACAAAGAATATAAAACACTCAGTACATAACTTAGTGTAAAAGAGACACACAATACACAACATACAATGGTGCTTGAAAGTTTTGGAACCATTGTGTAGCAATAACAGCATATAAACATTTCTGATAATTAAGTCCTACACGTGGACATCGCTGAAATTGAGCTCATTCCTCCCTACAAAACAGTTTCAACCACGTTATGTTGGTGTGTAATCTCCCATGAACTGCTCACTTCTTGTCCTTCTTTTTGTACAGGATTAAGGTCAGGACTGGGACTCAGCCATTCCAAAATGATAACTTTATTCTTCTTTAACCATTGTATTTTGTAGAACAACTTTTACTCTTTGTATCATGTTTTTGCTGTATGACCCATGTTCCCTCTAGATCCGGCTCATGCCGTTTAGTCCTTTAGAAATTACTGGTATAATATTAAAAAAAAATTTTTCATGAATTATGGCAAGTTGTCATGGCGTAGATACCGAAAGAATGGCCCAAACCATGATGCTACCATTGCTAGGTGTTATGCACTTGTCTTGACTTGTAACCCGGGCTCCGCTCCCCTTCCTACGGTCGCCAATCCATCCTTGGCTATGCTTCACATTGTGCTTAGAAGGTTGCCTGGCAGTTCTCTGTGACATAATTTCTCTAGGCACTTTAAGGCCCAGTTGGACACCCCACTGAGTATGAGTATTAAGACGGTTCTGTCTGCAGGAGTCCAGCTATTAACTCCTGCAATTTCTACAAATTCTCAGAATTGCTAGTTAAACCATCTTTTACCGTAAAAGTCTGCAACTGATACTTAAAAACTGTTCATACTGCGCGGTATTCATCTTTGCAAACTCCTGCAATTTCTACAATCAGACCTCCAAGTTAACCCATCATTTGCCATAAGCCTTATGTGCTGTTATTCAAGTCAGTTCACATTACTTGCATCTGCTAAGGTAAAGCCATTGTTTGCTGTTAGCATCATTACCTGGGGGGAAACACTCTTTTTGGACAGTAGTGGCTTTCTCCTTGCTATCCTGCTGTGCACACCATTGTTGTTCAGTGATTTCCTGATGGTCACAATCATAACATTTACATTAGCTAATGACAGTGAGGCCTTTAGTTGGTTAGATGCTACCCTGGAATATTGTTAAACACCTGCCTTGGCTCCAGGGCTGGTCTCGGCTCCTTTCCCCTATGGCCACTGCTCTTTTTTTTGCTCCACTTTCACAAGTTTACTGGCAAACTTCAGTGACCTCATCACCCAAGGCCTTTTAAGACTGACCTAGACACTCAGGGTATGTGCACACGTCAGGATTTCTTGCAGAAATTTCCTGAAGAAAACCGGAAATTTTCTGCAAGAAATCCACATTTTTTTGTGTTTTTCCCCGTTTTTTTCGCGTTCTTTTTAGCATTTTGCAAGCGAAATTAGCTTGCAGAATGCTAAAGTTTTCCAAGCGATCTGTAGCATCGCTTGGAAAACTGACTGACAGGTAGGTCACACTTGTCAAACATGGTGTTTGACAAGTGTGACCAACTTTTTACTATAGATGCTGCCTATGCCGCATCTATAGTAAAAGATAGAATGTTTAAAAAATAATAAAAAAAAAATAAAAAAAATGGTTATACTTACCTGCAGACAGCCGATCTCCTCAGCGGCGTCCGTTCCTATAGATGGTGTGTGTGTGCATGGGTATCAAAGTATTGAGTAAAAAACTTTTTGTTCATTCTTTGGAGTTTGCCAGTGTCCAGCAATCTCAGCTGCAATCATATCTGCAAACTCATGTGCCTCATAATAAAGCCTTCATCTACTTCTTGGCTCAGACCAGCTGATTAACCCTTTGTCTGCTGTAAGTATAATGAATTGTTACCTGGGGTTTTTTCACATTCAAATGCTCCTACACTAGACTGTACTTTCTCCATAACAAGTTCACATCTTCATCTCTACTATCAGCAGCTTTCTATTTGTTTTATTAATCTTTCGCCTGCTGTAAGCATGACTTCTCCTCTGGACAAATTCACATTACAAACACTGCTACAGTTTCTCAGCTGACTACACATCTTCAGTTCCTGTGCTGGTATACACTTCTGGTCCGATGTCTTCTGCCGTCCTGGTCCTTGTTTTCACACATGCTATCTGGCATCTTTCCAACCTGATGAGCTTTAACAACTCTTCTTCTGAGGTCCTCCATAATATTTTTGCCACTCCCTGGCATAATATTAACTAGTTTTTCTCTTTCACAAAAATGACGTCTAATATTTTTTTACTCGTTTGTGTTATTTGTTCTCTTTATTTACTTTTTAGTTTTGTTAAAATGTTGTAGTTTTAAGTCAAATGTATGCAAAAATAAGAAAACTAGTGATACACAATACACAACATTGTATGCAAATCACAAAATAATATATAAAGCACAGTTCACACACACCCATAGTACATTACATGCACACGCACACGTGGTGTTCTGCAACACAAACATTCACACATATAATACACTACATAAAAATATACACCCATAGTACAGTTCGCATAGTGTAGGTACATACAAAGTGTACACTAAACATACAGTACAGAGATACACACATTACAATATATATATATATATATATATATATATATATATATATATATACTGCTCAAAAAATTAAAGGGAATAATAAAATCCCACATCCTAGATATCACTGAATGAAATATTCCAGTTGTAAATCTTCATTACATATATTCATTACATAGTGAAATGTGTTGAGAACAATAAAACCTAAAAATTATCAGCATAAATCACAACTAATATCCCACGGAGGTCTGGAGTTGGAATGATGCTCAAAATCAAAGTGGAAAATGAAGTTACAGGCTGATAAAACTTCAGTGGAAATGCCTCAAGGCAAGGAAATGATGCTCAGTAGTGTGTGTGGCCTCCATGTGCCTGTATGATCTCTCTACAATGCCTGGGCATGCTCCTGATGAGACAGCGGATGTTCTTCAGAGGGATCTCCTCCCTGACCTGGACTAAAGCATCCGCCAACTCCCGCCTGGACAGTCTGTGGTGCAACGTGGCGTTGGTGGATGGTGCGAGACATGATGTCCCAGATTTGTTCAGTCGGATTCAGGTCTGGGAAATGGGCGGGCCAGTCCATAGTTTCAATGCCTTCATTTTGCAGGAACTGCTGACACACTCCAGCCACATGAGGTCTGGCATTGTCCTGCATTAGGAGGAACCCAGGGCCAACCGCACCAGCATATGGTCTCACAAGGGGTCTGAGAATCTCATCTCAGTACCTAATGGCAGTCAGGCTACCTCTGGAGAGCACATGGAGGGCTGTGCGGCCCTCCAAAGAAATGTCACCCCACACCATTACTGACCCACTGCCAAACTGGTCATGCTGAAGGGTGTTGCAGGCAGAAGATCGCTCTCCACGGCGTCTCCAGACTCTATCACATGTGCTCAGTGTGAACCTGCTTTCATCTGTAAAGAGCATAGGGCGCCAGTGGTGAATTTGCCAATCCTGGTGTTCTGCGGAAAATGGCAAGCGTCCTGCACGGTGTTGGGCTGTGAACACAACCCCCATCTGTGGAGGACGGGCACTCAGACCATCGTCATGGAGTTTGTTTCTAACCATTTGTGCAGACATTATGCAGGGCTCTGGCAGTGCTCCTCCTGTTCCTCCTTGCACAAATGCTGAGTTAGTGGTCCTGCTGCTGGGCTGTTGCCCTCCTACGGCCCCCTCCATGTCTCCTGGTGTACTGGCCTGTCTCCTGGTAGTGCCTCCAGCCTCTGGACACTACGCTGACAAACACAGCAAACCTTCTTGTCACAGCTCGCATTGATGTGCCATCCTGGATGAGCTGCACTACCTGAGCCACTTGTGTGGGTTGTAGAGTCCGTCTCATGCTACCACGAGTGTGAAACAACAACCAACATTCAAAAGTGACCAAAACATCAGCCAGAGAGCATTGGCACTGAGATGTGGTCTTTGGTCCCCACCTGCAGAACCACTCCTTTATTGAGTGTGTCTTGATAATTGCCAATAATTTCCATCTGTTGTCTATTCCAATTGCACACAGCATGTGAAATTGATTGTCGAACAGCGTTGCTTCCTAAGTGGACAGTTTGATTTCACAGAAGTTTGATTTACTTGGAGTTATATTCTGTTGTTTAAGTGTTCTCTTTATTTTTTGAGCAGTGTATATTGCACCATAACCATAGTATATAGCATATGCAGAAATACAATATTACATAAGTGTTAGCACCTTCTTATAGTCAGGGCTGTGGTTGTGTTCAGAATCAGCCTATCACATTTCCCCATGTTACACAGTAGTCACCACTCGGCCGCCGTCATTTACAGCGATTCTGATTAACCGCAGAGTAAGTGTTGCTGTTTTTGGAGGATTTTTCTGACATTTTCTGGTCTGTAAACAGCTGGCAACACAGCAAAGGATCTCATTGTGGAAAGTTGTCAGTCAAGAGAAAAGATCAATAACATTTTCAAGGCATTAGATCTACCATTGCCACTGAAGACGTCATGAAGGAGTGGCTGAAATTTGGCACACCTAGAACTGCATGAACTTACAAAATTGATGAAAAGACAAGCAGAAAATCCTCCTGCCAGATGTGGAGCTTCTGCACAAAGGAGCTGAAACGAACGCCAAAGCTAGATGTGCTGCACTGATAGACCCTGAACGCCGACAGAAATTCAGTATCAGTGTAAGGATGTGTATATTTATGCAACCATATTATTTACTTCTTTATTTTTCTTTTTGCAGCCACAATAATTTCAGTCTGTTTCTCAATGGATTTGTACAGATTATGGGCAACATTAAACGGGAGAAAATTCTGAAATTATTCTTATAGGTAGGTTGTTTTTTTCTTTTTTTTTTTAGGGTCGGCTGTGCACAAATGTCACCTACAAAATTTTTATCTTTATGTTTAAAATGTTTGAAATCAACACAGAATGTTCTGCATTTTTACACTTTGAAGGTTATCAAGTTATTGCTAGTGAAAAGTCCACTACCCTTCCTGAAACTCATCACTTATGTCTGGATGATGTCACTGTTCATCTCTGTATGATCACCGCTGATCTCTGTATGATATTATCCCTGATCTCTGTATGATGTCATCCCTGATCTCTGTATGATGTCATCACTGATCTCTGTATGATGTCATCCCTGATCTCTGTATGATGTCCCTGCTGATCTCTGTATGATGTCACTACCGACCTCTGTATGATATCATCCCAAATCTCTGGATGATGTGATCATTGATCTCTGTATGGTGTCATCCCTGATCTCTGTATGATATCATTCTTTATCTCTGTATGATGTCATCCCTGATCTCTGGATGGTGTCATCATTGATCTCTGTATGATATCCCTGATCTCTGTATGATGCCATCCCTGATCTCTGTATGATGCCATCCCTGATCTCTGGATAATGTCATCACTGATCTTTGTATGGTCTCATCCCTGATCTCTGGATGTCGTTATCACTGATCTCTGGATGATGTCTTTAATGATCTCTGTATGTCATCCCTGATCTCTGGATGATGTCATCCCTGATCTCTGGAAGACGTTATCACTGATCTCTGTATGATGTCATCCCTGATCTCTGGATGATGTCATCCCTGATCTCTGGATGATGTCATCATTAATCTCTGTATGATATCCCTCATCTCTGTATGATGTCGTCCCTGATCTCTGGATAATGTCATCACTGATCTTTGTATGGTGTCATCCCTGTTCTCTGGATGTCGCTATCACTGATCTCTGGATGATGTCTTCAACGATCTCTGTATGTCATCCCTGATCTCTGGATGATGTCATCCCTGATCTCTGTATGGTGTCATCCCTGATCTCTGGATGATGTCATCCCTGATCTCTGTATGGTGTCTTCCCTGATCTCTGGATGATGTAATCACTGATCTCTGTATGATGTCTTTTGTGAATTCTGTGGCAGAGCTCCCTCCTGTGGTCACAAGTGGTACTTCGGCTGGTTCTCTCTGTGAGCTTCCGTTGGTGGAGGAAAGTGGTACTGCGGCTTCTGAGTTTCCTTCCTCAGGTGATGTGGTGAAGTCGTTAGGTGCTGCTCTATTTAACTCCACCTAGTGCTTTGATCCTGGCCTCCAGTCAATGTTCTAGTATTGGACCTGTTTCCTCCTGGATCGTTCCTGTGGCCTGCTGCTCTGCATAGCTAAGTTACTCTTTGCTATTTGTTTGCTGTTTTTTTCTGTCCAGCTTGTCAATTTGTTTTTTACTGCTTGCTGGAAGCTCTGGGACGCAGAGGGTGTACCTCCGTGCCGTTAGTTCGGTACGGAGGGTCTTTTTGCCCCCTTTGCGTGGTCTTTGTAGGGTTTTGTGTTGACCGCAAAGTTACCTTTCCTATCCTCGCTCTGTTCAGAAAGTTGGGCCTCACTTTGCTAAATCTATTTCATCTCTACGTTTGTCTTTTCATCTTAACTCACAGTCAGTATATGTGGGGGCTGCCTTTTCCTTTGGGGTATTTCTCTGAGGCAAGATAGGCTTATTTTCTACCTTCAGGCTAGCTAGTTTCTCAGGCCGTGCCGAGTTGCATAGGGAGCGTTAGGCGCAATCCACGGCTGCCTTTAGTGTGGTTGGAGAGGATTAGGGATTGCGGTCAACAGAGTTCCCACGTCTCAGAGCTCGTTCTTGTTTTTTTGGGTTATTGCCAGGTCACTGTATGTGCGCTGACCTCTATGTCCATTGTGGTACTGAATTACCTTTCATAACAGTACTGTAGGCCAAGAGTACTAATGATTCTCAATAGAGGGAAAAAAGAAGTTCTGAGACCATTTTTTTTTCTTTGCACTGTGTTTTGCCTTTTTTTTCCCCTAGACATTTGGGTGGTTCAGGACACAGGTGTAGCAATGGACATTAAAGGTCTGTCTTCATGTGTGGATCAGCTCACGGCAAGAGTACAAAGTATTCAAGACTTTGTGGTTCAGAATTCTATGTTAGAACCGAGAATTCCTATTCCTGATTTGTTTTTTGGAGATAGAACTAAATTTCTTAGTTTCAAAAATAATTGTAAACTATTTCTGGCTTTGAAACCTCGCTCCTCTGGTGACCCAGTTCAACAAGTTAGGATCGTTATTTCTTTTTTGCGTGGCGACCCTCAGGACTGGGCATTTTCTCTTGCGTCAGGAGATCCTGCATTAAGTAATATCGATGCATTTTTCCTGGCGCTCGGATTGCTGTACGATGAGCCTAATTCTGTGGATCAGGCAGAGAAGAATTTGCTGGCTCTGTGTCAGGGTCAGGATGAAATAGAGGTATATTGTCAGAAATTTAGAAAGTGGTCCGTACTCCCTCAGTGGAATGAAGGTGCGCTCGCAGCTATTTTCAGAAAAGGTCTCTCTGAAGCCCTTAAGGATGTCATGGTGGGATTTCCTATGCCTGCTGGTCTGAATGAGTCTATGTCTTTGGCCATTCAGATCGGTCGACGCTTGCGCGAGCATAAATCTGTGCACCATTTGGCGGTATTATCTGAGCTTAAACCTGAGCCTATGCAGTGCGATAGGACTTTGACCAGAAGTGAACGGCAAGAACACAGACGTCTGAATGGGCTGTGTTTCTACTGTGGTGATTCCACTCATGCTATCTCTGATTGTCCTAAGCGCACTAAGCGGTTCGCTAGGTCTGCCACCATTGGTACGGTACAGTCAAAATTTCTTCTGTCTGTTACCTTGATCTGCTCTTTGTCATCATATACTGTCATGGCATTTGTGGACTCAGGCGCTGCTCTGAATTTGATGGACTTGGAGTATGCTAGGCGTTGTGGGTTTTTCTTGGAGCCCTTGCAGTGTCCTATTCCATTGAGAGGAATTGATGCTACGCCTTTGGCCAAGAATAAGCCTCAGTACTGGACCCAGCTGACCATGTGCATGGCTCCTGCACATCAGGAGGTTATTCGCTTTCTGGTGTTGCATAATCTGCATGATGTGGTCGTGTTGGGGTTGCCATGGCTACAAGTCCATAATCCAGTATTAGATTGGAAATCCATGTCTGTGTCCAGCTGGGGTTGTCAGGGGGTACATGGTGATGTCCCATTTCTGACTATTTCGTCATCCACCCCTTCTGAGGTTCCTGAGTTCTTGTCTGATTACCGGGATTTATTTGATGAGCCCAAGTCCGATACCCTACCTCCGCATAGGGATTGTGATTGTGCTATCGATTTGATTCCTGGTAGTAAATTCCCAAAAGGTCGACTGTTTAATTTATCTGTGCCTGAGCACGCCGCTATTCGGAGTTATGTGAAGGAGTCTTTAGAGAAGGGGCATATTCGCCCGTCATCGTCGCCATTAGGAGCAGGGTTCTTTTTTGTAGCCAAGAAGGATGGTTCACTGAGACCTTGTATAGATTATCGCCTTCTAAATAAGATCACGGTTAAATTTCAGTACCCCTTGCCATTGTTATCTGATTTGTTTGCTCGGATTAAGGGGGATAGTTGGTTCACCAAGATAGATCTTCGTGGTGCGTATAATCTTGTGCGTATTAAGCGAGGCGATGAGTGGAAAACTGCATTTAATACGCCCGAGGGCCATTTTGAGTATCTAGTAATGCCGTTCGGACTTGCCAATGCTCCATCAGTGTTTCAGTCCTTTATGCATGACATCTTCCGAGAGTACCTGGATAAATTCCTGATTGTGTACTTAGATGACATTTTGATCTTCTCGGATGATTGGGAGTCTCATGTGAAGCAGGTCAGAACGGTGTTTCAGGTCCTGCGTGCTAATTCTTTGTTTGTGAAGGGATCAAAGTGTCTCTTTGGTGTTCAGAAGGTTTCATTTATGGGGTTCATCTTTTCCCCTTCTACTATCGAGATGGACCCTGTTCAGGTCCAAGCCATCCATAATTGGACTCAGCCGACATCTCTGAAAAGTCTGCAAAAGTTCCTTGGCTTTGCTAATTTTTATCGTCGCTTCATCTGCAATTTTTCTAGTATTGCTAAACCATTGACCGATTTGACCAAGAAAGGTGCTGATGTGGTCAATTGGTCTTCTGCTGCGGTGGAAGCTTTTCAAGAGTTGAAGCGTCGTTTTTCTTCTGCCCCTGTGTTGTGTCAACCAGATGTTTCGCTTCCGTTCCAGGTCGAGGTTGATGCTTCTGAGATTGGAGCAGGGGCTGTTTTGTCGCAGAGAAGTTCTGATTGCTCGGTGATGAAACCATGCGCCTTCTTTTCCAGGAAGTTTTCGCCTGCTGAGCGAAATTATGATGTGGGCAATCGAGAGTTGATGGCCATGAAGTGGGCATTCGAGGAGTGGCGTCATTGGCTTGAAGGAGCTAAGCATCGCGTGGTGGTCTTGACTGATCATAAGAACTTGACTTATCTCGAGTCCGCCAAGCGGTTGAATCCTAGGCAAGCTCGTTGGTCGTTGTTTTTTGCCCGTTTTGACTTTGTGATTTCATACCTTCCGGGCTCTAAAAATGTGAAGGCGGATGCTCTGTCTAGGAGTTTTGTGCCCGACTCTCCGGGTGTATCTGAGCCGGCGGGTATCCTCAAAGAGGGAGTAATTGTGTCTGCCATCTCCCCTGATTTGCGGCGGGTGCTGCAAAAATTTCAGGCTAATAAACCTGATCGTTGCCCAGCGGAGAAACTGTTTGTCCCTGATAGGTGGACGAATAAAGTTATCTCTGAGGTTCATTGTTCGGTGTTGGCTGGTCGTCCTGGAATCTTTGGTACCAGAGAGTTAGTGGCTAGATCCTTTTGGTGGCCATCTCTGTCGCGGGATGTGCGTACTTTTGTGCAGTCCTGTGGGATTTGTGCTCGGGCTAAGCCCTCCTGTTCTCGTGCCAGTGGGTTGCTTTTGCCCTTGCCGGTCCCGAAGAGGCCTTGGACACATATCTCTATGGATTTTATTTCAGATCTTCCCGTCTCTCAAAAGATGTCAGTCATTTGGGTGGTCTGTGATCGCTTCTCTAAGATGGTCCATTTGGTACCCTTGTCTAAATTGCCTTCCTCCTCTGATTTGGTGCCATTGTTTTTCCAGCATGTGGTTCGTTTACATGGCATTCCAGAGAATATCGTTTCTGACAGAGGTTCCCAGTTTGTTTCGAGGTTTTGGCGAGCCTTTTGTGGTAGGATGGGCATTGACTTGTCTTTTTCCTCGGCTTTCCATCCTCAGACTAATGGCCAGACCGAACGAACCAATCAGACCTTGGAAACATATCTGAGATGCTTTGTTTCTGCTGATCAGGATGACTGGGTGTCCTTTTTGCCTTTGGCTGAGTTCGCCCTTAATAATCGGGCCAGCTCGGCTACCTTGGTTTCACCGTTTTTCTGCAACTCTGGGTTCCATCCTCGTTTCTCTTCAGGGCAGGTTGAGTCTTCGGCTGTCCTGGTGTGGATACTGTGGTGGACAGGTTGCAGCAGATTTGGACTCATGTAGTGGACAATTTGACTTTGTCCCAGGAGAAGGCTCAACGTTTCGCTAATCGCAGACGCTGTGTGGGTCCCCGACTTCGGGTTGGGGACTTGGTTTGGTTATCTTCTCGTCATATTCCTATGAAGGTTTCCTCTCCTAAGTTTAAACCTCGTTTTATTGGTCCGTATAGGATTTCTGAGGTTCTTAATCCTGTGTCTTTTTGTCTGACCCTTCCAGATTCTTTTTCCATACATAACGTATTCCATAGGTCATTGTTGCGGAGATACGTGGCACCTATGGTTCCATCTGTTGATCCTCCTGCCCCGGTTTTGGTGGAGGGGGAGTTGGAGTATATTGTGGAGAAGATTTTGGATTCTCGTGTTTCAAGGCGGAAACTCCAGTATCTGGTTAAGTGGAAGGGTTATGCTCAGGAAGATAATTCCTGGGTCTTTGCGTCTGATGTCCATGCTCCCGATCTTGTTCGTGCCTTTCATATGGCTCATCCTGGTCATCCAGGGAGCTCTGGTGAGGGTTCGGTGACCCCTCCTCAAGGGGGGGGTACTGTTGTGAATTCTGTGGCAGAGCTCCCTCCTGTGGTCACAAGTGGTACTTCGGCTGGTTCTCTCTGTGAGCTTCCGTTGGTGGAGGAAAGTGGTACTGCGGCTTCTGAGTTTCCTTCCTCAGGTGATGTGGTGAAGTCGTTAGGTGCTGCTCTATTTAACTCCACCTAGTGCTTTGATCCTGGCCTCCAGTCAATGTTCTAATATTGGACCTGTTTCCTCCTGGATCGTTCCTGTGGCCTGCTGCTCTGCATAGCTAAGTTACTCTTTGCTATTTGTTTGCTGTTTTTTTTCTGTCCAGCTTGTCAATTTGTTTTTTAATGCTTGCTGGAAGCTCTGGGACGCAGAGGGTGTACCTCCGTGCCGTTAGTTCGGTACGGAGGGTCTTTTTGCCGCCTTTGCGTGGTTTTTGTAGGGTTTTGTGTTGACCGCAAAGTTACCTTTCCTATCCTCGCTCTGTTCAGAAAGTTGGGCCTCACTTTGCTAAATCTATTTCATCTCTACGTTTGTCTTTTCATCTTAACTCACAGTCAGTATATGTGGGGGCTGCCTTTTCCTTTGGGGTATTTCTCTGAGGCAAGATAGGCTTATTTTCTATCTTCAGGCTAGCTAGTTTCTCAGGCCGTGCCGAGTTGCATAGGGAGCGTTAGGCGCAATCCACGGCTGCCTTTAATGTGGTTGGAGAGGATTAGGGATTGCGGTCAACAGAGTTCCCACGTCTCAGAGCTCGTTCTTGTTTTTTGGGTTATTGCCAGGTCACTGTATGTGCGCTGACCTCTATGTCCATTGTGGTACTGAATTACCTTTCATAACAGATGTCGTCCCTGATTTCTGGATGATGTCATCAATAATCTCTGTATGTCATCCCTGATCTCTGTATGATGTAATCACTGATCTCTGTATGATATCCTCACTGATCCCTGTATGATGTCATCCCTGATCTCTGTATGATGTCATCCCTGATCTCTGTATGATGTCATCACTGATCTCTGTATGATATCCTCACTGATCTTTTATGATGTAAACCCTGATCTCTGGATGATGTCATCCCTGATCTCTGGATGATGTCATCCCTGATCTCTGGATGATGTCATCCCTGATCTCTGCATAATGTACTCACTGATCTCTGTATGGTGTCACCAGCCATATCTGGATGATGTCACCACTGATCTCCAGATGATCACTGTTATTAACCACAATTCTAGGATCTTCAGGAATCCCCGGCTCAGCTGGTCCCACGATACATTTGCATTAAAATCTATCTTGAACCAATAAGATGATTCTCAGAATCTTACTTCTCAGAGTCTAGTGTATGATGTCATCCCTGATCTCTGTATGATGTTGCAGCAGAGACCTGGTCGTTGCAGTATGACGATCTGCCGCTAAGCGGAGTGATGGTACGTCTGATGGCACTAAAGGAGTTCTTCTGACCAGGTATCACCAGCACACATTACTCTTCACACTCCGTCCACTAGGGGGAGAAAAAGGCTTTATTTATTG
Source organism: Ranitomeya imitator (assembly GCF_032444005.1). Classification (NCBI taxonomy): domain Eukaryota; kingdom Metazoa; phylum Chordata; class Amphibia; order Anura; family Dendrobatidae; genus Ranitomeya; species Ranitomeya imitator. The sequence continues at coordinate 774,959,948 of NC_091282.1, forward strand.
GGCCACTCCTCAAACTGGTAAAACTAGGGGTTGGATAGGAAGTTAGTCAGAAGCTGACTGGGTTGGATTCAGGCAACATCCCGTGGCAGGGGGTGTTGCAGGGAGAAGATTCAGGGGGGTCCCTGTCAGGTGTGGGAACCTGGCAGGTACATAGCGAACAGAACGTTACGGAACCGCGCCTGCACTACCTTGCGGCGGTATCCTAAGAAAGAGACACGAAGCGAAGGATATTGTGGAACAGTGAGAAACGAGATCAAGCACAAAAGAAAGCCAGTAGGAGTCGTGCCCGGAGAACGGCAACATCCTACTGAGGCGCGTAGCCGGTGGCCGGAACACCGAGGAAGTAACTGACTCTATGCCTTACTTCAAACTCCGCAGGACAGTTAATTATAGGTTGGCTGTGTACCTTTAATTTCCTACGCAGACATAGGGGGCAACGCGTGGAGAGGGGCATCTCTAGGGTCCCGGAAGAGCTCCGAGCCTCCCGTCATACGGGTGCGTCCTAGCCATAACATACCTGGGGGACGAGAAACTAGAAACATCTGGAACGAAGGAGAAAGAATTAGAAAGAACTAGAAAGAACGAACGAGAACAGAAGTTGTGAGGACTGTTCCGAATGCTCAGCAGGGTAGCACTACAACACACAGGCGCTAGTGGTAGGCAACGATTTCCACCTGCAAAGGGAACTCTGGATGTGCCATCGACCCGGCCGGTTTCAGACAGCCCTGTTAACCATGCTCTGGATTGAGGATCCTGAAGTCTTCAGTAAAGAGGTAAAGAGACTGCAACCCTGTGTCCTCGTTATTGTCTGCACCTCACACCATCACCATCCACCTTACTGGGAAGCCCTGGGGACATACTTCACCTGTGGGAAGGTATACCATCTAGCTGCCATCACATCACCTCAGTGGACCCCAAGCAGCGTCGGTCACCCTGACCGAACACCACAGGTGGCGTCACGAAACCTTGACAGACTTACATCACACCTTTCATTGGACGCCCCTTAGCAGGGTCACGGACCGGGTCCAGCCACCGTGACAATCCCAGAACTGAGACCGAAAGGACCGGTACTGAGTAACCTGTGGCCCTGTGTCTGGGGGCGCTCCAATGTCACTGCTGATCTCTGTATGATGTCACCACCGATCTCTGCATGATGTCACTGCCGACCTCTGTATGATATTATCCAGAATCTCTAGATGATGTGATCATTGATCTCTGTATGGTGTCATCCCTGATCACCAATTCTGGCAGATAGTCTGGCCAACACACCTTCTTATCCTCCTCCAACGTTCTCAGCATTTGAAATAAGGTTCTGTTGAAGCATTCACAAGCTCCGTTGCCTTGAGGGTGGTAAGGGGTGGTCCGGGACCGCTCGATGCCATACATGCGATACAATTCTTCCATCACCTTGCCTTGGAAACATGCGCCTTGGTTGGAGTGGATGCGCTTTGGGCACCCATACACCCGGATGAAGTCTTGACAGATGTCTCGCACCGCCGATTCCGCAGTCTGGTCTCTAGTTGGAGTGACTACTGCGAACTTAGAGAAATGATCGGTCATCACCAAACAGTATTGCAGCCCCCGGGCTAAGTGTCCCACAAGGAGATAGTCGATCATTAAGACTTCTAGCGGTTCCTTTGTATGGTTTGGATGGGTGCCCTCTGTTCAGTACTCTTAATGAGGTCACGTACTCGACATTGCTGGCTAAAGTGTGCTCCGAATTCGTGGGCTTCTTTAGCTACTTCTTGAGCCATTCTTCGTGGGATGACCACTTGCCACCTTACTTCCATATCTTTTGGCTGTTGCCATTTACGATATAGCACTGACTCTTGCACCTCCAGTCTATCCCACTGATGTCGCACTCCTCAATTCAGAGTCCAGATCATCTCTCTCTTGTTTGCCAGGCTTGCGCTTTTGAGTTACACAGCATTTCATCTGTCTCAGCCCTTCATCTTCATCCTGAATGTGTTCCCATTCCTCATTGGTTCTCCCCAGGGACTGGGGTAATGCGCAGGCCTCCCTTCTTGACTGGGCTGCAACCATTGGGGGCTTAAACTTGCGAAAGTCTGGGGTTTCCTCCTCTTCGAGTTGCTCATCAAGATCCCCCACTGGAGTCTCCACAGTCACTCTTGACAGCCCATCAGCATTTGTGTTTTCGGTAGCAGGGCGATAACGGATGGTAAAGTCGAACTTGGCTAGGCGAGTCACCCACCGTTGTTCTAAGGTCCCCAATTTAGCATTCTCAAGGTGGGCCAGGGGATTATTGTCTGTTCGAACTTGAATCTTGGCACCTGTCAGGAAACCTGCAAACTTCTCTGTCATGGCCCACACCAGGGTCAGGAGCTCTAACCGGAAGGAGCTGTAATTGTGAGGGTTTCTTTCGCTGTCTCGCAGGGACCTGCTGGCATACCCGATGACTCTCTCATGTCCATCCTGTATCTAAGAAAGTACTGCACCGAGTCCATGAAGGCTACCATCTGTGTACAACAGGAACGGTTGATCGAAGTCTGCATAGGCCAAAATCGGGGCTGAAGTAAGGGTATTCTTTATAGCCTGGAAGGCCTCGTCTTGTTCCTCTGCCCAGGGGATGCGCTGGGTCTTCGGCACTCCAGCGGTCCCCCTCAGCAACTCCTTGAGAGGACCCGCCACCTTCGCGAAGTCTTTAACAAACTGGCGGTAGTACCCAGCGAGTCCCAGGAAAGCCTGGAGTCCTCTCACTGTTCGAGGGACTGGCCACTTCTGGATAGCAGCCACTTTTTCTGGCGAGGGTAGAACTCCATCTTATGACACTACGTGGCCCAGGTACTCGATCTCTCTCTTGAAGAGGTGGCACTTCTTTGGCTTCACCTTCAGGTTATGAGCCCGCAGTCTTCCGAGTACCTGTCCAAGCCGGGCAAGGTGTTCTTTGAATGAAGCCGAAAACACAATGATGTCATCCAGATAGATCAGGGTAGCCTCAAAATTTAAGTCTCCCAAACACTTTTCCATCAGCCGTTGAAATGTGCCTGGAGCATTGGAGAGCCCGAAGGGCATCCGGTTAAACTCGAACAGCCCCATAGGGAGGATGAAGGCGGTTTTCTCTTTGTCCTTCTCTGCCACGGCTACTTGCCAGTATCCACTTGCTAGGTCCAGGGTGGAGAAGTACTTGGCTTTCCCCAATGCTGTCATGGATTCCTCGATGCGGGGCAACGGATACGAGTCTCGAACAGTGCAGGCATTGAGTTTCCTGTAATCTACACAGAACCGGATGGTCCCATCCTTTTTCTTGACGAGCACCACCGGCGCTGCCCAAGGGCTCTGACTACTCTGCACTACTCCTGAATCCAGCATCTGCCTCAGTAATGTTTTCACCTCTTGATACATCTTGGGAGGGATCTGCCGGTATCGTTCTTGAATTGGACGAGCTTCCCCAGTCGGTATCTCATGCGTGATGGCTGTCGGTATCTCATGCGTGATGGCTTCAGTACAGCCGAAATCCTCGGCGTGACGGGCGAATGCGGCCTGATTTTCCCACAGCATAGTTTCTATTGCTTGCACATGCTCAGGGCCCAGAGCCTTCACATCCACTTCCATTTGATCAAGGATGACCCGTCCACTCCACTCCGGGGATGGCGTCTCTTCGTCCTCCGCAGCAACTGCTAGGGTCCACCCCATGCCTTTTTTCGGTGATAAAGACATCTCCTTCTGACTCACCACTTCACCCTTATGTAGGTACACCAGGGCCAGATCAGTCCCTCGTGGCAAGGTGACCTTCACGGGGCCCACGTTCAAAGCTCTTATGGGGACATATCCTCGCTGGACCACAGCTATCGTACAGGCTATCATGACTTCTTGGTCCACTCCTCCGCCTACCACAGGCTGAACAACCACTTCCAACCCGTCAAGGTTGCGGTGAGTCCCCACTGGAAGGTATACTATAGTTTCTCACTCGGGAGGTAGGATTACAGGTTCTTTACCAGGAGCACTGATGACCCCTACCGTCTGATAAGATGGCACACTCTTCTGTGTCCCACAGACGCTGATCAGTCGTTGAAGGGCTTCTTGAGTAGGCTTATGTATAGTAGCCTTCTTCCAATATCCAGGTCCCCGTTTGGTACACATAATCTGATCGAGTTCACGTAGGATGTTCATTCCCAGTACTACAGGCACATCTTCCTTGATAGGCTCAGGGACTAGCAGGATCCCTTTTCTCCCAACGTCTTGCCCACAGATTCAAATATTCGTCCACACGACCCCTGTGACCGGGATCGGTTGTTGGTTGGCAGCAACCAATCGGATCAATGTCTCTTTTTCTGGCTTGGCCAGGTCCTGGAAATGCTGCTTGAAATACGCTTCTGGCATCGTTGTCACTTGTGACCCGGTATCTATCAGGCAATCCACTAGAACTCCTTCGAATTCAGCACATAGGATGGGGCTCCCAGCAATCAAGTGTTCGTTATTATATGGAGCGGCCTCTCTCCTCGCCTCCCCCACAGAGTGCCACACTACTGCGGGGGTTGGTAGTTTAACGACGGCTTCCGCTGGCCTTGAGTATAGTTCCGACAGTCTCTGGCAAGGTGCCCCCTTCCTCCACATTCCCAGCATTGGATGCCTCCTCCTCGCGCCTCCAATGCCTGACGGGAGGGGGCTTGCTCCCACTGATCCCTTATCAGTCGGGCTGAAGTATGGTTGCATGAGTACAGTGGGTCAGACTGTTGTAGTTCCCCCACTCTTCGCTCCATCTGGATCAGTTTCTCTTGCACGTTGACAAGGGACCGCTGCAAGTCTTGCACCACCTGGACCAGCACCTCCTGATGGTTTGGGTCCCCTCTGGTATTGGCGCCCTGGACACGCATCACCCCAGCCGCATAGCTTTCTTCTTTACTTCGGGCCACTGTTTCCGCCAGGATTTGACGAAACGTAAGAGCCGGATCTGCCCGGACCCGTTCTGACTGCTCAAATAATGTAATGGCGGCCGACAGCACTACTGCAGCATAAAGTGGTTGCTCGTCCTAACTCCACAGGACCCAAGTGGAGAGGTACATACCAACGTATTGAAGTGAAGGACAGCATCCAATCCAGGTGAAGAGAAGAAACACTTTATTGTGCCATAGGTGCAACGTTTCAACCTCAGAGGGTCTTTTTCAAGCATACATAATGATCAGTATGACGGCCTTTTATAGGAAGTAGATCACCACCACCTGGCAGGTCCGCCCACAAAATTTACATACATATTTTCTGGTGATCATAATGACAATAAAAAATGTGCAAATTGTGTGACATAAATAATTAAAAATACATTACAGTATTATTACAATCCCCTATTGCGGATAATACCATTCATGATCATCCTAACAAGCACATGTAAACGGTCGATAGTAAACAAACAACATTGCCTGTCATGTCTAAGCCTATCAGAAAGCTCAAGGGGGCCATAATACACATGAGCAGCCTATCACCGGGCTTGTATCATATCACTCATAGTGGACCAATCAGTACCCAAGGTGAAGATCCAATCTGGGGCACCGGTACATCACCAGCCCCATGTAGTGGAGCCAATCCAGGCTCCATATCTACTTGCCTGGAAACGCCTCCCAGGCTGATCACAACACCCCTCGTCCGTGACATCCTGGTTCTCCACTATAGGCAAGAGTCCCGGCATCAGTGCGCACATCTGCCGGCTCCAGGGTAACGCAAACATGAAATGACATGCAGCGCCAACTCGGGCCGCCGAGAGACACGCCCACCGGCGCCAACACCCGCCCCATGTAAAAGAGCCAATCAAGGCTCCTGGCCCACATCAACTACATCGCCCCCATGTCAGTCACATGACTGACCAACACTGACGTCCAAAGCTTTCCTGACGCACTGTTGAGGGAAGGAGTCCCCGACCAAATGTGCACGCCCACCAGCCCCCCGGCGACGTATACAAACCATGCAGCGCCGCCTAAGCCAGCCGAAGGGCATGCCCACCGGCCGCAAACTCCACCCCCCACAGAACAAGCCAGACTACGTGTATAAGGAACGCACATCCACCGGCTCCCCAGCGACGCATGCAACACATGCAGCGCTGCCAGAGAGAACCGAAGGGCATGCCCACACACAATAGACCAAACTATAGATCCACCAATACCACTCTAAAATACAAATGCGCGTGCCAACCGACCTTCAGGGTTTATGAAGCGGTTTATAATGATATTCTAGTCCCCAAACCACTGCTTGTCTCAAGGATGTGCTGTGCAGTCCCAGAATGAATTGCTCCCGGAGTATCCGGTCTTTAGAGCCCATGCCGCCAAATTCATCCGCCTCCTTCCTCTGCACCTCTGCTATCACTTCTTGCAGTGCTGTTGCATACTGAGAAATTCCTTCTTCTTCCCGCTGCAGCCTAGAGAAAAATTTGGCGCGAAGGTGTCCGGCGCTAGCAGTCTCGCCGTAGATCTCTTCCAGGAACTTCACTAGCTCCTTCAGGGTACTACGGGTGAGTTCTGGTTGTAGGCAGACGTTTATATGGGCTTCTCCCTCTAGGGCAGTTAACGCAATGTCCACTTCTAGGTCTGGGCTGATGTTATAAATCTTCAGGGTGCTTTGCAGCCCGGACACCCAGTCAGACAGTGGCATATTCTTGCCGTCAAACTTTGGTAGCACACTAAATATGGTGCCCATAGGGAGTGTCCTTGCAGGGGTTTCACCAATGCCCACAGCATCTCCATTAACATTAGCATTCCTGCCATTGCTGTCTGCTGCCTCCATCTTGGTGACAGTACCCTGCTCGCAGCGCCGCTTGAAGCGATGGCCGGGGGACCAACACTGTGCAGGAAGACTACTGTACACAAGATGAGGTGCAAACAACAAAGGGTTGATTTATTAGAAGGCAAGGAATGAAGGGAACGAGGAAGATGCAAACGGGTTTACAATGGCAAAAGACAATGTGCATGTGTTATCTTTCCTGTAAAATAGCACGGTGCTACAACTATTACAGACTCAGAATATGTCTCAAAAGCAAGTTTAAACAATTAACAAATAACGATGCTACTCTATGTATAACCTCCCTGGCCTTTACTAAGCAGGCCACACGGCTCCCGTGTACTGACTACTGAGGCCTACACTAGGCCCTAACAGGTGCACTAAACAGGAACAGACTCAAGGTGATGTTGGGGACTCCGGTCCAGTCCCAGGGGGGCCCCCAGAAGTCCAATATGGTGGTGCGCACAGCTTTCTGTCAGCTCTGTGAAACGTGGTCTTCTCCTTGCTTCTGGATCCTAGGGATGCTCCTGGAAACTGTAAGTCCCTTTCTCAGTATCTTTGTGGCTTCACAAACTAGCACAGAACAGCCACCTTTGCCGTACCTGGAAAAGTCTTGCAAATTTCACAAGTAAACTTCGTCCCAAGCTGTGGGACCTTTCTTGTAGCAAACAGCACAGTTTTCTCTAGCAGCTCCAGCTCACACACAGTTCAGGCTCATCTCCTCCCCTCATCCTAGGGCAGTTTATCTTCACCGTTTATAGCAGGGGAAGCAGGACATTCCATCGCACCAGACAAGGGGGTGCTGTCTCTTAAAATGGCAGCGTGTTATTGTCTATAACAGCACGTACTCACTGATCTCTGTATGGTGTCACCGGCGTTATCTGGATGATGTCACCACTGATCTGCAGATGATCACTGTTAGTAACCACAATCCTAGGATCTTCAGGAATCCCCGGCTCAGCAGCTTCCACGATACATTCGCATTAAAATCTTGAACCAATAAGATGATTCACAGAATCTTATTTCTCAGAGTCTGCAGACCACTCCCCTTCTGCACTCCCCCCTCCTCAGCGAACCTCTCCCCTTCTGATCTTCCCTGTCCTCTGCGGACACTTCCCCTGCTGATCTCCCCCTTTGCGGACCCCTTCTTAGCTGATCTCCCTCTCCTCTGGGGAACCTTCCCCTGCTGATCTCCCTTCTCCTCTGTGGACCCATTCTTTGCTCATCTCCACCCTACTCTGTGGACCTCTGTGATCTCAATCTCTTCTGGGGGACCCTCCCTTGCTGATCTCCCTTCTCCTTTGAGGACCCCTCTATTTGCTCATCTCCCCCCTCTGTGGACGCCTCCCCTGCTGATCCCCCCATATCTGTGGACCCATCCCCTGCTGATCTCCCCCTCATCTGGGAACCCCTCTCCTGCTGACCCCTCCTCTGCTGTTCTCCCCCCTCCTCTGGGGACCCCTCCCCTGCTGATCTCCTACTCAGCGGACCCATCCCCTGCTGATCTCCCCCTCCGTGGACCCCTCCCTTGCTGATCTCACCCTCTTCAGCGGACCCCTGCCCTGCTGATCTCCCCCTCCACTGTGGACCCCTCCCTTGCTGATCTCACCCTCCTCTACCGACCCCTCCCCTGTTGATCTCCTACTCAGCGGACCCCTCACCTGCTGATCTCCCCCTCCTCTGTGGACCCTTCCCTTGCTGATCTCACCGTCCTCTGTGGACACCTCCCCTGCTGATCTCCCCCTCCCCTGCTGATTTCCCTTTCCTCTGCTGATCTCCCCCTCCTCTGTGGACCCCTTCCTTGTTGTCCTCCGCCTCCTCTGTGGGCTTCTCCTCTGTTGATCTCTTCCCCCTCTTTGGACTCCTCCCCTGATGATCTCCCTCTCCTCTGCGGACCCCTCCCCTGCTGATCTCCCCCCTCTTCTGCAGACCCCTCCCCTGCTGATTTCCCTCTCCTCTGCTGATCTCCCCCTCCTCTGTGGACCCCTTCGTTGTTGTCCTCCCCCTTCTCTGTGGACTCTTCCCCTGTTGATCTGAGACATTTTTCTCATCTTGTTTCTGAAATGAGTCATCTCTGTTGCCCCCATAAAAATCGCCCAGAAATCACATTTTCAGGCTTTATAGTCCAATAAAGAAGAAGCAAAAAATTGATGGAGCTGATTGAATTGATGGAACTGCTGGAAGTCTTTCTGCTTCAATAATGTGAAAGTCCTGAAGACATAAGAAAAGACAAGAGGGCAAATTATCAGGGGGAAGGGTGGGAGGGAATCACGCGTGGGGTAAATATGGGGAGTGAGAGGTTTTCATTTTCAGGGGTTGTGAAAATACAGAACATTACAAAAGGGGCTCTAGATGTCCAGGGCCGGTAGGATTTTATCAACAGCACAGAGGAGTAAAGTTTGATTGCTGGGTAGAAGGTATTTATCTAAAAGCTCCCATTCCTTCTGTAGGGGGCACTATTTCACTACTGGACTCACATTTCCAGGTTTTTCTTGTATAAAAACATCAATTATTTCAATCAAGTTGAACAAACACAAACGAAATGAGATTTAAAGCCGCAGTGCAGAAACGTGGGGAGCAAAGTCTCCATAAAGCAGCATCACTAGATCTTGTCCTATTTATCAGGATCCCCGGTATCATTGCCGGACGTTCCCCGCTAATCCCGGGATCTAAACCCACAGCCGCTCTGCGAGGCTGTCTCGGGCAGCGGCGCGTGTCTTTTCACCGCTGAATATACGCGGCCATCTGCTGCGCTCGGCGGGCATCTGTTTGTCTGCTCGGGACATTTGTTCTGCTCGTGTAATTTAATGGAGTCTGTCCTGTGCATGACTAACCTGGAGGAAAGCATTACACGGAGTATCGGCGAGCAGCATCGGCGCCATTGTGGACTTGTTCCATTACATTGCAATTGTGAAGCAAAAAACAGCAAAATCTGCTGCGAGGGATGGAAGGCATCCAGGAGCGCCGCCACCTGTGATTTGGGAGCGATGGCGGAGGGCGCAGGTGGCAACACTCATTAGTTTTGCTAAGTTTTGAGTCTAAAAAAGACTCGGGAGCGGATCCTCCATTTAATTGGCAGCTGTAATTTTGAAGCTGGTTACTTCCCTGGTAGCTGCCGGCACGGCTGTGCTCCGTGATTGACAGCGCTGGGGATATCGGGGGGTTGCGTTATGTCACCTAGTAATAAAGAAGAAACCAGAGGAAACTAATTTGAACGAAAGATGGCCCAATTGTCTATACGGTGACCTTTTACTGCCCGCAAACACCATCACCGCCGATGTCATTATGTCACCTGACATGTAGTACAATTTCTGCCGCCTGAGCTGGGGGTAACCGGTCAGCAGAGCATTTTCATCATATTTCAGTCATAGTAATCATAAACAGTCAATCTGAATGAGCGGAGCTTCTGTGTAAAGCATAGAGGACAGATCAGCAGCATGAGTGTCGTAATTCTGGGACATGGAGTGGACTAGTGAAGTATGGAGGAGGCTAGGCTGGAGTCACTGATTAGGTGTGTGTACAGTGTCAGACTGGAGAACATTGGGCCCACCAGAGGAATTGATTCAGAGGGCCCACATTTCTCCCCCACTAAAGAGCCCCATAGCAACTGCACTATGAACTCTTCTGAAGGAGAAGCCAGGGCCCACCAGAGGATTCTCCGGTTCTCTGGTGGGCCAGTCCAACCCTGTGTGTGTCCTATTGGAGCAGTGCTGTAGTGTAAAGAATGGGTGGAGTGGACGGACAGCTGCGCAAGGCTGTAGTCCTCTTCTTGTGAGGGGGAAGGAGTTGCAGGGAAAAACATCTGATTGGTTCACAATACTGGGCCAGTTCAGACATCACACAGACCCCGCCCACTTGGCAGACAAGACTCGGGAAGATGGAAATATATAACAGAAGAAAAGGAACAATGAAAAGCAAACAAACATCGATCAGGGGAGTGGAGGGCGCAGCTGCCCCTGGCTGGTGGTGAGAACACTGGCACTGCTTTACATTGGAGCCCAGTGATGCCCCCCAGAGGTTGGGTTCAGATGGAATTCTCCTGATCCCCTGATCTGCCAGTCTATGGCCCCTCATTCCCACTGATACAGACCCATCTGCGTAGGGCGCGATGTGACATGTCTGTCTCTGTGCGGACAGTCACAAAGCGGCTCCTGCGGCCAATGGCGGACTAACAGAAGAGGGCCCCTGTGCACGAGTAGTATATGGGCCCCTCTTTCTCAGATGTGGCCCCCTTTATCTCTTGGGCCCCTGCCTGGCTGCACAGATGGCACCGGTGCTATGCCCACCTTCGCCTGCAGCCCCCTCTCTGCTCTCATGGATCAGACACCGATGGCTGCACCGCAGCACCGGCCACAAGTGGCTCTGCCATTAATTAGTCTGTTTCATGTTAAACAAGTCATTAAATGGTTTCTGGCTCATCTGTGTAGGAAAGAAATGTTCCTAATGTTCCCTGCGATTCCCCCGCGAGAAGAGAGGTCGCATCTATATCAGCGGAAACAAAGGGGAAAGATCCGAAAAATCAGCAGAGTATCTCCCATGTCCAATATTTTGTTACAATGTATCAGTAAAATTTAAAATTCTTGGCCTGGAGTCCAGACTGGTTGTTTCAGAATCCTCTGTAACAAACCCTCAGCTGCGATATTCATTGGGGCATTGGGTTAGGAGAAGGTTTTAGCCTCTGGCTGAAAATAATATTTTACCAGAAGACTGGACGCCGGCCCTTTAACTATGCTGCTAGAGTGTGAAGGGTTAATGCCGCCCTCATGCTTTTTTCCTGCCATTTTCAGTCTTCGCCCCATCGATCTCATTTCACACAGGATAAATTCAGTTATTTGTCCCCATAACATCCTGACATTTTGCACGCAGTCGGGGTCCTATGATGTTCCCAGGTCCCCCGTCTTAATGACCTGCGGCTGATCAGCGCGGCCGGCGCCTGCGGATGGCGCGGTCCTAATAACTCCCAATAAATTAACAGAAGGGACAGGAGATCCGAGACAATTAACTTGACTAAAGCAAACCAATAATCTTGGATTTCCTCGAGATTAACTGAGATTTCTGGAAGAACTTTCCAAATGTCAATTCAAAGAGACGACCGGCGACGAGATGTTGTGATGTTTTCCTGCCGATGTGAGCGGCGGCCGGGCGGCGGCCATGTTTAATGTAGGGAGGCAGAAGTGAGGACTCGCGTAATGTTATCATTTGTCACTTACCACCAAAGGAAAAAAAGCAGAGAGAAGCCAAACAATTGCCAAACAATGATACACTGTATCTCTGGGAATGTAGCAGCTGCAATGTTTATTTATCATGATACATTTTCTCTTTTTCTAATCTGATTATTTTCAGAGCAAGATTTTCTATACAACCTTCTGCGCGTTATTATGGGGCGACCGTCTTCCCTGATCTGCTGCTGTTCGCATTCAGACATCTTTACAGCAGCCGCATGGACAATAGGAAGCAACTAATAGGAGATGTTCACCGACTTCTTGGGAAGAGTCTTGTGGGCATGCTCTGTGGCATGTGCAGAGGTCATTATGCAGGGAGGGCGAGGAGGCAGGCTGTGACCAACTGTCACATCTATCTATATATATAATTGTCTATGGGTTTTTCCGTCTGTCTGTCTTTCTGTCTGTCTGTCTGTCCTGGAAATCCCGCGTCTCTGATTGGTCGAGGTCGCCAGGCCTCGACCAATCAGTGACGGGCACAGCATCGACGTAGAAATGCCGCTCCTCTGATTGGTCGAGGTCGCCAGGCCTCGACCAATCAGTGACGGGCACAGCATCGACGTAGAAATGCCGCTCCTCTGACCAATCAGCGACCGGCTGACCAATCAGCGACCGGCACAGCGACGATGATGTCATAAAGGACGTAGACATCCCGCGTCTGATTGGTCGAGGCCGCCAGGCACAGCGACGATGATGTCATAAAGGACGTAGAAATCCCACGTTTCTGATTCAGCAACGGGTACAGTATCGACGTAGATGTCATAATGGTTGCCATGGCGACGATGATGCCATAAAGGTTGCCTCGACCAATCAGCGACGGGCACAATCTGCCGCGAATTCTGGAATCATCATTGTCCATATACTACGGGGACATGCATATTCTAGAATACCCGATGCGTTAGAATCGGGCCACAATCTAGTCTATATATATAATTGTCTAAGGGTTTTTCCGTCTGTCTGTCTGTCTGTCTGTCTTTCTGTCTGTCTGTCTGTCCTGGAAATCCCGCGTCTCTGATTGGTCGAGGCCGCCAGGCCTCGACCAATCAGAGACCGGCACAGCATCGACGTAGAAATCCCGCGTCTCTGATTGGTCGAGGCTGCCAGGCCTCGACCAATCAGCGACGGGCACAGCGACGATGATGTCATAAAGGACGTAGACATCCCGCGTCTCTGATTGGTCGAGGCCGCCAGGCCTCGACCAATCAGCAACGGGCACAGCGACGATGATGTCATAAAGGACGTAGAAATCCCACGTTTCTGATTCAGCGACGGGCACAGTATCGACGTAGATGTCATAATGGTTGCCATGGCGACAATGATGTCATAAAGGTTGCCTCGACCAATCAGCGACGGGCACAGTCTGCTGCGAATTCTGGAATCATCATTGTCCATATACTACGGGGACATGCATATTCTAGAATACCCGATGCGTTAGAATCGGGCCACAATCTAGTATCTATATATATAATTGTCTAAGGGTTTTTCCGTCTGTCTGTCTTTCTGTCTGTCTGTCTGTCCTGGAAATCTCACCTCTCTGATTGGTCGAGGCCACCAGCGACGATGATGTCATAAAGGACGTAGACATCCCGCGTCTGATTGGTCGAGGCCGCCAGGCCTCGACCAATCAGCAACGGGCACAGCGATGATGATGTCATAAAGGACGTAGAAATCCCACGTTTCTGATTCAGCGACGGGCACAGCGACGATGATGTCATAAAGGACGTAGACATCCCGCCTCTCGGATTGGTCGAGGCTGCCAGGCCTCGACCAATCAGCAACGGGCACAGCGACGATGATGTCATAAAGGATGTAGAAATCCCACGTTTCTGATTCAGCGACGGGCACAGTATCGACGTAGATGCCATAATGGTTGCCATGGCGACGATGATGTCATAAAGGTTGCCTCGACCAATCAGCGATGGGCACAGTCTGATGCGAATTCTGGAATCATCATTGTCCATATACTACGGGGATGTATTACATTCTATGGGGTGCTGTATTATATTCTAGGGGGGCTGTATTAAATTATATGGGGGGCTGTATTATATTCTGGGGGGCTGTGTTACATTCAATGGGGTGCTGTATTATATTCTGTGGGCTGTATTACATTCTATGGGGGCTGTATTATATTCTAGGGGGCTGTATTACATTCTATGGGGTGATGTATTATATCCTAGGAGGACTGTATTACATTCTATGAAGGGCTGTATCATATTCTGGCGGCCTCGACGGGCACAGCAACGATGCTGATTGGTTGAGGCCGCCAGGCCTCGACCAATCAGCAACGGGCACAGCGACGATGATGTCATAAAGGATGTAGAAATCCCACGTTTCTGATTCAGCGACGGGCACAGTATCGACGTAGATGTCATAATGGTTGCCATGGCGGCGATGATGTCATAAAGGGTGCTCGACCAATCAGCCACGGGCACAGTCTGCCGCGAATTCTGGAATCATCATTGTCCATATACTACGGGGACATGCATATTCTAGAATACCCGATGCGTTAGAGTCGGGCCACAATCTAGTATATACATATACAAAGCAGCTGTACACACACATATATACTGTCACATCTATATATATAATTGTCTAAGGGTTTTTCCGTCTGTCTGTCTTTCTGTCTGTCTGTCTGTCTGTCTGTCCTGGAAATCCCGCCTCTCTGATTGGTCGAGGCCGCCAGGCCTCGAGCAATCAGCGACGGGCACAGCGACGATGATGTCATAAAGGACGTAGAAATCCACGTTTCTGATTCAGCGACAGGCACAGTATCGACGTAGATGTCATAATGGTTGCCATGGCGACGATGATGTCATAAAGGTTGCCTCGACCAATCAGCGACGGGCACAGCATCGACGTAGAAATCCCGCGTCTCTGATTGGTCGAGGCCGCCAGGCCTCGAGCAATCAGCGACGGGCACAGCGACGATGATGTCATAAAGGACGTAGAAATCCACGTTTCTGATTCAGCGACAGGCACAGTATCGACGTAGATGTCATAATGGTTGCCATGGCGACGATGATGTCATAAAGGTTGCCTCGACCAATCAGTGACGGGCACAGTCTGCCGCGAATTCTGGAATCATCATTGTCCATATACTACGGGGACATGCATATTCTAGAATACCCGATGCGTTAGAATCAGGCCACAATCTAGTCTACTATATAATTGTCTAAGGGTCACTTCCATCTGTCTGTCTGTCTGTCTGTCACAGATATTCATTGCTCGCGGCCTCTGTCTGTCCTGGAAATCCAAGTCGCTGATTGGTCGCGGCAAAACAGCCACGACCAATCAGCAACGAGCAGAGACTGGAAGAAAATGGCCGCTCCATACTCCCCGCAGAAAGTGTCCCCAGCGCCTGCTCCATACTCTCCGCTCCATACTCCCCGCAGCGCAGTCAGTGTCCCCGGCGCCCGCTCCATACTTCCCGCAGTCAGTGTCCCCGGCGCCCGCTCCATACTCCCCGCAGTCAGTGTCCCCGGCGCCAGCTCCATACTCCCCGCAGTCAGTGTGCCCAGGGCACGCTCCATACTCCCCACTCCATACTCCCCGCGGCGCAGTCAGTGTCCCCGGCGCCCCCTCCATTCTCCCCTCTCCATTCTCCCCGCGGCGCAGTCAATGTCCCCGGCGCCCACTCCATACTCCCCGCTCCATACTCCCCGCAGTCAGTGTCCCCGGCGCCTGCTCCATACTCCCCGCTCCATACTCCCCGCAGTCAGCGCCCGCTCCATACTCCCCTCCGGTCACAGCTCACACAGGGTAAATGCCGGCGGTAACGGACCGCGTTATGCCGCGGGTAACGCACTCCGTTACCGCCGCTATTAACCCTGTGTGACCCCAACCTTTTACTATTGATGCTGCCTATGCGGCATCAATAGTAAAAAAATGTAATGTTAAAAATAATAAAAAAACAAAAAACCTGCTATTCTCACCCTCCGTTGTTCGCCGACCCGCTCGCGCCTGCCGCCATCTTCTGTTCCCAGCGATGCATTGCGAAATTACCCAGAGGACTTAGCGGTCTCGCGAGACCGCTATGTCGTCTGGGTAATTTCCCAATGCATCCTGGGAACGGAAGATGGCGGCAGCCGCGCGCCTATCGCCGGAGCTCCGCTGGATCCCAGGAGGTGAGTATATAACTATTTTTTATTTTAATTATTTTTTTAACACTGCTGTATACTACATAGGCAGTGTTATGTACTCTGTGGACTGTGCTATATATTAAGTGGCCACTGTTATATACTGCGTGGGCTGTGCTATATACTACGTGACTGGGCAGTATACTACGTGGCTCTGTGCTGTATACTACGTAGCTGGGCAATATACTACGTGACTGGGCAATATACTACGTGACTGGGCAATATACTACGTGACTGTGCTGTATACTACGTCGCTCTGTGCTGTATACTACCTCGCTGGGCAATATACTACGTTGCCAGGCAATATACTACGTGACTGGGCAATATACTACATGGCTCTGTGCTGTATACTACGTGGCTCTGTGCTGTAAACTACGTCGCTGGGCAATATACTACGTCGCTGGGCAATATACTACGTGACTGGGCAATATACTACGTGGCTCTGTGCTGTATACGACGTCGCTTTGCAATATACTACGTGGCTGGGCAATATACTACGTCGCTGGGCAATATACAAAGTGACTGGGCAATATACTACGTGGCTCTGTGCTGTATACTACGTGGCTCTGTGCTGTATACTACGTCGCAGAGCAATATACTGCGTGACTGGGCAATATACTACGTGTCTGTGCTGTATACTACGTCGCTGTGCAATATACTACGTGACTGGGCAATATACTATGTGACTGGGCAATATACTACGTTGCTGGGCAATATACTACGTGGCTGGGCAATATACTACATCCAGGGGTGGATTAAGGGTAGCCAGGGCTCCGGCTTGTTCACACACTGTGGGCCCCCCCGGTCATGTGACGGGGGTCATGTGACGGGGGTCATGTGACGGGGGTCATGATATACCCGAACCAGATTATTCCAGAAAAAGGGCCGGGCCCTACTGTACTGTAACCTATTAAATATTTGTTAAAATCTGCAATACAATTTAGGTATATCTTGACCAATAATATCACATACAAGGAACAAATACCACTGCACCATGACCAGACTACAAATTACAACCACAGTGATCGAATAATATCACATACAAGGAACAAATACCACCGCACCATGACCAGACCACAAATTACAACCACAGTGATCGAATAATATCACATACAAGGAACAAATACCACCGCACCGTGTCAAGACCACATATTACCACTTGGTGACCAAATAGCACATACAAGGGACAAATACCACAACACCATTTCCAGACCACATATTACCACCATATAGTGACTGAATACTACAATACTGATCAGTAATAAAAAAAACCAAAACACAATACTATCACCATAAGTGCCAGTATTCACAGGAGATCTGTACTTAGTATGCAGTGTCTGTGTAGAGGTAATACAGTGATCACTGGTGACATTGTACACAGGACCTCTGTATATAGTATACAGTGTATCGTGTCAGTGTATAAATAACACTGACTCACCAGTGACGTCTCTAGTTGAAGTCCTTCATCTTTCATCCAGCACAGACCGCCATCATTTCTTCCAGCCAGGACTCGTTTCTGCAGGAAATAACACAGTTATCTCGAGCTCCGCTTGCAGAACACATTACTTAATTTTTCACAACTTCTAAATTACACCACATGAAGAAAAAAAGGCGATATAGTGTCACTCTGCACAGTAACAGGACCGCCCCCCATTTAAAACAGTACACTCAAAAAATAAAATAAATACATCACTGCAGTAATAATATCCCTTAATTAGCCCCTATGGTAATAATATTCCCCATCCTGGCCCCGGGTGTCTCATTCCTGGCTCCAGCCATATGTTCTCCCATCCTGCACTCATAAGTATCCATTCTACACCATATGATCTCCCCATCCTGCCTGTTATGACCTGGTGGTTAGGAGCACCCGACCTGATAGTTAAACTCATACAGGACGAGCTCTGGGATGTGGGAGCTCTGCTGACCGCAAGCCCTAATCCTATCGCACACACTAAAAATAGCCGTGGAGCGCTCCTGACGCTCCCTAGGCGCCTTGTCACAGCCTCAGAGCTAGCTAGCCCTAGAGATAGAAAATAAAGCCTACCTTGCCTCAGAGAAATTCCCCAAAGGAATAGGTAGCCCCCCACATATAATGACTGTGAGTAAAGATGAAAGTCACAAACGCAGAAATTAAATAGGTTTCAGCAAAGGGAGGCCAGACTTACTAAATAGACAGAGGATAGGAAAGGAATCTTTGCGGTCAGCACAAAAACCTACAAAAGACCACGCAGAGTGTGCAAAAGGGTCCTCCGCACCGACTCACGGTGCGGGGGGTGCCACTCTGCATCCCAGAGCTTCCAGCTAGCAAGACTAAATCAGGATAACCAGCTGGACAAAGAAACAATGAGCAAAAATAACAATAAGGAACTTAGCTTCTGCAGGAGAAGACAGGTCACTAGGCAGATCCAGGAGCGAACTGAACCAATGCTAAAACATTGACAGCTGGCATGGAGTAACGATCTGAGTGGAGTTAAATAGAGAAGCCAACCAAAGGATAAACCCCGTCACCTGTGTAAGGAACCTCAGAAGCAGCAGCTTCACTCATAGCCACCAGAGGGAGCCCATAGACAGAACTTGCCGAAATACCATTCACGACCACAGGAGGGAGTTCGACAACAGAATTCACAACAGTACCCCCCCCTTGAGGAGGGGTCACCGAACCCTCAACAGAGCCCCCAGGCCGATCAGGATGAGCCAAATGAAAGGCACGAACAAGATCGGCAGCATGAACATCAGAGGCAAAAACCCAGGAATTATCTTCTTGACCATAACCCTTCCACTTGACCAGGTACTGGAGTTTCCGTCTCGAAACACGAGAATCCAAAATCTTCTCTACCACATACTCCAACTCCCCCTCGACCAACACCGGGGCAGGAGGATCAACGGAGGGAACCATGGGCGCCACGTATCTCCGCAACAATGAAATCTATGGAACACGTTATGGATGGCAAAAGAAGCTGGAAGGTCCAAACGAAATGACACCGGATTAAGAACCTCAGAAATCTTATATTGTCCAATGAAACAAGGCTTAAACTTAGGAGAGGAAACCTTCACAGGAACGTGACGAGATGACAACCAAACCAAATCCCCAACACGAAGTCGGGGACCAACACAACGCCGGCGGTTAGCGAAACGTTGAGCCTTCTCCTGGGACAATGTCAAATTGTCCACCACATGAGTCCAAATCTGCTGCAACCTGTCCACCACCGCATCCACACCAGGACAGTCCGAAGGCTCAACCTGCCCTGAAGAGAAACGAGGATGGAAACCAGAATGGCAGAAAAAAGGAGAAACTAAAGTAGCCGAGCTGGCCCGATTATTAAGGGCGAGCTCAGCCAAAGGCAAGAAGGACACCCAATCATCCTGATCAGCAGAAACAAAGCATCTCAGATATGTCTCCAAAGTCTGATTAGTTCGTTCGGTTTGGCCATTAGTCTGAGGATGGAAAGCCGAAGAAAAAGACAAATCAATGCCCATCTTAGCGCAAAAGGACCGCCAAAACCTCGAAACAAACTGGGAACCTCTGTCCGAGACGATGTTCTCTGGAATGCCATGCAAACGAACCACATGCTGGAAAAACAAAGGCACCAAATCAGAGGAGGAAGGCAGTTTAGATAAGGGTACCAAATGGACCATCTTAGAGAAGCGATCACAAACCACCCAAATGACCGACATCTTTTGAGAAACAGGGAGATCAGAAATAAAATCCATGGAAATATGCGTCCAGGGCCTCTTCGGAATCGGCAAGGGCAAAAGCAACCCACTGGCACGAGAACAGCAGGGCTTAGCCTGAGCACAAATCCCACAGGACTGCACAAAAGAACGCACATCCCGTGACAAAGAAGGCCACCAAAAAGATCTAGCCACCAAATCTCTGGTACCAAAGATTCCAGGATGACCAGCCAATACTGAACAATGAATCTCCGAGATAACTCTACCAGTCCATCTATCAGGGACAAACAGTTTCTCCGTAGGACAACGCTCCGGTCTATCAGCCTGAAACTTTTGCAGCACACGCCGCAAATCAGGGGAAATGGCAGACAAAATTACCCCTTCTTTAAGAATACCCGCCGGCTCCGGAACACCCGGAGAGTCAGGCACAAAACTCCTTGACAGGGCATCAGCCTTCACATTCTTAGATCCCGGAAGGTATGAAACCACAAAATCAAAACGGGAGAAAAAGAGTGACCATCGAGCCTGTCTAGGATTCAACCGTTTGGCAGACTCGAGATAAGTCAAATTCTTGTGATCCGTCAAGACCACCACGCGATGTTTAGCTCCTTCAAGCCAATGTCGCCACTCCTCGAATGCCCACTTCATGGCCAACAACTCCTGATTGCCCACATCATAATTGCGCTCAGCAGGCGAGAATTTTCTACAAAAGAAGGCACAGGGTTTCATCACCGAGCCATCAGAACTTCTTTGCGACAAAACAGCCCCTGCTCCAATTTCAGAAGCATCAACCTCCACCTGAAAAGGGAGCGAAACATCTGGCTGGCACAACACAGGGGCAGAAGCAAAACGATGCTTCAACTCCTGAAAAGCCGCTACAGCCGCAGAGGACCAATTGACCACATCAGCACCTTTCTTGGTCAAATCAGTCAACGGTTTAGCAATACTGGAAAAGTTAGCGATGAAGCGACGATAAAAATTAGCAAAGCCCAGGAACTTCTGCAAGCTCTTCACAGATGTCGGCTGAGTCCAATCGTAAATGGCCTGAACTTTAACAGGGTCCATCTCGATAGTAGAAGGGGAAAAAATGAAACCCAAAAATGAAACCTTCTGAACGCCAAAGAGACACTTTGACCCCTTCACAAACAAGGAATTCGCACGAAGGACCTGGAACACCATTCTGACCTGCTTCACATGAGACTCCCAATCATCCGAAAAGACCAAAATGTCATCCAAATATACAATCATAAATCTATCCAGGTACTCTCGGAAGATGTCATGCATAAAGGACTGAAACACCGATGGAGCATTAGAAAGCCCGAATGGCATAACCAGGTACTCAAAATGGCCCTCGGGCGTATTAAATGCTGTTTTCCATTCATCACCCTGTTTAATTCGCACAAGATTATACGCCCCTCGAAGATCTATCTTGGTGAACCAACTAGTCCCCTTAATCCGAGCAAATAAATCAGACAGCAGCGGCAAAGGATACTGAAATTTGACTGTGATCTTATTAAGAAGGCGGTAATCAATACAAGGTCTCAAAGAACCATCCTTCTTGGCCACAAAAAAGAACCCTGCTCCCAATGGTGACGACGACGGACGAATATGACCCTTCTCCAAGGATTCCTTTATATAACTCCGCATAGCGGCGTGCTCTGGCACAGATAAATTAAACAGACGGCCCTTAGGAAACTTACTACCAGGAATCAAATTAATAGCACAGTCGCAATCCCTATGAGGAGGTAGGGCACCAGATTTGGGCTCTTCAAATACATCCCGGTAATCTGATAAAAACTCAGGGACTTCAGAAGGAGTGGAAGGCGAAATTGACAGCAATGGAACATCACCATGTACCCTCTGACAACCCCAGCTGGACACAGACATAGATTTCCAATCCAACACTGGATTATGGACCTGTAGCCATGGCAACCCCAAAACGACCACATCATGCAGATTATGCAACACCAAAAAGCGAATATCCTCCTGATGTGCAGGAGCCATGCACATGGTCAATTGAGTCCAGTACTGAGGCTTATTCTTGGCCAAAGGCGTAGCATCAATTCCTCTCAATGGAATAGGATACTGCAAGGGCTCCAAGAAAAAACCACAGCGCCTGGCAAACTCCAAGTCCATCAAATTCAGGGCAGCGCCTGAATCCACAAATGCCATTACAGAATAGGACGACAGAGAGCAAATCAGAGTAACGGACAAAAGAAATTTAGACTGTACCGTACCAATGGTGGCAGACCTAGCGAACCGCTTAGTGCGCTTAGGACAATCGGAGATAGCATGAGTGGATTCACCACAGTAAAAACACAGCCCATTCCGACGTCTGTGTTCTTGCCGTTCAGCTCTAGTCAAAGTCCTATCACACTGCATAGGCTCAGGCCTATGCTCAGAGAATACCGCCAGATGGTGCACAGCTTTGCGCTCACGCATGCGCCGATCGATCTGAATGGCCAAGGACATAGACTCATTCAGACCAGCAGGCGTGGGAAATCCCACCATGACATCCTTAAGGGCTTCAGAAAGACCCTTTCTGAAAATTGCCGCCAGGGCACATTCATTCCACTGAGTAAGCACAGACCACTTTCTAAACTTCTGACAGTACACCTCCGCTTCATCCTGACCCTGACACAAAGCCAGCAAGATTTTCTCTGCCTGATCCACTGAATTTGGTTCATCATAAAGCAATCCAAGCGCCAGAAAAAACGCATCTACATCTCGCAATGCAGGATCTCCTGGAGCAAGGGAAAATGCCCAGTCTTGAGGGTCACCACGCAACAAAGAAATTATGATTTTTACTTGTTGAACAGGGTCACCAGAGGAGCGGGGTTTCAAAGCTAGAAACAGTTTACAATTATTTTTGAAATTCAAGAATCTAGATCTATCCCCAGAAAATAAATCAGGTATAGGAATTCTAGGCTCAAACATAGGATTCTGAACCACAAAATCTTGAATGTTTTGTACCCTTGCAGTGAGATGATCCACACAAGAGGACAGACCTTGAATGTCCATATCTACACCTGTGTTCTGAACCACCCAAAGGTCTAGGGGAAAAGAAAGACAAAACACAGTGCAAAGAAAAAAAAATGGTCTCAGAAGTCCTCTTATCCCTCTATTGAGATGCATTAATACTTTTGGCCAGCTGTACTGTTATGACCTGGTGGTTAGGAACACCCGACCTGATAGCTCTGGGATGTGGGAGCTCTGCTGACCGCAAGCCCTAATCCTATCGCACACACTAAAAATAGCCGTGGAGCGCTCCTGACGCTCCCTAGGCGCCTCGTCACAGCCTCAGAGCTAGCTAGCCCTAGAGATAGAAAATAAAGCCTACCTTACCTCAGAGAAATTCCCCAAAGGAATAGGCAGCCCCCCACATATAATGACTGTGAGTAAAGTTGAAAGTCACAAACGCAGAAACGAAATAGGTTTCAGCAAAGGGAGGCCAGACTTACTAAATAGACAGAGGATAGGAAAGGTATCTTTGCGGTCAGCACAAAAACCTACAAAAGACCACGCAGAGTGTGCAAAAGGGTCCTCCGCACCGACTCACGGTGCGGGGGGTGCCACTCTGCATCCCAGAGCTTCCAGCTAGCAAGACTAAATCAAGATAACCAGCTGGACAAAGAAACAATGAGCAAAAATAACAATAAGGAACTTAGCTTCTGCAGGAGAAGACAGGTCACCAGGCAGATCCAGGAGCGAACTGAACCAATGCTAAAACATTGACAGCTGGCATGGAGTAACGATCTGAGTGGAGTTAAATAGAGAAGCCAACCAAAGGATAAACCCCGTCACCTGTGTAAGGAACCTCAGAAGCAGCAGCTTCACTCATAGCCACCAGAGGGAGCCCATAGACAGAACTTGCCGAAATACCATTCACGACCACAGGAGGGAGTTCGACAACAGAATTCACAACACCTGCCCCATCTGTCTCCATCGTATCCATCCTGCCCCATGATCCAATCCTGCCCCATGTCTCCATTCTGCCCATGCCTCCAGTCCTGCCCCCAGTGTGTCCAGCATATTACCCCCAGTGTGTCCAGCATATTACCCCCAGTGTGTCCAGCAATCTGCCCCAGTATGTCCAGCATATTGCCCCAGACAGTGTGTCCAGCAATCTGCCCCAGTGTCTCCAGCAATCTTGCCCCAGTGTCTCCAGCAATCTGCCCCAGTGTCTCCAGCATTGCCCCCAGTGTGTCCTCCAGCAATCTGCCCCAGTGTCTCCAGCATTGCCCCCCAGTGTGTCCTCCAGCATTGCCCCCCAGTGTGTCCTCCAGCATTGCCCCCCAGTGTGTCCTCCAGCAATCTGCCCCACTGTCTCCAGCATTGCCCCACTGTCTCCAGCATTGCCTCACTGTCTCCAGCAATCTGCCCCACTGTCTCCAGCAATCTGCCCCACTGTCTCCAGCAATCTGCCCCACTGTCTCCAGCAATCTGCCCCACTGTCTCCAGCATTGCCCCCAGTGTGTCCTCCAGCAATCTGCCCCACTGTCTCCAGCATTGCCCCACTGTCTCCAGCATTGCCCCACTGTCTCCAGCAATCTGCCCCAGTGTCTCCAGTAATCTGCCCCAGTGTCTCCAACATTGCCCCCAGTGTGTCCTCCAGCAATCTGCCCCACTGTCTCCAGCATTGCCCCACTGTCTCCAGCATTGCCCCACTGTCTCCAGCAATCTGCCCCACTGTCTCCAGCATTGCCCCACTGTCTCCAGCATTGCCTCACTGTCTCCAGCATTGCCCCACTGTCTCCAGCAATCTGCCCCACTGTCTCCAGCATTGCCCCACTGTCTCCAGCATTGCCCCACTGTCTCCAGCAATCTGCCCCACTGTCTTCAGCAATCTGCCCCACTGTCTCCAGCAATCTGCCCCACTGTCTCCAGCATTGCCCCCAGTGTGTCCTCCAGCAATCTGCCCCACTGTCTCCAGCATTGCCCCACTGTCTCCAGTATTGCCCCACTGTCTCCAGCAATCTGCCCCACTGTCTCCAGCAATCTGCCCCACTGTCTCCAGTAATCTGCCCCACTGTCTCCAGCATTGCCCCCAGTGTGTCCTCCAGCAATCTGCCCCACTGTCTCCAGCATTGCCCCACTGTCTCCAGCATTGCCCCACTGTCTCCAGCATTGCCCCACTGTCTCCAGCAATCTGCCCCACTGTCTCCAGCATTGCCCCACTGTCTCCAGCATTGCCCCACTGTCTCCAGCAATCTGCCCCAGTGTCTCCAGTAATCTGCCCCAGTGTCTCCAGCATTGGCCCCAGTGTGTCTTCCAGCAATCTGCCCCACTGTCTCCAGCATTGCCCCACTGTCTCCAGCATTGCCCCACTGTCTCCAGCATTGCCCCACTGTCTCCAACAATCTGCCCCAGTGTCTCCAGCATTGCCCCCAGTGTGTCCTCCAGCAATCTGCCCCAGTGTCTCCAGCATTGCCCCCAGTGTGTCCTCCAGCAATCTGCCCCACTGTCTCCAGCAATCTGCTACACTGTCTCCAGCATTGCCCCACTGTCTCCAGCATTGCCCCACTGTCTCCAGCATTGCCCCACTGTCTCCAACAATCTGCCCCAGTGTCTCCAGCATTACCCCCAGTGTGTCCTCCAGCAATCTGCCCCACTGTCTCCAGCATTGCCCCAGTGTGTCCTCCAGCATTGCCCCCCAGTGTGTCCACCGTTAACTGATAAAAAAAAAAAACAGTCTCCTCACCTGTCCGCGCTCCAGGCGGTGAGCTCCCTTCAGCAGCGCACACTCGCCGGCGACTGACAATGACGTCAGACGCCGGCGACGTGTGCGCTGCGGCCGACTTCAGCTGCCAGCCTCCAATTGGCTGGCGGCTGTTGTTGTTAACTATTGACGTGCAGGCGCGCGCGCGCCCGCACGTCAATAGGAAAACGCCGCAGCGCCGGAAAGGGCCCGGTGAGCAGATGAGAAGGGGCCCAATGCGGGCCCCCTCTCTCTGCCCACCGGGTCCGGCGGGGCACACAAATGCCGGCGGGCATTCAGACAATTAGCGGAGGGTCAATCTGTGCGGTAGCCCAGGGCCCCCCCAGACCACTGGGCCCTGGGCTACCGCCCATATTGACCCTCTGATAATCCGCCCCTGACTACATCGCTGGGCAATATACCACGTGGCTGGTCAATATACTACGTGACTGGGCAATATACTATGTAGCTGGGCAATATTCTAAGTGACTGGGCAATATACTACGTGGGCTGTGCAATATACTACGTGGACATGCATATTCTAGAATACCTGATGCGTTAGAATCGGGCCACCATCTAGTTAATATATAATGAGCAAGATGGTCTACTCCAAAAACTGGGGGCAAACTTCCATTCAATCCAGGTGCAATCACCAAAAATTGCTTAGGTCCGGCTGATACATTGTAATTCTGGTTCACGCCAGGCAAAAACTTCTCCATTACAAATTCCAACATAAGTTGTTATAAAAATGTCTCTCTTTAGAAATGTAACCTGAAACATATTATACGACTCTTTATTCCTGTGAAAACCTCTTCGCAGGCCAAGTTACATGTAACAAAGGAGCCTTCTGTGATGTTACCTTCACAATTATTGCATCCATTGAACTTAAATCGTCCACTGCTTCATCCATCTGGACCATCTAGAGTTGCATCCAGTCATCAGTAGACTGGATTACAATGAGTCTCCCTGTATATCGGGGTCACTGCAGCCATCTCTGTTTGTGAGCGCTATTTAGGGGTGGCCGAATAGTAGAATAATGCACAACTGCAATCTATAGAGGAACCAACACCTTGAGTTTTGCGGACTTCCCAGACACCAGCAGCTTCATATACCTGTCTGCTGCTTTGTAATGGGATTTTAGTAGCTGCTCTCTTAATCTGATGCATTTGTCTGGCAGAAACCTCCCCCATTAAGCCTTTGTCTGCAGCAACCTTCCTCATTATGCCTTTATCTGTGTTCTTTATCAGCCACAAATCTCTTTACAGTACTATGATCGTGCTTAGGTTTTTGTGAAATATCTAATATTTTCATACTGTGGACGGTCAGCTCACTAAGCTGCTCCGGCGGAGTAGACCCAGGCACACGTGTGGTTAAAGTCTCTTTGTGGTTTATTGCGTCTTAAACCAAAAAACCCAAACTGGTAAGAGAAAACAGCCTGTCCAGCTCAAATGAAAATAAAAAGTTAATACACAGTTCTTGCCCAGGTCCTCTGGGACAATACATATGGCAGCTCTCACAGGAGCTAGCAGTCAGACAGAGGAAAAAAAAACTGGCCGGACATTTATTTCCCCAACCACACCCTTGAGGTAGAGCTATGATGAGTGGGTGTCCCACCCATCTCTTACACCTACTCACCTAAAAACCCGCCCATAACATTGCCGCTTAACTCCTTCAGCACATATCATGCTGAAAAGAAACTTATAGATTTCTAGATCACGGAGGAAAGCAATCTCCGTGACACATATCTCCCCTCACATACAGTGCCAGTGACGCTGTCACAATACCTTGTCCAAGGCATTGCACTATTTGACTCTTTTCGCTTTTTCTTTCCCATATTGCTTGAATCCGGCGGCTGCTTAATTATGTTGAATGTAGTTTTCCTGTAATTGGGCACCTGGCAATCAAGTATCACCGGGGTCTGTGATTGTTGTCAGTGGCCAAAGACTCCGAGACACAAACTGTCCATGAGGTTATGGGAAAACAAAAAATTATGTTTTATCACATTTACATCCAATTTGTATAATAATTTGGAATGCGGTGTAAATGGCACACTGCTTACGTAGTGCCAGCATAATTCACTATTAGTATATAACTGGACACCAAGCCAAGCTCTGACCACCTATGTCAACCAGTGATCCACTGCATTGACCACTGAGGCATCATGCTAATCACTGAATCATTGTGCTAACCACTGATCCAACCAGCAATTCCCCTTACTAAACACTGAACTCCATGGCTGACCACTGAGCCACTGTGGTAACCACTGAGTCACAGGGCTATTGCTAAGCACTGAAATCAAAATGTGACCAGCATCTCCTAACAGAATAAAGTGTGAACCGGCGCCAGCTGTTATGACTGTACCCAATACAAAGCGAAGAATCCAGCCGCGCTCTGTGTGCGCTAATATATATATATATATATGTACAAAAACTCAGTGTGTGAAACAATCTGCATTACTGCTGCATGGAATATACTTAAAAAATGAAGGTATTTAGCTCACAAATTGGCAAATTCATGCGCATCTAATTTTTCTTAAGCCCCCGTCACACATAGTGAGATCGCTAGCGAGATCGCTGCTGAGTCACAAGTTTTGTGACGCAACAGCGACCTCACTAGCGATCTCGCTTTGTTTGACACGTAGCAGCGACCAGGCCCCTGCTGTGAGATCGCTGGTCGTGTCGGAATGGCCTGGACCTTTTTTTGATCGTTGAGGTCCCGCTGGGTAGCACACATCGCTGTGTTTGACACCTTACCAACGACTTCGTGGACAGGACGTCCCTTATTGAGGTCTGAATCGTCATGAAATAACTGCCATGTGACATCGTTGTACAGGTCGCTACAGGTCGCCGCATCGCTGCTGCGTCGTTGGGGAGATCTCACAGTTTGACATCTCACCAGCGACCACCTAGCGACGCAGCAACGATCCCTGACAGGTCGTATCGTTGTCGGGATCGCTTTAGCGTCGCTAAGTGTGACGGGGCCTTTAAGGGACCCTAATGATTTCAATCAGACGACTCTCCCAGGTAAAAATCCTACAATTGTAACGGGCTAACCACTGAGTCACCATGCTAACAATGAGTCACTGTGCTAACCACTGAGCTGTTGTGCTTACCACTGAGCTGTTGTGCTTACCACTGAGCTGTTGTGCTTACCACTGAGCTGCTGTGCTAACCACTGAGCCACTGTGCACTGCTTACCACTGAGCTGCTGTGCTAACCACTGAGCCACTGTGCACTGCTTACCACTGAGCTGCTGTGCTTACCACTGGGCTGTTGTGATAACCACTGAACTGCTGTGCTGACCACTAAGTCGCTGTGCTTACCACTGGGCCGATGTCCTAACCATTGAGCCTTTGTGCTATCAACTGAGCCGCTGTGCTAACCATTGAGCCGCTGTGCTGTTTATTCCAGTGTTGTGACATATCTGCGTATTTAGTCCCGGGCTCCTGAGGCGCGGGGTCTCACACGCTCGCGCTGCCGTTGTTCTTTGCGTATAATTTTTTGGGGGAGCCGCGGCTCTGATCTCCTATCTGCAGTTGTCAGTGACTTGTCAGCCGGCTAATATTCAGACTTGTGCATTCCTATATCACAGCGACAAGGTTTCCTCGTGTGACCGGAGGATCCAGGCTCCTGCCCTACTTTCCGCCAAGATCTGCGCTATTCTGTCAGATCAGACAAAGAGCCGTCCAATTATCATAATTCCGTCTTCCTCGCTCCGCGGCCAGTGGCGGCTTCCAGCAGGAACAGACATTCGCAGAGATAGTCTTGTTTTCCTAAACAAAACGACACAACAGCGGGATAAGTCAAGTGTAGCAGGATGCCAGCTGGGTGCTGCGCCCGCCGCAGACTGGCAGGTTCTCCGCGGAGGGAGACGGGTGATTTGTGCGCTAGTTATAAATAAACCCACGTAAGGACGATCCTACAGGAAGCTTCAATTATTTCCCTTCAGTGATGCAAGAAACAGGTAGAAAAGTCAGCAGAAACAAGAGGAGGAAATGTCCAGATTTAGGGAATAGTGGAGATTATGTAAAGGCGAAACAATCCACAAGATTCGCCAATCTGCTGTGATCAGACGTATCGCGGATGATCTTAATGCATCCAATGTGATCAGACATATCACAGATGATCCTATAGTATCCAATGTGATCAGACGTATCCGCGATCCCAGATGATCATAATGTATCCAATGTGCTCAGACATATCCTGGATGATCCTAATGTATCCAATGTGATCAGACGTATCACAGATGATCCTAATGAGTCCCATGTGATCAGACGTATCCCAGATGATCCTCTAGTATCCAATGTGATCAGACGTATCCCAGATGATCCTAATGTATCCAATGTGATCAGACGTATCACGGATTATCCTAATATAACCAATGTGATCAGACGTATCCCGGATGATCCTAATGTATCCAATGTGATCAGACGTATCACAGATGGCCGTAATGAATATGAGATCAGACGTATCCAAGATGATCCTATAGTATCCAATGTGATCAGACGTATCACAGATGACCCTAATGAATCCGATGTGATCAGACGTATCCCAGATGATCCTATAGTATCCAATATGATCAGACGTATCCCAGATGACCTTAATGAATCCGATGTGATCAGACGTATCACAGATGACCCTAATGAATCCGATGTGATCAGACGTATCCTAGATGATCCTATAGTGTCCAAAGTGATCAGACGTATCCCAGATGACCCTAATGAATCCGATGTGATCAGACGTATCACAGATGACCCTAATGAATCCGATGTGATCAGACGTATCCCAGATGATCCTATAGTATCCAAAGTGATCAGACATATCCCAGATAACCCTAATGAATCCGATGTGATCAGACGCATCCCAGATGATCCTATAGTATCCAATGTGATCAGATGTATCCCAGATGACCCTAATGAATCCGATGTGATCAGACGTATCCCAGATGATCCCATAGTATCCAATGGGATCAGACGTATCCCAGATGACCCTAATGAATCGAATTGATCTAATGTATAATGTGGTACTCCTTGTTTTCAAACTCAGAACAGCATACCCTGCTTTCCAAACCACCAGTTTCTGTGCCCTTATAGAAGCCCCCACCTCACAGCTGCAGCCCGACTCTATGGCAGGCACTTGTCTGATGAAAGGTGCCTCTGATATTCAGTCACATATTGACATGCAAGAAATTTGTCATCTCTTTTATCCAAAACAGGAAGCACAAAAGAAGTTTATTTTTGGATAAATCTGCATTTTCATGAGAAAGTCGAGTGATGCATGAATCCAAATCATTCTCCATAATTCCAGATTTTCAGCTTCCTTTGACCTTAAAGCAGCGCTCCTAATTTTAATTTCAGAGTCAGAGTGAATACTTCACGGTAACAGCGACCGTGCCATATTCAGATTTACACTCATATCCGGCTGAATAATAAACAGAGGCTCAGGAAATATGAACTGCTAACACTTCACAACACATAGCAAAAGCAATTTACATAGTCAATGAACTGACATCTCCCAGCAATCCTCCGAGATTTCTGCACTGTTCATCATAGAGGCCAAGGAGCTAGATTAAGACAGTATTCTCCTAGGAAAACTACCTGACGAAAAGGAGAAAACAGGCAGAGAAATATGCAGTGACATCTATCAATGAGGTTCAACAAAGTAACAAGAACACACAAGACCCTGCAAGAATACATCCATACATTGTACATGAACATAAGCAATATTATACTGCCCCTATGTACAATAAATATAACCAATATTATACTGCCCCTATGCACAATAAATATAACCAATATTATACTGCCCCTATGTACAAGAATATATCTACTATAATACTGCCCCTATGTACAAGAATATAACTACTATAATACTGTTCCTATGTACAAGAATATATCTACTATAATACTGCCCCTATGTACAAGAATATAACTACTATAATACTGCACCCATGTACAAGAATATAACTACTATAATACTTCCACTATGTACAAGAATATATCTACTATAACACTGCCCCTATGTACAAGAATATAACTACCATAATACTGCTCCTATGTTCAAGAATATAACTACTATAATACTGCACCCATGTACAAGAATATAACTACTATAATACTGCCCTGTTATGACCTGGTGGTAAGAACAATAATGGACCTGGTGGTTAAGAGCACACGGAATGACCTGATAGTTACTAATAATATAGGACGAGCTCTGAGACGTGGGAACTCTGCTGACCGCAATCCCTAATCCTATCACACACACTAGAAATAGCCGTGGATTGCTCCTAACGCTCCCTATGCAACTCGACACAGCCTAAGAAACTAGCTAGCCCTAGAGATAGAAAAATAAGCCTACCTTGCCTCAGAGAAATTCCCCAAAGGAAAAGGCAGCCCCCCACATATAATGACTGTGAGTAAAGATGAAAATTACAAACACAGAGATGAAATAGATTTAGCAAAGTGAGGCCCGACTTACTGAACAGACAGAGGATAGGAAAGGTAACTTTGCGGTCAGCACAAAAAACTAAAAAAAGACCACGCAGAGGGCGCAAAAAGACCCTCCGCACCGACTCACGGTGCGGAGGTGCTCCCTCTGCGTCCCGGAGCTTCCAGCAAGCAAGACAAAAAAATCAAAATAGCAAGCTGGACAGAAGAATAGCAAACCAGAGAAAAACAAGCAGGAACTTCGCTTCAGCTGGGAAGACAGGTCACAAGAACGATCCAGGAGAGAACTAGACCAATACTGGAACATTGACAGGTGGCATGGAGCAATGATCTAAGTGGAGTTAAATAGAGCAGCCAGCTAACGAATTAACCTCGTCACCTGTGGAAGGAAACTCAGAAGCCGCAGCTCCACTCACAACCACCAGAGGAAGCCCATGGACAGAACCAGCCAAAGTACCATTCATGACCACAGGAGGGAGCTTGACAACAGAATTCACAACACTGCCCCGTATGTACAAGAATATAACTACCATAATACTGCTCCTATGTTCAAGAATATAAATACTATAATACTGCTCTTATATAAAAGAATATAACTACTATAATACTGCTCCTACATACAAGAATATAACTACCATAATACTGCTCCTATGTACAAGAATATAACTACTATAGTACTGCCTCTATGTACAAGAATATTACTGCTATAATACTGCTGCTATGCCCAAGAATATAACTCCTGTAATACTGCTCCTATGCACAAGTATATAACTCCTATAATGCTGCTCCCTATATACAACAATGTAACTACTATAATACAGCCCCCTATGTACAAGTATATAGCTAATATAATATTGCCCCTATGTACATGAATATAGCTACTCTAATACTGCCCCCAGGTACAAGAATATTACTGCTATAATACTGCTCGTATGCACAAGAATATAACTACTATAATACTTCTCCCTATGTACAAGAATATAACTACTATAATACTGCTCCTATGTGCAAGAATATAACTCCTATAATACTACTCCTTATATACAACAATATAACTACTGTAATACTGCTCCTATGTTCAAGAATATAACTACTATAATACTGCTCTTATGTAAAAGAATATAACTACTATAATACTGCCTCTATATACAAGAATATAACTACTATAATACTGCCCCTATGTACAAGAATATAACTACTATAATACTGCTCCTATGCTCAAGAATATAACTACTATAATACTGCTCTTATGTAAAAGAATATAACTACTATAGTACTAGCTCTATGTACAAGAATATTACTGCTATAATATTGCTACTATGCACAACAATATAACTCCTGTAATACTGCTCCTATGTTCAAGTATATAACTCTTATAATGCTGCTCCCTATATACAAGAATGTAACTACTATAATACCGCCCCCTATGTACAAGTATAAAACTGATATAATATTTCCCCTATGTACATGAATATAGCTACTCTAATACTGCCCCCAGGTACAAGAATATTACTGCTATAATACTGCTCGTATGTACAAAAATATAACTGCTATAATACTTCTCCATATGAACAAGAATATAACTACTATAATACTGCTCTTATGTAAAAGAATATAACTACTATATTACTGCCTCTATATACAAGAATTTAACTACTGTAATACTGCCCCTATGTACAAGTATATAACTAATATAATATTGCCCCTATGTACATGAATATAACTACTATAATACTGCCCCTATGTACAATAATGTTACTGCTATAATACTGCTCCTATGTACGAGAATATAACTATTATAAAACTGCTCCTATGTACAAGAATATAACTCTTATAATACTGCTCCTATGTACAAGAATATAACTCCTATTATACTACTCCCTATATTCAACAATATAACTACTGTAATACTGCTCCTATGTTCAAGAATATAACTACTATAATACTGCCCCGTATGTACAAGATTATAACTAGTATAATACTGCCTCCTATGTACAAGAATATAACTACTATAATACTGCTCCTATGTACAAGAATAAAATTACTATAATACTGCTTTAATGTACAAGAATATAACTACTATAATACTGCCTCTATGTACAAGAATATAACTACTATAATACTGCTCCTATGTTCAAGAATATACCGTATATACTCGAGTATAAGCCGACCCAAGTATAAGCCGACCCCCCTAATTTTGCCACAAAAAACTGGGAAAACTTAACTCGAGTATAAGCCTGGGTGGAAAATGCAGCTACTGGTAAATTTCAAAAATAAAAATAGATACCAATAAAAGTAAAATTGAGACATCAGTAGTTTAAGTGTTTTTGAATATCCATATTTAATGAGGAGCCCCATATAATGCTCCATACAGTTCATGATGGGCCCCATAAGATGCTCCATACAAAATTCACCCCATATAATGCTCCATACAGTATATGATGGGCCCCATAAGATACTCCATATTAAAATATGCCCCATACAATGCTGCACAAATGCTGATTATGGCCCCATAAGATGCTCCATATAGACATTTGCCCCGTATAATGCTCCACAAATGTGGATTATGGCCCCATAAGATGCTCCATACAGATAATTGCCCCATATAATGCTGCACTTGGCCCCATAAGATGCTCCATACAGATAATTGCCCCATATAATGCTGCACTTGGCCCCATACAGATGCCCCATACAGATATTTGCCCCATATCATGCTGCACCTGGCCCCATAAGATGTTCCATACAGATATTTGCCCCCATATAATGCTGCACATGGCCACAAAAGATGCTCCATACAGATATTTGCCCCATATGCTGTTGATGCGATTAAAAAAATAAAAAAATTACATACTCACCTCTCCGGCACTCCGGCACTTGCTATAGTCACCTGCTCCCCATTCCACCGCTGACCGCTGCTGTGTCTTCCCCATCCTCTGCACCGACGTTCAGGAAGAGGGCGGCACGCACACTAATCGCGTCACTGCGCTCTCTGACCTGAGCGTCACTGCGGAAGACACAGCGGCGCCGACGGTGGAACGAGGAGCAGGTGAATATCACGCACTGCCCCCTCATACTCACCTGTTCCTGGTGCCGTCGCTGCACGTCTGTTCCCCAGCGCCACATTTTCTTCCTGTAGTGAGCTGTTGTGAATTCTGTGGCAGAGCTCCCTCCTGTGGTCACAAGTGGTACTTCGGCTGATTCTCTCTGTGAGCTTCCGTTGGTGGAGGAAAGTGGTACTGCGGCTTCTGAGTTTCCTTCCTCAGGTGATGTGGTGAAGTCGTTAGGTGCTGCTCTATTTAACTCCACCTAGTGCTTTGATCCTGGCCTCCAGTCAATGTTCTAGTTATTGGACCTGTTTCCTCCTGGATCGTTCCTGTGGCCTGCTGCTCTGCATAGTTAAGTTCTGCTTTGCTATTTTGTTTGCTGTTTTTTCTGTCCAGCTTGTCTATTTGTTTTTCCTGCTTGCTGGAAGCTCTGGGACGCAGAGGGTGTACCTCCGTGCCGTTAGTTCGGTACGGAGGGTCTTTTTGCCCCCTTTGCGTGGTTTTTGTAGGGTTTTGTGTTGACCGCAAAGTTACCTTTCCTATCCTCGCTCTGTTCAGCAAGTCGGGCCTCACTTTGCTAAATCTATTTCATCTCTACGTTTGTCTTTTCATCTTAACTCACAGTCATTATATGTGGGGGCTGCCTTTTCCTTTGGGGTATTTCTCTGAGGCAAGGTAGGCTTATTTTCTATCTTCAGGCTAGCTAGTTTCTCAGGCTGTGCCGAGTTGCATAGGAAGCGTTAGGCGCAATCCACGGCTGCCTCTAGTGTTGTTGGAGAGGATTAGGGATTGCGGTCAACAGAGTTCCCACGTCTCAGAGCTCGTTCTATGTTTTTGGGTTATTGTCAGGTCACTGTATGTGCTCTGACCTCTATGTCCATTGTGGTACTGAATTATCTTATCATAACAGTACTGGAGGCCGAAAGTACTAATGATTCTCAATAGAGGGAAAAAAGAAGTTCTGAGACCATTTTTTTTTCTCTGCACTGTGTTTTGCCTTTTTTTTCCCCTAGACATTTGGGTGGTTCAGGACACAGGTGTAGCGATGGACATTAAAGGTCTGTCTTCATGTGTGGATCAGCTCACGGCAAGAGTACAAAATATTCAAGACTTTGTGGTTGAGAATTCTATGTTAGAACCGAGAATTCCTATTCCTGATTTGTTTTTTGGAGATAGAACTAAATTTCTGAGTTTCAAAAATAATTGTAAACTATTTCTGGCTTTGAAACCTCGCTCCTCTGGTGACCAAGTTCAACAAGTTAGGATCGTTATTTCTTTTTTACGTGGCGACCCTCAGGACTGGGCATTTTCTCTTGCGTCAGGAGATCCTGCATTAAGTAATATCGATGCGTTTTTTCTGGCGCTCGGATTGCTGTACGATGAACCTAATTCAGTGGATCAGGCAGAGAAAAATTTGCTGGCTCTGTGTCAGGGTCAGGATGAGATAGAGGTATATTGTCAGAAATTTAGAAAGTGGTCCGTACTCACTCAATGGAATGAAGGTGCGCTTGCAGCTATTTTCAGAAAAGGTCTCTCTGAAGCCCTTAAGGATGTCATGGTGGGATTTCCTATGCCTGCTGGTCTGAATGAGTCTATGTCTTTGGCCATTCAGATCGGTCGACGCTTGCGTGAGCGTAAATCTGTGCACCATTTGGCAGTATTACCTGAGCTTAAACCTGAGCCTATGCAGTGCGATAGGACTTTGACCAGAGTTGAACGGCAAGAACACAGACGTCAGAATGGGCTGTGTTTCTACTGTGGTGATTCCACTCATGCTATCTCTGATTGTCCTAAGCGCACTAAGCTGTTCGCTAGGTCTGCCACCATTGGTACGGTACAGTCAAAATTTCTTCTGTCCGTTACCTTGATCTGCTCTTTGTCATCATATTCTGTCATGGCATTTGTGGATTCAGGCGCTGCCCTGAATTTGATGGACTTGGAGTATGCTAGGCGTTGTGGGTTTTTCTTGGAGCCCTTACAGTGTCCTATTCCATTGAGAGGAATTGATGCTACGCCTTTGGCCAAGAATAAGCCTCAGTACTGGACCCAGGTGACCATGTGCATGGCTCCTGCACATCAGGAGGTTATTCGCTTTCTGGTGTTGCATAATCTGCATGATGTGGTCGTGTTGGGGTTGCCATGGCTACAAGTCCATAATCCAGTATTGGATTGGAAATCCATGTCTGTGTCCAGCTGGGGTTGTCAGGGGGTACATGGTGATGTCCCATTTCTGACTATTTCGTCATCCACCCCTTCTGAGGTTCCAGAGTTCTTGTCTGATTACCGGGATGTATTTGATGAGCCCAAGTCCGATACCCTACCTCCGCATAGGGATTGTGATTGTGCTATCGATTTGATTCCTGGTAGTAAATTCCCAAAAGGTCGACTGTTTAATTTATCTGTGCCTGAGCACGCCGCTATGCGGAGTTATGTGAAGGAGTCCTTGGAGAAGGGGCATATTCGCCCGTCATCGTCGCCATTAGGAGCAGGGTTCTTTTTTGTAGCCAAGAAGGATGGTTCACTGAGACCTTGTATAGATTACCGCCTTCTAAATAAGATCACGGTTAAATTTCAGTACCCCTTGCCGTTGTTATCTGATTTGTTTGCTCGGATTAAGGGGGCTAGTTGGATCACCAAGATAGATCTTCGTGGTGCGTATAATCTTGTGCGTATTAAGCGAGGCGATGAATGGAAAACTGCATTTAATACGCCCGAGGGCCATTTTGAGTATCTAGTAATGCCATTCGGACTTGCCAATGCTCCATCAGTGTTTCAGTCCTTTATGCATGACATCTTCCGAGAGTACCTGGATAAATTCCTGATTGTGTACTTGGATGACATTTTGATCTTCTCGGATGATTGGGAGTCTCATGTGAAGCAGGTCAGAACGGTGTTTCAGGTCCTGCGTGCTAATTCTTTGTTTGTGAAGGGATCAAAGTGTCTCTTTGGTGTTCAGAAGGTTTCATTTTTGGGGTTCATCTTTTCCCCTTCTACTATCGAGATGGACCCTGTTAAGGTCCAAGCCATCCATGATTGGACTCAGCCGACATCTCTGAAAAGTCTGCAAAAGTTCCTGGGCTTTGCTAATTTTTATCGTCGCTTCCTCTGCAATTTTTCTAGTCTTGCTAAACCATTGACCTATTTGACCAAGAAGGGTGCTGATGTGGTCAATTGGTCTTCTGCTGCTGTGGAAGCTTTTCAAGAGTTGAAGCGTCGTTTTTCTTCTGCCCCTGTGTTGTGTCAACCAGATGTTTCGCTTCCGTTCCAGGTCGAGGTTGATGCTTCTGAGATTGGAGCAGGGGCTGTTTTGTCGCAGAGAAGTTCTGATTGCTCGGTGATGAAACCATGCGCCTTCTTTTCCAGGAAGTTTTCGCCTGCTGAGCGAAATTATGATGTGGGCAATCGAGAGTTGCTGGCCATGAAGTGGGCATTCGAGGAGTGGCGTCATTGGCTTGAAGGAGCTAAGCATCGCGTGGTGGTCTTGACTGATCATAAGAACTTGACTTATCTCGAGTCTGCCAAGCGGTTGAATCCTAGACAGGCTCATTGGTCGCTGTTTTTTGCCCGTTTTGACTTTGTGATTTCGTACCTTCCGGGCTCTAAAAATGTGAAGGCGGATGCTCTGTCTAGGAGTTTTGTGCCCGACTCTCCGGGTTTATCTGAGCCGGCGGGTATCCTCAAAGAGGGAGTAATTGTGTCTGCCATCTCCTCTGATTTGCGGCGGGTGCTGCAAAAATTTCAGGCTAATAAACCTGATCGTTGCCCAGCGGAGAAACTGTTTGTCCCTGATAGGTGGACGAATAAAGTTATCTCTGAGGTTCATTGTTCGGTGTTGGCTGGTCATCCTGGAATCTTTGGTACCAGAGAGTTAGTGGCTAGATCCTTTTGGTGGCCATCTCTGTCGCGGGATGTGCGTACTTTTGTGCAGTCCTGTGGGATTTGTGATCGGGCTAAGCCCTGCTGTTCTCGTGCCAGTGGGTTGCTTTTGCCCTTGCCGGTCCCGAAGAGGCCTTGGACACATATCTCTATGGATTTTATTTCAGATCTTCCCGTCTCTCAAAAGATGTCAGTCATTTGGGTGGTCTGTGATCGCTTCTCTAAGATGGTCCATTTGGTACCCTTGTCTAAATCACCTTCCTCCTCTGATTTGGTGCCATTGTTCTTCCAGCATGTGGTTCGTTTACATGGCATTCCAGAGAATATCGTGTCTGACAGAGGTTCCCAGTTTGTTTC
Source organism: Ranitomeya imitator (assembly GCF_032444005.1). NCBI lineage: Eukaryota > Metazoa > Chordata > Amphibia > Anura > Dendrobatidae > Ranitomeya > Ranitomeya imitator. Next base: position 774,999,121 of record NC_091282.1, read on the forward strand.
GAGGTTTTGGCGAGCCTTTTGTGGTAGGATGGGCATTGACTTGTCTTTTTCCTCGGCTTTCCATCCTCAGACTAATGGCCAGACCGAAGGAACCAATCAGACCTTGGAAACATATCTGAGATGCTTTGTTTCTGCTGATCAGGATGACTGGGTGTCCTTTTTGCCTTTGGCTGAGTTCGGCCTTAATAATCGGGCCAGCTCGGCTACCTTGGTTTTGCCGTTTTTCTGCAACTCTGGGTTCCATCCTCGTTTCTCTTCAGGGCAGGTTGAGTCTTCGGACTGTCTTGGTGTGGATACTGTGGTGGACAGGTTGCAGCAGATTTGGACTCATGTAGTGGACAATTTGACCTTGTCCCAGGAGAAGGCTCAACGTTTCGCTAATCGCAGACGCTGTGTGGGTCCCCGACTTTGTGTTGGGGATTTGGTTTGGTTATCTTCTCGTCATATTCCTATGAAGGTTTCCTCTCCTAAGTTTAAACCTCGTTTCATTGGTCCGTATAGGATTTCTGAGGTTCTTAATCCTGTGTCTTTTCGTCTGACCCTTCCAGATTCTTTTTCCATACATAACGTATTCCATAGGTCATTGTTGCGGAGATACGTGGCACCTATGGTTCCATCTGTTGATCCTCCTGCCCCGGTTTTGGTGGAGGGGGAGTTGGAGTATATTGTGCAGAAGATTTTGGATTCTCGTGTTTCAAGACGGAAACTCCAGTATCTGGTTAAGTGGAAGGGTTATGCTCAGGAAGATAATTCCTGGGTCTTTGCCTCTGATATCCATGCTCCCGATCTTGTTCGTGCCTTTCATATGGCTCATCCTGGTCGTCCTGGGGGCTCTGGTGAGGGTTCGGTGACCCCTCCTCAAGGGGGGGGGGTACTGTTGTGAATTCTGTGGCAGAGCTGACTCCTGTGGTCACAAGTGGTACTTCGGCTGATTCTCTCTGTGAGCTTCCGTTGGTGGAGGAAAGTGGTACTGCGGCTTCTGAGTTTCCTTCCTCAGGTGATGTGGTGAAGTCGTTAGGTGCTGCTCTATTTAACTCCACCTAGTGCTTTGATCCTGGCCTCCAGTCAATGTTCTAGTTATTGGACCTGTTTCCTCCTGGATCGTTCCTGTGGCCTGCTGCTCTGCATAGCTAAGTTCTGCTTTGCTATTTTGTTTGCTGTTTTTTCTGTCCAGCTTGTCTATTTGTTTTTTCCTGCTTGCTGGAAGCTCTGGGACGCAGAGGGTGTACCTCCGTGCCGTTAGTTCGGTACGGAGGGTCTTTTTGCCCCCTTTGCGTGGTTTTTGTAGGGTTTTGTGTTGACCGCAAAGTTACCTTTCCTATCCTCGCTCTGTTCAGCAAGTCGGGCCTCACTTTGCTAAATCTATTTCATCTCTACGTTTGTCTTTTCATCTTAACTCACAGTCATTATATGTGGGGGCTGCCTTTTCCTTTGGGGTATTTCTCTGAGGCAAGGTAGGCTTATTTTCTATCTTCAGGCTAGCTAGTTTCTCAGGCTGTGCCGAGTTGCATAGGAAGCGTTAGGCGCAATCCACGGCTGCCTCTAGTGTTGTTGGAGAGGATTAGGGATTGCGGTCAGCAGAGTTCCCACGTCTCAGAGCTCGTTCTATGTTTTTGGGTTATTGTCAGGTCACTGTATGTGCTCTGACCTCTATGTCCATTGTGGTACTGAATTATCTTATCATAACAGTGAGCGGTCACTGTTACCGCTCATTACAGTAATGAATATGTGCCTCCACCCCTATGGGAGGTGGAGCCGCATATTCATTATTGTAATGAGCGGTACCATGTGACCGCTCACTACAGGAAGAAGCTGCAGCTCCGGGGAAGCAGGGACCTGCAGGGACCACGTCAGGAGCATGTTAGTATAATTAAACAGTCTCCGCTCTCCCTCCCCTACCAACCCTTGGGTATGACTCGAGTATAAGCCGAGAGGGGGACTTTCAGCCCCAAAAAGTGGGTATTCATTTTGGAGATTATACTGTTATCATTGGAAGGTTTCTTAAATAAAATTCGATGTATACTCTAACGGGTGATGTCTTTTATTAGACTGACTGTCATTTGCACCGACCATTTAGGAAAATCCGAGAAAAATGTCATTTGCATAATAATTTGGAACATGGTGTATAACTACTATAATACTGCCCCTATGTACAAGAATATAACTACTATAATACTGCTCCTATGTACAAGAATATAACTACTATAATGCTGCTCCCTATGTACAAGAATATAACTACTATAGTACTGCCCCTATGTACAAGAATATCTATAATATAATGCTGGGAGCGTCACTCTGTTCGAAGCCTTTATAGACTGCGCAGGCGCAAGCGCCGGCGCAGTCTGGCCCCCACAGAGTGACGCTCCCAGGAGATCGCGGTATGCGTAAACACTGAACGCATACCGCGATCTCCACCGGAGAGTCAGGGACCGCCAGGAGGGTAAGTATATTCACCTTTCCCCGTTCCAGCGCTGCGTGCGGCTCCGTCTCCCGGCTCCTCTGCTGTGACAGTTCAGAGGGCGCGATGACGCGCTTAATGCGCCGCCCTCTGACTTACCAGTCACAGGCAGAGGAGCCAGAGTGTGTCTTCAAGAAAATGGCGCCGGAAAGCGCGGACTGCGCAGGCGCCGATTCCTGCTGCCGGAATCGGTGCCTGCGCAGTCCGCGCTTTCCGGCGCCATTTTCTTGAAGACACACTCCAGCTCCACTGCAGGTGTGTCTTCAAGAAAATGGCACCGGAAAGCGCGGACTGCGCAGGCACCGATTCCTGCTGCCGGAATCGGCGCCTGCGCAGTCCGCGCTTTCCGACGCCATTTTCTTGAAGACTCACCTGCAGTGGAGCCGGACGATAGGTGAGTATGGTTTTTTTTTTTTTTTTATATGGCAGCAGCATACGGGGGCATACAAACTGGAGCGTCTTATGGGGGGCATATCATACAATGGTGGCGCAGGATGGGAGCAGCATATGACAGAACGGGGGCAGGATGGCAGCAGCACATGACAGAACGGGCGCAGGATGGCAGCAGCACATGACAGAACGGGCGCAGGATGGCAGCAGCACATGACAGAACGGGCCCAGGATGGCAGCAGCACATGACAGAACAGGCGCAGGATGGCAGCAGCACATGACAGAACGGGCGCAGGATGGGAGCAGCACATGACAGAACAGGGCAGCAGGATGGGAGCAGCACATGACAGAACGGGCGCAGGATGGCAGCAGCACATGACAGAACGGGCGCAGGATGGGAGCAGCACATGACTGAATGGGCGCAGGATGGGAGCAACACATGACAGAACGGGGGCGCAGGATGGGAGCAGCACATGACAGAACGGGGGCGCAGGATGGGAGCAGCACATGACAGGATGGGAGCAGCAAATGACAGAATGGAGGCGCAGGATGGGAGCAGCACATGACAGAACGGGGGCGCAGGATGGGAGCAGCACATGACAGAACGGGGGCGCAGGATGGGAGCAGCACATGACAGGATGGGGATGCAGGATGGAGCAGCACATGACAGAATGGGGGCGCAGGATGGAGCAGCACATGACAGAATGGGGGCGCAGGATGGAGCAGCACATGACAGGATGGGGACGCAGGATGGAGCAGCACATGACAGGATGGGGACGCAGGATGGAGCAGCACATGACAGGATGGGGACGCAGGATGGAGCAGCACATACCAGGATGGAGACCATATACCAATATAAATGCTCGCCACCCGGGCGTAGAACGGGTTCAATAGCTAGTAAGTACTATAATGCTGCTCCCTATGTACAAGAATATAACTACTATAATGCTGCTTCCTATGTACAATATAACTACTATAATACTGCCCCTATGTACAAGACTATAACTACTTTAATACTGCCCGCTATGTACAAGAATATAGCTACTATAATACTGCTGCTATCTACAAGAATATAACTACTATAATACTGCCCCTATGTACAAGAATATAACTACTATAATACTGCCTCCTAGCTGTGAGGTTGTGTATTTGTAGCTCTTCTGATGTCTGGAGCAAGCCCAGGGAGGGGCCACCCTGGACGGGGAAGCTCCCTAGGCAAGGCCCAGGCTTCCCGGCCTACACTGGGACCAGTCTCCCAGACTTCTCTGAATGGGAATAGTAATCCCAAAGCCACTGTCAGACCAGTGAATGCAGCGAGCCAAAGCTGCAGCAGTTCTGTAAAGGAGGAAAAACCTGCAAGTAAAGTTTTGGGAGGAAAATCTGCTCTAAGCCCAGCAAAGAAGCCAGAAGTGAAAGTGTCGGTGAGTGATGTTACACAGCACAATATGAAGTCCTGTAACTCCCCAGTCAGTAAGCAGCCCCTGTCTGGTGCACAGGTGAGATCAGCCTCAGCTGTACAGATCACCTCTCCTGCTCCCAGAGATGGAAGTCTTTGGAAACACAAACAATCCAGGAGAACTTACAGCAGCATGGCAGTGTGGCGCTGTCAGGACGCACCCGGTCATAGTCAGGTGGCAGCGATAAACCTGCTGCGGAGCCGGCATCCAGCCCAAGAGCCACAAAGCCATCTGTGGTGGAACCGCACAAGACTGTGTTCAAAACCCCTGCACCCGTGGTCAAGACAAAACCTGTGCAGCCGGCGCGTGCACCCAAGCTGCAGCTAGTGGACGAGATACCGGGACTTGTCAGGAAACTGGGTTAATTACAGCAACAACAAAAAAGCTCTGTAAATGGAAATACACTTCATCTATAGCCTAAAGGTCACTAATCCTGCCTGTAATGATGTGTATGACCTGAGACTGAACACTCATTGGGTACAGCTGGCAAGTGTTGTGCAGGACATTGAATCTGTGCTGGAGGGCATGGGGCCTCTGGCTGAGACCTACAGGAACCAGGAGCGGTTCACCTCCCAAAAGCAGGACTGTGCTGTAGAGACCGGGACCCCCCAGCAGCGGACACGGCCAGTGTTACAGGCTGCCCGCTTCTGCTTCCAGGAGGGAAAAAAACTGCAGCAGTAAGCAGCTGAGTGTGAACAGGAGCATGCACTTCAGACTGCAGCAGAGGCACCACAGGTCCCAGAGTGCCCCATGCAGGAGCAGGACTGCATATGTGAGACTGTTTGTGCAGAGGCAGTCGAGTGTGAACAATATCATACACTTCAGACTCCAGCAGAGGCACCACAGGTCCCAGAATGTCCTACGCAGGAGCAGGACAGTATATGTGAGACTGTGCTGATGAGGCTGATACTGAGGCACAGACTGGGGCTGGTGATGTTGTGCCCATGGGGTCGGGGGTTGGAGGGGTTTCACATTCTGTCATGGATGTGGCACTGTCTGATGATAATGATGCTGCTAATGATAATGTGCATGATATGTGCGACTATTCCCCTTTACCATCTAGTCCACAAGGTGTGACAGCCCCCCTGCTGCAGACCCTCTCCCTGTCAGTCGGCCCAGTGTGACCCGGCAGGTGCCCCCCAGGAATGCCTGGAGCCATGGCACCCCATTCGTCCCTTCCAGCACCAGGTATACCAGCCAGACATTTAAACGTATTAATGTGGTGCGGTTTAAATACATAGGTGCCAGGGAGGATCTGCCACAACGCAGGTATGTGGTGAGAGAGCTGTTATGCGGCCAGATGGGGTTTGCAGTAAATGAGATATTGGCGGTGTCTAATCTTCAGGACAGGCAGGGCTACGAGGTCGGCTTCAAGCTCATGTCTGACCTGGACAGGTTCTGGGCCAATTACCCCAGGTTCAGAGACGCTGAAGGCTGGAATAAGTTTATATTAGTTCCTATCTCCAGGCCGGACACTGTCACAGTGAATATCACCTTCTGGAATGAGGCCGTTCCCCCACAGGACATCGAGGTGTGGCTCCGGAGACATTGTGACCTCGTCTCTGGACTCACCAAGGTCAGAGATGAGGATGGTATCTGGACGATGGGGTGGAAAGCTGTGGTGAAGCTGCGGCAATGTAATAACATTACTGCCCATTTACCCAACTCCTTCATTGGGAGGGAGAAGGGAAGATGTTATTACCCCGGGCAGCCCAGAAAGTGTTTCAAATGTGGTGGGAAAGGTCATCTGGCTAACACCTGTACTGTGGTGAAGTGCAGCTTGTGTGGGGATATCGGCCATGTCGCTGTGGATTGCCGGGATGCTAGGTGTAACCTCTGCGGTAAGATGGGCCACCCTCACAGGGACTGTCCAGACGCCTGGCATAATATCTGCAGAGTCTTCCCTGATGAGGCTGTACTGGCAGGGGCAGAGGCTCAGGAGGATGAGGATGTGGTGGCAGGGGCGCATGAGGGGGAGGATTTAATGTCAGGAGAGATGGTGGCCAGCCCAGATGCCCACCAGGAATCCACTCATATAACATCAGAGAAGCAGGGTATAGAGGGTGCAGAGGGGAACTTGGAGGTCGCTCCTCAGGTCCAGCAGCCTCAGGGAGCCCCCCTTCAGCATCACTGTCTATATCTGATGACTGGAGCGTTAATCACAATAAAAGGAAGAAAAAAAAACACGTCCTCCCGTAAACCTGAGGCAGAATATGACACCGGTCAGAGTGCTACTAAGAAGGTTCAGAATTCTGCAGGAGTGATGGTTGTGTCCAACAAGTATGGAGTTTTATCTGATGATTAACAAGGACTGACATAGCGGATATCCTTATAACATCTAAAATTGCATTACGCAATAAGAGTCACTCCTAATGGGAACATGATACCTATATAGAAGAGAGGAGCTCAAGACTCCTATAACTACACAGGGCCAACCACAAATCTGATTAAGTATAATTTTTATTTAATTCAACATAGACACAAAATTCAAAAAAAGAGACACAAAGGCCCAATCTATATACAAATAAATTCAATGGACGAGTGTCTGGAAGGGAATAAAAGAGCAATGAACAGTATGCACAATGGCTGCAAGGAATCACCACTGAGGAATGGGTCAGGAAAAGGATTATACCGCTAGCATGTTGGCCCTGTACCCATAGCAGTAAACCGCAAGGCCAGAAATCAACTAAGTAGAAAATGTATTTAAGATCTGGTACAAAAACCTGGATCTATATAAACATCTGGCCACTCATAAGTAAATAGAATAGTACTCATACCATCCCAAAGAAAGTGCTCATGCTAAAGTGCAATTGTGCAGGGCAGCAGCGGTTAGGGACAAAACTTACCTATGTCAAGGGGTGATAACGCAGTCACTATGCATACAACATGCCCCATGTTGCATGCCTCCATCCATGAGAGTGTCCTCGTTGATTCTGCTGTCTAAAGGTAAAGAGCCGAGCGACATCAAGAACTGGAGGCCGATTGCCCTCTTGAATGTGGACAGAAAGATTCTAGCAAAGATCCTATTTTCAAGATTAATCTGTTTTGTCCCCGTCACTGTTGGTAGGCTCTCAGTTTGGCACAGTAAAAGGGCGGAACATCTCTGGAGCAGTCATCTCGATACGGGAGATGTTTGAGAGATGTAAAGCTCTGCGGTGTGGGAAATATGTTGCTAGTCTGGACCAGGCTAAAGCCTTTGACAGGGTTGATCATAACTATCTGTGGGCCACTTTGTCAAAGTACGGTATTCCGGGGCAATTTGTGGATTGGCTGAAGACATTGTACAGAGAGGCGGTGAGCTTTCCTCTGATTAATGGATGGCAGGGTGACACTTTTGGAGTTGGGGCGGGGGTGAGAAAGGGTTGCCCACTGAGTCAGCTCCTGTATGTTTTTGCCCTAGACCCGTTTCTGAGGTCACTGCAGGAGTGGGATTTTGAGGGGGTGCCGTTCCCCCTTTGCCTGCCTCTGAATGTTGTTGCCTATGCGGATGATGTGACGTTGGTGATCACTAATCCTTGAGAGGTGCAGATGTTAACTGTGTCCATCAGAAGTTACTCAGGGGCTTTCGGGTTTCTGGTCAACGTTAAGAAGAGTCAAGCTCTGTGGACATTAGATACTGATCCCAGCTTTAATCTGCCGCACTTTTCTAAAGCCTCCACCCATATTAAGATCCTAGAGGTTAAATTTGGGAGGGATGATAATGCCACACTAAATTGGGAGGAGAAATTGGAAACCGGAAATGCAAAGGTTCAGCGCTGGAAGAACTGGAGGCTGACCTACAGAGAAACGGTCGCAATGTTGAAGACTTACCTGGTCCCTGTTTTCTTGTATGTCTCTGTCATTTTCTTTTTGCCAGAATCTTTCTCAGCGAGGCTCTTCAGCCTGTTCTTCCAGCTCTTGTGGGGGAATAGGTTGAACCTAATAAAGAGGGGAATAACGCACCTACGGTGGAGAGAGGGTGGGCTGGATATGTTGAATCCAAGGGTTTTCTTTGACTCCTTGTTTCTAAAGGTAAATTTTGGGAACGTGGACTCAAACAGTAGCTCCCTGTGGGTAAATAGTATCAGGTACTGGATATTGCCTTTTGCAGAATCTTGGGTGCGAGGCAGCAGTCTCAAGAGGAGGAGATGGACAGGTGACCACCTCCCCTAATATCTGGACTATGGTCTGAAGTGTGTTAGAAGGTGGGGACTGGAGAAGTCTTACATTGAGAGCAGTACGAGAAGAGACCTGTATGCTCATGGATGTAGCACTTTCTTTTACTCTCCACTGGCCCTGAGAGTTTGTGTCACCACCACCCTGCAGGAAAGCCTTAGGTTCCTAAACGGGAAACGACTTCCTCCTAAACTGTTTGATGTCACTTGGCTTTCACTGCATAGTCGGCTTTGTCAGGGGGAACCTGAAACATCTGAGTGTCTCTGATCGGAATTGTCCCCTTGGTTGTCAGCAGGAGGAGAATATGGAGCACTTTATATGTGATTGCTGGGGAGGGAGGAAGATCTGGGAGGAAGTGTCAGCTAATCTAAAAATCCCCAGACTGAGGACCCTAAAGTATCCTGACATAATCTATGGTGTCCCCTCCACTGTTAGTAACATCGACAGAGAGAACAAGAATATAACTACTATAATACTGCTCCTATGTACAAGAATATAACTACTATAATACTGCTCCTATGTACAAGGATATATCTCCTATAATACTACCACTATATGCCTGGTTATACAGTAAGATGAGCTGTAACTATAATTGTTCTGCTTATCTCAAAATTTTTAAAACACAGTGGGGAACAAGCATTGTGATTAGGTGTACAGTGGGTTGAGTTTTCGTGCGATCTCTTGATATTCGGCAGTGTAGACGTGCAGGAGGGGGAGCTGGGATGACTTATGTTGCTGTTCCTTTCCATGTTCCCCTGTTCTTGCTCCTTGTGATATAGACTGGACGATTTTTAGGAAATATATTTCTTCTAGATCTGGATATTAATGTTCAGCTCCGGCGTCTGTTCTGGGAATGACTCCTCTCTCCATAAAGAAGCATTTGAATTTTAATGACATTAAAACAGAAAGATGGCGGATCTCTCCTGACTCCGACTGTCACGCTGCAATTATAGCAGATCGCATCTCTTCGTGCTCCACGTATGAACCGAGGATTGAAAGTGGCACAAAAACCAAGGAAAGTTTTTGATCTTAATTTCTTTGCTCCTTAAATTTGTTTTCATCATTTTTTCTAAAAGTAAAAATCACGATTGTAAAACAAAAAGGAATAATCTGATTTTGAGCTTGTGTCCAAACCCAGCAGATACTGCCTGTTACATGGCTGCATCTAAGCTAATTATGTGTACGCACACCTTTAGCTTAATTTTTTTGCTGTAACTCTCATTCCTACATCAGAAAATGCCCCAAACCCACTAAAAGGGCCTCAATACTGTGTATAAATAACAGGATGCATCTGCTGAGCTGTGTATCTAATCCTATCCTGTGTGATACTGTCTGCTGAGCCGTGTATCTAATCCTGTCCTGTATGATACTGTCTGCTGAGCCGTGTATCTAATCCTATCCTGTATGATACTGTCTGCTGAACTGTGCATCTAACCCTATCCTGTGTGATACTTTCTGCTGAGCCGTGTATCTAATCCTATCCTGTGTGATACTGTCTGCTGAGCTGTGTATCTAATCCTATCCTGTGTGATACTGTCTGCTGAGCTGTGTATCTAATCCTATCCTGTATGATACTGTCTGCTGAACTATGCATCTAATCCTATCCTGTGTGATACTGTCTGCTGAGCTGTGTATCTAATCCTATCCTGTATGGTACTGTCTGCTGAACTGTGCATCTAACCCTATCCTGTGTGATACTGTCTGCTGAGCTGTGTATCTAATCCAATCCTGTGTGATACTGTCTGCTGAGCTGTGTATCTAATCCTATCCTGTATGATACTGTCTGCTGAACTGTGCATCTAACCCTATCCTGTGTGATACTGTCTGCTGAGCTGTGTATCTAATCCTATCCTGTGTGATACTGTCTGCTGAGCCGTGTATCTAATCCTATCCTGTGTGATACTGTCTGCTGAGCTGTGTATCTAATCCTATCCTGTATGGTACTGTCTGCTGAACTGTGCATCTAACCCTATCCTGTGTGATACTGTCTGCTGAGCTGTGTATCTAATCCTATCCTGTGTGATACTGTCTGCTGAGCTGTGTATCTAATCCTATCCTGTGTGATACTGTCTGCTGAACTGTGCATCTAACCCTATCCGGTGTGATACTGTCTGCTGAGCTGTGTATCTAATCCTATCCTGTGTGATACTGTCTGCTGAGCTGTGTATCTAATCCTATCCTGTGTTATACTGTCTGCTGAGCTGTGTATCTAATCCTATCCTGTATGATACTGTCTGCTGAACTGTGCATCTAACCCTATCCTGTGTGATACTGTCTGCTGAGCTGTGTATCTAATCCTATCCTGTGTGATACTGTCTGCTGAGCTGTGTATCTAATCCTATCCTGTATGATACTGTCTGCTGAACTGTGCATCTAACCCTATCCTGTGTGATACTGTCTGCTGAGCTGTGTATCTAATCCTATCCTGTATGTTACTGTCTGCTGAACTGTGCATCTAATCCTATCCTGTGTGATACTGTCTGCTCAGCCTTGTATCTAATCCTATCCTGTATGATACTGACTGCTGAGCCGTGTATCTAATCCTATCCTGAGCTGTGTATCTAATCTTATCCTGTGTGATACTGTCTGCTGAGCCTTGTATCTAATCCTATCCTGTATGATACTGACTGCTGAGCCGTGTATCTAAGCCTATCCTGTGTGATACTGTCTGCTGAACTGTGTATCTAATCCTATCCTGTGTGATACTGTCTGCTGAGCCGTGTATCTAATCTTATCCTGTGTGATACTGTCTGCTGAGCCGTGTATCTAAGCCTATCCTGTATGATACTGACTGCTGAGCCGTGTATCTAATCTTATCCTGTGTGATACTGTCTACTGAGCCGTGTATCTAATCTTATCCTGTGTGACACTGTCTGCTGAGCCGTGTATCCAGGGTCGGACTGGCCCACCGGTGAAATGTCCAGTGGGCCCCGACCCAGAGAGGAGGAAGAAAAAAAAAAAAAAAGACGCGGGCCCTTTAAATCTTCGGGCGGCACCGAACGCCGCCATGACCAGGGACCCCCCCCCCGGTGCCAGCGCTGGCATTGGGCCCCCCTTACTCACCTCTCCTGGTTCCTGCAGCAGCTGCAGCATCTTCAGCGCCCTCTGACTCTGCAACGTCTCAGGGCAGAGGGTGCGATGACGTCATCACTGCGCACTCAGCCTCTCTGTCCTGAGCGTTGCAGAGCCGGAGAGACGCTGAGTGCACCGGACCTGCGCTGGGAACGGGAGAGGTGAGGATTTTACTTTTTTTTTTTTCTTTATGTCTGACTCTGTCTGTCTGGGGGCAATGCTGGAGACCCTGGGGCAGATTGCTGGACACTGGGGCAGATTGCTGGACACACTTGGGCAATGCTGGAGACCCTGGGGCAGATTGCTGGACACACTGGGGCAATGCTGGAGACCCTGGGGCAGATTGCTGGACACACTGGGGCAATGCTGGACACACTGGGGCAATGCTGGAGACCCTGGGGCAGATTGCTGGACACAATGCGGGCAATGCTGGACACACTGGGGCAATGCTGGAGACCCTGGGGCAGGTTGCTCGACACACTGGGGCAATGCTAGACACTGGGGCAGATTGCTGGACATACTGGGGCAGATTGCTGGACACACTGGGGGTAATATGCTGGACATACTGGGGCCGATTGTTGGACACACTGGGGGTAATATGCTGGACATACTAGGGCAGATTGCTGGACACACTGGGGGTAATATGCTGGACATTCTGGGGCAGATTGCTGGACACACTGGGGCAGATTGCTGGACAACCTGGGGGTAATATGCTGGACACACGGGGTAATATGCTGGACACACTGGGGCAGATTGCTGGACACACTGGGGCAGATTGCCGGACACACTGGGGCAGATTGCTGTACACACTGTCTGGGGCAATACTGGACACACTGGGGCAATATGCTTGACATACTGGGGCAGATTGCTGGACACACTGTCTGGGGAAATGCTGGACACACTGGGGCAGATTGCTGGACACTGGGGCAATATGCTGGACATACTGGGGCAGGTTGCTGGACACACTGGGGGTAATATGCTGGACACACTAGGGGTAATATGCTGGACATACTGGGGCAGATTGCTGGACACACTGGGGGTAATATGCTGGACATACTGGGGCAGATTGCTGGGCACACTGGGGGTAATATGCTGGACACACTGGGGCAGATTGCTGGACACACTGGGGGTAATATGCTGGACACACTGGGGGTAATATGCTGGACACACTGGGGCAGATTGCTGGACACACTGGGGCAGATTGCTGGACACACTGGGGCAGATTGCTGGACACACTGGGGCAGATTGCCGGACACACTGGGGCAGATTTCTGCACACACTGTCTGGGGGCAATACTGGACACACTGGGGCAATATGCTTGACATACTGGGGCAGATTGCTGGACACACTGTCTGGGTAAATTCTGGACACACTGGGGCAGATTGCTGGACACTGGGGCAATATGCTGGACATACTGGGGCAGGTTGCTGGACACACTGGGGATAATATGCTGGACACACTAGGGGTAATATGCTGGACACACTGGGGCAGATTGCTGGACACACTGGGGGCAGGACTGGAGGCATGGGCAGAATGTAGATACGGGGCATGATTGGAGACATGGGGCAGAATGAAAGACATGGGGCAGGATTGGATCATGGGGCAGGATGGATACGATGGAGACTGATGGGGCAGGATGGGGAGATGATATGGGGTAGAATGGGGGGCGGTCCTGTTACTGTGCAGAGTGACACTATATCGCCTTTTTTTCTTCATGTGGTGTAATGTAGAAGTTGTGAAAAATTAAGTAATGTTTTCTGCAAGCGGAGCTTGAGATAACTGTGTTATTTCCTGCAGAATCGAGTCCTGGCTGGAAGAAATGATGGCGGTCTGTGCTGGATGAAAGATGAAGGACTTCACCTAGAGACGTCACTGGTGAGTCAGTGTTACCTATACACTGACACTATACACTGTATACTATATACAGCGGTCCTGTGTACAATGTCACCAGTGATCACTGTATTACCTATACATTATATACAGAGCCCCTGTGTATAATACCAACAGTGATCTCTGTATTACCTCTACACAGACACTGCATACTAAGTACAGATCTCCTGTGAATTCTGGCACTTATGGTGATAGTATTGTGTTTTGTTTTTTTTATTACAGATCAGTATTGTAGTATTCAGTCACTATGTGGTGGTAATATGTGGTCTGGAAATGGTGTTGTGGTATTTGTCCCTTGTATGTGCTATTTGGTCACCAAGTGGTGGTAATATGTGATCTGGTCATGGTGTGGTGGTATTTGTCCCTTGTATGTAGTATTATTCGGTCACTATGTGGTCTGGTCATGGTGTGGTGGTATTTCTTCCTGTATGTGATATTATTGGTCTTGGTATAGTTGATTGTGTTGTGTATGGTGGTCATTTGTTCTCTTTAATGGAAATAAAGAATCTTCTCCTAATTAATATCAGAGTTTTAATGCTTTGTACACAGCGGCGGAGATGCACTTACAGGGGGTTTCCTGTGGAAAAAAGTAATCACCTCTCCACAGGATAAGTGATAACGTATTGATTGGTGGGGGTCTGACTGCTTGGACCCATTCAGCAAAATGTGGAACTTTTTATCCCCATTAGACTGGAGTGGCATGTCCGACTAGATCACTGATCCATTCATTCACTCTGTGGCTGCACTTGTTTTTTTCTGGAAGCCCCAAAGAGAATGAATGGAGCTGTGGTCAGACATCCCACCTGCCGCTGCATTTTAAAATAGTGATAAAAGTGTCCTGTCAGGGATAAAACTTCCATTCTTCCGATCGGTGCAGTTTCTAATGGTCGTAATGGTCGGATCTAAGCGATCACCTATCCTGTGGAGCCCATGGGTCAGTGATAACTTGTTTTAACCAAGAACCCCATTAATGAAAACTACCGTAATTGTACATCCCAGTTATTGGGGCACACGGTAGATGTGCAGCAGCAGCCGGTGTTTTACAGCCGATGCTCCACTATAAAGACAGAAATTTGTATATAGCTGTAGGGTGGGCCCCTAGAGTCCATTCCTCTGGTGGGCCCCAGACACCCCAGTCCCACCCTGCGTGTATCTAATCCCATCCTGTGTGATACTGTCTGCTGAGCCGTGTATCTAATCTTATCCTGTGTGATACTGTCTGCTGAGCCGTGTATCTAATCCTCTCCTGTGTGATGTCTGCTGAGCTGTGTATCTAATCCTCTCCTGTGTGATACTGTCTGCTGAGCCGTGTATCTAATCCTATCCTGTGCGATACAGTCTGCTGAGCCATGTATCTAATACTAATACTTTCTTCCTGATTTCCCGCGTGCTCCCAGTATGTATCTCGGACTCCTGTTGCGCCGGCGCTGTCTGTGACCTTCATGATTTGCGCAGTATGTGTAATTAGCGGCTTTATGCCATCTATACAGTAACGATCATCGCCGCCGTTCCTGGCAGATATCGCCACTACATTTCTACTTTATTACCCATCTTTCAGGTGTTTAATGTAGAAATCAGTAAAACTCTAAAACGTTTCATGGGTCAAAAAAAAGCAAGAAGCCCAAACTCCTAAAAACAAAATAAAAAAGTATATTGCAAGCCCTAAATAGCGGCAGCAGCGGCACGCGTCAAAGTGGATTTTTAGGAGCAGCCAATTGAGAAGTAGTCATGCAGCAAGGAGCCCGGAATTGGTTTTGGTTTAAGATAGCGATCAATAAAATTTAGAAATAAAAAAAAGACAAGAGGAAAATGAGCAGAAAAACCCTCCAAGCGGAAACATTTTAAGAAAAGCCGAGTGCGGGACTGAGGAAGAAGACTCAGGTGGGAAATGCAGCTGTGCACTGCTCAGCGAAGTCTCCAGGGTGCCCCCTATTGGTAAATGGATAATATGGGCTACCAGGAAGTCACTTACCCTTCTCCTACAACACACTGACAGTGCAAAGAGCACCAGTATAGTGCAAATAGAGCACATAAACAATGCATACAGAGCACCTATAAAATAGACAGAGCACTCACACAATGCACAGAGCAACCACACAATACATACAGAGCACCCACACAATACATACAGAGCACCCGCACCGTACATACAGAGCACCCGCCATAGTACATACAGAGCACCCACTCAATACATACAGAGCGCCCACACAATACCTACAGAGCGCCTACACAGTGCATACAGAGAACCCACATAGTACATACAGAGTGCCCACATAATACATACAGAGTGCCCGCACAGTACATACAGAGCGACTGCACAGTACATACAGAGCACCCGCACAATGCATACAGACCGCCCACACAATACCTACAGAGCGCCCACACAAGACATACAGAGCACCCACACAATACCTACAGAGCACCCACACAATACCTACAGTGTGCTCACACAGTACATACAGAGCGTCCACATAATACATACAGAGCGTACACACAAGACATACAGAGCACCCACACAATGCACAGATCACCCACCAATGCATACAGAGCACCCACACAATACATACAGAGCGCCCACACAGTACATACAGAGAATCCACACAGTACATACAGAGCGCCCGCATAGTACATACAGAGAGCCCGCACAGTACCTACAGAGCACCTGCACAATACATACAGAGCGCCCACACCGTACATACAGAGTGCCCATATAATACATAAAGAACACCCACACACTACACACAGAGCACCCACACAATGCATACAGAGCGCCCACATAGTACATACAGAGTGCCCGCACAATACATAGAGTGCCCACACAGTGCATACAGAGCACCCACACAGTGCATACAGAGCACCCGCACAGTACATACAGAGCGCCCGCACAGTACATACAGAGCGCCCGCACAGTACATACAGAGCGCCCGCACAGTACATACAGAGCGCCCGCACAATACATACAGAGCGCAGCACAGTACATACAGAGCACCCACACAGTACATATAGAGCGCCCGCATAGTACATACAGAGCACCCACTCAATACATACAGAGCGCCCACACAATACCTACAGAGCGCCCACACAGTACATTCAAAGTGCCCAAATAATACATAAAGAGCACCCACACAGTACACACAGAGCACCCACACAATGCATACAGAGCGCCCACATAGTACATACAGAGCGCCCGTACAATACATACAGAGCACCCACATAGTACATACAGAGCGCCCGCACAGTACATACAGAGCGCCCGCACAGTACATACAGAGCGCCCGCACAGTACATACAGAGCGCCCGCACAGTACATACAGAGCGCCCGCACAGTACATACAGAGCGCCCGCACAGTACATATAGATTGCCCGCATAGTACATACAGAGCGCCCACACAGTACATATAGAGTGCCCACTCAATACATACAGAGCGCCCACACAATACCTACAGAGCGCCCACACAGTACATATAGATTAACCACATAATACATACAGAGCGCCCGCACAGTACATATAGAGCGCCCGCACAGTACATACAGAGCGCCCGCACAGTACATACAGAGCGCCCGCACAATATATACAGAGCACCCACACAGTGCATACTGAGTGCCCACACAGTACATAGAGTGCCCGCACAGTACATACAGAGCGCCCGCACAGTACATACAGAGCACCCGCACAGTAAATATAGATTGCCCGCATAGTACATACAGAGCGCCCACACAGTACATATAGAGTGCCCACTCAATACATACAGAGCGCCCACACAATACCTACAGAGCGCCCACACAGTACATATAGAGTAACCACATAATACATACAGAGCGCCCGCACAGTACATATAGAGCGCCCGCACAGCCCATACAGAGTGCCCGCATAGTACATACAGAGCCCACCACATAATGCACGTGCAGTGCATCTGACATGACGTGTGCTGCACTGTATGTGATGGCATGTGGACGTGATGAGGTCCAGTGAACGTCAGAAGACCAACCCGAAGACAGTGAGGACCGGGCCTGGACGTGCAAAGGACAAACATGTGAACATGGTCATTAATTATTTTTATCCCTTTCCCTCCTGTTTGTGATTCATGGTCTGGAGAAACCTCTGAGTGTAATAAATGTCTTCTCAATAATCGACAATTTTATAATTGGACTAAATTAAATTTGCCCGAAACGATCTTCAGGAGATCCGCTCATCTCTTTTAAGGACCTGTGATGGTTGGGGACCTGGGGCATATTTTGCATTTGGGCCCAAAGCTTCAAATTATGCCCCTACAGGTGAACAATCAGTGGCACGCATACATATTAACCAACGTAGCCCCTTGGGCTCTAGGTCTGCACTCCTATGGTCAGTGCTTAAGATGTGGCCCCTCATATTCTGTGGGTTAGGACCCTCGGACTCTTTCCCTATGGTCGCTCAATGGTTCCTTTTGCTTCAATTATCTAATGGCGTCTGACAATTTGGATTCCGTTGTCTCGTCTGGTTACGCTGACGTCTCCGCAGTGGCAGCGCCTTCTCCTTTGATGTGCAGGCGGCCACTCAGGATTAGGGCGCAGGACAGATTATCACAGGTCTGGCTGCCGTGTTTCCAAACACAACTAACAATTCACATCTCGCTTGTTAGATCACACAGCGCCACTGGGCCGGAACGGACTGGAAGCAGCGTGACTGCGGGACGTGTGAAGACACTTTGTTTCCTGCAACAGAGACCACAAAAAGCCCCCAAAATCCCAGACCCAATATCCGGTTACCCAGAGGTCACCGCACCTCTGTCTGCATCTGGGAAAGCTGGGTGTAAACCAACACGGTCATCATTACAGAGAGGCTGCACCCATGATGTCTACAAGGGGGTGTCACAGAGAGACCCCCGCTATATAAGCGCTGTGATGTCTCCATTATAGTGTATATAAAGTGCTGTGCAAAAGATTTAGCCTGATGTGAAAATATTTCTGCGGAGTAAGAAGATTTCATAGAAAGAAGAATCATTAGTGTATTTCTCATCAAATACCAAAATGCAAAGTGCGTGAGCGAAAGAGAAATGTAAAACCCACCCATCACCTCGATAATCCGTATCTGGTGAACGCCCGTCACCTCCATCATCAGTATCTTGTGACTGCCCATCTCCTTCATCATCAGTATCTGGTGACCACCCATCACCTCCATAATCCGTATCTGGTGAACGCCCGTCACCTCCATCATCAGTATCTTGTGACTGCCCATCTCCTTCATCATCAGTATCTGGTGGCCACCCATCACCTCCATCATCAGTATATGGTGACCGCCGTCACCTCCTTCTTCAGTATCTGATGACCGCCCATGGCCTCATCTTCAGTATCTGGTGACCGCCCATCCCCACTATCAGTAGCTCGTGATCGCCCTTCACCTCCATCAGTATCTGGTGAGTGCCCGTCACCTCCATCATCAATATCTGGTGACTAGCTGTTGTATCCATCATCTGTATCTAGTGACTGCCCTTCACCTCCATCATCAATATCTGGTGACAGCCCATCAACAGTATCTGGTGACCACCCAGCGCCTCCATCATCAATATCTGGTGACCACACGTCGCCTCCATCATCAGTATCTGGTGACCGCCCGTTGCCTCCATCATTCGTATCTGGTGACTGCCCATCGCCTCCATCATCAGTATCTCATGATCGCCCCTTCACCTCCATCAGTATCTGGTGACCACCTGTCACCTCCATCATCCATATCTGGTGACCACCTGTAACCTCCATCATCAGTATCTGGAGACTGCCCGTCACCTCCATCTTCAGTATCTGGTGACTGCCCGTCTCCTCCATCTTCATTATCTGGTGACTGCCCATCGCCTCCATCTTCAGTATCTGGTGACCACCCATCCCCTCTATCATCAGTAGCTTGTGATCGCCCTTTGCCTCCATCAGTATCTGGTGAGCGCCCGTCACCTCCATCATCAATATCTGGTGACTAGCTGTTGTATCCATCATTAGTATTTGGTGACTACCCGTCGCCTCCATCATTAGTATCTTGTAACTGCCCATTGCCTCCATCATCTCTATCTGGTGACTGCTCTTCGCCTCCATCATCAATATCTGGTGATCGCCCGTCAACTCCATCATCAGTATCTGGTGACCACCCGGCGGGGGGGCTCCATCATCACTGTCTGCTGACCACCTGGCACCTCCATCATCAGTATGTAGTGAGCGCCCGTTGCCTCCATCATTAGTATTTGGTGACTGCCCATCGCCTCCATCATCAGTATCTCATGATCGCCCTTCGCCTCCATCAGTATTTGGTGACCGCCTGTCACCTCCATCATCAGTATCTGGAGACCGCCCGTCACATCCATCTTCAGTATCTGGTGACCGCCCGTCACCTCCATCACTTCTCACTTGTACGCAGGTTATGGAGGATTTCGGCAGGAACTTGTACCAAACATCTTGGAGACCTGACCCCAGATCTTCTGTATATGAAGCTTGTGCGGATTCTTCTGTCTCTTCATGTGATCCCAGGACAGACGGGATGATGTGAGATGAGGTCTCCGGGTCCGGATCATCACCTCCAGGACTCCTCTTTCTTTATGATATTGAATGGATGTTGGGGGTTGTTGTCCGGTAGCAGAATACATTTGGAGCCAATTGGATGTCTCTTGCTGGGATTACATGATGGCTCAGTATCTGCAGAGCTGTAGATCCTGCACAGTGTGACTACATCACTCCAGTGTATATAGATCCTATAAGAAGTATTGGTGATCACACACTGGTGCATGACACAGGACCGCTCCGGGTGACACTACAAGTCACAGTATCTCCTCTGAAGAGTCTGACAGGAGACCGGGTGCCCATTATAAGTCTCAACACAACAGCTCCTTCATTTGCCAGTAATGAACACTTCACTGAAGGAGGCTGCGGGCATCCATCCAGCCGTGCCAGCTGATAAATGTACTGTGTGTTCTGCCACCTTGGAAGGTTCAGAGGTAGACGAGCTGCAGAGATGATGAAGCCTGTGCCCAGAGCAGAATCCGCTCAGCGCTCGGTAGGAATATGAATGAGTCTCCAATGGTTCCGTATGTCCAAGTTATGTGTTATATCTGCCGCCAGTGAATGACATGGGGCTGAGGTGAGAAAGCACGGTGTCACATTGGGCAGACACTACTGTGCAAAAAATTTAGGCAGGTGTGGAAAAATAGAAAAGTCAGTACGGTAGTTAATATCAATTAAGAAAATGCAAAGTGAATGCTGAGAAATCCTGGCAGACACTGAGCCACCATGTAACATCATCAGGAGGCATCTGATCACCTCAAAATTTATTAACAGCCAGACAACAACCCCCAATATCCAGCCAATGTCACTAAGAACGAGGAAGTATAGCGCATAAATAGGCCAATTCATGTGTACCTGGTAGCCACGATAAGCCATTTCTCGTTTACCAGGAACTAACAATGTCAATCTTCGCTTAGAATAAAGTCTTTTCTGTATGGGAACCTGTGAATCCTCTCTTAGACTAAAATCTATATCTCTGTGGAGGGCTAAGGTCCTGCCTTGATTAAAAACGCCTGTAGCTAAGAGGCAGAGTGCTCAGTCAGAAGGCTAATGAATACAAATTTTAAAAAACTGACCATCACATCCAAACATAGACTAGGTGTGAACAGGTGCTAACCTAGAGTTACCAACTCATATACAATCAAATAAATAAGGCAGCATTCTGTAGCGCCAAAACTTGTAAACAGGAAATATGACAATTGAATTGCATTACTGTAGTAGAAATATGAAAAATTGAGAAAGTTTAGCGCATAAATTGGCCAATTCATGTGTACCTGGTAGCCATGATAAGGTATTTCTCGTTTACTTGGACCTAACAATGCCAATCATCGCTTAGAATAAAGTCTTCATCTGTACGGGAACCTGTGAATCCTCTCTTAGACTAAAATCTATATCACTGTGGAGGGGTAGGGTCCTGCCTTGATTAAAAATACCTGTAGCTAACAGGTGGAGTGCTCAGTCAGAAGGCTAGTTAATACAAATTAAAAAAAACTGACACACATCCAGAGGCGTAGCTAGGGTTTTGGTTCAGGGGGCGAAGCTTCTGGGTGGGCCCCTAACCAGGTAACTTTCATTACAATTCGGTGACGCACCCTAATAGTGGAGAAGAATCTCAGCAGATGACCGCGATGTTACTGAAGATAATCTCTTTATAACGACCAACATGGATATTACCACCATATGGTCAGTGGTACATACCAGCCCTACAGAACATATAACAGATCACACCACAGTTACAGATAATGTCTTACCGCTGACGTTCTTTATGATGGAGTTGTCACTTTTACCGTCTTTTCCATCTGGCCCAGACCGACATGACAACTTCTTCCAGCCAGGACTCGGCTGCAGAGAATACAACAGACACATTTCACTTCTCACATTCCAGCCCCATCACCATCTATTCCCATACTGCACAAACTCCTCATCCTGCTGATACCCCAATACTGAGCCGCTGCTGCCGTATGTGTCCCCATTACTGCACCTGATACCCCAGTACTGAGCTTCTGGCACCGTATGTGTCCCTATTACTGCCCCTGATACCTCAATACTGAGCCGCTGCTGCATGCCCCTATTACTGCACCTGATGCCCCAGTACTGAGCCGCTGCTGCCGTATGTGTCCCTATTACTGCCCCTGATACCTCAATATTGAGCCGCTGCTGCCGTATGTCCCTATTACTGCACCTGATACACATTTACTGAGCTGCTGCTGCCGTATGTGACCCTATTACTCCACCTGATACCCCAATACTGAGCCGCTGCTGCTATATGTGTCCCTATTTCTGCACCTGATACCCCAATACTGAGCTGCTGCCGTATGTGTCCCTATTACTGCCCCTGCTGTGTGGTTCTGTGTGCCCTCCAAATTCTAAGGCACCCCTCTATAATATAGCAATGCCAGGTGCAAGTGCCCTAGAAAACAGTGCCCATATTTTGCCCCTAGAAAGTAATATTGTCCTGTGTGCCCCTTTGATAGTAACTTGAGTTCTCCTATAACAATAAGTGCCAACTTTACATTTAATAATGTCCAGAGTCTCCCCCTGTACAGCTCCCCTATACACAGCATGATGCTCTCTTATACACTGCATACTGACCCCTTAGTAGCCTCCAAACTGATGGCTCCAACACTGTAATCCCCACACTGTATGATGCCCCTCTAGATAGCCTCCATATATTGTAGTATAATGCACAAGATTGTCCTCAATATAGTATAATGCACCAGATAGTCCTCAATATAGAATAATGTACCAGATAGTCCTCAATATATTATAATGCACCCCCCATAGCAGGGCCGGCGTCAGCACCCGGCGCACCCGGGCAAATGCCGGGGCCCTGGCAAGAGAGGGGGGCCCACTCACGCTGTCATAGATACAGCTGCCGGCACAAGCATCTTCTCACTCACTCACTCACTCAGTGCAGCCAGGCAGGCAGCAGGCACATAGGGGTTAAGAGAACGCAGCCAGCCATGACTTTGTGGGCGGAGAGAGCACGTTCTCCTGCTCTGCTCTCTGCCCCTGGCTGGCTGCAGTGCTCCAGAGTCCGGTCTGTGCAGAGTGGACATGAGCCTGGTTGTGAGGTAAGGCTGGCTGCCAGGACCTACCCTGGGAGCGTGACCGCACATTGCGTGTTCTCTATGGCGGGAGATGACTGAGCTACATTAGTTCCAGTGGGTCTCCAGGAGCCTGCACTGTGGAGCTCTCTGGAATGTGGGGTGCAGCTGCAGGAATCTGAAGGTCTCCAGGGGCCTGCACTGCGGAGCTCTCTGGGATGTGGGGTGCAGCTGCAGGAATCCAGGGGTCTCCAGGAGCCTGCACTGCGGAGTTCTCTGGGATGTTCTCCTCCTGTATATATACACTGTACAGTACCACTCCTCCTGTCCTGTATATCTACACTGCACAGTACCACTCCTCCTGTCCTGTATATATACACTGCAGAATTTACAATAGCTGTCACTCATGTAAGAAGTGAAACCTGGCATTGTACTATACATTTCTCTGCCGTATCTGGGCATCATGAATCGGGGTATGTGTTAAAGGTGGGGGCCCACTGAGACTCTTTCGCCCAGGGCCCTCAAAAACTTGGAGCCGGCCCTGCCCCATAGGCAGACTTTATAGCACAAGGCAGCACCCATAGGCAGACTCTGTAGTATAAGGCAGCACCCCACAGGCAGACACTATAGTATAAGGTAGCACCCGCAGGCAGACCCTGTAGTATAAAGCAGCACCCCTATAGGCAGACCCTGTAGTATAAGTCAGCACCCCTATAGGCAGACACTGTAGTATAAGACAGCACCCCCATAGGCAGACCCTGTACTATAAGGCAGCACCCCTATAGGCAGACTCTGTAGTATAAGGCAGCACCTCCATAGGCAGACCCTATAGCATAAGGCAGCACCCCCATAGGCAGACCCTGTAGTATAAGGCAGACCCCCCATAGGCAGATCCTGTAGTATAATTTAGACCCCCCATAAGCAGACCCTGTAGTATTAGGCAGACCCCCCCATAGGCAGACCCTGTAGTATAAGGCAGTCCCCCATAGGCAGACACTGTAGCATTAGGCAGACCCCCATAGGCAGACCCTGTAGTATAAGGCAAACCCCCCCATAGGCAGACCCTGTTGTATTAGGCAGACCCCCATAGGCAGACCCTGTAGTATTAGGCAGACCCTCTCCCATAGGCAGACCCTGTAGTATTAGGCAGACCCCCCCATAGGCAGACCCTGTAGTAATAGGCAGACCCCCCAAAGGCAGACCCTGTAGTATTAAGCAGACCCCCCTCATAGGCAGACCCTGTAGTATTAGGCAGACCCCCCCATAGGCAGACCCTGTAGTATTAACCGCAGATTCTGTACTATAGGGCAGCACCCCTTAAAAAAATAAATACTCACCTCTTCTTCCTGGTTCCTGCGCTGCTCTGAGTTCCCACTCGTCTCGGTGCCGGGCAGTCACTCATCGCGCCCTCTGTCAGCGTCGCTGACGTCAGACGCTGGCAAGGGGATGATGGGGAAGGAGCGCTCCTTCCCTCATCATTGCAGTCAGCTGTATTGGCTACATGCCGGTACAGCTAACCCTGCGATGACAGGCGGGGGGCCCACTGCTGGCACCAGGCCCCCTCACCGGCTCAGGGGCCCTATAGCGGCAAGCGGCAGAGCAGGGAGATCGATTCTCCCTGCTCTGCCGGAGAAGGTAACTATTGGCGCGCTGCATGCGCCGATACAGTTACAGGAGCGTAGCTCTGGGTGGGCCCCCTCTGGGTTGGGGCGCCCGCACCCTCTGCCCCCCCCCCCCGGTAGCTTCACTACTGGTCACATCCAAACATAGACTAGGTGTGAACAGGTGCTAACCTAGAGTCACCAATTCATATACAATTCAAAGGTTCCCATACAGATGAAGACTTTATTCTAAGCAAGGATTGGTATTGTTAGGTCCTGGTAAACGAGAAATGCCTTATCACCAGCTACCGTTGAGATTTTCATCTTTCTTATCTTCATTTGCTTTCCATTTTTGAAAATGAACTGTTAAATAGTCAACAAAAATTAGGAAAAAGGAGAGGAAGAAAATGTTGATGAAGGACAGAAAGGAGAAGAAGGGACAAAAAGAGATAGGAATAGGTGGAAGATGAGATGGATGGATAGGAAGTAAAAGAAGGAACAAAGGTGGAACAAAAAAAAAATAAAGACAGAAGAAAATGACAGAAGGAGGAGGTGAGAGACTAGAGGGAACATGAAGAAACAAGAGAATAAAGAATACTGAAAAAAAACAGAAGAGCTGAATCCGGAAGAAGAAAAATTCAAATAAAACAGGAAGAGAAGAAAAGAAGAGGCACAAAAGAGCAAAAAGAGAAGCAAAATACACGGGGCCTTCTTGTTTTGATAAAATATGTACAATGCCTGGAGGTGTATTAATGTTCTAAACTGAGCAGAATGATCCATTTGGTGCCACTCAGATGGCGTTGGTTGCTTTTCTCTTCCTTACGCCAATTCACAGGAGGTCAGTGCTTTGTGGAATGCCGTTTATTTATCTGGTGTATTTTTCTTGTGTCCTTTTTATGGTGGATTTTCCCAGCTGTCCAGGTGTAAATTTTGGATGCAGAGGCTGCAGTCACACCTGGGCTCCTGAGGAGCATCTCATCCACCGAGGAGGAATTATTCCAGTGTTTTGTGATGCTGAAGAGCTGAAATTGTGACCAGTTGTAGTAAAGCTGAAAATGAGCCTAAGGCCTCCTGGAAAAGGCGGCGCTGCCAGGACAAAAAAAGTCAAGATGCTGCGATCTTGGCTGAACACAAGCCCAAAATGTAATCATGTCCCTCCATCAAACAGAGTGATGGAAAGTGAGAGGAGAAATAAGAGGAACGTTTCACAAAGCGATTTCCTGAAATGGTCGATATGTTCTGGTGACAATTCTCTCAGCTTGAGGCAAATCTTCTCTTGGCGCAGCTATTGGCAGCACTGACAAATGGCAGCTACCGGCCTGGAGAGGGAGTATGACAGCAAGGGGCTCATTATACCTGCAAACCTTGCAGTCATACATGTGGTCTCTCCTAACCCTCCACCTCCCAGAATCACATTGTAATAACCACCACACATGGAACATGACTCCAAGTCACGCTTATTTCCCACATCAGCCGCCGCTGATCACAGGCGGAATGTCACGCTTATCTCCCACATCAGCTGCCGCTGATCCAACACTTATTTTCAAAAGAAAAAATGTTCAGCATAAGAAAATGGAGAATAAAATCTTATTTCAAGAAATTAACTTTTTGTTATCACTCCTGATAGGAAACTTGATGTATGAAGACGTCTCGGCCAATGCTTGTGTTTCTCTTGGCAAAAAGAGAACAAACTGCAAAGAATTCCAGGAAAGATAATGGAGAAATAATAAGTAGGGGAATGAATGAGGGACGGAGGAGCAGGAGGCCAAACCGAACGTCTCCATCACTCTGCTCCTTGGGGCTCTGACACTTGGGTGACACATTAAGAGTGTGAAGTATCTGTCGTCACCTTCCTAAGCCGCCAATTAAGACCAGACAGGAGCAGCAAGGAGCACGGAGACCGCCATATTTCTGCTGTAGGATTTCACTAACACCTGATAAATGTAGAGGTCATGGGAAACAAGACGACCTGAACCATGACGAGATCCCCACTCCCAGAGCAGGATGGAAGACAGAGACCGCTGCAATCAGCCCCAATTGTGGTTTATATTAATCCGTTTATATAACATTTATTCCATGGAGCTTTGAATGTGAGGAGGGGTATACATAATAAAAAACAAGTACAGTAATCTTAAACAATACAAGTCACAATGGTATAGGAGCAACGTCGGACTGGAGCACCTTGGGCCCACCAGAGAAAATCATTCTTGGGGCCCACTATGTAACTACATAGAAATAAATACAAGACCCCCAATTGTGTGGTAAAACCCGCTAAAATCAGGGTATAATATAAGGTGGTACACGTCTTAATTAGGTAGCAGGGGTTGGGGTAGAATCATAGAGGGGTAGCCCCCTCATAGAATATAATGTCGCCCCCTCATCGAATATAATGTAGCCTCCCTCATAGAATATAATGTAGCCCCCCCTCATAAAATATAATGCAGCCCTCTCTCAAAGAATATAATGCAGCACCCCACAAAATAAAATGCAGCACCCCACAAAATATAATGCAACCCCCTCAGGTATAACGTAGTCCCCACCATAGAATATAATGTAGCACCCTCATAGGGTAAAATGCAGCCCCCCTCATATAGTATAATGCAACCCATCACAGAATATAATGCAGCCCCCCCATAGAGTATACTGTAGCCCCCTCATAGGGCATAATTCTGCCACCCTGATATAGTATGATGTAGCCCCCCCAGAAAATAATGTAGTCCCCTAAGAGAATAATGCAGCCCCACCACAGAATATAATGCAGCCCCCCATAGAGTATACTCATATAGTAATATGTAGCCCCCCAGAATATAATATAGTCCCCTGAGAGAATAATGCAGCCCCACCACAGAATATAATGCAGCCCCCCATAGAGTATACTGTAGCCCCCTCATATAGTATGATGTAGCCCCCCAGAATATAATGTAGTCCCATGAGAATACAGTCCCCCCACAGAATATAATGTAGCCCCCTCATAAAGTATAATGCAGCCCCTCTCCACCCCATCATAGTCCTCATCACCACCCCCATCATTGCCTTCTCCCCCACCACCCCTATCATTCTCCCCCACCACCGCATCACTGCCCATTCCACCACATCCATCATTGACTCCTCCCCCACCAACATCATTGTCCATTTCATCACCTCCATCGTTGCCTCCCCCACCACCATCATTGCCCATCACCTCCATCATTGCCTCCCCCCACCGCCATCATTGCCTATCACCTCCATCATTGCCTCCCCACCATCATTACTTAATCACCTCCATCATTGCCTCCCCACCATCATTGCCCATCACCTCCATCAATGCCTCCCCACCATCATTGCCTATCACCTCCATCATTGCCTCCCCCACCATCATTGTCCATCACTTCCATCATTGCCTCCCCCCACCACCATCCTTGCCCATCACCTCCATCATTGCCTCCCGCCACCGCCATAATTGCCCATCACCTCTATCATTGCCTCCCCCACCATCATTGCCTAATCACCAGGGGCTGGCTAGGCCAGGTGGCAGAGAGGCAAATGCCCCCTGGGCCGCTTACCCAGCAGCTGTACAGGGCCGGCCGCCTGATGGCTACGCACAGCAAACTGTCCTCGGCAGTGTCTGCTGTACTTTGATGCAGCCAGCAGCAGAAACAGCTGCATCACAGTCTATCAGCGTACACATCTGCGCCGGGGCCAGGAGCTGTGCATGGCCATCTAACCTTGACGACTGCACAGCCCCCGCTCCCTCCATGTTCTCTGTACTTCTGGGTCACGCTGGAAGCAGAGAGGTGCTGCAGGGGAGTGACTGTGAGGTAAGTATGAAAAACTTTTTGTTTTCTTTATAAAATGAATTAAATGGGTGAGGGTAACTGCAAGTGATGAAGTTGAGCTGTGTAAGAATTGCCTGTCTATGGGGCTTGCTGTGTAGGAACAGCTGGTCTATGGGGCTTGCTGTGTAGGAACAGCTGGTCTATTTGTCTCGCTGTGTAGGAACAGCCGGTCTATGGGGCTCGCTGTGCAGGAAAAGACAGTCTATGGGGCTCGCTTTGTAAGAACAGCCGATCTATGGGGCTCGCTGTGTAGAAACATCTGATATATGGGGCGCGCTTTGTAAGAACAGCCGATCTATGGGGCTCACTGTGTAGGAACAGCAGGTCAATGGGGCTTGCTGTGCAGGAACAGACAGTCTATGGGGCTCGCTTTGTAAGAACAGCCGATCTATGGGGCTCGCTGTGTAGAAACATCTGATCTATGGGGCGCGCTTTGTAAGAACAGCCGATCTATGGGGCTCACTGTGTAGGAACAGCAGGTCAATGGGGCTTGCTGTGCAGGAACAGACAGTCCATGGGGCTCGCTTTGTAAGAACAGCCGATCTATGGGGCTTGCTGTGTAGGAACAGCTGATCTATGGGGCTCGCTTTGTAAGAACAGCCGATCTATGGGGCTCGCTGTGTAGGAACAGCCGGTCTATTGGTCTTGCTATGTAGGAACAGCCAATCTTTGGGGTTCGCTGTGCAAGAATAGCCAGTTTATGGGGGTTGCTATGTAGGAACAGCCAATCTATGGGGCTCACTGTGTAAAAATAGTCTGTGTATGGGGCTTTCTGTGTAGTAACAGCTGGTCTATGGGGCTCGCTGTATGGGAGCAACCAGTCTATGGAGCTCGCTGTGTAGGAGCAGCCGTTCTATGGGGCTCGCTGTGTAGGAGCAGCAGGTCTATGGGGTTCGCTGTGAAGGAACAGCTGGTCTATTGGGCTCACTATATAGGAACAGCCGGTCTATGGGGCTCGCTGTGTGGAAACAACTTACCTATGGGGCTCGCTGTGTAGGAGCAGCCGGTCTATGGGGTTCGCTGTGAAGGAACAGCTGGTCTATTGGGCTCACTATGTAGGAACAGCCGATCTATGGGGCTCGCTGTGTAGGAACAGCCGGTCTATGGGGCTCGCTGTGTAGGAACAGCCAATCTATGGGGCTCGCTGTGTAGGAACAGCCGGTCTATGGGGCTCGCTGTGTAGGAGCAGCGGGGCTATTGGGCTCACTATGTAGGAACAGCCGATCTATGGGGCTCGCTGTGTAGGAACAGCTGGTCTATGGGGCTCGCTGTGTAGGAGCAGCCGGTCTATGGTGTTCGCTGTGTAAAAACAGGCCGGTCTATGGGCCTTGCTGTGTAAGAACAGCCAGTCTATGTGGCTCACTGTGAATGAACAGCCAGTCTATGGGGCTTGCTGTGTAGGATAGCCGGTCTATGGGGTTCGCTGTGTAGGATAGCCGGTCTATGGGGCTTGCTGTGTAAGAACAACCGGTCTATGTATTATTGCATTTTGTGCAAGCCGGGGTGTGGACTCCCTCCCTTGTCCTGGAAATTACGTTTAAAAGCTTCCCTAGACTGGTGACCACAGGTCGGGACCCGGTCCTTTTGTTTGCCCTTATTCACACACTGAGGTCAACTCTGACACAAGGTTTTTAATATTTGAGAGTGTAGGTCCGTCCTGATCAGCGTCACCTTGCCGACGGTGGGATGGCTTCTAAGCTATTTTTGATCAAAAACAGTATTACTAAGAACTCTGTGTTATTCAAATGCACTTTTGCTTTTTACTTGTTTATTTACAGCAGGGTTTAGTTTCATTTTGTTTCTTGTAGGTTTTGTATGCTTTATGGCCAATGTGAACATGCGTTTATGTGCTGCATGTATACCAACTTAAACCAAGCTCAATTTTTGTGTTTTTTCTCAGTATTAGAGCAGAGTAGCTGTGTGTACAGCTCTGGCATGCGATAAAACACTTACTAGTAAGCAATACCATGGAGGACATTATACAGCAGAACTGAGCAGTGTTGTCATAAATACAGCTCTGAGAAGTAAAAGATACTTATTAGAATGCAGTGGCATGGTCTGTGTT
Organism: Ranitomeya imitator; assembly: GCF_032444005.1. Lineage (NCBI taxonomy): Eukaryota > Metazoa > Chordata > Amphibia > Anura > Dendrobatidae > Ranitomeya > Ranitomeya imitator. Next base: position 775,029,593 of record NC_091282.1, read on the forward strand.
TTTCTGTGCCCCTCACTCTTTGCAAGCTACCTCGCCCCCTCCTCTATTACAGATTTCAGTAGGTAGCTGAAGTCTGATCCCTCAGTAAGTTGACAGTCTGTAGAAGTTTTTCAGTGTGAATGAGTTCCAAGTGACCAAAAGAACGTCCTGTTCTGTTGCGGACCACCAGAGCATCCTGTGGTGGACCCCCAGAGGTCACAGTATAACTGATTTTATTATTTTGCGCACCCCATGTATATTTTGTGCAGAAGTTGCTCATTAGTTAATGAGCCCAGTCAGTTTCCACGGGGCTTAACTTTGCGCAGATCCACTTGTACATCCACAGCAGAAATCTGCGCACCCTCCCCCTCCCCCAAGTCATTCTTAATGAATCTCCTCTATGAAGATGAGTCGCCCTCTGCCTCCATCTATCTGCTCTTCGGATGCGTCCTGTGCACCAAGGCCACCTGGGTTAGAGGTAGAGAGATCCCCAGAAGAGTGGCTTTGCCTCCAGCCCCGCTCCGCTCACCGCCTGCTCTGGAACATGCAGCCGCCGCCAAATCAGAGCAGTAATTAGTTTATGTATTAATTACTTTTTCCATCTGTGTTCAGCGTTGCAATGACGGATAATTAAAAATTATGAAGTGCGCTGTCCCAGTGTGCAGTAGAGCAGCACTTACTGGGTCTGACTCCGGGAAGTAGAACATATCCCAGGATGGCTGCGCGGGAGACCCCGGGAAGCAGAACTTGTCCTAGAATGGCAGCATGGGTGACCCGAGGGACAGAACATGTCCTAGGGTGACTGCACGGGTCACCCCGGGAATAATAATAATAATAATCTTTATTTATATAGCGCCAACATATTCCGCAGCGATTTACAGTTTAACAGTATCAAACACAACAGTCATAAGTAACAACGTTAACAATACAATAATTAAAGCGAAATAAGACGACCCTGCTCGTGAGAGCTTACAATCTACAGTCATGGCCAAAATTTTTGAGAATGACACAAAAATTATATTTTCACATGATCTGCTGCCCTCTGGTTTTTATTAGTGTTTGTCTGACGTTTATATCACATACAGAAATATAATTGCAATCATATTATGAGTACCAATAGGTTATATTGACAGTTAGAATGAGTTAATGCAGCAAGTCAATATTTGCAGTGTTGACCCTTCTTCTTCAAGACCTCTGCAATTCTCCCTGGCATGCTCTCAATCAACTTCTGGACCAAATCCTGACTGATAGCAGTCCATTCTTGCATAATCAATGCTTGCATTTTGCCAGAATTTGTTGGTTTTTGTTTGTCCACCCGTCTCTTGATGATTGACCACAAGTTCTCAATGGGATTAAGATCTGGTGAGTTTCCAGGCCATGGACCCAAAATCTCTATGTTTTGTTCCATGAGCCATTTAGTTATCACCTTTGCTTTATGGCAAGGTGCTGCATCATGCAGGAAAAGGCATTGTTGGGCGCCAAACTGCTCTTGGACGGTTGGGAGAAGATGCTCTTGGAGGACATTCTGGTACCATTCTTTATTCATGGCTGTGTTTTTAGGCAAGACTGTGAGTGAGCCGATTCCCTTGGCTGAGAAGGAACCCTGTTATGTCTGCTAATGAAAGGTGTAATGAAGGCAATCCAGAGACACAGTGTGCCTAGCGATCAGAGCGCACACAGTGATCTGACAAATACCCAAAAACAAAAGAACGAGCTCTGAGACGTGGAAACTCTGTAGACTGCACACCTGATCCTATCCTAAACACAACTAAAAGTGGCTGTGGATTGCGCCTAACCACTACCTATGCAACTCGGCACAGCCTAAGAAACTAGCTAGCCTGAAGATAGAAAAATAGGCCTGACTTGCCCCCAGAGAAATACCCCAAAGGAAAAGGCAGCCCCCCACATATAATGACTGTGAGTAAGATGAAAAGACAAAACGTAGGGATGAAATAGATTCAGCAAAGTGGGGCCCGATATTCTTAGACAGAGCGAGGACAGTAAAGCGAACTTTGCAGTCTACAAAAAACCCTAAAGCAAAACCCACGCAAAGGGGGAAAAAAAAGACCCACCGTGCCGGACTAACGGCACGGCGGTACACCCTTTGCGTCTCAGAGCTTCCAGCAAAACAAAAGACAAGCTGGACAGAAAAAAGGCAACAAAATAGCAAAAAAGCACTTAGCTATACAGAGCAGCAGGTCACAGGAACAATCAGGAGAAGCTCAGATCCAACACTGGAACATTGACTAGGAGCAAGGATAGCAGCATCAGGTGGAGTTAAGTAACGAAGCAGCTAATGAGCTCACCAGAACACCTGAGGAAGGAAGCTCAGAAGCTGCAGTACCACTTGTGACCACAGGAGTGAATTCAGCCACAGAATTCACAACAGTACCCCCCCCTTGAGGAGGGGTCACCGAACCCTCACCAGAGCCCCCAGGCCTACCAGGATGAGCCGCATGAAAGGCACGAACAAGATCGGGAGCATGAACATCAGAGGCAAAAACCCAGGAATTATCTTCCTGAGCATAACCCTTCCATTTAACCAGATACTGGAGTTTCCGTCTAGAAACACGAGAATCCAAAATCTTCTCCACAATATACTCCAATTCCCCCTCCACCAAAACCGGGGCAGGAGGCTCAACAGATGGAACCATAGGTGCCACGTATCTCCGCAACAATGACCTATGGAATACATTATGTATGGAAAAGGAGTCTGGGAGGGTCAGACGAAAAGACACAGGATTGAGAACCTCAGAAATCCTATACGGACCAATAAAACGAGGTTTAAATTTAGGAGAGGAAACCTTCATAGGAATATGACGAGAAGATAACCAAACCAGATCCCCAACACGAAGTCGGGGACCCACACGGCGTCTGCGATTAGCGAAAAGTTGAGCCTTCTCCTGGGACAAGGTCAAATTGTCCACTACCTGAGTCCATATCTGCTGCAACCTGTCCACCACAGAATCCACACCAGGACAGTCCGAAGACTCAACCTGTCCTGAAGAGAAACGAGGATGGAACCCAGAATTGCAGAAAAATGGAGAAACCAAGGTAGCCGAGCTGGCCCGATTATTAAGGGCGAACTCAGCCAACGGCAAAAAGGACACCCAATCATCCTGGTCTGCAGAAACAAAACATCTCAGATATGTTTCCAAGGTCTGATTGGTTCGTTCGGTCTGGCCATTAGTCTGAGGATGGAAAGCCGAGGAAAAGGATAGGTCAATGCCCATCCTACCACAAAAGGCTCGCCAGAACCTTGAAACAAACTGGGAACCTCTGTCAGAAACAATATTCTCAGGAATGCCATGCAACCGAACCACATGCTGAAAGAACAAAGGTACCAAATCAGAGGAGGAAGGCAATTTAGCCAAGGGCACCAGATGGACCATTTTAGAAAAGCGATCACAGACCACCCAAATGACTGACATCTTTTGAGAAACGGGAAGGTCAGAAATGAAATCCATCGAAATATGTGTCCAAGGCCTCTTTGGGACTGGCAAGGGCAAAAGCAACCCACTGGCACGAGAACAGGAGGGCTTAGCCCTAGCACAAATCCCACAGGACTGCACAAAAGTACGTACATCCCGTGACAGAGATGGCCACCAGAAGGATCTAGCCACTAACTCTCTGGTACCAAAGATTCCAGGATGACCAGCCAACACCGAACAATGAAGTTCAGAGATAAGTTTATTAGTCCACCTATCAGGGACGAACAGCTTCTCCGCTGGACAACGATCAGGTTTATTCGCCTGAAATTTTTGCAGCACCCGCCGCAAATCAGGGGAGATGGCAGACACAATGACTCCTTCCTTGAGGATACCCGCTGGCTCAGATAAACCCGGAGAGTCGGGCACAAAACTCCTAGACAGAGCATCCGCCTTCACATTTTTAGAGCCCAGAAGGAACGAAATCACAAAGTCGAAGCGGGCAAAAAATAACGACCAACGGGCCTGTCTAGGATTCAAGCGCTTGGCAGACTCGAGATAAGTCAAGTTCTTATGATCAGTCAATACCACCACGCGATGCTTAGCTCCTTCAAGCCAATGACGCCACTCCTCGAATGCCCACTTCATGGCCAGCAACTCTCGGTTGCCCACATCATAATTACGCTCAGCGGACGAAAACTTCCTGGAAAAGAAAGCACATGGTTTCATCACTGAGCAATCAGAACCTCTCTGTGACAAAACCGCCCCTGCTCCAATCTCAGAAGCATCAACCTCGACCTGGAACGGAAGAGAAACATCTGGCTGACACAACACAGGGGCAGAACAAAAACGACGCTTCAACTCCTGAAAAGCTTCCACAGCAGCAGAAGACCAATTGACCAAATCAGCACCCTTCTTGGTCAAATCGGTCAATGGTTTTGCAATGCTAGAAAAATTACAGATGAAGCGACGATAAAAATTAGCAAAGCCCAGGAACTTTTGCAGACTTTTCAGAGATGTCGGCTGAATCCAATCCTGGATGGCTTGGACCTTAACTGGATCCATCTCGATAGTAGAAGGGGAAAAGATGAATCCCAAAAATGAAACTTTCTGCACACCGAAGAGACACTTTGATCCCTTCACAAACAAAGAGTTAGCACGCAGGACCTGAAAAACCATTCTGACCTGCTTCACATGAGACTCCCAATCATCTGAGAAGATCAAAATGTCATCCAAGTAAACAATCAGGAATTTATCCAGGTACTCACGGAAGATGTCATGCATAAAGGATTGAAACACTGATGGAGCATTGGCAAGTCCGAACGGCATCACTAGATACTCAAAATGACCCTCGGACGTATTGAATGCAGTTTTCCATTCATCTCCTTGCCTGATTCTCACCAGATTATACGCACCACGATGATCTATCTTAGTGAACCAACTAGCCCCCTTAATCCGAGCAAACAAGTCAGATAACAATGGCAAGGGATACTGAAATTTAACAGTGATCTTATTAAGAAGGCGGTAATCAATACACGGTCTCAGCGAACCATCCTTCTTAGCTACAAAGAAGAACCCTGCTCCCAGTGGTGATGACGATGGGCGAATATGTCCCTTCTCTAGGGATTCCTTCACATAACTGCGCATAGCGGCGTGTTCGGGCACGGATAAATTAAATAACCGACCTTTAGGGAATTTACTACCAGGAATCAAATTGATAGCACAATCACAATCCCTATGCGGAGGTAGGGCATCGGACTTGGGCTCTTCAAATACATCCTGATAATCAGACAAGAACTCTGGGACCTCAGAAGGGGTGGATGACGAAATCGACAAAAATGGAACATCACCATGTACCCCCTGACAACCCCAGCTGGATACTGACATGGAATTCCAATCCAATACTGGATTATGGGTTTGTAGCCATGGCAACCCCAACACGACCACATCATGCAGATTATGCAACACCAGAAAGCGAATAACTTCCTGATGTGCAGGAGCCATGCACATGGTCAGCTGGGCCCAGTACTGAGGTTTATTCTTGGCCAAAGGTGTAGCATCAATTCCTCTCAATGGAATAGGACACCGCAAAGGCTCCAAGAAAAACCCACAACGTTTAGCATAATCCAAATCCATCAGATTTAGGGCAGCGCCTGAATCCACAAACGCCATGACAGAAAACGACGACAAAGAGCATATCAAGGTAATGGACAGAAGGAATTTGGACTGTACAGTACCAATGACGGCAGACCTAGCGGACCGCTTAGTGCGCTTAGGACAATCAGAAATAGCATGAGTGGAATCACCACAGTAGAAACATAGCCCATTCAGACGTCTGTATTCCTGCCGTTCCACTCTGGTCATAGTCCTATCGCACTGCATAGGCTCAGGTTTAACCTCAGGCAATACCGCCAAATGGTGCACAGATTTACGCTCGCGCAAGCGTCTACCGATCTGAATGGCTAAAGACAAAGACTCATTCAAACCAGCAGGCATAGGAAATCCCACCATGACATCCTTAAGAGCCTCAGAGAGACCCTTTCTGAACAAAGCTGCCAGCGCAGATTCATTCCACTGAGTGAGTACTGACCATTTCCTAAATTTCTGACAATATACTTCTATATCATCCTGACCCTGGCACAAAGCCAGCAAATTTTTCTCAGCCTGATCCACTGAATTAGGCTCATCGTACAGTAATCCGAGTGCCAGGAAAAACGCATCGACACTACTCAATGCAGGGTCTCCTGGCGCAAGAGAAAATGCCCAGTCTTGAGGGTCGCCGCGCAAAAAAGAAATAATAATCAAAACCTGTTGAATAGGATTACCAGAAGAATGAGGTTTCAAGGCCAGAAATAGCTTACAATTATTTTTGAAACTTGGAAACTTAGTTCTATCTCCAAAAAACAAATCAGGAATAGGAATTCTTGGTTCTAACATAGATTTCTGATCAATAGTATCTTGAATCTTTTGTACATTTATAACGAGATTATCCATTGAAGAGCACAGACCCTGAAAATCCATGTCCACACCTGTGTCCAGAAACACCCAAATGTCTAGGGGAAAAAAAAAAAAAGTGAACACAGAGCAGAGAAAAAAAAAAATGATGTCAGAACTTTTTCTTTCCCTCTATTGAGAATCATTAGTTGGCTCCTAGTACTGTTATGTCTGCTAATGAAAGGTGTAATGAAGGCAATCCAGAGACACAGTGTGCCTAGCGATCAGAGCGCACACAGTGATCTGACAAATACCCAAAAACAAAAGAACGAGATCTGAGACGTGGAAACTCTGTAGACTGCACACCTGATCCTATCCTAAACACAACTAAAAGTGGCTGTGGATTGCGCCTAACCACTACCTATGCAACTCGGCACAGCCTAAGAAACTAGCTAGCCTGAAGATAGAAAAATAGGCCTGACTTGCCCCCAGAGAAATACCCCAAAGGAAAAGGCAGCCCCCCACATATAATGACTGTGAGTAAGATGAAAAGACAAAACGTAGGGATGAAATAGATTCAGCAAAGTGGGGCCCGATATTCTCAGACAGAGCGAGGACAGTAAAGCGAACTTTGCAGTCTACAAAAAACCCTAAAGCAAAACCCACGCAAAGGGGGAAAAAAAAGACCCACCGTGCCGGACTAACGGCACGGCAGTACACCCTTTGCGTCTCAGAGCTTCCAGCAAAACAAAAGACAAGCTGGACAGAAAAAAGGCAACAAAATAGCAAAAAAGCACTTAGCTATACAGAGCAGCAGGTCACAGGAACAATCAGGAGAAGCTCAGATCCAACACTGGAACATTGACTAGGAGCAAGGATAGCAGCATCAGGTGGAGTTAAGTAACGAAGCAGCTAATGAGCTCACCAGAACACCTGAGGAAGGAAGCTCAGAAGCTGCAGTACCACTTGTGACCACAGGAGTGAATTCAGCCACAGAATTCACAACAGAACCCCACACATGAATGGTTTCAGGATGCTTTACAGTTGGCATGAGACAAGACTGGTGGTAGTGCTCACCTCTTCTTCTCTGAATAAGCTGTTTTCCAGATGTCCCAAACAATCGAAAAGGGGATTCATCAGAGAAAATTACTTTGCCCCAGTCCTCAGCAGTCCACTCCCTGTACCTTTTGCAGAATATCAGTCGGTCCCTGATGTTTTTTCTGGAGAGAAGTGGCTTCTTTGCTGCCCTCCTTGAATCCAGGCCTTGCTCAAAGAGTCTCCGCCTCACAGTGCATGCAGAAGCACTCACACCATCCTGCTGCCATTCCTGAGGAAGCTCGGCACTGCTGGTAGTCCGATCCCGCAGCTGAAACAGTTTTAAGATACGGTCCTGGCGCTTGCTGGTCTTTCTTGGGCGCCCTGGAGCCTTTTTGACAACAATGGAAGCTCTCTCCTTGAAGTTCTTGATGATGCGATAGATTGTTGACTGAGGTGCAATCTTTGTAGCTGTGATACTCTTCCCTGTTAGGCCATTTTTATGCAGTGCAATGATGGCTCCACGTGTTTCTTTAGAGATAACCATGGTTAACTGAAGAGAAACAATGATACCAAGCACCAGCCTCCTTTTAAAGTGTCCAGTGATGTCATTCTTACTTAATCATGACTGATTGATCGCCAGCCCTGTCCTCATCAACACCCACACCTGTGTTCATGGATCAATCACTAAAACAATGTTAGCTGCTCCTTTTAAGGCAGGACTACAATGATGTTGAAATGTGTTTTGGGGGTTAAAGGTCATTTTCTGGGAAAATATTGACTTTGCAAGTACAGTAATTGCTGTTAAGCTGATCACTCTGACATTCAGGAGTATATGCAAATTGCCATTAGAAAAAATGAAGCAGTAGACTTTGGAAAAATTAATATTTGAATCATTCTCAAAAATTTTGTCCATGACTGTACAATGAGGTGGGGGAGGTACAAAGTACAGGTGTGTATTTACAATGATGGTCCAGCCATCTTCAGGGGGTGGGGGATAAATGGAAGTAGTGAATGGGCCACACACACACAAACATAACATGACTTTGATTAGGGAACGTGGTAGGCCGCTCTGAACAAATATGTTTTGAGGGAGCGCCTAAAACTATGCAAATTGTGGATGGTCCTAATATCTTGGGGTAGAGCATTCCAGAGGATTGGCGCAGCACGGGAGAAGTCTTGGAGTCATAGTAACATAGTAACATAGTAACATAGTTAGTAAGGCCGAAAAAAGACATTTGTCCATCCAGTTCAGCCTATATTCCATCATAATAAATACCCAGATCTACGTCCTTCTACAGAACCTAATAATTGTATGATACAATATTGTTCTGCTCCAGGAAGACATCCAGGCCTCTCTTGAACCCCTCGACTGAGTTCGCCATCACCACCTCCTCAGGCAAGCAATTCCAGATTCTCACTGGAAGTCGGGAGTCGGGAGTCGGAGTCGGGAGTGGGAGGTACGGATTAGTGCAGAGGTTAGTCGAAAATCGTTTGCAGAGCGCAGCGGTCGGTTAGGCCGATAGACAGAAATGATGGAGGAGATGTAAGGGGGTGCCGCACTGTGGAGAGCTTTGTGGGTGAGAACAAGTACTTTGAATTGTATCCTGTAATGAATGGGCAGCCAGTGTAATGACTGGCGAAGAGCGGACTCGTCTGAGTAACGATTAGCCAGATGGACGACCCTGGCTGCTGCATTACGGATGGACTGGAGAGGGGAAAGTCGCATGAGGGGGCGGCCAATTAGTAGAGCGTTACAGTAGTCCAGGCGGGAGTGGATCAGGTTGACAGTGAGGGTTTTTGTTATTTCCATAGTGAGAAAAGGGCGGATTCTAGAGATGTTCTTTAGGTGTAAGCGGCACGAGCGGGCAAGAGATTGTATATGGGATGTGAAGGAGAGATCGGAGTCAAACATAACACCCAGACAGCGCGGGAACAGAACATGTCCTAGGGCAGCTGCGCGGGGAACCCCGGCAAGTAAAACATGTCCTAGGGTGGCTGCGCGGGGGACCCCGGGAAGCAGAACATGTCCTTGGGCATCTGTGCGGGGGACCCCAGGAAGCAGACCGTATCCTAGGGTGGCTGCGGGGGGGACCCTCGGAAGCAGAACATGTCCATGGGTGGCTGCGCGGGGGACCCTGGAAAGCAGAACATGTCCTAGGGCGGCTGTGTGGGGGACCCTGGTCATGCTGATCTTATCCCCTCTGCTATTGGGTGGGGAGAACCTGTGCAAACCTTTCTTATCTTATGCAGGCTGTATAAACTTGCCTTCAGCTATACTTATAATCCGGCAAAATCTAGCAGTAACGATGCGTCGTTCCCAATATTTGTGTAATGTTGAGCGACTGAACTGTGTCCAGAAACGCTCTTTCATCAAGCTGCAAACTGTTTAACCCCTTAGTGACAGAGCCAATTTGGTACTTAATGACCGAGCCAATTTTTACAATTCTGACCACTGTCACTTTATGAGGTTATAACCTCTGGAACGCTTTAACGGATCCCGCTGATTCTGAGACTGTTTTTTGTGACATATTGTACTTCATGGTAGTGGTAACATTTCTTCGATAATACTTGCAATTATTTATGAAAAAAATGGAAATATGGTGAAAATGTTTAAAATTTTGCAATTTTCAAACTTTGTATTTTTATGCCCTTAAATCAGAGAGATATGTCATGAAAAATAGTTAATAAATAACATTTCCCACATGTCTACTTTACATCAGCACAATTTTGGAAACAAATTTTTCTTTTGTTAGGGAGTTATAAGGGTTAAAAGTTGACCAGCAATTTCTCATTTTTACACCACCATTTTTTTAGGGACCACATCACATTTGAAGTTATTTTGAGGGGTCTATATGATAGAAAATAACCAAGTGTGACACCATTCTAAAAACTGCACCCCTAAAGGTGCTCAAAACCACATTCAAGAAGTTTATTAACCCTTTATGTGCTTCACAGGAACTGAAACAATGTGGAAGGAAAAAATGAACATTTTTTTTTTTGCAAACATTTTACTTCAGAACCATTTTTTTTATTTTCACAAGTGTAAAAACAGAAATTTAACCATAAATTTTGTTGTGCAATTTCTCCTGAATACGCCGATACCCCATATGTGGGGTAAACCACTGTTTGGGCGCACCGCAGAGCTTGGAAGTGAAAGAGCGCCGTTTTACTTTTTCCATGTAGAATTGGCTGGAATTGAGATCGGACGCCATGTCACGTTTGGAGAGCCCCTGATGTGCCTAAACAGTAGAAACACCCACAATTGACACCATTTTGGAAACTAGACCCCTTAAAGAACTTATCTAGATGTGTGGTGAGCACTTTGAACCCCCAAGTGCTTCACAGAAGTTTATAATGCAGAGTCGTGAAAATAAAAAATATTTTTTTTCCACAAAAAAGATTTTTAGCCCCCAAGTTTTTATTTTCACAAGCGTAACAAGAGAAATTGGATCCCAAAAGTTGTTGTCCAATTTGTCCTGAGTATGCTGGTACCCCATATTTGGGGGTAAACCACTGTTTAGGCGCACGGCAGAGCTCGGAAGGGAAGGAGCGACGTTTTGGAATGCAGACTTTGATAGAATGGTCTGCGGGCGTTATGTTGCATTTGCAGGGCCCCTGATGTACCTAAACAGTAGAAACCGTCCACAAGTGACACCATTTTGGAAACTAGACCCCCCAAGGAACTTATCTAGATGTGTCGCGAGAACTTTGAATGCCCAAGTGCTTCACAAAAGTTTAAAATGCAGAGTCGTGAAAATAAACAATATTTTTTTTCCACAAAAGTTTTTTTAGCCCCCAAGTTTTTATTTTCACAAGGGTAACAAGAGAAATTGGACACCAAAAGTTGTTGTCCAATTTGTCCTGAGTATGCTGGTACCCCATATGTGGGGGTAAACCACTGTTTGGGTGCACGGCAGAGCTCGGAAGGGAAGGAGCGCCGTTTTGGTATGCAGACTTTGATACAATGGTCTGAGGGCGTTATGTTGCGTTTGCAGAGCCCCTGATGTGCCTAAACAGTAGAAACCCCCCACAAGTGACCGCATTTTGGAAACTAGACCCCCCAAGCAATTTATCTAGATGTGTGGTGAGAACTTTGCATTATAAACTTCTGTTAAGCACTTGGGCATTCAGAGTCGTGAAAATAAAAATAAAAACATTTTTCCACAAAAAAAGATTTTTTAGCCCCCAAGCTTTTATTTTCACAAGGGTAACAGGAGATATTGGACCCCAAAAGTTGTTGTCCAATTTATCCTGAGTACGCTGATGCCCCAAATGTGGGGGGTAAACCACTGTTTGGGCGCACGGCAGAGCTCAGAAGGGAGGGAGCACCATTTGACTTTTTGAGTGCAAAATTGTCTGTCGTGCTTGTAGACCCCCTGATGTACCTAAACAGTGGAAAACCCCCAATTCTAACTCAAACCCTAACCCCAACACACCCCTAACCCTAATCCCAACCCCATCCATAATCCTAATCACAACCCTAACGATAATCACAACCCTAACCCCAAAACAACCCTAATCTCAACCCTAACCTTAACCCTAATCCCAAACCTAACCCTAATCCCAAATGTAACCCTATTGCCAACCCTAACCCTAATACCAACCCTAATCCAAACCCTAACCCTAATCCCAACTCTAACCCTAACTTTAGCCCCAACCCTAGCCCTAACTTTAGCCCCAACCCTAACCCTAACTTTAGCCCCAACCCTAACCCTAGCCCTAACCCTAACTTTAGCCCCAACCCTAACCGTAGCCCTAACCCTAACTTTAGCCCTAACCCTAACTTTAGCCTTAACCCTAACCCTAAATTTAGCCCCAACCCTAACCCTAAATTTAGCCCCAACCCTAACCCTAGCCTTAACTTTAGCCCCAACCCTAACTTTAGCCCTAAGGCCACTTTCACACTTGTGTTGTTTGGCATCCATCGCAATCCGTCGTTTTGGACAAAAAACGAATCCTGCACATGTGCCCGCAGGGTGCCTTTTTTGCCCATAGACTTGTATTGCTGATGGATGGCCACATGTCGCGTCCGTCGTGCACTGTATCCGTTGTGTTTTGGCGGACCATCATCACAAAAAAAACGTTCAATGTAACCTTTTTTTTGTATGTCGTGTCCGCCATTTCCGACCATGCATGTGTGGCCGTAACCCTGCCCCCTCCTCCCCAGGACATAGACTGGGAAGCGGATGCGTTGAAAAACTGCATCCGCTGCCCACGTTGTGCACAATTTCCACAATGTGCGTCGGTACGTCGGGCCGACTCATTGCGACGGCCCCGTACCGACGCAAGTGTGAAAGAAGCCTAACCCTAGCCCTAACCCTAGCCCTAACCCTACATTTAGCCCCAACCCTAACCCTAAATTTAGCCCCAACCTTAATTTTAGCCCCAACTCCTATAACTGCCGGCCGTCAGATCATGGCGGGCGCACTGCGCATGCGCCCGCCATTTTCTTTCCCGATGAAGAAGACGACGGTCAGGAGGGGATGCAGGAGGATCTAGGGACACCGGTAAGTATAACAGGGTCCCCGAATCCCCCTCTTTCTCTGTCCTCTGATGTGCGATCTGTCATGTCGGACGCTATTCACACTAGGGCGTCCGACAGACAGCAGTAATTCCGCATTCGTCCACTATGTGCTCAGTGGCGCCGGCTAGATTTTATCTAGGTTGTCCGGGGTTAATCTAGCTGGTACTCGGATTGGAGGCTGGGTCACGCCCTCTGCCTTTAAATAGTTCTGCTGAACTTTGGGCGTTGCCGATTATAGCTTGTGTCTTGTGCCTGGTGATCTCGGTCTGGAGTGGTGGTCTAGGAGAAGGAATATCGTTTCTGGTGGTGTATTATCCTTTGTCATATTTCTCCTTCCTATATTTGTATTTGTTTTGCCCTGTGCACATTTTCGTGTATTCCTGTGTGACTGCGACGTGGTGCGTTTTTCAGTTTTCCCTGTCTGTGCTTTCTGTGGGGATTGGTGTGTGGTCTCTTCACTGGGTGGCGGCAGGTGGTTTCAGCTTAGGACTGAAACAGGAGACAGGGTCAGGCCTGGCGGCCCAGACATGCACACCTTTAGTGTAACTTCTGGGAGAGGGTCAGACAGTGTTTTCCTAGCCTGAGGGATAGCACAGGGGCCCGGGTAACCAGCCTTAGTCTACCCAGTACTCCCGTGACACGATCACATCAGAGGACAGAGAATGACAGATCGCTTTTTTTTTGCGACCGCAGTGATGGGTAAATCCAGGAGCGAAATAAAAGTCTGCAAAAATAGAAGCTCATTCCCAACTGTGATAGTAGAGTAGGAGGAACACAAGGCAAGCTGCAAGACAGGCGACTCATCATTGTGTCTATGAAATGAAGGACTCAGTCAGGAATTTGCTATATATTCATCACCTAAACCTTTTGTTTTGGCAAAGACGTTAAGATCAATGAGAATCGAACACTGTGTTACCCACTGAACGGAAGAAGAAATGTAGACATCAGCGATGATAAAATAATTATCACCTTCCACATTGTTCTGCAGTTCACATCTCCTTGAATTGCTGAGTTATAATACTACCCCCTATGGACATGAATATAACTACTATAATACTGCTCCTATGTACAAGAATATAACTACTACTAGATGGTGGCCCGATTCTAACGCATCGAGTATTCTAGAATATGCATGTCCACGTAGTATACAGCACAGAGCCACGTAGTATATTGCCCAGTGACTTAGTATATTGCCCAACCACGTAGTATATTGCCCAGCCACGTAGTATATTGCCCAGTCACGTAGTATATTGCCCAGTCACGTAGTATATTGCCCAGCTACGTAGTATATTGCCCAGTCACGTAGTATATTGCCCAGTCACGTAGTATACAGCACAGTCCCACATAGTATATTGCCCAGCCATGTAGTATATTGCCCAGTCACGTAGTATATTGCCCAGCGGCGTAGTATATTGCACAGCGACGTAGTATACAGCACAGAGCCACATAGTATACAGCACAGACACGTAATATACTGCCCAGTCACGTAGTATATTGCCAGTCATGTTGCCCAGACACTTATGTAACAGGTTAAAAAAAGAGTTAAAATAAAAAATAAACATATACTCACCATCCGAGGGCCCCTTGTAGTCCTGTCGCCTGTGTCTGTGCACACGGCAGCTTCCGGTCCCAAGGTTGGATGAGCGCAGGACCTGTGATGACGTCGCGGTCACATGACCGTGACGTCATGGAAGGTCCTTCTCGCATAGCATCCTTGGCCCCGGAACCTGCCGCTTGCACTGTCGAGGAGAGGACGTGACCACGGAGGGTGAGAATAGCAGGTTTTTTGTTTTTTTATTATTTTTAACATTACATTTTTTTACTATTGATGCCGCATAGGCAGCATCAATAGTAAAAAGTTGGTGACACACAGGGTTAATAGTAGCGGTTACGGAGTGCGTTACCCGCGGCATAACGCGGTCCGTTACCACCGGCATTAACCCTGTCTGAGCGATGACCGGAGGAGAGTATGCGGGTGCTGGGCACTGACTGCGGGGAGTAAGGAGCGGCCATTTTCTTCCGGACTGTGCCCGTCGCTGATTGGTCGTGGCTGTTTTGCCGAGACCAATCAGCGACTTGGATTTCCATGACAGACAGAGGTCGTGACCAATGAATATCCGTGACAGACAGACAGAAGGACAGACAGACAGATGGAAGTGACCCTTAGACAATTATATAGTAAATAATACTGCTCCTATGGACAAGACTATAACTACTACAATACTGCTCCTATGGACAAGAGTATAACTACTATAATACTGCCTCCTATGCAGGGCTGCCACTAGAAATTTCAGGGCCCCATACTGGCAAAATTTTCAGGACCCCTTGAGACTCCGCCCAGGCTCCACCCCAGCCCCGCCTCCAGGCTCCACCCCTCAAACTGTCCACAGTCCCACCGCTCTCTCTTGGAAAAACTCCACTTCTCACCTATCACACATTAACAGTTCCCATCACCAGATCACACATATAGCCAGCAGCTTTTGTTTTGGCCAAAAGATTTTTTAAGCCGCCACCATAACACGGTAGACACTTTTGGCCGGGCCCTACTTTACTGTAACCTATTAAATATTTGTTAAAATATGCAATACAATTTAGGTATATTTTTATTTATGATGATGTGTGCAAAACTGTAAAGCGCAGCGGAATATGTTATAAATATATGCTATATAAAAATAAAGATTTATTTATTTTTCAATTTTTAAAATGACCAATAATATCACATACAAGGAACAAATACCGCAACACCATGTCCAGACCACATATTAAAACCAGTGACCGAATAATATCACATACAAGGAACAAATACCACCGCACCATGACCAGACCACATATTACCACCACACCATGACCAGACCACATATTACCACCACACCATGACCAGACCACATATTACCACCGCACCATGACCAGACCACATATTACCACCGCACCATGACCAGACCACATATAACCACCGCACCATGACCAGACAACATATTACCACCACATAGTGACTGAATACTACAATTCTGATCAGTAATAAAAAAAAGCACCATACTATCACCATAAGTGCCAGTATTCACAGGAGATCTGTACTTAGTATGCAGTGTCTGTGTACATGTAATACAGTGATCACTGGTGACATTATATACAGGAGCCCTGTATATAATGTATAGGTAATACAGTGATCACTGGTGACATTGTACACAGGACCTCTGTATATAGTATAGTGTCAGTGTATAGGTAACACTGACTCACCAGTGACGTCTCTAGGTGAAGTCCTTCATCTTTCATCCAGCACAGACCGCCATCACTTCATCCAGCCATGACTCGTCTCTGCAGGAAATAACACAGTTATCTCGAGCTCCGCTTGTAGAATACATTACTTAATTTTTCCCAACTTCTACATTACGCCACATGAAGAAAAAGAGGCGACATAGTATCACTGTACACAGTATCAGGACCGCCCCCTCATTTAAAACAGTATCCTCAAAAAATAAAATAAATACATCACTGCAGTAATAATATTCCCCATCCTGGCCACCGTGTGTCTCATTCCTGGCGTCAGCCATATGTTCTCCCATCCTGCCCTCGTGAGTATCCATTCTGCCCCATATGATCTCCCCATCCTGACCCATCTGTCTCCATCATATCCATCCTGCCCCATGATCCTGTACGATCTGTCTCCAATTCTGCCCCCAGTGTCTCCAATCATGCCCCCATGTCTGCAATCCTGCCACTTGTCTCCAATCATGCCTCCTGTGTCTCCATTCTGCCCCATCTGTCTCCAATCCTGCCCCATCTGTCTCCAGTCATGCCCCTATGTCTTTCATCCTGCCCCGTGTCTCCAATCATACCCCGTATCTCCATTCTGCCCCTGTGTCCAGCATTCTGCCCCTGTGTCCAGCATTCTGCCCCTGTGCCCAACATACTGCCCCTGTCCAGCATTCTGCCCCTGTGTCCAGCATCTCTGCCCCTGTGCCCAGCATCTCTGCCCCTGTGTCCAGCATCTCTGCCCCTGTGTCCAGCATCTCTGCCCCTGTGTCCAGCATTCTGCCCCTGTGTCCAGCATTCTGCCCCTGTGTCCAGCATCTCTGCCCGTGTCCAGCATTCTGCCCCTGTGTCCAACATTCTGCCCGTGTCCAGCATTCTGCCCCCCCCCCACCCCCGCCCCTGGATCGCCGCTCTCAAAAAAAAAAAAAAGAGTTCTTACCTGGCCGTGTTCCAGCGGCGGGAGAAGCTCACTTCCTCCACGCAGGTGAATGACGTACTCGCCGGCGGCTGACAATTACGTCAAACACCGGCGAAGCGCGACTGCGCACTGCGGCCGCTCAAGTCAGCTGCCAGCCTCCGACTGGCTGGCGGCGGCTGTTAACTATTAGATAGATCCTGTCAATAGTGTGCCGCAGTGCCTACAGGGGGGGCCCGGTGAGCAGATGAGACGGGGCCCGATGCGGGCCCCCTCTGCCCACCGGGCCCCATACGCCAGTCATGGCTGTAATGCCCTGATGGCGGCCCTGCTCCTATGTACAAGAATATAACTACTATAATACAGTCCCTCTGTACAAGAATATAACTACTATAATACTGCTCCTATGTACAAGAATATAACTACTACGATACTGCTCCTATGTACAAGAATATAATATAACTACTATAATACTGTTCCTATGTACAAGAATATAACTACTATAATACTGCTCTTATGTACAAGAATATAACTACTATAATACTGCTCCTATGTACAAGAATATAATTACTATAATACTGCCCTTATGTACAAGAATATAACTACTATAATACTGCTCCTATGTACAAGAATATAACTACTATAATACTGCTCCTATGTACAAGAATATAACTACTATAATACTGCTCCTATGTACAAGAATATAACTACTATAATACTGCCCCTATGTACAAGAATATAACTACTATAATACTGCTTCTATGTACAAGAATATAACTACTATAATACTGCTCCTATGTACAAGGATATAACTACTATAATACTGCTCCTATGTACAAGAATATAACTACTATGACACTGCTCCTATGTACAAGAATATAACTACTATAATACTGCTCCTATGTACAAGAATATAACTACTATAATACTGCTCCTATGTACAAGAATATAATTACTATAATACTGCTCCTATGTACAAGAATATAACTACTATAATACTGCCCCTATGTACAAGAATATAACTACTATAATACTGCTCCTATGTACAAGAACATAACTACTATAATACTGCCCCTATGTACAAGAATATAACTACTATATTACTGCCCCTATGTACAAGAATATAACTACTATAATACTGCTCCTATGTACAAGAATATAACTACTATAATACTGCCCCTATGTACAAGAATATAACTACTATAATACTGCTCCTATGCACAAGAACATAGCTACTATAATACTGCCCCTATGTACATGAATATAACTACTATAATACTGCCCTTATGTACAAGAATATAACTACTATAATACTGCTCCTATGTACAAGAATATAACTACTATAATACTGCTCCTATATACAAGAATATAACTACTATAATACTACCATCCAGGGTTTGACTGGCCCACCGGAGAAGCAGAGGATTCTCCGGTGGGCCCAGGCATTGACACCTGCTGGCATATGGTGTGAGCAGCTGCTTAGGGTCTCCGCTGCTCCAGGGGCCCCCACCCAGTGGCTTGTCACTAATAGCGGCACACCACGCAGCTGCTATGGGGGCCCCCGGTGCCAGCGTAGCAGCAGCAGGTGACAGGAGGCAGATGCCGGCTGCTGCGGCTAAAGCGTGTCCTCCCTTGGTAAAGAGAAATAAATATTCACTCTTTCCCATGCACCCATGGGCGTGGAGTGGGGTGAATATTCATTTCACTTTAATATCGGGCAGTGTTAGCCTCAGCAGCTGGCTAACACTGCCTGCTATCAGAGCCAGCAGACCAGGGCCCACGTTCCCCCAGCCCACACGGCCACTATGGAGCCATAAGTCAGGGGGCCCCAGCGCCACCCCCAGTGCTCACCGCATCAACTGTATTGGCATCATAGGTAGTTTTTGCATTTCTCGTTAGCGATCTGTTACCTCTGTGAATACATTGCTATGACTGGAGTGTAATGTTCCTTTTGTTACTTATTTTTAGTGAATTATTCCAATATATTTGGGGTCATTAAATGTTCCCGCTATAAATTGCTTTGTGAATCCTAACTATTAGCGGAGCTGTATTCTCGCTCCGTGACTCGCCCTTTCCTCTTAGTCAGGGGTTGTTACAATGTATTGTGTTGTTTCTAAACAATGTATCTTCGTGAGTCGTCGCTGACATTTCTCTGAGCGTTGAGCACATTCCGGATGATAGTGAATGGATATTAATTCCATGTGACAGTCGCCGGCGAGGACGTTTAGTATGCAGGGAGCTCGCGTTGTAGAGCAATTTTTACAAGTGTGCAGCAACAATGAGCTGCTATTATGTTATTACCGAGGAGAGGAGATACTTAACGATAATGTGCAGATTGGAGCAATGGATGCGGGATAAGCGGCTGACATGTGGCTAAAACTATTGCTGCAATAAAAACAGGAGGCCGGGGATGGAGCTAGGAATATAGGAGGACGGGGACAGAAACTTTGATTGAAGCTTATTTCACGAGACTTTTATGTCGGAGGACTCGCCTGCTTTTATATTAATGATTAATAATGAGCATACATATGACAATGTGAGGGCGTGCAGCCCGCGGCTGGTGATGCAACCCGTGTAGTGTCAGGAGGCCGCGGTGACATGTCCACAAAACCCACAGATTTCTGAGCATCTCAAATTTATCTATGATGTTTGCTTTTGTTAATTTCTGTTATGTTGGGACAGAGCTATGACCACTGACTCCAGTGTGTACAGTACGTGGCGTCCCGTCCTGCTGGATCCTGACAGTAGTATACACTTGTCTCACAGATTAAACCATGTATGTGTCAGTATATACGGACGGTGAAAATGCAAATGACTCATTAATTCAGTTATTTTGTTGTTCATTTTTGGGGTATTCTGAATACCCTACACCTCAGATGCTATTAGGAAATTTAATTTTTTCTCTTATCATAAGATCAGATCTTTTCTGATGTAGCATGCATAACAAAATTTACTATTGTCTACAGAGCTAAGTCATTCAGTGGCTGTGGACAGGATCTTATCATGTATTTCTGTATACAGGGAGCTCCCCCTAGTGGTGGCTGCAGACAGAATCTTATCATGTATTTCTGTATACAGGGAGCTCCCCCTAGTGGTGGCTGCAGACAGAATCTTATCATGTATTTCTGTATACAGGGAGCTCCCCCTAGTGGTGGCTGCAGACAGAATCTTATCATGTATTTCTGTATACAGGGAGCTCCCCCTAGTGGTGGCTGCAGAGAGAATCTTATCATGTATCTCTGTATACAGGGAGCTCCCCTTAGTGGTGGCTGCAGACAGGATCTTATCATGTATCTCTGTATACAGGGAGCTCCCCCTAGTGGTGACTGCAGACAGGAGCTTATCATGTATCTCTGTATACAGGGAGCTCCCCCTAGTGGTGGATGCAGACAGGATCATATCATGTATCTCTGTATACAGGGAGCTCCCACTAGTGGTGGATGCAGACAGGATCATATCATGTATCTCTGTATACAGGGAGCTCCCCCTAGTGGTGGCAGCAGACAGGAACTTATCATGTATCTCTGTATACAGGGAGCTCCCCCTAGTGGTGGCTGCAGACAGGAGCTTATCATGTATCTCTGTATACAGGGAGCTCCCCCTAGTGGTGGCTGCAGACAGGAGCTTATCATGTATCTCTGTACACAGGGAGCTCCCCCTAGTGGTGGCTGCAGACAGGAGCTTATCATGTACCTCTGTATACAGGGAGCTCCCCCTAGTGGTGGCTGCAGACAGGATCGTATCATGTATACCTGTATACAGGAAGCTCCCCCTAGTGGTGGCTGCAGACAGGATCTTATCATGTATCGCTGTATACAGGGAGCTCCCCCTAGTGGTGGCTGCAGAGAGAATCTTATCATGTATCTCTGTATACTGGGAACTCCCCCTAGTGGTGGATGCAGACAGGATCTTATCATGTATCTCTGTATACAAGGAGCTCCCCCTAGTGGTGGCTGCAGAGAGAATCTTATCACGTATCTCTGTATACTGGGAACTCCCCCTAGTGGTGGCTGCAGACAGGATCTTATCATGTATCTCTGTATACAGGGAGCTCCCCCTAGTGGTGGCTGCAGAGAGAATCTTATCATGTATCTCTGTATACTGGGAACTCCCCCTAGTGGTGGCTGCAGACAGAATCTTATCATATATCTCTGTATACAGGGCGCTCCCCCTAGTGGTGGCTGCAGACAGAATCTTATCATGTATCTCTGTGTACAGGGAGCTCCCCCTAGTGGTGGCTGCAGACAGGAGCTTATCATGTATCTCTGTATACAGGGAGCTCCCCCTAGTGGTGGCTGCAGACAGGAGCTTATCATGTATCTCTGTATACAGGGAGCTCCCCCTAGTGGTGGCTGCAGACAGGATCGTATCATGTATACCTGTATACAGGAAGCTCCCCCTAGTGGTGGCTGCAGACAGGATCTTATCATGTATCTCTATACAGGGAGCTCCCCCTAGTGGTGGCTGCAGAGAGAATCTTATCATGTATCTCTGTATACTGGGAACTCCCCCTAGTGGTGGCTGCAGACAGGATCTTATCATGTATCTCTGTATACAGGGAACTCCCCTTAGTGGTGACTGCAGACAGGATCTTATCATGTATCTCTGCATACAGGGAGCTACCCCTAGTGGTGACTGCAGATGGGATCTTATCATGTATCTCTGCATACAGGGAGCTCCCCCTAGTGGTGACTGCAGATGGGATCTTATCATGTATCTCTGCATACAGGGAGCTCCCCCTAGTGGTGACTGCAGATGGGATCTTATCATGTATCTCTGCATACAGAGAGCTCCCCCTAGTGGTGACTGCAGACAGAATCTTATCATGTATCTCTGTATACAGGAAGCTCCCTCTAGTGGTGGCTGCAGGCAGGATCTTATCATGTATCTCTGTATACAGGGAGCTCCCCCTAGTGGTGGCTGCAGACAGAATCTTATCATGTATCTCTGTATACAGGGAGCTTCCCCTAGTGGTGGCTGCAGACAGAATCTTATCATGTATCTCTGTATACAGGGAGCTCCCCTAGTGGTGACTGCAGACAGGATCTTGTCATGTATCTCTGTATACAGGGAGCTCCCCCTAGTGGTGGCTGCAGACAGAATCTTATCATGTATCTCTGTATACAGGGAGCCCCCCCTAGTGGTGGCTGCAGAAAGAATCTTATCATGTATCTCTGTATATAGGGAGCTCCCTCTAGTGGTGGCTGCAGACAGAATCTTATCATGTATCTCTGCATACAGGGAGCTCCCCCTAGTGGTGGCTGCAGACAGGATCTTATCATGTACAGTATCTCTGTATACAGGAAGCTCCCCCTAGTGGTGGCTGCAGACAGGATCTTATCATGTATCTCTGTATACAGGGCGCTCCCTCTAGTGGTGGCTGCAGACAGAATTTTATCATGTATCTCTGAATACAGGGAGCTCCCCCTAGTGGTGGCTGCAGACAGAATCTTATCATGTATCTCTGTATACAGGGAGCTTCCCCTAGTGGTGGCTGCAGACAGAATCTTATCATGTATCTCTGTATACAGGGAGCTCCCCCTAGTGGTGGGTGCAGACAGAATCTTATCATGTATCTCTGTATAGAGGGAGCTTCCCCTAGTGGTGGCTGCAGACAGAATCATATCATGTATCTCTGTATACAGGGAGCTCCCCCTAGTGGTGACTGCAGACAGGTAACTGGTTATCATGTATCTCTGTATACAGGGAGCTCTGTTATGCTGTGCTATCAGGCAACACAGTGTGCAGTAATCAGCGCACATACAGTGATATGGCAATAACCCAAAAACAATAGAACAAGCTCTGAGACGTGGAATCTCTGCAGACTGCAATACCTGAACCTATCCTCACACAACTAAAAGCAGCAGTGGATTGCGCCTAACACTACCTATGCAACTCGGCACTGCCTGAGGAGCTGACTAGCCTGAAGATAGAAATACAAGCCTGACTTGCCTCAGAGAAATACCCCAAAGGAATAGGCAGCCCCCCACATATAATGACTGTTAGCAAGATGAAAAGACAAAACGTAGGAATGAAATAGATTCAGCAAAGTGAGGCCCGATATTCTAGACAGAGCGAGGATAGCAAAGAGAACTATGCAGTCTACAAAAAACCCTAAAGCAGAACCACGCAAAAGGGGGGCAAAAAGACCCACCGTGCCGAACTAACGGCACGGCGGTGCACCCTTTGCGTCTCAGAGCTTCCAGCAAAAGAGAATAGCACAGCTGGACAGAAAAAACGGAAACAAAAACAAAGTAACACTTATCTAGCAGAGCAGCAGGCCACAGGAAAGATGCAGTAGCTCAGATCCAACACTGGAACATTGACAAGGAGCAAGGAAGACAGACTCAGGTGGAGTTAAATAGCAAGGCAGCCAACGAGCTCACCAAAACACCTGAGGGAGGAAGCCCAGAGGCTGCAATACCACTTGTGACCACAGGAGTGAATTCAGCCACAGAATTCACAACAGTACCCCCCCCTTGAGGAGGGGTCACTGAACCCTCACCAGAACCCCCAGGCCGACCAGGATGAGCCACATGAAAGGCACGAACAAGATCTGGGGCATGGACATCAGAGGCAAAAACCCAGGAATTATCCTCCTGAGCATAACCCTTCCATTTGACCAGATACTGGAGTTTCCGTCTAGAGACACGAGAATCCAAAATTTTCTCCACAATATACTCCAATTCCCCCTCCACCAAAACAGGGGCAGGAGGCTCCACAGATGGAACCATAGGTGCCACGTATCTTCTCAACAACGACCTATGGAATACATTATGTATGGAAAAGGAGTCTGGGAGGGTCAGACGAAAAGACACCGGATTGAGAATCTCAGAAATCCTATACGGACCAATAAAACGAGGTTTAAATTTAGGAGAGGAAACCTTCATAGGAATATGACGAGAAGATAACCAAACCAGATCCCCAACACGAAGTCGGGGACCCACACGGCGTCTGCGATTAGCGAAAAGTTGAGCTTTCTCCTGGGACAAGATCAAATTGTCCACTACCTGAGTCCAGATCTGCTGCAACCTGTCCACCACAGAATCCACACCAGGACAGTCCGAAGACTCAACCTGTCCTGAAGAGAAACGAGGATGGAACCCAGAATTGCAGAAAAATGGAGAGACCAAGGTAGCCGAGCTGGCCCGATTATTAAGGGCGAACTCAGCCAACGGCAAAAATGACACCCAATCATCCTGGTCAGCAGAAACAAAACATCTCAGATATGTTTCCAAGGTCTGATTGGTTCGTTCGGTCTGGCCATTAGTCTGAGGATGGAAGGCCGAGGAAAAAGATAGGTCAATGCCCATCCTACCACAAAAGGCTCGCCAGAACCTCGAGACAAACTGGGAACCTCTGTCAGAAACAATATTCTCAGGAATGCCATGCAAACGAACCACATGCTGGAAGAACAAAGGCACCAAATCAGAGGAGGAAGGCAATTTAACCAAGGGCACCAGATGGACCATTTTAGAAAAGCGATCACAGACCACCCAAATGACCGACATCTTTTGAGAAACGGGAAGGTCAGAAATGAAATCCATCGAAATATGTGTCCAAGGCCTCTTCGGGACCGGCAAGGGCAAAAGCAACCCACTGGCACGTGAACAGCAGGGCTTAGCCCTAGCACAAATCCCACAGGACTGCACAAAAGCACGCACATCCCGTGACAGAGATGGCCACCAGAAGGATCTAGCCACTAACTCTCTGGTACCAAAGATTCCGGGATGACCAGCCAGCACCGAACAATGAAGTTCAGAGATAACTTTACTAGTCCACCTATCAGGGACGAACAGTTTCTCGGCCGGACAACGATCAGGTTTATTAGCCTGAAATTTCTGCAACACTCTCCGCAAATCAGGAGAGATGGCAGACACAATGACTCCTTCCTTGAGGATACTCGCCGGCTCAGATAACCCCGGAGAGTCGGGCACAAAACTCCTAGACAGAGCATCCGCCTTCACATTTTTAGAGCCCGGAAGGTACGAAATCACAAAATCAAAACGAGCAAAAAATAACGACCAACGGGCCTGTCTAGCATTCAAGCGCTTGGCAGACTCGAGATAAGTAAGATTCTTATGATCAGTCAATACCACCACGCGATGCTTAGCTCCCTCAAGCCAATGACGCCACTCCTCGAATGCCCACTTCATGGCCAGCAACTCTCGGTTGCCCACATCATAATTACGCTCAGCAGCAGAAAATTTCCTGGAAAAGAAAGCACATGGTTTCAACACTGAGCAACCAGAACCTCTCTGTGACAAAACCGCCCCTGCTCCAATCTCAGAAGCATCAACCTCGACCTGGAACGGAAGAGAAACATCTGGTTGACACAACACAGGGGCACAGCAAAAACGACGCTTCAACTCCTGAAAAGCTTCCACGGCAGCAGAAGACCAATTAACCAAATCAGCACCCTTCTTGGTCAAATCGGTCAATGGTCTGGCAATGCTAGAAAAATTACAGATGAAGCGGCGATAAAAATTAGCAAAGCCCAGGAATTTCTGCAGACTTTTCAGAGATGTCAGCTGAGTCCAATCCTGGATGGCCTGGACCTTAACCGGATCCATCTCGATAGTAGAAGGGGAAAAGATGAACCCCAAAAATGAAACTTTCTGCACACCGAAGAGACACTTTGATCCCTTCACGAACAAGGAATTAGCACGCAGTACCTGGAAAACCATTCTGACTTGCTTCACATGAGACTCCCAATCATCAGAGAAGATCAAAATGTCATCCAAGTAAACAATCAGGAATTTATCCAGATACTCACGGAAAATGTCATGCATAAAAGACTGAAAAACAGATGGAGCATTGGCAAGTCCGAACGGCATCACCAGATACTCAAAATGACCCTCGGGCGTATTAAATGCCGTTTTCCATTCATCTCCCTGCCTGATTCTCACCAGATTATACGCACCACGAAGATCAATCTTAGTAAACCAACTAGCCCCCTTAATCCGAGCAAACAAGTCAGATATCAATGGCAAGGGATACTGAAACTTAACAGTGATCTTATTAAGAAGGCGGTAATCAATACACGGTCTTAGCGAACCATCCTTTTTGGCTACAAAAAAGAACCCTGCTCCCAATGGTGATGACGATGGGCGAATATGTCCCTTCTCCAGGGATTCTTTCACATAACTGCGCATAGCGGTGTGTTCAGGCACGGACAAATTAAATAAACGACCCTTAGGGAATTTACTACCAGGAATCAAATTGATAGCACAATCACAATTCCTATGCGGAGGTAGGGCATCAGACTTGGGCTCTTCAAATACATCCTGAAAGTCAGACAAGAACTCTGGGATGTCAGAAGGAATGGATGACGAAATAGACAAAAATGGAACATCACCATGTACTCCCTGACAACCCCAGCTGGTTACCGACATAGAGTTCCAATCTAATACTGGATTATGGGTTTGTAGCCATGGCAACCCCAACACGACCACATCATGCAGATTATGCAGTACCAGAAAGCGAATAACTTCCTGATGTGCAGGAGCCATGCACATGGTCAGCTGGGCCCAGTACTGAGGCTTATTCTTGGCCAAAGGTGTAGCATCAATTCCTCTCAACGGAATAGGACACCGCAAAGGCTCCAAGAAAAATCCACAACGTTTAGCATAATCCAAATCCATCAGATTCAGGGCAGCGCCTGAATCCACAAACGCCATGACAGAATACGATGACAAAGAGCATATCAAGGTAATGGACAGAAGGAATTTGGACTGTACAGTACCAATGACGGCAGAGCTATCGAACCGCCTAGTGCGCTTAGGACAATTAGAAATAGCATGAGTGGAATCACCACAGTAGAAACACAGCCTGTTCAGACGTCTGTGTTCTTGCCGTTCAACTTTAGTCATAGTCCTGTCGCACTGCATAGGCTCAGGTTTACTCTCAGACAATACCGCCAGATGGTGCACAGATTTACGCTCGCGCAAGCGACGACCGATCTGAATGGCCAAGGACATAGACTCATTCAAACCAGCAGGCATAGGAAATCCCACCATGACATCCTTAAGAGCTTCAGAGAGACCCTTTCTGAACCAAGCCGCCAGTGCAGATTCATTCCACAGAGTGAGTACTGACCACTTCCTAAATTTCTGACAATATACTTCTACATCATCCTGACCCTGGCATAAAGCCAGCAAATTTTTCTCAGCCTGATCCACTGAATTAGGCTCATCGTAAAGCAATCCAAGCGCCTGGAAAAACGCATCAACATTACTCAATGCAGGGTCTCCTGGCGCAAGAGAAAACGCCCAGTCCTGTGGGTCGCCGCGCAAAAAATAAATAATAATCAAAACCTGTTGAATAGGATTACCAGAAGAATGAGGTTTCAAGGCCAGAAATAGCTTACAATTATTTTTGAAGCTCAGGAACTTAGTTCTGTCACCAAAAAACAAATCAGGAATAGGAATTCTTGGTTCTAGCATAGATTTCTGATCAATTGTATCTTGAATCTTTTGTACATTCATAACGAGATTATCCATTGAGGAGCACAGAGCCTGAATATCCATGTCCACAACTGTGTCCTGAAGCACTCTAATGTCTAGGGGAAAAAAAAAAACAAAAAAAAACTGAAGACAGAGCTGAGGGAAAAAAAAATGATGTCAGGACTTCTTTTTTCCCTCTATTGAGAATCATTGGTTTGGCTCCTTGTACTGTTATGCTGTGCTATCAGGCAACACAGTGTGCAGTAATCAGCGCACATACAGTGATATGGCAATAACCCAAAAACAATAGAACAAGCTCTGAGACGTGGAATCTCTGCAGACTGCAATACCTGAACCTATCCTCACACAACTAAAAGCAGCAGTGGATTGCGCCTAACACTACCTATGCAACTCGGCACTGCCTGAGGAGCTGACTAGCCTGAAGATAGAAATACAAGCCTGACTTGCCTCAGGGAAATACCCCAAAGGAATAGGCAGCCCCCCACATATAATGACTGTTAGCAAGATGAAAAGACAAAACGTAGGAATGAAATAGATTCAGCAAAGTGAGGCCCGATATTCTAGACAGAGCGAGGATAGCAAAGAGAACTATGCAGTCTACAAAAAACCCTAAAGCAGAACCACGCAAAAGGGGGGCAAAAAGACCCACCGTGCCGAACTAACGGCACGGCGGTGCACCCTTTGCGTCTCAGAGCTTCCAGCAAAAGAGAATAGCACAGCTGGACAGAAAAAACGGAAACAAAAACAAAGTAACACTTATCTAGCAGAGCAGCAGGCCACAGGAAAGATGCAGTAGCTCAGATCCAACACTGGAACATTGACAAGGAGCAAGGAAGACAGACTCAGGTGGAGTTAAATAGCAAGGCAGCCAACGAGCTCACCAAAACACCTGAGGGAGGAAGCCCAGAGGCTGCAATACCACTTGTGACCACAGGAGTGAATTCAGCCACAGAATTCACAACAGAGCTCCCCCTAGTGGTGACTGCAGACAGGTAACTGGTTATCATGTATCTCTGTATACAGGGAGCTCCCCCTAGTGGTGACTGCAGACAGGTAACTGGTTATCATGTAGCTCTTTGGGTATGTGCAGAGAAGCAGGGGATGTGGAACGCTATATGAGCCAATCTCTTCCCCAGTATAGTTCTGTCATGAAATTAGTCAGTGCAGAATGTTGGACCTTACAAAATAAATGTTAGCAGAAATGTTTTTCATTTGGTCCAATTTTAGAATCTTTTCTGCATATGTTTGATGCTGGTGCATCAGTCATCTCAGATCTCCTCCGCTGCCTGGGCCAATGATTTGCCCCAAATTTTTCTCATTTCTTTCATTTAATGTTGGAAGAAGATCTGTAAAACACTGATGAAAAGAATGTGACAGAGCGCTGCAATAAACCAGAAATCCCTGCAAACAAGATCCTGCACAGATATACAGAGTGAAATTATGGATTTATGTTTGTGTTCAATTATTCACCTTGGTCAAGATCTCTGCTTGCTTGCAGTTTGTGAGAACTATATTTTCTATACCCAGAAGATCTGGAGGCTTCCAGCTGACCCCGGATTTAATACTTCTCAGTAGATTGTAGGAATTTTTTCCAGTCAACACAGTTCTTTGAGAGATTAGGAACTAAGGCTGGTTTCACATTTGTGGATATAGGTGCTGCGGAGAGCTGCGTACGGCGTCATGCGGCGTGCGTATCTATCTTTTCCACTAGGTACGCAGGCCATGCCGATGTATGCGTATGCCTCCGCATGCGTCGTTTTGACAGTGCGGCGACTGCACCAAAATGGAACTTGTTGCGTTCGGCGCAGATATAATATGTAATACAGCAGAGGTGAGAGGGAGTGATGCAGCAGAGGTGAGAGGGAGTGATGCAGCAGAGGTGAGAGGGAGTGATGCAGCAGAGGTGAGAGGGTGTGATGCAGCAGAGGTGAGAGGGAGTGATGCAGCAGAGGTGAGAGGGAGTGATGCAGCAGAGGTGAGAGGGAGTGATGCAGCAGATGTGAGAGGGAGTGATGCAGCAGAGGTGAGAGGGAGTGATGCAGCAGATGTGAGAGGGAGTGATGCAGCAGAGATGAGAGGGAGTGATGCAGCAAAGGTGAGAGGGAGTGATGCAGCAGAGGTGAGAGGGAGTGATGCAGCAGAGGTGAGAGGGTGTGATGCAGCAGAGGTGAGAGGGTGTGATGCAGCAGAGGTGAGAGGGAGTGATGCAGCAGAGGTGAGAGGGAGTGATGCAGCAGAGGTGAGAGGGAGTGATTCAGCATAGGTGAGAGGGTGTGATGCAGCAGAGGTGAGAGGGAGTGATGCAGCAGAGGTGAGAGGGAGTGATGCAGCAGAGGTGAGAGGGAGTGATGCAGCAGAGGTGAGAGGGAGTGATGCAGCAGAGGTGAGAGGGAGTGATGCAGCAGAGGTGAGAGGGAGTGATGCAGCAGAGGTGAGAGGGAGTGATGCAGCAGAGGTGAGAAGGAGCATTGCAGCAGAGGTGAAAGGCAGTGATGCAGCAGAGGTCAGATGAATTGATGCAGCAGGTGAGGTGGAGAAGGCTTCATAGCCATGACAGAGTTAAGGAATAAGTGGAGGTTCTGCGCAGTTAAATTATATCAGCAGGCGATGGAGTCATGAAAGATACAGATTTAGCTTAGATCTGTCATATTCATCAGTACAATGACACTGCTGTCACTTTTGGGGTGATGCGCAGGCAGAATGTGCACCCCCAGCAGGAAACATCTCCATTTTGGAAAGTTTTATTCAGCTTCTTCTAAATGAAATATCTAATTGGAAAAGACAAAATCCGAACATGTGAGGAGAAATGATGAAGAGCAAAATGAGGAGGTCACGGAGGACTGAAGAAATGAGGTTCCACAGAAAGGAACCTACAATGTGCAGCTCAACAAAAATCCACCAAAGAGAAGAGACCGTTAATAGACCCCATCCGGCAGGAGCGCAGATAGGGGTCAGACAGTGCACCAACCAAACCACAAAAATATCCAGCTATCTTTATATCTAATATCTACTAGGAATGAGGGAATCTTTTGATATTTGAATTCACCAGCTTTGACCACTGTTTTTCTAGTGAAGCACAAATATTCCAATGTCTCCCATTGCCCTGAAAAGACTTGTAACACCCTGAAGTCTCCCAGGACCATATCCAACCCCACACTTATCTGTTTCACTGCTGCAGTACAACACATAACTGAAGTCTTTGTCCAATGTTTCGGGGTTTTCTCTCCTTCTCTCTGTTGCTGAGCTATGAACACTGACATCTTTTCACTCTCCTGGATCACTGCACTGCTGCATTCCCAGCCTTTGCTTTTATACAGGCTATGACAGTTCCTCCTGATTGGGTGTCCTATACCATGTGATGTGATTGCTGCGAGGCATTTAAAGGGAACCCGTCACCTGAATTTGGCGGGACTGGTTTTGGGTCATATGGGCGGAGTTTTCGGGTGTTTGATTCACCCTTTCCTTCCCCGCTGGCTGCATGCTGGTTGCAATATTGGATTGAAGTTCATTCTCTGTCCTCCATAGTACACGCCTGCGCAAAGCAATCTTGCCTTGTGCAGGCATGTACTACGGAGGACAGAGAATGAACTTCAATCCAATATTGCAGCCAGCATGCAGCCAGCGGGTAAGGAAAGGGTGAATCAAACACCCGAAAACTCCGCCCATATGACCCAAAACCAGTCCCGCCAAATTCAGGTGACAGGTTCCCTTTAATTTGCCCCTGAGATCATGTGAGCTTTCTGCAGCTGTTGCAATTTTCTGCAATATATAAAAATGAGGCAATTACAAATGTAATTGCAAATTGTTTGAATTTACCTGGACAAGAGAAATTCCTAAAATTTGACATCCTTCTGCAAGCTGCAGCAGAATCAACTCCACCACTACTGGCTCCAGTCCAATGGAAGGTCATAATCGGCCTCCTCTGCCTTTGGCAAGTGGGAGGAAGTGAAGGGTGTTAAGGAATATATGTGTCACGATAAATCCCACAATGTGTGGCAGCTCTGGTTCTGCTGAAATTCAAATGTTTTTTTTTTCCTTTTGGTCCAGCAACAGTTAATGTGAGTCTCTTGCTGGCTGTTGTTTTAGGCTGGTCAGCTGATATTGGTTGGTAACCACTCCCACCTTTTTATATAATAGTCACATGACCCATCAGCTGGTTGTCAGTAATAGAGTTGTTCTCTGCAGATCAGCCTGGAGTGAGAAGCTCTCCTGTGTCAGTGGTGTTGCTGCTATGGGAGCTCAGAATCCTGGTGCTGTTTTTCTTTGCTGCTGTGGAGCTATGTGGTGCTGTTTTCCTTTGCTGCTGTGGAGCTATGTGGTGCTGTTTTCCTTTGCTGCTGTGGAGCTATGTGGTGCTGTTTTTCTTTGCTGCTGTGGAGCTATGTGGTGCTGTTTTTCTTTGCTGCTGTGGAGCTATGTGGTGCTGTTTTCCATTGCTGCTGTGGAGCTTGGCAGCATGGCCTGAAGCTGAGTATTTTCCTTTTTGTCTATCCCGTGTTTGTCTGTTCCCCTCTGTGTTATCATTTCGCAGTAGTGAGTTTAGTGTCTTTGCCGGCCAGTGCTCTAGCCAGGGTACATTGAGGTGGCAATTCGGGACTAAGCACGTGACGGTGGCGGGGATAAGGACCCGCATAGAGCATTAGGGAAGTTTAGGGGCAGGCACAGGTTTGAGTCAGGAGGTGCCCATCCCCCACTCCCTACTGTTAGGGCCTTCCTCTCCCTTTTCCATCCTGTCATATTTGTATGCTGTGTTGTTCCTTGGACTTACCAGTGTCCGAGCGTGACATTATTACCTACCGTACCATTTTCCAGAGACCCTATGGCTCAACCAGAGGCTTTTGCATCCCTGATCCAGACCCTCACAGATGAGCTTACGGAGTTGCAGTCTCAGGTGATGCAGCAGCTTCAGCAGGTATCTGGGTTCTTGGTCTCGGCTCATGCCCTGGCTCAACAGGAACCCAAAATATCTCTCCCCGACAGGTTCTCTGATTTGAGAGATAAATTTATGGTTTTCAGAGAAGCCTGAAAATTGTATTTGAGGCTCAGCCTTCGTTCCTCAGGGAGTGAGGAACAACGAGTGGGGATTGTAGTCTCCCTTCTTAATAGTGATCTCCAGTCCTGGGCCTTCTCCCTGCTGACCATTTCACCATCTTTGTGGTTGGTGGACAAGTTGTTTGCTGTTTTGACGCTGGTGTTTCGTGATCCTGATGGCATCTCTGTGGCCAAGTCTAAACTTAATAAGATCAAGCTGTGGGGCTGGCCAGCTGAGGAGTACCGCTCAGAGGTTCAGAGATGGGCCAATGAGTGTCCCTGTCCTTAGGAGTCATTTCTATCAGGGTCTGTCAGCTAGGCTTTAGGATGCTCTGGAGCAATATGCTACTCGTACATCGTTGTAGGCCACCATGGTCCTTGCTATCCGGGTGGATAGACACCTCTGGGAGAGACATACACCAACTCTGACCCCTGTTCTTCCTATGGAGGAGGACACACTGGTGCTGACGGACAAGATTGCCTGCGGCTCACTATTGGACTGGGGCATGATTTTACTGTGGTCTTACTGATCATTAAATTAAAGTCTATCCATCTCGCACCAAAATTGGTAGTCCACGATATCACAACCCGTCATATTTGTATGCTGTATTGTCCGCCAGACTTACCTGTGCCTGAGCGTGACAAAATGGCACATCCATTTTCTCAATATCAGGACGATGATGCTAACACTGACTGCGACACCGTCAGTTTGAGTCAGTGTTCTGCACAGAAAAGTATGACAGATCACAAATGACTTAAGGTACCTTCACACATAACGATTTCGTTAACGATATCGTTGCTTTTTGTGATGTAGAAACAATATCGTTAACTAAATCGTTATGCGTGACAGCGACCAACGATCAGGTTCCTGCTGGGAGATCGTTGGTCGCTGGGAATGATCAGGACCTTTTTTTGGTCGCTGATCACCTGCTGTCATCGCTGGATCGGCGTGTGTGACGCCGATCCAGCGATGTGTTTACTGGTAGCCAGGGTAAATATCGGGTTACTAAGCGCAGGGCCGCGCTTAGTAACCCGAAGTTTACCCTGGTTACCATTGTAAAAGTTTAAAAAAACAAACAGTACATACTTACATTCCGGTGTCTGTCACGTCCCCCGGCGTCAGCTTCCCTGCACTGACTGTCAGCTCCGGCCGGCCGTAAAGCAGAGCACAGCGGTGACGTCACCGCTGTGCTCTGCTCTACGGCCGGCCGGCGCTGACACAGTGCAGGGAAGCTGACGCCGGGGGACGTGACAGACACCGGAATGTAAGTATGTACTGTTTGTTTTTTTAAACTTTTACAATGGTAACCAGGGTAAACTTCGGGTTACTAAGTGCGGCCCTGCGCTTAGTAACCCGATGTTTACCCTGGTTATCCGGGGACTTCAGCATCGTTGGTCGCTGGAGAGCTGTCTGTGTGACAGCTCTCCAGCGACCACACAACGACCTAAACAGCGACGCTGCAGCGATTGGCATCGTTGTCTATATCGCTGCAGCGTCGCTAAATGTGACGGTACTTTAAGAGCGATAATGTTAAGGTACCTTCACACATAACGATATTGTTAACGATATCATTGCTATTTGTGACGTAGCAACGATATCGTTAATGAAATCGTTATGTGTGACAGCGACCAACGATCAGGCCCCTGCTGGGAGATCGTTGGTCGCTGAATAAAGTCCAGAACTTTATTTCGTCGCTGGCTCTCCTGCTGACATCGCTGGATCGGCGTGTGTGACACCGATCCAGCGATGTCTTCACTGGTAACCAGGGTAAACATCGGGTAACTAAGCGCAGGGCCGCGCTTAGTAACCCGATGTTTACCCTGGTTACCATGCTAAAAGTAAAAAAAACAAACACTACATACTTACCTAACGCTGTCTGTCCTCCAGCGCTGCGCTCTGCACTCCTCCTGCACTGGCTGTGAGCCGGAAAGCAGAGCGGTGACGTCACCGCTCTGCTTTCCGTCTCACAGCCAGTACAGGAGGATAGCAGAGAAGCAGAGCGCAGCGCTGGAGGACAGACGGCTGTAGGTAAGTATGTAGTGTTTGTTTTTTTTTACTTTTAGCATGGTATCCAGGGTAAACATCGGGTTACTAAGCGCGGCCCTGCGCTTAGTTACCCGATGTTTACCCTGGTTACCGGCATCGTTGGTCGCTGGAGAGCAGTCTGTGTGACAGCTCTCCAGCGACCAAACAGCGACGCTGCAGCGATCCGGATCGTTATCGGTATCGCTGCAGCGTCGCTTAATGTGAAGGGGCCTTAAGAGCATTTATTTTAGTTAACCCAGATTACCATCTCTTCCTACAATGAGGTCACTTGGACATTTCTATTGTTGTGCTTAAGATAAAGAGCTTGAAAGGGGCTGGATACAGTCATAGGAGGCCTCAGATTATTACACACATCTTTTCAGGGTAATTGGAGGCTTTGAAATATTGTGATTCACAGCAAATTGATTATCCATTAACAAAAAAAACTGGTGAATTCAATCATCTGTACTATCAATCAGTTTGTCTATATAATTCATATTATGTGGGTGCATCAGTATCAGTGTGGGTGTATCATTATCAGTGTGGGTATATCAGTTTCAGTGTGGGTGTATCAGTGTGGATGTATCAATGTGGGTGTATCCGTATCAGAGTGGGTATATCAATATCGGTGTGGGTGTATCAGTATTAGTGTGGGTGTATCAATATCAGTGTGGGTGTATCAGTGTGGATGTGTCAGTGTGGGCATATCAATATCAGTGTGGATGTATCAATATCAGTGTGGGTGTATTAGTGTGGGTGTATCAGTGTGGGTGTATCATTATCAGTGTGGGTGTATCAGTATCAGTATAGGTGTATCAGTGTGGGTGCATCAGTATCAGTGTGGGTATATCAGTGTGGGTGTATCAATATCAGTGTGGGTATATCAATATCAGTGTGAGTGTATCAATATCATAGTGAGTGTATCAGTGTCGGTGTGGGTGTATCAGTATCGGTGTGGGTGTATCAGTATCGGTGTGGGTGTATCAGTGTGGGTGTATCAGTATCAGAGTGGGTGTATGAGTGTGGGTGTATCAGTATCAGTGTGGGTGTATCAGAGTGGGTGTATCAATATCAGTGTGGCTGTATTAGTATCAGTGTGGGTGTATCAGTATCAGTGTGAGTGTATAAGAGTGGATGTATCAATATCGGTGTGGGTGTATCATTATCAGTGTGGGTGTATCAGTATCAGTATGGGTGTATCAGTATCAGTGTGGGTGTATCAGTATTAGTGTGGGCATATCAGTGTGGGTGTATCAGTATCAGAGTGGGTGTATGAGTGTGGGTGTATCAGTATCAGTGTGGGTGTATAAGAGTGGATGTATCAATATCAGTGTGGGTGTATCAGTGTGGGTGTATCAGTATGGGTGTATCAATATCAGTGTGGGTGTATCAGTGTGGGTGTATCAGTATGGATGTATCAATATCAGTGTGGGTGTATCAGTGTGGGTGTATCAGTATGGGTGTATCAATATCAGTGTGGGTGTATCAGTGTGGATGTGTCAGTGTGGGCGTATCAATATCAGTGTGGGTGTATCAATATTAGTGTGGGTGTATCAGTGGGGGTGTATCAGTGTGGGTGTATCATCAATATCAGTGTGGGTGTATCAGTATCAGAGTGGGTGTATCAGTGTGGGTCTATCAATATCAGTGTGGGTGTATCAATATCAGTGTGAGTGTAATAGTATCAGTGTGGATGTATCAGTGTGGATGTATCAGTGAGGGTTTATCAATATCAATGTGGGTGTATCAATATCAGTGTGGGTGTATAAATCAGTGTGGGTGTATCAGTATCAGTTTTGTTGTATAGTATCAGTGTAGTTGTAAAAATATTAGTGTGGGTGTATCAGTATCAGTGTGAGTGTATCAATATCAGTGTGAGTATCAATATCAGTGTGGGTGTATCAGTACCAGAGTGGGTGTATCAGTGTGGGTGTATCAATATCAGTGTGGGTGTATCAATATCAGTATGAATGTATCAGTATCAGAATGGGGGTATCAGTATCAGTATAAGTGTGGGTGTATAAGTGTGGGTGTATCAGTATCAGTGTGGGTGCATCAGTGTGGGTGTATCAGTGGGGGTGTTTCAATATCAGTGTGGGTGTATCAATATCAGTGTGCGTGTATCAGTATCAGTGTGGATGTATCAGTGTGGGTGTATTAGTATCAGTATCAGTGTGGGTGTATCAGTATTGGTGTGGGTGTATCAGTATCAGAGTGGGTGTATGAGTGTGGGTGTATCAGTATCAGTGTGGGTGTATCAGAGTTGGTGTATCAATAACAGTGTGGCTGTATCAGTATCAGTGTGGGTGTAACAGTATCAGTGTGGGTGTATAAAAGTGGATGTATTAATATCAGTGTGGATGTATCAGTGTCAGTGTGGGTGTATCAGTATCAGTGTGGGTGTAACATTATCAGTGTGAGTGTATTAGTATCAGTGTGGGTGTATCATTATCAGTGTGGGAGTATCAGTATGGGTGTATCAGTATCAGTGTGAGTGTATTAGTATCAGTGTGGGTGTATCAGTATCGGTGTGGGTGTATCAGTATCGGTGTGGGTGTATCAGTATCAGAGTGGGTGTATGAGTGTGGGTGTATCAGTATCAGTGTGGGTGTATCAGAGTTGGTGTATCAATATCAGTGTGGCTGTATCAGTGTGGGTGTAACAGTATCAGTGTGGGTGTATAATTATCAGTGTGGATGTATCAATATCTGTGGGAGTATCAGTATCAGTATGGGTGTATCAGTATCAGTGTGGGTATATCAGTATCGGTGTGGGTGTATCAATATCAGTGTGGGTGTAATCATTGTGAGTGATTCAAAGATTCAAAGAAGCTTTATTGGCAGGACCAAATACACATCAGTTTTGCCAAAGCAAGTGTATAAAGGCAATAGGGATAGGCACTGTGGGGATGTTGGGTAGGAGCTGTAGGAAAGGTGGATGGGGGCAGATCCAGGGTGGGGCTATAGTCCATGGCATAGGGGAGGTGGATTGGGGCAGATCCATTGTGGGGGCTATAGCCCATGGCATAGGGGAGGTGAATGGGGGCAGGTCCATTGTGGGGGTTATAGTCCATGGCATCATAGTTCTCTTTCTCGCAGTCTATGACATTCGCTCACATACCGCGCTGCTCTCTCCACCGCTCTCTCTTCTTCTCCCAGCAGGATATATGTTTTCTCTTCCTCGTTCATGGTGATGAAGTCCGGGAAGAGATGTGAGAGTCTCCTGAAGTGAGTGTTCCTCACTGCTGAGTATTTAGAGCAGTGTAGCAGGAAGTGGGTTTCGTCCTCTATGGCCTCCTGGTCACAGTGTTGGCACAGTCTTTCCTCCCTGGGCTTGTAGGTCTGCCTGTGTCGGCCACATTCGATGGCCAGACTGTGGGCACTGAGTCTATATTGGCTCAGGATCTTGCGATCTCTGGGGTCCGGGAGTTTCTCCAGATATGGGGCCAGTCTGTAGTCTCTCTGTAGACTCCGGTACATGATCAGTTTCTGTGAGGTGATGCTATCATTCTTCCAGTCACTGACATACCTCTCCTGGCCTTCGTCTGCCATCTTTCTGATTCCAGCTTTTGTCAGGTTGTTGTGATTGGTGTTCTGGTCCGGTTGGTTTTGGCTGGGCTGTTCCGAGGGTTCTGTTTTTTCTGTTTCACCTACATGCATCAGGGCTTTATGGTGATGGGAGCTTGGATTGCTCCTATGCAGGTGAGCCCGGAATGACAGTGCCCTTTAGAACTGTTAGGTGTAGAGGGAATCTCCCCAGCTCGGCCCGACAAGCACTGTTGGAGGTGCTCCAATGGACCTGGAGAAGGTGCTTGCAGAATTCCAGGTGGAATATTTCTGTTGGACTGGAATCCCACCTTGACCAGTCTGGGTAGGTGTGAGGACCCCAGACTTCGCTGCCATACAGGAGGATTGGGGCGATGATGGAGTCGAAGATTTTTAGCCAGACCCTCACTGGTGGCTTCAGATGGTAGAGTTTCCTTCGGCTGGCATAGAAGGTTTTGCAGGCCTTGTCTTTCAGGGTCTCTATGGCTTGTTTGAAGCTCCCTGACCGGTGAATCTCTAGGCCCAGGTAGGTATATTTGTCCGTTCCTGTGAGGTCGCAGTTGTTGAGGACAAATGATGGGAGCTGGTCTGATCTTCTCTTTCTCCTCTGGAACACCATGGTGTTGGTTTTCTTTAGGTTGACCGGTAGAGCCCAGGTGGAGCTGAATTTCTCTAGGATTTTCAGGTTGTCCTGGAGGCCTTTCTCGGTTGGTGACAGCAGCAGCAGGAATTTCACCTGATCGTCGTGGAGGGTGAGACCTGGTGCTGAGGAGGATTCCAGGGCGGTAGCCAGCTCGTTGATGTAGATGTTGAAGAGCGTTGGACTTAGGCTGCAGCCTTGTCTGACTCCGCGGCTCTGCTGGAAATAAGCCGTTCTTCTGCCGTTCACACTCACGCTGCAGCGGTTCTCGGAGCTTTTGATGACATCGTAGGTCTTTTCTCCTATTCCACTCTCCAGCAGTTTCAGGAATAAGTCCGGGTGCCACACTGAATAAAAGGCCTTTTTAAAGTCCACAAAGCAAGCATATATCTTCCCATTCTTTGTATTGTAGATGTGTCTTTGAATGAGGCTGTGCAGAGTATAGATGTGGTCAGTGGTGCGGTGGTTCGGCATGAACCCTGCTTGGCTCTTGCTGAGGACGTTGTGCTCGGTGAGGAAGGTGAGGATCCTCTTGTTCAGGATACTGTTGAACAGTTTTCCCAGGTTGCTGCTGACACATATGCCTCTGTAGTTGGCTGGGTCATACCTGTCCCCACTCTTGTGGATGGGTGTGATGAGGCCTTGGTTCCAGGTACGAGGGAAGTAGCCGGCACTCAGCACAATATTGAAGAGTTTAACCATTGCAGCCTGTATTTCTGGTGGGCTGAACTTCAGCATTTCTGGTAGGATTCCATCTAGGCCACCGGCTTTTCTACATCTTATGGAGGAGAGTCTCTCGGCTACTTCCTGTAGTGTTATAGGTGTATCCACCGGGTTTTGGAAGTTTTTGATTTTTTCCTCCATTGCTTTTAGTTTCGCTATTATGTTTTCCTGTTCTTGGCTTAGTCCTTCCTTTGGAATGTCTTTATAGAGATCTCTGAAGTATTGGATGAAGTGAGTGTATCAATATCAGTGTGAATATATCAGTATCAGTGTGGGTGTATCAGTATCAGTGTGGGTGTATCAGTATCAGAGTGGGTGTATGAGTGTGGGTGTATCAGTATCAGTGTGGGTGTATCAGAGTGGGTGTA
Source organism: Ranitomeya imitator (assembly GCF_032444005.1). Lineage (NCBI taxonomy): Eukaryota > Metazoa > Chordata > Amphibia > Anura > Dendrobatidae > Ranitomeya > Ranitomeya imitator. The sequence goes on from NC_091282.1 coordinate 775,069,463, forward strand.
TCAATATCAGTGTGGCTGTATCAGTGTGGGTGTATCAGTATCAGTGTGGGTGTATAAGGCCGGAGGCACACTACAGCGAGATACGGCCGAGTCTCGCAGGTTAAAACCAAGCTCTGGCACCGGCACTCCAGAACAGAGCGTGCAGCCGCACAGCAATACATGGAGCCGCACGCTCCCCTCCGGACTGCCGATGCCAGAGCATGTTTTTGACCTGCGAGACTCGGCCATATCTCGCTGTAGTGTGACTCCGGCCTAAGTGTGGTTGTATCAATATCAGTGGGGGTGTATCATATCATATATTGGGTGTAGCAATATCAATGTGGGTGTATCAGTGGCAATATACTATGTCACTAGGCAATATACTACGTGACTGGGCAATATACTACGTAACTGGCCAGTATACTACGTGGCTGCGCAATATACTACGTCACTGGGCAATATACTACATCACTGGGCAATATACTACGTGTCTGGGCAATATACTCTGTAGCTTGGCAATATACTACGTGGCTGGGCAATATACTACGTGGCTGGGCAATATACTATGTCGCTGGGCAATATACTACGTCGCTGGGCAATATACTACGTCGCTGGTCAATATACTACGTGGCTGGGCAATATACTACGTGGCTGGGCAATATACTACGTGGCTGGGCAATATACTACGTGGGCTGTGCAATATACTACGTGGACATGCATATTCTAGAATACCCGATGCGTTAGAATCGGGCCATCTAGTTGTAAAAATATTAGTGTGGGTGTATCAGTATCAGTGTGAGTGTATCAATATTAGTGTGGGTGTATCAGTATCAGTGTGGGTGTATCAGTATTAGTGTGGATGTATCACTGTGGGTGGGGGTATCAGTATCAGTGTGGGTATATCAGAATCAGTGTGGGTGTATCAATATCAGTATGGTTGAATCAATATCAGTGTAGATTTATCAGAATCAGTGTGGTTGTATACATATTAGTGTGGGTGTACCTGTATCAGTACCATATGTTTTTCTGCATTTTTTGCTCTGTTTTTTGAATCATGAAACTGTTTTGCTAAAAAAGTGCTGGACTTTTTTCATCTGCCACAACTGTTGCCACTTTTCAAAAGGATGCATTGATGAGTCAGCAAAGAAATCTGGAAACTCTAAACTCGACCCACTGTGGTGAATAAAAAGAGAAAAAAAAACAGGCAAAAAAAACATAAAATAGTCTCTAAGAAAGGCGCAAATTAAAAACAAGCGAAAAAGGAAGAATGAGAAAATAAAAAGGTGCAAATGTCCATGATTTTCACAGAGATCTGAACGAGGGAGCTGCCATCTTCTTTTCTTTTTTAATGTCTCTTTTCTCCATCTCATATCTATCTGCTTCTGTTTTCTCATCTCCTATAAGACATCAGAGCCCCATAATCTTTTGCCCCAGGTCTGTGACCCCCTAATCCGGGCAGTGACCCCCAGGCAGCTGTACCAGAGGGCAGACACCTATGGCAGGATGTATTGGACCCATATGACTGTCTGATGACAGATCTATCACAGTCATAAACACCTGTGCCATGTCAGCCAGTGAAAGGGACCAGCCAGCCGGAACTGCACTTCATCTAAAACTTCTTAAATCCCTAGCTGGGAATTCCATTAATTAACGATCTCATTAAAAGTGTAATGTGATTGGATGACTGCAATAATATTGGAGTGTTAAGGTCGGCAGCCATTGATATATGATCTGCCTGCAGCAGGTGAAGCACAGTCACCTGTACAATCATGGCCAAAATTTGTGAGACACAAATTTTGCTTTTCACGTTTTTGCTTCAGTTATTATAGTGGTAATTTGCATTAATTCTAGATTGTTATGGAGAATGATCACATGAGTTGCAATAAACTGCAAAGTCATGCATGGCCTGGGATATTAACTTTTTCATAAAAAACATATTTGCACTGAACTTCAGCCCTGCCACAAAGTGACCTGCTTTCATCACGTCAGTCATCTTATCCTTAGTTCAGGACAAAGAGCAAACAAGGACAAGGCAGCTGATGTCATAAAGTCATACTGTTGGATTATAAGCACAGCCTGGTGGCCTTACACTAGCGCTGGTGCTTGAAATTGTCTTTGTCTATTAACTATGGACACATGAGCAGTCATCATTGCTTTGTTTCAAAAGAGCTTTACAAGCAAGAACATTGTTGCTTGTACGATTGAACCTAAATCAACCATTAATAAAATCAACAAGTACTTCAAATAGAGAGGTTCAGTTGCTGTGAAGAAAGCTTCAGGGAACCCCTAATAGTCTAGCAAGTTCCAGGACCGTCTCCTAATGTAGATTTAGCTACTGGATCTGTTCAGCAACAGTGCAGAGCTTGCTCAGGAATAGTAGCAGGCAGGTGTCAGTGCACTTGCATGCACAGTGAGGCAAATGTTTTTAGAGGCTGCCTGTTGTGAAAAAGGGTAGCAAAGAAGCCTCTTCCCTCTAAGAAAATCTAAAGAACAAAGTGACATACTGCAGGATTACCGGAGTTGAGCTGCAGAGGACAGGGATAACGTTATTTCTCTGATATAGCACCTTCAGGCTGTTAGGAGCATCCGGAGTAATGATTGTCCAGAGAAGAGAAGGTGATGCTGCCATGAGTCCTGTGTCTGCTGTCAGTAATGTCTTAGGGGGCCAATTATGTGTGGGGGCTTCTCATCCATGGAGGGGCTCACTTACAATGTGTGGAGGGCTTCTCATCCATGGAGGTGGCTCACTCACAATGTGCAAGGGCTTCTCATCCATAGAGGGGGTCAAGCACAATGTGTGGGGCCTTCTCATGCATGGAGAGCTCAGTCACAATGTGTGGGGGCTTCTGATGCATGGAGGGGGCTCACACATATTGTGTGGGGGTCTAATCCAGTGAGGGGGGTCACTCACAATGTGTGGGGGCTTCTGATGCATAGAGGGGGCTCACTAACATTGTGTGTGTGCATCTCATCCATGTTGTTCTAGGAACAGAACAATGGCATTTTCAATCCACAGCTGGAAACTCCCCAGATCTCATCCCATTGAGAACCTGTGGTCAATCTTCAAAAAGCCATACCCCCCCCCCCTCCAGAAATTCTGATAACTCCGCTCTCTAATGAGACAAGAACCGATGGCCATCAGTCCGGATCTGCCCCAAAGCTGATATCCAGCTGCTGCGGCGCAGCGCAGAAGTTTGGAGAATAAGGGGCAGGACTGTGGAGAATAAGGGACAGGAGTGTGGAGAATAAGGGGCAGGAGTGTGGAGAATAAGGGACAGGAGTGTGGAGAATAAGGGACAGGAGTGTGGAGAATAAGGGGCAGGAGTGTTGAGAACAGGGGGCAGCAGTGTGGAGAATAAGGGGCAGGAGTGTGGAGAACAAGGGGCAGAGAGTGAAGAATAAGGGGCAGGAGTGTGGAGAACAAGGGGTGGAGAGTGAAGAATAAGGGGCAGGAGTGTGGAGAACAAGGGGTGGAGAGTGAAGAATAAGGGGCAGAAGTTTGGAGAATAAGGGGCAGGAGTCTGGAAAATAAGGGGCAGGAGTGTGGAGAATAAGGGGCAGGAGTGTGGAGGATAAGGGGCAGGAGTTTGGAGAATAAGGGGCAGGAGTGTGGAGAATAAGGGGCAGGAGTGTGGAGGATAAGGGGCAGGAGAGTGGAGAATAAGGGGTAGGAGTTTGGATAATAAGAGGCAGAAGTGTTAGAGTGTGGTGGATAAGGGGCAGAAGTCTGGAGAATAGAGTTGAGCGACCTTGACCTTTTTAGAGTCGAGCCGGGTTTCGCGAAACCCGACTATCTCAAAAGTCGGGTCGAGTGAAATCGGCCGATTATGACGTAAAGTCGGGATCGACCGAAACACGAAACCCAATGCAAGTCAATGGGGCAGCATAGTCGGCAGTGAGTGGGGGCCAGGAAAACACCTAGAGTGCCCATTTTAATGTCAAAACCATCCATTCTTCTTAATGAAGCTTGTCAAGCGTAATTTACCTTATAATAATTGGAAGGCATTTGAAATTGGGGGTCATTTGGCTAAAGTTGTGGTGGGTAGGGCTGGTTCAAGTAATTAGTGGGCCCAGGAAATCTGGACCAAGTCACGGCAGTGGAGCAGGGAGAGGTAAGTATTTCAACTTTGCAAGTGCTGTGAACCTGAGCAAGCAGGGGGGGCCCACTCGTTGGCATTGGCACTGGCACAGGGCCCCTCAAAGTACAGCGGTGTGTTTGCACGGCGGTGGCGCCTCCCACCGGCAGCAACACTTTTGCGTACTATGAGAGGCCCTGTGCCAGTGACGTCGCCAACTAGTATTCCTCCCCCCACCTGATGAAGGAACCTGCACTTTCATCTGCACCTTCCTCTTTGTCCCCGTGTAAGGTGGTATGGTATGCGGGAAGAGCAACCTGACTTTCAGCAGGGTCACAATGTTGTTGTGTAGCGTGCACGGGGAATGTTGCGTTATGGGTCAATGTACCAGCAGACTCATCTATCACTGGCTGGGCAATGGGCAGGATGAGGAGGAAACACAGATATAGGCCCAAATAATAAAGTGGGCTAAATGCAGTTCAAAATTGGTAACACAGGAATAACCAGGGGGCATTGCAGTGGAGGACAACTGGAATGAGAGGCTGACACAGAGAGTAGGCCCAAATCAGTAAGTAGTCGAAATGCAGTTCAAAATTGGCAACCGTAGTAAACAGGCGGCACAGCTTTGTTCAGTGGAGGAGAACAGCAAGGAGTGGCAGACGCCGATAGTAGGCCCCAACCCAACTAGTAGGCCAAATGCAGTCTAACATTAACAACTACTTAACGAGCGCCTGAAAACGGAATTTCAGGACAGGAAACCAGGAGAAACCAGGAGAAATCATCTTTTAACTTCCATCTTTTAAATTACATTTTTTTAATTATGATTCTGAATTAGACTGAATTGGACTGGAATTGACTGGAAGGTAACAGACTACTAACCACTACAATGTTTCGGTTTCTTTTCTCTTTCAACCCCATACTACTTTCCTTCTTACAATCTCCTGCAATCCCTCCTCCTAGTAAGGAACTAGTCATTTCTTCCTCCATACTCCCCAGCCATCTCACCTTCTCCTCAGAACTGTTCCTCCACATACAATCCTTTTTCTCCAGACACACACGGCCGCATCATGTCCTATCCTGCTCCCACCTTCTAATGATCTGTCTGTTACTCCTCATTGCTGGTGACATATCCCCAAATCCCGGCCCTCCTCAATTCATCCCCACACTCGTTTCTAACCCCCTGCCACGATCCTCCGCATGTTTTCCCAACCACGACAACCTCATACCCATTCATCCAGCCCCCACTCCCCCGCTCCCCCTACTTGGAGCACTATGGAACGCACGCTCCATCTGCAACAAACTGACATTTATCCATGACCTCTTCATCACCAACAAACTCTCCTTCCTCGGCCTCACTGAAACCTGGCTCACCCCCTCTGACTCTGCCTCTCCAGCTGCGCTCTCCTATGGCGGATTCCACCTCTCTCACACCCCTCGCCCCAGCAACAAACGCGGTGGAGGAGTTGGCTTGCTCCTGTCCGACACCTGCTCCTTCACTCCAATCCCGCTACCACCCTCCGCTACTCTTCCCTCGTTTGAGGTGCACTCTGTCCGCATCTATTCCCCCTCCAACCTCCAGCTGGCTGTCATCTACCGCCCCCCAGAACTAGCCATCTCCACCTTTCTCGACCACTTCACCACCTGGCTACTTCATTTCCTCTCTGTTGACATCCCCACTATCATCATGGGTGATTTCAATGTCCCCATTGACACTTTCACCTCAGCTACCTCTAAACTTTTATCACTGACTGCCTCCTTTGGCCTCACTCAATGGTCCTCTGAGGCCACTCACAAAGATGGCCACACGCTGGACCTCATCTTCACCCGCCTCTGCTCCCTTACTAATCTCACTAACACACCCCTCCCCCTGTCTGACCACAACCTACTGACATTCTCGTCCCTCTCCTCTCCTAGTGTGCAACCCCCACTCCACAAACTCACTCACCCTCGCAGAAATCTCAAACATCTCAACTTACAATCACTCTCTGAGTCCCTTCTCCCTCTCACAGACATAGCTTCCCTTCATGACACAGATGCTGCTGCCACTTTTTATAACACCACAATAACAACAACACTCGATTCGGCCACCCCACTCATCCATAGTAAAACTCGTACAATTAACAGGCAGCCCTGGCTGACCAGCCTGACCAAAGAATTGAGACGGGCTTCCAGGATTGCTGAGTGGAGATGGAAGCGATCCCACTCTGCCGACCACTTCACTGCATACAAGCAGTCCCTCGCCAGCTTCAAGTCTGCGCTCACTGCCGCAAAACAAACTTACTTCTCATCCCTCATATCCTCCCTGTCTCACAACCCTAAACAGCTTTTCAACACTTTCAATTCTCTACTCCGTCCCCCCGCACCTCCTCCCTCCCCCCTCATTTCTGCTGATGACTTCGCCTCTTTCTTTAAACAGAAGATCAATACGATCAGAGAAAGCTTTGGCCCACAGCGCCCACTGCCCCTCTTAGCTGCTCAACCCTGCTCCTCCAAAACCAGCTTCTCCACCATGACAGAAGATCAGCTCTCCACCCTCCTGTCAAGATCACACCTCACCACCTGCACGCTTGACCCGCTCCCATCCCACCTCATCCCTAACCTTTCCACGGTCTTCATCCCAACCCTAACGCACCTCTTCAACCTCTCACTCACAAGAGGTGTCTTTCCCTCATCCTTCAAGCATGCCAAGATCACACCCATCCTCAAAAAGCCCTCCCTCGACCCATCCTCTGTGTCTAGCTATCGCCCAATATCTCTTCTCCCTTATGCCTCCAAATTGCTGGAGCAACACGTCCATCTTGAACTGTCCTCCCACTTCTCCTCCTGCTCCCTCTTTGATCGGTTACAATCAGGCTTCCGTTCCCATCACTCAACTGAAACTGCCCTAACTAAAGTCACCAATGACCTACTAACTGCCAGGAGCAAGCGACACTACTCTGTCCTCCTTCTCCTGGACTTGTCTTCTGCCTTTGACACTGTTGACCACTCCCTTTTGCTACAAATCCTCTCATCCCTTGGCATCACAGACTTGGCCCTTTCCTGGATCTCGTCATATCTGACAGACCGAACATTCAGTGTCTCCCTCCCCCACACCACCTCCTCACTTCGCCCCTTGTCAGTCGGTGTTCCTCAAGGCTCTGTTCTAGGACCCCTACTCTTCTCCATCTACACTTTCGGCCTGGGACAGCTCATAGAATCCCACGGTATGCAGTACCATCTCTACGCCGACGACACGCAGATCTACCTCTCCGGACCTGACCTCTCCTCCTTGCTTACCAAAATCCCGCACTGTCTGTCTGCCATTTCAGCCTTCTTTTCTGCTCGCTTTTTACAACTGAACATGGACAAAACAGAATTCATCATCTTTCCCCCATCTCACTCTACCCCTCCACCACATCTATCCATCAATGTCAATGGCTGCTCACTATCCCCAGTCCCACACGTCCGGTGCCTCGGGGTGATCCTCGACTCTGCCCTCTCTTTCAAGCCACATATCCAAGCCATTGCCTCCTCCTGTCCTCTCAAACTCAAAAATATTTCCCGGATCCGTGCTTTCCTTGACCGCAACACTGCAAAAACGCTAGTGCATGCCCTTATCATCTCCCGCCTCGACTACTGCAACCTCCTACTTTCTGGACTCCCCTCTAGCACTCTGGCACCACTCCAATCCATCCTACACTCTGCTGCCCGACTAATCCACCTGTCCCCCCGCTATTCCCCAGCCTCTCCCCTGTGTCAAGCCCTTCACTGGCTTCCTATCGCCCAGAGACTCCAGTTCAAAACCCTCACACTGACATACAAAGCCATCCACAACCTGTCTCCTCCATACATCTGTGACATGGTCTCCCGGTACCTACCTACACGCGACCTCCGATCCTCCCAAGACCTCCTTCTCTATTCCCCTCTCATCTCTTCTTCCCATAACCGCATCCAAGACTTCTCCCGTGCTTCCCCCATACTCTGGAACTCTCTACCCCAACACATCAGACTTGCGCCTACCATAGAAACCTTCAAAAAGAACCTGAAGACTCATCTCTTCCGACAAGCCTACAGCCTGCAGTGATCCTCAACCTACTGAACAGCCGCACAGCCAGCTCTTCCCTCTCCTAGTGTATCCTCACCCACCCCCTGCAGACTGTGAGCCCTCGCGGGCAGGGTCCTCCCTCCTTATGTACTCGTGTGCCTTGTTATCTGCTCATGTTTAATGTAATTGTCTATATTTGCCCCGTATTCACATGTAAAGCACCATGGAATAAATGGCGCTATAAAAATGTATAATAATAATAATAATAAACAGCAAGGAGCGGCAGACACTGTTCGTAGGCCCCAAACCAACTAGTACGCCAAATGCAGTTGTTCCATTTAACCACAATTTAACGAGAGCCTGAAGATAGAAGCTCAGGAAAGGCAACCTGGAGAACACCTTGGAGTGGAACACAGCATCTCTCTCCACCCCATACCCATTTTGTAGGCCTAATGCTGTGTAGTTTTCTACAACTACTAAACGAGAGTCGGAAGACCGAAGCAATGGCAAGGCAACCTGGGGAACACCTTGGAGTGTAACACACCATCTCTCTCCACCCGATACCCATTTTGTAGGCCTAATGCAGTGTAGTTTTCTACAACTACTAAACGAGAGTCGGAAGATCGAAGCAATGGCGAGGAAACCTGGAGAACACCTTGGAGTGTAACACACCATCTCTCTCCACCCCATACCCATTTTGTAGGCCTAATGCTGTGTAGTTTTCTACAACTACTAAACGAGAGTCGGAAGACCGAAGCAATGGCAAGGCAACCTGGGGAACACCTTGGAGTGTAACACACCATCTCTCTCCACCCGATACCCATTTTGTAGGCCTAATGCAGTGTAGTTTTCTACAACTACTAAACGAGAGTCGGAAGATCGAAGCAATGGCAAGGAAACCTGGAGAACACCTTGGAGTGTAACACACCATCTCTCTCCACCCGATACCCATTTTGTAGGCCTAATGCAGTGTAGTTTTCTACAACTACTAAACGAGAGTCGGAAGATCGAAGCAATGGCGAGGAAACCTGGAGAACACCTTGGAGTGTAACACACCATCTCTCTCCACCCGATACCCATTTTGTAGGCCTAATGCAGTGTAGTTTTCTACAACTACTAAACGAGAGTCAGAAGACCGAAGCAATGGTAAGGCAACCTGGGGAACACCTTGGAGTGTAACACACCATCTCTCTCCACCCGATACCCATTTTGTAGGCCTAATGCAGTGTAGTTTTCTACAACTACTAAACGAGAGTCGGAAGATCGAAGCAATGGCGAGGAAACCTGGAGAACACCTTGGAGTGTAACACACCATCTCTCTCCACCCCATACCCATTTTGTAGGCCTAATGCTGTGTAGTTTTCTACAACTACTAAACGAGAGTCGGAAGACCGAAGCAATGGCAAGGCAACCTGGGGAACACCTTGGAGTGTAACACACCATCTCTCTCCACCCGATACCCATTTTGTAGGCCTAATGCAGTGTAGTTTCCAAGAACTACTAAACGAGAGCCGGAAGATCGAAGCTCAGGAAAGGCAACCTGGAGAACACCTTGGAGTGGAACACACCATCTCTCTACACCCCATACCCAATTTGTAGGCCTAATGCAGTGTAGTTTCCAACAACTACTAAACGAGAGCCGGAAGATCGAAGCTCAGGAAAGGCAACCTGGAGAACACGTTGGAGTGGAACACACCATCTCTCTACACCCCATACCCAATTTGTAGGCCTAATGCAGTGTAGTTTCCGACAACTACTAAACGAGAGCATGAAGATCGAAGCTCAGGAAAGGCAACCTGGGGAACACCTTGGAGTGCAACACACCCTCTCTCTACACCACGGAAGGGCTGATTCTTAGGAAGGAAGGCTGTCGGAAAGAAGCAGGGCGCGTCCGAGGGTGATTATATTCTTATTAGGTATATACTCACCCTCGGACGCGCCCTGCTTCTTTATTTGTAATGAATGTTTATTTGCAATGTGGTTTTGACTTACTCTATTTTTTTGGTAAATAATGATTTTATTATTTTCATTGTTTTGCATCTTCTTGGCAATAATATAAAGAAGACGCGACAGGACAACACTCGGTGGATGCCATATCTGTGTTTTAAATTGAACAAAACTTTCAGTTAACTACTTGCAGGAGAAAGTTATTGTAGCTGGTGGCCATTTTTAGTACTGTACCAGATTTTTGTTGTATGTGTTTGTTTTTAATGTTAAAATGTCTGCATTTGATATCTCTCCAGTATTTTCTTTTTTATAAGCAAAATACTTATTTTTATATTTTCTGATGTTGGTTCAAGGGGTACACGGGCAGCAGTAGACAGGTCAGTGGAGGCCTAGTGGAAGGAGGGACCGCAGACAGGCTTCGAAGCCCTAACATAATAAATTGGGCTGGCTGTAGGCAATTTAAAATTGGTTCCAGGGGAACCCGGGCAGCAGTAGACAGGTCAGTGGAGGCCTAGTGGAAGGAGGGACCGCAGACAGGCTTCGAAGCCCTAACATAATAAATTGGCCTGGCTGTAGGCAATTTAAAATTGGTTCCAGGGGAACCCGGGCAGCAGTAGACAGGTCAGTGGAGGCCTAGTGGAAGGAGGGACCGCAGACAGGCTTCGAAGCCCTAACATAATAAATTGGCCTGGCTGTAGGCAATTTACAATTGGTTCCAGGGGAACACGGGCGGCAGTAGACAGGTCAGTGGAGGCCTAGTGGAAGGAGGGACCGCAGACAGGCTTCGAAGCCCTAACATAATAAATTGGGCTGGCTGTAGGCAATTTAAAATTGGTTCCAGGGGAACCCGGGCAACAGTAGACAGGTCAGTGGAGGCCTAGTGGAAGGAGGGACCGCAGACAGGCTTCGAAGCCCTAACATAATAAATTGGGCTGGCTGTAGGCAATTTAAAATTGGTTTCAGGGGAACCCGGGCAGCAGTAGACAGCTCAGTGGCGGCCTAGTGGAAGGAGTGACCGCAGACAGGCTTCGAAGGCCTAACATAAGAAAAATGTCAATACAATGGTATTGACAGTGCCAGGCATTGAAGGATGTCAGCGCATAGACTAAACATTGGTGGAGCTGTGAGTGAAAATTTTGCAAGTGGTAGAGCACTGTTTGACCTGGGGGGGGGACTGTCTTGTGGCCGGCGGTACAGGCCCAGGGCCCCTCATATTACAACGGTGTGTCTGACGTTGGGTGCGCACCACCACCGCCAGACACTTTATTGTACTATGAGGGACCTAGTGGCAGTGCCATCGACCAAAAGCGGGCACACCCACCTCTTCAGACAAACAGTACTCTCACGGGTGCTGGCGCCAAGTGGCGATACCACGGCCCCGTGTGGGGACTTTGGCCATTTAGGGAGGTGTTAACATGTCAGATGCTGGACAATCAGGTGCTGCAAATTACGAGATTGGAGAAGTCGTTCAGAATAGTCCACAGGCAAGACCTTTACATAGGAAAGCTAGGTGTCAGCCGGGCAAGGTGGGGCAAAAGATTTCGAAATCCAGTTGTGGTTCATTTTAATGAAGGTTAGATCATCTACATTTTGGGTAGCCAGACGAGTCCTTTTTTCTGTTAGTATTGAACCTGCAGCACTGAATACTCTTTCTGATAGGACACTAGCTGCCGGGCAAGCAAGCTCCTGCAATGCATATTCTGCCAATTCTGGCCAGGTGTCTAATTTTGATGCCCAGTAATCAAATGGGAATGACGGTTGAGGGAGAACGTCGATAAGGGATGAAAAATAGTTAGTAACCATACTGGACAAATGTGGTCTCCTGTCACTTTGAATTGATGCTGCAGTACCTGTCCTGTCTGCGGTCATAGCAAAATCACTCCACAACCTGGTCAGAAAACCCCTCTGGCCAACGACACTTCTGATTTCTGCCCCTCTAACACCTCTGGTCTGCTGGCCCCTGCAGCTCGTGTTAGAACGATCACGGGCGCTGTGTGCAGGGAATGCCAGAAGCAAACGGTCAACAAGAGTTGATTGTTTGGTTGCTAATATTAGTTCCAAGTTCTCATGTGGCATTATATTTTGCAATTTGCCTTTATAGCGAGGATCAAGGAGGCAGGCCAACCAGTAATCGTCATCGTTCATCATTTTTGTTATGCGTGTGTCCCTTTTGAGGATACGTAAGGCATAATCCGCCATGTGGGCCAAAGTTCCAGTTCTCAAATCTGTGGTTGTGCTTGGTTGAGGGGCAGTTTCAGGCAAATCCACGTCACTTGTGTCCCTCCAAAAACCAGAACCCGGCCTTGCCGCGCCAACAATTTCCACTGGCCCCGGAAAAGCTTCCTCATTAAAAATATAATCATCCCCATCATCCTCCTCGTCCTCCTCCTCCTCTTCGCCCGCTACCTCGTCCTGTACACTGCCCTGGCCAGACAATGGCTGACTGTCATCAAGGCTTTCCTCTTCCTCAGCTGCAGACGCCTGATCCTTTATGTGCGTCAAACTTTGCATCAGCAGACGCATTAGGGGGATGCTCATGCTTATTATGGCGTTGTCTGCACTAACCAGCCGTGTGCATTCCTCAAAACACTGAAGGACTTGACACATGTCTTGAATCTTCGACCACTGCACACCTGACAACTCCATGTCTGCCATCCTACTGCCTGCCCGTGTATGTGTATCCTCCCACAAAAACATAACAGCCCGCCTCTGTTCACACAGTCTCTGAAGCATGTGCAGTGTTGAGTTCCACCTTGTTGCAACGTCTATGATTAGGCGATGCTGGGGAAGGTTCAAAGAACGCTGATAGGTCTGCATACGGCTGGAGTGTACGGGCGAACGGCGGATATGTGAGCAAAGTCCACGCACTTTGAGGAGCAGGTCGGATAACCCCGGATAACTTTTCAGGAAGCACTGCACCACCAGGTTTAAGGTGTGAGCCAGGCAAGGAATGTGTTTCAGTTGGGAAATGGAGATGGCAGCCATGAAATTCCTTCCGTTATCACTCACTACCTTGCCTGCCTCAAGATCTACAGTGCCCAGCCACGACTGCGTTTCTTTCTGCAAGAACTCGGACAGAACTTCAGCGGTGTGTCTGTTGTCGCCCAAACACTTCATAGCCAATACAGCCTGCTGACGTTTGCCAGTAGCTGCCCCATAATGGGAGACCTGGTGTGCAACAGTGGCAGCTGCGGATGGAGTGGTTGTGCGACTGCGGTCTGTGGACGAGGTCTCGCTTCTGCAGGAGGACGAGGAGGAGGAGGAGGGGGTGCGAATGGCTACAGCCAACTGTTTCCTAGACCGTGGGCTAGGCAGAACTGTCCCAAACTTGCTGTCCCCTGTGGACCCTGCATCCACCACATTTACCCAGTGTGCCGTGATGGACACGTAACGTCCCTGGCCATGCCTACTGGTCCATGCATCTGTTGTCAGGTGCACCTTTGTGCTCACAGATTGCCTGAGTGCATGGACGATGCGCTCTTTAACATGCTGGTGGAGGGCTGGGATGGCTTTTCTGGAAAAAAAGTGTCGACTGGGTAGCTCGTAGCGTGGTACAGCGTAGTCCATCAGGGCTTTGAAAGCTTCGCTTTCAACTAACCGGTAGGGCATCATCTCTAACGAGATTAGTCTAGCTATGTGGGCGTTCAAACCCTGTGTACGCGGATGCGAGGCTAAGTACTTCCTTTTTCTAACCATAGTCTCATGTAGGGTGAGCTGGACTGGAGAGCTGGAGATCGTGGAACTAGTGGGGGTGCCGGTGGACATGGCAGACTGAGAGACGGTGGGAGATGGTATTGTTGCCGCCGGTGCCCTAGATGCAGTGTTTCCTACTACGAAACTGGTGATTCCCTGACCCTGACTTCTTTGGCCTGGCAAAGAAACCTGCACAGATACTGCAGGTGGTGCAGAAAATGGTGGCCCTACACTGCCGGAAGGGATGTTGCATTGATGACTAGCTTCATTGGCCGAGGGTGCTACAACCTTAAGGGACGTTTGGTAGTTAGTCCAAGCTTGCAAATGCATGGTGGTTAAATGTCTATGCATGCAACTTGTATTGAGACTTTTCAGATTCTGCCCTCTGCTTAAGGTAGTTGAACATTTTTGACAGATGACTTTGCGCTGATCAATTGGATGTTGTTTAAAAAAATGCCAGACTGCACTCTTTCTAGCATCGGATACCTTTTCAGGCATTGCAGACTGAGCTTTAACCGGATGGCCACGCTGTCCTCCAACAGGTTTTGACTTTGCCACGCGTTTTGGGCAAGATACGGGCCCGGCAGATGGAACCTGTTGCGATGTTGATGCCTGCTGCGGCCCCTCCTCCTCCGCTTCAGAACTGCTGCCGCCTGCACCCTGTTCCCCCAATGGCTGCCAATCGGGGTCAAGAACTGGGTCATCTATTACCTCTTCTTGTAGCTCGTGTGCAACTTCGTCTGTGTCACCTTGTCGGTCGGTGGTATAGCGTTCGTGATGGGGCAACATAGTCTCATCAGGGTCTGATTCTTGATCAGCACCCTGCGAGGGCAATGTTGTGGTCTGAGTCAAAGGACCAGCATAGTAGTCTGGCTGTGGCTGTGCATCAGTGCACTCCATGTCAGATTCAACTTGTAATGGGCATGGACTGTTAACTGCTTCACTTTCTAAGCCAGGGACGGTATGTGTAAAGAGCTCCATGGAGTAACCCGTTGTGTCGCCTGCTGCATTCTTCTCTGTTGTTGTTTTTGCTGAAGAGGACAAGGAAGCGACTTGTCCCTGACCGTGAACATCCACTAACGACGCGCTGCTTTTACTTTTACCAGTTTCACGAGAGGAGGCAAAAGAGCTAGAGGCTGAGTCAGCAAGATATGCCAAAACTTGCTCTTGCTGCTCCGGCTTTAAAAGCGGTTTTCCTACTCCCAGAAAAGGGAGCGTTCGAAGCCTTGTGTAGCCAGACGACGAACCTGGCTCCACAGCTCCAGACTTAGGTGCAATATTTTTTTTCCCACGACCACCTGATGCTCCACCACTACCACTACCCTCATTACCAGCTGACAATGAACGCCCCCGGCCACGACCTCTTCCACCAGACTTCCTCATTGTTTTAAAAACGTTACCAAACTAACGGTATTTGTTGCAGTCACACAACTTACACGGTGAGCTATAACTTCAGTATGATTTAGCTACCCCTTTACAGGTGGGTGAGACCACAACGAAAATCAGGCACAATGTTACACACTCTGTTGTTGGTGGCAACAAATGAGAGAGATGCCACACACGCAGGACTGTCACTGAAGCGCAAATGTAAATATTAATCTCCCACTGATTTGTGTTTTTTTTTTTTTAAAAAAAGGAGACTTTAGAAAAAAAAAAATAAAAAAAAAAAATGATTTTTTTAAGGAAGAATTTATAAACCAAATAAAATGAAATGATTTTTTCAGGGAGACTTTAGAAAAAAAAATACAAAAAAAATGATTTTTTTCAGGAATAATTTAGAAACCAAATAAAATAAAATGATTTTTTCAGGGAGAATTTAGAAAACAAATAAAACAAAAAATAGGCTTTCTAAGGCCCACTGAGTGAGAGAGGACGCACACAGGAGTCAGGAGTGGCACACAAGCCCAGAGGCCAATATTTATCTCCCACTGATTGATTTATTGATTTTTTCAGGTTGAATTTAGAACCCAAATCAACCAAAAAAATAAATAGGCTTTCTATGGCCCACTATTTGTGAGAGAGATGGCACACTCAGGACTGGCACACAAGCCCAGAGGCCAATATTAATCTCCCACTTTTTTTTTTTTTTCCAGGGAAAATTTATAAACCCAATAAAAAAAATAATAAATAGGCTTTCTATGGCCCACTATCTGAGAGAGAGAGATGGCACGCTTAGGACTGGCATACAAGCCCAAAGGCCAATATTAATCTCCCACTGATTGATTTATTGATTTTTTCAGGTAGATTTTGGAACCCAAATCAAGCAAAAAAATAAATAGGCTTTCTATGGCCCACTGAGAGATGGCACACACAGGAGTCAGGAGTGGCACACAAGCCCTGAGGCCAATATTTTTCTCCCACTGATTGATGTAGTGATTTTTTCAGGTAGATTTTAGAACCCAAATCAAGCAAAAAAAATAAATAGGCTTTCTATGGCCCACTGAGTGAGAGATGACACAGACAGGGATGACACTCTAGCAGAAATGCCAATCTTAATCTCCCACAAAAAAAAAAAAGGAACTGTCCTTCAATTACTATCTCCCTGCAGTAATCTCAGCCAGGTATGGCAGGCAGCAATAAGGAGTGGACTGATGCACAAATTAAATAAAAAGTGTGGACAAACAAACAAGATAGCTGTGCAGAAAGGAAGGAACAAGAGGATTTGTGCTTTGAAAAAAGCAGTTGGTTTGCACAGCGGCGTACACACAGCAATGCAGCTATCAGGGAGCCTTCTAGGGCAGCCCAATGAGCTACAGCGCTGAGGGGGAAAAAAAAAAAATGTAGCTTCCACTATCCCTGCACACCGAAGGTGGTGTTGGGCAGTGGAAATCGCTACAGCACAAGCGGTTTGGTGGTTAATGGACCCTGCCTAACGCTATCCCTGCTTCTGACGAAGCGGCAGCAACCTCTCCCTAGGCTCAGATCAGCAGCAGTAACATGGCGGTCGGCGGGAACGCCCCTTTATAGCCCCTGTGACGCCGCGGACAGCAAGCCAATCACTGCAATGCCCTTCTCTAAGATGGTGGGGACCAGGACCTATGTCATCACGCTGCCCACACTCTGCGTTTACCTTCATTGGCTGAGAAATGGCGCTTTTCGCGTCATTGAAACGCGACTTTGGCGCGAAAGTCGCGTACCGCATGGCCGACCCCGCACAGGGGTCGGATCGGGTTTCATGAAACCCGACTTTGTCAAAAGTCGGCGACTTTTGAAAATGTTCGACCCGTTTCGCTCAACCCTACTGGAGAATATGGGGCAGAAGTCTGGAGAATAAGGGGCAGGAGGCTGGAGAATAAGGGGCAGAAGTCTGGAGAATGAGAGGTAGCGCTGGAAATATTGACGCGAATCAGAAACTTCATGGATTTGTCAGTAAAAGGGGAAATGTTTATAATTGTC
Source organism: Ranitomeya imitator (assembly GCF_032444005.1). Lineage (NCBI taxonomy): Eukaryota > Metazoa > Chordata > Amphibia > Anura > Dendrobatidae > Ranitomeya > Ranitomeya imitator. The sequence continues at coordinate 775,086,578 of NC_091282.1, forward strand.
CATTAGTAACCAGAAACAGTCAACTAAAAGAGTAAAAACACTGATGAGACAAAATGTGTAAACCAAAACCTGTGTCAGTGTTATAACTTATAGCCCCAACTGTGCAGCTCCACCGCTCAGCGGTCATTATGACTTAAATTTCCATATTTAAAAATTTAGCACAAAAGAAAATTCAGAATGGACAGTGACCAAAAAATGTATGGAAATTGTACAGACACTGTCTCTCCCACTAAATAGGCTTCTTTTATCTGCTACAGTGTAGACTGCCTCTCCATGCTGCTATCACTGTGACGGTCTTCAGTAAGGAAGAGGGACTTCAAACTGTCCCTGTCCCGGGGTACTCTTGAAGGAAGAGAGGTCTGAGTTTCTCACCTTACTTTGCTCCTGTTAAACCCTGATTTTTCCCCTTCCCCACCATGAGGCATGGAACCGAAAAGTAAGATAAACAAGACCCAAAGACAAGACAGGGATAACAGAAAACCCGTATCATACAAAAGCACTACTAACAATAGGGAGGAGGATAGGGACATGGAGGAATAAACTAAGTGGGAACAAAGACCAAGAGATAAACACCCACAACACAACAGCAAACCACAGAACACTACTACAACTTCACTCCAACCACTTAGCTTTAGCACATAGCACAGGAAGACTGATTTTTCATTTACAGGGACAAGAAGGTCTGACCAGGTTTTATAGGGAGAGGTAATGACCAGATAAGAAGCAGCTGAAATGAAGCTGCGTATTTCTGACCAGCATAGAAAGGGTAGTTAACCTCTTCAGCACCAGAGGAAACTAAATCCATTTAATAGGGGACACAAATCACACCATCTCTAAAGAAGACCTGCGATTCATTACCTGACGCGACCAGGGGGATGTGACCACCCTCGTGACAGCTGCACAGTACACAGACCTTGTATTTGCTGCACAATAAACTTCCTCTATTTACTGGCTTGGTAGTACACTGTTTATGCTGGGGAGGCCTGTCCATTCTGTTGTACAGTAGACACCTTTCCCATAATGCACAGGCTTGTATCATCTTCTATACAATTTACTTCCTCTTCATGATTCATCGGCCGGATAATCTGCCGCTCTAGTGATTCTACCTGTTGCACAGTAGAGACAAGTATTCTTTGGGTAAAGTCACACTGAAACGACGCTGCAGCGATACGACAACGATGTCGATCGCTGCAGCGTCGCTGTGTGGTCGCTGGAGAGCTGTCACACAGACCGCTCTCCAGCGACCAACGATCCCGAAGTCCCCTGGTAACCAGGGTAAACATCGGGTTACTAAGCGCAGGGCCGCGCTTAGTAACCCGATGTTTACCCTGGTTACCAGCGTAAACGTAAAAAAAAAAAACAGTACATACTTACATTCCGTGTCTGTCCTCCGGCGCTGTGCTTTCCTCTGCACTGTCAGCGCCGGTCAGCCGTAAAGCAGAGCGGTGACGTCACCGCTGTGCTTTCTGGCTGGCCGGCGCTGACACAGGATGCAGGAGGAGTGCAGAGAAGCACAGCGCCGGGGACAGACAGCTGAAGGTAAGTATGTAATGTTTGTTTTTTTACGTTTACTCTGGTAACCAGGGTAAACATTGGGTTACTAAGCGCAGGGCCGCGCTTAGTAACCCGATGTTTACCCTGGTTACCAGTGAAGACATCGCTGAATCAACGTCACACACGCCGATTCAGCGATGTCAGCGGGAGATCCAGCGACGAAATAAAGTTTCAGACGATCTGCTACGACGTACGATTCTCAGCGGGGTCCCTGATCGCAGTAGCGTGTCAGACACAGCGAGATCGTAACGATGTCGCTGGAACGTCACGGATCGTGCCGTCCTAGCGATCAAAGTGCCACTGTGTGACGGTACCCTTTGAGTCCAGGCCTGTTTTATTACACTGACTTTGTCCTGTTCTAGATTATTTTATCTGCCGTACATTACACTGATTGTCCACTCTGCACAGACTTGTTTGATCTGCTGCACTGTTGACTGACTCTCTATGCTACAGCTCACTAAATACCCCCTTCTCTTCATGGTGCAGTGATATTTTTTCACTTATTTCACTGAAGGACCATCCATCAACTCATAACAGAAAGCGGTAGAATGTATTGGACATTGCAGATAAGAAATCAGTGTCCTGCTCTTTTAACACAGAACCACTGTATAGGAGGATCTCGTTCCCAGAGTGAGATTTTATGCAGAATGATGGATGTTAGGAAGGCTACTATTAAATCTTCTATTCCAGCCACTAAGCGGCCCCTATAAACAAGCGCGTGTTCACATGGGCAGGTGTTACGCCACTGCGATGTCAGCTGCACCTTCCCCGGTGCTCACAGGTGTTCAGCGCCTGCTTTCCTCATCATCCTCCGCCGGCCCTCTGATCCTGTACATTTTCCCCATGGCCGCGCCATTAACTTCAGGCCACAGGATTATAAAGGAAAAAATGATTGGAAATGTTAAACCTGTACGGTTACTCTCACCCTCCATAAAAACGTGGACCCCCTCACCCCACCCGAGACATTTCTGGGCTTTTATTGGATCGCACCCTGGGGGGAGACTAAAGAGATCTGCAGATGTCCAGATTCAGGAGAAGCGGCCACGATGTGGAAAATGGATGAGAATGGCGTCTTCCCCTTCTCGGAATACAGGAGCTCGAAGAGAGGCTCATAGTATGGACTGACGTCACATGAAGCACTTGTGTGTCCGGAGGTCTTATAGCAACAGCCGCTGCACCCCAAAAGTTCTTGACAAATGGGTAACATGAAGATCCTGGTTCCCGATGTAAAATCTACAGCAACCCCCACCTGTCCTCTGGGATTAGACCCTTGGGGTGGTGGGTCGTAGGGCTCGCTCATCTCCTGCTCATGAGATATAGTGACCGCTCAGGTGTCACCTCTTCTATTTCTGCTCCATGCACTGGAAACAGGCAGACATGGCGCCGCTGTAAAGGGTACCACTTTATATCAAAGTATTGCTATATCACTCTCATTTTATTCTACAGATAATTACTGAGAATTCTGAATTTACAGACAGGAGATTGTGTGCTATGGATCTCAGCCTTAATGAAGCAGGAGCAGAAATGTAACCCCAAAATTCAACTTTTAGGCTATGTGCACAAATTCAGGATTTCTTGCAGAAATTTCCTGAGAAAAACCTGAACTTGTCTGCAAGAAATCTGCAAGAAATCTGCATGCGTTTTTTGGGCATTTTTACCGCGTCTTTGGTGCTTTTTTTTGCGGATTTTTCCGGACATTTTCCAATGCATTCTATAGTGGGAAATTATGGTCCGTTAGGAGAGAAAACTGTCGTCCATACAAATATGGTTGCAACTTTTTGAGTGCCCATACTTCACAGGGCACTAGTTTCTGACTCAGGTAAGCTACCGGGTGTTCTTGGCCATCCGGCCCGACTTGGCTCAGTACTGCCCCCAATCCAAACATAGAATCATTTGTGTGAACCAGGAAACGTTTAGCTGGATCGGGTGCAGCCAATACAGGGGTATTGGTGAGGGCGTCCTTTAGTTGGCGGAAGGCTTCCTCACACTCTGGGGTCCAGGTTACCTGGCGGTGTTGGTTCTTACGGGTCAGATCAGTGAGGGGCTTGGCTACGCTGCTATAATTGGGAACGAATTTCCTGTAACACCCCGCTGTCCCTAGAAACGCCATGACCTGGGTTTTAGGGGTGGGCCATTTGGCTATGGCTTCAATCTTGGCTGGTTCTGGTCTCTGTTTCCCACTTCCCACCCAATGCCCAAAATACTGAACCTCTGCTTTGCCCATGTGACACTTATTTTGGGTTCAGGGTGATTCCGGCCTTGTGGATCCTGTCCAATACTGTCTCTAGGTCACTTAGATGCTCTTCCCATGCCGTGCTGTAGATGGCGATGTCGTCCAGGTAGGCACAAGCATAGTCCTGGAGACCATCCAGAAGCCGGTCAGCCAGCCTCTGGAAGGTCGCCGGGGCATTCTTCATCCCGAATGGCATAACTCGAAACTGGAAAAAGCCAAACGGGGTGACAAATGCTGACTTGGGAATAGCGTCAGGACTAAGGGGAATCTGCCAGTAGCCTTTGCATAGATCGATGGTGGTCAAATACTTTGCCCCCGCCAGCAGGTCTAACAGCTCATCCACACACATTGAGCTTACGATAGTCTACACAAAACCGTGTAGTCCCATCTTTCTTGGGCACTAACACTACGGGAGATGCCCAGGGACTATCTGACTCTTCAATGACCCCTAAATGCAACATCTGTATCTCTTGTCGCATACCTTCTCGTACAGACTCAAGGATGCGGAAGGGGGTTGTCGCAGGGGGGGTCTGATCCTGGGTCTCAACCTTGTGTTGTGCCAGGCGAGTGTACCCTGGTTTCCCCGAAAACATCCTCTGTCACTGCCTCAACAACTCAGCCTGCTGCCTCTCCCGGGGGCCTAGGTCTTCAGCCAAGTGTACCTGGTCTCATGTTTTAGACTGAGTCCCTTCCCCTAAAACATCAGGCAAGGGAAGTCTGGCTAAATCCTCTGGGGTATTCACAATCGGCGACATTATAGGTTGTGTCGGCTATTTTTGCCACTACCTGGTAGGGCCCCTGCCATGCAGCTTGGAACTTGTTCTGCCTGGTGGGCTCTAACACCAGGACCTTTTGTCCTATTTCCAATGTGCGCTCTCTGGCCCTCCGATCGTACCATACACGCTGGCGCCGCTGGGCCACCTGCATGTTCCCACGTATAGCCTGGGTCAGCTCCTGTAGGCGGTCCCAGAATTCCAGCACATAGGGTACAATAGGTACCCCTTCTATGATGTCCTCCCCTTCCCAGTGTTCTAGCAATAAGTCTAGGGGTCCCCTTACCCGTTTCCCATATACCAGTTTGAACGGGGAGAACCCCGTGGATTCTTGGGGCACCTCCCGGTAGGCAAACAGGAGGTGAGGCAAGAATTTCTACCAGCCCCTGTAGGTCCTGGTAAAAGTCCCAATGAGTTGTTTTAACATCCCGTTAAAGCGTTCACACAACCCATTAGTTTGCGGGTAGTACGGGGCGCTTCTAATGGACTTTACGCCGCACAGCTTCCACAGTTGGTTGGTCACCTCTGCTGTAAACTGGGTACCCTGGTCCGAGATAATCTCCCGGGGAAATCCAACCCGTGAGAAAACCTGGAGCAGGGCAGCCGCCACCGTGTCTGCCAGTATGTTAGGTAACGAAACCGCCTCTGGATACCTCATGGCATAATCTACCACTGTCAATATACAGTATACCTTTTCCCTGAAGGACTGGGTTTGGCTAATGGCCCTATCAGATCAACCGCTACTCGGCTAAATGGTTCCTCGACAATGGGGAGGGGGCGTAATTTGGCCTTGCATCGATCTCCCCTCTTGCCAATGCGCTGGCAACTGTCACTGGTCTGGCAGTACTGACGAACATCATAGGTTACCCCCGGCCAAAAGAAGTTTTGTGTCAGACGATGCCTGGTGCAACTGACGCCGAAAGGCCCGGCCAAGGGTATGTCATGAGAGATTCGCAGTAACTCCTTCCTATACTTCTTGGGAAATACCAGCTGTCGTTTTATAGTGGGGCTCGTCCCTGTGTGGTGCTGCTCTGTGATCCGGTAGAGGAATCCCTGCTTCCATATAAACTGTTCCCCTTCCAGTACCCCTCTTCGCTCTTGTGCCTTCCCATGATATCCCTCCAATGACGGATCCTCAAGTACCTCCCTCTTAAATTCATCTGGGGTGGCCCAAGAAATGTGCCTGGCTATGGGAATACGTGTAGGGCTGGGATGTCTTACCTGGGCCTCCTCTGAGTGTGATTCCGCCTCCGCAGCTCGAGCTTGTCTCCAGGTGGTCACAGGATATGTTTCAGTCAAAGGGACAACCGAGAAGGCAGACAACATGGGCCCCAAGTCATTTCCCAGCAAGACGTCTGCGGGTAAATCCTCCATCAAGCCGACCTCAACAAAGCCATCCCTAACTCTCCAGTTCAGGTGAATCCTGGCAGTGGGCAGTCGATGTATGGCTCCCCCTGCTTCACGGACTGCCACTGTCCGGTCCGTCTTCTCTTGGTCCCGGACGAGATGAGGCTTCACAAGGGTCAAAGTTGCTCCGGAATCTTAGTCCCTGCATGCGTTTCCCATTAACCCACACGACCTGTCGATGCTGTTGTCGATTATCTGCCCGGGCTGCCTGCACGGGGTCCACTTCATGCAGCACTTCCTCCATCTCTTCCACCCCTTGGTTAGTCGTAGACCCCAATGTCGGGTCAGCTTCGCCTTAGTAGCAGTGTACAGCGGCCCGGCTGAAGGCAGCTGTTCCCGCCTTTGGCCACTGGGCATGCTGAGTCCGGTTGGGACATTGTCTTTGCAGGTGGCCCAGCTGACGGCAGGTGTGGCATCGCGCCCCAGGGGAACTGTGGTAGGCAGGGTTTATAGCTGATCCCCCTACAATCTTCGGTGGTTTGGGGCCCTCCAGGTCCATGGGCGGACCCCTAGTGACCATCTTTGATCCGAACAACTGAAGCCTCCTGGCATCATGATGTTCATCGGCCAGACGATCGGCTTCCTCAAGAGTCGTTGGCCGCCTGTCCCGAAGACATTCCTGTGTCTCGGGGGTTAGTCCATTAAAGAATCGTTCTAACAAGACGAGCTGGAGGACGTCCTCCTTAGTGGTTGCTTGGCTCCCTTGTACCCACTGTAGCAGTGACCGCCATAATTTAGAGGCCCATTCAGCGTGGGTATCGATTACTCGTTTTATAAGTCCGTGGAACTTTTGGTGGTATGCCTCTGGTGTCAGCGCATACTGGGCCAAGATCACTTCTTTGATCCGCTCATAGTCCATACAGTCCTCATCAGGTACCGTGAGATAGGCGTCCGCTGCCCGGCCTGTCAGCTTGCTGGCCAGAATCTGAACCCGTTCCTCCGGCTTCACTTGATGAAGGGCACACTGCCGCTCAAAATCCTGCAGAAAGCCATCAATGTCTTCCTCTGCCTCCCCAACTGTCGGAAGGCATTATACTGGATCTTTTTGTGGCTTACTGTTGAAGGTACCTGGTCGAAGGCCAGAGCTCCCCCTGCTCGCTGACTCTCCGCTCTGCCATCTCCATCTTGGCCAGCTCCACTTTGGTCCGCTCTGCCATCTCCATCTTGGCTAGCTCTATCCTGGTCCGCTCGGCCATCTTTTCCTTCAGATCAGTACGCACATCAGCCATCACCTCTCGTATGAGCTCTACTGCAGGGTTTGGGCCATAGAACGCTAGTCTGTTCTTTACCTCCCTCTGGAATTCAGTCTCCTCCACGTTCACATTGGGGGGCGCTGCACTGTCGTGTTCCATGATGGCTGCTATCAAATCTGCTTTTGTTTTGTTGCTGGCGATTAATGCTCGGGCTTCCACCAGATCTTTTAATGTAGTCCTCTTTAACTTCTGGTAGTTGTTTTCCATTCATTCCTTTCCTCCTGTAGAAGGGGTATCATATCCCGTTGTCTGCCACCAGTGTAACGGGGTCTACCAGCTGGGGAACCTCGTTCAGTACCACCCCGTGTTTCAGGAGGTCCACTCTGCTTTGGCTGGAGTCTGAATGAAGGACGCTGGCTGGAATTCCTTGGTTACCTGGGAGCATATAAAATATCACTGCTTCTCCACGTATTTCCAGTCTGACAACACTTTATTCACAGGACACAGAATATATCACACAGATACAGAGGGCAGGCCAGATATACATTACAATAGCCGCAGGGGGCCGGAGCCTGCCGATATTTAATGTGGGAATTACAAAGGTGGGGGTAGGACAGAAGGGGGATATCTTGTCCCCTCTGCCCAGGAGCGCAGCCTGTGGGCTGATGCATCTCACATGGAACCTATTATACATGCATATAACTGCTCAACATATTCTGAGTGCTGAGTGGTTCCGCAACACGTAACAGATGCATGTAGCTGGAGCACGGAGCATGAGAGGACGCATGTAGCTTGAGCACGAAGTGCAGCGCCCCAGGGTCCTGGTCGTTGCAGTAATGTCTTTCTTCCACCAGGGGGAGTGATGTTATGTCTGAAGGCAATAAAGGAGATCTCTTTACCAGGCATCACAAGCCACACAACACACTTCACACTCCAGCCCAACAGGGGGAGCTATGCTCCTATTTAGTAGGGCACTCCTCACAATTAGGTAAAACTGGTGGTCTGGATAGGAAGTTAGGCAGAAGCTGACTGGGCTTCACCCAGGCAGCACCTGTCAGGCAGACAGAGGAAAGGAGGAACATCTAGCTGCTGCAGACAGGAGGGTCCCTGACAGAGGTGAGATCCTGTCAGAGACCTAGACAGAAGGCCACGGAGCTGCGCCTGCTTACCAATGCAGCAGCATCCTAAGAAAGAGACATTGAAAGGAATTGCATTGCTGAGATTGAGAAACGAAGTCATAGCAAAAGGAGAGGAAACCAGAAGGAGTTCTGCCCTGTAAAAGGCTGCCTCCTTTCTGAGGTGCAGAAGCCAGTAGCCGGAACACCGAGGAAGTCATTGTCTCCAAGCCTGGCTCCAGAGACCGGCAGGACAGCTAGTTCCATATTAGTTGCCCGACCTTATACCCAGGAGGCACGGAGGCAACTGTGGGGGCCGGAGCGTGATAGTGTCCCTGTAAAAAGCCTCAGGACATCAGTCATACGGGTTTGTCCTATCCTTACCATCAGGAGGACAGAGAGAGAAAGAGACATAACATCTAGAACATCTACATCAGTTGTGAGGACCTTACCGAGTAGCTCAGCAGGGAGGTACTACAACACTCAGGCGCTAGAGGAAGGCTACTGATTTCCACCTGGATAAGGGGACTCTGGATTTGTCTTTGGACCGGCCGGACTCTGCCTGCCCTGTGATCTGGTGCTCCGGACTGTGGATGCTGAACCTTCAGTAAAAAGTTAAAGAGACTGCACCCTTGTGTCCTCGTTCTTCACTGCGCCTCACACCATCCACCCTCTACACTCTGGGAAGCCCTGGGGATATACTTCACCTGTGGGAAGGTATACCATCTAGCTGCCATAACATCACCCCAGCGGACCCCTAAGCAGCGTCGGTCACCCTGACCGAATACCACAGGTGGCATCACGAACATTTCCCTTTAAAGACCTTTCCCCCATTTTTCAATGGACGCCCCTAGGGCCACGGACCGGGTCAGCCACCGTGACATCCCCCTTGAGAACCGAAGGACCCGGTACTGAGTACCCCACTGCCCTACTGGGGGCGATCCATTTTTGGCGTCACAAACAGGATCTACTTAAGCCTGAAAATCGGGTCATGTGCACCTAAGAACTGTGCCAGAATTGTAGTTGAACTGTGATTTGCTTAAAAACTGTGTATTGCCATTTGCCACCAAAATTCCCACCAAAACTGCCGCCATTACAGCACCACGAGGAGTGCAAGGGAAGAAGAAGGGCGGGACATTGTGGGCGTGGGCGTGAACGAACTGAGAAGCGCAAAAAATAATGGCCGCCCAGTCTAAATATCTCTGTACCTTGAGGACGTGTCCGTCAGCAGCCGAGATCCGCCTCCTAATCCTCAATGGCGGGCGAGGACAAAAAACGAAACCGCCCACGGAGGAGAGAGCGGGAAAAGGACGAGGAAGGAGCCAGCCACGTGGAGGATGCCATGGCCAGCCGCCCAGAACCAAAGCATGGAGTCGGAGCAGAGGACTCCCCCAGCTACCTGGAGAGGCACCGAGACCAGGCATCCACAGTTGGTGCTGACTTCCTGCAGGCTGGGATGGAAGAACTGATCGACCTGCTCCTGCAGCTGCGGGCAAACACCAAGGCCGCATACCGGACAACGCCTGCGGAGGATCCACCAGCACCACCTTCAACACCGCTGCAGACGCCGCCGCATCTGAAGCAGGTATGAAGAACGACACTGCCCTGATGACCGACACCACTCCAGTGACTGCTCGTACCACCGCTACTGACTCCGTTCCAGAGACTGATCTTGCAGCAGCCGCTATCTCTGCTGCAGTAAATGCCCACCACCAAGCTACGCAGACCTCCATTGATGTGCATGATATGACAATTCACGAGAGACAGACCAATGGGGTTTATCTGGCACCAGGGGTAACCTTGGATTCCACCCTTCCCAGGCGAAGAAGGGTTCTGTGCCAGGTGAAGCCCTGGAAGCCGTCTGCATAAGAGAACACTGAAAAGATTGTGCATAGTCCTTAAAACATTTTTCTTGCTTTTCAAGTTTAAACCCATCCAGGGTTAACTCTTAAAGGGGTCCCCTGCTTAAAGGGATCCTATGTTTGCACAGGTTACTCTATTTTAAAGAACTGCAGAATCATGGACTGTTGCATGATCACAAACTGTCCACTGTACATAGTTTGCACCTTCTTGAAGGTGCTTCCTACTGGTTTTACAAAAGGAGGCTTTTACAGAGACTGCCTCTTAACAGAAACTGCTGTTAATCTTGCTGTAAAAAACTGCTTTGCTTTACAGACCTGAAGAAAAACCCGTTGGTGTGGCAGAATTCCGGGTCAGGATTACACGTCTTGTAGCCCACCCAAGACCAACGTTGGGGGTTCGTCACGGGTCCCTTGCTTCACGTCGCGTTTAAATAGACTTGAATATTGATGATGTGATTAATGCTTTGCACTACCTCAGAAAAAGACTTGACTTTGCCCTTAAAGGGATTGGTTACTTGTTGCACTGTGCCCAAAAGGTTAATATATTACAGAAGTTAATATAACAGATAGTGAGCTAATACAATAAAGAGAAAGTAGATAGTAATAATGTTTAGATAGCTGATAGTATCTAGCTAATATGGTAGAATTAAGGTTAGTAAAAATGATGTACTGAGAATAAAATTGGAAGAAAGATACAGTGAGCCCGTAAGGGGGGTGATATCTGTTCTGCGTTTCAATAAAGTGAACCCGTGGGGGTCAGTGAGTCATTTAGTGAGTACTTAGTTAATTAGTTAAAAGACTTTGCACTTTGTACCGAGTACCCCACTGCCCTACTGGGGGCGATCCAGAAGCATGAGAGGACACATGTAGCTGGAGCATGGAGTACGAGAGGACACATGTAGCTGGAGCATGGAGCATGAGAGGACACATGTAGCTGGACCACGGAGAGGACACATGTAGCTGGAGCATGGAGCATGAGATGACTCATGTAGATGGAGCACGGAGCATGAGAGGACACATGTAGCTCGAGTATGGAGCACGAGAGGACACATGTAGTTGGAGCACGGAGCATGAGAGGACGCACATAGCTGGAGCATGGAGCACAAGAGGATGCATGCAGCTGGAGTATGGAGCACGAGAGGACACATGCAGCTGGTGCATTGAGCACGAGAGGACACATGCAGCTGGAGCATGGAGCAAGAGAGGACACACGTAGCTGGAGCATGGGAGGACACATGTAACTGGAGCATGGAGCACAAGAGGCCACATGTAGCTGGAGCATGGAGCACGGAGAGGATGCATGTAACTGGAGCATGGAGAGGATACACCTACTTGGAGCATGGAGCACAAGAGGACTCACATACAGTGCCTTGCGAAAGTATTCGGCCCCCTGGAACTTTTCAACATTTTCCCACATATAATGTATGGTTCAGACACAGTTCTGGCACAGTCTCTAGGCGCACATGACCCGATTTTCGGGGTTTAGTCCATCTTGTTCGTGACACCAAGGTTTGGAGCGCTACCTGGGGCCATGGGGGTACTCTGTACCGGGTCTGGTCAGCTCAAAGGGGGGGATGTCACAGTGGCTGACCTGGTCCGTGGGCCTGAGACATCCGCAGTCTCTTTACCTTTTACTGAAGACTTCAGCATCCATAGTCCAGAGCACCAGATCACAGGGCAGGCAGAGTCCGGACGGTTTGGAGGCAAGTCCAGAGTCCCCTTGTCCAGGTGGAACCAATAGCCTTCCCTTGCACTGCAGTGCTGTAGTCCCTTACTGCCTATGGCTTCACATAAGGGTCTCACAGATGTGGTGTTTCTCTCTCTCTCTCTCTCTGTCCCCCATATAGGATAGGACAAACCCGTATGACTGGTGACTTGAGCCTTTTTAGAGGGGCTCATAGATAACCCGGCTCTGTGGGGTGTCACCGTGCCTCCTGGGTGTAGGTGCGGACAGGTAACATGCAATCAGCTGTCCTGCCGGTCTCTGAAGTAAGGCGTAGAGGTCCTTACTACCTCGATGTTCCAGCTCCTAGTGTTCAGCGCCTCAGAAGGAGGCAGCCTGTTTGGGGATGGTCCCCTTCTGGTATCCTCTCCTTTGCTTTGCCTTCCTTCACTCTCGCTGCAATACAATTCTGCCTTCAAAATGTCTCTTTCTGGGAGCTGCAGCTCTGAGGGCATGCACAGCTCCGTGGACGCTCTGTCCTCCTTAGACTGATGACTGGAACAAACTAACTTTCCCTACATACTACTAGTTATAATAATAATAATAATTTTATTTATATAGCGCCAACATATTCCGCAGCGCTTTACAAATTATAGAGGGGACTTGTACAGACAATAGACATTACAGCATAACATAAATCACAGTTCAAAATAGATACCAAGAGGAGTGAGGGCCCTGCTCGCAAGCTTACAAACTATGAGGAAAAGGGGAGACACGAGAGGTGGATGGTAACAATTGCTTTTGTTGTTCGGACCAGCCATAGTGTAAGGATCCAGTGTTCATGTAAAGCTGCATGAACCAGTTAACTGCCTAAGTATGTAGCAGTACAGACACAGAGGGCTATTAACTGCATAAAGTGTATGAGAACATGATACGAGGAACCTGATTATGTTTGTTTTTTTATATGATAGGCCACACAGGGATCGTTAGGTTAATGCGTTGAGGCGGTAGGCCAATCTGAACAAATGAGTTTTTAGGGCAATAATCGTATTAACCTTAAGATAGTGCATTCCAAAGAATCGGCGCAGCACGTGTAAAGTCTTGGAGATGGGAGTGGGAGGTTCTGATTATTGAGGATGCTAACCTGAGGTCATTAGCGGAGCAGAGGGCACGGGTAGGGTGGTAGACTGAGACCAGAGAGGATATGTAGGGGGGTGCTGAGCCATGGAGTGCTTTGTGGATGAGGGTAGTAGTTTTGTACTGGATTCTGGAGTGGATGGGTAGCCAGTGTAATGACTGGCACAAGGTAGAGGCATCGGTGTAACGGTTGGTGAGAAATATGATCCTGGCTGCAGCATTCAGCACAGATTGGAGCGGGGAGAGTTTGGTAAGAGGGAGGCCGATTAGTAGAGAGTCAGGCTGTGTGCACACGTTGCATTTTTTTCACGTTTTTTCCCCGATAAAACGCTATAAAACCACAAAAAAAGCGCATACAATAAGCATCCCATCAATTAGAATGAATTCCGCATGTTTTGTGCACATGATGCGTTTTTTTCCGCAAAAAAAACGCATCGCGGTAAAAACCGCAACATGTTCATTAATTTTGCGTTTTTTTGCGGATTTCCCACTACAAAATGCATTGGGAAATGTCCGGAAAAAAACGCAGCAAAACCGCTGCACAAACGCATGCGGTTTTCTTGCGGATTTCTTGCAGAAAATGTCCGGTTTTTATCAGGAATTTTCTGCGACAAATCCTGAACATGTGCACATAGCCTTACAATAGTCCAGACGAGAATGAATAAGTGAAACAGTAAGAGTTTTTGCAGAGTCGAAAGTAAGAAAAGGGCGAATTCTAGAAATGTTTTTGAGGTGCAGATAAGAAGAGCAGGCCGGTGATCGGATGTGGGGGGTGAATGAAAGCTCGGAATCAAGGATGACCCCAAGGCAGCGGGCATGTTGCTTTGGATTAATGGCGGAACCACACACGGAGATGGCAATGTCAGGCAAAGGTAGGTTAGTAGAGGGAGCGAACACGAGGAGTTCAGTTTTTGATTTAGTTTTAGATAGAAGGAGGACATGATGTTAGAGACAGCAGTAAGACAATCACTGGTGTTTTCTAAAAAGGTCGGCGTGATAACAGGAGAAGAGGTGTATAATTGGGTGTCGTCAGCATAGAGATGATACTGGAAACCAAATCTACTGATTGTTTGTCCAATAGGGGCAGTATAGAAATAGAAGAGGAGGGGGCCTAGGACTGATCCTTGAGGAACCTCAACAGTAAGAGGAAGGTGAGAGGAGGAGGAACCAGCAAAAGATACAGTGAAGGAGCAGTCAGAGAGATAGGAGGAAAACCAGGAGAGAACGGTGTCCTTGAGGCCGATGGAGCGGAGCCTATTGAGGAGGAGCTGATGATCCACAGTATCGAATGCTGCGGAGAGATCCAAGAGAATTAGCATGGAGTAGTGACCATTAGATTTAGCTGTTAGTAGGTCATTAGAGACTTTTGTGAGGGCAGTTTCAGTAGAGTGTAAAGAGCGGAAACCAGATTGAAGCGGGTCGAGAAGAAAGTTATCTGAGAGATAGCGGGTAAGACGGGAGTGGACCCGGTGCTCGAGGAGTTTAGATATGAAGGGAAGATTTGAGACAGGTCTTTAGTTAGCGGCGTTTTTTTCAAGGGATAGTTTTTTAAGTAATGGATGTATAATGGCATGCTTAAATGAGGAGGGAAAAATACCGGAAGTGAGAGAAAGGTTGAATATTTTTGTCAGGTGAGAGGTGACAGCCGGGGAAACGGACTGGAGGACATGTGACGGAATAGGGTCACTGGTGCAAGTGCTAGAGCGAGAAGATGCAAGGAGCCCGACTACTTCTCCAGTTATATATATATGGGGAGTGGCTTAATAAATAGGAGCAGAAGGTCCCCCTGGTGGCTTGAAGTATGAAATGTGTTGCATGTTTGTGATACATGGATGCAGTTATCCTTCTTTGCCTCCAAACGTAGCATCACTCTCCCCGGGAGGAAAGCGACACTACTGCAACGACCAGGACCCTGGGGCGCCGCAGGAGCATGGAGCACGAGAGGACACATGTAGTTGGAGCACGGAGAGGACACGGGTAGCTGGAGCATGGGGCATGGAGAGGACCCATGTAGCTGGAGCATGGAGCACAGAGAGGACACACGTAGCTGGAGCATGGAGCACGAGAGGACACATGTAGTTGGAGCATGGAGAGGACACATGTAGCTGGAGCATGGAGCACGGAGAGGATACATGTAGCTGGAGCATGGAGCACGAGAGGATATACGTAGCTGGAGCATGGAGCAGGGAGAAGACACATGTAGCTGGAGCATGGAGCACGAGAAGACACATGTGTAACGGGGACTGCCGTGCTGGAGTACCTCTTTCAGTACCACCCCGTGTTTCAGGAGGTCCACTCTGCTTTGGCTGGAGTCGGAATGAAGGACGCTAGCTGGAATTCCTTGATTACATGGGCCCATATAAGAGATCACTGCGTCTCCACATATTTCCAGTATGACAACACTTTACTCACAGGACACAGAATATATATCACACAGATACAGAGGGCGGGCCAATTGAAAAGCGGCAATCCAGACATACATTACCATAGCCGCAGGTGGCCGGAGCCTGCCGATATTTACTGTGGGAATTACAAAGGTGGGGAAGGTCAAAAGGGGAATATCTAGTCCTCTCTGCCCAGGGGCGCAGCCTGTGGGCTGATGCATTAGGGACATGCATCTCACCTGGAACCTATTATACATACAGTTATACGAAAAAGTTTGGGCACCCCTATTAATCTTAAGCTTAATGTTTTATAAAAATTGTTTTTTTTGCAACAACTATTTCAGTTTCGTATATCTAATAACTGTTGGACACAGTAATGTTTCTGCCTTTAAATGAGGTTTATTGTACTAACAGAAAATGTGCAATCTGCATTCAAACAAAATTTGACAGGTGCATAAGTATGGGCACCCTTATCATTTTCTTGTTTTACTCCTACCTACTTTTTACTGACTTACTAAAGCACTTTTTTTGGTTTTCTAACCTCATTGAGCTTTGAACTTCATAGCCAGTTGTATGCAATCATGAGAAAAGCTACTTAAAGTGGCCACTTGCAAGTTGTTCTCCTGTTTGAATCTCCTCTGAAGAGTGGCATCATGGGCTCCTCAAAACAACTGTCAAATGATCTGAAAACAAAGGTTATTCAACATAGTTGTTCAGGGGAAGGATACAAAAAGCTGTCTCAGAGATTTAACCTGTCAATTTCCACTGTGAGGAACATAGTAAGGAAATGGAAGAACACAGGTACACTTCTTGTTAAAGGCCAGAAGTGGCAGGCCAAGAAAAACATCAGAAAGGCAGAGAAGAAGAATGGTGAGATCAGTCAAGAACAATCCTCAGACCACCTCTAGATAGCTGCAGCATCAACTTGCTGTAGATGGTGTTACTGTGCTTCGGTCAACTATACAACGCACTTTGCACAAGGAGAAGCTGTGTGGGAGAGTGATGCGAAAGAAGCCATTTCTGCAAGCACGCCACAAACAGAGTCGGCTGAGGTATGCAAAAGCACATTTGGAGAAGCCAATTTCTTTTTGGAAGAAGGTCCTGTGGACTGATGAAACCAAGATTGAGTTGTTTGGTCATACAAAAAGGCGTTATGCATGGCGGCCAAAAAACACAGCATTCCAAGAAAAACACTTGCTACCCACAGTAAAATTTGGTGGAGGTTCCATCATGCTTTGTGGCTGTGTGGCCAATGCCGGCACCGGGAATCTTGCTAAAGTTGAGGGACGCATGGATTCCTCTCAGTATCAGCAGATTCTTGACAATAATGTTCATTAATCAGTGACAAAGCTGAAGTTACGCAGGGGATGGATCTTTCAGCAAGACAATGATCCAAAACACCGCTCCAAATCTACTCAGGCATTCATGCAGAGGAACAATTACACTGTTCTGGAATGGCCCTCCCAGTCCCCAGACCTGAATATCATTGAACATCTGTGGTATCATTTGAAGAGGGCTGTCCATGCTCGGCGACCATCAAACTTAACTGAACTGGAATTGTTTTGTAAAGAGGAATGGTCAAAAATACCTTCATCCCGGATCCAGGAACTCATTAAAAGCTACAGGAAGCGACTAGAGGCTGTTATTTTTGCAAAAGGAGGATCTACAAAATATTAATGTCACTTTTCTGGTGGGGTGCCCATACTTATGCACCTGTTAAATTTTGTTTGAATGCAGATTGCACATTTTCTGTTAGTACAATAAACCTCATTTCAAGGCAGAAACATTACTGTGTCCAACAGTTATTAGATATATGAAACTGAAATAGCTGTTGCAAAAAAAACAATTTTTATAAAACATTAAGCTTAAGATTAATAGGGGTGCCCAAACTTTTTCATATAACTGTACATATAACTGCACAACATATTCTGGGTGCGGTGGGGTTCCGTAACAACATGTAGCTGCAGTATGGAGAGGACACATGTAGCTGGATCTGGAGCATGGAGCTCGGAGAGGACACACGTAGCTGGAGCTTGGATCCCGAGTCTAGAGCTGGAGAAATGAGTTAATCCTCAGAGTGAGGATCCAGCCATGTACAGGAGACAGCGCTAAAAATCTCCTCACTCCTCGTTCTTCTCATTTAAAGAAGATGTAACAGACAAGACGGGTAAAATGTTTATTTCATATCAGCTCCAGCCAGAAAATTGTCTCACCAGATGGATCCAAGACTCCAAGCCAATTTCATGCTATAAATCTACAGGAAAAACAAAAACCGAAAGCGAAATATCAGAGGAAAGAGGCAGACAAAGGATAAAATAAGATGTCTGTTAAATATGTGGAGGCTTCGAGGACAAGCCGAGATTGCTTTGCAATCATGTAAATGGATAATTGGCGCAGTCTGGCCAGAGAATCAGACGCACGCACAGAGTGTGAGCTCCTCATACAAGATCAACTCTAACATCAAAGGAAGAGAAATAGAGAACGGCAGGGGTATAAAAATGTGATGTGACTGCAACAGTGTACTGGAGATGCAATGATTGCAGCAATGTAACAGGGAGCCTGCAACAACGTAACGAACAACCTACAATAATACAACAGAGAGCCGGCAACAATGTAACAAGTTACAACAATACAACAGAGAGCCTGCAACAATGTAACAAAGAGTTACAACAATACAACAGAGACCATGCAACAATGTAACAAAGAGTTACAACAATACAACAGAGAGCATGCAACAATGTAACAAAGAGTTACAACAATGCAGCAGAGAGCGTGCAACAATGTAGCAAAGAGTTACAACAATACAACAGAGAGCCTACAACAATGTAACAAAGAGTTACAACAATACAACAGAGAGCATGCAACAATGTAACAAAGAGTTACAACAATACAACAGAGAGCATGCAACAATGTAACAAAGAGTTACAACAATGCAGCAGAGAGCGTGCAACAATGTAGCAAAGAGATACAACAGAGAGCCTGCAACAATGTAACAAAGAGTTACAACAATACAACAGAGAGCATGCAACAATGTAACAAAGAGTTACAACAATACAGCAGAGAGCCTGTCACAATGTAACAAAGAGCCTACAACAATACAACAGAGAGCATAAAACAATGTAACAAAGAATTACAACAATACAGCAGAGAGCCTGCAACAATGTAACAGTCTACAACAATACAACAGAGAGCATGCAACAATGCAACAAAAAGTTACAACAATACAGCAGAGAGCCTGCAACAATGTAACAAAGATCCTACAACAATACAACAGAGAGCATACAACAATGTAACAAAGAATTACAACAATACAGCAGAGAGCCTGCAACAATGTAACAAAGAGCCTATAACAATTCAAAAGAGAGCCTGCAACAATGTAACAAAGAGCCTACAACAATACAACAGAGAGCATACAACAATGTAACAAAGAATTACAACAATACAGCAGAGAGCCTGCAACAATGTAACAAAGAGCCTACAACAATACCAAAGAGAGCCTGCAACAATGTAACAAAGAGCCTATAACAATTCAAAAGAGAGCCTACAACAATGTAACAGAGAGTTACAATAATACAACAGAGAGACTACAACAATGTAACAAAGAGCCTACAGTACAACAGAGAACCTCCAACAATGCAACAGAGTTACAACAATGCAACAGAGAGCCTGCAACAATGTAACAAAGAGCATACAATAGTCTAACAAAGAGCATACAACAATACAACAGGGAGCCTGCAACAATGTAAAAAAGCGTTACAACAATACAACAGAGGGCCAACAGCAATGTAACCAAGAGCCAACAACAACACAACAGAGAGCTTGCAACAATTTAACAAAGAGCCTACAACAATACAATAGAGAACCTGCAACAATGTAACAAAAAGCCTACAACAATACAACTGAGAACCTGCAACAATGTAACAAAGAGTTACAACAATACAACATGGAGCCTGCAACAATGCAACAAAGAGTTACAACAATACAACAGAGAGTCTACAACAATACAACAGGGAACCTGCAACAATGTAACAGAGTTAAAACAATACAACAGAGAGCCTGCAGCAATGTAACAAAGACCCTGCCGCAATACAACAAGGGACCTGCAACAATGTAACAAACACCCTACAACAATGCAACAGAGAGCCTACAGCAATAAAACAGAGCCTGCAACAATGTAACGTAGACCCTACAACAATGCAACAGAGCCTGCAACAATGTAACAAAGACCCTACAACAATACAACAGAGAGAGAGCCTGAAACAATATATGGATAAATAAATGATCCATTGAAATGATAAACACGGACAGCGCACTTATACACTGATGTCGTCTGTGTGCTGGATGTGTTTTTCACAAGCCCATAGACCTTATTGGTCCTTGTCATCCGTTATACCAGAAAAAAACAGACATGTGAAAAGCACCATAAATGTGTATGTGATCCATCCGTGAAAAAAGAAGGATACGACGGTACATGCAACACGGACATGTGAACACGGCCTAACAGCCACAGTGCAATGAGAGAGCGCTGCAGCGAGCTCCGGACCAGCCGCCATTCTGCCTGGGTAGGGCGGATTACTATGTGAGGAATAAATGAGAGATTCCATGAGCGACCCTACAATGTTGCTGCGCTCCATGATGGAATCCGTTTATCGCTCCTTTCCTCCCAGTAACTGAATCACGTCAGATCTACATTCCTGGATTGTATTGATGGGGATGCGTGAGATGAAGGTTCCCGTCATTCTGCGGCTCGTGTGACAGCCGATGTCGCTGTGATGAGGTTTGATTGTTCCCATACAGGATGAATGAAGGCCGCAGACGCTGCTATTACATTTGGCTGCGTCTGTTCTATGTTTCCCTGGTAATTGCTGTGACAAGCAGAAAGCTGCGTCAACTGCGCCCGCTGCAGCGTTACCCTATACGCTGGGTCCGGAGTCGACACTGGTAAATGGCGGACCGGGCTCTTTAAAGCCTAAAGTGCAGAAACGCACTGTTTTTACATGTGATCTGATTTTCATTAACCCTTTAAGGGATTTTCATTGTTTTTTTCTTTTTCAAACAACCTCTATCAATGTTTCAGAAGAAGTTCAGCAGTTTTGTGATACAATCTGTGCCGTTTCTTCACAATTTTAAGATCTTCTTTCTGTCAATGCATGGGAATAGTCACTTGTGTTACTGTTCAGGTTCGACATTCTAATAAAGCTTGTTGAAAGGCTGCAGCACAGCCAATAAACAAGCTTTAAAATTTGGGGAACTTCTGACCCCATCACAGCCATGCCAAGTATTGATTGGCCAGTGTACCACGTGACCCTGCCTGATAGTGTGAAATAAATAAATTTTAAAAAATGTAGAATGATCTTCCTTATTTTTAATAACTAGCCAAGGGAAAGCAGACAGTTGTGAGCTGGTCTTATTATGCAGGTAAGAGGCCAATGTCCATGAACCTTCCCTGCCTTTTAATATCCGCTCCCAGCTGTCTGCTTTGCTTTTGGTTATTAAAAATGGAGTGACCCTAAAAAAAAATGATGATGTGGGTTCTCCCCTTATTTTAATAACCAGCTAAGGCGAAGCAGACAGCTGGGAGCTGATATTTATGGACTGTGAAGGTCCATGGATATTGTCCCCTTCCTAGCATGCTAAGACCAGCAAACAGATGTCTGCTTTCCCCTGACTGGTTATTAAAAAAGGGGAGAACCCACATCATCAACACACACACAATGCACTTCTCCACTTGGACCCTTCCCTCCTGGTTCAAGATTATTATTTTTTATACGATGTTATTTTAAGTCATTTCACTATCCATATTTGTTGGTAAGACAATTGTCCTACTCTTTTCCCCTTTCTGCTTCCTTTTGCAGCCTTCTAGACCTTACTAAAACCATTTTACCCCACTGAAGATCAGGTCCTCATAGACTTATATGGGGTTTGGGTCAGGGATCAAGTACGGGTGAAGTTCTGGAACCCGAACAAAACTTTGGACAAAAGATCAACTGAATCTGACAAACCCCGAACTTCTACTCCAGCTGGAGGTTTGTTACAATTATATCAAGTCTTGATAATATATCTCCTGCCCTGCATGTTTGTTACAGTGTATCAGTCAGGAGGTGGGGCTGTGCAGCTCACAGAGGATTGTCCACACTGGATGCAGGTCCAGAATTCCGCCGCTTTGTTTCTCCCACATATACAGTCATGTGACATTGCTGGGGCAGGTCTTATATAGACATTGCACCATTTTTCAGTTATAACTTTTGGAGAATGACATTTCGTGACCACGCCCCATCGCCTCCACGTCGCCCGAGTACTATTGAACCTTTTCTTTGGCTCATGGACAACAGTAACATGAATGGGTCAATGACAGTGGAATAGCTGAGCTCTCGCGGCATGACAGCCGTATGGTGAACAGAGCGGCCATTCATTAATGAAACGGAAATATTGTTGTAAGCAGACAGTGGTGGTCACATGACGGGAGTACGTGGGCGAAACGATCTGACTCCTCAGAAGTGATGACTGACAACCACATGGACACCAGTCCACAGAACAGCAGAAGGGAGGACAGATACCATGTAAAACCCGAGAGTAAAGACCGTATCCGATATACAAAAATGTTATTACAGACCACGTCAGCACCTGAGGAGCACAGGGAAGGGTCAGCCCCATGGATGGAGGAAGTCTCCCAACCTACTGATCACAAGAGGTAACCACAAATTCTCCAAAAAGTGTCATATGGAGGCACCAAGAAAGTGTAAGACTAACATAGAAAGAGCAAAGGAAAGCCACGTCCTGTGGAGAAAGGGTTACACCGAGGCAGAGAACACTGAATATACCCCCAGGACAGAGGATGAATGAGACTGCGGCAAATTAGCTCAATTTTCACAAAAATCACTCAAACGCAATTATCCCATTACCTGATTACAAGGACAGGGACCATTATATTTGCAATCACTGGGAGGAACCCGGACCCCAAACATGTATCTGGTTACTGAACTATTGTATCAGGACGCTGCACAGTACCACTCCTCCTGTCCTGTATATATACACTGCACAGTACCACTCCTCCTGTCCTGTATATATACACTGCACAGTACCACTCCTCCTGTCCTGTATATATACACTGCACAGTACCACTCCTCCTGTCCTGTATATATACACTGCACAGTACCACTCCTCCTGTCCTGTATATACATTGCACAGTACCACTCCTCCTGTCCTGTGTATATACACTGCACAGTACCACTCCTCCTGTCCTGTATATATACACTGTACAGTACCACTCCTCCTGTCCTGTATATATACACTGCACAGTACCACTCCTCCTGTCCTGTATATATACACTGTACAGTACCACTCCTCCTGTCCTGTATATATACACTGCACAGTACCACTCCTCCTGTCCTGTATATATACACTGCACAGTACCACTCCTCCTGTCCTGTATATATACACTGCACAGCACCACTCCTCCTGTTCTGTATATATACACTGCACAGTACCCCTCCTCCTGTCCTGTATATACACACTGCACAGTACCCCTCCTCCTGTCCTGTATATATACACTGCACAGCACCACTCCTCCTGTCCTGTATATATACACTACACAGTACCACTCCTCCTGTCCTGTATATATACACTGCACAGTACCACTCTTCCTCTCCTGTATATATACACTACACAGTACCACTCCTCCTGTCCTGTATATATACACTGCACAGTACCACTCCTCCTGTCCTGTATATATACACTGCACAGTACCACTCCTCCTGTCCTGTATATATACACTGCACAGTACCACTCCTCCTGTCCTGTATATATACACTGCACAGCACCACTCCTCCTGTTCTGTATATATACACTGCACAGTACCCCTCCTCCTGTCCTGTATATACACACTGCACAGTACCCCTCCTCCTGTCCTGTATATATACACTGCACAGCACCACTCCTCCTGTCCTGTATATATACACTACACAGTACCACTCCTCCTGTCCTGTATATATACACTGCACAGTACCACTCTTCCTCTCCTGTATATATACACTGCACAGTACCCCTCCTCCTGTCCTGTATATATACACTGCACAGTACCACTCCTCCTGTCCTGTATATATACACTGCACAGTACCTCTCCTCCTGTCCTGTATATATACACTACACAGTACCACTCCTCCTGTCCTGTGTATATACACTGCACAGTACCACTCCTCCTGTCCTGTATATATACACTGCACAGTACCTCTCCTCCTGTCCTGTATATATACACTACACAGTACCACTCCTCCTGTCCTGTATATATACACTGCACAGTACCACTCCTCCTGTCCTATATATACACTGCACAGTACCACTCCTCCTGTCCTGTATATATACACTGCACAGTACCACTCCTCCTGTCCTGTGTATATACACTGCACAGCACCACTCCTCCTGTCCTGTATATATACACTGCACAGTACCACTCCTCTTGTCCTGTATATATACACTGCACAGTACCACTCCTCCTGTCCTGTATATATACACTGCACAGTACCGCTCCTCCTGTCCTGTATATATACACTGCACAGTACCACTCCTCCTGTCCTGTATATATACACTGCACAGCACCACTCCTCCTGTCCTGTATATATACACTGCACAATACCACTCCTCCTGTCCTGTATATATACACGGCACAGTACCACTCCTCCTGTCCTGTATATATACACTGCACAGTACCACTCCTCCTGTCCTGTATATACACTGCACAGTACCACTCCTCCTGTCCTGTATATATACACTGCACAGTACCACTCCTCCTGTCCTGTATATATACACTGCACAGTACCACTCCTCCTGTCCTGTATATATACACTGCACAGTACCACTCCTCCTGTCCTGTATATACATTGCACAGTACCACTCCTCCTGTCCTGTGTATATACACTGCACAGTACCACTCCTCCTGTCCTGTATATATACACTGTACAGTACCACTCCTCCTGTCCTGTATATATACACTGCACAGTACCACTCCTCCTGTCCTGTATATATACACTGCACAGTACCACTCCTCCTGTCCTGTATATATACACTGCACAGCACCACTCCTCCTGTTCTGTATATATACACTGCACAGTACCCCTCCTCCTGTCCTGTATATACACACTGCACAGTACCCCTCCTCCTGTCCTGTATATATACACTGCACAGCACCACTCCTCCTGTCCTGTATATATACACTACACAGTACCACTCCTCCTGTCCTGTATATATACACTGCACAGTACCACTCTTCCTCTCCTGTATATATACACTACACAGTACCACGCCTCCTGTCCTGTATATATACACTGCACAGTACCACTCCTCCTGTCCTGTATATATACACTGCACAGTACCACTCCTCCTGTCCTGTATATATACACTGCACAGTACCACTCCTCCTGTCCTGTATATATACACTGCACAGCACCACTCCTCCTGTTCTGTATATATACACTGCACAGTACCCCTCCTCCTGTCCTGTATATACACACTGCACAGTACCCCTCCTCCTGTCCTGTATATATACACTGCACAGCACCACTCCTCCTGTCCTGTATATATACACTACACAGTACCACTCCTCCTGTCCTGTATATATACACTGCACAGTACCACTCTTCCTCTCCTGTATATATACACTGCACAGTACCCCTCCTCCTGTCCTGTATATATACACTGCACAGTACCACTCCTCCTGTCCTGTATATATACACTGCACAGTACCTCTCCTCCTGTCCTGTATATATACACTACACAGTACCACTCCTCCTGTCCTGTGTATATACACTGCACAGTACCACTCCTCCTGTCCTGTATATATACACTGCACAGTACCTCTCCTCCTGTCCTGTATATATACACTACACAGTACCACTCCTCCTGTCCTGTATATATACACTGCACAGTACCACTCCTCCTGTCCTATATATACACTGCACAGTACCACTCCTCCTGTCCTGTATATATACACTGCACAGTACCACTCCTCCTGTCCTGTGTATATACACTGCACAGCACCACTCCTCCTGTCCTGTATATATACACTGCACAGTACCACTCCTCTTGTCCTGTATATATACACTGCACAGTACCACTCCTCCTGTCCTGTATATATACACTGCACAGTACCGCTCCTCCTGTCCTGTATATATACACTGCACAGTACCACTCCTCCTGTCCTGTATATATACACTGCACAGCACCACTCCTCCTGTCCTGTATATATACACTGCACAATACCACTCCTCCTGTCCTGTATATATACACGGCACAGTACCACTCCTCCTGTCCTGTATATATACACTGCACAGTACCACTCCTCCTGTCCTGTATATACACTGCACAGTACCACTCCTCCTGTCCTGTATATATACACTGCACAGTACCACTCCTCCTGTCCTGTATATACACTGCACAGTACCACTCCTCCTGTCCTGTGTATATACACTGCACAGTACCACTCCTCTTGTCCTGTATATATACACTGCACAGTACCACTCCTCCTGTCCTGTATATATACACTGCACAGTACCATTTCTCCTCTGCTGGGACACTGTTGTGGATGATTTTCATTCTTTCATCTGTATGCATTTCATGTGGTGTTTTTAAGAGTCTCCTGGAAATCTAAATATATAAATACAGGCGGCAGGATTTACAATGTTGCACTGCAGCAGTGTCGCACTGTGCGATCATTTCCAGATCAGGGTAAGCTCTTTTTTTGCTGTGGGGGCAAATGCTTTCTTCATAAAGGATGATTCTAAATCTCATCAATAAACATCTGCATTATAATCTCCGGGAAATCCTATTATTTGCCAGAGGGAACATGGAACCATCATACAGAAGGCCAAGCGGATTATACTGGAGAAGCCTGGATTATTGTCAGTAGTAGTGAGGAAAGTGACACAATGTGCAGTGGAGGGACTGGTAAAAATGGAGGATTCTGCCTTAAAGGAGCCCCACAGACAACACACACACACACACACACACACACACACACACACACACACACACACACACACACACACACACACACACACACACACACACACACACACACACACACACACATTTTTGTACATAGTGACTGCACCAGCAGAATAGTGAGTGCAGCTCTGAGGTATAATACAGGATGTAACTCAGGATCAGTAATGTAATGTATGTAGACAGTGATTGCACCAGCAGAATAGTGAGTACAGCTCCGGAGTATAATACAGGAGGTAACTCAGGATCAGTACAGGATCAGTAATGTAATGTGTGTACACAGTGACTGCACCAGCAGAATAGTGAGTGCAGCTCTGGAGTATAATACAGGATGTAACTCGGGATCAGTAATGTAATGTATGTACACAGTCACTGCACCAGCAGAATAGTAAGTGCAGCTCTGGAGTATAATACAGGATGTAGCTCAGGATCAGTAACGTAATGAATGTACACAGTGACTGCAGCAGCAGAATAGTGAGTGCAGCCCTGGAGTATAATACAGGATGTAACTCAGCATCAGCACAGGATCTGTAATGTAATGAACTACTTCGTTATACCAAGAAACAGAAAGATGATCGGCACAGAGCTTCACTATAGCGCAATTGGAGATTCGCTTAAACGATCTGTTTCAGAAGGACAGATGAGGTCTCCCTTACTGTGAGCTGCGGGTAGTGCTATGCAATCGTCAGAGTTTTGTACAAGACCATATAATAAGAAAAATGATGCAGCACTCACCCTTGCGCTTCTTCCAAGTGTGCTCTTTATTCAGCAAAACATACTATACATAGTATGAATCGGCATACGCAGTGATCTGTGAGGGAGCGGGAGTGAGGAGAGACCGGGCGACGGCCGTTTCGCGCTACGGCGCTTCTACAGGTCCATGCTGCATGGGTCCATGAGCATGGACCCGTAAAAGCGCCGTAGCGCGAAACGGCCGTCGTCTGGTCTCTCCTCACTCCCGCTCCCTCACAGATCACTGCGTATGCCGGTTCATACTATGTATAGTATGTTTTGCTGATTAAAGAGCACACTTGGAAGAAGCGCAAGGGTGAGTGCTGCATCATTTTTCTTCTCATTATATGGTTCTGTAATGTAATGTATGTACACAGTAACTGCACCTGCAGAATAGTGAGTGCAGCTCTGGAGTATAATAAGGGATGTAACTCAGGATCAGTACAGGATCAGTAATGTAATGTATGCACACAGTAACTGCACCAGCAGAATAGTGAGTGCAGCTCTGGAGTATAATACAGGATGTAACTCAGGATCAGTAATGTAATGTATGTACACAGAGACTGCACCATTAGAATAGTGAGTGCAGCTCTGGGGTATAATACAGGATGTAACTCAGGATCAGTAATATAATGTATGTACACAGTGACTGCACCAGCAGAATAGTGAGTGCAGCTCTAGAGTATAATACAGGATGTAACTCAGGATCAGTAATGTAATGTATGTACACAGTGACTGCACCAGCAGAATAGTGAGTGCAGCTCTGGAGTATAATACAGGATGTAACTCAGGATCAGTACGGGATCAGTAATGTAATGTATGCACACAGTGACTGTGCCAGCAGCTCTGTTCAGGTGTTGCTCACTGTGGTGATTGTGGGTGTCGTTACTGATCCTACTGTGTGTTCCTGAGAAACCACCACCTCTCCACCCGGGGATTCCTGGGATGAGTGAAGGAGCCAAGTCCCAGGCTTGAGGCTTCTGCTTCCTGAACCAGGTCGGCGGGGGCAGAAGAAACCAGCAGGGGGTGAGACGCTTCACCAGGAGTCACAGCCAGGGCTGCCACTGGAAATTTCAGGGGCCCATACTGGCAAAATTTTCGGGGCCCCCTTGAGACTCCAAGCCGTATAGCGGAGTGGCGGTCCTTTTTACCGCACTGGAATGCCGACGGGTTATTGAGTTAGAAATGGGGAAGTGCCTGATCTTAGATGTCCTCATGAAGGGACAAGAGCTCCGGCTCATCAACATCTATGGTCCCCAATCTAAGTGGGACCGGAAGTGTCTCTTTACGAGGATCAAGCCCTACCTTTTTACAAGTCGGCAGGTTGTCTTTGGAGGGGATTTCAATGCTGTCACGAGGCCCCGAGATAGAGGTTCCAGAGACGAGCTGACTTATGATAGCATCACCCTTAATAGTATAGCTAGTGAAGCTCGCCTGGTGGATGTCCACATTCGGCACACACCTGGCTACGAGGGGTTCACCTATCATAGAGGTAATTGTAGGTCTAGGATAGATAGGTTTTATTTAACCCCTTTACCCCCAAGGGTGGTTTGCACGTTAATGACCGGGCCAATTTTTACAATTCTGACCACTGTCCCTTTATGAGGTTATAACTCTGGAACGCTTCAACGGATCCCAGTGAATCTGACATTGTTTTCTCGTGACATATTGTACTTCATGACAATGGTAAAAATTCTTTGATAGTACCTGCGTTTATTTGTGAAAAAAACAGAAATTTGGCGAAAATTATTAAAATTTCGCAATTTTCCAACTTTGAATTTTTATGCAATTAAATCACAGAGATATGTCAAACAAAATACTTAATAAGTAACATTTCCCACATGTCTACTTTACATCAGCACAATTTTGGAAACAAAATTTTTTTTTGTTAGGGAGTTATATGGGTGAAAAGTTGACCAGCAATTTCTCATTTCTACAACACCATTTTTTTTTAGGGACCACATCTCATTTGAAGTCATTTTGAGGGGTCTATATGATAGAAAATACCCAAGTGTGACACCATACTAAAAACTACACCCCTCAAAGTGCTCAAAACCACATTCAAGAAGTTTATTAACCCTTCTGGTGCTTCACAGGAATTTTTTGAATGTTTAAATAAAAATGAACATTTAACTTTTTTTCACAAAAAATTTAATTCAGCTCCAATTTGTTTTATTTTACCAAGGGTAACAGGAGAAAATGGACCCCAAACATTGTTGTACAATTTGTCCTGCGTACGCCAATACCCCGCATGTGGGGGTAAACCACTGTTTGGGCGCATGGCACAGCTCGGAAGCGAAGGAGCGCCATTTGACTTTTCAATGCAAAATTGACTGGAATTGAGATGGGACGCCATGTTTCGTTTGGAGAGCCCCTGATGTGCCTAAACATTGAAACCCCCCACAAGTGACACCATTTTGGAAAGTAGACCCCCTAAGGAACTGATCTAGAGCTGTGGTGAGCACTTTGACCCACCAAGTGCTTCACAGAAGTTTATAATGTAGAACCGTAAAAATAAAAAATCATATTTTTTCACAAAAATTATCTTTTCGCCCCCAATTTTTTATTTTTCCAAGGGTAAGAGAAGAAATTGGACCCCAAAAGTTGTTGTCCAATTTGTCCTGAGTATGCTGATACCCCATATGAACCACCGTTTGGGCGCATGGGAGGGCTCGGAAGGGAAGGAGTGCCATTTGGAATGCAGACTTAGATGGAATGGTCTGCAGGCGTCACATTGCGTTTGCAGAACCCCTAATGTACCTAAACAGTAGAAACCCCCCACGAGTGACCCCATATTGGAAACTAGACCCCCCAGGGAACTTATCTAGATGTGTTGTGAGAACTTTGAACCCCCAAGTGTTTCACTACAGTTTATAACGCAGAGCCGTAAAAATAAAAAATCTTTTTTTTCCCACAAAAATTATTTTTTAGCCCCCAGTTTTGTATTTTCCCAAGGGTAACAGGAGAAATTGGACCCCAACAGTTGTTGTCCTATTGGTCCTGAGCAGGGCCGTATTTGCCACTAGGCACTTGAGGGCACGTGCCTAGGGCGGCGGGATGCGGGGGGGCGCCCTTGAGCTAGGTTTTTTCCTTTTTTTTTTTTTTTTATTTTATAAAACTCCGGGGTCAAGTTTCCGCCCCTCCTCCTCCCTCCCCCCTTCCCGCCCCCCCTCCTCCCTCCTTCCCGCCCCCCTCCCTCCCTCCCTGAAGACGTAATACTCACCTTCCTCCAGCGGTGGCTGCAACTGCGTCTCAGCGCCGTCCTGTCTTCAGCGGTCACATGGTACCGATCATTAAGGGTGATGAATATGCGCATATTCATCACCCTTAATTAGCGCTACCATGTGACCGCTGAAGACAGGAAGGAAGACGCTGAGATGCCAGGAAGTTCTGTGCTGCGCGCCGGTGAGAGGTAAGTATGACAGGGAAAAAAGTGGGGTGCCGTGCACACAGGGGAGGAGGATGGGGAGCCGTGCATACAGGGGAGAAGGATGGGGAGTCGTGCATACAGGGGAGAATGATGGGGAGCCGTGCACACAGGGGAGAAGGATGGGGAGCCGTGCATACAGGGGAGAAGGATGGGGAGCCGTGCATACAGGGGAGGATGGGGAGTCGTGCATACAGGGGAGAAGGATGGGGAGCCGTGCACACAGGGGAGAAGGATGGGGAGTCGTGCATACAGGGGAGAATGATGGGGAGCCGTGCACACAGGGGAGAAGGATGGGGAGCCGTGCATACAGGGGAGAAGGATGGGGAGCCGTGCATACAGGGGAGGATGGGGAGTCGTGCATACAGGGGAGAAGGATGGGGAGCCGTGCACACAGGGGAGAAGGATGGGGAGCCATGTACACAGGGGAGAAGGATGGGGAGCCGTGCACACAGGGGAGAAGGATGGGGAGCCGTGCATACAGGGGAGAAGGATGGGGAGCCGTGCACACAGGGGAGAAGGATGGGGAGCCGTGCATACAGGGGAGAAGGATGGGGAGCCGTGCATACAGGGGAGGATGGGGAGTCGTGCATACAGGGGAGAAGGATGGGGAGCCGTGCACACAGGGGAGAAGGATGGGGAGCCATGTACACAGGGGAGAAGGATGGGGAGCCGTGCACACAGGGGAGAAGGTTGGGGAGCCGTGCACACAGGGGAGAAGGATGGGGAGCCATGTACACAGGGGAGAAGGATGGGGAGCCGTGCACACAGGGGAGAAGGATGGGGAGCCGTGCACACAGGGGAGAAGGATGGGGAGCCGTGCATACAGGGGAGAAGGATGGGGAGCCGTGCATACAGGGGAGAAGGATGGGGAGCCGTGCATACAGGGGAGAAGGATGGGGAGCCGTGCATACAGGGGAGAAGGATGGGGAGCCATGAACGCAGGGGAGAAGGATGGGGAGCCATGAACGCAGAGTGGGAGGATGGGGGAGCCATGAACGCAGAGTGGGAGGATGGGGGAGCCATGAACGCAGAGTGGGAGGATGGGGGAGCCATGAACGCAGGGGAGAAGGATGGGGGAGCCATGAACGCAGGGGAGAAGGATGGGGAGCCATGAACGCAGAGTGGGAGGATGGGGGAGCCATGCTTGCAGGGGAGAAGGATGGGGGAGCCATGAACGCAGGGTGGGAGGATGGGGGAGGCATGAACGCAGTGTGGGAGGATGGAGTATAAATATGGAGTATAAATACTGGGCCCTATAAGGGGGACACAGTGTGAGAGGACAGTGTGAAGAGGGGACTGGTATAGAAAGGAGAGGACAGTGTGAAGAGCATGTACCATAAGAGGGACAGTGTGGGGGTCATACTTTGTGCAGACAATATAGTGAGGGGCAATTTTTTATTTGGGAGCATTATAATGACACTTGTATCTTTAAGGGCGTCATGTGGAGACTTTCTGCAAAAGAGCGGCGAAGATGGAAGTCTGCAGAGACGGCTGTGGATGAGAAAACTCATCATGGGATCTGGACAAGATGAAGAAAAGGAGAACGGCTCCAGAGGCGACGTCATCTATCAGGTACCTGGATGTAAATAATAATAATAATAATAATAATTTTATTTATATAGCGCCAACATATTCCGCAGCGCTTTACAAATTATAGAGGGGACTTGTACAGACAATAGACATTACAGCATAACAGAAATACAGTTCAAAACAGATACCAGGAGGAATGAGGGCCCTGCTCGCAAGCTTACAAACTATGGGGAAAAGGGGAGACACGAGAGGTGGATGGTAACAATTGCTTTAGTTATTCGGACCAGCTATAGTGTAAGGCTCAGGTGTTCATGTAAAGCTGCATGAACCAGTTACCTGCCTAAGTATGTAGCAGTACAGACACAGAGGGCTAATACTGCGTAAATGTTATTTGTGATGCTAACTCTCATGTTTTTATATATGTTAGGAGATTTAAAGGGACACTGTCACCTGAATTTGGAGGGAACAATTTTCAGCCATAGGGGTGGGGTTTTCGGGTGTTTGATTCACCCTTTCCATACCCGCTGGCTGCATGCTGGCTGCAATATTGGATTGAAGCTCATTCTCTGTCCTCCGTAGTACATACTGTACCTGCACAATCTGCAATCTTGCCTTGCGCAGGCGTGTACTATGGAGGACAGAGAATGAGCTTCAATCCAATATTGCAGCCAGCATGCAGCCAGCGGGTAAGGAAAGGGTGAATCAAACACCCGAAAGCCCCGCCCCTATGGCTGAAAATTGTTCCCTCCAAATTCAGGTGACAGAGTCCCTTTTAAAGGGGATGTCCAGGCTTGTGATGAGTCTGCAGTCATTCTTTGTGACTGCAGACTTCTGAATTCTCACAGTGCACACTGCACGCTGTCAGGATTCTCTCATGCTGGGGATTTACATTAATGCGATCACGTGCTGACTAGACATGCGTGACCTCCGTCAATGAAAATGAACTGAGCGAGGCCGGGCACATCTAGTCAGAATGTGGTCAGAAGTCTACAAATCACATACTTGTGCTGACATGACCGTCCACCGGCAAGGGAGAATCCTAAAAGTGCAGTGCATGCGTTGTGAGAATTCAGAAGCTGCGATGTCAGGATTCAGCTCTGCAAGTTCCAGTAGTCGTCACATGGACACGTCACTCATATGCGATTTTTCAGACTTAGGGTGTGTGTCCACGTTCAGGATTGCATCAGGATTTGGTCAGTATTTTACATCAGTATTTGTAGCCAAAACCAGGAGTGGGTGATAAATACAGAAGTGGAGCATATGGTTCTATTATAGTTTTCCTCTAATTGTTCCACTCCTGGTTTTGGCTACAAATACTGATGAAAAATCCTGACCAAATCCTGATGCAATCCTGAACGTGGACACATACTCTTATGGTCCTGTGACATCGAGCTTCTCTTCTGCTTCTCTTAGTTTTTCACTGAACATTGAGAGCATTAGGGAGAGGAGCTCGTGGGTACATGACTGAGTGTGCAAATCACATATGTCCTTGGCGGAGGGGGGGCACCAAAATGAATTCTTTCCCCGGGTGCCAGAAACCCTAGATACACCTCTGCTGGTATGCTACTGCGAGCGGTGATTACCGGGTCCGGTGGAGGGAGGTCTGTGCACAGGCAGTGAGGCAGGGACTGAGGGTGTGCACAGAGAGGATGGAGACCCGGAGACTGCCCGTCCCAGTCTACGCCGTAGCCTAGAGCCCTCATTATCATAGGAATATGGCAGTTAATAAATTGCTTTTCTGAAGCTTTATAGTGTAGTTTTAGGTCAGGGAGGGTTGGATAGGGATGAGCTAGCAAGGTGCAGGGACAGGTAATGATGGCTACTTGCGAACATGTGCGGCAATTGCGGTTTTGCACTTACGATGATACATAAAACACTGCTAGTAGTGTTTTTTCTCATTGCTGCAAGTACCGCATTTGCCGGATGGCGGCAAAACCGCAAGAGCCGCACATGTCTGTAAGTCCCATAGGGAATGAATGAGGCCGAACGCAGTGTTGCCCTAAGTGATCCATTACGCGGCAGATGCGGAAAAACTGTCGGATCTGCTGCAAAAGGCGACTTTCACATCAGCGATTTTTGCCAAAGTCACTGCCGATAGTGTCATACTCACCAAAGGGGGAGGCAGCACTAAAAGTGCCTAGGGCAGCAGAAACTCTAAATACGGCCCTGGTCCTGAGTACGTTGATACCCCATATGTTGGGGTAAACCCCTGTTTGGGCACATGGGAGAGCTCGGAAGGGAAGAAGCACTGTTTTACTTTTTCAACGCAGAATTGGCTGGAATTGAGATCGGACGCCATGTCGCGTTTGGAGAGCCCCTGATGTGCCTAAACAGTGGAAACCCCCCAATTATAACTGAAACCCTAATCCAAACACACCCATAACCCTTATTCCAACGGTAACCCTAACCACACCTCTAACCCTGACACACCCCTAACCCTAATCCCAACCCTATTCCCAACTGTAAATGTAATCTAAACCCTAACTGTAACTGTAGCCCTAGCCCTAACCCTAGCCCTAACCCTAGCCCTAACCCTAACCCTAGCCCTAACCCTAGCCCTAACCCTAGCCCTAACCCTAGCCCTAACCCTAGCCCTAGCCCTAACCCTAGCCCTAGCCCTAATGGGAAAATGGAAATAAATACATTTTTTAAATTTTTCCCTAAGGGGGTGATGAAGGGGGGTTTGATTTACTTTTATAGTGGGTTTTTTAGCGGATTTTTATGATTGGCAGCCGTCACACACTGAAAGACGCTTTTTATTGCAAAAAATATTTTTTGCGTTACCACATTTTGAGAGCTATAATTTTTCCATATTTTGGTCCACAGAGTCATGTGAGGTCTTCTTTTTTGCGGGACGAGTTGACGTTTTTATTGGTAACATTTTCGGGGACGTGACATTTTTTGATCGCTTTTTATTCCGATTTTTGTGAGGCAGAATGACCAAAAACCAGCTATTCATGAATTTCTTTTGGGGGAGGCGTTTATACCGTTCCGCGTTTGGTAAAATTGATAAAGCAGTTTTATTCTTCGGGTCAGTACGATTACAGCGACACCTCATTTATATTATTTTTTTTATGTTTTGGCGCTTTTATACGATAAAAACTATTTTATAGAAAAAATAATTATTTTTGCATCGCTTTATTCTCAGGACTATAACTTTTTTATTTTTTTGCTGATGATGCTGTATGGCAGCTCGTTTTTTGCGTGACAAGATGGCGCTTTCAACGGTTCCATGGTTATTTATATCTGTCCTTTTGATCGCGTGTTATTCCACTTTTTGTTCGGCGGTATGATAATAAAGCGTTGTTTTTTGCCTCGTTTTTTTTTTCTTTTTCTTACGGTGTTTACTGAAGGGGTTAACTAGTGGGCCAGTTTTATAGGTCGGGCCGTTACGGACATGGCGATACTAAATATATGTACTTTTATTGTTTTTTATTTATTTAGATAAAGAAATGTATTTATGGGAATAACATTTTTTTTTTTCATTATTTAGGAATATTTTTTTTTTTTTTTTTTTACACATTTGGAAAAATTTTTTTTAATTTTTTTACTTTGTCCCGGGGAAGACAATACAGATCGGTGATCTGACAGTGTGCACAGCACTCTGTCAGATCACTGATCTCACTTAGAGCAGTACAGCCTTCACAGTGCCTGCTCTGAGCAGGCTCTGTGAAGCCACCTCCCTCCCTGCAGGATCCGGATCCGTGGCCATCTTGGATCCGGGTCTGGAGCAGGCAGGGAGGGAGGTAAGACCCTCGCAGCAACGTGATCACATCGCGTTGCTGCGGGGGGCTCAGGGAAGCCCGCAGGGAGCACCCTCCCTGCGCGATGCTTCCCTGCACCGCCGGCACATCGCGATCATCTTTGATCGCAGTGTGCCAGGGGTTAATGTGCCGGGGGCGGTCCGTGACCGCTCCTGGCACATAGTGCCGGATGTCAGCTGCGATAGGCAGCTGACACCCGGCCGCGATCGGCCGCGCTCCCCCCGTGAGCGCCGCCGATCGCGCTGGACATACTATCCCGTCCGTGGTCATATGGGCCCACCCCACCTCGACGGGATAGTACGTCCGATGTCAGAAAGGGATTAAAGGAGGAAGCTGTCTCTTCAGCAGTGTCTGTTATTGAGGTGGAGTTGAATGTTACAGAGACCCTCCGGATGGGAAGAGGCTTTTGGAGGCTCATTTCATCTCTCTTGGAAGAAGCGGAGATAAGACAGTCCATTGAGGATTTTCTTCAGAGCCAGGAACCCTTACTGGATCTTTGTAGTAGTAAGTCAGAGTGGTGGGAGATGTTCAAGGAAAGGGTGGCAAGATTCTTCTGCCAGCTCTCGAGCCTCAGGAGTCTGAACAGGTTCCGCCTGTATCAGGGTCTGAGGAGGAAACTCGAGCATCTTGTCTCAACTGGAGGTAACCGCGAGGAGATCTCCAGAGTGAAATCTTTGCTTATGAGGTGTCAGTACGATAGACACGCATCTTTGGTTTTTGAGAGGGATTACGGGAAGTACCGCTCGCCTGACCCTTACAGAAACTGCAAGATGTCAGTATGGCATACATATATATAATTATGCACGTATATCAAAAAAATCCCCATTGTGGTTGAATCTTGAATTGTTTTTATTGCCATATTTTTCTGTCCCTGGTGTGTCGTTTTATGGTATCTTCTCACCGCACCAATTTTTCGGTTGATATATATATTTTAATAATAAAGATTGTTATAGCATACTTCATTTTGGACTGTGTGTCGGTTTTTTCTTCATTCTTAAAGATGTCAGTGAATAGTAAAGTAGTTACAGGACTGGTCGACACTACGGGGTCCCTGAGGCTATCCACATCAGGGAACCTGGAGGTTGTCAGATCCTTCTACTCGCACCTCTTGGGGAAGAGGGATCTTGATTGGGATGAGATGTCGGCTTTCCTGGCTGAAGCCATCCCCGAACCAGGGGTAGACCCCTCTCTTGACGTTTTGACAGAAATGATCAGGGAAGAGGAAGTTCAGTTGGCGATTGAAGGGCTTGCTAAAAAAAAAAATCGCCTGGTCCAGATGGCTTAACATCTGAATTCTATAAGACCTTTAAGGACTTTTTGGTTCCCCTCTTGACTGAGGTATTCAATGAGTGTCTTTCCTCGGGCACTCTGCCGAAGTCAATGAGGAAGTCTGCTCTGATCATCTTGTCAAAGGGTAAGGATCCATCTTGCATTGAGAATTGGCATCCCATAGCGCTTCTCAATGCAGACAGGAAGGTTCTGGCAAAGGTGCTGTTTAATCGGCTGGTGAAATTTGCACCCCGACTCCTTTTGGAGGCCCAGCATTGCTCTGTTCCAGGCCGCAGCACATTTAGTGCTGTGCTCTGTGTCCGAGAGGTAGTGGAGCAGGGTAGGGTTGGTCACTGGAAGGGGTACATGCTGTCACTGGACCAGGCAAAAGCATTTGATCAGGTTAGTCACGAGTTCCTCTGGTCCGTTCTTCTGAGATATGGCCTGCCGGGGGGGTTTGTTGATTAAGACCTTGTATAGTGGGGCAGAGAGTTTCCCGCTTGTGAATGGTTGGATTGGCAGCTCTTTTGAGGTTGGGTCCGGTGTTCGCCAGGGTTGTCCCTTGAGCCTGCTGCTGTACGTGTTTGCAAATGACCCTCTTCTTAAGAGGGTGGAGCATGGACCGTTGGCTGGGATGGACCAGGCAGCACCGAAAGCCACTCTGAGGGTGGTGGCATATGCCGATGATGTCACTGTGTTTGTTTCCTTTCACGAGGAGGCAGGGTGGCTGATGTCAGAGGTAGATCGCTACTCGGAGGCATCCGGGTCCAAGATTAACTGGGATAAGTGTGAGAGTCTCTGGCTGGGAGGACGAGATCATGGTTTTGATCTCCCAGACACCCTTCCAGGACCCAAAGTCTCTGCAAAAGTCCTTGGCATCAAATTTGGCCAGGGGGATTACCCCAAACAAAATTGGGACAGCAGGCTAGAGATCGCCACTCAGAAGGTGAACCAATGGAAGGGTTGGTCTTTGAGCCTAAGAGAAAGGGTAAACCTGATCAAAACTTACCTGCTCCCTTTACTGATTTATCTGTGCTGTGTGTGCACCTTGCCGGAATCTCTCTGGACTCGGGTCTACAGTTTGTTCTTCCAACTGTTATGGGGAAATAGACTGAACCTGGTCAAGAGGGAGGTTACTTACCGTACGAGGAGACTAGTAGGGTTGGGTATGGTCAACCCTGTGGTATTCCTTGTGGATACCTTCATTAAGATCAATATTGCAAACCTCTGGAAAGAGAGAGCTCCTCCGTGGGTATTCTCCTGTAGGGGATGGTTTCAGCCTTTCTTCCAGAAATGGGAGACGACAGGGGGGCAAGTGAAGGATCTTCGCACACCGCATGGACATCTTCCGGCTTACGCTACCTTAGTTCTGAAGGTAATCCGTCGGTAGGGTTTGGGAATGTGGGAGATCAGGCCTCTGCCAAGGAAACTCCTTGACAATAGGGTTCTGTTGACCCGTTTCCAAACGCCTCTGGCACTCAGGGACTGCCCAAGTCGGGATCTTGGGGTGGGTTCGCATCTTTTGAATTCTATCAGGAACCCCTCGAAGTTTTGGGACTTGGCTTGGTGCTGCTTCCATGGGAAACTGTGTGTGAGGGACAATCTGAAGTGTAGGAGCTCTGAGGACAGGAATTGTCCTCGTGAGCATTGTGGTTCCTTGCTGGAAAGCATGGACGACTTCCTGCTTCATTGTCCCTTCAACATAGAGGTGTACAACAGGGTGGGCGCCTTCATTGTCTGGTCTCGGCTGGCCGGTCTCTCCTATGCGGAATGGGCCTATGGAGCATCCGGAGGCCTTGGTGGTCGGGACCGCTGCACCTTATTTCTAGTTAGCGCAGTGGTTAGGTATCACACGTGGATCGCACGATGCTTAGTATCAACGCAACAAAAAATCCTCCCAGTGGACGATGTGTTTAGGACCATACTTGGTGACCTGGTGAAAGTGAGCTCTCTGGAGTATGGGAGACTGGGCACACGGAGGGCTGCTCTCCTCTGGAGGGGCTTTTCTTTTAGTGTGCCCTAGTCTGGTCATCTCTTTTCCTGGTTGTGGGCTGCTGCTGACACTGTAGATTTTTGTTTTGTTTGATCATTATACAGTGATGTAGGGCTGCAAGCGCCGAACTTGGGCTTCGTGATGTGTAATTATTGTGGTGTGTGCTGCTGTATATATTGTATATATTGTATATAGAGATATAGATTTGGGTGTAGGTGTTAGGTTGGGTGGTGTGAAAAGGGGGGAGGTGGGTTTATGTTGTGGGACTATGGGACACTGGGTTGTTTGGGGGAAAACTGGCACTGCCTGATCTGGCCTATGGACGTTGGACATGGACTGAGGCATGAGACGCAGGACCAGCTCTCAGGTCAGTGCGGGGGGTTGGGAATGGAGGATAGCTTAGTATTTTATATATTTGTTTATTTTGTGGTTATTTTATTTAAAACTAAAAAACTAAAAAAAAAAAATATGAATGGAAAACTAAAAAAAAAAAAAAAGTTCATGTATATAGTTTTTGTTTGCCATTGTTTATTTTATTTATTATTTTGTTTGGTGACCGGACCAGAAGGTTAAAGTAGTTATTATTCTGTATATCCTGTATAATATGTGTGAGAGGAGAGAATGAGCGGCTGGACCAGTGTTCAGTATACTGATTATTTTCTGGCTAATATTTTTGTTATGTTTTCTGCTATTATTATTGTTATGTTTTTCATTTTTAAAATAAAAGATCAACAGGATGTAACTTGGGATCAGTAAAGAATCAGTAAAGTAATGTATGTGCACAGTGACTGCACCAGCACAATAGTGAGTGCAGCTCTGGAGGATAGTACAGCATGTAACTCATGATCAGTACAGAATCAGTAATGTAATGTAATACATTACAATACTAATCTTGTACTGATCCTGAGTTACATTTTGTATTAAGGTACCGTCACACATAACGATATCGTTAACGATATCGTTGCTTTTTAACGAAATCGTTATGTGTGACAGCGACCAACGATCAGGCCCCTGCTGGGAGATCGTTGGTCGCTGGGGAAAGTCCAGCACTTTATTTTGTTGCTGGATCTCCCGCTGACATCGCTGAATCGGCGTGTGTGACGCCGATTCAGCGATGTCTCCACTGGTAACCAGGGTAAATATCGGGTTACTAAGCGCAGGGCCGCGCTTAGTAACCCGATGTTTACCCTGGTTACCGTTGTAAATGTAAAAAAAAAACACTACATACTTATATTCCCGGTGTCTGGTCATGTCCCCCGCCTTCAGCTTCCTGCACTGACTGGTGAGCGCCGGCCAGCCGTAAAGCACAGCACAGCGGTGACGCCACCGCTGTACTTTACGGCCGGCGCTCAGTCATTGCGGGAAGCTGACGGCGAGGGACATGACCAGACACCGGGAATGTAAGTATGTAGTGTTTTTTTTTTTTACATTTACAACGGTAACCAGGGTAAACATACTAAGGCCCTGCGCTTAGTAACCCGATATTTACCCTGGTTACCTGGGGACTTCGGGATCGTTGGTCGCTGGAGAGCTGTCTGTGTGACAGCTCTCCAGCGACCAAACAGCGATGCTGCAGCGATCGACATTGTTGTCGGTATCGCTGCAGCGTCGCTTAGTGTACCTTTATACTCCAGAGCTGCACTCACTATTCTGCTATACGGCTCAGCCACAAGAGACCAATAGGAAGGCCCGAGTCTCCTCTCCCTCTTAGCTTTAAACATGTCTGCCATGTTTGGCAGCCTGGTCTCTTGCAAAATGAAAATGTCATAATAATAATAATAATAAAGTTTTAACACGGCTGAGAAAGTCAAAGGCCACAAATCTGGCAGTACTTGACTTTATGCTGGCGACATTAATGGAGACCAGCCACAACGGAGTGGGTGCCGCCATTATTGATGATTGACTTAGATGACTTTCTTCTTCCCACTCCCATTATCTTCTTCTTCAGACGAGGAATCCTTCCCCCTCTTTAATGACACAGAGGTGCCCATTCTCAAGAGTTATTTTCTTTTTATTGTCCTCGTCTCAGGACTCTGGACCGGTCCCTCCCCTCAAGGACCTTACATTCCCAGAAGAAGGAGACTCGGCACCCCTATAAGCCCCGCAGAAGCCGGAACTTCACCCTCAGCTTTCTCCTCAGAGGAAGAGATAATCTCAAGGGCTTGGAACCGGTTAGAAAAATCAACCAGAGGGGAGTCAGTTTTTCCTTCCTTAGGTCAGAGAGGGAGAAGATGTATTATCTCCCTTCTCTTTTTGGTGCCAAGCCTACGCTTGTCCGGGGCTCGCCCAGCTTCCCCTCCTGTCTGCGCTTTTCTAGATGCCTCAGGTTGACAGGCGTCTTTTAATTGCTTTTCGTCCCTGGCCCCTCAGCTCCCTCACCCCTGTTAGTCCCTTACTCAGCAGAATCAGGCTCATGGCTTACTCCCACCAGGGTCATGACTGCATTAGCAAAGGACCAAGGACAACAGCGGAATGGGTGACCTAACTCGACACACAGGTGGCAACTAATTTCCACACAAGATGCAGGAAGATGGCCGATATCCCCACACAATGCACATTTATGCACATTGCAGTTTGCACTCAAGTGTGCGGGGTTGCCGCAAGAAAGCAGATGTGGAATGTGGGCAACTCTACCACCTGAACGCATATGTTTTACCATAAACGTCCAGGCTCCTGACCAGATACCAAACTCGTTGTGGATTTTCTTTGGCATCGCCACCACCTCTCCATACCAGCTAAGCCACATCATGATGTTATAACAAGTCATCACAGTCACTTTCTTGAGTTGATTTTGGTGAGACACCTTCTGAATGGCAAAATCTCGCCAGCCAGGCTCATTTTTTGCCAACTCATAATTCAACCAGAAGAGCTCAAGCCCTTTTGGCTGAACAAAGCTGACATCAAACTCAGGCGTGGAATAGGGATCTATCAAGGCGTAGATGTCAATTGCCTTAAAGCCCATCCTCAGCAGGAGTTCCAGAACCTTAGACCTTGGAGGACAAGCATCACTGCCCCTCCATCAAAGCTGGACCACATTCCTACGCACACTACTCATCCCAGCTGTTGGTTGGGACCATACTGTATCCCCCTTTTTGCTCTGGGAAGGCCACGAGGCCATGTCCCTCTATCCAGAAGGGTAAATCAATTTCTCGACTCTCTACCATTAGTAATCTATCCACCTTCTTTAGAAGAGACGCCGCTGCAACATGCCGTTCCCTGAGCCCGGAGACGAGGAGGCTTCCCTATTTCCCCTGGAGGTGACAGCGGCATAACTCCTGATGGGTTCTTCCACCATCGAGGGATAACCGGACCAGTGGCCACATCAACTCCAACAGTATCATTACTACCCACCTCCATAACACCCTCACCCTCCACAAAACTAGCAACCACACCACTAGACAAAGAATAACCCTCATTCATTCCCACGACCACATTCACTCCTGCTGGACCAGTGACAACAGTGGGTGACATTTTGACCTCCACATTATCAGGGACAAGGACCTCAGTCTCCTTTACAGAACTGGATGATATTTTCCGCTGTTTCACTGTTGCTACCAGGCACCGCTGATCTTTCGCTGCTGTGAGGCACCACTGATCCTTATTATCAGGATCTTGCTGACCAGTGGCAATAATAAGAATAAGACTTTGGTGGGAGGATCAGCAACAGCATTCAGGGGCGCCGAGGCTACCGGAGTGGCCCCCGACGCTTCCCCCTCCCACTGAAGAGTACACCACAGTATCGTGGCCTGACCATTCACCTGCCGCCCTCACTGTCCGCATCTGGGCTGATGCACCTCTGCTATGTCTACTCTACTACAAGCAGAGA
The DNA here is from genome assembly GCF_032444005.1 of Ranitomeya imitator. Classification (NCBI taxonomy): domain Eukaryota; kingdom Metazoa; phylum Chordata; class Amphibia; order Anura; family Dendrobatidae; genus Ranitomeya; species Ranitomeya imitator. The sequence goes on from NC_091282.1 coordinate 775,129,438, forward strand.
CGGAGCTCTGCGTCTTACTACCATGCTCTGTACTTTCTCCCACGCCATTGCACCTGATCCACAGCAGAACTTGGGCTGGGCAACGGGCCTTTTTCAGTGAGCTGACCCTTCTGCCAACTCAGGGGATATAGGAAGTGGGCATAGACGTAGCCTATTGCTTCCTGCAGCTTTGGCTTGGTGGTCTTCTTTACCTTAATCTTCTGTCCCCAAGGTACCTCTTATGGTAAATTGTCACCAAGATGAAAATTTGGAAGACTCACCGTGAACCTCATGAGCTTAATCTCCGCCATTAGCACCCCTCCCTGGCCATTGTTGTCACTGTTTTCCCCAGAGCCGGCAGAACTGTGCCCAGATGTAAATGTCACCTTTCCTGCAGGGAGCTCGCTGCACATGGCCGGCAGGTGACTTTGCAGGCCGCCAGGTGGGGCTTTCTGTTGGTCGTCATCCTCCTCCTCATCATCACCCACCTGGGTCTTAGGCTGCAGCCCCATCTGCCTTTGCTCTTTTATCAGCCATATCTCTGAATAGGTCTTCACTCATCAGTTTTTCCTTGAAAGGACCACTCTTCTCTCTGACAAATCCTTTTCTTACCACCAGTTTATTTAATGTTTTAGTCTCCTTACCTCTGCCTGGAGTTGGGTCTTCCTCGGTTTGGAGGCACCTGCAGCTTTCGCGCCTGTGCAGCGCAGCTCCTCCCGAAGGCTCCTGATGGTCTTCCTCGCTTCTTCATACTCACGGAGATGGCTCATGACCCAGGAGCCATAGGTGGACACAGTCTCCGAGGGTCTCTGCAGCCCCCAATCTTCCTCAGTGAGGTCGGCCTCACCTATGTGAGCACCCAGCTTTCCTCTGAAAGGACCGCCATCACGCATGCTAGCAGGCTTCTCCTTAATGTTGGAAGCCTTGCGGATTCTCTGGGTCTCTGCAGACCTGGGGGAAGTAGGAGCCACATTGCTGCGACTCCTGGTGGAGCGTCTCACCCCTGAGTCCTCTGATGTTCAGGCTGCTTGCTGGTTTCTTCTGCCCCCTGTTGGCCTGGCCCGGGGAACAGAAGCCTGGGACTCGGCTCCATTGCTCATTCCAGGAAACCCACTCCCTCCTTGGGTTGCAGAGAGAACAGGTCCTCAGATGGAGAGGTGTTGGCACTCAGGAGCAACAGCTGGATCAGCAGCAAACACACCCACAATTACCAGATTGAGCAACAGCTGAGCTGCGCTGCACTTACTGGTTGGCACAGCACTGGTTAAGGAACGTGCCACTGACTGCTGTGCCCTTCCTTTCCCCCCCAACTTTCCTTGTGGTCCCCTTGGAGCGCCCCCAGACACAGGGCCACAGGTTACTCAGTACCGGTCCTTTCTGTCTCAGTTCTGGGGTTGGATATAGAGATCACTGCACACGTTCAAAGAAGGATATGCTTGAAAGTGAAAGTTTATTTATAGTGATTTCAAGATAAAGCGACTGGTAAATTTTGACGTTTCGGCCAATACATAGCCTTGGTCACAACGTCGCTAGTATGCAGAGTAAGTCTCAGTTCAGGGTGTCGCAAATGTGGTACTGATAAGAGGTTAAGTCCCTGTAATTATCATAGATATCCGTGTATTCAGGGCTGGACAATGTCTTTTGGAACAAATAAAGTAAATGGATATTCCAGTCGGGTGCCAGGAGCCTGTGGATATATAGGCTACAGTGTGTAGTCCGAGAGTAGGCTAATATGATAAGAGCTCCATAGGGTAAGATGCCCGTATGTGTGGCACTAGGTCCGGTTAGGCGTAGTGGTGCACAGCTGATACAGCGGTGTCAGGAGCAGGGGTGGGAGATCCCAGGTGGAAATTGCCCTCTAAGATTAGCGTTTAGGCAGTGACACAGCCGTGTCTATTAAGGTGCTGGCGTAGGCGTCAGGGATCCCAAGGAACCAGCCGGTGCTGACACATCCGTGTCCAAGCTAGTGGCCGGCGGCGGCCACTAGCTTGGACACGGATGTGTCAGCACCGGCTGGTTCCTTGGGATCCCTGACGCCTACGCCAGCACCTTAATAGACACGGCTGTGTCACTGCCTAAACGCTAATCTTAGAGGGCAATTTCCACCTGGGATCTCCCACCCCTGCTCCTGACACCGCTGTATCAGCTGTGCACCACTACGCCTAACCGGACCTAGTGCCACACATACGGGCATCTTACCCTATGGAGCTCTTATCATATTAGCCTACTCTCGGACTACACACTGTAGCCTATATATCCACAGGCTCCTGGCACCCGACTGGAATATCCATTTACTTTATTTGTTCCAAAAGACATTGTCCAGCCCTGAATACACGGATATCTATGATAATTACAGGGACTTAACCTCTTATCAGTACCACATTTGCGACACCCTGAACTGAGACTTACTCTGCATACTAGCGACGTTGTGACCAAGGCTATGTATTGGCCGAAACGTCAAAATTTACCAGTCGCTTTATCTTGAAATCACTATAAATAAACTTTCACTTTCAAGCATATCCTTCTTTGAACGTGTGCAGTGATCTCTATATCCAGTGACATTGGAACCTTTGGTTCCCTTCACTAGCACCGTCACCTTTTCCCGAGTTGAGTGCTAGCCATCATATCTTTTGGATTCAGTTCTGGGGTTGTCACGGTGGCTGGACCCGGTCCGTGACCCTGCTAAGGGGCGTCCAATGATAGGTGATGCGAGTCTGTCAATGTTTTGTGACGCCACCTGTGGTGTTCGGTCATGGTGGCAGCTAGATGGTATACATTCCCACAGGTGAAGTATGTCCCCAAAGCTTCCCAGTAAGGTGGATGGTGATGGTGTGAGGTGCAGACAATAACGAGGACACAAGGTTACAGTCTCTTTACCTCTTTACTGAAGACTTCAGGATCCTCAATCCAGAGCACGGTTAACAGGGCTGTCTGAGACCGGCCGGTCCGATGGCACATCCAGAGTTCCCTTTGCAGGTGGAAATCGTTGCCTACCACTAGCGCCTGTGTGTTGTAGTGCTACCCTGCTGAGCATTCGGAATAGTCCTCACAACTTCTGTTCTCGTTCGTTCGTTCTTTCTAATTCGTTCCAGATCTTTCTAGTTCTCCGTCCCCCAGGTATGTTATGGCTAGGATGCACCCGCTTGATGGGTAGGCTCGGAGCTCTTCCGGGACCCTAGAGATGCCCCTCTCCACGCGTTGCCCCCTATATCTGCTTAGGTGATGTAAGGTAGACAGCCAACCTATAATTAACTGTCCTGCGGAGTTTGAAGTAAGGCATAGAGTCAGTTACTTCGTCGGTGTTCCGGCCACCGGTTACGCACCTCAGTAGGATGTTGCCGTTCTCCGGGCACGACTCCTACTGGCTCTCCTTTGTGCTTGATCTTGTTTCTCACTGTTCCACAATATCCTTCGCTTCGTGTCTCTTTCTTAGGATACCGCCGCGGGGTATGCAGGCACAGTTCCGTAACGTTCTATTCTGGTCGCTAGGTACCTGCCAGGTTCCCACGCCTGACAGGGACCCCCCTGAATCTTCTCCCTGCAACACCCCCTGCCACGGAATGTTGCCTGAATCCAACCCAGTCAGCTTCTGACTAACTTCCTATCCAACCCCTAGTTTTACCAGTGTGAGGAGTGGCCCAATAAATAAAGCCTTTTTCTCCCCCTAGTGGCCGGAGTGTGAAGTGTAATGTGTGCTGGTGATACCTGGTCAGAAGAACTCCTTTAGTGCCATCAGACGTACCATCACTCCCCTTAGCGGCAGAGCGTCATACTGCAACGACCAGGTCTCTGGGGCGCTGCACCCTCTCCTCCCACCTTCTTTGTTATGCTATTTCGTATGGTCCGATTCGTTTTGACCAATGGTAGCCTGCTGGGTTGGTTCCCCGCCCTAAAACCCCTCCTTCACCTGATATAGGTCGGGGTAATAGCCTGGTTCCTCCTCTTCCCTTTTGGGTCCCGGAGGTGATCGTCCCGCCCTCCCTCCTTTTGTATAGTTAATATTATTTTGTCTTTACAGGTTAAAGTCACAGCGGCGTTTTGCAATAAAGGAAGCACTGGAATACTGCGGCTATGTAGGCTGACTTGTCTGCAGAATTGCAGGGCATTTGCTACTGGTCTTTTGTAAAGTTTTAAGTGCTTCAGTTTATTATTATTGTTAAAACTGTTACGCAGAATTAAAGCTGTGACCGACTTCACCCATCAACTATCTGTGTTTGTCTGGTTATTTAGTGGGTTGGTTTTTGGGTGGCTTGAGAGGGGATTCCTTGGGTTAGTTGGGCGTGTTGTTCTGGAGGGGTCGCCACAGTCTATTCTGTTGGTGTAATCACTGTGTGCATACAGGGGAGAGAAGGACCCAGCAGGGATCGGCGCTCTGGTACCACCACTTGCCCCAGGTCAGTCGTCAGGGAACTGCACCGAGGGCAAATAGTCGCCGGAAAGGCTTCACTTATAGGTACGAGTTATTGAGGCGATCCCTGTGAGGGGGGATATATATCACCAGTCCAGGCTGGGGATATATATATATACACTGCTCAAAAAAATAAAAGGAACACTAAAATACCACATCCTAGATATCACTGAATAAAATATTCCTGTTGTAAACCTTTATTCACTACATAGTGGAAAGCGTTGAGAACAATAAAACATAAACATTTTCAATGTAAATCAAAATTAATATTTCACGGAGGCCTGGATTTGGAACGATACTCAAAATCAAAGTGGAAAATCAAATTACAGGCTGATCCAACTTCAGTGGAAATGCCTTCAAACAAGAAAATGATGCTCAGTAGTGTGTGTGGCCTCCACGTGCCTGTATGACCTCCATACAATGCCTGGACATGCTCCTGATGAGGCGGCGGATGGTCTACTGAGGGATCTCCTCCCAGACCTAGACTAAAGCATCCGACAACTCCTGGACAGTCTGTGGTGCAACGTGACTTTGCTGAATGGTGCGAGACATGCTGTCTCAGATGTGTTCTATCGGATTCAGGTCTGGGGAACGGGCGGGCCAGTCCATAGCTTTAATGCCTTCATCTTACAGGAACTGCTGACACACTCCAGCCACATGAGGTCTGGCATTGTCCTGCATTAGGAGGAACCCAGGGCCAACCGCACCAGCATATGGTCTCACAAGGGGTCTGATGATCTCATCTCGGTACCTAATGGCAGTCAGGCTACCTCTGGCAAGCACATGGAGGGCTATGCGACCTTACAAAGAAAAGCTACCCCACACCATTACTGGCCCACTGCCAAACCGGTCATGCTGAAAGATGTTGCAGACAGCAGATCGCTCTCCATGGCATCTCCAGACTCTGTCACATCTGTCACATGTGCTCAGTGTGAACCTGCTTTCATCTGTGAAGAACACAGGGCGCCAGTGGCGAATATGCCAATCCTGGTGTTCTCTGGCAAATGCCAAGCGTCCTGCATGGTGATGGGCTCTGAGCACAAGCCCCATCTGTGGACGTCGGGCACTCAGACCATCCTCATGGAGTCAGTTTCTAACAGTTTGTGCAGACACATGCACATTTGTCGCCTGCTGGAGGTAATTTTGCAGGGCTCTGGCTGTGCTCCTTCTGTTCCTGCTTGCACAAAGGCTGAGGTAGCGGTCCTGCTGTTGGGTTGTTGCCCTCCTATGGCCCCCTCCATGCTCCTGGTGTACTAGCCTGTCTCCTGGTAGCACCTCCAGCCTCTGGACACTACGCTGACAGACACAGCAAACCTTCTTGCCACAGCTCGCATTAATGTTCCATCCGGGATGAGCTGCACTACCTGAGCCACTTGTGTGGGTTGTAGAGTCAGTCTCATGCTACTAAAAGTGTGAAAGCACAACCAACATTCAAACGTGACCCAAAAATCATCCAGAAAGCATTGGTACTGAGATGTAGTCTGTGGTTCTCACCTGCAGAACCTCTCCTTTATTGAGTGTGTCTTGATAATTGCCAATAATTTCCATCTGTTGTCTATTCCATTTGCACAACAGCATGTGAAATTGATTGTCAAACAGTGTTGCTTCCTAAGTGGACAGTTTGATTTCACAGAAGTTTGATTTACTTGGAGTTATATTCTGTTGTTTAAGTGTTTCCTTTATTTTTTTTAACATTGTATAAACCTCCCGGCCGTAACTGTCAGAGTTCCTCACTAACACAGTACAGTATGCTGCCACCAGTTACCCGTTCGATATGCAAGCCCCGTCCAACAACAGGCTTATTTTGAGTCAGAAACCTTCCCTGGGGGAAGCGTATAATATAACCAACTGAGCGTGTGGACACGGGGATATATGAATCGAGATAAAAGAGCAGCCCAGGATTAATTTTATATTTAATCATCGAAAAGGCGCACTAGAAAAATACAGGTATATGTACAAGAACAAATATACAAGTATATAGTCAAGAGAGTAGTACAAGGGTAGGGTACAGATAGGTTACAATTACCATGTTATGTATCATGTGACCACAGCGAGGCACTGATGGATCACAGGTCCAAATCTTAGTTACGTGGTTCCCTTGGCCGCATCAGGTAACGGGCCACTTGCCAGTAGAAAAACTAAGTCCAAAATGAGGAGCTGCCCCCTCCCACACGCTGTGCTCACCTCTGGGCTGGGCCGCCATCCTCCTCCCATTTCTGAGAGTATGACTTTCTAGGCAATACCATGGAAGGCCCATAACTTTTAGCCCGAAGCTCTGACTGGAATGGCGGCAGCGCCAATGGGTTCTGCTGGATTTTATCCACGCAAGGAGACCTAATACGGCTACCGTATATAGTTCCTGGTATACTCCAGAGCTGCACCCAATGTGTACATATATTAGTTATCAGTAGAGTACATTACGTATAATAATAATAATCTTTTTTTTATATATATCCAACACATTCCGCAGCGCTTTACAGTTTGCAAACATTATCAATCCTGTCCCCGATGGGGCTCACAATCTAAATTCCCTGTCAGTCTTTGAAATGAGGGAGGAAACCAGAGAACCCGAAGGACACCCATGCAAACACGGGGACAACATACTGTACAAACTCCTTCCAGGTGTTGTCCTTGGTGGGATTTGAACCCAGGACTCCAGAGCAGCAAGACTGCAGTGCTAACCACTCAGCCACCGTGTTGCCCCTACATATAAATGGATATTAATTTAGGGTCCTGGGTGATTAAAGTGGCCAATCTATATTTCTTACCTAATATAAGTGGTCTTTATTTGAGGTGTAATGTCCACTCTCTGCAATTTGTACAAGTTCCTGGGTCAGGGTGAGATTTGCCGTCAGTAATAACCTGCAGTTTCCTATGTTCCCGCTGTCTTCAGCTTTCTCGTTGGTAATCGTCAGTGTAGGAATCCTCAATGTCTGGAGTTAATTGTGGATGAAAGTCTCTTATATAAGTCCAGGAATATTGATGGCTTTCCCACAATGCATCTGATCACTCCTGCTTCTCAGTCATGTCAAGCTCTTCACTAAACTAGGTCACTAAGACATTAGTCTATTTCAGGATTTTTCAAAGAATTTCTCTTCTGTCCACACATTAAACTTTTTCACTGCAATGTTCTCTGCTAAATATAGAAATTGAGTGATCTGGACGAGTGTGAGGTGAGCACTGGATAAAAAGAAGATGTAAGACAAAGTATTGCCTCTCCTGACTCACGAGAGCAACAAAGTTTTAGGTACTTGACCTAAAACTTCAGTAGAAATGTCAAAATGGGGTCTTATATATTGGGAAGGGGGGGAGATCAGTGTTAAAAAAAGATCAGAAAAAAAGAGGAAACGGAAAAAGAAAAGGAACTAGAGGAAAAGATGAGAAAGGAAAAGAAGAATCACGGAGGAGATAGAGAAAGAAGATTCAACAGAGCAGGGGAAAGAAGAACCAAAAGATACAGCGGAGGAGGGGAAAGAAAAACCAAAAGATACAGCGGAGGAGGGAAAAGAAGAACCAAAAGGTACAGCGGAGGAGGGGAAAGAAGAACCAAAAAATACAGCAAAGGAGGAAACAATATTATGTGAGAAGTAAAGGTAAAGGAGAAAATGAGATATAGAAAGAAAAATTAACAGAAATGAGTAACTTCTACTAGAAAGGTCTGTGTCTCCAGGAGCTGATGACGGCCAGACATTATCAGCGATATTCCATCATCAGTGACCTGGTTTTCAGCCGCCCTCTGTACTGCGCTCTGACACCTGTTTCCTGCATTTCTTGTGTCTTTGGGGGTCATACAGCTCAAGTGGCAGATAAGTCAGGATATTAGAGCGCTCTGGATTCTTGTCATTAGGAGTAGCTTAAGGTACCTTCACACATAACGATATTGTTAACGATATCGTTGCTTTTTGTGACGTAGCAACGATATCGTTAATGAAATCGTTATGTGTGACAGCGACCAACGATCAGGCCCCTGCTGGGAGATCGTTGGTCGCTGAATAAAGTCCAGAACTTTATTTCGTCGCTGGACTCCCTGGAGACATCGCTGGATCGGCGTGTGTGACACCGATCCAGCGATGTCTTCACTGGTAACCAGGGTAAACATCGGGTAACTAAGCGCAGGGCCGCGCTTAGTAACCCGATGTTTACCCTGGTTACCATCCTAAAAGTAAAAAAAAACAAACACTACATACTTACCTACCGCTGTCTGTCCTCCAGCGCTGTGCTCTGCTCTCCTCCTGTACTGTCTGTGAGCGTCGGTCAGCCGGAAAGCAGAGCGGTGACGTCACCGCTCTGCTTTCCGGCCGCTGTGCTCACAGACAGTACAGGAGGAGTGCAGAGCACAGCGCTGGAGGACAGACGGCTGTAGGTAAGTATGTAGTGTTTGGTTTTTTTTACTTTTAGGATGGTAACCAGGGTAAACATCGGGTTACTAAGCGCGGCCCTGCGCTTAGTTACCCGATGTTTACCCTGGTTACCGGCATCGTTGGTCGCTGGAGAGCGGTCTGTGTGACAGCTCTCCAGCGACCAAACAGCGACGCTGCAGCGATCCGGATCGTTGTCGGTATCGCTGCAGCGTCGCTTAATGTGAAGGGGCCTTTATTTCAGGAGAGGGAACGATGAATGGAATCTGCAATTAACATAATTTGCATCGAGAAGGTTTAGGGTACCGTCACACAGTGGCACTTTTGTCGCTACGACGGTACGATCCGTGACGTTCCAGCGATATCCATACGATATCGCTGTGTCTGACACACAGCAGCGATCAGGGACCCTGCTGAGAATCGTACGTTGTAGCAGATCGTTTGGAACTTTCTTTCGTCGCTGGATCTCCCGCTGTCATCGCTGGATCGGTGTGTGTGACACCGATCCAGCGATGCGTTCGCTTGTAACCAGGGTAAACATCGGGTTACTAAGCGCAGGGCCGCACTTAGTAACCCGATGTTTATCCTGGTTACCATCGTAAATGTAAAAAAAAAAAAATAGTACATACTTACATTCCGCTGTCCGTCAGGTCCCTTGCCGTCTGCTTCCCGCACTGTGACTGCCGGCCGTAAAGTGAAAGCAGAGCACAGCGGTGACGTCACCGCTGTGCTGTGCTTTCATTTTATGGCCGGCAGTCAGTCAGTGCGGGAAGCAGACGGCAAGGGACAGACACCGGAATGTAAGTATGTAATGTTTTTGTTTTTTTTACGCTGGTAACCAGGGTAAACATCGGGTTACTAAGCGCGGCCCTGCGCTTAGTAACCCGATGTTTACCATGGTTACCCGGGGACCTCGGCATCGTTGGTCGCTGGAGAGCTGTCTGTGTGACAGCTCTCTTAGTGATTAGCGCGCTCTGCCTGATAAGACTTACATAAGCCCCTCATTCCCATAGAGTGTATTGCACTGCTGTAGCCCACCCTGCAGCCCAGTCAGGGCTAATTACCCCAATGCTGCTGTCATTTGGGAGACAACCTACCTTTCAGCCCCCCTCCCCCCCATATCTGCAGCATGTGGGCTAATGAATGAATGTAGATATCCGGACCTGATGCTGAATGTAAAACAGCAAAAGCTGTTCTGCCCTGTATGCACACATGGATTTTTCCTCTCTGAACCCTGTTCACACAGGTAATATACAGATGATCAGGTTTTTAAATACATCAGATAGGGATTGCATACATTAGTTAGGACTGCTCTGATATGGGTATACCGTGAAGATTGGTAGAGCAGCTTAGTATACATTTTTTGCAAAAAACGTATCAACCAAATACCCTGTTATTTACATCTTTTACTAGCACTTGCGGATTACTGCAAACATTTTTTCAAACTGAGTGTTTTTGGTTTTACCATTCTCTTTTGTGTCTTCAGGTTTCTTGGTGGTGTGTGAACATGTTCTTACAGACTTGTTCACTGTGCAAGTAGCCCATGTGTTCCTGTTTCCATGATTGTTCTCTTGTGTCTACAAGACTGGGGAGTTCCACCACTCCTCTTGGGCTAGCTGCACAAAAGCTGTTCTGCCCTGTATGCACACATGGATTTTTCCTCTCTGAACCCTGTTCACACAGGTAATATACAGATGATCAGGTTTTTAAATACATCAGATAGGGATTGCATACATTAGTTAGGACTGCTCTGATATGGGTATACCGTGAAGATTGGTAGAGCAGCTTAGTATACATTTTTTGCAAAAAACGTATCAACCAAATACCCTGTTATTTACATCTTTTACTAGCACTTGCGGATTACTGCAAACATTTTTTCAAACTGAGTGTTTTTGGTTTTACCATTCTCTTTTGTGTCTTCAGGTTTCTTGGTGGTGTGTGAACATGTTCTTACAGACTTGTTCACTGTGCAAGTAGCCCATGTGTTCCTGTTTCCATGATTGTTCTCTTGTGTCTACAAGACTGGGGAGTTCCACCACTCCTCTTGGGCTAGCTGCACAAAAGCTGTTCTGCCCTGTATGCACACATGGATTTTTCCTCTCTGAACCCTGTTCACACAGGTAATATACAGATGATCAGGTTTTTAAATACATCAGATAGGGATTGCATACATTAGTTAGGACTGCTCTGATATGGGTATACCGTGAAGATTGGTAGAGCAGCTTAGTATACATTTTTTGCAAAAAACGTATCAACCAAATACCCTGTTATTTACATCTTTTACTAGCACTTGCGGATTACTGCAAACATTTTTTCAAACTGAGTGTTTTTGGTTTTACCATTCTCTTTTGTGTCTTCAGGTTTCTTGGTGGTGTGTGAACATGTTCTTACAGACTTGTTCACTGTGCAAGTAGCCCATGTGTTCCTGTTTCCATGATTGTTCTCTTGTGTCTACAAGACTGGGGAGTTCCACCACTCCTCTTGGGCTAGCTGCACAAAAGCTGTTCTGCCCTGTATGCACACATGGATTTTTCCTCTCTGAACCCTGTTCACACAGGTAATATACAGATGATCAGGTTTTTAAATACATCAGATAGGGATTGCATACATTAGTTAGGACTGCTCTGATATGGTTATACCGTGAAGATTGGTAGAGCAGCTTAGTATACATTTTTTGCAAAAAACGTATCAACCAAATACCCTGTTATTTACATCTTTTACTAGCACTTGCGGATTACTGCAAACATTTTTTCAAACTGAGTGTTTTTGGTTTTACCATTCTCTTTTGTGTCTTCAGGTTTCTTGGTGGTGTGTGAACATGTTCTTACAGACTTGTTCACTGTGCAAGTAGCCCATGTGTTCCTGTTTCCATGATTGTTCTCTTGTGTCTACAAGACTGGGGAGTTCCACCACTCCTCTTGGGCTAGCTGCACAAAAGCTGTTCTGCCCTGTATGCACACATGGATTTTTCCTCTCTGAACCCTGTTCACACAGGTAATATACAGATGATCAGGTTTTTAAATACATCAGATAGGGATTGCATACATTAGTTAGGACTGCTCTGATATGGGTATACCGTGAAGATTGGTAGAGCAGCTTAGTATACATTTTTTGCAAAAAACGTATCAACCAAATACCCTGTTATTTACATCTTTTACTAGCACTTGCGGATTACTGCAAACATTTTTTCAAACTGAGTGTTTTTGGTTTTACCATTCTCTTTTGTGTCTTCAGGTTTCTTGGTGGTGTGTGAACATGTTCTTACAGACTTGTTCACTGTGCAAGTAGCCCATGTGTTCCTGTTTCCATGATTGTTCTCTTGTGTCTACAAGACTGGGGAGTTCCACCACTCCTCTTGGGCTAGCTGCACAAAAGCTGTTCTGCCCTGTATGCACACATGGATTTTTCCTCTCTGAACCCTGTTCACACAGGTAATATACAGATGATCAGGTTTTTAAATACATCAGATAGGGATTGCATACATTAGTTAGGACTGCTCTGATATGGGTATACCGTGAAGATTGGTAGAGCAGCTTAGTATACATTTTTTGCAAAAAACGTATCAACCAAATACCCTGTTATTTACATCTTTTACTAGCACTTGCGGATTACTGCAAACATTTTTTCAAACTGAGTGTTTTTGGTTTTACCATTCTCTTTTGTGTCTTCAGGTTTCTTGGTGGTGTGTGAACATGTTCTTACAGACTTGTTCACTGTGCAAGTAGCCCATGTGTTCCTGTTTCCATGATTGTTCTCTTGTGTCTACAAGACTGGGGAGTTCCACCACTCCTCTTGGGCTAGCTGCACAAAAGCTGTTCTGCCCTGTATGCACACATGGATTTTTCCTCTCTGAACCCTGTTCACACAGGTAATATACAGATGATCAGGTTTTTAAATACATCAGATAGGGATTGCATACATTAGTTAGGACTGCTCTGATATGGGTATACCGTGAAGATTGGTAGAGCAGCTTAGTATACATTTTTTGCAAAAAACGTATCAACCAAATACCCTGTTATTTACATCTTTTACTAGCACTTGCGGATTACTGCAAACATTTTTTCAAACTGAGTGTTTTTGGTTTTACCATTCTCTTTTGTGTCTTCAGGTTTCTTGGTGGTGTGTGAACATGTTCTTACAGACTTGTTCACTGTGCAAGTAGCCCATGTGTTCCTGTTTCCATGATTGTTCTCTTGTGTCTACAAGACTGGGGAGTTCCACCACTCCTCTTGGGCTAGCTGCACAAAAGCTGTTCTGCCCTGTATGCACACATGGATTTTTCCTCTCTGAACCCTGTTCACACAGGTAATATACAGATGATCAGGTTTTTAAATACATCAGATAGGGATTGCATACATTAGTTAGGACTGCTCTGATATGGGTATACCGTGAAGATTGGTAGAGCAGCTTAGTATACATTTTTTGCAAAAAACGTATCAACCAAATACCCTGTTATTTACATCTTTTACTAGCACTTGCGGATTACTGCAAACATTTTTTCAAACTGAGTGTTTTTGGTTTTACCATTCTCTTTTGTGTCTTCAGGTTTCTTGGTGGTGTGTGAACATGTTCTTACAGACTTGTTCACTGTGCAAGTAGCCCATGTGTTCCTGTTTCCATGATTGTTCTCTTGTGTCTACAGGACTGGGGAGTTCCACCACTCCTCTTGGGCTAGCTGCACAAAAGCTGTTCTGCCCTGTATGCACACATGGATTTTTCCTCTCTGAACCCTGTTCACACAGGTAATATACAGATGATCAGGTTTTTAAATACATCAGATAGGGATTGCATACATTAGTTAGGACTGCTCTGATATGGGTATACCGTGAAGATTGGTAGAGCAGCTTAGTATACATTTTTTGCAAAAAACGTATCAACCAAATACCCTGTTATTTACATCTTTTACTAGCACTTGCGGATTACTGCAAACATTTTTTCAAACTGAGTGTTTTTGGTTTTACCATTCTCTTTTGTGTCTTCAGGTTTCTTGGTGGTGTGTGAACATGTTCTTACAGACTTGTTCACTGTGCAAGTAGCCCATGTGTTCCTGTTTCCATGATTGTTCTCTTGTGTCTACAAGACTGGGGAGTTCCACCACTCCTCTTGGGCTAGCTGCACAAAAGCTGTTCTGCCCTGTATGCACACATGGATTTTTCCTCTCTGAACCCTGTTCACACAGGTAATATACAGATGATCAGGTTTTTAAATACATCAGATAGGGATTGCATACATTAGTTAGGACTGCTCTGATATGGGTATACCGTGAAGATTGGTAGAGCAGCTTAGTATACATTTTTTGCAAAAAACGTATCAACCAAATACCCTGTTATTTACATCTTTTACTAGCACTTGCGGATTACTGCAAACATTTTTTCAAACTGAGTGTTTTTGGTTTTACCATTCTCTTTTGTGTCTTCTGATGCTGAATGTGCAGCATCTATGATCAATAACATGAAAAAGTGAAAGGGACCATGCAAACAAAACTCAATATGTAATAAAACTTCAGAAACTTTCTAATAGATTTTGAGTTTTAATTCTTTGCCGTTTTGACGGGTGGACCCGTAGAAGCGCAAGCACAGCGCGAAATGGCCGTTGTCCCAGCTGCTCCCCTGCTCACATCATCAGCGGCGCTGCCAGCTCCGGTCATGAATTTTATGTGAAGATGTAATAAAGTTTTTGAATCCTATGAAGATCGGTGAGTGCCCTTATTTTGTTCTTATATGTGGACTATATCGATTTCTGATAAGGAGGTGCACCCTGGTCAGGATTTTTACAGCTGCAGTTACAACATCTGAGAAGTACGCAATTAATACCGGTGGAAATATACTATATATTACCGTTGATGAGCAGTGCCACCCCTATTTTTCTACACATTTGGACCACTCATTAATTACCCTCACTGTCAAAAAGTTTTTTTCTAATATCTAATCTGTATCTTCTCCCTTTTAGTTTCGTTCCATTGTGTCTCGTGTTTCCATGTGCAAATGAAAATAATGATGATCCCTCTGCACTGTGACATCCCTTCAGATATTTGTAGACAGCTATTCAGTCTCCTCTTAGCCTTCTTTTTCCAAGTTAAACATTCCCAGATCCTTTAACTGTTTCTCGTAGGACATACATTACAGTCTGCTCACCATCCTGGCCGCTCTTCTCTGAACTTCCTCCAGTTTTTCAATACAGAGGGTGCATATAGTCACCAGGGTACAATACATAGGGTGCGTATAGTCACCCGGGTACAATACAGAGGGTGCGTATAGTCACCTGGTACAATACATAGGGTGCGTATAGTCACCCAGGTACAATACAGAGGGTGCATATAGTCACCCAGGTACAGTACGTAGGGTGCGTATAGTCACCCGGGTACAATACATAGGGTGCGTATAGTCAGCCCGGTACAATACAGAGGGTGTGTATAGTCACCAGGGTACAATACAGAGGGTGCATATAGTCACCCAGGTACAATACAGAGGGTGCGTATAGTCACCAGGGTACAATACAGAGGGTGCATATAGTCACCCAAGTACAATACAGAGGGTGCGTATAGTCACCAGGGTACAATACAGAGGGTGCATATAGTCACCCAAGTACAATACAGAGGGTGCGTATAGTCACCAGGGTACAATACATAGGGTGCGTATAGTCACCCTGGTACAATACAGAGGGTGCATATAGTCACCAGGGTACAATACATGTGGTGCATATAGTCACCCAGGTACAATACAGAGGGTGCGTATAGTCACCAGGGTACAATACAGAGGGTGCATATAGTCACCCAGGTACAATACAGAGGGTGCGTATAGTCACCAGGGTACAATACATAGGGTGCGTATAGTCACCCTGGTACAATACAGAGGGTGCGTATAGTCACCAGGGTACAATACAGAGGGTGCATATAGTCACCCAGGTACAATACAGAGGGTGCGTATAGTCACCAGGGTACAATACATAGGGTGCGTATAGTCACCCTGGTACAATACAGAGGGTGCGTATAGTCACCAGGGTACAATACTGTACATAGGGTGCATATAGTCACCCTGGTACAATACAGAGGGTGCGTATAGTCACCAGGGTACAATACATAGTGTGCGTATAGTCACCCTGGTACAATACAGAGGGTGCATATAGTCACCAGAGTACAATACAGAGGGTGCATATAGTCACCCAGGTACAATACAGAGGGTGCGTATAGTCACCAGGGTACAATACATAGGGTGCGTATAGTCACCCAGGTACAATACAGAGGGTGCGTATAGTCACCCTGGTACAATACAGAGGGTGCGTATAGTCACCAGGGTACAATACAGAGGGTGCATATAGTCACCCAGGTACAATACAGAGGGTGCGTATAGTCACCCTGGTACAATACAGAGGGTGCGTATAGTCACCAGGGTACAATACAGAGGGTGCATATAGTCACCCAGGTACAATACAGAGGGTGCATATAGTCACCCAGGTACAATACAGAGGGTGCGTATAGTCACCAGGGTACAATACATAGGGTGCGTATAGTCACCCAGGTACAATACAGAGGGTGCGTATAGTCACCCAGGTACAGTACGTAGGGTGCGTATAGTCACCCGGGTACAATACATAGGGTGCGTATAGTCAGCCCGGTACAATACAGAGGGTGCGTATAGTCACCAGGGTACAATACAGAGGGTGCATATAGTCACCCAGGTACAATACAGAAGGTGCATATAGTCACCAGGGTACAATATAGAGGGTGCATATAGTCACCCAGGTACAATACAGAGGGTGCGTATAGTCACCAGGGTACAATACATAGGGTGCGTATAGACACCCTGGTACAATACAGAGGGTGCGTATAGTCACCAGGGTACAATACATAGGGTGCGTATAGTCACCCTGGTACAATACAGAGGGTGCATATAGTCACCAGAGTACAATACATAGGGTGTGAATAGTCACCCAGGTACAATACAGAGGGTGCGTATAGTCACCAGGGTACAATACAGAGGGTGCATATAGTCACCCAGGTACAATACAGAGGGTGCGTATAGTCACCAGGGTACAATACATAGGGTGCGTATAGTCACCCTGGTACAATACATAGGGTGCGTATAGTCACCAGGGTACAATACATAGGGTGCGTATAGTCACCCTGGTACAATACAGAGGGTGCGTATAGTCACCCTGGTACAATACAGAGGGTGTGTATAGTCACCAGGGTACAATACATAGTGTGCGTATAGTCACCCAGGTATAATACAGAAGGTGCGTATAGTCACCCGGGTACAATACAGAGGGTGCGTATAGTCACCCGGGTACAATACAGAGGGTGCGTATAGTCACCAGGGTACAATACAGAGGGTGCGTATAGTCACCAGGGTACAATACATAGGGTGCGTATAGTCACCAGGGTACAATACAGAGGGTGCGTATAGTCACCAGGGTACAATACAGAGGGTGCGTATAGTCACCAGGGTACAATACATAGGGTGCATATAGTCACCCAGGTACAATACAGAGGGTGCGTATAGTCACCAGGGTACAATACAGAGGGTGCGTATAGTCACCAGGGTACAATACATAGGGTGCGTATAGTCACCAGGGTACAATAGAGAGGGTGCGTATAGTCACCTGGGTACAATACATAGGGTGCGTATAGTCACCAGGGTACAATACAGAGGGTGTGTATAGTCTTCCAGGTACAATACAGAGGGTGCGTATAGTCACCAGGGTATAATACATAGGGTGCGTATAGTTACCAGGGTACAATACATAGGGTGCATATAGTTACCCGGGTACCATACAGAGGGTGCGTATAGTCACCCATGTACAATACAGAGGGTGAATATGGTCACCTGGGTACAATACAGAGGTTATGAATAGTTACTTGGGTGAAAGGAATTAGCATCACATAAGAATGAGGCCCCACACATTTCACCTCAGGCAGGGGCTTCCTCTGGGGGGAAAGTCAGTGGTTAGGCTTATGTCCTTTGGAATGGAGGGTTGTAAAAGGTGGATGAAGAGGATGAGAACTGGACACAAAATGCTGAGATTATAAACCTGCCCCCCCGTCACATGTGAGTTACCTGCATCCACCCCATCATGGTCGCAGGAAGGAAAGTAAAAGGGGCAGCGCAGCGAGTCTTGTTCTCCTGCAAAATTGTGAAATAGCCAAGTATGTGCGGTACCATGCAAAAATGGCCATTGCCAATGAGCTCCGGACGTGGCATATACCGAGATCCTCCAACATGGCCGCAAGTAATAAATGTGTCATTTTACTCTTTTATGGCCGCTGTAGATTTCCCATCACGTTCTGCGCTCAGTTGGTTGCAATTCTTATCCTCTTTGCCCCCAATTCATCATTTGTGACAATTTTCTTTATTTCTCTTCTGATATTCATTGCAGTTTTTGGCATCATATTGTTAGAGATGTTGCACGCTGTTCACAAAGTTTGTGCAAAATCAAAACTGTTCTTTATTGTTATGTTTAACCTTATTTATGCCTCTTCAGTGCAAAAGTCACATGTTCTGCTAAAATGTGGTCAAATTTGTGCAGAAATTATAGACAGAAATAAAATCTCCCCGGAGGAGATTGAAGAAGATTTGAGCAAGAGATTTGTGATTTTTTTTAAGTTGCAATTGATGAATTTCCCAAAAAACATCTGCCAAAAAACAAAAACAACAAAAAAACAACTAATACAAATAAAATCAACTTTAAAAAGAAAATTCAAATGAAAACGAATGATCATTGATCAAAAGCTGGCAAAAAATACCAAAAACCAGAAAAAAAGGCGCAAATACAATAATGAGCAGGCCCATGGTCCTCTGTGTGGACTTTAACGCCACCCACCAGCAGGAGGAACATATGGAAACCTCTCATGGGTGCTTCACATTATGGAGATGACAGTCCTTTTTACCTAAACTGATGGAGGATAACAATGGATGCAACATGAGGGTCAGAGATTCATGATATCACAGTACACAGCAGTTACTCACAGAATCACAGGATCCACAGAAACACAAGATCACAGGATCCACAGAAGCACAGAATCCACAAAAACTCAGGATCCACAAAATCCACAGAAACTCAGACTCACAGGAGCCACAGAAAAACAAGATCACAGGATCATCAGAAGCACAGGATCCACAATAAAACAATATCACAGGATCCACAGAAAAACAGATCACAGGATGCACAGAATCCATAGAAACTCAGGATCACAGGATCCACAGAAAAATAAGATCACAGGATCGGTGAGGGGAGCCTGGCCCTCCGTCATATACATACAATGTCCCAGAGGTAGCGTACCTTTTTGTCTGCTTTCCTGTCCATCTCGGTCCTCTCTGCTTCGCTGGGGGTTTCTTTGTTTAGATTCCACATAAAGAGAGACCGAGTCAAGTTCCAACTTGAAACAAACGATTTATCTTAGTTCCTTTCTCAGCTCGACCAGTTCACAATTAGGTACAGCACAGTTTACTTCACAAAACACGACATTTTCTGTCCCTGTGCTATCCCTCGCTTCTTTAGGAATATCTCTGGGTTGCACCATTGTCCCTGGGACTGCAGCACTGTGTCTGACCAGTCTGACTAACTGTAGGAGTTCCCGGTCCGTTTCGCACTAGACAGAGGGTGTGTATAGTCACCCGTGTACAATATAGAGGGTGCGTATAGTCACCCAGGTACATTACGGAAGGTGCATATAGTCACCCGGATATAATATAGAGTGTGAGTATAGTCACTCGGGTACAATATAGAGGGTGCGTATAGTCAACCTGGTACAATACAGCGGTTGTATATAGTCACCCGGGTACAATGCAGAGGGTGTGTATAGTCACCCGGGTACAATACAGAGGGTGTGTATAGTCACCCGTCTACAATACAGGGGGTGCGTATAGTCACCAGGGTACAATACAGAGGGTGTGTGTAGTCACCAGGGTACAATACAGAGGGTGTGTATAGTCACCAGGGTACAATATAGAGGGTGCATATAGTCACCCGAGTACAATATAGAGGATTTGTATAGTCACCCAGGTAAAATATAGCGGGTACATATAGTCACCCGGGTACAATATGAAGGGTACATATAGTTACTTTCACCCCAGACACGCAGGTGTCTTCCTAAGTAGCTGACCGTCATCATGACACAGCTGTCCTGTGTTCCTCTGCTCCTTTGCAAATGTTATCTTTAGACCCTGCACAAGCTGGGCTCCTTTACTTGTAGAATGTTATGTGGCTCAACTGTCCTGCACAGGGCTCTGAGGCCCTTCTGCACTGCCCGGGCTCCCTGGTCTCCTGCCTCAATACAGGAAAGCCTTTCTAGCTTACTCCAGTTGGCCCTTCCTAATTTAACTAGTTCCTATCATCCTATCCTATTGCTGTCTTTTACTATTGTGCCCCCCTCTAGTGGGCTAATTTGAATACTACACTTTCCCTAGTCAATAACATATGTACAGTACATGGCATTACTAATCTTATAATACACATAACATTCAACAGTTACATACAATATAGCAGCAGCGCATGTTAAACACCAGTTCGTCAAGGACGTAAAACACGAGTCAGGGAAAGTGGACACAGCTAGTCTTTGTGGACCCCTTACAGATCCACAGAAACGCATGATCACAGGATAAAAAGATTCACAGGATCCACAGAATCTCAGGATCACAGCATCCATAGAAGCACAGAATCCACAGAAACTCAGAATCACAGGATCCACAGAAAAACAAGATCACAGGATCCACAGAAACACATGATCCCAGGATAAAAAGAGTCACAGGATCCACAGAAACTCAGGATCACAGCATCCACAGACACACATAATCACAAGATAAAAAGATTCTCAGGATCCACAGAATCTCAGGATCACAGCATCCATAGAAGCACAGAATCCACAGAAACTCAGAATCACAGGATCCACAGAAAAACAAGATCACAGGATCCACAGAAACACATGATCCCAGGATAAAAAGAGTCACAGGATCCACAGAAACTCAGGATCACAGCATCCACAGACACACATAATCACAAGATAAAAAGATTCTCAGGATCCACAGAATCTCAGGATCACAGCATCCATAGAAGCACAGAATCCACAGAAACTCAGAATCACAGGATCCACAGAAAAACAAGATCACAGGATCCACAGAAACACATGATCCCAGGATAAAAAGAGTCACAGGATCCACAGAAACTCAGGATCATAGCATCCACAGAAACACATGATCACAAGATAAAAAAAAAAATTCTCAGGATCCACAGAAACTCAGAATCACAGGTACCACAGAAACTCAGAATCACAGGATCCACAAAAACACATGATCACAGGATCCACAGAAACACAAGATCACAGGATCCACAGAATCCCAGGATATGAATGTGTGGACACCCCCGCATCCAGAGGACGAATACCAGACATAATGCGGCTATTGGGGCCCTGATACAATTATATCCAATCTAAACGAATCTTCATGGAGTCCAGACTGATACTTTTTAGCTGCCCTGACACATTGAAACAAACGCTCAGTAGGAGAAGGACTTGTGCCACTGCGCACAGAGGATCGTGTAGCAAACAGTAAGAAGTATTATAACTGTCAGCAAGCAGAGATCTTGAAATTGGTGAGAAATCGAATACGAGATCTACTAGATGTCATGGCAGAGGGGTGACGCATCGTACACAGAGATGAGCGAATATGTGCAGAAAACGATCGCCGAATCCAAATGTGCCATATTTGTGCCAGATTTATGTTTGACGATCGTTTCCGAACATCTTCACTTATCTGTACTCCCACTGACTTCAGTGGCGTTCGGCTAATATTGCAAATACGGCGATCGTAATCCGAACCGAATCTTGAAATATTTGCTCGTCTCTAGTCATCAGAATTCGGTCCTTGTAACATTTGTGGAGCACAATCTACCATTGTCCTCCGCAGTCTTCCGCAGGGAGCTGCGTACACAAACTCTTCAGCTTCGCCATCCTGGTCTCGTCGTCCTTAATATGGCGGTTTTCTCGCTGGAGTCACGCTGCCCTGAAATCTTAGCCCAGCTGTGATAGAGACACGACCCAGATGCGGCTCTGCCGGCCCCGCACAGCGGACTAATAACCCCCGAAGGTTACATGAAATCCGCTGATTTATGCCGCTCTGCTTTGTAAATAGACTTCAATTAGGATCTTAATATTTCGTCAGTTTTATGTTGAGTCGATGCCAGGAATAACAGCTCCCCGTCTTGAGGAATAAGCGCGGCCGCGGCGCCTTTGAAGGGGCGAGTAATGAAAATACGGAATGTTTAGTCCCTGCGACTCTTTCAGCTCTCGGCAGACACCTTGCGTCGCGGTCATTATGGAGGGAACGCCCCGCTTTAATCCCCGGCTTTCTCTGTAGCCTCATCTGGGAATAGGAAAGGGAAAAAAGCTCGGAATTGTGACCTGGGGAAGGAATGCACTAATCCCTCCATAATGGCGGGCAACATCTGGAGCTGCGGCACTTTTCCATTGTGCCCCTTTGATGGCTGCACAGCCTCCATGCTGAAAAAATATGACATTTCATAATTAAAAGGGACCAGTTGCCAGGTCAGGCCGCTCTTAAGACTTCTGCCAGGAAACTAAAAACTATAGGTGGCAATGGCCCCATGAACTGCCCAGTGAGAAACCCCAAGCTCTGACATATCATACAAGTCAGTCACTTTCGGTAACATAGTTTTGGGCTGAGGGTGCCGTTGTCTTTTCAGAGACCAGGGGGTCCAACCTGTGGCTCAATGGACATCAGTAAGAAAGCAAACAAGAAAAGGGGCAATCTGGAGAATTGGGGGTGTCTGGAGCCATCGCCATGTAGATGGAAATGACTGAGTTGAGTGACTCCATACCTTTGGGGACATACCCAAACTGGACATACCTTCTCATGTCCAGTATAGGAGTTTCGTCTACATTGGGGGTCTTGATGGAGGACTCTACCAGGGAGATCCTGATCAGGGGGGGCCATCATACATGGATTCCCTCAGCAGCCTACATTGGAGAGCTGTGGTGGGGCACTGGTCTTACATAGGGTGCCCATTTACTAGACATGGCCGAGCCCACCTCCTGTGTTGTGTCCCCCTATACTAAGGAGGGCCCCTTCCCTTTTGTTGCTCTTTTGCTTGCGTTATACTTTCATCAGGAATCCACAACTTCTGACATAGGAAAGTTTGTGATGCTCCAGGCGGAGGAGATCCGTCATGTCGGCAGATGATGGCTTCCAATCACCATGACTCACCCTGATGACTTTGTGAGGGAAGACAATATGATGCGCTCCCCAGCGGTATATTACAGCCGGTAACTTGTTCCACCAGATATATGAACTCTTCTGATGTGATTTGTGCTCTGCGATGAGATGTGCCAGCGTTAGGAAGGACGCCGGCCGCAGTAATGGGGGATTACAGACAGCCCCGTTATAGATGATGGACACCAGAGGGTCATTTATAGGAAGGGAGAATACAGATGTGACCCAGGCAGGGAGCCGAGCGCCAATATCCTCTGTCATCTCCACCCTGCTCCCATCCACAGATGATCCCAGCGGTAAATAATACATAGCGGATACGTGGGATTCTGCAGAAGGATATTCCGAAAAACTCCATCTCCGGAAACGTTATTATCTGTTATGAACAGTTCTCTAATTTCTAATATAATAATTCTTCTCCAATTTCAAAATCTTTGATTGCTGTCATTGATAGGGAACATTCTCATTCTGCTCACAGCTGAGAGTTTGTTGCAATGCATTGGTGCAAACAATCCTTTCCTGTCCTGTAGTTTGCTACAATGTATCGTGTGGGTCAATGTATCACTGGATGGCAACATTGTAGCAAACCCTTGAGTATGTGACCAGGACTGGAGGGTAAATTATCTGGCGATTTGTTTCACCCAGAGTCCACTGCAGTAAGAAGCGCCAAAATCATTGAGAAGCGTCCGCCGTCCGTTAATGAATTTGGCGCATTTTGGGCAGCAGCAGAAAATGTATGACCGGAGTAGTATCTGCTATAATTGCCATCACTTTGGTGGTTCTTGGTTACTCTCAAGAACCACCAAGCTCCACTCACTTTTCAAAAATTTGGTTGATCCAGCTTAAAAATCACCAAAAATTGCAAAATGGCGGCACAAGTACGAGTTGCGCAAAAAAAGTTGTGGTGACTTTGTAAGATTTTTTCAGGATGTGAGTAAGCATGATTTATTTATAAGACAGCAAGCAGAGGTATTGGAAATGTTAGAGAAATGGAACACAAAGGCTCAGCTTCATCACTTCTCATTTCTGTCTTCTTCCATTTGAGCCAAATTAATCAAAATGGGTGCAGAGCGATTGATCAGGAGGTGCTTATTCACAAGATGCTTATTTTTTGTGCCTTTATTTTCCGCACGTTTTTAAAGTTAGGCCATGTTCACACAGTGCGTTTTTTACTGCGGAACCGCAGCGGTTTTGCCGCTGCGGTTCCGCAGCTGTTTTCCATGCAGGGTACATAACAATGTAACCCTATGGAAAACAGTCACTGCTGTGCACATGATCCGGAATTTCGTTTAAAAAGCCGCGCAGAATAGCTGCGGCAAAAAAGAAGGAGCATGTCACTTCTTTTTCCTGAACCGCAGCGGTTCTGCACCCATAGACCTCCATTGTGAGGTCAAAACCGCAGTAAAACCCACAGATCAAAAATATATCTGCGGGTTTTACTGCGATTTGATGTGCAGAACCGCTGCAGCAGGAAGTGCAGGGGAGCGGGCGGAAGTGCGTGGGCGGAGTGTGGCTGCCCCCCCGTGCTCCGATCCCGCCCCCCGTGCTCCGATGCCCCCCCCCGTGCTCCGATGCCCCCCCCCAGTGCTCCGATGCCCCCCCCGTGCCCTAATCTCCCCCCCTTATACTTACCCGGCGTCCCGGTGTCCGTCCGGCCGTCTTCTCCCTGGGCGCCGCCATCTTGCAAAATGGCGGGCGCATGCGCAGTGCGCCCGCCGAATCTGCCGGCCGGCAGATTCGCTCCAAAGTGCATTTTGATCACTGAGATATAACCTAGCTCAGTGATCAAAATAAAAAAATAGTAAATGACACCCCCCCCCCCCCCCCACTTTGTCACCCCCATTGGTAGGGACAATAAAAAAAATTAAGAATTTTTTTTTTTTTTTTTCACTAAGGTTAGAATAGGGGTAGGGTTAGGGTTAGGGTTAGGGGTAGGGTTAGGGTTAGAAAACTGCATAAAAAAAAAAGGATCAAAAAACGCATCAAAAAACGCATCAAAAAAGGACAAAAAAGGACCAAAAAAAGGACCTGCGTTTTCTGCCAAGAGCTGCAGTTTTTAAAAAAAACAGTCCTGAAAAAAAAAGGATGGAAATCCTGAACGTGTGAACATACCCTTAAAGGTTGAGTTTAATCTTCAGCTGTACAATTAAAAAACTACGAGGGCTCATTTGTGCAAAAAAAACGGAAATCTTGAAAAACTGCTTGAACTGCTGCAAAGATTTTGCAGCTTTTGGGGCTCTTTTAGAGCAGTCTGGCCAGCTCCACGCTTTTTTTGACAAGTGAGCGGAACCCAGCCAGCCCACCCCTTTAATGGCGTATGTTACGACAAAATCGTAGTCTGGCCCATGACTGGTGTAACAGGGCGGCAGCTGAAATATGCGCCAAATTAACCATATATATGATATATGGGGCCGATCGGCGATTTCTGGGTCACGTCGGAGAGGCAGCTCTGCTCGAGTGCAGCATATTCCCGGATCTATGGATGATGAGAGGCGTTTATCATCAGAGCGGCTGATTTCCCAGGTGATCTGTGATTCCGGAGCCCCGGTCATTGACCTACATGTCCGCAGTCACATCACGACCCCCGCACTTTCCATCCAGGACTTTGAAAGATGAAAGGTTTGTAGAGAACACAGCGCCGGATCCAGAGTCTCCAACCTGTCACATCAGGCTTTTATCTGAAAAGGTCTTTTCATGTTTGCAGCAAATGTCACAAGATGCACGAGAAAGGAAAAATCTAAAAGGACAATGAAAATCTTCTATTTTTTGGGGATTTAAAGGCGAGGTGCGGAGGCTTTGTGCTGCCGGCTTCCTGCAGCCTCAATCCAGCGGATGAATTTAGCAGGTCAAAAATAGCAGAGTTTTGGGGAAAAAAGATGAGAAAGTTATATGATAAAAAAAAAAATGCGTTCTCGCACAAGGGAGCACATTACTATTGTGTGTCGCCGACACCCCGGGGTGAAGGGGTTACAAAGTCGCTTCCATGTTATGGACAAAGGGGCAGGTTTACTAATCATGTGTAATGACAGACACGCACGATGAAAACGGACGACCTTCTCTTGGTTGGATTACTTCGTATAATTAGGTACCTGCTGTCGCCTCACAGGGAAGAGGCTAAAGCACATGATAAAGAAAATGGATCCAAAACCTGATGGGACAAGAAAGAGGATAAGAAGTTGTTGAAAGAAAAAGCAGAAAAAGAAGGAGACGAAGCCAACGACGAAGAAGAAAAGAACTATAACATAGTAACATAGTAACATAGTTAGTAAGGCCGAAAAAAGACATTTGTCCATCCAGTTCAGCCTATATTCCATCATAATAAATACCCAGATCTACGTCCTTCTACAGAACCTAATAATTGTATGATACAATATTGTTCTGCTCCAGGAAGACATCCAGGCCTCTCTTGAACCCCTCGACTGAGTTCGCCATCACCACCTCCTCAGGCAAGCAATTCCAGATTCTCACTGCCCTAACAGTAAAGAATCCTCTTCTATGTTGGTGGAAAAACCTTCTCTCCTCCAGACGCAAAGAATGCCCCCTTGTGCCCGTCACCTTCCTTGGTATAAACAGATCCTCAGCGAGATATTTGTATTGTCCCCTTATATACTTATACATGGTTATTAGATCGCCCCTCAGTCGTCTTTTTTCTAGACTAAATAATCCTAATTTCTCTAATCTATCTGGGTATTGTAGTTCTCCCATCCCCTTTATTAATTTTGTTGCCCTCCTTTGTACTCTCTCTAGTTCCATTATATCCTTCCTGAGCACCGGTGCCCAAAACTGGACACAGTACTCCATGTGCGGTCTAACTAGGGATTTGTACAGAGGCAGTATAATGCTCTCATCATGTGTATCCAGACCTCTTTTAATGCACCCCATGATCCTGTTTGCCTTGGCAGCTGCTGCCTGGCACTGGCTGCTCCAGGTAAGTTTATCATTAACTAGGATCCCCAAGTCCTTCTCCCTGTCAGATTTACCCAGTGGTTTCCCGTTCAGTGTGTAATGGTGATATTGATTCCCTCTTCCCATGTGTATAACCTTACATTTATCATTGTTAAACCTCATCTGCCACCTTTCAGCCCAAGTTTCCAACTTATCCAGATCCATCTGTAGCAGAATACTATCTTCTCTTGTATTAACTGCTTTACATAGTTTTGTATCATCTGCAAATATCGATATTTTACTGTGTAAACCTTCTACCAGATCATTAATGAATATGTTGAAGAGAACAGGTCCCAATACTGACCCCTGCGGTACCCCACTGGTCACAGCGACCCAGTTAGAGACTATACCATTTATAACCACCCTCTGCTTTCTATCACTAAGCCAGTTACTAACCCATTTACACACATTTTCCCCCAGACCAAGCATTCTCATTTTGTGTACCAACCTCTTGTGCGGCACGGTATCAAACGCTTTGGAAAAATCGAGATATACCACGTCCAATGACTCACCGTGGTCCAGTCTATAGCTTACCTCTTCATAAAAACTGATTAGATTGGTTTGACAGGAGCGATTTCTCATAAACCCATGCTGATATGGAGTTAAACAGTTATTCTCATTGAGATAATCCAGAATAACATCCCTCAGAAACCCTTCAAATATTTTACCAACAATAGAGGTTAGACTTACTGGCCTATAATTTCCAGGTTCACTTTTAGACTATAGAGCTATAAGAAGAAAAAGAGGAAGAAGTAGAAGGAAAGAAGAAATAATAAAAGATGGGAAGGAAAAGAAGACAGCAGCAGAAGAAGAAAGAAAGAAGAAGAAAATAAAGAAGAGAGAAGAAAGCAGGAGAAGATGAAGAAGAAAGACAAAGAAGAGGAAGAAGCAGAAAGGAAAAAAGAGGAGGATAAGGAGAATGAAGAATACGGAAGGAGAAGAAGAGAGAAAACAAAAAGGAGGAAATGGAAGAGGAGTAAGAAAAAGGAGAAGCAAAACAAGATAAAGAAAGACAAGACGAAAAAAAGATGAGGAAGAGGAGGAGGTGAATAATAATACAAAGAAAAGGTAGAAGAAAAAGGACTGGGTGAAGAAGAAGGTGAAGACACAGAAGAAGGATTCGGTGCATGAGCAGGAGATAACAAAACGAGGTGAGGAAGATGATGGAGAAGAGATCTGCTGAATACATCTCCAAATATTTAACATCAGGTGGACTGAAATGGGGCCTTCATCCCTGACTAATCCTAGAGCCTAAACTGACATCTCTGCCTCCCCTCATCCTCTGTCCACAGCACAGATCCGGCTGTCTGTCAGTCTGGTTACTATGGATACAATGTAACAATCGCTGGTTGGTATGTAGCACATTTCTATCAACCAGTCTGTCTGGGGGTCGTTGATATCGGGAGTGATACATTGTGTGAAAGAAGAAGATTAGATACTGGGAAGTAGGATGATGGGTGTGATACATTGTGTGGGATTGGATATTATATTGTGAGTCTTTGGTCTGAAATGATAGGAGTGACTAATGTTACAAGCTAAAAAGATTAGATTATAATCTCCTGAGATCAGTCATGGAGATGGCGTGATAGATAAAGATTAGATTGTGAGCTCTGGGGTCAGGGATGATGGGAGTAGTGATACATTGTGTGATAGGAGATTAGATTGTGAGCTCTGGGGTCAGGGATGATGGGAGTGGTGATACATTGTATATGTGAATGAGTTTTTTCATATCTATCATTATGATACTTCCGATAAACTACTCACCCCATCCTCCTATGGCCTAGGACTGACATAACACAGGGGATCAGGTAAACGTTGCTGCTACAGAGGGTGCAGGGTGTGGACGTTCGCCATGGACACCTGACCTGTTCCTGTTCAGATTCCTATAAATCCATCTCCGGTCATGTTGTATCCTGGCTCCGTCCAGATCCCATGTCCCCCTGCCCTCCAGTAGCGGTCTTACCACAATACCCTGACACCCACCTAAGATGCAGGGTGCTAGGAGATGCCTCCCTGCCTATAACTCACCACACCCAGGCCTGGTAGACTCCCTGCCCGCGTAGATTGTCAGTTCTGCGGGGTAGGATCAGTGCGGCTCCTTCAGTATCCAGTGACGGAATTAAAGAATTTTAAAGAGTTAATGACACGGGACGATTCATGGGATCAGTTGTCACCTCCCTTCCTCCACTCCACATACACAGTACATTACCCAGGACAAGGGGGCGCCTCTGTGATCGCCACCATATTATTGACAAATGTAATAAATATTGATACATACCCCTCCTTACATGTAAAACGCCATGGAATAAATGGCGCTATAACAATAAATAATAATAATAATAATACATTGTAACAGTTGGGACCCACACACTGGACACAATTGTAACAAACCCACAGCTGTAAGAAGTATTAGGTCAGGTTTTCTATTCACAAAGTTGCAGACACTAAAGGGACGGTTTCCTCTGAGGATCTTACGATTCTGGGCAGCCGTTGCCCATTGGGCAGTGTGCCTAGATATTTTTTTTCAGGATTAGCCAAGTTCCTGAGAGCTCTTAGATTGCTGAGCTGCCTGTGGCGGCGATGGGTAGTGCGTTATGACTGTGGCTCGCGGCCCGGGGCTCAGGTTCGGTCTCTGATGTCACATGACTTGTAATTTGTCAGTTTTCGCTCAGTCGCCTGTCACAGAGCTGAGCAGCTGTTACAGTGTGCACCCAAAGCAGCAGAATTGCTGGTGGCACGTCCATCTTTCCTCCTCTCTTGCTTCTGCCCACACAAAACTGTTCCCTGTAAATAGCAGCAGAAAAGTCTTCAGGACTCCAGCAGAGCAATGCGAGGCGACAGCAGAAATCCCACGTGCTCCATCACTTGTGCCACAGTGGTGCAATATGCCGCCCCATGGGAGACCAGCCTGGACTGTTATTCCGACTGGTAAATATAATAACTCGGAGATGGGAACATTCATCCTGCTGCTAGGTGACAGATTGCAGGATGAGGGGGGGAGTAGTCCTAACTATCTCTGCTGATGGCGGATCATTCAGGCGCAGAGGAGTCTAGGTATAAAGGAAAAGGAGAACAACTGAGAAAATCATCGCCACCATCTCTGCTTCCTGTCAGTGAATGTCATTTATGGCACGATTAATCATGGCATTTGTGCCTTTTTTGTATTGTTTTTCCTGTTTTGAGACTTTTTTTTTATTTTTTCACCAAATTCTTTTTTACTTGTACCTATTTTGACATAATTTTTTTTTACTTATTCTTGTTTTTTCCTCTATTCTCGTCTTTGTTGGATGTGGTTTTTATGATCCAGTTGTTGTGACCAATTCATTATTAGCAACTTATTATAAAAGCGCATAATTACTGCATAACAAATAGATTTCCCAGCCGATCAATGATTAAAATATTTCAAAAACTATTATTCCATATAATTAAAATTGGCACTCACAGTAAATCCAAGCATGACTTCGTTTCCTTTGCATTTCAGACAAAAAAAAAAGTCAATCATAATTATTGCACAAATGTACCCCGCTGCAAACCCAACAGGATCAGGTTTGTCTGTAGCAGGGCTGTGGAGTCAGGGAAATTGAGGAGTCCTGGCTTACCGACTCCACACCCTGACATGTTAGCAAGTCATGCTCTAAAAAGGTGCAAAACATAGGTAAAATGGAAAAATAAAGAGCATTTTTACTTTGTGCAAAATTTGTGAACTGCATGCGTCAGTATGAAGAATTTGGGACAAATATTATGAATGAAAATGACAAAAAATAAAAAGTGAGTAAAAATCCCAGAACTGATGAAAGTGGTGATGTGTTTAGACCTCCATCTCTACACGGCTGTTTCGAGGTTCTTGGCTCCATCATGGCGCCGTATTCCTGGCTGAAAGCTCACAGCTCCCTCAATGTCACGTGCGATGTAATCTGACATCACAGACGAACCCAAAGTCTGCGACTTCAGTGAGAAGTGATGACTCCATAAACGTTTGCAGTAAAAAGAGAATTTTATGGCTCAGTGATCGCTTGCCCCAATGTCCCTCTGCGAAGATGAGTGGCGCTGGGGACACATAGGGATGTCAGAAATGAGCTGCTGACAACCTGGTGTATGGAGACATGAGAGGTAGAAAGTCATAGAAAAGCTGAGGAGTGGTGTGAATATTTAGGCATTGCCTTCCTGGGCCCAGGGAACCGTCCCATATTATACATGCCAGTGTGGGACCCCTAGAGTGCTCTACTGTGATATCTGTTCAGACTGGTGTCGGGATCACACTCAGTCGGAGCAGCCTTTGGAAGTGGGGAATCACCAGAAATAATACACAAGACACGTCTTGTATAGTGTATCACTGGGAAGTCTCTGAAGCACGCCTGCCTTCAAGGTGCTATCCCTTCTTTATATAGTTGTTTCAGTAGGTTTAGTGGTTATACAAGTTTTGCATGTTTAAACAAAGAGACAAAACAGGAAAGAAAGAAAAGAAAAGAAAACAGTTTCGTGGGCGGCAGTTTCACAACAAACAGTACAAAGGCAATTCCACAGACAAGAAAAACAGGATTTCATACTATAGCTAAAATGTCCTTGAATGGACAGGTCAATATTTATCACAAATTCTTTTTTTTTATTTTTGTTCATTGAGGTAATCATTTTTGTTCTGCTCTTCACACTGGAGTCCTGGGCGGAGGTCTCTCCTGGCTGAAGACATCGCCCCATCACTACAAGGAGGCTGTGAGGTTTATCTTCACCTGCTCTTATCTACATCCTCCACATGACACACACCGTGGGGTGCCAGGTGTGCGGTGCGAGGTACCAGCTGTGCGGTGAGAGGTGTGCGGTGCGCGGTACCAGGTGTGCGTTACCAGGTGTGCGGTGCGAGGTACTAGGTGTGCGGGGCGAGGTACAAGGTGTGCGGTGCCAGGTGTGCTGTGTCTTCTGATCAGTGAAATATCCCTGCTGCTGTAGAAGCAGAGATGAGGTAGGATATTTTAACCAGTCCAGGGACTGCTCCGCTCCCGAGCACCCGGCCTCTCAACCTACAATTGTCTGCTCCGATCTTTCTGCTTCATGGGTCCTGGCCGCACAGTGCCTCTCATTTCCATCTAACATGGCAAAGCTTTTACCGTTACTGCTGCCACATGTTGCGCCATTTGCCACTGATGCGTGAGATTTATTAGGATACGAGGATCCGCACTAACACAGAACAATTCAGCTTAATGCACATGTGTGAGGACAGACCAAAGCAAAGAGTGAGGGCAGTGCCCGCTCTGCCCCCCACAGATGGGGCCAAACACTTGGGACAGTGCGGCCAAACACTGGGGGCAGCAGAGCCAAACACCAAACACTGGGAACAGCGGGGACAAACACTGGGAACAGCAGGGCCAAACACCAACCAAACACGTGACAGCGGGACCAAACACCAAGCACTGGGGACCAAACACTGGGGGCAGCACGGGAAAACGCCAAACACTGGGGAAAGCGGGGCCAAACGCCAAACACTGGAGGCAGTGGGGCAAAACACTATGGGCAGCGGGACCAAACACAAAACACTAGGAACACCGGGGTCAAACACTGGGGCAGTGGGGCAAAACACTAGGGGCACCGGGGCCAAACACCAAACACTGGGAACAGTGCGGCCTTACACCAAACACTGGGAACAGCGGGGCCAAACACTGGTGACAGCAGGACCAAACACCAAACACTGGGGGCCAAACACTGGGGGCAGCAGGGGAAAACGCCAAACACTGGGGACAGCGGGGTCAAATGCCAAACAGTGGAGGCAGCGAGGCCAAACAGTGGGAGCAGTGGGGCCAAACAAACACTAGGAACACCGGGGTCAAACACTGGGAACACCATGGCCAAACACTGGGGCTGCAGGGCAAAACGCCAAACACTGGGAACAGTGCCGCCAAACACTGGGAACAGCGGGGCCATACATTGGGGGGAGAAGGGGTTGTACAAAGGAGCCAAACACCAAGGGTCAGAGGCACCAAACATTTCATTTTATCGCTTTGTCAGCTTTATCAAATGCCAAATCTTTGGCGCAAGTTTTCGTCAGGGAAATAATTAGATTACATGGGATCCCAACTGATATTGTTTCTGTTCAGGCGTGCAGTTTTTTCCCAAATTTTAGAGGCCATTTTCACCCGTCTGGGGATCCATTTGTCATTTTCTTACTCTTTACACCTGCAGTCTAATGGGCAGACTGAACGGGTTAACCAGAATCTAGAGACATATCTCAGGTGTTTCGTTTCTGAAAATCAGGCGGACTGGGTTACTTATTTACTGTTAGCTGAATTTGCGGTACATAATCATTGGCAGGAATCGACCGGTAAATCAGGGCATATGGGTTCCATCCTAGTTTCGTTTTTTTAATCGTAATCATCACCCTTCTGGATTACCAGAAGAGGAATTGTTTTAATCTTTTATTACGTAATTATGGCAGGGGGTTATGAATAATTGGAGGAAGATGGGATCCAAATATAAGAGTGTGGCTGATCAGAGACGTTTGGTGGGTCCGGACCTGTGTGTTGGTGACTTGGTGTGGTTGTCCTCTAGGAACATTAAGCTGAATGTTCCATCTTGAAACTGGGTCCCAGGTTTACCCGTCCTTATAAGATCATAGCCATCGTCAATCCCCCAGCATTTGGCCTTGCCTTACCGCCTACCTTTAAGATCCATAATGTATTTCATTGTTCTCTCCTCAAAAAATATGTTGCATCTTCAGTACCATCACATCTACCACCATTTCCTGTCATTGTCGATGGTAATTTAGAGTTTCAGACTGCAAAAATTTTGGACTCTCGTCTTGTTCGTCGATCGCTTTAGTATCTGGTACATTGGAAAGGGGTACGGTCCTGAGGAGAGGATGTGGGTACCAGCATCTGATGCTCATGCGGCCAGACTGGTCTGGGCTTTTCATGTGGCATACCCTGATAAGCCTGGTCCTGAGGTTCCGGAGGTTCCTCGTAGAAGGGGGGCTACTGTCACGGGATTACCGCGGCAGTGTGGAGCCAGAAGACCACAGCGTCTGATTGCTCCTACTCCGGCGCTGAGAAGAAGCACTTCTCCTTCATTTTAAATGGATTT
Source organism: Ranitomeya imitator (assembly GCF_032444005.1). Lineage (NCBI taxonomy): Eukaryota > Metazoa > Chordata > Amphibia > Anura > Dendrobatidae > Ranitomeya > Ranitomeya imitator. Next base: position 775,163,415 of record NC_091282.1, read on the forward strand.
ATTTCTTCTGGCAGAACAGGGGTTAATCAACCATTCGGAAATCCCTGTGCTCACAGTTGAGCTTGGTTAGCCACTCCTTTTTCCTTTATAATCTGGGCTCTGTTACTAATCCTCCTCAGAGCTAGCATTTGATGCATGGCTAACGGTGAGAGAGGAGCACATATGAGAAGGAGAGTTGAAGGAGTTATTAGTGACTGCTGTTTGGTTTGTATGTGTGGTAATTCCTTATCCTTCTCTATTTTGGTTATGCCCCTACCTTTACATCCTGGTGCATTCCTCTGTTACATGTGAGTGAATATTTTGAATTCCTGGAGTTTTCTGTTAACCCTTGTCCATGCTGCTCTGTTTATCAGGTTGGTGTACTACTGTGCACAGTAGCGCACCCTCTTCCCTGAGTGGAGCAGGAGAACAGACAGAGGGCTAACTTTGGAGATAAGGCAAGGGCAGAGGCTCTGGCATCTTTGCCATTTGAAGTATCTCAGGGTACAGGGTGAGCTAGGGCGCCACCTAGTGTTAGGGACAGAGAAGGAGCCTAAGGTCCCGGGTCACCCGACAGCTGTGTCGTGACACCAGGGGGGTAGAAGGGCCAAACTATGGGGGAGAGGGACCAAACACTGGGAACAGTGGGGCCAAACACTGGGGGACAGAAAGGCCAAGCACTGGGGGCAGAGGGGTCATACATCAAATACTAGGGGCAGAGGGGCCAAACACTGGGGGGGAGTGGGGAGAAACAACGGGGGGCAACAGGGCCAAACACCGTGGGGTTAGAGAGGCCAAACACTGGGGGGCAGAGGGGCCAAACACTGGGGGGGTTTAGAGTGGGCAAACACTGAGGGTTGGGGCAGAGGGGCCAGACACTGGGGGCAGTGGGGCTTAATGCCAAACATCGGGATAGCAGATGTACCAAACACTGGGGACAGAGGGGCTAAGGGACTGTGAAACAAACCACTGAACACTAATAACTGGGATACATAAACTCAGGGACCATCGAATGATTAATAAATAGGGTCCCCGATACAGACCATAGTCTCCTGACGTAAGGGTGGCCGTACACCCTGTATATGCCGTACATTCTGTATGCAACATACACCCTGTATATACTGCACACCCTGTATATAGTGTACACCACGTATACGCCATACACCCTGTATAGAGCGCACACCCTGTATATGGTGTACACCCTGTATATAGCGTACACCCTGTATATAGCATCAACCCTGTATATAGCGTCCATCCTGTATATAGCATCCACCTTTTATATAGCGTACATCCTGTATATAGCGTCAACCCTGTATACGTCATCCACCCTGTATATAGCCTCTACCCTGTAGATACTGTACACCCTGTATATGGGGCAGTATGGAGAGGGGCAGAGTGTGGGGGCAGTATAGAAAAAGGTAGTGTGTGGGACAGTATGGAGTGGGCAGTATGTACAGGGCAGTATGGAGAGTGGCAGTATATGGAGCAGTATAGAGAGGGGCAGTTTATGTGGGACAGTATGAAGAGGAGAGGTATGTTTGGGACAGTATGGAGAGCGGCAGAGTGTGGGGATGGAGAGTGGCAGTGTGTGCAGGAGTGTTATGTTTGCTAATGACAGGTGTTATGAAGGCAATCCAGAAACACAGTGTGCCTAGCGATCAGAGCGCACACAGTGATCTGACAAATACCCAAAAATACAAGAACGAGCTCCGAGACGTGGAAACTCCGCAGACCGCACACCCGATCCCATCCTAAACACAACCAAAAGCGGCCGTGGACCGCGCCCAACAACCACCCAGGCAACTCGGCACAGCCCAAGAAACCAGCCAGCCCGAAGACAGAAAAATAGGCCCGACTTGCCCCAGAGAAACTCCCCAAAGGAAAAGGCAGCCCCCCACACACAATGACCGTGAGCAAGATGAAAAGACAAAACGTAGGGATGAAATAGATTCAGCAAAGCGGGGCCCGACACCCTAGGACAGAGCGAGGACAGCAAAGCAAACCCTGCAGTCTACAAAAAACCCCAAAGCAAAACCACGCAAAGGGGGCAAAAAAAAACCCACCGTGCCGAACTAACGGCACGGCGGTACACCCTCTGCGTCCCAGAGCTTCCAGCAAAACCAAAGACAAGCTGGACAGAAAAAAAGCAACAAAAAAGCAAAAAGCACTCAGCTATACAGAGCAGCAGGTCACAGGAACAACCAGGAGAAGCTCAGATCCAACACTGAAACATTGACAAGGAGCAAGGATAGCAGCATCAGGCGGAGTTAAGTAATGAAGCAGTTAACGAGCTCACCAGAACACCTGAGGGAGGAAGCTCAGAAGCTGCAGTACCACTTGTGACCACAGGAGTGAATTCAGCCACCGAATTCACAACAGTACCCCCCCCTTGAGGAGGGGTCACCGAACCCTCACCAGAGCCCCCAGGCCGACCAGGATGAGCCGCATGAAAGGCACGAACAAGATCGGAAGCATGAACATCAGAGGCAAAAACCCAGGAATTATCTTCCTGAGCATAACCCTTCCATTTAACCAGATACTGGAGTTTCCGTCTAGAAACACGAGAATCCAAAATCTTCTCCACAATATACTCCAATTCCCCCTCCACCAAAACCGGGGCAGGAGGCTCAACAGATGGAACCATAGGTGCCACGTATCTCCGCAACAACGACCTATGGAATACATTATGTATGGAAAAGGAGTCTGGGAGGGTCAAACGAAAAGACACAGGATTGAGAACCTCAGAAATCCTATACGGACCAATAAAACGAGGTTTAAATTTAGGAGAGGAAACCTTTATAGGAATATGACGAGAAGATAACCAAACCAGATCCCCAACACGAAGTCGGGGACCCACACGGCGTCTGCGATTAGCGAAAAGTTGAGCTTTCTCCTGGGACAAGATGAAATTGTCCACTACCTGAGTCCAGATCTGCTGCAACCTATCCACCACAGAATCCACACCAGGACAGTCCGAAGACTCAACCTGTCCTGAAGAGAAACGAGGATGGAACCCAGAATTGCAAAAAAATGGAGAAACCAAGGTAGCCGAGCTGGCCCGATTATTAAGGGCGAACTCAGCCAACGGCAAAAAGGACACCCAATCATCCTGGTCTGCAGAAACAAAACATCTCAGATATGTTTCCAAGGTCTGATTGGTTCGTTCGGTCTGGCCATTAGTCTGAGGATGGAAAGCCGAGGAAAAGGATAGGTCAATGCCCATCCTACCACAAAAGGCTCGCCAAAACCTTGAAACAAACTGGGAACCTCTGTCAGAAACAATATTCTCAGGAATGCCATGCAACCGAACCACATGCTGAAAGAACAAAGGTACCAAATCAGAGGAGGAAGGCAATTTAGCCAAGGGCACCAGATGGACCATTTTAGAAAAGCGATCACAGACCACCCAAATGGCTGACATCTTTTGAGAAACGGGAAGGTCAGAAATGAAATCCATCGAAATATGTGTCCAAGGCCTCTTTGGGACCGGCAAGGGCAAAAGCAACCCACTGGCACGAGAACAGCAGGGCTTAGCCCTAGCACAAATCCCACAGGACTGCACAAAAGTACGTACATCCCGTGACAGAGATGGCCACCAGAAGGATCTAGCCACTAACTCTCTGGTACCAAAGATTCCAGGATGACCAGCCAACACCGAACAATGAAGTTCAGAGATAAGTTTATTAGTCCACCTATCAGGGACGAACAGTTTCTCTGCTGGACAACGATCAGGTTTATTCGCCTGAAATTTTTGCAGCACCCGCCGCAAATCAGGGGAGATGGCAGACACAATGACTCCTTCCTTGAGGATACCCGCTGGCTCAGATAAACCCGGAGAGTCGGGCACAAAACTCCTAGACAGAGCATCCGCCTTCACATTTTTAGAGCCCGGAAGGTACGAAATCACAAAGTCGAAGCGGGCAAAAAATAACGACCAACGGGCCTGTCTAGGATTCAAGCGCTTGGCAGACTCGAGATAAGTCAAGTTCTTATGATCAGTCAATACCACCACGCGATGCTTAGCTCCTTCAAGCCAATGACGCCACTCCTCGAATGCCCACTTCATGGCCAGCAACTCTCGATTGCCCACATCATAATTACGCTCAGCGGGCGAAAACTTCCTGGAAAAGAAAGCACATGGTTTCATCACTGAGCAATCAGAACCTCTCTGTGACAAAACCGCCCCTGCTCCAATCTCAGAAGCATCAACCTCGACCTGGAACGGAAGAGAAACATCTGGCTGACACAACACAGGGGCAGAACAAAAACGACGCTTCAACTCCTGAAAAGCTTCCACAGCAGCAGGAGACCAATTAACCAAATCAGCACCCTTCTTGGTCAAATCGGTCAATGGTTTGGCAATGCTAGAAAAATTACAGATGAAGCGACGATAAAAATTAGCAAAGCCCAGGAACTTTTGCAGACTTTTCAGAGATGTCGGCTGAATCCAATCCTGGATGGCTTGGACCTTAACTGGATCCATCTCGATAGTAGAAGGGGTAAAGATGAACCCCAAAAATGAAACCTTCTGCACACCGAAGAGACACTTTGATCCCTTCACAAACAAAGAGTTAGCACGCAGGACCTGAAAAACCATTCTGACCTGCTTCACATGAGACTCCCAATCATCTGAGAAGATCAAAATGTCATCCAAGTAAACAATCAGGAATTTATCCAGATACTCACGGAAGATGTCATGCATAAAAGACTGAAACACAGATGGAGCATTGGCAAGTCCGAACGGCATCACTAGATACTCAAAATGACCCTCGGGCGTATTGAATGCAGTTTTCCATTCATCTCCTTGCCTGATTCTCACCAGATTATACGCACCACGAAGATCTATCTTAGTGAACCAACTAGCCCCCTTAATCCGAGCAAACAAGTCAGATAACAATGGCAAGGGATACTGAAATTTAACAGTGATCTTATTAAGAAGGCGGTAATCAATACACGGTCTCAGCGAACCATCCTTCTTGGCTACAAAGAAGAACCCTGCTCCCAGTGGTGATGACGATGGGCGAATATGTCCCTTCTCCAGGGATTCCTTCACATAACTGCGCATAGCGGCGTGTTCGGGCACGGATAAATTAAATAATCGACCTTTAGGGAATTTACTACCAGGAATCAAATTGATAGCACAATCACAATCCCTATGCGGAGGTAGAGCATCGGACTTGGGCTCTTCAAATACATCCTGATAATCAGACAAGAACTCTGGGACCTCAGAAGGGGTGGATGACGAAATCGACAAAAATGGAACATCACCATGTACCCCCTGACAACCCCAGCTGGATACCGACATGGAATTCCAATCCAATACTGGATTATGGGTTTGTAACCATGGCAACCCCAACACGACCACATCATGCAGATTATGCAACACAAGAAAGCAAATAACTTCCTGATGTGCAGGAGCCATGCACATGGTCAGCTGGGCCCTGTATTGAGGTTTATTCTTGGCCAAAGGTGTAGCATCAATTCCTCTCAATGGAATAGGACACCGCAAAGGCTCCAAGAAAAACCCACAACGTTTAGCATAATCCAAATCCATCAGATTCAGGGCAGCGCCCGAATCCACAAACGCCATGACAGAAAACGACGACAAGGAGCATATCAAGGTAATGGACAGAAGGAATTTGGACTGTACAGTACCAATGACGGCAGACCTAGCGGACCGCTTAGTGCGCTTAGGACAATCAGAAATAGCATGAGTGGAATCACCACAGTAGAAACACAGACCATTCAGACGTCTGTATTCCTGCCGTTCAACTCTAGTCATAGTCCTATCGCACTGCATAGGCTCAGGTTTAACCTCAGGCAGTACCGCCAAATGGTGCACAGATTTACGCTCGCGCAAGCGTCGACCGATCTGAATGGCCAAAGACAAAGACTCATTCAAACCAGCAGGCATAGGAAATCCCACCATGACATCCTTAAGAGCCTCAGAGAGACCCTTTCTGAACAAAGCTGCCAGCGCAGATTCATTCCACTGAGTGAGCACTGACCATTTCCTAAATTTCTGACAATATACTTCTATATCATCCTGACCCTGGCACAAAGCCAGCAAATTTTTCTCAGCCTGATCCACTGAATTAGGCTCATCGTACAGCAATCCGAGCGCCAGGAAAAACGCATCGACACTACTCAATGCAGGGTCTCCTGGCGCAAGAGAAAATGCCCAGTCTTGAGGGTCGCCGCGCAAAAAAGAAATAATAATCAAAACCTGTTGAATAGGATTACCAGAAGAATGAGGTTTCAAGGCCAGAAATAGCTTACAATTATTTTTGAAACTTAGAAACTTAGTTCTATCTCCAAAAAACAAATCAGGAATAGGAATTCTTGGTTCTAACATAGATTTCTGATCAATAGTATCTTGAATTTTTTGTACATTTATAACGAGATTATCCATTGAAGAGCACAGACCCTGAATATCCATGTCCACACCTGTGTCCAGAATCACCCAAATGTCTAGGGGAAAAAAAAAAAAATGAACACAGAGCAGAAAAAAAAAAAAAAAAAAAAAAATGATGTCAGAACTTTTTCTTTCCCTCTATTGAGAATCATTAGTTTAGGCTCCCTGTACTGTTATGTTTGCTAATGACAGGTGTTATGAAGGCAATCCAGAAACACAGTGTGCCTAGCGATCAGAGCGCACACAGTGATCTGACAAATACCCAAAAATACAAGAACGAGCTCCGAGACGTGGAAACTCCGCAGACCGCACACCCGATCCCATCCTAAACACAACCAAAAGCGGCCGTGGACCGCGCCCAACAACCACCCAGGCAACTCGGCACAGCCCAAGAAACCAGCCAGCCCGAAGACAGAAAAATAGGCCCGACTTGCCCCAGAGAAACTCCCCAAAGGAAAAGGCAGCCCCCCACACACAATGACCGTGAGCAAGATGAAAAGACAAAACGTAGGGATGAAATAGATTCAGCAAAGCGGGGCCCGACACCCTAGGACAGAGCGAGGACAGCAAAGCAAACCCTGCAGTCTACAAAAAACCCCAAAGCAAAACCACGCAAAGGGGGCAAAAAAAAAACCCACCGTGCCGAACTAACGGCACGGCGGTACACCCTCTGCGTCCCAGAGCTTCCAGCAAAACCAAAGACAAGCTGGACAGAAAAAAAGCAACAAAAAAGCAAAAAGCACTCAGCTATACAGAGCAGCAGGTCACAGGAACAACCAGGAGAAGCTCAGATCCAACACTGAAACATTGACAAGGAGCAAGGATAGCAGCATCAGGCGGAGTTAAGTAATGAAGCAGTTAACGAGCTCACCAGAACACCTGAGGGAGGAAGCTCAGAAGCTGCAGTACCACTTGTGACCACAGGAGTGAATTCAGCCACCGAATTCACAACACAGGAGAGGGGCAGAGTGTGGGGGCAATATGGAAAAGGGCAGTGTGTGGGGGACAGTATGGAGAGCAGCAGTATATGGGGCAGTATGGAGAGGGGCAGAGTGTGCAGAAGAGTATGGAGATGGGCAGAGTGTGCCGGCAGTATGTAAAAGGGTAGTGTGTGTGGGACAGTATGGAGAGGGGCATAGTGTGGGGGCAGTGTTTGCAGAAGAGCATGGAGAGGGGCAGAGTGTGGGGGAAGAATGGAGAAGGGCAGTATCTCTGGGGCTGTATGGAGAGCGGCGGAATGAAGAGGGGCAGAGTTTGGGGCATTATCGATAGGGGCAGGGTGTTCATAAGAGTATGGAGAGTGCTGTTGGATAAGGAGAGACAGTATGTGTGGGACAGTATGAAGAGTGGCAGTATATGGGGCAGTATGTTGAGGGGCAGAGTGTGGTGGTAGTATGGAGAGAGGCAGAGTGTGGAAAAAGGCATTGTGTGGGGGGCACTATGGAGGGGCACTATGTGTGGGACAGTATGGAGATTGGCAGTACATGGGGCAGTATGGAGAAGGGCAAAGTGTATGGGATAGTATGGAGGGGCAGTATGTGTGGGATAATATGGAAATCGGCAGTATGTAGAATGGCAGATTGTGGGACAGTATAGAGAGGGTCAGTGTGGGGAAGGGCAGTGTGTGCAGGAGCATATAGAGAGGGGCAGTGTGTGGGGCGGTATAGAAAAGGGCAGTGTGTGGGACATTTTGAAAAAGATCAGTATGTGTGGGACACTATGGAGAGCGGCAGTATATGGGGCAACATGGAGAGGGTCAGTGTGGAGGAGGGCAGTGTGGGCAGGAGAGTATGGAGACAGGCAGAATGTGGAGGCAGTATGGAAAAGGACAGTGTGTGGGGGCAATATGTTTGGGACAGTCTGGAGAGCGGCAGTAAATGGGGCAGGCAGTATGTAAAGGAGCAGTGTGTGCAGGAGAGTATGTAGAGGGGCAGAGTGGGTGCAGTATGGAGAAGGGCAATGTGTGGGACAGTATGGAAAGCGGCAGTATATGGGGCAGTAATGGAGAAAGGCAGTATGTGTGGGATAGTATGGACAGTGGCAGTATATGGGGCAGTATGGAGAGGGGCAGTATGGAAAAGGGCAGTGTGTGTGGAACAGTATGGAGAGCGGCAGGATATGGAACAGTATGGAGAGGGGCACAGTGTGGGGGCAGTATAGAGGGGAAGGGCAGTGTGTGCATGAGAGTATAGAGAGGGGCAGTGTGTGTGGGACAGTATGGAGGGAGCAGTATGTGTGGGACAGTATGGAAAGCGGCAGTATATGGGACAGTATGGAGAGGAGGAGAGTGTGGGGGACAATATGGAGAGTAGCAGCATAGAATGATAATGAAAATGGAAGCAGTGTGGAGATAAGTACAGTTTGAGGGTAAACAATGGAGAGAGGGCAGCTGGAAGTGGGGATGGTGTGGCGTTATAGTTCATAAGGGAGGACAGTGTGGAGGCCATAAACCTAAAGGACAGCATGAGAGCCGTATTTTGTGCAGGGAGCATGGTGAGGGGCAGTTAAGGCAGATATTTTTATTCACGGACGTTATAATGACAATGTTATTTTTAAGGACATCATGTGGGGATGTGCGGCAGAAGATGGAAGTCTGAAGAGACGGGCTGTGGGTGTGGAAAGCAATCACGGCGTCTGGACCAGCTAGAGGCGTAAGGGATGAGAACGCCTCCAATAAGAGATATCACCTATAAGGTACCTGGATGTAAATGTTTATGTGATCCTTCCGGCATCTCATCAATGCGGTGGATCCTGTATGGTCCGCAGTCTGATGGTGGCTGGTAACAACAACCCCCAGCTTCTATTGTTAAAGACATACTGGGAGTTGTAGATTGTTGCAGAATAAATGTATATGGCAGAGACTGATTTGACATTGTAATTGATGTTTGTATTAAGAGGTTGTCAGTCACCTTTTAGAAAATTCCAGTCCCTAAGTACAGTTTGCTATAAAAACAAAAACTCAGCTACTCTGATCTAGAAATGCATCTCCAGCATTGGTGCCTTGAACTGGCTGCAGGACTGATATCACATTGAAAGCGTCGCATTCCAATCAGTGAGCTTAGCTGCAATGAACGTTTTGTCTATAACAGTTGAGCCACTGAGCTGAATGATTGGTGCAGTGCTGTCATCGTCGCTTAGTCGTGTGCTCATGATAGTTCTGATGATGGTTTCATGTAATGATAGTTGTTCCGTTGATGTATTCATGTACTGATGGTGGTTCTGATGATATAGTCATGTACTCATGATGGTTCTGGTGCTGTATTCATGTACTAATGGTGTTTAAGAAAATGTAGTCATTTACTGATAATGGTTCTAATTGCATTAATTTACTGATGGTAGTCCTGATGATGTAGTCATGTCCTGTTGGTGATTCTAGAGCTGTGTTCATGTATTGATTGTCTTTCTGGTGGTGCATTCATGTATTTATAGTTGTTTTGGTGATACAATCCCTCGTTAAAAATAAAGAAATTTAAAAATTAAAGCTATTGTACATTCATAAAAGTTTGGTCTGTCAAAATATAATACTAGTTACAAGACAGTAAGGAAAAAGAATACAGACTCCAGAAATGCTTTTTTTCTGTCACCTTGCCTCCTTAAAAATTATAGCAAGTTTGGTGTTGCTGTAATTGCACTGAGCAGGAGAATAATGCTCACAGGTAACTTTTACCTTTAACCCCTTAGAGACAAAGCCAATTTGATACTTAATGACCAAGCCAATTTCTACAATTCTGACCACTGTCACTTTATGAGGCCTTAGCTCTAGAGCACTTCAATATATCCCACTGATTCTAAGAATGTTTTTTCATGACAGATTGTGCTTCATGTTAGTGGTAAAATTTCTTCGATATAACTTGCGTTTATTTATGAATAAAACGGAAATTTGGCAACAATTTTGAAAATTTTGCTATTTTCAAACTTTAATTTTTGTACTTTTAAATCAGAGAGTTGTGTCACACAAAATAGTTAAAAAATAGCATTTTCCACACGTTAACTTTATATCAGCACAATTTTGGAAACATATTTTTTTGTAAGGACATTATAAGGTTTAACCCCTTAGTGACAGAGCCAATTTGGTACTTAATGACCGGGCCAATTTTTACAATTCTGACCACTGTCAGTTTATGAGTTTATAACTCTGGAACGCTTCAACGTATCCCACTGATTCTGTTTTTTCCTGACATATTGTACTTCATGAGAGTGCTAACATTTCTTCCATATAACTTACATTTATTTATGAAAAAAACTAAATATGGCAAAAATTTTGAAAATGTTACAATTTTCAAACTTTTAATTTTTTTACCCTTAAATCAGAGAGTGGTGTCACACAAAATAGTTAATAAATGACATTTCCAACATGTCAACTTTACATCAGCACAATTTTGGAAACATTTTTTTTTTGTTACGACATTATAAAGGTTAAAAGTTGACTAGTGATTTCTCATTTTTCCAACAAAATTTACAAAACCATTTTTTTAGGAACCACCTCACATTTGAAGTGAGTTTGGGGGGTCAATATAACAGAAAATACCCAAAAGTGACACCATTCTAAAACCTGCACCCATCAAGGTGCGCAAAATCACATTCAAGAAGTTTATTAACCCTTCAGGTGCTTCACGAGAACTAAAGCAATGTGGAAGGAAAAAATGAACATTTCACTTTTTTCGCAAAAAAATTACTTTGGAACCATTTTTTTTATTTCCACAAGAGTAACAGGAGAAAATAGATGACAAAATTTGTTGTGCAATTTCTCCTGAGTACACCAACACACCATATGTGGGGAAACGCCACTGTTTGGGTGCATGTCAGGGCTCAGAAGGGAGGGAGCACGGTTTGACTTTTTGAACGCAAAATTGGCTGGAATTAAAGGGACTCTGTCACCTGGATTTGGAGGGAACAATCTTCAGCCATAGGGGTGGGGTTTTCGGGTGTTTGATTCACCCTTTCCTTACCCGCCGGCTGCATGCTGGCTGCAATATTGGATTGAAGTTCATTCTCTGTCCTCCATAGCAGGGGTGTCAAACTGCATTCCTCGAGGGCTGCAAACAGGTCATGTTTTCAGGATTTCCTTGCATTGCACAGGTGATAATTTAATCACCTGCAGAGAATGATTCCAGCACCTTGTGCAATGCTAAGGAAATCTTGAAAACACGCATGGTTTGAGGCCCTCGAGGAATGCAGTTTGACACCCCTGCTCCATAGTACACGCCTGCGCAAGGCAAGATTGCCTTGTGCAGGCATGTACTACGGAGGACAGAGAATGAACTTCAATCCAATATTGCAGCCAGCATGCAGCCGGCGGGTAAGGAAAGGGTGAATCAAACACCTGAAAACCCCGCCCCTATGGCTGAAGATTGTTCCCTCCAAATTCAGGTGACAGATTCCCTTTAATGGTGGCATCATGTCGTGTTTAGAGACCCCCTGATGTACCTAAACAGTGGAACCCCCAATTATAACTCTAACCCTAACCCCAACACACTCCTAACCCTAATCCCAATCCTAACCATAACCCTAACTACAACCCTAACCCCAACACACCCCTAGCCCTAATTCCAACCCTAATCATGACCCTACCCACAAACCTAAACCTAGCCCAACCTTAACTTTAGCCCAACCATAACTTTAGCCCAACCATAACTTTAGCCCAATCCTAACCCAAACTTTAGTCGAAACCTAACACTAACTTTCGCCCAACCCTAACCTTAATCGAAAAATGGAAATAAATACTTTTTTAATTTTATTGTTTTTACCTAACTAAGGGGATGATAAAGGGGCGTTTGATTTACTATTTTTTTAATTTTGATCACTGTGATAGGGTCTATCACAGTGATCAAAATGAACCAATAGGAAAAATGTTCTCTTGTTGCCAGGTGCCAGCCGGCACTGCGCATGCGCCCGCTATTTTCTTCCCGGATGAAGATGCCAGCGACCCGGGGGACTTCATGGGGGGTGCAGGTGCAGCGACTCCGGAGGTACCGGTGAGGATCGAGGGACCCCATTTCTCTATCCTCTGATGTGCGATCACATCAGAGGAGAGAGAAATCAAATGGGAAATTGGACTTTTTTTTCTGGTTGCCATTATTCCGTTAATATCGGCGACTGCAACATTGCGGTAGGTAAAAACCATCCCGAATCATGTTCTCTGGGGTCTCAGCTACCCCTAGTAGCTGAGACCCCGGAGAAATTCCAACTCTGGGGGACACTATACACTTATTTCTCAGCGCCATTAAAAAGCGGCGCTGAGGCATAAGTATCCTTAACTGTCACCGTTAAAAGGTGTATCGGTGGTCGTTAAGGGGTTAAATCAAAACCCAAACAACAATTATATACTTTCATGTATTTGCAGGTTTATATTGCATTGGGAGAGGTGAGTCTTTGGGGGGCTCCATTTCGGTAGATAAGCTACATTCAACCCGTTATGAGGCATATGGTGGGACATTAGGACCCCTAGACCTGCCCTATGAGGGTACATGGAGCAGGTATGAGGCCATGGGATCTTATGTTGCACAGTGAGTAGATGCTGGGGTGTAGAAGATGCGTGGATAGATGCTGGGGTGTAGCAGATGCGTGGATAGATGCTTGACTGCAGCAGATACGTGGATAGATGCTGGGCTGCAGCAGATAACAGGACTGGCTTTCTTCTCATCTCCTGCAGACCTGTTACTTTTGTCTCAGTTTTCCAGCCTCGCACGACCTGCTCCACCAGTGGTCTTACCCCAGGACGTGGTGGCCACATAATTTATGGCCTTGGCACACCGGCTCTGTTATTTCAATACTGGAAATATTTTGCTACATTCACTGGGGAAGTGAAAGTTTGTGTCGAGTCCCCGCACCGACCCCGCGCCGCGTCCAAGAGCCCCCAGAACACGTTTTATGATGGCAGAAGGAAATGAAGAATTTTAAGCCTTGTGGGGCTGCTCCCAGGCAATGGGAAAGCTAATTTTACCAGAGCCAGAACTGCAAGGAGGGAAATCACTGTAATTGGCCCCTTGGGGTTAATTCGAGGGACATAATCTGATTCATTAGAGGGGGCCCATAGTTTTCCTCCAATATTACTACACATAGTGAGAGTTTATTTACTGCGTCTTCTTCCTGGAGGTTCCCGAAGTACATGAAGGTTGTCTGACTTTATGTGTGGCCCTGGTGCCAAACAGCAGAAAGCTGTAAATCAGAGCCAGGAGGACATCAGAGGGGCTGTGCACGCTCTACAGGTACAATGGCCAGCCACTCACTGCACCGCTCACTCGTGGCTACGACCGTGTCTCTGTTCTGCAGAGCTTACAATCTAATTGTCCTACAAGAGACGCAAGCACAGTGGAAAAGAGCAGAAGCTTCTATATTGTGTCATGTTGAGGAGGGCACAGAAGAAGGAGGCCCCTGTGCAAGAACGTGACGTGGGCCGGGGCCCTGTGCCCTTGTCCAATGGCTCCTCATAGAGCACAATCCTAGCTGCTTTAGCACTAGATGTAGCACCAGTGGTTTGTGGCCAGTGGTCCCCATATTATTCTGTTTCAGGGCATCCGAAACCATCACTAATCATACACATAAGAAACTATGCAGAGCCATGCTACGCTACAATGTAACATCCTATACTACACTATCGTATCCCGCACCATATGCCACCACACCAGACCTGCTATACTCCAATGGGAACTATACGATGAACACACTTTGCATAAATCAAGCAAATACGTATAATAAACTTTGTAATATATTTTATCAGAGAAATCTGTGTCTTTCTCCACTAATGAGCCGCTTCTTCTACTCACACCTTTTGAACTCATCATTCACTCTGAAAAACTGTTTCAGTCTATCTTGTTCAAGACAAAACAGGATGCTGCTCACTGAGAGATCAGGTTACACAGCATATTGAAGTCTATAAAAGGAGGAGGAAGGAGAAGCAGAGTGTGAAGCAGACAAATTGGACAGATTCCAGCTAGTTCATCCCAAAGTTTGAATCAAGGCTACACTTCTCAGACTGCCCTCCATGTGGCTGCTTCTAGTATGTGCAATATCTCATACAAGTGCTGTAGTCACAGCTACATGCCTCAGTATTGTTGTGTAATGTCCCACAGGCTCCTGCTTCCAGTACGTGTTTTATCTTACTCAAATGCTGTAGTCACAGGTACACACTGCTCAGAATTGCTGTATAATGTCCCCCAGGATCCTGCTTCCAGTAAGTGTTTTATCATACCGAAGGTCTGTAGTCACAGCTACACACTGCTCAGTACTGTTGTGTAATGTCACAAGGCTCCTGCTTCCAGTAAGTGTTTTATCTTACCCAATGGCTGTAGTCACAGCTACACACTGCTCATTATTGCTGTATAATGTCCCCCATTCTCCTGCTTCCAGTAAGTGTTTTATCTTACCCAATGTTGTAGTCACAGCTACACTCCTCAGTACTGCTGTATAATGTCCCCCAGGCTCCTGCTTCCAGTAAGTGTTTTATCTTACCCAAGTGTTGTAGTCACAGCTACACTCCTCAGTACTGCTGTATAATGTCTTCCTGACCTTCTTGCACCATACACCATATCTCATCCTATAAAATACCCTGCCCTGTATTATACTAATCATTGTGGGGAGCTCATATTGGTGGTCACCCAGCTTTCCAAGGATGAGATAAATATATTACCTGTGGTTAATAATGATGCTGAGTATATACTGAGTGTACAGGTCCTGATTCTGCCATTGTTGACCAGAGAACTTTTACAAGAAGTTTGGTTTCACGGCAGGAGCCGCCATGATGAGTGTGGGGTCTGCGAGCAGCGCATAAATCATCCTCATAATTCCGGGCCGGGCAGGGTAAACATATGGAAAGTAAACAGTGGAACTGCTTCATCATAACCCCCAGCGTCCAACACAAATACTACTTTCCTCTATTCTCTGCTGGAGACTGGGGAGCACATGACAGATGAGAAGTTGTCCCAGCGGCTCCACTCAAGTAGCTCCATGACCTTCTCCATTCAAGAGTCACTTTTACGTGACCCCGAAGCTGAACTTCTCCTCCTCAGAAGATTGTCACATCTTCATCACCCCAGAAACTGCCCCTCGACCACTGCAGGATTGGATCGGCCAGTTCTACATTATAATACTCTCATTATATTAAAAAAAATGTCCTGGATTATTGGATGTTCACAGAAACGGCTAGAAAACTCATTTGCAAAAGTCAGGAAATCTAAATGCAATGTCACCACGACCTGCGCTGTCACCACGACCTGCGCTGTCACTATGCACGTGGTTTGCGTTATGTCATTGATTCACTGCTGCGTCCTGTGAAATACCAGATTGTATTCTAGTTCTGCACTCAATGATTAGTATTCTGGATTATCAGATTTTGTCATATATTAACCACCAAATCATTTAATGCATTGCCTAAATAATACTGTATGCATAATACTGCCATATATCGTATCAAAGAAGGAAAGGTATCCATCAACAGATCCATTGGTGAAAAATTGTTTAAAAATAAAAATCTTTGATGTATAACGTGGTTAAAATTATGGTATAAAACCATTCGTTTAGAAAAAAAGGTGGAACACTCTGAACTATGATTAAGAACCAGTCAGTTTGAAATGCGTAGACTATGAGTTTCCCGGGTTACTTGCCTTTTTTATAAACTAATGGTTTTATACCATAATTTTAACCATGTTATACATTACAGATTTTTTTTTTTAAACAATTATTCACCAATGGATCTGCTGCTGGATACATTTCCTTCTTTGATACTGATCGTTTGCACGGCCATTGGATTCTGGATTTTTTCTTTTTTTGTTTGTCATATACCATAATATTCTTATGCTAGTGCTCATATAACACTACAATACGCTTGCATACAAAAAACATACAGTGACCATATAATACCAACAACATTGATCACATAAAACTCCCATGCAATGGTACAAATAATGTCACAATGCAATTACTAAATAGTACTCATACAGAGATCAAACAAATCATAAAACTCTCACACAGTGCTCAAATTATAACACAATATAATGCCTAAATGGAACAGTGTAAAAATAATACCACTATAAACGGTAAGTCACTAATAATCCTATGCAGTCTCCATACAATACTTCAATGCAAAGATTAAATTATACTCCCACACAGTGCCCATAGTATACAATTAGACAATGCTTACATAATAATCCTCTATAGTGCAATACTAATACTACATTCAAATCCCAACAAAACACCCCCACACAGTGCCCTTATTACACCACAATTAAATGTGTACATAATGCTCCCATACAGTATACACATAATACCACTATACAATACTTACATAATGGTCCCATACAGTACACATATAATACCACTGTACAATACTTACATAATAGTCCCATACAGTACACACATAATACCAATCTACTATATAATTGTCTAAGGGTCACTTCCGTCTTTCTGTCCTTCTGTCTTTTTGTCACGGATATTCATTGGTCGCGGCCTCTGTCTGTCATGGAATCCAAGTCGCTGATTGGTCTCGCCAGCTACCTGTCATGGCTGCCGCGACCAATCAGCGACGGCCACAGTCCGATTAGTCCCTCCCTACTCCCCTGCAGTCGGCGCCCGCTCCATACTCCCCGCAGTCACCGCTCACACAGGGTTAATGCCAGCGGTAACGGACCTCGTTATGCCACGGGTAACTCACTCCGTTACCGCCGCTATTAACCCTGTGTCACCAAGATTTTACTATTGATGCTGCCTATGCAGCGTCAATAGTAAAAAGATCTAATGCTAAAAATAATTTTAAAAAATAACAAATCATTATATACTCACCTTTCATGACGCTACGGTGACCTCCGGTAGCTTCCGGTGCCAAGAATGGTATGGGAGAAGGACCTGCCATGACGTCACGGTCATGTGACCACGATGTCATCACAGGGCCTGCGCACCTGCGAGAGAAAGACCTGCCATGACGTCACGGTATTGTGACCGAACTACAAGGGGCCCTCGGAAGGTGAGAATATGTTTATTTTTTATTTTTTAACTTGTGACATACGTGGCTGGGCAATATACTACGTAGCTGGGCAATATACTACGTGACTGGCCAATATACTACGTGGCTGGGCAATATACTACGTGGCTCTGTGCTGTATACTATGTCGCTGTGCAATATACTACGTGGCTCTGTGCTGTATACTACGTCACTGGGCAATATACTATGTAACTGGGCAATATACTACGTGGCTGGGCAATATACTACGTGGCTGGGCAATATACTACGTCGCTGGGCAATATACTACGTGACTGGGCAATATACTACGTGGCTGGGCAATATACTACGTGACTGGGCAATATACTACGTGACTGGGCAATATACTATGTGGCTGGGCAATATACTACGTGACTGGGTAATATACTACGTGGGCTGTGCAATATACTACGTGGCTGGGCAATATACTACGTGACTGGGCAATATACTACGTGACTGGGCAATATACTACGTGGCTGGGAAATATACGTGACTGGGCAATATACTACGTGGGCTGTGCAATATACTACGTGGCTGTGCAATATACTACGTGGCTGGGCAATACACTACGTGGACATGCATATTCTAGAATACCCGATGCGTTAGAATCGGGCCACCATCTAGTATACAATACTTACATAATGCTCTAAATAAAGAACACATATAATACCACTGTACAATACTTACATAATGCTCCCATACAGTACACATATACCACTATACAATACTTACATAATCCCAATCAGTACACATATAATACCACTATACAATACTTACATAATGGTCCCATACAGTACACATATAATACCAATATACAATACTTATATAATGCTCCCATACAGTACATATATAATAACAATGTACAATACTTACATAATGGTCCCATACAGTACACATATAATACCAATATACAATACTTACATAATGCTCCCATACAGTACACATATACCACTGTACAATACTTACATAATGCTCCCATACAGTAAACATATAACACTGTACAAAACTTACATAATGCTTCCATACAGTACACATATACCACTATACAATACTTACATAATCCCAATCAGTACACATATAATACCACTATACAATACTTACATAATGGTCCCATACAGTACACATATAATACCAATATACAATACTTATATAATGCTCCCATACAGTACATATATAATAACAATGTACAATACTTACATAATGGTCCCATACAGTACACATATAATACCAATATACAATACTTACATAATGCTCCCATACAGTACACATATACCACTGTACAATACTTACATAATGCTCCCATACAGTAAACATATAACACTGTACAAAACTTACATAATGCTTCCATACAGTACACATATACCACTATACAATACTTACATAATCCCAATCAGTAGACATATAATACCACTATACAATACTTACATAATGCTTCAACACAGTACACATATACCACTATACAATACTTACATATTGTTCCCATACAGTACACATATAATACCACTATACAATACTTACATAATACTCTCATACAGAACACATACACTACCGTTCTAAAGTTTAGGGTCATTTAGAAAATGCCTTACTTTTGAAAGAAACCATAGTTTTTTCCAATGAAGCTAACCTTAAATGATTCAGAAATACACTCTATACAGTGTTAATGTGGTAAATGCCTATTCTAGCTGCAACGTCTGGTTTGTAAAGCAATATCTTCATAGGTGTATAGAGGCCCATTTCCAACAACCATCACTCCAGTGTTCTTATGGTACTTTGTGTTTCCTAACTGTGTAAGAAGGCTAATGGATGGTTAGAATACCCTTGAAAACCCTTGTGCAAGTATGTTAGCACAGCTGAAAACAGTTTGGCTGATTAGAGAACCTATAAACCTGACCTTCCTTTGAGCTAGTTGAGAATCTGGAGCATTCCATTTGTTGGTTCTATGAATGACCAGAAAAAAACTTTCAGGTGAAACTCAACAGTATATTCTTGTTCTAAGAAATGAAGGCTATTCCATGTGAGAAATTGCCAAGAAACTGAAGATTTCCTACAGCAGTGTGCACTACTCCCTTCAGAGGAGAGCACAACCAGGCTCTTACCAGTGTAGAAAGAGAAGTGGGAGGCCCGCTACACAACTGAGCAACAAGACAAGTACATTAGTCTGTATTTTGATAAATCAATGCCTCGCAGGTCCTCAACTGGCAGCTTCATTAAATGGTACACGCAAAACACCAGTGTCAACGTCTACAGTGAAGAGGCGACTCCGGGATGCTGGCCTTCAGGGCAGAGTGGCAAAGAAAAAGCCATATCTGAGACTGGCTAATAAAAGGAAAAGATTAATATGGGCAAAAGAACACAGATATTGGATAGTGGAAGATTGGAAAAAAGTGTTATGACAGAGGAATCCAAGTTAGAGGTGTTTGGGTCACACAGAAGAACATTTGTAAGACGCGGAACAACAGAAAAGATGCTGGAAAAGTGCCTGACGCCATCTGTCAAGCATGGTGGAGGTAATGTGATGGTCTGGGGTTGCTTTGGTGCTGGAAAAGTGGGAGATTTGTAAAAGGTAAAAGGGATTTTGAATAAGGAAAGCTATCACTCCATTTTGCAGCGCCATGCCATACCCTGTGGACAGCGCTTGATTGGAGCCAATTTCATCCTACAACAGGACAATCACCCAAAGCACACCTCCAAATTATGCAAGAACTGTTTAGGAAGAAGCAGGCAGCTGGTATTCTATCTGTAATGGAGTGGCCAGTTCAGTCACCAGATCTCAACCCCATTGAGTTGTGGAAGCAGCTTGACCGTATGGTGCACAAAAAGTGCCCATCAAGCCAAACCAACTTGTGGGAGGGGCTTCTGGAAGCATAGGGTGAAATGTCTCCAGATTATCTCAGCAAATTAACTGCTAGAATGCCAAAGGTCTGCAATGCTGGAATTGGTGCAAAGGGAGCATTCCTTGATGAAAGCAAAGTTTGAAGGAGATAATTATTATTTCAAATAAAAATCTTTTTTTGGAACCTTGTCAATGTCAGGACTAGATTTTCAATTCATTTGGCAACTCATTTGATTAATAAAAGTATGAGTTTTCATGGAAAACACAAAATTGTCTGGGTGACCCTTAACTTTGGAACCATGGCGTATAATACCACTATACAATACTTACGTAATGCTCCCATACAGTACACAAATAATACCACTATACAATACTTACATAATGCTCCCATACAGTACACATATAATACAACTATGCGATGCTTACATAATCTCATACAGTACATATATACCACTGTACAATATTTACATAATGTTCCCATACAATACACATATAATGCCACTACACAATACTTACATAATGCTCCCATACAGTACACATACAGTATAATACCACTATACAATACTTACATAATGCTTCCATACAGTACACATATAATACCACTATATAATACTTACATAATGCTCCAATGCAGTACATATAATACCACTATACAACACTTACATAATGCTCCCATACAGTACACATATAATACAACTACACAATACTTACATAATGTTCCCATACAGTACACATGTAATACCACTACAATACTTACATTATACTCCCATACAGTACACATAATAACACTATAAAATACTTACATAATGTCCCCATACAGTACACATATAATATTACTATACAATACTTATATAATGTTCCCATACAGTACACATACAGTATAATGCCAATGTACAATACTTTCATAATGCTCCCATACAGTACACATATAATACCACTGTGCAATATTTCTTCTTATTATTATTATATAATTATTATTTATGTAGCACCATTAATTCCATGGTGCTGTACATGAGAAAGGGGTTGCATACAGAGTTATAGATATTGCTTACAATAACAGACTGGTACAGAGGGGAGAGGACCCTGTCCTTGCAAACTTACATTCTATACTTACAAAATGCTTCCATACAGTACACATATACCACTATGCAATACTTACATAATATTCCCATACAGTACACATATAATACCACTATACAATAATTACATAATGCTCCCATTCAGTACACATAAAATACCACTGTACAATACTTACATAATGCTCCCATACAGTACACATATACCACTATACAATACTTACATAATCCCAAACAGTACACATATAATACCACTATACAATACTCCCTTACAGGAAACATAATTCCACTATACAATATTTACATAATACTCACATACTCTGCCTATATTATACCTCAATACAATACATGCTGCCATACAGTTGTTATTATAATACCACAATACAATGCTTAAATAACACTCCATACAGGTTGTATTCACTAGACACCATGCCGCGATCCAAAGAAATTCTGGAACAGATGAGAAACAAAGTAATTGAGATCTATCTGTCTGGAAAAGGTTATAAAACTACTTATAAAGGTTTGGGACTCCAATGAACTACAGTGAGAAGCATTATCCACAAATGGCGAAACCATGGAACATTGGTGAACCTTCACAGGAGTGGCTGGCTGACCAAAATTACCCCAAAAGGGCAATGACGACTCATCCAGGAGGTCACAAAAGACCCCATAACAGCATTCAAAAAACTGCAGGCTGGCCAGTTCCATGACTCCACCATAAGAAAGAGACTGGGCAAAAATGGCTTGCATGGCAGAGATCCAAGACGAAGACCACTGCTGAGCAATAAAAACATACTGTAAAGGCTTGTTTCAATTTTGCCAGAAAACATCTTGATGATCCCCAAGACTTTTGGGAGAAAACTCTGTGGACTGACAAGACAAAAGTTGATCTTTTTGGGAGGTATGTGTCCCATTACATCACACGTAGAAGTAACACAGCATTTCAGAAAAGGAACATCATACCAACAGAAAAATATGGTGGTGGTAGTGTGATGGTCTTGGGCTGTTTTGTTGCTTCAGTACCTGTAAGACTTGCTGTGGTAATTGGAACCATGAATTCTCCTGTCTATCAAAAAATCCTGAAGGAGAATATCCGGCCATCTCTTCATGACCTCAAGCTGAAGCGCACTTGGGTTATGCAAAACACACAATTATCCAAAACAAACCAGAAAGTCCACCCTTGAATGACTTAAGAAAAACAAAATTAAGACTTGGAGTGGCCTAGTCAAAGTCCTGACCTTAATCTGACTGAGATGCTGTGGCATGAGCTTAAAAAGGCGGTTCATGCTTGGAAACTCCAATGTGGCTGAATTACAACAAAGATGAGCGGCCAAAATTCCTCCACAGCGTTGTAAAAGACTCTTTGCCAGTTATCACAAACGCTTAATTGCAGTTGTAGCTGCTAAGGGCAGCCCAACCAGTTATTAGGTGTAGAGAACAATCACTTTTTCACACAGGGCCCTGAAGGATTGGATTTCCTTTCCCTTAAAGGGAACCTGTCACCCCTAAAATCGTGGGTGAGGTAAGCCCACCGGCATCAGGGGCTTATCTACAGCATTCTGGAATGCTGTAGATAATCCCCCAATGTATCCTAAAAGATGAGAAAAAGACGTTAGATTATACTCACCCAGGGGCGGTCCCGCTGTTGGTCCGGGTCCGGCGCCTCCCATCTTCATCAGATGACGTCCTCTTCTGGTCTTCACGCTGCGGCTCCAGCGCAGGCGTACTTTGTCTGCCCTGTTGAGGGCAGAGCAAAGTACTGCAGTGCGCATGCGCTGGGCCTCTCTGACCTTTCCCGGCGCCTGCGCACTGCAGTACTTTGCTCTGCCCTCAACAGAGCAGACAAAGTACTCCTGCGCTGGAGCCGCAGCGTGAAGACCAGAAGAGGACGTCATCTGATGAAGATGGGAGGCGCCGGACCCGGACCAGCAGCGGGACCGCCCCTGGGTGAGTATAATCTAACGTCTTTTTCTCATCTTTTAGGATACATCGGGGGCTTATCTACAGCATTCTAGAATGCTGTAGATAAGCCCCTGATGCCGATGGGCTTACCTCACCTGCAATTTTGGGGGTGACAGGTTCCCTTTAATTATAAAGCCCTTCATTGATAAACTGCATTTTGTGATTGTGTTATCTTTGTCTAATGTTTACATTTGTTTGGTGATCTGAAACATTTAAGTGTGACTAACATGCTAAAAAATAGGAAATGAGGAAGGGTGCAAACACTTTTTCACACCACTGTATCTATATACTGTATATACCTATATGTGGATCTGTTTATATGTCTCCCTGCTTATATTCGCCTTTGCACGTTACCAGCGGCCGCCGAGCAGTGATACATTTTTAGCAACCTCAAATCTCGGCGCCTTTGGTGGGTTTTGCAGCCTGAATGTGTTTTTGCTGCTATAAAGTCACAGACACTGAAGCAGTCATCTATGAGACACACCGGGACTTTAAAATGAAAGATTTCTCCCCGTGAGTTATGGAGATGATCGCAGACCGAGTATGAGTGCCCAGAACAGCTGCTTATGTGCGATGTAGTGAGAACTTTGGATTGAGATGACCGAGGTAAAACTCATGGAATGATACTGCTGAGCCGTGAGTGCCATGTGAGGGGGAGGAGGTGTTCACTAATTTACACCCTATTATCATCATCATCAGAATGGCTTAAAAGAGAGATTGTCCAATCATCTTACAGTTGTGAATGGTAAAATATCTTCAATGTGGCTACTTCTAGTAAAGTGTTCGATCTCACCTCAGAGCTGGATCTACACTGCTCAGCATTGCTCTATAATGTCCTATAAGCTGTTGCATCTACGCAAGTGTTATATCTCACTTCATAACTGGATTCACAGCAACATTGTGCATTATCGCTAAGTAACACCCTCCATTCTGCTGCTCTCTAGTAAGTGTTGACCTCTTCCCTGAGCTGGGTCACAGCTTCAAAGATCAATACTGCTATAATGTCCTCCATGCTGCTGCTTTCTAAGAAATGTGTTTTCTAACTCCAGAGCTGGATGAATAGCTACAATGCTTAATATTTCGGTGTAATGTTTTCCATGCTGCTGCTTATTAGTATTTTATCCCATCTTGGTGCTGGATACACATTTACATTGTTCAGTACTGCTGCTTAATCTCCTGCATACTGCTTTGTTGAGATAGTAAGGCACCAATTCATCAAAACCATCAACTTTCTAACCAGTTTTGATGAGGGGCCGTGGTGGTAAGATGAAATACATCCTATAGTACTGAAATTGTTACCAGAGAAAATTGTAGAACCACTAGCCAGAATCTTTGAAAAATCCTGGAGAACAGGAGTTCCAGAACATTGGAGAAGGGAAAAATGTTGTCCTTACCTTCAAAAAGGAAAGAAATGGAGCCAGGAAATTACAGGCCATTGAGCCGTACTTCTATATCAGGAAAGATATTTCAACAAATTATTAAACAGCATGTATGTAAGTACTTGGATGAGAATATAGTAATTAACCAGAGCTAGCATGGGTGTGTAGCAAACAAGTCATGCCAGACTAATCTAATTTCCTTCTATATTGGAATCGCTGACTGGGTGGATCTAGGAAATGCGGTAGATATATTATATCTAAACTTCAGCAAAGCATTTGGTAAAGTTTCTCATATAATCCTAATTGAAAAAATGACCAAGCATGGAATTCAGAAGGCTACAGATAGGTGGATTCATAACTGGCTCAGTGATAGTAATCAAAGAGTTGTAATAAATGGATGCACATTCAGTTGGACGAGTGATTCAAGTAGGGTACCATGAGTCTCTGTCCTGGCCCCAGTGTTGTTCAACATTTTTATAAATTATCCAGATAAGGGAACTGAAGATAAGCTGATCAGATTTGCAGATGATGCAAAGCTAGGAGGGATAGCAAACATTGGAGAAGACAAAGAACGGAATCAGAAGGATGTAGATAAGCTTGAACAATGGGTACCGACTAATAGAAAGGAAATTAACATGGAGAAATGCAAGATTCTATATCTGGACAAGAAAAACAAAAATTACATCTACAGTAAAGGTACCTTCACACATAATGATATCGTTAACGATATCGTTGCTTTTTGTGATGTAGCAACGATATCGTTAAGGAAATCATTATGTGTGACAGCGACCAACGATCAGGCCCCTGCTGGGAGATCGTTGGTCGCTGAGGAAAGTCCAGAACTTTATTTCGTCGCTGGATCTCCCGCTGACATCGCTGGATCGGCGTGTGTGATGCCGATCCAGCGATGTCTTCACTGGTAACCAGGGTAAACATCGGGTTACTAAGTGCAGGGCCGCGCTTAGTAACCCGATGTAGTGTTTGTTTTTTTAACGTTTACGCTGGTAACCATGGTAAACATCGGGTTACTAAGTGCGGCCCTGTGCTTAGTAACCCGATGTTTACCCTGGTTACCGGGGACCTCGGGATCGTTGGTCGCTGGAGAGCTGTCTCTGTGACAGCTCTCCAGCGACCAAACAGCGACGCTGCAGCGATCGAAATATGAATAGCAAAATGGCTTTTGAACATTAGGAAAATATTTAAGAGAAGCTTTGCACAGAATTTGATATAATCAAATAGTGTGAGCCCATCAACCGTCGTCAAGGTGGTCTCATAAAACTGATGGGTCCCTGACCCCCCTGTCCAAATGTGAACACTTACCAAAGGCCAATGTCTGTATGCCTGGGTGAATGTGGACACCTCTGTTCAGCAAAGCCTACATATGAGTTGGCCGGGACCAAGTGTGATGAGATGCAATTAAAAACCACATGGTGATGGGAGGAGTGCGCAGTCAGTCAGCTACCATAGAAATGACAAAAAAAAGACTCGCACATCCAAACTAGTGTGAATAGGTGCATACCAGGAGCAGCTACCTCCATACATAAATATACAAAAAAGGTTGCACTCTTACTTTTTGTAGTTCTGGGCACCACATTTTAAAAAAGGCACTGAAAAACTGGAGCAAGTTCAGAGAAGAGCTACCAGGATGGTGAGTGGACTGCAAAGTGTGTCCTACGATTAATGGTTAAATAATTTAGGAATGTTTAGCTTGCAAAAAACAAGGCTGAGGAAACTAAATAGCTGTCTACATGTGTAGATGTACATGTGTAGGTATGTCACACTGTAGAGGGATCAATGTTATTCTCATTTGCACATGGAAACGTGACTCTTTATTCATGAATACAGAGTTTCTGGTGAGAGTTAGGCACCTCTATGCGCCAGGCCAGATTTATTACTCCAGTCGACAACTGGAGTAAGGTTTGTCGCATAGGGAATTCGTCATGAATTAGATAAACTGTGGCATCATGTCCAACCTTGCCCCCGGCCTGCCCCAGCTTTGCCCATTTTAGAGGAGCTGGGAGAAACTAATGTGAAAAACACTAAAAGCTGTGGAATTTTTGTGCATCTAGCAGTTGCTCCAAAATTGTGCGACTTTTCAAAACAATTTACATCAGAATTATGTTAAAATTGCCTTGCTGAATCAGTGCCTAAAAGTTTCTCACCTCCATTTTGGGAGTCACAGCTACATTGCTTAGTACTACTGTTGTATCATCATTATGATTCCATGATGCTGTACATTTGAAGTATACATAAGGTTTTATAATAACCTCAATACTGATGACATATTCTAGTAAATGTTTTATCTTACCTGGATTCACAGTCACACAGCTTTGTACTGCAGTATAATGTCTTCCATGCTGCTGCTCTTGCACATGTGTTGTATAGAGACAGGAGAGCAGGAATCCCACATGTCTGTGAGTGCTGTGTATGGAGACATCATAGCAGTCACCCACGATCAGCTCAGAGTCATATAATGGGCAGAAATAGTGTTATGCCACGTACACACAGGGCAGATAATTCTGTACAATCACCTGATATAACAGACACATTGTATCATAGGAAACTACTTTTGAGTCATCTCTTCTGCTTATTCAGTATCTCTGCTCCCTGTCAGTGATTGAGAATGGAGGTTGTTATATGGTGCGGTGTTATTTTGTGCGGTGTTGCGGCACAGATCCCCTAGTGTCATCACTTCTTCCATTGTGTGTGATGTTGTTATTTTGTTTCTCTTTGTAACATTCTGTCTGTGTGATCGTGTTGTGTCAGTTCTCCGCTGGGTAAAGACCGCACATTCCCATCTCGCCTCTCGTCTCTTGTTTTCCAGCTCGTCATTATCTTTCTTGTGTTGCCTGTTCATGGAGGTGGAAAGTAATGTGTTTCTCTATTCCCCGTTCCATGTAGTAATGTTATCTGGTCACTGGAAGCTGTGAGATGTAACGAGGCGTCCTGCGCTGTCACACGCTCTTATCAGACAATACATATGAGAGTCAGTGCTGCGCCGCCTGAGTCATTTGCTGTGGAGTCGTTCATGTGTCAGGACGAGGGATTTGACATATCGGTGGAGATTTCTTCTTAGACTACTCTTTATTTAAGAGCTCATTCACACTGCGTATAAATTGAACAAGTGCAATCTGATGACAAATCAACTTGGACTCGGAGCACTGTCAATCAGCTGTATTCAGGGTGCTCAGATTTCTGATGGGTGCGAGAAAATTTTTTTTGTCATACGGACCATGAGTGTGCCGACCATCAGTGAACGGACCATCAGTCCATCAGTGTACGGACCATCAGTGTACGGACCATCAGTGTGCGGACCATCAGTGTGCGGCCATCAGTTTACGGACCATCAGTGTGCGGACCATCAGTTTATGGACCATCAGTGTACGGACCATCAGTGTATGGACCATCAGTGTACGGACCATCAGTGTATGGACCATCAGTGTGCGGACCATCAGTGTACGGACCATCAGTGTGCGGACCATCAGTTTACGGACCATCAGTGTGCGAACCATCAATATATGGACCATCAGCGTACGGACCATCAGTGTGCGGACCATCAGTGTGCGGACCATCAGTGTGCGGACCATCAGTGTACGGACCATTAGCATACGGACCATCAGTATACTGACCATCAGTGTGCGGACCATCAATACACAGACAATCAGCATACGGACCATCAGTCTGTGGACCATCAGTGTACGGACCATCAGTGTACAGAGGATCAGTATACAGACCATCAGTGTGCGGACCATCAGTATACAGTGCCTTGCGAAAGTATTCGGCCCCCTGGAACTTTTTAACCTTTTCCCATATATTATGCTTCAAACATAAAGATACCAAATGTAAATTGTTTGTGAAGTATCAACAACAAGTGGAACACAATCGTGAAGTTGAACAAAATTTATTGGTTATTTTAAATTTTTGTGGAAATTCAAAAACTGAAAAGTGGGGCGTGCAATATTATTCGGCCCCTTTACTTTCAGTGCAGCAAACTCACTCCAGAAGTTCATTGTGAATCTCTGAATGATCTAATGTTGTCCTAAATGGACAACATTGGATATAATCCACCTGTGTGTAATCAAGTCTCCGTATAAATGCACCTGCTCTGTGATAGTCTCAGGGTTCTGTTTGAAGCACAGAGAGCATCATGAAGACCAAGGAACACAACAGGCAGGTCCGTGATACTGTTGTGGAGAAGTTTAAAGCCGGATTTGGATACAAAACGATTTCAAAAACTTTAAACATCCCAAGGAGCACTGTGCAAGCGATCATATTGAAATGGAAGGAGTATCATACCACTGCAAATCCACCAAGACCCGGCCGTCCCTCTAAACTTTCATCTCAAACAAGGAGAAGACTGATTAGAGATGCAGCCAAGAGGCCATGATCACTCTGGATGAACTACAGAGATCTACAGCTGAGGTGGGACAGACTGTCCATAGTACAACAATCAGTCGTACACTCCACAAATCTGGCCTTTATGGAAGAGTGGCAAGAAGAAAGTGATTTCTCAAAGATATCCATAAAAAGTGTTGTTTAAACTTTGCAACAAGCCACCTGGGAGACACACCGAACATGTGGAAGAAGGTGCTCTGGGCAGATGAAACCAAAATCGAAGTTTTTGGCAACAATGCCAAACGATATGTTTGGCATAAAGGCAACACAGCCCATCACCCTGAACACACTATCCCCACTGTCAAACATGGTGGTGGCAGCATCATGGTTTGGGCCTGCTTTTCTTCAGCAGGGACAGGGAAGATGGTTAAAATTGATGGGAAGATGGATGGAGCCAAATATAGGACCATTCTTGAAGAAAACCTATTGGAGTTTGCAAAAGACCTGAGACTGGGGCGGAGATTTGTCTTCCAACAAGACAATGATCCCAAACATAAAGCAAAATCTACAATGGAATGGTTCACAAATAAATGTATCCAGGTGTTAGAATGGCCAAGTCAAAGTCCAGACCTCAATCCAATCGAGAATCTGTGGAAAGAGCTGAAAACTGCAGTTCACAAACGATCTCCATCAAACCTCACTGAGCTCGAGCTGTTTGCCAAGGAAGAATGGGCAAGAATTTCAGTCTCTCGGTGTACAAAACTGATAGAGACATACCCCAAGCAACTTGCAGCTGTAATCACAGCAAAAGGCGGCGCAACAAAGTATTAAGTTAAAGGGGCCGAATAATATTGCACGCCCCACTTTCCAGTTTTTTTAATTTCCACAAAAATGTAAAATAACCAATAAATTTCGTTCAACTTCACAATTGTGTTCCACTTGTTGATTCTTCACCAAAAATTTACATTTGGTATCTTTATGTTTGAAGCATGATATGTGGGAAAAGGTTGAAAAGTTCCAGGGGGCCGAATACTTTTGCAAGGCACTGTACGGACCACCAGTGTACGGACCATCAGTATACAGACCATTAGTGTGAGGACCATTAGTGTACGGACCATCAGTGTGCGGACCATCAGTATACGAACCATCAGTATACAGACCATTAGTGTGAGGACCATGAGTGTACTGGATGAGAATGAGACTGATTTTTTTTATATGCAGGTGTGAGCGAACCCTCAAGCAAATTAAGGTTTTCTATAGAGAACAATCGCTGCTTTTCTGGCCTCATCATGCTCTGAGAACAGTGTTCAGTGTTTTCAGCCTCTGACATTATCCTGCAAATATACAAACCTCTGATTGTCAGTAATAACACCCAGACAAATGGGCCTTATAGTGATCATTGTTTCAGCCAGGACATCCAGCATTGTCAATGTGCCACCATAGTCAGCGGTGGAGCCATATGATGTGCAAAGGATACATCTGATGCTGTCCTGTGACCAGTGATCGTCTGCAGTGGTTACATGCTACTGTGGCCAGCAGAAAAGTGCCAGAGACCCATGGAAGGCCCTGGCATGTTCAGGCGCAGAGGATCAGCAAGTTACTATATTTCTTTTTAGATCATACTAGGCCCATATTTTTTAGTAAAAATAAAAGAGAAAAACACAGTGGCCACAATTTACCAAAAACTCCCACTAAGTCTCCCAGAAATGCAAATTTTTGGGTACATTTACACAAGTTACACCCTTTTGAGGTATTTTCAGTCCTGAGCAGTAGCGTAGTTACCAGGGGGGCAGAGGGTGCGGTGGCCCGGGCCCACCACTCACAGTGACCCACCCAGAGCTATACTACTGTTAACTTTAGCAGCTTGCACAGCCCTCCAATATAGTTAAGCTCCGAGGGAGAGCAGGGAGACACTATCTCCCTGCACTAACGCGGGCAGTGGCTGGGGAGAGGCAGAGGAACATATGCCACCAGGGACGCTGGGTGCCGACACTGTACCTGTGACAGCTGCAGATACGCCCACATCGCATGATGTGTGAGCGTCTGCTGCAGAGACCATGGCGCTGCTTCTTCAGTCCGGAGAGGAAAAGGACAGAACACAGTGGTGCTGTAAGTAAGGCTAGTTTCACAATTACGGATGAGGGCTTTGCGGATGGCTGCATGGTTCCTCTGTTAAGCCCCGCCCACTGCCACGCCTCTTCCTTCAGCTCCACCTACATCTGCATGCGTCCTGCGTACCCTATCTTTAACATTGGGTACGCAGGCCATGAGGATGTATGCGGATGCCTCCACATTCATCGTTTTCACACTGCGCCGACCTGTGTCGAATGCAACATGTTGCATTTTGTTGCGGTCGGCACAGCGTGAAAACGATGCATGCGGAGGCATCCACATACATCCGCATGGCCTGGGTACCCAATGTTAAAGATAGGGTAAGCACAGTAACATAGCTACCGGGGGACAGAGGGGGCAGTCGCCCAGGGCCCCACACTCTGAGGGGGTCCAACCAGAGCTACGCTACTGTAACTGCATCGGCCTGCGCAGCTTGCAGATACATTTACATTCAGCAGCACAGCAGGGTGAATCAATCTCCCTACTCTGCCGGCCGGCCACTATGGGGCCCCTGAGCAGGCAGGGGGGGCTGGTGACAGCGGTGGGCATGACGGTCACCCCCTACCCGTCATCGTAATGTCAAATGTACCGGCATTAAGCCTAAACAGCTGATCGCCGACGTCGACACTGACATCGGGCGCGATGACGTCACTAACCGACTCCCGCTGTCAGGAGATGAGTGGGCGCTCAGAGCTGTGGAGGAACCAGGAAGAGCAGAGGTGAGTGTTTACTTTTTAAGGGGGCTGCCTTATACTACAGGGTCTGCCTATAGGGGTGCTGCCTTATACTACAGGGATTGCCTATTGGGTGCTGCCTTAGATTATAGGGTCTGCCTATCGGGTGCTGTCTTATTTTACAGGGTCTGTCTGTGGGGTGCTGCCTAATATTACAAGGTCTGCCTATAGGGGTGCTGTCTTATACTACAGGGTCTGCTTGTGGGGTGCTGCCTTATTCTACAGGGTCTGCCTATGGGGGTGCTGCCTTATACTACAGGGTCTGCCTATGGGGTGTTGCGTTATACTACAGGGACTGCCTATGGGGGTACTGCCTTATACTACAGGATTTGCCTATGGGGGTGCTGCCCTGTACTGCAGGGTTTGCCTATGGGGATACTGTCTTATACTACAGGTTCTGCCTATGGGGGTGCTGTCTTATACTACAGGATTTGCCTATGGGGGTGCTGCCCTGTACTGCAGGGTTTGGCTATGGGGATACTGTCTTCTACTACAGGGTCTGCCTGTGGGGTGCTGCCTTATACTACAGGGTCTGCCTATAGGTGTGCTGTCTTATACTACAGGGTCTGCTTGTGGGGTGCTGCCTTATAATACAGGGTCTGCCTATGGGGTGCTGTCTTATACTACAGGGTCTGCCTATGGGGTGCTGCCTTATACTACAGGGTCTGCCTATGGAGTGCTGTCTTATACTACAAGGTCTGCCTATGGGGGTGCTGCCTTATACTACAGGGTCTGCCTATGGGGTGCTGCTTTATTCTACAGGGTCTGCCTATGGGGTGCTGCCTTATACTATAGAGTCTGCCTATGGGTGCTGCCTTGTGCTATAGAGTGTGCCTATGGGGGGTGCATTATACAATATAGAGTTTGCCTATGGGGCTGTCTTATGCTATAGAGTCTGCCTATAAGGGGTGCATTATACAATATAGAGTAGGCCTATGGGGAGTGCATTATACTATATAGAGGCATTTAGGGAGTGCATTATACTCCATTTAGGACTATCTGGTGCATTATACTATATGGAGGCTATCTACAGGGGCATCATAGAGTGTGGATATTATAGTGAGGGGGCCATGGTACAGTGTGGGGATGACAGTGAAGGGGCCATCACACTGTGTTGGAGCCATCAAACAGTTTGGAGGCTACTAAGGGGTCAGTATACTGTGTGGGTGGTACTATACACTGAGAGGGCATTATACTGTGCATAAGAGAGCATCATGCTGTGTATTGGGGAGCTGTGCAGGGAGGAGGCTCAGGACATTATTAAATGTAAAGTAGGTGTTTATTGTTATAGGGGAACTCAGGTTACTGTGACTATCAAAGGGCCACACAGGACATTATTACTTTCTAGGGGACAAAATGTGGGCACTGTGTTCTAGGGCACTTGCACCCAGCATTACTATATTATAGAGGGGTGCTTTAGAATTTAGAGGGCACAGAGAACCACACAGCAGGTGCAGTTATAGGGACATGCAGCACCCCTGGTAACCGACTGCTGCAGTGATGTTGCCTTTCCTTTGAGGAGAGTAATGTCATGCTCAGAGGCAAAGGAGTATTTATTTATTTTTTATGCGGGCTGCCATACACTACAGGGTCTGCCTATAGGGGTGCTGTCTTATACTACAGAGTCTGCCTATGGGGGTGCTGTCTTATACTACAGGGTCTGCCTATGGGGGTGTTGCCTTAGATTACAGAGTCTGCCTATGGGTTGCTGTCTTATACTACAGAGTCTGCCTATGGGGGAGCTGTCTTATAATACAGGGTCTGCCTGTGGGGTGCTGCCTTATACTACAAGGTCTGCCTAGAGGGATGCTGTCTTATACTACAGGGTCTGCCTGTGGGGTGCTGCCTTATACTACAAGGTCTGCCTATAGGGATGCTGTCTTATACTACAGGGTCTGTCTGTGGGGTGCTGCCTTATTCTACAGAGTCTGTCTATGTGGGTGCTGCCTTATACTACAGGGTCTGCCAATGGGGGGCTGCCTTATACTACATGGTCTGTCTATGGGGGTGCTGCCTTATATATACAGGGTCTGTCTATGGGGGTGCTGCCTTATACTGCAGGGTCTGCCTATAGGGGTGCTGTCTTATACTACAGGGTCTGCCTATAGGGGTGCTGCTTTATACTACAGAGTCTGCCTGCAGGTGCTACATTATACTATAGGGTCTGCCTATGTGGTGCTGCCTTATACTACAGAGTCTGCCTATGGGTGCTGCCTTATACTGCAAGGTCTGCCTATGGGGGTGCTGCCTTATACTACAGGGTCTGCCTATGGGGTGCTGCCTTATACTACAGGGTCTGCCTATGGTGGTGCTGTCTTATACTAGAGGATCTGCCTGTGGGTTGCTGCCTTATAATACAGGGTCTGCCTATGGGGTGCTGCCTCTTATTGCAGGGTCTGCCTATGGGGGTGCTGCCTTACACTACAGGGTCTGCCTATGGGGGTGCTGTCTTATACTACAGGGTCTGCCTATGGGAGTACTGTCTTATACTACAGGTTCTGCTCATGGGGGTGCTTCCTTATACAGAGACTTTGATGCCAGAAAAACATGTCTGTCACCAGGACGGATCCGCCCCCAGAGATGGCTGACAGGAATGTGCGGGAGGCACTGTAGAGAAAACCCTGGAAGCGTGATGGAGAAGGACGTGAAACAGTGTGGCAGCAGGATGGCTGCACACTACCTGGTAAAGGCTTTTGCAGACAGTGGAGAAGACCCGCTAGCACTAGCAGATATCTTTAAAGATTTCCCCGTACAACAGCAGTAAGAAACCTCAGACCTGCAACCTACCCTGGTCCCGCAGAGTCCTTGACGCAGAGATGGCGGAGCTGGCCCAGCAACTTCTAAAGGCCCAGATGACAGCGGTGGCCGCCTGGATAGAATCTCTGGTCCAGAGAATGACGACCACCCAGCCACAACAACGGTACTCACCAGCCGCGCTCCCAGCCCCGGTGGAACCTACACCTTTGACCACGACGGAACGGGAAAGCGACACGCTGCTGGAGAAGGAAACGCCATCAATGGAAAACCTGGACCTCATGACTGCCACCCCGACGGAGCCGGAAAGTGAGGCCCAGCCGGAAAGCGAGACGCCACAACTGGAGACGACCACACCGCAGCACCAGGCCCTGCAGGCCGCAGACCAGGCGCAGCAATCCGTGATCCAGATTCCAGCGGAGGAGATGAAACAGGGCATCGACGAGACCGGTACGCTAACTGCCGCGGTAGCTGAAGACACCTTATTGGGACCATTAGCACCACCACCGACCTTAATGCTTAGACAAATAACCACTGCTATAACTTGGGACCGTATGACGGATGTATGTTACACACTAACTGAACCAATCACACCAGTACCATCGCCCCTGAAGACATGTAGGCCCAAAGAGACAGTTTATTGGAGACATCCTAGTACAGACCTTATGGGGTTCCCTATAGAAGCCCAATCTGCAGCTAACAGCGTGAAAGTTACTGAAACAGAGGACTACTGCCGACAGCAGATACAAAAACTAGCAGCAGAGGAAAGACAGCGTAAAACCAAATGGGAAGCTATGGAACAAAAGAACCTATTGGCTAAAGCCCAATCTCACACAATTAAACCTGCAAGTAGAGGACCCCTTAAATCTGGAACTGTTGTATCCTTTAATTTGGACAAAGGATGGAGATTTATTAGAGAACAAATAGGACACAGAAAACTGTTTGTCAATCGCAGGGATGTGGAATCGCACCTCGAGGGGACACCCTGACCATGACTTGTACCCTAGTGACAAGGTGACTTATAACCGGCACCATAAAGAAAGGGGACATTGCGCCCTACATGTAAAAAGGTGCCCAATTCAACATGCTTATGACCATGTAGCCACTGTGAGTGGACAGCAAACCCGGGCTACACAAACTTTGGAACTTGAACACTTTCCTAAGGAGTCACCTGCTGACCCCTGTGTTAATGAACTTCCCCAGTCAGGAAGCTGTACACGCCAGGACCTGCCCTGGAAGAAGCAGAAGTAAAAGATATTCACCTGCGTGAAAGTGATAATGTAAATATGTTGTAATGCTGTTTTTCCTTGCAGTTTAAATGGACAGATGTTCCCTGGAAACTGTTGTATAAATAGTTTGGAACCTGTTCCGGTGCCCTTCCTCTTTGATATAGCCACGCGCTGGTAGCGTGAGCAGGACTGAATATATATGTGTACCTGTTTTGCTTTTCAGGACTGGAGCAAAACTACCTGGCGCAGCAAAGACCAGGATTGGTCAAAGCGCCTTGTTAATTTCAAAGTTTGCACTTTAACCTGTGTGCACTTGTGATATAAAATTTATGCTAATGTTATTCTGCAACGTTCAAGATCCGTACCTCCCATAAAGGGATATTTGAGTTTACCACCTGTTGATATGCATATCCAAAAATTGTCTTTTAACCTGTAATGCCTGTCTTTCTTTTCCCAGTCAGGGAGTACTGGTGTTAACGGGGGGTGGGGAGGGAAGTGCAGCACCCAAGGTAACCGGCTGCTGCAGTGATGTTGCCTTTCCTTCGGGGAGAGTAATGTCATGCTCAGAAGCAATGGAGTTCTCTTAACGAGGTAAGGTACCCACACACAACATATTCCAAATCCAGGCCAGGAGGGGGAGCTCAGGACCCGGATTCAGGGGAGCTTCCCTAAGCTATATGTATCCTGACCTGGAGGAGGAGCTAGTTAGTTGTTCAGAGACAGTTGGTCCAGGGAGACCGAAGTAGAAGGAAGTCTGAGAGAGCAGACAGAGAGGCCTGGCAGCCATAAGGGAGCTGCAGCCTCTGGAAGGAGGAAGACCTGAGGGGTTGAATATGGAGGAGCCGGAAGGGAAGGAGCAAAGGAAAGGAACTGGGCTCAGAGGGGAACTGTGATCGAGCACCCTCAGAGCCGAAGCGCAGTACCGGGTACCGGGAGCCCGAGGCCTTAGTGGAACTGTACGACACTTGGCAGAACCGGAGGGCTCAGAGCTTTATGTATTGGGCCACACCACGCCTGAGACACTGCAGCACCTAGGAGCCCAGGGCATGATAGAGTCCCTGTAAAAAGTCTCAAGCAGCCCGCCATGCAGGTATCTGTCTCAGGACAGGGGGAATAGAGGACTCTGCAGAAAGCTTCAGGCAGCAGGGACCTCATATACAGCAAGTGCTAGTTGGAAGGGCTCACGGACCTCTACTGGAACAAGGGAACCCTACATTGCATCTGGGCCGGCTGGGCCATACTATCATCCATGCCTGGTACCATGAACTGTGGCCTGCCAACTACAGTAAACCAGGTAATGACTTACAACTTGTGTCCGTTATTTATTGCCCGGCATACACCATCATCACCTTACACCTTATGACCTCTGGGGACCCTGCTTCGCCTGTGGGAAGTGTACCATCAGTGCTGCAATAACATCCCCCAAAGGACCCCTTTAACGAAGCATCGGTCCCACTATTGACCGAACACCACAGGTGGTGTCACGACAGTCTTATAAACACTTTTCCCTTAAAAGACCGTTCCCCTTTATTGGGCGCCCAGCGCCATGGACCGGGTCGCAGCCACTGTGACTTCCCCTTTAATACCATATCAGTATTGGGATATCAGCAGGATGAGGAGTTTGTGCAGGTTGGGAATAGATGGTGATGGGGCTGGAATATGAGAAGTGAAATGTGTCTTTGTTGTAATCTCTGTAGACGAGTCGTTGCTGGAAGAAGTTGTCATGCCGGTCTGGGCCAGATAGAAAAGACGGGAAACATGAACGATTACATCAGAAAGAATGTCAGCGATAAGTCACCATCTATAACTGTGCTGTGATCTGTTATCTGTTCTATAGGACCGGTATCTACCACTGACCATATGGAGGTAATATCCATGTTGGTCTTTATATAGAGACTAGATGGTGGCCTGATTCTAACGCGTTCGGTATTCTAGAATATGTATGTATGTATATATATAGCAGCCACATAGCATATAGGAGAGGCAACGTAACACCGACAGCCACCTAGTATATAGCACAGCCATGTAGTATATAGGAGCCACGTAGTCTATAACACAGCTAAGTAGTATATTACACAGCCCACGTAGTATATAACACAGCCCACGTAGTATATAACACTGCACACATAGTATATAACACTGCCCACGTAGTATATAACACTGCCCACATAGTATACAACACTGCTCACGTAGTATATAACACTGCCCACTTAGTATATAACACAGTCCACGTAGTATATAACACTGCGCATGTAGTATATAACACTGCCCACGTAGTATATAACATTGCGCACGTACTATATAACACTGCCCACGTAGTATATAACACTGCCCACGTAGTATATAACACTGCCCACGTAGTATATAACACTGCCCACGTAGTATAAAACACTGCCACGTAGTATATAACACAGCCCACGTAGTATATAACACTGCCCACGTAGTATAAAACACTGCCACGTAGTATATAACACAGCCCACGTAGTATATAACACTGCGCACGTAGTATATAACACTGCGCACTTAGTATATAACACTGCCCACGTAGTATATAACACTGCCCACGTAGTATATAACACTGCCCACTTAGTATAAAACACTGCCACGTAGTATATAACACAGCCCACGTAGTATATAACACTGCGCACGTAGTATATAACACTGCGCACGTAGTATATAACACTGCGCACGTAGTATATAACACTGCCCACGTAGTATATAACACTGCCCACTTAGTATATAACACAGCCCACGTAGTATATAACACTGCGCATGTAGTATATAACACTGCGCACGTAGTATATAACACTGCCCACGTAGTATATAACACTGCCCACGTAGTATATAACACTGCTAACTTTTGTAAATAAAACAGCCCACGTAGTATATAACACTGCGCATGTAGTATATAACACTGCCCACGTAGTATATAACACTGCGCACGTAGTATATAACACTGCCCACTTAGTATATAACACTCTCCACGTAGTATATAATACTGACCACATAGTATATAACACTGCGCACGTAGTATATAACACTGCCCACTTAGTATATAACACAGCCCACGTAGTATATAACACTGCGCATGTAGTATATAACACTGCCCACGTAGTATATAACAATGCCCAAGTAGTATATAACACTGCCCACGTAGTATAGAACACTGCCATGTAGTATATAACACAGAACATGTAATATATAGCATCCACGCAGTATATAATACAGCCCACATAGTATATAACACTACCCACGTTGTATATAACACTGCCCACTTAGTATATAACACAATCCACATAGTATAAAACACTGCGCATGTAGTATATAACACAGGCCACGTAGTGTATAACACTGCCCACATAGTATATAACACAGCCCACGTAGTACATAACACTGCCCACTTAGTATATAAAACAGCCCACATAGTATATAACACTGCGCATGTAGTATATAACACTGCCCACGTAGTATATAACACTGCCCACGTAGTATAAAACACTGCCACGTAGTATATAACACAGCCCATGTAATATATAGCATCCACGCAGTATATAATACAGCCCACAGTATATAACACTGCCCACATAGTATATAACACAGCCCACATAGTATATAACACTGCGCACGTAGTA
This sequence comes from Ranitomeya imitator, assembly GCF_032444005.1. Lineage (NCBI taxonomy): Eukaryota > Metazoa > Chordata > Amphibia > Anura > Dendrobatidae > Ranitomeya > Ranitomeya imitator. Next base: position 775,202,827 of record NC_091282.1, read on the forward strand.
TATAATACTGCCATGTAGTATATTGCCCAGCCAGGTAGTATATAGCACAGCCCACATAGTATATAACACTGCCATGTAGTATATTGCCCAGTCACGTAGTGTATAACACTGTCCACGTAGTATATAACACAGCCCACGTAGTATATAACACTGCCCACGTAGTATATAGCACTGCGCACGTAGTATATAACACTGCCCACGTAGTATATAACACTGCCCACGTAGTATATAACACTGCCCACGTAGTATATAACACTGCGCAAGTAGTATATAACACTGCCCATGTAGTATATAACACTGCTCACGTAGTATATAACACTGCGCAAGTAGTATATAGCACTGCCCACGTAGTATATAACACTGCCCACGTAGTATATAACACTGCCCACGTAGTATATAACACTGCGCAAGTAGTATATAACACTGCCCACGCATTATATAACACTGCCCACGTAGTATATAACACTGCCCACGCAGTATATAACACTGCGCAAGTAGTATATAACACTGCCCACGTAGTATATAACACTGCCCACGTAGTATATAACACTGCGCAAGTAGTATATAACACTGCCCACGTAGTATATAACACTGCTCACGTAGTATATAACACTGTCATGTAGTATATAACACAGCCCATGTAATACATAGCATCCACGCAGTATATAACAGCCCACCTAGTATATAACACTGTCCACGAAGTATATAACACTGCCACGCAGTATATTGCCCAGCCACTTGCCACGTAGTATATTGCCCAGCCACGTAGTATATAACACTGCCCACGTAGTATATAACACATCCCATGTAGTATATAACACTGCCCACGTAGTATATAACACAGCCCATGAAGTATATAACACTGCCCACGTGGTATATAACACTGCCACGTAGTATATAACAGTGGCCACATAGTATATTGTCCAGCCACATAGTATATAACACAGCCCATGTAGTATATAACACTGCCCACATAATATATAACACAGCCCACGTAATATATAGCATCCACGCAGTATATAACACAGCACACATAGTATATAACACTGCCACGCAGTATGTAACACAGCCCTCGTAGTATATAACACTGCCAATGTAGTATATAACACTGCCACGTAGTATATAACACTGCCCACGTAGTATATAACAGTGGCCACATAGTATATTGCCCAGCCACGTAGTATATAACAGTGGCCACATAGTATGTAACACTGCGCACGTAGTATATAACACAGCCATGTAGTATTTAACATTGCCCACGTAGTATATAAAATTGCCCACGTAGTATAAAACACTGCCGACGCAGTATATAACACAGGCCACACAGTATATAACACTGCCCACGTAGTATATAGCAGCCATGCAGTATATAACACAGCCCAAGTACTATATAGCACTGTGGGCACCATATCCGTTAAAAAAAGAATGAAAATAAAAAATAGTTATATACTCACCCTCCGGCGTCCAGCGAAGCTGTCCCAATGAGCACGATGCGGCCGCCAGCTTCCGTTCCCAGCGATGCATTGCGAAATTACCCAGATGACTTAGCGGTCTCGCGAGATCGCTACGTCATCATCTCGCAAGATCACAATGCATGGCCCGGAGCGTCGCGAGGAGCGGGAAACGGTGAGTATATAATGATTTTTAATTTTTTTAAATTAAATGTTAATGTAATTTAATGTTATTCTGCAACGTTCAAGATCCGTACCTCCCATAAAGGGATATTTGAGTTTACCACCTGTTGATATGCATATCCAAAAATTGTCTTTTAACCTGTAATGCCTGTCTTTCTTTTCCCAGTCAGGGAGTACTGGTGTTAACGGGGGGTGGGGAGGGAAGTGCAGCACCCAAGGTAACCGGCTGCTGCAGTGATGTTGCCTTTCCTTCGGGGAGAGTAATGTCATGCTCAGAAGCAATGGAGTTCTCTTAACGAGGTAAGGTACCCACACACAACATATTCCAAATCCAGGCCAGGAGGGGGAGCTCAGGACCCGGATTCAGGGGAGCTTCCCTAAGCTATATGTATCCTGACCTGGAGGAGGAGCTAGTTAGTTGTTCAGAGACAGTTGGTCCAGGGAGACCGAAGTAGAAGGAAGTCTGAGAGAGCAGACAGAGAGGCCTGGCAGCCATAAGGGAGCTGCAGCCTCTGGAAGGAGGAAGACCTGAGGGGTTGAATATGGAGGAGCCGGAAGGGAAGGAGCAAAGGAAAGGAACTGGGCTCAGAGGGGAACTGTGATCGAGCACCCTCAGAGCCGAAGCGCAGTACCGGGTACCGGGAGCCCGAGGCCTTAGTGGAACTGTACGACACTTGGCAGAACCGGAGGGCTCAGAGCTTTATGTATTGGGCCACACCACGCCTGAGACACTGCAGCACCTAGGAGCCCAGGGCATGATAGAGTCCCTGTAAAAAGTCTCAAGCAGCCCGCCATGCAGGTATCTGTCTCAGGACAGGGGGAATAGAGGACTCTGCAGAAAGCTTCAGGCAGCAGGGACCTCATATACAGCAAGTGCTAGTTGGAAGGGCTCACGGACCTCTACTGGAACAAGGGAACCCTACATTGCATCTGGGCCGGCTGGGCCATACTATCATCCATGCCTGGTACCATGAACTGTGGCCTGCCAACTACAGTAAACCAGGTAATGACTTACAACTTGTGTCCGTTATTTATTGCCCGGCATACACCATCATCACCTTACACCTTATGACCTCTGGGGACCCTGCTTCGCCTGTGGGAAGTGTACCATCAGTGCTGCAATAACATCCCCCAAAGGACCCCTTTAACGAAGCATCGGTCCCACTATTGACCGAACACCACAGGTGGTGTCACGACAGTCTTATAAACACTTTTCCCTTAAAAGACCGTTCCCCTTTATTGGGCGCCCAGCGCCATGGACCGGGTCGCAGCCACTGTGACTTCCCCTTTAATACCATATCAGTATTGGGATATCAGCAGGATGAGGAGTTTGTGCAGGTTGGGAATAGATGGTGATGGGGCTGGAATATGAGAAGTGAAATGTGTCTTTGTTGTAATCTCTGTAGACGAGTCGTTGCTGGAAGAAGTTGTCATGTCGGTCTGGGCCAGATAGAAAAGACGGGAAACATGAACGATTACATCAGAAAGAATGTCAGCGATAAGTCACCATCTATAACTGTGCTGTGATCTGTTATCTGTTCTATAGGACCGGTATCTACCACTGACCATATGGAGGTAATATCCATGTTGGTCTTTATATAGAGACTAGATGGTGGCCTGATTCTAACGCGTTCGGTATTCTAGAATATGTATGTATGTATATATATAGCAGCCACATAGCATATAGGAGAGGCAACGTAACACCGACAGCCACCTAGTATATAGCACAGCCATGTAGTATATAGGAGCCACGTAGTCTATAACACAGCTAAGTAGTATATTACACAGCCCACGTAGTATATAACACAGCCCACGTAGTATATAACACTGCACACATAGTATATAACACTGCCCACGTAGTATATAACACTGCCCACATAGTATACAACACTGCTCACGTAGTATATAACACTGCCCACTTAGTATATAACACAGTCCACGTAGTATATAACACTGCGCATGTAGTATATAACACTGCCCACGTAGTATATAACACTGCGCACGTACTATATAACACTGCCCACGTAGTATATAACACTGCCCACGTAGTATATAACACTGCCCACGTAGTATATAACACTGCCCACGTAGTATAAAACACTGCCACGTAGTATATAACACAGCCCACGTAGTATATAACACTGCCCACGTAGTATAAAACACTGCCACGTAGTATATAACACAGCCCACGTAGTATATAACACTGCGCACGTAGTATATAACACTGCGCACTTAGTATATAACACTGCCCACGTAGTATATAACACTGCCCACGTAGTATATAACACTGCCCACTTAGTATAAAACACTGCCACGTAGTATATAACACAGCCCACGTAGTATATAACACTGCGCACGTAGTATATAACACTGCGCACGTAGTATATAACACTGCGCACGTAGTATATAACACTGCCCACGTAGTATATAACACTGCCCACGTAGTATATAACACTGCCCACTTAGTATATAACACAGCCCACGTAGTATATAACACTGCGCATGTAGTATATAACACTGCGCACGTAGTATATAACACTGCCCACGTAGTATATAACACTGCCCACGTAGTATATAACACTGCTAACTTTTGTAAATAAAACAGCCCACGTAGTATATAACACTGCGCATGTAGTATATAACACTGCCCACGTAGTATATAACACTGCGCACGTAGTATATAACACTGCCCACTTAGTATATAACACTCTCCACGTAGTATATAATACTGACCACATAGTATATAACACTGCGCACGTAGTATATAACACTGCCCACTTAGTATATAACACAGCCCACGTAGTATATAACACTGCGCATGTAGTATATAACACTGCCCACGTAGTATATAACAATGCCCAAGTAGTATATAACACTGCCCACGTAGTATAGAACACTGCCATGTAGTATATAACACAGAACATGTAATATATAGCATCCACGCAGTATATAATACAGCCCACATAGTATATAACACTACCCACGTTGTATATAACACTGCCCACTTAGTATATAACACAATCCACATAGTATAAAACACTGCGCATGTAGTATATAACACAGGCCACGTAGTGTATAACACTGCCCACATAGTATATAACACAGCCCACGTAGTACATAACACTGCCCACTTAGTATATAAAACAGCCCACATAGTATATAACACTGCGCATGTAGTATATAACACTGCCCACGTAGTATATAACACTGCCCACGTAGTATAAAACACTGCCACGTAGTATATAACACAGCCCATGTAATATATAGCATCCACGCAGTATATAATACAGCCCACAGTATATAACACTGCCCACATAGTATATAACACAGCCCACATAGTATATAACACTGCGCACGTAGTATATAATACTGCCATGTAGTATATTGCCCAGCCAGGTAGTATATAGCACAGCCCACATAGTATATAACACTGCCATGTAGTATATTGCCCAGTCACGTAGTGTATAACACTGTCCACGTAGTATATAACACAGCCCACGTAGTATATAACACTGCCCACGTAGTATATAGCACTGCGCACGTAGTATATAACACTGCCCACGTAGTATATAACACTGCCCACGTAGTATATAACACTGCCCACGTAGTATATAACACTGCGCAAGTAGTATATAACACTGCCCATGTAGTATATAACACTGCTCACGTAGTATATAACACTGCGCAAGTAGTATATAACACTGCCCACGTAGTATATAACACTGCCCACGTAGTATATAACACTGCCCACGTAGTATATAACACTGCGCAAGTAGTATATAACACTGCCCACGCATTATATAACACTGCCCACGTAGTATATAACACTGCCCACGCAGTATATAACACTGCGCAAGTAGTATATAACACTGCCCACGTAGTATATAACACTGCCCACGTAGTATATAACACTGCGCAAGTAGTATATAACACTGCCCACGTAGTATATAACACTGCTCACGTAGTATATAACACTGTCATGTAGTATATAACACAGCCCATGTAATACATAGCATCCACGCAGTATATAACAGCCCACCTAGTATATAACACTGTCCACGAAGTATATAACACTGCCACGCAGTATATTGCCCAGCCACTTGCCACGTAGTATATTGCCCAGCCACGTAGTATATAACACTGCCCACGTAGTATATAACACATCCCATGTAGTATATAACACTGCCCACGTAGTATATAACACAGCCCATGAAGTATATAACACTGCCCACGTGGTATATAACACTGCCACGTAGTATATAACAGTGGCCACATAGTATATTGTCCAGCCACATAGTATATAACACAGCCCATGTAGTATATAACACTGCCCACATAATATATAACACAGCCCACGTAATATATAGCATCCACGCAGTATATAACACAGCACACATAGTATATAACACTGCCACGCAGTATGTAACACAGCCCTCGTAGTATATAACACTGCCAATGTAGTATATAACACTGCCACGTAGTATATAACACTGCCCACGTAGTATATAACAGTGGCCACATAGTATATTGCCCAGCCACGTAGTATATAACAGTGGCCACATAGTATGTAACACTGCGCACGTAGTATATAACACAGCCATGTAGTATTTAACATTGCCCACGTAGTATATAAAATTGCCCACGTAGTATAAAACACTGCCGACGCAGTATATAACACAGGCCACACAGTATATAACACTGCCCACGTAGTATATAGCAGCCATGCAGTATATAACACAGCCCAAGTACTATATAGCACTGTGGGCACCATATCCGTTAAAAAAAGAATGAAAATAAAAAATAGTTATATACTCACCCTCCGGCGTCCAGCGAAGCTGTCCCAATGAGCACGATGCGGCCGCCAGCTTCCGTTCCCAGCGATGCATTGCGAAATTACCCAGATGACTTAGCGGTCTCGCGAGATCGCTACGTCATCATCTCGCAAGATCACAATGCATGGCCCGGAGCGTCGCGAGGAGCGGGAAACGGTGAGTATATAATGATTTTTAATTTTTTTAATTATTTTTAACATTAGATCTTTTTACTACTGATGCTGCATAGGCAGCATCAATAGTAAAAAGTTGGTCACACAGGGTTAATAGCAGCGTTAACGGACTGCGTTACACCGCGGCATAACGCGGTGTAACGCAGCCATTAACCCTGTGTGAGCGCTGACTGGAGGGGGCACTAACAGAGTAGGAAGGGGCGAATTCGCGACGCGGGATTTCCGTGACAGACAGAAAGACGGAAGTGCCCCTTAGACGATTATATATAGACTAGATTGTGGCCCGATTCTAACGCATCGGGTATTCTAGAATATGCATGTCCCCGTAGTATATGGACAATGATGATTCCAGAATTCGCAGCAGACTGTGCCCGTCGCTGATTGGTCGAGGCAACCTTTATGACATCATCGTCGCCATGGCAACCATTATGACATCTACGTCGATACTGTGCCCGTCGCTGAATCAAAAACGTGAGATGTCTACGTCCTTTACGACATCATCGTCGCTGTGCCCGTTGCTGATTGGTCGAGGCCTGGCGGCCTCGACCAATCAGAGACGTGGGATTTCTACGTCGATGCTGTGCCGGTCTCTGATTGGTCGAGGCCTGGCGGCCTCGACCAATCAGAGACGCGGGATTTCCAGGACAGACAGACAGACGGAAAAACCCTTAGACAATTATATATATAGATTATCTTCAGTAACAGTGCAGTCATGTGCTGAGGTTCTCCTCCACTATTAAGGTGTGTCACCCAGTTGTAATCAAGGTTACCTAGTTAGGGGCCCACTCAGAAGTTTCGTCCCCCTGAACCAAAATCCTAGCAACGCCTCTGGGTACTTAGGACGCATGCCGACATAGGCAGAGTTGAAGGAAGAGGCACAGAAGTGCGCGGGTCTTATCAGAGGAACTACGCAGTCCTCCACAAAGTCCTCATCCGCAAATGTGAAACGAGCATAACAGCTCACTCTTATGTCTGCACCGTGCAATGAGGAGGTGGCAGGACCCTGCTCCCTTCTTGATAAGACTCTGACTGATTCTTGTCCTGTATCTGCAGTCTCTAACTGAGAAACAGTAGATTTAGGCCATGTGCACATGTTCAGTATTTATCACGTTTTTATAGTGAAAAAACGCGAAAAAATGCTTACATATGCCTCCTGTTAATTACAGTGTATTCCGCATTTCTAGTGCAAATGTTGCTTTTTTTTCCGCAAAAAAATTGCATTGCGGAAAAAAAAGCAACATGTTCATTAAAAATGCGGCATTGCGGGGATTCCGCACACCTAGGAGTGCATTGATCTGCTTACTTTCCGCATGGGGCTGTGCACACCATGCGGGAAGTAAGCAGATTATGTGCGGTTGGTACCCAGGGTGGAGGAGAGGAGACTCTCCTCGACGGACTGGGCACCATATAATTAGTAAAAAAAAAAAAAAAAGAATTAAAATAAAAAATAGTCATATACTTACCCTCTGATGGCGCCGGTGTCTTTCCGCCTCTCAGCGGTGCACGCTGCGGCTTCCGTTCCTATAGATGGTCTGTGTGAAGGACCTGCGATGACATCGCGGTCCTGTGATTGGTCACGTGACCGCTCACGTGACCGCGACGTCATCGAAGGTCCTGCACACACACCATCTATAGGAATGGACGCCGCTGAGGAGATCGGCTGATTGCAGGTGAGTATAACCATTTTTTTATTTTTTTTTATTATTTTTAAACATTCTATCTTTTACTATAGATGTGGCATAGGCAGCATCTATAGTAAAAAGTTGGTCACACTTGTCAAACACTATGTTTGACAAGTGTGACCAACCTGTCAGTCAGTTTTCCAAGCGATGCTACAGATCGCTTGGAAAACTTTAGCATTCTGCAAGCTAATTACGCTTGCAAAATGCTAAAAAAAACGCCAAAAAAAATGCGGATCTCTTGCAGAAAATTTCCAGTTTTCTTCAGAAAATTTCTGCAAGAAATCCTGACGTGTGCACATACCCTTATGGCGGCTGCTTGAACTTTTAAACAGATCTGATCACTGTCAGTGCGAGTTGCCCCAACATCACCCGATCTGTAAAGGGCTTCTGAGCAGCTGCCATAAATCACATGGTTCTTCAGATAGAGACTGACAAGACTGGTCAGTAGTGTGCACTGATAGACATGACCCCGGCTGCAGGACTCCCCCTTATATGAAGATATGTCTCTGTCCTATATATATATACATTCACACTGAAGGCATCAAAACTATGAAGTAACACATGTGGAATTATATACTGAACAAAAAAGTGTGAAACAACTGAAATTATGTCTTATATTCTAGGTTCTTCAAAGTAGCCACCTTTTGCTTTGATGACTGCTTTGCACACTCTTGGCATTCTCTTGATGAGCTTCAAGAGGTAGCACCGGGAATGGTCTTCCAAATCTTGAAGGAGTTCCCAGAGATGATTAGCACTTGTTGGCCCTTTTGCCTTCACTCTGCGGTCCAGCTCACCCCAAACCATCTCGATTGGGTTCAGGTTTGGTGACTGTGGAGGCCAGGTCATCTGGCGTAGCACCCCATCCAGGGGCGGATTATCAGAGGGTCAATATGGGCGGTAGCCCAGGGCCCAGTGGTCTGGGGGGGCCCTGGGCTACCGCAGATTAACCCTCTGATAATCCTCTGTGAATGCCCACCGGGCGGCGTTTATGTGCCCCCGGACCCGGTGGGCAGAGAGAGGGGGCCCGCATTGGGCCCCTTCTCATCTGCTCACCAGGCCCTTTCCGGCGCTGCGGCGGTTTCCTATTGACGTGCGGGCACGCGCCCGCACGTCAATAGTTAACAACAGCCGCCAGCCAATTGGAGACTGGCGGCTGATGTCGGCCGCAGCGCACACACGTCGCCGGCGTCTGACGTCATTGTCAGTCGCCGGCGAGTGTGCGCTGCTGCAGGGAGCTCACCGCCTGGAGCGCGGACAGGTGAGGAGACTGCTTGTTTATTTTTTTTATTTTTTTTTTTTTTGGATCAGTTATCAGTGGACACACTGGGGGGGCAATGCTGGAGAACACACTGGGGGGCAATGCTGGAGACACTGGGGCAGATAGGAGGACACACTGGGGGCAATGCTGGAGACAGTGGGGCAGATTGCTGGAGACAGTGGGGCAATGCTGGAGACAGTGGGGCAGATTTCTGGAGACAGTGGGGCAGATTGCTGGAGACAGTGGGGCAGATTGCTGGAGACAGTGGGGCAGATTGCTGGACACACTGGGGCAGATTGCTGGAGACACTGGGGGTAATATGCTGGACAGACTGGGGCAGATTTCTGGACACACTGTCCGGGGGCAATATGCTGGACACACTGGGGGGAAATGCTGGAGGACACACTGGGGGGCAATGCTGGAGGGCACACTGGGGGGCAATGCTGGGGGACACACTGGGGGCAATGCTGGAGACAGTGGGGCAGATTGCTGGAGACAATGGGGCAGATTGCTGGAGACAGTGGGGTAGATTGCTGGACACACTGGGGCAGATTGCTGGACACACTGGGGGTAATATGCTGGACAGACTGGGGCAGATGATTGCTGGACACACTGGGGCAGATGATTGCTGGACACACTGGGGCAATGCTGGAGACACTGGGCCAGATTGCTGGACACACTGGTGGTAAAATGCTGGACACACTGGGGCAGATTGCTGGACACACTGTCTGGGGGCAATATGCTGGACATACTGGGGCAGATTGCTGGACACACTGGGGGTAATATGCTGGACACACTGGGGGTAATATGCTTGACACACTGGGGGCAGGACTGGAGGCATGGGCAGAATGTAGACACGGGACATGATTGGAGACATGGGGCAGGATTGGATCATGGGGCAGGATGGATACGATGGAGACAGATGGGGCAGGATCGGGAGATCATATGGTGTAGAATGGATACTCATGAGTGCAGGATGGGAGAACATATGGCTGGAGCCAGGAATGAGACACACGGGGCCAGGATGGGAATATTATTACCATAGGGGCTAATTAAGGGATATTATTACTGCAGTGATGTATTTATTTTATTTTTTTGAGTATACTGTTTTAAATGGGGGGGCGGGGGGCGGTCCTGTTACTGTGCAGAGTGACACTATATCGCCTTTTTATCTTCATGTGGTGTAATGTAGAAGTTGTGAAAAATTAAGTAATGTGTTCTGCAAGCGGAGCTCGAGATAACTGTGTTATTTCCTGCAGAAACGAGTCCTGGCTGGAAGAAATGATGGCGGTCTGTGCTGGATGAAAGATGAAGGACTTCACCTAGAGACGTCACTGGTGAGTCAGTGTTACCTATACACTGACACTATACACTGTATACTATATACAGAGCTCCTGTGTATAATACCACCAGTGATCTCTGTATTACCTCTACACAGACACTGCATACTAAGTACAGATCTCCTGTGAATACTGGCACTTATGGTGATAGTATTGTGTTTTTATTTTTATTTTTATTACTGATCAGTATTGTAGTATTCAGTCACTATGTGGTGGTAATATGTGGTCTGGAAATGGTGTTGTGGTATTTGTCCCTTGTATGTGCTATTTGGTCACCAAGTGGTAATATGTGGTCTTGACATGGTGCGGTGGTATTTGTTCCTTGTATGTGATATTATTCGATCACTGTGGTTGTAATTTGTGGTCTGGTCATGGTGCGGTGGTATTTGTTCCTTGTATGTGATATTATTCGATCACTGTGGTTGTAATTTGTAGTCTGGTCATGGTGCGGTGGTATTTGTTCCTTGTATGTGATATTATTGGTCAAGATATACCTAAATTGTATTGCAGATTTTAACAAATATTTAATAGGTTACAGTAAAGTAGGGCCCGGCCATTTTTTTGGAATAATCTGGTTCAGGTATATCATGACCCCCGTCACATGACCCCCGTCACATGACCCCCGTCACATGACCAGGGGGGCCCACAGTGTGTGAACAGCCCGGGGCCCTGGCTACCCTTAATCCACCCCTGACCCCATCACTCTCCTTCTTGGTCAAATAGCCCTTACAAAGCCTGGAGGTGTGTTTTGGGTCATTGTCCTGTTTAAAAATTAATAATTGTCCAACAAAACGCAAACCGGATGGAATAGCATGCCGCTGGAAGATGCTGTGGTAGCCATGCTGGTTCAGTATGCCTTCAATTTTGAATAAATCCCCAACAGTGTCACCAGCAAAGCGCCCCCACACCATCACACCTCCTCCTCCATGCTTCACGGTGGGAACCAGGTATGTAGAGTCCATCCGTTCACTTTTTCTGCGTCGCACAAAGACTCGGTGGTTGGAACCAAAGATCTCAAATTTGGACTTATCAGATCAAAGCACAGATTTCCACTGGTCTAATGTCCATTCCTTGTGTTCTTTAGCCCAAACAAGTCTCTTCTGCTTGTTGCCTGTCCTTAGCAGTGGTTTCCTTGCAGCTATTTTACCATGAAGGCCTGCTGCACAAAGTCTCCTCTTAACAGTTGTTGTAGAGATGTGTCTGCTGCTAGAACTCTGTGTGGCATTGACCTGGTCTCTAATCTGAGCTGCTGTTAACCTGCGATTTCTGAGGCTGGTGACAAGGATGAACTTATCCTCAGAAGCAGAGGTGACTCTTTGTCTTCCTTTCCTGGGGCGGTCCTCATGTGAGCCACTTTCTTTGTAGCGCTCGATGGTTTTTGCCACTGCACTTGGGGACACTTTCAAAGTTTGCCCAATTTTTCGGACTGACTGACCTTCATTTCTTAAAGTAATGATGGCCACTCGTTTTTCTTTACTTAGCTGCTTTTGTCATGCCATAATACAAATTCTAACAGTCTATCAGTAGGACTATCAGCTGTATATCCACCAGACTTCGGCACAACACAACTGATGGTCTCAACCCCATTTATAAGGCAAGAAGTCCCACTTATTAAACCTGAGAGGGCACACCTGTGAAGTGAAAACCCTTCCCAGTGACTACCTCTTGAAGCTCATCAAGAGAATGCCAAGAGTGTGCAAAGCAGTCATCAAAGCAAAAGGTGGCTACTTTGAAGAACCTACAATATAAGACACAATTTCAGTTGTTTCACACTTTTTTGCTAAGTATATAATTCCACATGTGTTAATTCATAGTTTTGATGCCTTCAGTGTGAATGTACAATTTTCATAGTCATGAAAATACAGAAAAATCTTTAAATGAGTTGTGTCCAAACTTTTGGTCTGTACTGTATATATATATAGATAGATAGATAGATAGATAGATAGATAGATAGATAGATAGATAGATAGATAGATAAGATATATGAGACAAATATCCCCACCTGTAGGGTCCTGCAGCCAGGGTCACGTCTATCGGTGCACATTACTGACCAGTCTTTTCAGTATAGATACCTTGGATTTACTGATATGAGTTATACAGTTTGAAGGCTGCTGTCTGGCCATCATACAGTGTAGGGGCTTATATACAATGTGGAGACTACTGTTGGCACCTGTAAAGGGTTTGGGGCTACTGTGAGGGCACAAAGGAGACATTGTACTATGTAAGGGCACAGTGGTGGTATTACTAAGTGAATCAGTAGAGGAGCATTGCTGTTGTACCACACAGCAGGTGCAGTAATAGGGACACAACAGCAGAGGCTCAGTATTTGGGATTTCAGCAGGATAAGGAGTTTGTGCAGGTTGGGAATAGATGGGGACAGTGCTGAAAATATGAGATGTGAAATATATCTTTGTTGTATTCTCTGCAAGCCGAGTCCTGGCTGGAAGAAGTTGTTGTGTTGGTCTGGGCCAGATGGAGAAGACGGGAAAATTGAATGATTCCATCAGAAAGAATGTCCTCTGTAAGTCGCTATCTATAACTGTGCTGTAATCACTTGTATAATCTGTAGGACTGGTATCTACCACTATATGGTCACAATATGGTGGTAATATCAGTGTTGGTCTTTGTGGAGATTTTTTATAGTTACAGCAGGATCATCTGCTGAGGTTCTCCTTCATTCACTATTATGGCTCTTTTCCATTTGCGAGAAACACGTCCGTGTCTCGCATGTGAAAACCAAGCTGTGGCGCCGGCACTTGGGAGCGGAGCGTGCGGCCGCATAGCAACACATGGAGCCGCACGCTCCGCTCTGGAGTGCCGGCGCCACAGCTTGGTTTTTACATGCGAGACACGGACGTGTTTCTCGCAAATGGAAAAGAGGCCTTAGGGTGTGCCACCATAGCTGTAATCAGAGGTTACGGGCTCACTCAGATGTCTCGCCCTCCCCCCCCCCCCACCAAGCTGAACCCCTAGCTACGCCTCTGTGCCTGAGGCAACAAGAGTTCGCTACTGGATGCCTATTGTGATTAATGGACTTTGGCTCCCAATGCCAGTTCACATTAGATGGTCCACTGCAGTGTAAATGGAGGTTTCGCCAGGCCTATGCCTTTGTATAAACATTTGTTTCATTGCAGCCGTTTGGTAAATTCAGAAAAGTTCATTTTTTTCTCATTAATGTACACTCTGCACCCCAACTTGACTGAAAAAAAAACAGAAATGTAGAAATGTTTGCAAATTTATTAAAAAATAAAAAATAAAATATCACATGGTCATACTGTAAGTATTCAGACCCTTTGCTCAGTATTGAGTAGGAGCACCCTTTTGAGCTAGTACAGCCATAAGTCTTCCTGGGAATGATGCAACAAGTTTTTCACACCTGGATATGGGGATCCTCTGCCATTCTTCCTTGTAGATCCTCTCCATTTCCATCAGGTTGGATGGTGAACGTTGGAGGACAGCCATTTTCAGGTCCCGCCAGAGATGCTCAATTGGGTTTAGGTCAGGGCTCTGGCTGGGCCAGTCAAGAATGGTCAGAGTTGATCTGAAGCCACTCCTTTGCTATTTTAGCTATGTGCTTAGGGTCATTGTCTTGTTGGAAGGTGAACCTTCGGCCAAGTCTGAGGTCCAGAGCAGTCTGGAACAGGTTTTCATCCAGGATATCTCAGTACTTGGCTGCATTCATGTTTCCTTCAATGACAACCAGTTGTTCTGTCCCTGCAGCTGAAAAACACCCCCATAGCATGATGCTGCCACCACCATGTTTCACTGTTGGGATTGTATTGGGCAAGTGATGAGCAGTGCCTGGTTTTCTCCACACATACCGCTTAGAATTATCACCAAAAAGGTCTATCTTATCTCATCAGACCAGAGAATCTTATTTCTCATATTCTGGGAGTCCTTCATGTGTTTTTTAGCAAACTCTATACGGGCTTTCATATGTCTTGCACTGAGGAGAGGCTTCCGTCTGGCTACTCTGCCATGAAAGCCCGACTTGTGGAGGCCTGCAGTGATAGTTGACTTTGTGGAACTTTCTCCCATATCCCTACTGCATCTCTGGAGCTCAGCCACAGTGGTCTTGGGGTTCTTGGTTTACCTCTCTCATCAAGGCTCTTCTTTATGGAGGCCACTGTGCTCTTATGAACCTTTAGTACTGCAGAAATTCTGTTGTAACCTTGGCTAGATCTATGCCTTGCCACAATTCTGTCTGAGCTCCTTGGCCAGTTCTTTTGACCTCATGGCTCTCATTTGGTCTGACATGCACTGTGAGCTGTGAGGTCTTATATAGACAGGTGTGTGCCTTTCCAAATCAAGTCCTATCAGTTTAATTAAACACAGCTGGACTCCAATGAAGGCGTAGAACCATCTCAAGGAGGATCACAAGGAAATGGACAGCATGTGACTTAAATATGAGTGTCTGAGCAAAAGGTCTGAATACTTATGACCATGTGATATTTCAGTTTTTCTTTTTTAATAAATTGCAAAAATGTCTCTATTTCTGGGTTTTTTTTCAGTCAAGATGGGGTGCAGAGAAAAAATGAACTTTTTTGAGTTTACAAAATGGCTGCAATGAAACAAAAATTGAAAAATTTAAAGGGGTATGAATACTTTCTGTACCCACTGTATATGAATACATACATACTTATGTTAGTTGGGTTCAGAGTGGAACGTAACAAAGGTTTGCTTTTATACAATGTCCTAAAATAAAACCTCTATTCTTTATACTGCAGGCTGCATTTACAAAAGTTAAAAATGGAGCAAGCTATAAATAAAATTTTTAGGCTCATGTCAGTAAATACTGTATATACTCGGGTATAAGCCGACCCGAGTATAAGCCGACCCCCCTAATTTTGCCACAAAAAACTGGGAAAACTTAATGACTCGAGTATAAGCCTAGGGTGGGAAATGCAGCAGCTACCGGTAAATGTCAAAAGTAAAAATAGATACCAATAAAAGTAAAATTAATTGAGACATCAGTAGGTTAAGTGTTTTTGAATATCCATATTGAATCAGGAGCCCCATATAATGATCCATAAAGTTTATGATGGGGCCCCATAAGATGCTCCATATTAAAATATGCCCCATATAATCCTGCATAAAGGTTAATAATGGCCCCATAAGATGCTCCATAGAGACATATGCCCCATATAATGCTGCACAAATGTTGATTATGGCCCCATAAAATGCGCCATAAAGATATTTGCCCCATATAGTGCTGCACAAACCTTGATTATGGCCCTATAAAGATACTTGCCCCATATAGTGCTGCACAAACCTTTATTATGGCCCTATAAAGACACTTGCTCCATATAGTGCTGCACAAACGTTATGGCCCCATAAGATGCTCTATACAGACACTTGCCCCATATAGTGCTGCACAAACGTTATGGCCCCATAAGATGCTCTATACAGACACTTGCTCCATTATAGTGCTGCACAAACGTTATGGCCCCATACATTGCTGCACAAACGTTATAGCCCCATAGATGCTCCATACAGACACTTGCCCCATTTGCTGTTGCTGCGATAAAAAAAAAAAAAATCACATACTCACCTCTCCGTCGCTCAGGCCCCCGGCACTTTCAATATTCACCTGACTTCGTTCCGGCGCCGCTCCATCTTCAGCGTCTTCTGCATTGACGTTCAGGCAGAGGGCGCGCACTAACCACGTCACCACGCTTTCTGACCTGAGCATCACAGCTGAAGACAGAGCGGCGGCGGCTGGAATGAGGAGCAGGTGAATATTGCGCAGCGCTCCCCTCCCTGTTATACTCACCTGCTCCTGGTGCTGTGCAGTCCCTGCTTCTTCCAGCGCTGCAGCTTCTTCCTGTACGGAGCAGTCACCGTTACCGCTCATTACAGTAATGAATATGCGGCTCCACCCTTATGGGAGGTGGAGCCGCATATTCATTACTGTAATGAGCGGTACCATGTGACCGCTCACTACAGGAAGAAGCTGCCAGCTCCGGGGGAAAAGACGTGCATGGACCATGCCAGGAGTAGGTGAGTATAATTAGACAGCCCCCACGCCCCCTCCTCTGCCGACCCCTGGTTATGACTCGAGTATAAGCCGAGAGGGGGACTTTCAGCCCAAAAATGGGCTGAAAATCTCAGCTTATACTCGAGTATATACGGTAAGTAGATTTGCCTCTCAGAAGTGTAGAAAAGCTGCGTATTACCGGAGAACCGTACTGCCGGTCATATAAGGCGTCACCCAGCTTTCCCAGGAGCATACAGTGTGAGTTTTCCTGAACAGCTGTGATTAGAGAGAAGTGGCGTTTTCTGGGACACTGAGCCCCACACCCTTACACGAACACTTCTCTCCAGTAACATCTTCCACATGTGGCAGTCTCTTTCCGTGATACAATGCACTTCTCTCCAGTAACATCTTCCACATGTGGCAGTCTCTTTCCGTGATACAATGGCGCTCACATTGGCGGCTCGGCTGCAGCTTCCTTAGAATTGGATGCGGCTGGTAACCTCTGCTATCCCTGGTCTCCTCCATGAAGCAGGTCCCATCTGGAGACACTTTTGCTGGAAGCTTCAGCTAATTTCCCTGGCATCATTTACACAGCATGCAGACCCCTCCAGCCAGAAAAGGGTTAATTACATTAAAACATCAATACTTCGGGCATCGGGTCAGCAAATTCCGGGTGACTGGCGGTGACGAGAGTAAAACGGGTCATTTTCAGTTCACGAGGCCCTGAAATGCTGGAGGCAAAGTCTTAGTTACAATATGTAGCAAACTATCAAAATGTAATGACTCCAGGAATCCATTGTTGGTAAATAGCAGCAGATAAAGCGTTAATGGCCCTCCCCGCAGTCCCTTCCTGTCCTGGTGAGGAGAGGTGAAGCCTACAAGCATGGGGACCAGCTATAACCGCCATTATTACGGTAATTACTAGCTATTGAACCCGTTCTATGACTGGATGGCGAGCATTTTTATTGCTACATTTTTAATTTTATGCCAGTTTTTCAAGATACTTGGTCTGCGAATTCACTAATGATGATGAATCTTTTAGAGAACGAGTGCCCAAACTGCAACCCAAAACCCACTTATTTATCAGAAAGTGCCAAAACTGCAATAAAACCAGAATACTGAGGTTTTAGTTTGAAAAAACAACTCATACAGAGAGCAGGCGGGGGCAGCAGAGAGCAGACGGGAGCAGCAAAGAGCAGGCGGGTGCAGCAGAGAGCAGGGGGCAGCATAGAGGAGGCAGGGCTGGAGAGAGCAGGGGGCAGCAGAGAGCAGGGGCAGCACAGAGGTGGGAGGGCAGCAGAGAGCAGGGGCAGCACAGAGCAGGCTGGGCAGCATAAAGCAGATGGGGGCAGCAGAGAGCAGGCAGGGCAGCATAAAGCAGATTTGGACAGCAGACACACAGGGGTAACCGAGAGCAGGTGGGGGACTTAAAGCAGGCGTGGACAACAGAAAGCAAACAGGGACAGCAAAGCAGACAGAGATAACAGAGAGCAGGCGGGGCAGATGAGAGCAGCAGAAAGCAGGCGGGGCAACAGAGAGCAGGCGGGGCAGATGAGAGCAGCAGAAAGCAGGCGGGGCAACATAGAGCAGGCGGGGCAGATGAGAGCAGCAGAAAGCAGGCGGGGCAACAGAGCAGGCGGGGCAGCAGAAAGCAAACAGGAACAGCAGATCAGGCAGTGGCAGCAGAGAGCAGGTGGGGGCAGCAGAGCAGGCAGATGCAGCAGAGGTCAGGAGGGGACAACAATGTGCAGTCACAAACAAGAGCAGGGGAACCAGACTGCAGATATAAGGGAATATGCTCCTCCATCCTAGTATATGCTCTCCCATCCTGGAATATGCTCCCCGATCTAGGTATATGCTCCCCCTTCCTGGAATATGTTCTCCCGTCCTGGAATATGCTCCCCCATCTAGGTATATGCTTCCATTCAGGGCTGCCACTAGGAATTTCGGGGCCCCATACTGGCAAAATTTTCGGGGCCCCCTTAAGACTCCGCCCAGGCTCCACCCCAGCTCTGCTTCCACCCCTTGAACTGTCCACAGCCCCACCGCTGTATCTTGGAAAAACTCCACTCCTCACCAATGACACATTAACAGTTCTCATCACCAGATCACACACATAGACAGCAGATTTTGTTTTGGCCAAAAGGTTTTTTAATCTGCCACGACAGCAAGGTAGACTCTTTTGGCTGGGCCCTACTCTACTCTAACTTATTAAACATTTGTTAAACTATGCAATACAATTTAGGTATATTTTTATGTATTTTTCAATTTTTCAAATAAACAATAATACCACATACAAGGGACAAATACCACAACACCATGACCAGACACCATATTATCACCACATAGTGACCTATAATACTATCTACAAGGAACAAATGCAGCCACACCATGTACAGACCACATATTACCACCACAGTGACTGAACAATATCACATACAAGGGACAAATACCACCGCAGCATGTACAGACCACATATTACCACCACACAGTGATCGAATAATAGCATATACAAGGACCAAATAACACCACACCGTGACCAGACCACATATTACCACCACATAGTGACCAAATAATAGCACATACAAGGAACAAATACCGCCACACCATGACCAGACAACATATTACCACCACATTGTGACTGAATAGTACAATACTGATCATTAATTAAAAAAAAAATACTATCACTATAAGGGTACTTTCACACTAGCGTTTTTTGTAAATCCGTCACAATGCGTCGTTTTGCAGAAAAAACGCATCCTGCAAAAGTGCTTGCAGGATGCGTTTTTTCCCCATAGACTTCTATTGGCGACGCATTTGCGACGGATTTGCACACTTCGCATCCGTCTTGCGACGGATGCGTCGTGCTTTGGCGGACCGTCGGGAAAAAAAAACCCTACATGTAACGTTTTTTCCTCCCGACGGACCGCTTTTTCCGACCGCGCATGCTCGGCCGGAACTCCGCCCCCACCTCCCCGCACCTTACAATGGGGCAGCGGATGCGCCGGAAAAATGCAACCGCTGCACCCATTGTGCAAAGCGTTAAACGCTAGCGTCGGAATCTCTCCCCGACGCATTGCGACGGGGAGATTCCGACGCTAGTGTGAAAGAAGCCTAAGTGCCATTATACACAGGAGATCTGTACTTAGTATGCATTGTCTGTGTACAGGTAATACAGTGGTCACAGGTGCCATTATACACAGGAGCTCTATATATAGTGTCAGTGTACAGGTAATACAGGAATCACCAGTGACATTATACACAGGAGCTCTGTATATAGGGTACAGTGTAAATGTAATATAGTGATCACTAGTGACATTATACACAGGAGCTCTGTATACAGTATATGGTGTCAGTGTACAGGTAACACACTGACTCACCAGTGACGTCTCTAGTTGAAGTCCTTCATCTTTGCCTTTCTTTTAATCCAGCGCAGACCGCCATCACTTCTTTCAGCCAGGACTCGTCTCTGCATAAAATAACACAGTTATCTAGAGCAGGGGTCCCCAACTCCAGTCCTCAAGGCCCACCAACAGGTCATGTTTTCAGGATTTCCTTTGCATTGCACAGGTGATGCAATTATTACCTGGGCAAGACTAAGGAAATCCTGAAAACATGACATGTTGGTGGGCCTTGAGGACTGGAGTTGGGGACCCCTGATCTAGAGCACCGCTTCCAGAGCATATTCCCCACTTTTTCCCTTTCTCCTACACATCTGAATACAGACGTTCACCCACCATTAATATATAACTGGTTATTATGCAACCCACCATTCCAAATATAAATTATAATCCGCCACTGTGCCCCAACTATCTGTACATAACCACTTTCCCTATTTAATATATAAATTAATTAGCACCTGTACTCTTTCCCCCAATTTATTAACAGCCACTTTATCCTCAACAACCCCACTATGTACCTCCCGCTCTAACCCTTACCCCGATTCATTATAGTTACATGCCCCTTCTGCCTCAATTCATTTTCATGTCTTCTCTCTCTCCCACTCTCTATTCATTATCAACTGCTCTTTCCCACCTTCAATACACCATTTGCTCTCCCCACCTCCACCTTCAATTCAATTGCTGTCCCCCGTCCCTCACAGTCACTTGATGTGCAGTCCCCATCACCCCCACTTCATCATTTGCAGTCCCCTATCATTTCATCATGTGCAGTACCCCCACAAACACACTTCATCATCTGCAGCCCCCTATCATTTCATCATGCGCAGTGCCCCCCAAACACACTTCATCATCTGCAGCCCCCTATCATTTTATCATGTGCAGTGCCCCCTCAAACACACTTCATCATCTGCAGCCCCCTATCATTTCATCATCTGCAGCCCCCTATCATTTCATGATGCGCAGTGCCCCCTCAAACACACTTCTTCATCTGCAGCCCCCAATCATTTCATCATCTGCAGCCCCCTATCATTTCATCATGCGCAGTGCCCCCTCAAACACATTTCATCATCTGCAGCCCCCTATCATTTCATCATCTGCAGCCCCCTATCATTTCATCATCTGCAGCCCCTATCATTTCATCATCTGCAGCCCCCTATCATTTCATCATCTGCAGCCCCCTATCATTTCATCATGCGCTGTGCCCCCTCAAACACACTTCTTCATCTGCAGCCCCCTATCATTTCATCATCTGCAGCCCCCTATCATTTCATCATGCGCAGTGCCCCCTCAAACACACTTCTTCATCTGCAGCCTCCTATCATTTCATCATCTGCAGCCCCCTATCATTTCATCATGCGCTGTGCCCCCTCAAACACACTTCTTCATCTGCAGCCCCCTATCATTTCATCATCTGCAGCCCCCTATCATTTCATCATGCGCAGTGCCCCCTCAAACACACTTCTTCATCTGCAGCCTCCTATCATTTCATCATCTGCAGCCCCCTATCATTTCATCATGCGCAGTGCCCCCTCAAACACATTTCATCATCTGCAGCCCCCTATCATTTCATCATCTGCAGCCCCCTATCATTTCATCATGCGCAGTGCCCCCTCAAACACACTTCTTCATCTGCAGCCCCCTATCATTCCATCATCTGCAGCCCCCTATCATTTCATCATCTGCAGCCCCCTATCATTTCATCATGCGCAGTGCCCCCTCAAACACATTTCATCATCTGCAGCCCCCTATCATTTCATCATCTGCAGCCCCCTATCATTTCATCATCTGCAGCCCCCTATCATTTCATCATCTGCAGCCCCCTATCATTTCATCATGCGCAGTGCCCCCTCAAACACACTTCTTCATCTGCAGCCCCCTATCATTTCATCATCTGCAGCCCCCTATCATTTCATCATCTGCAGCCCCCTATCATTTCATCATCTGCAGCCCCCTATCATTTCATCATGCGCAGTGCCCCCTCAAACACACTTTTTCATCTGCAGCCCCCTATCATTTCATCATGCGCAGTGCCCCCTCAAACACATTTCATCATCTGCAGCCCCCTATCATTTCATCATCTGCAGCCCCCTATCATTTCATCATCTGCAGCCCCCTATCATTTCATCATCTGCAGCCCCCTATCATTTCATCATGCGCAGTGCCCCCTCAAACACACTTCTCCATCTGCAGCCCCCTATCATTTCATCATCTGCAGCCCCCTATCATTTCATCATGCGCAGTGCCCCCTCAAACACACTTCTTCATCTGCAGCCCCCTATCATTTCATCATCTGCAGCCCCCTATCATTTCATCATCTGCAGCCCCCTATCATTTCATCATGCGCAGTGCCCCCTCAAACACACTTCTCCATCTGCAGCCCCCTATCATTTCATCATCTGCAGCCCCCTATCATTTCATCATGCGCAGTGCCCCCTCAAACACACTTCTTCATCTGCAGCCCCCTATCATTTCATCATCTGCAGCCCCCTATCATTTCATCATGCGCAGTGCCCCCTCAAACACACTTCTTCATCTGCAGCCTCCTATCATTTCAGCATCTGCAGCCCCCTATCATTTCATCATGCGCAGTGCAGTGCCCCCTCAAACACACTTCATCATCTGCAGCCCCCTATCATTTTATCATGCGCAGTGCCCCCTCAAACACACTTCTTCATCTGCAGCCCCCTATCATTTCATCATGTGCAGCCCCCTATCATTTCATCATGTGCAGTACCCCCTCAAGCACACTTCATCATCTGCAGCCCCTATCATTTCATCATCTGCAGCCCCTATCATTTCATCATCTGCAGCCCCCTATCATTTCATCATCTGCAGCCCCCTATCATTTCACCATGTGCAGTACCCCCTCAAACACACTCCATCATCTGCAGTCTCACTCCCCCCCCCCTCCCCCCACCTCACCCATTTAAAAAAAAACAAAAATGTTTTTTTATACTTACCTCAGTTGTTCCCGGGGCGTCTAGTGTTGTCAGCAGTGAAGCAGCAGCTAGAATGTATGGGCTGCTGAGAGGACCTGACAGGAGCCCCTACATTCTAGCACCTTCACTACTGAGACTGCTAGAATGTATGGGCTGTAGTCAGGACCTGCAGGGAGCCCATACATTCTAGCTACAGCTGAGCAGGAGCTGCGCAGCCGACTTGGTGAGACGGCCGTGCACAGTGCCAAGAAGGCTCCCGAGACCCAGCGCCGACCTGTGCGCTGCAGTGCACAGTATTTTAGTGCACGATGGGGCCCGATCAGTAGAAGCACAACAGTGGGGCCCCGGATCTATGGGACCCCTCTGTGTACTGCTGCTGACCGGGCCACATACAGCAGTAACGGCTGTAATGCCGTTGATGGCGGCCCTGCTTCCCCTTCCTGGAATATGTTCTCCCGTCCTGGAATATGCTCCCCCATCTAGGTATATGCTCCCCCTTCCTAGTATATGCTCCCCTTTTCTGATATATGCTCACCACATCCTGGTATATGCTCCCCCATCTTGATATATACTCCTCTTATCCTGGTATTGCTCCTCTGTCCAGGCATACACTCCCCCATCCAGGTATATCCTCCCCCATCCTGGTATATGCTCCCTCCATCCAGGTATATACTTCGCAATCCAGGTATACACTTCCCCCATCCTTGTGTATGCTCCCCTCATCCTTGTATATGAGGGGTTACCCGCATTGGGAAGTTTTATCTTCCTCTGGGGTTGAGTTTGGGTCACTTTGCCAGGTTGCCCCCCATATATTGTGCTGGATACATGTGTAATAGTTCTTTATCTTGTTTGCAGGATGTAACAGCGGATACTTTGTTTCATGTTTTCTTTTCATGTTTTGGATTATTTCTGTATAAGGCTACGTCCCCACGGTCAGTAACCGGCAGCACATGTCTGCTGCGTCCAAAGTGCTGCCGACTTTTGAAGGCAGGTATATCTGCATATGTTCATTGAACTGTGCAGAATCACCGCATCCCAATACATTGGACGGGTGAAATTTATCTTGCGGACACTCGCGTCTCCGCAAGATAGATTGACATGCTGCGATCTGGAAAGACGCGCCACACAGGGCTGTGGAATCGGAGTTGGAGTTGTGGAGTCGGAGTCGAAGTTGGTATAAAATGAATCGACTCCTATAATATATAATAAATTGGGTACAGTAGTTCAATAAAATTTGTGGGGAATATTTTTTTCATAAGAATTTGGGAAAGTTAAGAAATGTCCTATAAATGTCTTTCCTATTCCTGATCTAAGGTCTAGACTTTTAGCTAAGATGAATCTGTGCTGCAGTTTATTTTCATGATAAGTAGTAGTAAAAGTTTTACTCTACAGATAAGGGGAAAAAATAACAAACACACAGTGAAGAATGCCTGTATTCATCTCAGAACTTCTGACGTGAACAGGAAAGCAGGGTTAAAGAAGGTAAGTACTTCCTAAAGCATATCTAAACTTTCAATAAACTGTGCATAAATCAATAGTTCAGTATATGTTTTCTCTGTATGATTGATGTTTTAGTTTGTTTATCCTCTTAGCTCATGTTTGGAGAAATTAGCTGCTCTTATATACACTATACTTAGAATATAAGGGGGAAAACTGTTTTCTAACATCTCAAATTTGGAAATACAGTAACAGGATCGATGAGGACGCATACTGTATATTTTGTGTGTGTTTGTGTGTTCTGGAATATGATTCAGCACAAACATGCTCCCTCCCTCCTCCCCTCTTCATGGACTGTGAAGAAATATGATGTGAATCATTTAGTGAGCTGTAACCTGAGACAAGCCTGACATTGAAAGTTCAGACTAAAGCTATCTAACAACATATTTTACAAACTTTATGCTCATCATCAGTCCTATTGATTCATGTAAAGATTCTTTTATTTTTATGCTAAATTATACAGTGCATGATTCAAATATTCTTGCAAGAATTACAATATACCTTATTTTTTTACAGGACAAAATTATTTTGAGAGCAAACTTACATAATTACAAAATGTCTAAGAAGCATCTTATGAAGTCATCTGCATTTGAGCATTTCACACTGACTCAAGATAAGAAACATTTTGTGTGTTAGTGTATACTGTATGTGACCCAGATGAAAACAAATGCTGTGATGCCAAAATCAGTGCTTACTCAGGCAGTGATAAAAATGCTCCTTCAAGAGCTTCCAATCTAAAAAGACATTTACAATGCTGCCACCCAGAAGTTTACAAAGTTATGATTGAAAAAGATCACAGCAGCGCCAAGAAATCAGAGACCATCACTTCCCGCCAGGCAAAGGAGGAGGAAAGAGTGTCTCAAACATCAGTTCCAACATATTTTGTAAGTGACAAAGTTACTGTAACAATGACAGCAGATGTGCTTGAAAGACAGCTCATCGAGTTTGCTGTGAAGGACAGTGAACCATTATCATTGTTTGCATGACCAGCTTTTATAGCTCTTAATGGAGAAATGGCCCGCAAACTTGGTGTTTCTCTGGAAAGAGAAAGTATTAGAAAATGAGTGATTGAAGAAGCCCGTAACCAAAAGGAAGATCTTAAAAAGACTCACAAGAGACGCTTTGTGTTTCTTAAAATGGATGCCTACATAAGCCACAGAGTGAACTATTTTGCGATCAACATTCGATATGTTTGTGACAACAAAAAAATTGT
Organism: Ranitomeya imitator; assembly: GCF_032444005.1. Classification (NCBI taxonomy): domain Eukaryota; kingdom Metazoa; phylum Chordata; class Amphibia; order Anura; family Dendrobatidae; genus Ranitomeya; species Ranitomeya imitator. The sequence continues at coordinate 775,228,773 of NC_091282.1, forward strand.
TACTAAGATGCTGGCAGTAAAAGATACTAAAGCTTATCACAGCAGCCAGTTTCTCCAGACCTTAGTGGAAAAAGTTCTGTAAGATTATGAACTTAAAAAAGAACAGGTTCTTGCTATTTTAACTGATAATGCTTCAAACATGATAAGTACAATAAAACTGATGAAAGAGAATAATGAAGGTGAACAGCAGCTAGAACATTTTCACATTCAGTATGTTGGAGATGGAAGGCCACAGTACTGTTCCCATAACGGAGGAACAAACACACATTACTACAGAAAAACAGGAAAATGATTCTTTACAATTAGTTGATCTTGTTGAAGCTGCTTCACACCTCTTTCCTATTCATCACATGCACTGTGTTGTGCCCCTGCTGCAGCTGGCAATAAGGCTACGTTCACATTTGCGTTGTGCGCCGCTGCGTCGGCGACGCAACGCACAACGCAAACAAAAACACAACAAAACGCACGCAAAAACGCTGCGTTTTGCGACGCATGCGTAGTTTTTTGCCGAAATTTGGACGCAAGAAAAATGTAACTTGTTGCGTTTTCTTGACCCGACGCTTGCGGCAAAAAAAACGCATGCGTCACACAACGCAGCACAAAAAGACGCATGCGTCCCCCATGTTAAATATAGGGGCGCATGACGCATGCGTCGCCGCTGCGTCGCCTGACGCAAACCCGACGCAAACAGGCATAACGCTAATGTGAACGTAGCCTAAGAGATAGTCTGCAAGAAGGACATGCTGGAACTCTGATTAGCAAAGTGAGGAAATTGGCTATTGCTGTCAGAATCCCTAAAACTGATTCTATCTTGAAGAGATGTGCTGGAAAAGGGGCAATTGTGGATCAAGCCACTCGGTAGGGCAGCAACTATTTAATGATTGAGCGATTGTATCTGAACGCTACGGATTCAACGCTGTGGAGGTACAAAGCGCCCAAGCTGCAGCATTTATTGACCATGGGAACATACCCTTAGAGCTGCTGTGTTGTCACATACTCAACAGACATTTCTCTTTTGTGCATTGAATTGCTTGAACCCAGAGTTTATTTGTTTCAGGGAAAGCCGGGTGACCGCTAACATTAGTGATGTCACAGGCAGTGCAGAGCTTGGGGAGTGAATGGATCCAGAACCAAGGGCATTCTGGGTCCTGAGAAAGTGGGTGATGGGTGTGCGGTCTTTACTGGCTGCCATATTGATTGTTACTGAGCTTTCCCAGAAACAAGAATGGCCGGAAAGAGCTGTTTTTCTTCTGAAGGAAGCACTAATCTGGGGACCTTTCTTTTATTGGGGGTCTGTTAGATTTAGGCCAGTCTGGGAGTGTTATGGTCACCCCTGTGCAGTGGTGTCACAGTTGTCTTTTTTTGAGTGAAAGGGTCACACCCTGTGCCCCTCAACTGTCCTTCTCCAGGACATTCGCCGTGGTCTTGGCCGCGTCTGGAGTACACTTGTGTCAATATGAAGAAACCAAGTGCATGCGAAAGATAACACGAGACCTTTAATGTGAGGGGGACCACTCCTGAGAACCAGCACCCTGCCAGCAAACACAAAGGCACGGACCTGCAGCTCTGTCACCAGCACACAGCTGAGAGCAGGGGATGAAACACTAATTATACAGGGCTGGCGCCCCCCACCAGGAATCACAACCCCATACCTCATATCATAAATTCCTATGTTGGGCAGGATCTAGATCTCATCCTACACCTCCTGGTTCATGAGTAGAGCTACAGTGAAGACTGACACATATGAAATAAATCTCTGTTCATCCTGAGACTCCTGATTCAGAACAGAATTGCAGAGCTGCAGTGAAGACTGATATCAATACTATGAATATTTGCTCATCCTGAGCCTCCTGGTTCATGAGCAGAATTGCAGAGTTGCACTGAAGACTGATCCAGGATGGATGACTGCAGCTCTACGAGTGAGGATTGGGGCAATAGCAGCCATTGCCATCATCCTGGTGACTGTATAACCATCTGTCTGATCAGTTCCCACCATCCTCCTTTTTTTTTCTTGTGACATTTCTCCATTACAGTGAAAATACAATTTTTTTTGTTTTTCAATGATGAGAAGTCGTCTGTGTGATGAAATCCAGAAAACCATCTACTCCGTGTTGTCGGAGCCAATACTCCGTTTTCACCTGGGGCGTCTCCGCCTCGCAGCTTTGACCTATTCTTATTAGATGCAATATGTTAGGAGCACGGAGAGAGCGGCCGCGGCTGATGTTACCTGGAAAGAACAGGCAGGCTCCATGCTGGAAAGGTCAGGCCTCTGCCAGCCGCATTGTGCCAGGCAGACGGGTGGCTTCTGCGGTGCTGCCCTTCCAGCAGATGTGCGCACAGCAATCTGACACATTTATAAAGATCATCACTGCAATTAGAGACCACGGTAATTCAGGCGACAGCCCAGAAAATGAGGCGACCCGATGGATTCACAGATGTAGCAGAGCTGAGATTGTCAGAAACGGTACTCTCTGCTCAGTGGTAATTGGAGCTCTATGGACACCTAGGAGCAGGTTGATTGGTTGCATTGGACGAAATAAAAAGTCAAATTGATACATTGTGTTATATAAAAAATGATACAAATGCAATTTATAAATCTAATAGAAAATGACAACAGTAAGATCATCATCTATGCAATAAATCTGAATAAAGTAGTCATATCATCACTGAATAACAGATCCCCAGACAATTACCGAGAAGAGGCCAGAATACCAAGACCAGTACATCAATGCTGCCACATACACGAGACAAAACCGCCACACTATGGCCAGATCTGATATTACCACCACATAGTGACCAAATGATACAGCATACACAGGACAAATAATACCACCATACTGTGACCTGACCACATAGCACACCTATGTAGTATCCTAATAATACCACATACATGGGCGAAAAATAATACCACCACACCATGACCGGGCAACATATTACACCCAAATTGAAACCAAATAATAACACATACATGGGGCAAGTAATACCGCCACACTATGACCTGACCTTGTATTACCACCACATAGTGACCAAATAATACTATATACACGGTACAAGTAATACTGCCCCACCATGACCAGACCTGATATTACCACCACATAGTGACTGAGTTCTACCACATACATGTGATAAATAATACTGCCACACTATTACCATACCTGCTTTATCATCACATAGTAACCAAATAATACCACATAAATGCAACAAGTAATAACTCCATATCTTGATCCTGTGGTCCAGACAGTGGAGGAATTTTTTCTGCCACTGGGTCATATATGCGAAAACCCCAACCACGTCTCCATGGATGAGTCCACACTACGTCAGCTTTAACAGAGAGACCGGCTGGCAGAGGAGTATTGCTCAGAGTTTCAGAGGTGGTCCACTAACACTAAGTGGGATGACCCCGCACTCCATAGCCTGTTGGGAGATGTCAGTAAGGGTGAAGGATGCCTTAGCCCTGTATGAGACTCCAGTTTCCCTTGAGGCGGCCATGTCTCTTGCTATCCGGATGGATCGCATAAAGAGACAGCCCAATCTGCAAGAGGTCCGGGGCCAAGGGAAACCTGGTATGAGTCATCTGAGGAACCCATGCAGGTAGGTGCGGCAACTGATACTGGAAGACTATCTGTTGTTCGGTGAAAAGGGGCAGTATGTCTTTGCTGTGGTGGAAAGGGCCATTTTGTGGGCACATGTCCTTCTCGACCTCACGGTAAACAGCCGCCGGAAAACTAAGGAATCTGGGTTGCGGGGAGGTTAGCAGACCAGGTGTACATATCTCCTCCGTGGGTAGGACACAATTTTTTTCGGGCCGGCTGAGATTCATCTGGGCAAAAATAAGGTACTTGTTTCTGCCTTTCTGAACAGTCTGGGGTGGTTTAACTTGATCGACGCTAAGTTCATCCAGGTCCAGGCCTTGAAACCACATACCCTGTCCAGACCTACACCCATAATCACCATCGACTCTGCATCCTTGAGACAGGGGTATTTTACTGAAGTTGTCCGAGGCTTACATTTTCAGGTAGGGGCCTTGCACTTAGAATGTATTGACTGTTATGTGCTAGAGCAGGGGTGGGGAATCTTTTTTTCTGCGAAGGGCCATTTAGATATTTATACCATCCTTCGGGGGCCATACAAACTCCGCCCACAAAGTATATCCTGACTCTGGCACTGGAGTCAGGACGTAATCTTTCATTGCATGCCCTTCAGTGTTCAGTAGTGAACAATGCGTGTGTTTGCTGACAGAGCAAGAAGAAATTAATGAGCTTGTGGCAATCAAAATACAGCTCCTTGCCCAAGAATGCGGTCCCTGAGAATCTGCTCAGGGGCCTGATAAAAGGTCATCAAGGGCTGTAAATGGCCCTGGGGCCTGAGGTTCCCCACCCCTGTGCTAGAGGGTCTGCCCTCTCCTGTGGTTCTTGGAATTACTTGGCTCACTCTGCACAACTCTGTGGTAGATTGACAGACTCAGGAAGAGTGGTAAAGTGGAGTTAGTATTGTCAAGAACACTGCTTGGGTACCCAGTCTGTGCCTAAGTACTTGTCTGGCTTTGGGGATGTGTTCTCGGAGCAGGGGTGCCAAGAATTTCCTCCCCATCGTCCTTATGACTGTGCCGTTAATCTTGTCCGTGGGGCCAAGCTGCCTAAGAGCATACTATATAATATCTCTGGTCCAGAGAGGCAGGCCATGAATGGCTTTATCGCAGAAAGTTTGGCAAAGGGTCTTATCAGACCATCCTTGTCCCCCATTACTGCAAGGTTTTTATTTGTAAAGAAGAAAGATGAGACTATGCCCATGACTAAATTTCCGCGAACTCAATCAGATCATGGTTCTGGGATCCATATCTGCTCTCTCTCATTCCGGACTTCTTTAATCAGATTGTGGGAGCAAAATGGTTTTCTATATTGAATCTCAGAAAGGTGTATAATCTCATTTGTATTAAAGAGGGGGATGAGTAAAAAACAGCTTTCTATATGCCTGAGGGACACTATGAGCCACCATTTGGGTTGACGAATGCTCCCGCCATATTTCAGCTCTTTGTAAATGACATCTTTAGTCACCTGGTAGGTAGATTTGTGGTTATCTGTCTTGATGACATATTAATTTATTCACCTGACCTTGAGTCACACCAGGTACATGTCAGGCAGGTCTTACAAATACTCTGAGGCAATAAATTATTTGTCAAACCAGACAAATGTATGTTCTCGGTTGAGGAGATCCCTTTTCTAGGATATGTGTTATTGTCCACCGGTTTTCTCATGGATTCGGCGAAATTCTGGGCAGTATTGGATTGGGATCGTCCAGAGGATTTGAAGGTGTTACAAAAGTTCTTGGGTTTTGCCAACTACTACCGTATAATAATCAAAAACTTTTTGATAGTGGCCAAATCTCTGACTGATATGACCAGGAAATGGACAGACTTTTCACAGTGGTCCTGTCTGGCCAGGGAGGCATTCGATATCATGAAGGAGTGTTTTGCATCTTTGTCGATTCTCATACAGCCTGACGTCATTCAGCCATTTATTTGAGAAGTTTGTGCGTCTGAATTTGGGGTGGGGGCTGTATTGTCGCAGGGTGCGTCTCCTGGTAAATGGCGTCCATGTGCATACTTTTTTAAAAAACTGTCATCTGCTAAGAGAAATTATGATATTGGTAACATGGAACTCTTGGCAATCAGGTAGGCCTTTGAAGAATGACGTCATTTTCTGGAGGGGGCAGTTCATCCGGTTATGGTAATCACGGAGCATAAGAATCTAATGTATCTAGAGTGTGCGAAATGCCTAATGTTTAGACAGGCAAGATGGGCATTGTTCTTCACCAGGTTTAACTTTTTTATTACATATAGGCCTGGGAACAAGAACATTAAGGCGGATGCCTCATCTCGTTGTTTTCCTGGGGGTGGAGATAATTGTGAACCGGTTCCTATACTATAAAAAGGGGTGGTTATTGCGTCTATATACTCCGATCTTGAGAAAGGTTGTTGAGGCTCAGGGGGACGTCCCAGCTGCCTGTACATTAGGGAAAATGTTTGTGCCTATTAATCTCCATCTGGCAGTTCTTAGTGAACATCATGATTCGGTCTTGGCTGCACACCCCGGTAATAAAGCCACCACAGATTTTCTTACTTAGCATTTTTGGTGGTCAAGGGTACATCAGGATGTCTGGGATGTTGTATGTTGCTGCCTGCAGTGTCTGTGCGCCTTCTAAAACCTCTCATACTTGTCCGTCTGGGTCATCTCCAACCATTGGAGATTCCCAGTAGACCTTGGACTCATTTATTGGTCAATTTTATCACTGATCTACCCGTGATGGCAGGTAATGCTGTAATTTTGCTGGTGGTGGACACATTCAGTAAAATGTCACATTTTATTGTGCTACCCACTTTACCTAACGCCAAGACCTTGACCAAATGTTCATCAGTGGGATTGTAAAATTACATGGGATCCCTAACCGATATTGTGTCTGATCGAGGGGTGCAGTTTATTTCCAAATTTTGGAGGGCGTTTTCCACGCATTTGGAGATCCATTTCTCATTCTCTTCTTCATTTCACCCGCAGTCTAATGGTTAAACTGAATTGGATAACCTGAATCTGGATACTTATCTTATGTGTTTTATGTCTCAGAATCAGAAAGATTGGGTTACCTACTTACCTCTAGCTGAATTTGTGGCAAACAATCGTCATGAGTCTACTGGTAAGTCCCCATTTTTCGGGACATACAGGTTTCATACTCAGTTCTGCTCATTTAATAATAATTGTTCTTCTGGAATACCTGAAGGAGAATGATTCTCATCATCAATTACGTCTGTATGGCAAGGGGTTCTTGATCATTTGAGAAAGATGGGGCCCAAATTTGAGTGTGGCTGATTGGAGATTTTTGTGGGTCCTGAACTGTGTCTTGGTGACTTGGTGCAGCTGTGCCAGGTTCATCGGTCCTTATAAGATTGTGGCCATCGTCAATCCCGTAGAACTCCACCTTGCTTTGCTTCCCACCTTATTATTCGTAATGGGTTTTATTGATCTCTACTAAAAAAATACATTGCATCCTCTGTACCATCACTGCTACAGCCATCTCCAGTCATTGTGGATGGAAATTTTGAATTTCAAATAGCCAAGATCATTGATTCTCGTTTGGTTCATTGGTCACTTCAGTATTTGGTACACAGGAAGGGATACGGTCCTGAAGAGAGGATGTGGGTACCAGCATATAACGTCCATGCAGCCATGCTGATCTGATCTTCTCACATGGCACACCCTGATAAACCCGTTTCTGAGGTTCTGGAGGTCCCTCGTAAAAGGGGGCTACTGTCACAGGGTTACCCCAACAGAGAGCAGCTAAAAGACTGCAGCGGCTGACTTCTCCTACTCCTGCACTGATTAGAAGCACTTCACCTTCATATTAAATGGTGCAGTTTTATTTTAGTAGTGCAGGGGGTAATCTGCCCAGTTGAGAGCTCCGGGAAGCTTTCCTGCATTAAGGCTCTCAGCTGTTCACTGTTAGCCACTCCTATCTCCTATATAATCCTGGCCCTGGCTAGCACTCATTGTCAGAGTAGCTTTTGCTATATGGTGGGAGGTTGTTGGTTGTTATTGGAGAAGGCGTTTGGTGGATTTGTCTGTGACTGTTGCTAGGTTTTGAGTGTGTGAAATTCGCTTTCTTCTCCTACTTTGATTTTACCCCAATGCATTCCTCTGTTACATTTGTGTGTATAATAGCATGATTGGTATTTTCATTTATTCCTGTTTGTATTACTTTGTTAGTTGTTAGTCTGGTTGGTGTATTATGGTACACTACTACTCCCCTCTTCCCTGGGTGGGGGAATGGTACAGTCTGAAGGCAGATTCAGGAACTAAGGCAAGGTGCTTGGCCCCGGCGTCTTCACCATCAAACGTAACCCAGAAAACAGGGCGAGCTTTGGGCACCCCTAGTGTTAGGGACAAGGAAGGAGCCCCTGGTCCTGGGATACCCGACAACAGAGTCGTGACAACCGTGTCCAGACCACATATTACCACGATATAGTGACCGAATAATACCACAGATGAGGAACAAATAATACCGCTACTCCATGACCCTATATAACCACCACATAGTGGCTAATTAATATCACCTCCATACAATGACCGTATAGTGGAATCCATCAGTCTATACAGTGTAGATAACGCCATAGACTCATCGGTGACGTCTCCAATTGAAGTCAAACATTTTCTCTTTTCTTATTCCTGCACAGATCTCGATTACTTCTTCTAACAGCGACTCGTCTGTGCAAAATGTAAGACACGTGTATCTGTGGCTTACCACTGCTAGACCACCTTTCCCCAAATTCTACAATTGCAATATCTCCCTTTTGTCCTGCAGTAACTGTATCCCCCAACTAATAGAATACAGTTATGATGTTCCCTTGTGTGCCCCCCATACAGTGCTCATGTCCCCTTTGTGCCCAAATACAGGAGAATTTCCCATCCATGCACCAATATGGTGGGATTGTACATCCGTTATACCCCCATAACGAGGAAACAACCTTCTTTGTGGCCCCGCTATAGTAGCAACATTCCCATTTATGGCTCCAGATATTAATAGTATTTCCCTATATGGCCCCCACATTGTAATAATGTCCACCTAGGTTTACCCCTCATCTCTGTGCCATCTGTGGTGTTACATGGGACTCCAGGTCACATCTACTGCACTATATGTACTCCGAAAGTTATCACTGTTACCTGTGTTTTTACATAGCACTGCAGGTGACATCTACTGCATCATTTGTGCACAGAGAAAAATTATCACTGTGTAATCTGTGGTGTTATATAGGACTGCAGGTGACATATGCTACATATGCTACATTTTCTGTACTAAGACAGTTATCACTGTTATCTGTGATGTTACATAGGATTGCAGGTAACATGTACTACATTATCTGTACTTGGAGAGTTATCACTGTGCTAACTGTGGTGCTACATAGGACTGCAGGTGACATCTACTACAGTGGGTACGGAAAGTATTCAAACCCCTTTAATTTTTTCATTTTGTTTGATTGCAGCCATTTCGCAAATTCAAAAAAGTTCATTTTCTTCACATTAATGTACACTCCACACCCCTTCTTGACTGAAAAAAAACAGAAATGTAGAAATTTTTGCAAATTTAATAAAAAAGAAAAACTGAAATATCACATGGTCATAAGTATTTAGACCCTTTGGTCAGACACTCATATTTAAGTCACATGCTGTCCATTTCCTTGTGATCCTTCTTGAGATGGTTCTACTCCTTCATTGGAGTCCAGCTGTGTTTATTTAAACTGATAGGACTTGATTTGGAAAGGCACACACCTGTCTATATAAGACCTCACAGTGCATGTCAGACCAAATGAGAATCATGAGGTCAAAGGAACTGGCCAAGGAGCTCAGAGACAGAGTTGTGGCAAGGCACAGCTCTGGCCAAGGTTACAAAATAATTTCTGCAGTACTCAAGGTTCCTGAGAGCACAGTGACCTCCATAATCCCTATTGGACAAACAATCAGTAGATTTGGTTTCCAGTAACATCTCTATGCTGAAGTACTCCTGACATCACACCTGCAATATTACAAAACACCAGTGATTGTCTCACCGCTGTCTCCAACATCATGTCCTCCCTCTATCTGATACTGAACCTGTCAAAAACTGAACTCCTTGTGTTTCCTCCCTCTACTAACCTACCTATGCCCTAACTTGCCATTGCTGTGTTTGGTTCTACCATTACTCCCAAGCATCTCACCCGCTGTCTTGGGGTCATTCTTGATTTAGATCTTTCATTCACCCCCACATCCGATCACTGGCTCACTCTTGTCATCTACACCTCAAAAACATTTCTAGATTCAAACTTTTCTTACTTTTAACTCAGCAAAAGCTCTTACTGTAGCTTTCTGTACCTCTTATTCATTCTCGTCTGGGCTATTGTAACTCTCTACTAATTGGTCTCCCTCTTATAAACTCTCCTCTCTTCAATTTGTCTTGAATGCTGCAGCCAGGATCATATTCGTCACCCACCCTTACACCGATGCCTCTACCTTGCGCCAGTCATTGCACTGGTTACCCATCCACTCCAGAGTTCAATATAAACTTATCATTTACCCACAAAGCGCTCCACGATTCAGCACCACCCTACATCTCTTCCCTCGTCTCAATCTACCATCCTACCCGTTATAAATATAGACCACATAAGGAACCATTAATAAACTGCCATGAGGACCTAAAACCCTGTGGATAGACCTCAGACAGAGCATTGAAATATTACACTCCAAGATGCAACAATGTACAAGAAAAGAATATTTGGAGCAACACTGTCCAGAACATAGTTAAAAAGGAATAGATTCATTAAGTTAAACACTTGTCAATACAATCATGTATATCCATATTCCAAAATTCATGTAAATCAATACAAGAGACTGTTAAAGCAAGGAGATCAGGTAGAGAATGGCTAATATATCCTGATTACAATGAGCAGTTGCATAGTAAAGTGCATGGTACAGTTTAAAAAGGACAGCAGTAGGGCAATAGGATGAACCTTGCTATGTAGCCCAATAGTAATAGTGTCAGTACACAAAGTGTCCATAGGATCTATAAATATTTAGAATTGAGAGTCCTCAGTGGTTGATACCTTTTAATGGCTAACTGAAAAGATGGTAACAAATTGCAAGCTTTCGAGACTACACAGGTCTCTTCATCAGGCAAAGACTAAAACAAATTCTGAAGAATCACATATTCTTCACATAACCACATAGGATCTATGTCCCTCCATGTCCTATAATCGCTTACCCAGGACACACGCCACACAGCCCCAACGCGCATTTCGCTTTTGCTTCTTCAGGTTGCTATGTCAAAAAAACATCAGCTGATTTATGTGATTATTGTTATGCTGTAATGGCTTTTATTCTCTGTACAAGTCCCCTCTAAAATGTAAAGTGCAGCAGAATATGTTGGCGCTATAGAAGTAAAATGATTATTATTAATGTAACATAGATGACAATTTGTTACTTTCTTTCCTCCTCCTGACTCTGATAATAACGGAGGACGATCGGATGCTACAAGTGTCTATCCTGAATGATGAGATTCTTCTGCCTAATTACAGCTCCTGCTCAGATTGAATTAATAACTTGTTACAATAATTTCATTTCACAAATACATTTTATTACGTCTTGTTGTGCTGATGCCGCTGATATATTAACAGGAGGTGACGGCTTCATTTATTACCGCACAGTTATGGATGACTAATGGCCACCGCAGAATATTACAGTGTGAGACGGCGGAGGCTCACCTCTATTACATTTATTTACTGACTCATTCATTCATTCTCTGTTTTATTCTCTAACTCTTCCATTTGGTTACTTAGTATTATAACTACAGGGGTGAGAAAGCAGCAGCTGCACCCTGGGATTCCATAGCAAGCCCAAAGATGGTGTTGGGGGAGAACTTTGTAAAAAAAAAAATGTTTTATGTTACTATTTTCTGATACTTGCAACATTTTTATTTTTGTCCATGGATTGAGCCTCACAAGGGCTTGTTTTTTGGCGCGGTTAGACGAGACGACTTTTTCATTGATACCTAAATGTAGTTTATACAATAATTTTGGAGTTTTGATTTTTTTTCTGTTTATGATGTATAAAATGTCTATCAGACTTTTATTAATGTTTTTTTTTTCCATTTTTCATTTTCAGCAGAAGTCATTTGAATTTTTATATATTTTTCTATTTTTCTATATTTTTTCTAGTTTTTTTTTATTTTTTATTCTTTTAAATAATCTTTTAAGATTTCCATAGGGGACCTGAACTTGTGATTGTCTGATCACGTACTGTATATGTGTACACATATATATATAACCACACTGCATTGAAGTATATTGGAAAAACCATGGAGCTCACCCTGTGACTTCACAGGAGTAACAAAAATTCAGACCCTCGGCTGCACCGACATCCCATCGGTATCCCAAGATCAGGATGCTGGGAAGAAGCGGGGGGTTCGAAGGGACCGGGCCTGCACTAACAACCGTATCATGGAGATAACGGCTATTTGCACCTGTCGAAGGAGTTCAGCTACTGAGCCTAGCCCACACTTGTGATCCTCTGCCCATGACATTTATTCATGTCTTAAAGAGAACCTGTCACCCCGTTTTTTCAAGATGAGCTACAAATACCGTTAAATAGGGGCAGAGCTGTGCTTTACATTAGTGTATTTTGTGAGCCTTTATTCCCCACCTATGCTGCCGAAATACCTTTGTAAAGTCGCCGTTTTGGGCTGTCACTCACGCTGGTCAGGTCATATGGGCGTGGTGACAGTGCTGTTTCTCCCCCAGATCTCCGTTGGTGGCGTAGTGGTGCGCGCATGTCCAACTGGCGAATCCACTGCGCAGCTTGAAGGAAAATAGCGCGATCTGCGCTATTCAGGCGTTTATCGTGGGCGCGGCCATCTTTGTGAGGCCGCGCGTGCGCAGATGGTTCTTCTCGGCTTCCCGGGGCTTCAGGAAAATGGCCGCGGGATGCCGCGAGTGCGCACATGGAGATCTCGGCGGCCATTTTCCTGAAGCCGAGTTCGCATCTCGGCTGCAGGAAAATGGCCGCCGCGATCGCCATCTGCGCACGCACGGCATCCCGCGGCCATTTTCCTGAAGCCCCGGGAAGCCGAGAAGAACCATCTGCGCACGCGCGGCCTCACAAAGATGGCCACGCCCACCGATAAACGGCTGAATAGCGCAGATCGCGCTATTTTCCTTCAAGCTGCGCAGTGGATTCGCCAGTTGGACATGCGCGCACCACTACGCCACCAACGGAGATCTGGGGGAGAAACAGCGCTGTCACCACACCCATATGACCTGACCAGCGTGAGTGACAGCCCAAAACGGCGACTTTACAAAGGTATTTCGGCAGCATAGGTGGGGAATAAAGGCTCCAAAATACACTAATGTAAAGCACAGCTCTGCCCCTATTTAACACTATTTTTAGCTCATCTTGAAAAAACGGGGTGACAGGTTCCCTTTAATATGGTATAGGTTTACTGGATCGAGGTGCACAAGCTCAACCTTGCTCCACCTATTGTCTATGGGACTGCTGGAAACAGTGCGATGCTGTATTCAGTTTTATTCGACAGCCTCATAGAGAATGAGTGGAGAGCAGGACAATCGGGTGCTCTTTTGAGGCTGCAAAACCCCGATTACAGGATCATTGGGGGTCCTAGTGGTTAGACCCCTGCTACAGCAAGTGGGCTGTGTCTGAAACAACCTGATCGGTGTACTGCGCCTTTATGAGCTCTGCACCCCCCTTATTTTAGCATTTAAGGGTCTGTACTAGTTCAGATAATTATGGCAATTCTGAAATGTATGCAAACACTTTATAGATACAAAGTGTTGGAAGTCGCTGAATGTGGCGGGTGTTCACAAGCTGCGGTACGTGGGGTCCCGGTGTCGGCATGCAATCTGCACATGATCACACGGTGACGCTCACGTTCACCACTAACCCAATGTCAGAGCCCTTAACTGATAACTGGAGGTCAGCAGGGGTTAACTGCGCCAATTACCAAGGTCGCGGGATAATGACTCCTGTAAATGGGCCTTTGCTGGTGTCATTTTCCTTGGGCCTGAGATCGTCTCTGGAGCAGATGGAGGAATGCATTATCCAAACATAACGGCTAGAGCTGTGATAATATATTACTATATTGATCCACTGTGACACATATGTAATAAAATGTAACGAGAGCTGTGTTCACACTTCCACCTTCCATAAATATATATATATATATATATATATGGGAGTATTTATAGCTATCAATTGCCCAATTATTGCCATTATTTATGGGGCACAGATGTGTTATACCACGCTGTGTGCACAGAGGCGATTGCATGGACGTAGGAGCCTATGAGTGTGATGGGAGGAAAAATCTGCACCTAGGAGCTGAATTTACTGTCAAATCTACAGACAGAAGTAAAGGATGGACTGTGGCTACACAGGGCCGCGGCGATGCTGACATCGATGTGTCACATTGAAACATTATATGGAATGAGTCTCTATAGTGTCACATTGCCACATGCAACAAAGTCACAAATGTCGCCAGATGTGCAGATGAAGGCTTTGATACAAGCCACATGAGACTGCGACTTGCCTGCGACTTCTCTGCCATTACACTAGGGGCACAGATGTTGTTCTGTGACTTTTCTGGGAATTTCTGTCACGTGACATATGGCCCCAATAATGGAAGAGATGGACGCACATGTGACACCCCAGGCTCCTGGTTGTTACAGTGGCATTGCTTTCCTCATGGGGAGAGTGATGTCATGCTTGGAAGCGAGGAAGGATCCTTTTATCAGGTATTCACAAACACGCAACATGTTCTTACTCCAGGCCTGAAGGGGGAAGCGAGGAAGGATTCCTTTTATCAGGTATTCACAAACATGCAACATGTTCTTACTCCAGGCCTGAAGTGGGAGCTCTGATCCAGTTTGTGGGTGGCTCCCCTATATATATTCTGGCTGGAGGGAAAGTATTCAGTCCATTTGTGAGAGAGACAGAGAGAGCCAGGAAGACTGAAGGGGCCGTGCAGCCACGTGAGGTGCTGCAACTCCTGGAAAGGAGAGAGAAAAGGATGGAACAAGCTGTAGAGAGCATGAAGGAGGAAAACGAGCAAAGGAGAGTTGAGAGCTGCAGAGAGAAGCTACGACTGGGCTTCCTCCATGCTGAAGCGCAGATACCGGTAGCTGGAAGACCGAGGTTGTGGGGGTAACACTATGCCCCACAGCAGAAACAGGTGGACAGCAGATTGCAAGTTACCTGTCCACCATTAACTCCCGAGGACACAGTAGCAGATAGAGCCCGGGTCGTGATAGAGATCCTGTAAAAAGGCTCGAGTTACCTGTCATACAGGTATTGTCCTATCTAAAGGGGAACAGAGAGAACGTGAGGACCTTGTGTGAGGCTTAAGGCAGCAAGGGACTACAATGCAGCGCTAGAAGGAAGGCTTCCAACCCCACCTGGTTAGCGGGATTCCAGATTTGCTTCCAAGCCGGC
Source organism: Ranitomeya imitator (assembly GCF_032444005.1). Taxonomy (NCBI): domain Eukaryota; kingdom Metazoa; phylum Chordata; class Amphibia; order Anura; family Dendrobatidae; genus Ranitomeya; species Ranitomeya imitator. Next base: position 775,243,787 of record NC_091282.1, read on the forward strand.
CGGACAATACTTGTCCCTGTGACCCAGTACCCTGGACTGTGGCTGCCTGAATTCATCAGTAAACCAGTTAAAGAGACTGCAACCCTGTGTCCTCCGCTTCTTTCTACACCACCTACCACCTGTCCCCAACTACACCGGGAGCCCTGGGAACCCAGCTTCACCTGTGGGAAGCCATACTATCCCTGCTGCCATAACATCACCCCAGAGGACCCCTTTAAGCAGCATTGGTCACCCCTGACCGAGTACCACTGGTGGCGTCACAAACTTTTATTATTTCACAAACCCCTTTAAAGACTTTTCCCTTAACATGGGCACCCAGGGCAACGGACCGGGTCACCGCCACCGTGGCACATCCCTTTAAGTACCGGACCCGGTACCGAGTATCCAATCCTGTCAGTGGCTGGTGGGAAGAGGATCGTCCCCGGGAATGCTTCTTTATGCTCAGTGATCGCCCAGCCCAGGATGTCCGAGCTGCTGTCAATCATTAGCTGCCCACAGTGTATTAGCTGCCTGCAGTGTATCTTGGGGTCACACAACCCAGACAATCAGAAGGACTTTTCCTCAGGTGTCATCCCTATTGCTTCCCTCTGTTTTCCCTGAAGCAGCAGACTGTCGATAACTCAGTGTCCATCTCAGTTTTATCCGTTTTTAATTGATACATTGTTGAGTCAATGGATAAAAAAAAATACAAAGTGTCTCCCTATTGTCATCGGGGCGTCACGGATCCTGTAGACTTTAATGGCCGAGTCTGATCTGCACAAAGGAGACTATGACGAGCTCCAAGTCCGACGTATCTGACAGAAGGGTGTGTGGATCAGTGATGGGTCCATGTGCTGTCCGAGGATGTGTCACATGTGTGAATGCAGCCCTAGAGACCACACAGGATCCAGCGCAGATCCGCTGAGGGTTCTACTTCTGTAGGTACCGGTCACCCCCTCTCTTACAGGTTTACTGCCCGGAAGCCCCTTTAATTAGTCCCATCACATGTCCTGGAGGTTTCCCATCACTGCCGGCGGACGTGATATCGTCTCTGGGTTATTTTATTCATCACTTCTCACAGTCTGTGTCTTTTCTGAGTCCAAATTTTTAACTCATCTGAAACCTGTTCCAAAAAGCTGTTTAGCCAACTAATTGATTCCCCCTTCTGTTTGCTATTAGCAACTTGCGGGCTGATAGGATAATGAGCGCGGTTCTACTTGAAAGACATTCCTGGGAGTTGGATTAGAGCGCAGATAAATGGCTCTGGCTCTGGAGATTGTTTTCATGCTGGTAGCTGATCGCTGCTCTTCATATAATTCCTTTTTTCCTGCGTATTATCTGGAGTGGGAGACACTAACAAGAGATTAGCAGCTGTAATATATTTCACATACAGCCTCCTGGATATCTTCTCATTGTACTGGCAGGAGACCAATTACATATCACATCCTTTTGGTAAATTGTAACTATTGCAAATCTTCTCCTTTAAATCTTAAAGTGGCAGAGCGGTGAAATTGAGTTATTCTAGCAGACTCTGTAGGAATAAGATTCTTGGTCCCAAATTTACTCAGCAGTTTATGATACAAGTCGTGACTAGTGATGAGCAAATATACTCGTTACTCGAGATTTCCCAAGCACGCTCGGGTGTCCTCCGAGTATTTTTTAGTGCTCGGAGATTTAGTTTTTCTTGCCACAGCTGAATGATTTACATCTGTTAGCCAGCATAAGTACATGTGGGGGTTGCCTGGTTGCTAGGGAATCCCCACGTGTAATCAAGCTGGCTAAGAGATGTAAATCATTCAGCTGCGGTGATGAAAACTAAATCTCCGAGCACTAAAAAATACTCGGAGGACACCCGAGCGTGCTCGAGAAATCTCGAGTAACGAGTAGATTCGCTCATCACTACACGTGACAGCAAAGTTACAAATGGTGGGATAATGCATGTTTGCGAATTTCTTCGATTTGCAAAGAATTTGAAGAACAATAAGGTAAAAGGAAAGTAGAAAGAACAGCAGAAAAGTAAAAGAAAATGGAAAAAGAAGATGAGGGTGGAGAAATAGAGAGAAGAGGAAAAGTCATAAAAAGGGAAATAAGAAAATAGAAAAAACAATTTAGCAGATGAAACAATAGTGGAAAGAATAAAAAAAGTTAGGGAAAGGAGAAGAAACGAGATAACAAAAACGGATGAGAAGAGGGGAAGAGAACAGAGGAAAGAAAAAGAAATAACAGCAGAAAGGAAGAGAGGAATAAGTGAAGAAAGGGGAAAGTAGAGATGAGGACAAACGGGAAGTGACCTGAAAAGATGAGAAGGAAGGAAATCAGAAGAGAATAATACAAGGGAAAACAAGGTGAGAAGAGGGAAAGAAAATGCAAAAAGATGACAGTATAGGAGAGAATAGAAAAAACTAATAATAGAGTAGAAGAGAATGTAAAACGAGTGGAGGAGAAGAAATGAGGAAAGAAGTGAAGATGGAAGAAGAGAGAAGAAATTAAATGGGATATAAAATTAAGAGGGGAGAAGACATAGGAGCTAAGAGAGGAGAGAAGAAAGATGAGATAAAGAAAGAACAGAGCAAAATAGACCAGAAGAGAGAAAGAAATGAGCGAGAAAAGCAACCAAGGGAGAGAAAAATAAGGGAAGATAAGAGAGGAAAAAAGAAAAAGTCAGGAAGGAAACAAAGGCAGAGAAGTGGAGGACAGAGAATCTAATGGAAATGAGGGATGAGAGAAACAGAGACACAGACACATAGAATGTGTTGCTGCTTTCTAGAATGGGGTTATCTCATCAACAGTAGGATTCACAGCTACACTGCTCAGTAGGGTTGAGCGAAACGGGTCGGCCAGATTCAGAAGTCGCCGACTTTTGGCAAAGTCGGGTTTCATGAAACCCGACCCGACCCCTATGTGGGGTCGGCCATGAGGTCGGCGATCTTCTGATCTGGAATCGGAATTCCGATACCGATTCCCGATATGTTTAAGATATCGGGAATCGGTATCGGAATTCATATTTAAGTGTAAAATAAAGAATAAAAATAAAAAAATATTTCTATACTCACCCTCGGACGCGCCCTGGTTCTCGCCGGCAGCCTTCCTTCCTAAGAATGAGCGCCTGAAGGGCCTTCGATGACGTCGCGGCTTGTGATTGGTCGCGTGAGCGGTCACATGGGCGGTCACGCGACCAATCACAAGCCGTGACGTCATCTAAGGTCCTTCAGGCGCTAATTCTTAGGAAGGAAGCGTCCGAGGGGCGCATCCGAGGGTGAGTATATTCCTAATAGGTATATACTCACCCTCGGACGCGCCCTGGTTCTAACCCGCAGCCTTCCTTCCTAAGAATCAGCGCCTGAAGGACCTTAGATGACGTCGCGGCTTGTGATTGGTCGCGTGACGCCCATGTGACCGCTCACGTGACCAATCACAAGCCGCGACGTCATCGAAGGTCCTTCAGGCGCTCATTCTTAGGAAGGAAGGCTGCCGGTTAGTACCAGGGCGCGTCCGAGGGTGAGTATATCAATATTTTTTATTTTGATTCTTTATTTTACACTTAAATATGGATCCCAGGGCCTGAAGGAGAGTTTCCTCTCCTTCAGACCCTGGGAACCATTAGAAACCCAATGCACTGCATTGGGTTTCGTGTTTCGGCCGACCCCGACTTTTCTATAGGATCGGCCGATTTCACTCGACCCGACTTTTGAAAAAGTCGGGTTTCGTGAAATCCGACCCGATCCTATAAAAAGAAAAGTCGCTCAACCCTACTGCTCAGTACTACTGCATAAAATCCTTTAGGTTGCTGTTATTTCTGATAGTAGAGCAGAGAGTAGAGTAAAGGAATCCCTCATGTCTGTGTGTTGTCTATGGGAGACTTCTTAGCAGCTCATCTCCACCCTTCTTGCTCAGAGACAACTGAAACTTAGAGAAAGAGGCTGTGCCTAAAAGGTAGAAAGACTAATGAAACAGGGAGGATATATGCTATACTATGGCCAGGAGTAGTGCTATTCCTCATGTTCACACAGGACAGCTTACTCTAAACAGTCACCTTTAGTTATAATTACAATAAGGGAAAAGATTTACTGAGTAATAACTGATCTGTGGGGATAATCTGTGCTGTGTGAACGGGAAGTTTAATTGAAAAATGAATCCATGAATTTAACCATAAAATATCATCACATCAGTGATTGTCTCCATCTGATGTGATACGGCGGATTCATGACAGCAAATGATCTGTTAAGATGACACAGTGCAGAGACTCCTGCACCAGGTACATTCACAACTCAGTGACTCCTCCACCAGGTACATTCACAACTCAGTGACTCCTGCACCAGGTACATTCACACCTCAGTGACTCCTCCACCAGTTACATTCACACCTCAGTGACTCCTCCACCAGGTACATTCACACCTCAGTGACTCCTGCACCAGTTACATTCACACCTCAGTGACTCCTGCACCAGTTACATTCACACCTCAGTGACTCCTGCACCAGTTACATTCACACCTCAGTGACTCCTGCACCAGGTACATTCACACCTCAGGGACTCCTGTACCAGGTACATTCACACCTCAGTGACTCCTGCACCAGGTACATTCACACCTCAGTGACTCCTGCACCAGGTACATTCACACCTCAGTGACTCCTGCACCAGGTACATTCACAACTCAGTGACTCCTGCACCAGGTACATTCACACCTCAGTGACTCCTCCACCAGTTACATTCACACCTCAGTGACTCCTCCACCAGGTACATTCACACCTCAGTGACTCCTGCACCAGTTACATTCACACCTCAGTGACTCCTGCACCAGTTACATTCACACCTCAGTGACTCCTGCACCAGTTACATTCACACCTCAGTGACTCCTGCACCAGGTACATTCACACCTCAGGGACTCCTGTACCAGGTACATTCACACCTCAGTGACTCCTGCACCAGGTACATTCACACCTCAGTGACTCCTGCACCAGGTACATTCACACCTCAGTGACTCCTGCACCAGTTACATTCACACCTCAGGGACTCCTGTACCAGGTACATTCACACCTCAGTGACTCCTCCACCAGTTACATTCACACCTCAGTGACTCCTGCACCAGGTACATTCACACCTCAGTGACTCCTCCACCAGTTACATTCACACATCAGTGACTCCTGCACCAGGTACATTCACACCTCATGGACTCCTGCACCAGGTACATTCACACCTCAGTGACTCCTCCACCAGTTACATTCACACCTCAGGGACTCCTGTACCAGGTACATTCACACCTCAGTGACTCCTCCACCAGTTACATTCACACCTCAGTGACTCCTGCACCAGTTACATTCACACCTCAGGGACTCCTGCACCAGGTACATTCACACCTCAGTGACTCCTCCACCAGTTACATTCACACCTCAGGGACTCCTGCACCAGGTACATTCACACCTCAGGGACTCCTGCACCAGGTACATTCACACCTCAGTGACTCCTCCACCAGTTACATTCACACCTCAGTGACTCCTCCACCAGGTACATTCACACCTCAGTGACTCCTGCACCAGTTACATTCACACCTCAGTGACTCCTGCACCAGTTACATTCACACCTCAGTGACTCCTGCACCAGTTACATTCACACCTCAGTGACTCCTGCACCAGGTACATTCACACCTCAGGGACTCCTGTACCAGGTACATTCACACCTCAGTGACTCCTGCACCAGGTACATTCACACCTCAGTGACTCCTGCACCAGGTACATTCACACCTCAGTGACTCCTGAACCAGTTACATTCACACCTCAGGGACTCCTGTACCAGGTACATTCACACCTCAGTGACTCCTCCACCAGTTACATTCACACCTCAGTGACTCCTGCACCAGGTACATTCACACCTCAGTGACTCCTCCACCAGTTACATTCACACATCAGTGACTCCTGCACCAGGTACATTCACACCTCATGGACTCCTGCACCAGGTACATTCACACCTCAGTGACTCCTCCACCAGTTACATTCACACCTCAGGGACTCCTGTACCAGGTACATTCACACCTCAGTGACTCCTCCACCAGTTACATTCACACCTCAGTGACTCATGCACCAGTTACATTCACACCTCAGGGACTCCTGCACCAGGTACATTCACACCTCAGTGACTCCTCCACCAGTTACATTCACACCTCAGGGACTCCTGCACCAGGTACATTCACACCTCAGGGACTCCTGCACCAGGTACATTCACACCTCAGTGACTCCTCCACCAGTTACATTCACACCTCAGGTACTCCTGTACCAGGTACATTCACACCTCAGGGACTCCTGCACCAGGTACATTCACACCTCAGTGACTCCTCCACCAGTTACATTCACACCTCAGGGACTCCTGCACCAGGTACATTCACACCTCAGGGACTCCTGTACCAGGTACATTCACACCTCAGTGACTCCTGCACCAGGTACATTCACACCTCAGGGACTCCTGCACCAGGTACATTCACACCTCAGTGACTCCTGCACCAGGTACATTCACACCTCAGGGACTCCTGCACCAGGTACATTCACACCTTAGCTACCCCTGTACCAGGTACATTCACACCTCAGTGACTCCTGCACCAGGTACATTCACACCTCAGTGACTCCTGCACCAGGTACATTCACACCTCAGTGACTCCTGCACCAGGTAAATTCACAACTCAGTGACTCCTGCCCAAGGTACATTCAAACTCAGTGACTCCTGCACCAGGCACATTTACACCTCAGTGACTCCTGTACAAATCAAAAGATAAATTCTTCTATCTATGGATCAGATGTAGGGGAGACAAAGATGTTGCATATCTGGAAGATTCAGAGCATGTCCCTTTCCTCTGTTGTTTCTTGGTGTTTTCTCTCCCTGACCTGATGTCAGAGCTCTGCGCTGGTCAGTTTCCTTCTTTCTGCTGATCCTTTTCCTTCTCACAGCATGAAATATCATAGAAACATTGCAGCTGCATCCCCCTCCTCTCCCCACCCTGCAACTTCCTGAGAACTTTTACCAAGACTCTGCATTTTTATAAAGTTATTTATTCTCATTTGTTCTATTGATTTCTGAACAATATGCATGATATGAACAGTATGCGCAGCCATGTGTAAGCAGGCTATGCTCAACCTTTGCTCGGTAGTCATGTGTATCCTGTGTGCTGCGCCACAGCTGCAGCTTCCTCACATTGAGAGCACATCATCCACCGCCTGCATAGAAATGAGAAGGAGCAAAGGCAATGTGTTACAAGTTTATGAAATCTTTTTCCCCTGGCAACAATTAAGTCCAAATTGCAGCAAATAATACCTGGCGCGTTTCTTTTTTTTTAATTTGCTCGTTAAGAATCCATAAATATTTTCATACGTTTCACCACCTGCTGTTTCCTGCGTCTAGATGAGAATGATGCAATTTCCAAGCTGTCGCAGGTCTCCCCTCACAGGAGCTTAGTTACTGAGGTGCAGAGTGAGACCTCCGCAGGGAGGAAACATCGCGGCGGATGAATATTCACCGCAGCCTGAAGTGCCAGCTCTTGGGCCCAGGCGGCAGAGGATGGGCAGGCATCATTGTACACCTCTCTGCTCTTCTGTGCTCCATAGTAATTTTTAGCTTTGTGTTTTCATTTATGGATATTCATAAAGTCTTAAACCGTTTCTTGTGGACTTACATCTGCACCTGCCGGCTTCAGTGTAACAGATGCAACAGTGTAAAGAGGTGCAAGTCGGGGTCAATGTGGGATTTACGGGCATTTTCCAGATGTGATCTTGTGAAATTGCATTATTTTTTTCCATTCTGGTTCTGTATTTTTTGTCTTTTTGTTGCAGTTTTTTCTCTGGTGCATTAATTAGACAACTTTGCAAATAGTCTTAAGTAAAAATAGAAAAAAATCTGTTTTTGTGTATTCAGCTCCCGTGCAGACTAATGAGTCTCCATGACTACAGTCTCTGTGGGAGATCAGATAGTGGTAGTTGACACGTGCAGTGGAGGATGGCGCAATGGCAGGATCAGAGTTGGGTTATAGTCGGCAGCTATGGAACTGCATACACAAAACTGAGAGATTTGTAATGAAGACTGCCTGCAGAGATGCGTTGGAACCATCCATTTCTCGGCCCATTTCCCTCACCTGTGAGTACAGGAAGGCTCCCGCGCTCTGTAAACCGGTCACTCTTCCTTTTACATCCAGTGGCCTCTGTGTTCCTGAGCTCTACCTTCTGTATAACATTGTGTTCTGTCTGCACTGCTCTCCCACCGCTACCACCACCATCATCACCATCAGAACAACCTTCATCTTCATTACCACCACCATCATCACCTTCATCATCATCATGATGACCACCTTCATACTCACTACCATTACCATCATCATCACCATCTTCATCATCACCACCTTCATTATTATCATCATCACCATCATCCCCACTATCATCACCATTATCATCATCATGACCACCATCATCACCACCTTCACCATCATCACCATCATCATCACCACCTTCACCATCACGACCATCATCACCATCTGCACCATCACCACCTTCATCATCATCACCATCTTCATCATCACCACCTTCATTATTATCATCATCACCATCATCCCCACTATCATCACCATTATTATCATCATGACCACCATCATCACCACCTTCACCATCATCACCATCATCATCACCACCTTCACCATCACCACCATCATCACCATCTGCACCATCACCACCTTCATCATCATCACCATCTTCATCATCACCACCTTCATTATTATCATCATCACCATCATCCCCACTATCATCACCATTATTATCATCATGACCACCATCACCACCTTCACCATCACCACCATCATCATCACCACCTTCACCATCACCACCATCACCATCTGCATCATCACCACCTTCATCATCATCACCATCTTCATCATCCCCACCTTCACCATCATCACCATCATCATCACCATCATCACCATCTTCAAATCATCCCCACCATCATCACCACTATCATCATCATGACCACCATCATGATCACTACCTTTACCATCACCACCATCATCACCATCACTACCACCATCACCGCCGTGGCTCCCAGGCATGTGTAGGGATTCTCATCTCTCGGTTCCCAGCCCAGAGAGTACAAGTGTTTTGATGTTTCATCACAGTTTACATCACTGCTGCCATTTCTTCAGATTTCTTTTGAGGGGCGCGCGCTCTAATGTGGCTAATTTTACCATCAGTCTGGTGGGTCTCATCTAAATGCCAAATTTGAGTCGAGTTTTCTGCTTGGTCTAATCTAATCAGCGGCTTGGCACGACTCAAACTGTGCTGCAGTCTTCCTGCTAATGGATAGCAGCGACAGATTACAGATGTGCAGGGAATGGGCCGCTGCGCCCGGGAGCTCCCTGCTTTCATCTCACTATAATTAGTGGGCTCCTCTGGGAAGTGAAATAATTGGAGTGGACCAGGTAACTGTGATTTTAGAGGGGAGTAAAAAATAAATACTATAAAAATGGAAATATTGAAAATGTGACGTAACATTGTAGAGGACACAAGTACGGAGCTGTGGTGCGGGGAAAGTGTGGGCACTTTTCACCCATTATATGCTCTGCTTTCTGCACCATTCTGCCCATCGTCTCCGGTATTCTGCATATAACAACGTGTACGATTGTAATGCTGAACTCTACTTATCTTATGTGGATCCGGAGCTGCATTTCCAATTCTGCTGTTTCCTGTTATCTCGTCTGCACATGCCCTGCCGATTGCGCAGAGATTGCCCTGGAGATTTATATTTTGAAAAGTGTAGACTTTAGTATCTCAAGGAGGTCCTTATTGTACAGATCATATATTAGCCATTTGGACAACTCTGTACATAGTATAGCGCCACCTATTGTTCACAATGTACAGGTCCACCTAATGAGTAGAATGCTGAGGACACTCATCCTCTATCCCCTCCGCCTACAAGCCTACAACCTGCAGCAATCCTCTGCTGAACCGCCACATGACCAGCTCTACCCTCTCCTAATGTATCCTCACCCATCCCCTGTAGACTGTGAGCCCTTGCGGGCAGGGTCCTCTCTCCTCCTGTACTTGTGTGTGCCATGTTTTGCTCATGCTTATTGTATTTGTCTATATTTGCCCCTTTCACGTGTAAAGCGCCATGGAATAAATATTCTGGAGGATAGACATGCTCAGTGACCTCCACCTAGTGAGCTCAGTTCTGGAGGACACACACACTCAGTTCCCTCCATCTAATGAGCTGAATGCTGGAGGACACACATGCTCAGTCACCTCCATCTAATGAGCTGAATGCTGGAGGACACAAACACGCTCAATTACCTCCACCTACTGAGCTGAGTGCTTGAAAACACACATGCTCAGTCATCTCCACCTAATGAGCAGAGTGCTGGAGTACACACGCTCAGTCCCCTATGCCTAATAAACCGAGTGCTGGAGGACACACGCTCAGTCACCTCCACATAGTGAGCTGAGAGCTGAGGACACACATGCTCACTCACCTCCACCTATTTAGCAGAATGCTGGAGGACACACAAGCTCAGTCCCTCCATCTAATGAGCTGAATGCTGGAGGACACACATGCACAGTCGCCTCCACCATATGAGTAGAATGCTTGAGGACACACACGCTCAAGTAAGTCCACCTAATAAGCTGAGTGCTTGAAGACACACATGCTCAGGCACCTCCACCTAATGAGTAGAGTGCTGGAGTACACACGCTCAGTCCCCTATGCCTAATACACCGAGTAATGGAGGACTGTTGTGAATTCTGTGATCAAGCTCCCTCCTGTGGTCACGAGTGGTACTGCGGCTTCTGAGTTTCCTTCCTCAGGTGATGAGGTTAAGTCGTTAGGTGCTGCTCTATTTAACTCCACCTAGTGCTTTTATCCTGGCCTCCAGTCAATGTTCTAGTATTGGTCTTGCTTCCTCCTGGATCGTTCCTGTGGCCTGTCTGCTCAGCATAAGCTAAGTTCTGCTTGTGTTACTTTTGTTGCTATATTTTCTGTCCAGCTTGCTTTTTTGGTTTTGCTTGCTTGCTGGAAGCTCTGAGACGCAGAGGGAGCACCTCCGTACCGTTAGTCGGTGCGGAGGGTCTTTTTGCCCCTCTGCGTGGTTGTTTGTAGGCTTTTGTGTTGACCGCAAAGCTATCTTTCCTATCCTCGGTCTATTCAGTAAGTCGGGCCTCACTTTGCTAAATCTATTTCATCTCTGTGTTTGTATTTTCATCTTAACTCACAGTCATTATATGTGGGGGGCTGCCTTTTCCTTTGGGGAATTTCTCTGAGGCAAGGTAGGCTTATTTTTCTGTCTTCAGGACTAGCTAGTTTCTCAGGCTGTGCCGAGTTGCATAGGGAGCGTTAGGCGCAATCCACGGCTACCTCTAGTGTGGTTTGATAGGTTTAGGGATTGCGGTCAGCAGAGTTTCCACGTCTCAGAGCTCGTCCTATGTTTTGTGGTTTTTGTCAGGTCACTTGTGTGCTCTGAACTTCAAGGTCCATTGTGGTTCTGAATTACCTATTCATAACAGAGGACACACGCTCAGTCACCTCCACCTAATGAGCCAAGAGCTTGAAGACACATAATTATGCAAATTGTCTCTTCAGAGAGGAAGAGAACTAGAACTCTAGTGCCACCTATTGGAAGGCAGCAATCCTACAAGTCACAATGAAGACACACATGCTCAGTCACCTCCACCTAATGAGTAGAGAGCTGGAGGACACAGGCTCAGGTCTCTGCATATTGATCCTCCATTAGATAAATTTGGCATGTTTAGTCTAAAGGTACCGTCACACTAAGCGACGCTGCAGCGATACCGACAACGATGTCGATCGCTGCAGCGTCGCTGTTTGGTCGCTGGAGAGCTGTCACACAGACAGCTCGCCAGCGACCAACGATCCCGAGGTCCCCGGTAAGCAGGGTAAACATCGGGTTACTAAGCACAGGGCCGTGCTTAGTAACCCGATGTTTACCCTGGTTACCAGCGTAAACGTTAAAAAAACAAACACTACATACTTACCTTCAGCTGTCTGTCCTCCGGCGCTTTGCTTTGCTCTGCACTGTCAGCGCCGGTCAGCCAGAAAGCACAGCAGTGACGTCACCGCTGTGCTTTCCGGCTGGCCGGCGCTGACACAGGATGCAGGAGGAGTGCAGAGAAGCAGAGCGCCGGGGACAGACAGCGGAAGGTAAGTATGTAGTGTTTGTTTTTTTAACGTTTACGCTGGTAACCAGGATAAACATCGGGTTACTAAGCGCGGACCTGCGCTTAGTAACCCGATGTTTACCCTGGTTACCAGTGACGACATCGCTGGATCGGTGTCACACACGCCGATCCAGCGATGTCAGCGGGAGATCCAGCGATGAAATAAAGTGCTGGACTTTCCTCAGCGACCAACGATCTCCCAGCAGGAGCCTGATCGTTGGTCGCTGTCACACATAACGATTTCCTTAACGATATCGTTGCTACGTCACAAAAAGCAACTATATCGTTAACGATATTGTTATGTGTGACGGTACCTTTATTCTCAGCTTTCTAGGTTTTGGACAGGTTTAGTAATTTTGCTCCAATGTGTACAGGCAGCAAACAGCCGAGGTCCATGTACATGCCAGCACCAGTCTCTTGGGAACCTGCTCCTCTGGTTCAGCTCTTTCTCTCTTGACACCTTGAAGTGCAATCAGGTGTGAACATTGTTAACTTTGAATCTTTGCACTTTCGGGAGAACATTCCTGACACTGGAGATTACTAGCCGTCCCTCCCCATTGTCTGCGGTTGACGTCTCGTCTCTGCGGAGCGATCAGTCGATCTTCAGCCGCTTTGTCCTACGTGCGATGCAGAATCTGATCCGTCTCATCAGGTTATTACAGACATGGACGAGCATTGTTCACACTGACAGCTGGAATGAGCGGCTCCACGGAAACAATCAGTGCCGCGCTCCAGCCAACACGGCGGCGGGGTGGGGGGGCATTGATTTCAATTGTGCGGCTCCAATGGTGCGAGTCACATCTTTATGCTGAATTATCGAGTGGCGGTTTCATGTCAGGAAATCCTGAGGCGGCTGGGGCAGAGGGCCAGGAAGCGGGTCCATGTGGGCAGGCAGAGGATTGGGGTCCGGATGATGACCCTGTGCCTTTAAGAATAAACATTTCCAAAGTTACTGGCTATTTCAAGAGGTTTCCTCATTCCAGAAATCCCCTGTTCCCGGCTGAAATTTATTTAAATAAAAAAAGTTCTTTGCTTATTATTCCCAGGTCCAGTGTTGTTTGTCTCCTGCTGCTCTCGATGTCTGGAGACAGCACCAGAGACCCATTGCTGGACCCGGGGAGGGTGGGTAAACTCCTTTAATGTTTTGTCTTCTGCATCTCATACATAAATTCCAACATAAAAAAATGAATATAGAAACGGAAATCGGATAGCAGAAAGTAGCAATTACCAGGAAGAGTAAGGCCATGTTCACACCATCCTTTTTTTCATGCGGAATCGCCGCGATTTTCCCGCTGCGGGTCCGCAGCTGTTTTCCATGCAGGGTACATTACAATGTACCCTATGGAAAACAGGAACTGCTGTGCCCACATTGCGGAAAATCGCGAAAAAAGCCGCGCTGAATAGCCGCGGTAAAAAAGAAGTACCATGTCACTTCTTTTTGCGGAACTGCAGCGGTTCCGATGCCACCCCCCCGTGCTCCGACGCCCCCCCCGTGCCCTCATCTCCCCCCCTTATACTTACCCGGCCTCCCGGTGTCCGTCCGGCCGTCTTCTCCCTGGGCGCCGCCATCTTGCAAAATGGCGGGCGCATGCGCAGTGCGCCCGCTGAATCTGCCAGCCGGCAGATTCGTTACAAAGTGCATTTTGATCACTGAGATATAACCTATCTCAGTGATCAAAATAAAAAAAATAGTAAAGGACCCCCCCCTTTGTCACCCCCATAGGTAGGGACAATAAAAAGATTAAGAATTTTTTTTTTCACTAAGGTTAGAATAGGGTTAGGGGTAGGGTTAGGGGTAGGGTTAGGGGTAGGGTTAGGGGTAGGGTTAGGGGTAGGGGTAGGGGTAGGGTTAGGGTATTTTCAGCCATTTTAACCTAAAAAACTTCCTAGAAAACACACAGACTCTCTGCATAGAAAACTGCATAAAAAAACGCATCAAAAACGCATCAAAAAAAGCACTAAAAAAGCACCAAAAAAGCACCAAAAAAAGGACCTGCGTTTTCTGCAAAGAGCTGCGGTTTTTAGTCCTGAAAAAAAAGGAGGGAAATCAGGAACGTGTGAACATAGCCTTAGTGCAGTCCGCACACTGCACAGGTGTGAACTGCCACGGTCCTGTGGGACAAACCTCCCATAGAGAACAGTGATAATTGGTCCTTGTTACTTCACACCTCCTGGGAGAAAGAAATATTTGTTTATAGATTTCAGGAATCTGGAAAAAAGTGAAGAACAAGCACAAAACTGCAGAAAGTCTCCCACCTACCAATTATATAGCACACACATCCCCAAACTGCCCCCCATCTACCCAATATATATCACACACATCCCCAAACTGCCCAACATCTACCCAATATATATCACACACATCCCCAAACTGCCTAACATCTACCCAATATATATCACACACATCCCCAGACTGCCCCCACCTACCCAAAATATATCACACACATCCCCAAACTGCCCAACATCTACCCAATATATATCACACACATCCCCAAACTGCCCAACATCTACCCAATATATATCACACACATCCCAAGACTGCCCCCACCTACCCAAAATATATCACACACATCCCAAGACTGCCCCCCACCTAACCAAAATATATCACACACATCCCCGTACTGCCCCCCACCTACCCATTATATAGCACACACATCCCCAGACTGCCCCCACCTACCCAATATATAACACACACATCCCCAGACTGCCCCCCACCTACCCATCATATAGCACACACATCCCCAGATTGCCCCCACCTACCCATTATATAGCACACACATCCCCAGACTGCCCCCACCTACCCAATATATATCACACACATCCCCAGACTGCCCCCACCTACCCAATATATAACACACACATCCCCAGACTGCCCCCACCTACCCAATATATAACACACACATCCCCAGACTGCCCTCACCTACCCAATATATAACACACACATCCCCAGACTGCCCAATATATATCACACACATCCCCAGACTGCCCCCACCTACCCAAAATATATCACACACATCCCAAGACTGCCCCCCACCTACCCAAAATATATCACACACATCCCCAAACTGCCCCCCATCTACCCAATATATATCACACACATCCCCAGACTGCCCCCCACCTACCCAAAATATATCACATACATCCCAAGACTGCCCCCCACCTACCCAAAATATATCACACACATCCTCGTACTGCCCCCCACCTATCCATTATATAGCACACACATCCCCAGACTGCCCCCACCTACCCATTATATAGCACACACATCCCCAGACTGCCCCCACCTACCCAATATATAACACACACATCCCCAGACTGCCCCCACCTACCCAATATATAACCCACACATCCCCAGACTGCCCACGCCTACCCAATATATAACACACACATCCCCAGACTGCCCCCACCTACCCAATATATATCACACACATCCCCATACTGCCCCACCTACCCAATATATATCACACACATCCCCAGACTGCCCCCACCTACCCAATATATATCACACACATCCCAAGACTGCCCCCCACCTACCCAAAATATATCACACACATCCCCGTACTGCCCCCCACCTACCCATTAAATAGCACACACATCCCCAGACTGCCCCCACCTACCCAATATATAACACACACATCCCAAGACTGCCCCCACCTACCCAATATATAACACACACACATCCCCAGACTGCCCTCACCTACCCAATATATAACACACACATCCCCAGACTGCCCAACATCTACCCAATATATATCACACACATCCCCAGACTGCCCCCACCTACCCAAAATATATCACACACATCCCAAGACTGCCCCCACCTACCCAAAATATATCACACACATCCCCAAACTGCCCCCATCTACCCAATATATATCACACACATCCCCAAACTGCCCAACATCTACCCAATATATATCACACACATCCTCAGACTGCCCCCCACCTACCCAAAATATATCACATACATCCCAAGACTGCCCCCCACCTACCCAAAATATATCACACACATCCCCGTACTGCCCCCCACCTACCCATTGTATAGCACACACATCCCCATACTGCCCCCACCTACCCATTATATAGCATACACATCCCCAGACTGCCCCCACCTACCCAATATATAACACACACATCCCCAGACTGCCCCCACCTACCCAATATATAACACACACATCCCCAGACTGCCCACACCTACCCAATATATATCACACACATCCCCAAACTGCCCCACCTACCCAATATATAGCACACACATCCCCAGACTGCCCCCCACCTACCCAATATATATCACAGACATCCCCGGACTGCCCCCCACCTACCCATCATATAGCACACACATCCCCAGATTGCCCCCACCTACCCATTATATAGCACACACATCCCCAGACTGCCCCCACCTACCCAATATATATCACACACATCCCGAGACTGCCCCCACCTACCCAATATATATCACACACATCCCCAAACTGCCCCACCTACCCAATATATAGCACACACATCCCCAGACTGCCCCCCACCTACCCAATATATATCACAGACATCCCCGGACTGCCCCCCACCTACCCATCATATAGCACACACATCCCCAGATTGCCCCCACCTACCCATTATATAGCACACACATCCCCAGACTGCCCCCACCTACCCAATATATATCACACACATCCCCAGACTGCCCCCCACCTACCCAATATATATCATGCACATCCCCAGACTGCCCCACCTACCCAATATATATCACACACATCCCCAGACTGCCCCCACCTACCCAATATATAACACACATATCCCCAGACTGCCCCCCACCTACCCAATATATATATATCACACATCCCCAAACTGCCCCCCACCTACCCAAAAATTATACCACACATCTCCAGACTGCCCCATATACCCAATATATATCACACATATCCCCAGACTGCCCCCACCTACCCAATATATAACACACACATCCCCAGACTGCCCCCACCTACCCAATATATATCACACACATCCCCATACTGCCCCACCTACCCAATATATATCACACACATCCCCAGACTGCCCCCCACCTACACAATATATATCACACACATCCCCGGACTGCCCCCCACCTACCCATCATATAGCACACACATCCCCAGATTGCCCCCACCTACCCATTATATAGCACACACATCCCCAGACTGCCCCCACCTACCCAATATATATCACACACATCCCCAGACTGCCCCCCACCTACCCAATATATATATCACACATCCCCAAACTGCCCCCCACCTACCCAAAAATTATACCACACATCTCCAGACTGCCCCATATACCCAATATATATCACACATATCCCCAGACTGCCCCTACCTACCCAATATATAACACACATCCCCGGACTGCCGTCCACCTTCCCAATATATATCACACACATCCCCAGACTGCCCCCACCTACCCAATATATATAACACACATCCTCATACTGCCCCACCTACCCAATATATATCACACACATCCCCAAACTGCCCCCACCTACCCAATATATATCACACACATCCCCATACTGCCCCACCTACCCAATATATATCACACATCCCCAGACTGCCCCCACCTACCCAATATATAACACACATATCCCCAGACTGCCCCCACCTACACAATATATATCACACACATCCCCATACTGCCCCACCTACCCAATATATATCACACACATCCCCAGACTGCCCCCCACCTACCCAATATATATATCACACATATCCCCAGACTGCCCCACACCTACCCAATATATATACAAAAGAGGGGAGAAGCCAGCTCTGCTTATGATCAGAACGCAATACATGAAGTGTACATGCACTTATTGGTTTCTAACTGTATTTCAAATTGAGACATTTAGCAAGCAATTGATCAATTCTTTGAGCTACCCCGCCACGTCACTGAATTCTCTCCCCCTTTTTTACCCAATCTATATCATACACATCCTGACTGCCCTCCACCTACCCAATATATATCACCCACATCCCAGACTGCCCCCACCCACCCAATATATATTACACGTGTCACGTTTACTCCGCTTACTGAGTGATTGCTATGCTGTCTGATGGAAACTGTGTCTTGGTGAAGTCTCAGTGTTTTGATTGACAGCTTGGCTATCCAATCCTGTGATGGGCTTGCTGAGCTGTTAGTGCTTTGCCAACTTACCTGTCCAGTATGTGACTGGGAGGTGCAGGACTTTTCTCCAGGTGTTCGGTGTTCTGGAGTTATTTAACTGAGCTGTCTGCCCCTGTCCCTGCCATATGTAGTTTGTGCTTCCTAGTGAGTGTGAGCCTGATTCTGTTGCTCTGAGTTCTGATCTTCTGTTGCCTGACCCTTTGGACCATGTTCTGACTATCCCTTTGTCTTGTCCTTTGGTTTTGATATGCTATCTCTTGTTATTGACCCTGGACCGGGACTTGACTTACGCCTTTGTATTTTGCCCTGGTTATCTGTGTGCTGTTTTGTTATTGACCCTAAAACATCTGACTCTTCTGCCCCACGACTGACCTCCACATACTCAATGTATATCACACACATCCCCAGACTGCCCCCCATATACCCAATATATATAATTGTCTTGTTGAAGGTGAACCTCTGCCCCTGTCTCAAATCACTGACAGAATGAAACAGGTTTTGCTCTGGAATATCCCTGTATTTTGTGCCATCCATTTTGCCCTTGACTCGGACCATTTTCCCTACCCTGCTGCTGATTAATATCACCACAGCATGATGCTGCCACCAGGTTTTACTGTGGGGATGTTGTTCTTGGGGTAATGAGCTGTGTTGCTTTGGTGCCAGACATAGGGTTTACCTTGGTGGCCAGAAAAATTCAATTTTGCTCTTATGTGACCACAGCACCTTCCTCCATACATTTGGGGAGTCTCTCACATGTCTTTTGGAAAACTCAAAATCAGCCTTACTGTGTGTGGCTTACTGTGGTCGTATAGACAGACATTCCAGTCTCTGCTTGGGAACTCTGCAGCTCCTTCAGGGTTACCTTTGGTCTCTGCACTGCCTCCTGATTAATGCATTTGCAGCGCCCCAGGGTCCTGGTCGTTGCAGTAATATCATTCTCCTCTAGGGTGAAGTGATGTTACGTTTGAAGGCAATAAAGGAGATCACTTTACCAGGTATCACAAACCATACAACACACTTCACCCTCTAGTCCACCAGGGTGAGCTATGCTCCTATTTATTAGGGCACTCTTCACAATTAAGTAAAACTAGTGGTCTGAATAGGAAGTTAGTCAGAAGCTGACTGGGCTTCACTCAGTCAGTTCCTGTCAGGCAGAGAGGAAAGAGGAACATCCAGCAGTTGCCGACAGAGTGGTCCCTGAAAGGGGAGGGATCCTGTCAGAGGCCTAGACAGAAGGTCACGGAGCTGCGCCTGCCCGACGTGCGGCAGCATCCTAAGAGAGAGACACGAACAGCGAATTGTATTGTAGAGTGCGAGAAATGAAGTCATAGCAAAAGGAGAGGAAACCAGAAGGAGTTCTGCCCTATACAGGCTGCCTCCTTCTGAGGCGCAAGATCCGGTAGCCGGAACACCGAGGGAGCACCAGTCTCTATGCCTTGCTCCAGAGACCGGCAGGACAGCTATTTCCACGTTACTTGCCCGACCTATACCCAGGAGGCACGGTGGCAACTTGTAGGGGCTGGGGCTTGCTAGAGTCCCTGTAAAATGCCTCAGGTCACCAGTCATACGGGTTCGTTCCTATCCATCTGGGGGACAGAGAGAAAGACATAAGATCTAGAACACCAACAACAGTTGTGAGGACCTTATGAGAAGCTTAGCAGTAAGGTACAACAACATCCAGGCGCTAGAGGAAGGCTACTGATTTCCACTTGGATAAGGGGACTCTAGATTTGCCTTCAAACCGGCCGGACTCTGCCTGCCCCGTGATCTGGTGCTCTGGACTGTGGATGCTGAACCTTCAGTAAAAAGGCAAAGAGACTGTAACCTTTTGTCCTCGTCCTTCACTGCGCCTCACACCATCTCATCACTGGGAAGCCCTGGGGACATACTTCACCTGTGGGAAGGTATACCATCTAGCTGTCATAACATCACCCCAGCGGACCCCTAAGCAGCGTCGGTCACCCTGACCGAATACCACAGCTGGTGTCACGAACATATCCCTTTAGAGACCTTTCCCCCATTTTCAACGGACCTCCCGAGGGCCACGGACCGGGTCAGCTACCGTGACATCCCCCTTGAGAACCGAAGGGCCCGGTACCGAGTAGCCCCTAGCCCTTGGTGGCGCTCCAATCTTTTGGCGTCACGAACAGGATCTACTTAAGTCTGAAAATTAGGTCATGTGTGCCAGAACTGTACTTGAACTGTGATTTGCTTAAGGACTGTATATTGCAAAAGACCACCAAAATTCCCGCCAAAACCGCCGCCATTACAGCACCACGAGGAGCGCAGGAGAAGGGCGTGCCGTCGTGGGCGTGAACTAACTGAGAAGCGCGAAAAATAATGGCCGTCCACTCCAAGTACTACTGTACCATGCGGACATGTCCATCAGCAACAGAGATCCGTCTACTGATCCTGAATGGCGGAAGAAAGAGAAAGAAGAAGCTCCGCCCCCGAAGGAGAGAGCGGGAAAGAGATGAGGACACAGCAAGAAGGAACATGAAGGACAAGATGGCGAGCGGCCAGGACTCGGAGCGTGGGGTGGAAGCCTAGGACTTCCCCAGCTACCAGGATGAAAGCCGCAGAGAGCCGTCACCAGAAGTCCTGGAGTTCCTGAACTCACCGACCAACTTCTGCGGACGCAGCTGAGCACCGTAGCCACATGGAAGACCTTCATCGGGAGCCTCATCAGACGTCTGTCGGCAGCCTCGTCTGGTCCGGAGCAAGAAAGAAGTTCCGGCGCTTCGAAGCCAGAAAGCAAGGCCCCGCCGGAAAGCGAGATGCTGCAAACAGAGATGACAATGCTGCAGCACAAGGCCCTGCAACCAGCGTTCCAGACCCCAGCGGAGACGGAGCAGACCGGCACCGGAGGGACCGCATCTGAAGCAGGTATGAGGAATGACCCTGCCCTGGTGACCGACTGCGCTCCAGCGACTGCTCCTGCCCCAGCTACTGACTCCATTCCAGTGACTGATCTTACCGCGGCCTTGACTGTGCCACACTGCAGTCCAACGAGTCACTGGTAGGCCCACTCCCAGCATAAGGCTGCCGTCACACTAGCAGTATTTGGTCAGTATTTTACATCAGTATTTGTAAGCCAAAACCAGGAGTGGAACAATCAGAGGAAAGTATAATAGAAATATATGCACCACTTCTGTATTTATCACCCACTCCTGGTTTTGGCTTACAAATACTGATGTAAAATACTGACCAAATACTGCTAGTGTGACGGCAGCCTAAGAGAAAATAAAAGAAAGAATGTGACTGTAAATAGTTAACTGTTTGCTGCAAGTTCCTGAATTGACTGTTGCTGTTTTCCAAGTTCTAAACCCGTTCAGGGTTATTTCTAAATGGGGTCCTATGTTTAAAGGGATCCTGTGTTTGCACAAGTTTATCACCCTTCTTAAGGGTGCTTCCTACTTTACAACGGACACTTTTACACAGACTGCCTCCAAATGAGACCACCACTAATCTTGTTGTTAAAAATGCTTTGCTTTCAGACCTGAAGTAAAACTCGTTGGTGTGGCAGAATTCCAGGTCAGGATACACATCTTGTAGCCCGCCCAAGACCAACGTTGAGGGTTCGTAACGGGTCCCTCGCTTCACGTCACCTTTGTTAATAAAACTGACTTGATTAATGATGTGATTGATACTTTGCATTACCTCAGAAAAGACTTGAGTTTGCCCTTAACGGGAATGTTGAATTGTTGCACTTTGCCAGAATAGAGTTAATATAATGGATAGGAATTAAGTTTACATAGTTGATAATATGTAGCCAGAAATCTAGAGAATAGAAAATGCTTGATAATGCACTTTTGAATAAAAGGGAGCTTGTCGCGGAACATCAGCTAGGCGGAGTTGGTACGAAAGGAGAACAGCTGAGCAGACGTGAGAGTCTGTAGCTCCTGGTAGAAAGAAAGCACTGAGAATTAATTTAAATCTGACGTTTGATGTACTTGTGAATAAATTGAAAGAAAATGCAGTGAGCCCGTGGGGGTTGATAGACTGTCCTGCAATTGAATAAAGTAAGCCTGTGGGGGTTAGTTGATAATTTTGCTCTTAGGAAAGAATAATTGTTTGCACTTGAATAAAGATAAAATGTTTGCTTTTGCACTTAATAGATAGTATACGTATGGGTAATTCCCGGTAGCTTAGCTACTGGGGGGGCAGAGGGAACATCACCCCGGGCCCTGTCACATGAAGGGGCCCACCGGGAGCCAGGGCCACTTCTGTGATGAGGCAGAACACAGCATAGGAGCAGAGCAGTATAATGTCTGCTCCCGTCTGACGGAGACTCTGCACGCTACTAGCACAGTGGCCGGCTACAGTCTCCCTCCTACAGTGAATGGTTTCACCTGATCATGAAGCTTTTCCCCACTGCACAGTTTTCTTCACTCTGTGCACGCTGGGATTGGCTCAGGCACGCTGGGTCCTAGTGCCCACATTTGACATTTCACCTAGACACCTCCTGGTCCTGCCTGCAAACTTTATCAGTAAGTGGGGATGGAACATTTTAGGTTTATTAAATTCAGGTATGTCACTGTGATGTGAATGTGAGACCACTGGGGTATTGTGGGTGAGGGGGGACAGGGTACTGAGGGGGTGTAAGTGAGAGCATGGGGGTTTTGGGTACTGAAGTGGGGGAGGGAAGACAGGGCACTGGGGGTAAATGTGAGACCATGGGGGTGTTGTGGGGGCTGAAGGTGGGGCAGGGCACTGAGGGGGTGGATGTGAGTTGATGGGGGCATTGGGGCTGAAGTGGGGGAGGGGGGACAGGGCACTGGGGGCTGAATATTATGTTTTGTTATGATATTATATGTGCTCCATCACGTATTTGCTGTCTGGGGAGGCTGGAGATTGGGGGGGCACCACTCCAGCATTTTTTTTTTAATTTCACTGCTGGAGCGGTGCTGAAAATCCAAGTCCGCTGCCCCCAGTCTGATTCTCACCTTCTGGCGTTTTTCATCTGGTTTTGTCTCTGCTCGGCTCCGTCGCCTGCAGTTTGTGACCTGTCCGCTGCTCCAGTGTTTCATGGAGCAGCGCAGAGGTCACTAATCAATGTGAGTCCATGGGAGCCTTGTTCTGACCTCTTTCTCACTCTCAGGCTATGTGCACATTTTGCGGATTTGGCTGCGGGTCCGCAGTGGATTGGCCGCTGCGGATCTGCAGCAGTTTTCCATGCATTGTACAGTACCATGTAAACCTATGGAAAACCAAATCCGCAGTGCACATGCTGCAGAAAATACCGCGCGGAAACGCTGCATTGTGTTTTCTGCAGCATGTCAATTCTTTGTGCGGATTATGCAGCGTTTTACACCTGCTCCTGTATAGGAATCCACAGGTGTAAAAATGCAGGCGAAATCACAAAAAACACAGGAAATCCGCGGTAAATCCACAGGTAAAACGCAGCACGTTTTACCTGTGGATTTAGCAAAAACAGTGCAGAAAAATCCGCAACGTGTGCACATAGCCTCATAGTCTTACATTGAGTGCTTGTGACATAGCTTCTAACTTCTGGCCAGTCAGAAGCTGCACTCACAAGTTTGAGCCGTGGGACTGCAGCAGTGCCACAAAATAGTGAATACGCCGGAGGATGAGTAAATGACCGGGGACGGGGACTTGCACTTAAAACACCACTCCAGAGGTGGAAAAAAAACCTGCTAGAGTGGTGCTTTAGTAATTTAATAATAAGCAATTTATTACTATAAATTTAACCCCTTCAAGACCCAGCCTATTTTGACCTTAAAGACCTTGCCGTTTTTTGCAATTCTGACCAGTGTCCCTTTATGAGGTAATAACTCAGGAACGCTTCAACGGATCCTAGCGGTTCTGAGATTGTTTTTTCGTGACATATTGGGCTTCATGTTAGTGGTAAATTTAGGTCAATAAATTCTGCATTTATTTGTGATAAACACGGAAATTTGGCGAAAATTTTGAAAATTTCGCAATTTTCACATTTTGAATTTTTATTCTGTTAAACCAGAGAGATATGTGACACAAAATAGTTAATAAATAACATTTCCCACATGTTTACTTTACATCAGCACAATTTTGGAAACAAAATTTTTTTTTGTTAGGAAGTTATAAGGGTTAAAATTCGACCAGCGATTTGTCATTTTTACAACGAAATTTACAAAACCATTTTTTTTAGGGACCACCTCACATTTGAAGTCAGTTTGAGGGGTCTATTTGGCTGAAAATACCCAAAAGTGACACCATTCTAAAAACTGCACCCCTCAAGGTACTCAAAACCACATTCAAGAAGTTTATTAACCCTTCAGGTGCTTCACAGCAGCAGAAGCAACATGGAAGGAAAAAATGAACATTTAACTTTTTAGTCACAAAAATTATCTTTTAGCAACAATTTTTTTATTTTCCCAATGGTAAAAGGAGAAACTGAACCACGAAAGTTGTTGTCCAATTTGTTCTGAGTACGCTGATACCTCATATGTGGGGGTAAACCACTGTTTTGGCGCACGGCAGGGCTTGGAAGGGAAGGAGCGCCATTTGACTTTTTGAATCAAAAATTGGCTCCACTCTTTAGCGGACACCATGTCACGTTTGGAGAGCCCCCGTGTGCCTAAAAATTGGAGCTCCCCCACAAGTGACCCCATTTTGGAAACTAGACGCCCCAAGGAACTTATCTAGATGCATAGTGAGCACTTTGAACCCCCAGGTGCTTCACAAATTGATCCGTAAAAATGAAAAAGTACTTTTTTTTCACAAAAAAATTCTTTTAGCCTCAATTTTTTCATTTTCACATGGGCAACAGGATAAAATGGATCCTAAAATGTGTTGGGCAATTTCTCCTGAGTACACCAATACCTCACATGTGGAGGTAAACCACTGTTTGGGCACATGGTAAGGCTCGGAAGGGAAGGAGCGCCATTTGACTTTTTGAATGAAAAATTATTTCCATCGTTAGCGGACACCATGTCGCGTTTGGATAGCTCCTGTGTGCCTAAACATTGGCGCTCCCCCACAAGTGACCCCATTTTGGAAACTAGACCCCCCAAGGAACTAATTTAGATGCCTAGTGAGCACTTTAAACCCTCAGGTGCTTCACAAATTGATCTGTAAAAATGAAAAAGTAATTTTTTTTCACAAAAAAATTATTTTCGCCTCAATTTTTTCATTTTCACATGGGCAGTAGGATAAAATGGATCATAAAATTTGTTGGGCAATTTCTCCCGAGTACGCCGATACCTCATATGTGGGGGTAAACCACTGTTTGGGCACTCGGCAGGGCTCGGAAGAGAAGGCGCGCCATTTGACTTTTTGAATGGAAAATTAGCTCCAATTGTTAGCGGACACCATGTCGCGTTTGGAGAGCCCCTGTGTGCCTAAACATTGGAGCTCCCGCACAAGTGACCCCATTTTGGAAACTAGACCCCCCAGGGAACTTATCTAGATGCATATTGAGCACTTTAAACCCCCAGGTGCTTCACAGAAGTTTATAACGCAGAGCCATGAAAATAAAAAATAATTTTTCTTTCCTCAAAAATGATTTTTTAGCCTGGAATTTCCTATTTTGCCAAGGATAATAGGAGAAATTGGACCCCAAATATTGTTGTCCAGTTTGTCCTGAGTACGCTGATACCCCATATGTGGGGGTAAACCACTGTTTGGGCGCACGGCAGGGCTCGGAAGGGATGGCACGCCATTTGGCTTTTTAAATGGAAAATTAGCTCCAATCATTAGCGGACACCATGTCACGTTTGGAGAGCCCCTGTGTGCCTAAACATTGGAGATCCCCCAGAAATGACACCATTTTAGAAACTAGACCCCCAAAGGAACTAATCTAGATGTGTGGTGAGGACTTTGAACCCCCAAGTGCTTCACAAAAGTTTATAACGCAGAGCCATGAAAATAAAAAAAAAAATTATTTTCTCAAAAATGATCTTTTAGCCTGCAATTTTTTATTTTCCCAAGGGTAACAGGAGAAATTTGACCCCAAAAGTTGTTGTCCAGTTTCTCCTGAGTACGCTGATACCCCATATGTGGGGGTAAATCACTGTTTGGGCACATGCCGGGGCTCGGAAGTGAAGTAGTGACGTTTTGAAATGCAGACTTTGATGGAATGCTCTGTGGGCGTCACGTTGCGTTTGCAGAGCCCCTGATGTGGCTTAACAGTAGAAACCCCCCACAAGTGACCCCATTTTGGAAACTAGACCCCCAAAGGAACTTATCTAGATGTGTGGTGAGCACTTTGAACCCCCAAGTGCTTCATAGAAGTTTATAATGCAGAGCCGTGAAAATAATAAATACGTTTTCTTTCCTCAAAAATAATTATTTAGCCCAGAATTTTTTGTTTTCCCAAGGGTAACAGGAGAAATTTGACCCCAATATTTGTTGTCCAGTTTCTCCTGAGTACGGTGATACCCCATATGTGGGGGTAAACTACTGTTTGGGCACATGCCGGGGCTTGGAATTGAAGTAGTGACGTTTTGAAATGCAGACTTTGATGGAATGCTCTGCGGGCGTCACGTTGCGTTTGCAGAGCCCCTGATGTGCCTAAACAGTAGAAACCCCCCACAAGTGACCCCATTTTGGAAACTAGACCCTGAAAGGAACTTATCTAGATGTGTGGTAAGCACTTTGAACCCCCAAGTGCTTCATAGAAGTTTATAATGCAGAGCCGTGAAAATAATAAATACGTTTTCTTTCCTCAAAAATAATTATTTAGCCCAGAATTTTTTATTTTCCCAAGGGTTACAGGAGAAATTGGACCCCAAAAGTTGTTGTCCAGTTTCTCCTGAGTACGCTGATACCCCATATGTGGGGGTAAACCACTGTTTGGGCACACGTCGGGGTTCAGAAGGGAAGTAGTGACTTTTGAAATGCAGACTTTGATGGAATGGTCTGCGGGTGTCACGTTGCGTTTGCAGAGCCCCTGGTGTGCCTAAACAGTAGAAACCCCCCACAAGTGAACCCATTTTAGAAACTAGACCCCCCAAGGAACTTATCTAGATATGTGGTGAGCACTTTGAACCCCCAAGTGCTTCACAGACGTTTACAACGCAGAGCCGTGAAAATAAAAAATCATTTTTCTTTCCTCAAAAATTATGTTTTAGCAAGCATTTTTTTAGATTCACAAGGGTAACAGGAGAAATTGGACCCCAGTAATTGTTGCGCAGTTTGTCCTGAGTATGCTGGTACCCCATATGTGGGGGTAAACCACTGTTTGGGCACACGTCAGGGCTCGGAAGTGAGGGAGCACCATTTGACTTTTTGAATACGAGATTGGCTGGAATCAATGGTGGCGCCATGTTGCGTTTGGAGACCCCTGATGTGCCTAAACAGTGGTAACCCCTCAATTCTAACTCCAACACTAACCCCAACACACCCCTAACCCTAATCCCAACTGTAGCCATAATCCTAATCACAACCCTAACCCCAACACACCCCTAACCACAACACTAACCCCAACACACCCCTAACCCTAACCACAACCCTAATTCCAACCCTAACCCTAAGGCTATGTGCCCACGTTGCGGATTCGTGTGAGATATTTCCGCACCATTTTTGAAAAATCTGCGGGTAAAAGGCACTGTGTTTTACCTGCGGATTTTCCGCGGATTTCCAGTGTTTTTTGTGCGGATTTCACCTGCGGATTCCTATTGAGGAACAGGTGTAAAACGCTGCGGAATCCGCACAAAGAATTGACATGCTGCGGAAAATACAACGCAGCGTTTCAGCGCTGTATTTTCCGCACCATGGGCACAGCGGATTTGGTTTTTCATATGTTTACATGGTACTGTAAACCTGATGGAACACTGCTGCGAATCCGCAGCCAAATCAGCACCGTGTGCACATAGCCTAATTCTAAAGGTATGTGCACACGCTGCGGAAAACGCTGCGGATCCGCAGCAGTTTCCCATGAGTGTACAGTTCAATGTAAACCTATGGGAAACAAAAATCGCTGTACACATGCTGCAGAAAAACTGCACGGAAACGCAGCGGTTTACATTCCGCAGCATGTCACTTCTTTGTGCGGATTCCGCAGCGGTTTTACAACTGCTCCAATAGAAAATCGCAATTGTAAAACCGCAGTGAAATGCGCAGAAAAAAACGCGGTAAATCCGCCATAAATCCGCAGCGGTTTAGCACTGCGGATTTATCAAATCCGCAGCGGAAAAATCCGCAGAGGACCAGAATACGTGTGCACATTCCTAACCCTAACCCTAGCCCTACCCCTAGCCCTAACCCTACCCCTAACCCTAACCCTACCCCTAACCCTACCCCTAACCCTACCCCTAACCCTACCCCTAACCCTAACCCTAACCCTACCCCTAACCCTAACCCTACCCCTAACCCTATTCTAACATTAGTGGAAAAAAAAAAATTTCTTTATTTTTTTTATTGTCCCTACCTATGGGGGTGACAAAGGGGGGGGGTCATTTATTATTTTTTTTATTTTGATCACTGAGATAGATTATATCTCAGTGATCAAAATGCACTTTGGAACGAATCTGCCGGCCGGCAGATTCGGCGGGCGCACTGCGCATGCGCCCGCCATTTTGGAAGATGGCGGCGCCCGGGAGAAGACGGACGGGACCACGGCTGGATCGGTAAGTATGATAGGGTGGGGGGGGACCACGGGGGGGGGGATCGGAGCACGGGGGGGGGGGAATCGGAGCGCGGGAGGGGTGGAACGGAGCGCGGGGGGCGTGGAACGGAGCACGGGGGGGCTGGAACGGAGCACGGGGGGGTGGAACGGAGCACGGGGGGGGTGGATCGGAGTGCAGGGGGGGTGATTAGAGCACGGGGGGGTGATTGGAGCACGGGGGGAGCGGACACGAGCACGGGGGGGAGCGGAGCACTGGACGGAGGGGAGCCGGAGCAGTGTACCGGCCAGATCGGGGGGGTGGGGGGGCGATCGGAGGGGTGGGGTGGGGGCACACTAGTATTTCCAGCCATGGCCGATGATATTGCAGCATCGGCCATGGCTGGATTGTAATATTTCACCCGTTATAATGGGTGAAATATTACAAATCGCTCTGATTGGCAGTTTCACTTTCAACAGCCAATCAGAGCGATCGTAGCCACGAGGGGGTGAAGCCACCCCCCCTGGGCTAAACTACCACTCCCCCTGTCCCTGCAGATCGGGTGAAATGGGAGTTAACCCTTTCACCCGGTCTGCAGGGACGCGATCTTTCCATGACGCCGCATAGGCGTCATGGGTCGGATTGGCACCGACTTTCATGACGCCTACGTGGCGTCAAAGGTCGGGAAGGGGTTAATAAAGGCTTGGAATAAATGTCTGCAGTCACTTTATGTGACTGCAGACTGCCAAATCATGGCAGGGAGCTGCGGGCCCATCATACTGTGTATAAGGAAGCTGCGGGCCCATCATACTGTGTTTAAGGGAGCTGCAGGCCCATCATACTGTGTATAAGGGAGCTGCGGGCCCATCATACTGTGTATAAGGAAGCTGTGGCCCCATCATGCTGTGTATAAGGGAGCTGTGGCCCCATCATACTGTGTATAAGGAAGCTGTGGGCCCATCATACTGTGTATAAGGAAGCTGTGGCCCCATCATACTGTGTATAAGGAAGCTGTGGGCCCATCATACTGTGTATAAGGGAGCTGCGGGCCCATCATACTGTGTATAAGGGAGCTGCGGGCCCATTATACTGTGTATAAGGGAGCTGCGGGCCCATTATACTGTGTATAAGGGAGCTGCGGGCCGATCATACTGTGTATAAGGGAGCTTCGGGGCCATCATACTGTGTATAAGGGAGCAGCGGGCCCATCATACTGTGTATAAGGAAGCTGTGGCCCCATCATACTGTGTATAAGGGAGCTGCGGGCCCATCATTCTGTGTATAAGTGAGCAGCGGGCCCATCATACTGTGCATAAGGAAGCTGTGGCCCCATCATACTGTGTATAAGGACGCTGTGGCCCCATCATACTGTGTATAAGGGAGCTGCGGGACCATCATACTGTGTATAAGGAAGCTGTGGCCCCATCATACTGTGTATAAGGAAGCTGTGGCCCCATCATACTGTTTGACGGAAGCTGTGGGCCCATCATACTGTGTATAAGGGAGCTGTGGCCCCATCATACTGTGTATAAGGAACCTGTGGCCACATCATACTGTGTACAGGAGAACTGTGAGGGACATCATACTGTTTGACGGAAGTTGCAGGCCCATCATACTGTTTATAAGGGAGCTGTGGACCCACCATACTGTGTATAGGGAACTGTGACGGCATATGGGAGCTGTTGGCCCATTACACTGTATATAGGGGAGCTCTGTGGGGCATTATACTTTCTGTAGTGGAGCTCTGTCAGCATTATACTATGTAAAGGGGGGCAGTGAGAACATCATACGATGTATCGGGGAGTTATAGAATCATCATACTGTGTATAGGGGAGCTGTGGGGGCCTTATACTGTGTATATGGAAGCTTTGAGCTCACCATACTGTGTTTAATGGAGCAGTACATGAGGGAACTTAGGGGACATTATTAAATGTAAAGTGGGCACTTAAGCATTACTGTATTGTTATAGGGGCACTCAGAGTATTGCGACCATAAAAGTTGCATATCGTCACAATATGGCGGTAAAATCAATGTTCGTTTTTGTATATAGTTTTATTTTCAATAACAGCGCGGTCATATTCTGAGGTTCCACTATATTCACAATTAGAGTGCAACCATAGCTGTAATCAGGGTTAGCTGGTTAGGGGCCCACTCAGATGTTTCGCCCCCCCCAAGTTGAAACCCTAGCTACGCCTTTGGTAATTCCATTTCATAGTTAGTTACTATATCTGTTACTAAAATGGTCAGCTATAGAAGTAGGTCGGCACACTTCACACTCCAGTCCACCAGGGGGAGCTATGCTCCTATTTATTAGGGCACTCTTCACAATTAGGTAAAACTGGTGGTCTGGATAGGAAGTTAGTCAGAAGCTGGGCATCACTCAGTCAGTTCCTGTCAGGCAGACAGAGCGGAAAGAGGAACATCCAACAGTTGCCGACAGAGTGGTCCCTGACAGTGGAGGGATTCTGTCAGAGGCCTAGACAAAGGTCCCGGAGCTGAGCCTGCCCGACATACGGCAGCATCCTAAGAAAGAGACACGAACAGCGAATTATATTGTAGAGGGCGAGAAATGAAGTCGTAGCAAAAGGAGAGGAAACCAGAAGGAGTTCTGCCCTATACAGTCTGACTCCTTCTGAGGCGCAGGATCCGGTAGCCGGAGCACTGAGGGAGCAACAGTCTCTATGCCTTGCTCCAGAGACCGGCAGGAGAGCTAATTCCACGTTACCTGCCCGACCTATACCCAGGAGGCACGGTGGCAACTTGTGGGGGCTAGGGCGTGCTAGAGTCCCTGTAAAAAGCCTGAGGCCACCAGTCATACAGGTTCGTTCCTATTCATCTGAGGGACAGAGAGAAAGACATAACATCTAGAACACCAACAACAGTTGTGAGGACCTTATGAGAAGCTCAGCAGTAAGGTACAACAACATCCAGGCGCTAGAGCAAGGCTACTGATTTCCACTTGGATAAGGGGACTCTGGATTTGCCTTCAAACCGGCCGGACTCTGCCTGCCCCGTGATCTGGTGCTCTGGACTGTGGATGCTGAACCTTCAGTAGAAAGGTAAAGAGACTGCAACCTTGTGTCCTCGTTCTTCACTGCGCCTCTCACCATCCACCATCTCATCACTGGGAAGCCCTGGGGACATACTTCACTTGTGGGAAGGTATACCATCTAGCTGCCATAACATCACCCCAGCGGACCCCTAAGCAGCGTCGGTCACCCTGACCGAGTACCACAGGTGGCGTCATGAACATACCCCTTTAAAGACCTTTCCCCCATTTTCAACGGACCTCACAAGGGCCACGGACCGGATCAGCCACCGTGACATCCCCCTTGAGAACCGAAGGGCCCGGTACCGAGTAGCGCTTAGCCTTTGGGGGCGCTCCACACTCCTTGTCTGGGCTGAGAGGTTTGGTGGGTGCACTCTCTTGGCAGGTTTGCTGTGGTACCATGTAACTTCCATGTGATGATACCATGGATTTGATGGTGTTCTGGGGGATCATCAGAGATTGAGATTTTTTTTATACCCAACCCTGACTTGTACTTCTCAACAACTTTACCTCTGAATTGTTTGGCGATCTCCTTGGTCTTCATGGTGTTTGTTTGGAGATCTCCTTGGCATTCATGATGTTGTTTGGAGATAGCCTTGGTCTTCATTGTGGTGTTTGGAGATCTCCTTGTTCTTCATGGTGTTGTTTGGAAATCTCCTTGGCCTTCATGGTGTTGTTTGGAGATCTCATTGGTCTTCATGGTGGTGTTTGGACATCTCCTTGGTGTTCATGGTGGTGTTTGTAGATCTCCTTGGCTTTCATAGTGTTATTTGGAGATCTCATTGGTCTTCAGGGTGGTGTTTGCAGATTTCCTTGGTCTTTATGGTGTTGTTTGAAGATCTCCTTGGTGTTCATTGTGGTGTTTGTAGATCTCCTTGGATTTCATAGTGTTGTTTGGAGATCTCTTTGTTCTTCATGGTGTTGTTTGGTTAGCGGTGCCTCTTGTTAATGGTGTTGCAGCCCCTGTGGCCTTTCATAGAAGGTAAAGTTTATATACTGACCGACATGTCACACTTAGGGAACTTTCACACATCAGGTTTTTGGCGTCAGGCACAATCCGGCGAGTTTTGAAAAAAAAACGGATCCGTTTTTTTTTCTGCCAGATCAGTTTTTTCTCATAGAGTTCTATTAGCGCCTGGATTGCACCTGATGGCCACACGTTTCATCCGTTTTTTGCCGGATCCATCAAAAATTTCTATTCCGGCGGACGGAGAAAACGTCCAGAGGAACGTTTTTTCTGTCCGGCGATAAATGCATGAAGCGTGAGGTGTATTGACTGGATCCTGCTACCGATTTCGTTATTTTTACACTGAGCATGCCCCGTAGTGCCTCTCTCTCTTGTCCCTGGACCAGGAAGTCCAACTTGTATGCCTGATAAACAAAAACGGATCCAGCAAAAAAACAGATCCGGTGTATCAGTTTTTCACAATTTTTCACAATTTGCACCGGATCTGTTTTTTTTTTCAAAAATAGCTAGATTATGCCTGAAAGCAAAAAAACTGATGTGTGAAAGTAGCCTTAGATTGCACACAGGGGGACGTCCAGTCACTAAGCATGGGACTCAAAGGTAATTGCTTGCAAATATATTAATATATGTCAAAAATTACACACAGGTTGCATTGTAACAAAATAGGTAAAAAGCCAAGGGGGTGAATACTTTCGCAAACAACTCGATATATACAGCTCTGGCAAAAAATTAAGAGACCACCACATCAAAACCCTGTCATGGGCAGCCCAATCTCCAGACCTGAACCTCATTGAAAACCTCTGGAATGTAATCAAGAGGAAGATGGATAGTCATACGCCATCAAACAAAGAACTGCTTACATTTTTGTGCCAGAAGCAGTGTGAAAGACTGGTGGAAAGCATGCCAAGACGCATGAAAGCTGTGATTAAAAATCATGGTTATTCCACAAAATATTGATTTCTGAACTCTTCCTGAGTTAAAACATTAGTATTGTTGTTTCTAAATGATTGTGAACTTGTTGTCTTTGCATTATTTGAGGTCTGAAAGCACTTTTTTGACCATTTTTCTTTGTCAGAAAAAAATACAAACATTATTGCTTGGAATACGGAGACATGTTGTCATGTCACAAGTTTATAGAATAAAAAAAACAAATTACATTTTACTCAAACATATACAGTACAGACCAAAAGTTTGGACACACCTTCTCTTTTAAAGATTTTTCTGTATTTTCATGACTGTGAAAATTGTACATTCAAACTTAAGGCACCAAAACTATGAATTAACACATGTGGAATTATATACTTAACAAAAAAGTGTGAAACAACCGAAATTATGTCTTATATTCTAGGTTCTTCAAAGTAGCCACCTTTTGCTTTGATGACTGCTTTGCACACTCTTGGCATTCTCTTGATGAGCTTCAAGAGGTAGTCACCGGGAATGGTTTTCACTTCACAGGTGTGCCCTGTCAGGTTTAATAAGTGGGATTTCTTGCCTTATAAATGGGGTTGGGACCATCAGTTGTGTTGTGCAGAAGTATGGTGGATACACAGCTGGTAGTCCTACTGAATAGACTGTTAGAATTTGTATTATGGCAAGAAAAAAGCAGCTAAGCAAAGAAAAACCTATAAAGAGAAAAATCAGACAAACTGAACATTTTGCAGTGGTCTCTTAATTTTTGCCAGAGCTGTACACACATATAGGAGACACATTGAGGCCAGCACCTGTTGCCTGGAGAAAGTGGTGCCAAGTGTAAGGGGTCAGACCTCAAGATGCGATTAATTTACAAAATGTATTGATAAGTCAGCATGCAAATAAAGTAAGTAAGGACAGACAATGCTTCGATATATCCCTGACCTTGGTCACAGCGTAAATCAGGAGAATGTAGTACATGCAAAAGCTGACGGTAGTAGCAGTAGATTGTCACCTGTTGCATGTGTGACAGGATATAGGTTGTGTATATATGTGTGTGTGTATCCACATACGTTTGGGACAGATCGAAATGTTTCACTGTTTTCATATGTTGACCTATCAGTAAAACTTGGAACTTAATCTCATGTCTGTGTCTTAACATCTATTTAGTGATCGGTCAACATATGAAAACAGTGAAACATTTCGATCTTTCCCAAACGTATGTGGATACACACACACACATATATATGCATACACCATCTCGTAGAGCGGCTCACTCGGCTGGACACAGAGGTAGAAATGGAACACTGTTTCTTTAAGAACGTGCTTGGTTTATTAAAGGCAGCATAAACCAAGCTGGGAAGAATAAACACGGCCCTCTGGGCAAAACAAAACACAGTCCTTCTCTTAGCAGGGATCAGCCCGCTCACGGTGAGCAAGTCCACGGTACAGGTCTATTAACCAACAAAATGGGCACAAACACTTTCATGGAGTGCTTCCTCTCTAGGCACACTGAACACTGCTGTCTTTGCAAGCCAGCTACTTAAGCCCCAGACCATGTGACTCTTCCATCATGTGACTGATCACATGATTGTGACATCACACAGGTTCTGTCAGCACACGGTGGTGCTGGCTCTGCAGGTTCCACCCGCTCTATGAATATCCACATAAAACAAGCCCATTTAGGCAACTTTAGTTTAAGCATTACAACACTTTAGTGTGCTGGAGAAAAATACTCTGGCTTTATATCACTGCCAACATTAAGAGTAATGACACATATCTCCCCTCCAGTACTTTACCAGTGACTTTGTCACATATTCCCCCCCCCTCTGCCCAAATATGAGGGTTTTGCCACCTTCACTCGCTAAGCAGGAGACTCTGGACAGGACATCTGCCTTCCCAATGCAACTTCCCTGGCATGTGCTCCACGTGAAAAGTAAAGTCCTGGAGCACCAGAAACCACCTAGTCACATTGGCATTCTTCCCCTTCTTTTCCCTCATCTATCTCAAGGGCACATGATCTGATACTAGCCTGAAATTACGGCCTAGCAGGTAGTACCTCAGGCTGTCAATCACCCATTTGATGGCCAAGCACCCTTTCTCCACGGTGGTATAGGATTTCTCACAGGAGGAGAGTTTCCTACTCAGGTAAAAGACTGGATGTTCGTCCCCATCTATTTTCTGGAAAAACACAGCTCCTAAACCAACTTCGGGGGCATCTGTCTGGTGTAACCAAGACCGGCTGTCTGCACAGGCTGAGCTTCAACTCCTGGAATGTCATCTCCTCTTCAGAGGACCATTTGACCATCGACGACTTTGTGCTTTTGAGAAGATCCATAGGGGGAGGAGGGAGCTGCTATCATGACAAAACTCGGGATAAATCACAGATAGTATCCCACAATTCCCAGAAACATCCTAACCTGCTTTTTGGCTGTGGCCACTTCTAGATTGCCTCCACTTTGTCTATTTGTGGCTTTATGTCGCCCATTCCTACGATATAGCCCAAGTGCTTTGCCTCTTCTTTCCCGAGAGCACAATTCTTTGGGTTTATAATAAACCCTGCCTTCTTCAGTGCATCCAGTACTGGCTGGACCCTCTACAGGTGACTTTCCCAATTCGAGCTGAAGATCACGATGTCGTCCAAATAAGCGGCAGAGTACGTCTTATGAGGGACTATTATCCGGTCCATAGCCCTCTGGAAGGTAGCTGGGCTCCTTGTAGTCCGAACAGCATCTGGATATACTGAAAGCACCCGTCAGGTGTAGAGAAAACTGTCTTCTCCTTTGAATGTGCCAGAACCCTTTTGTTAGGTCCAGGGTGGTGATGTATCCGGCTGACTCTAGCCTCTCAATAAGCTCATCGACCCGGGGCATCGGATACGCGTTGAACTTGGACACCTCATTGAGCTTCCTGTAATCATTACAGGCACGCCACTCTCCTTCTGGCTTCAACACCAGGACTGTAGGGCTGGACCAGCTGCTCTTTGACTCCTCAATGACACCCAGGCTCAACATTATCTTCACCTCCTGGAAGATCACCACGCGGCGAGCTTCCTTAATTTGATATGGCCTTTGGTTCACCCTCACATGTGATTCAGTGATGATTTCAAAGATAAAGCCGTGTGCACTACTACTAGTGGTGCCCAGGTAGTTTTCCACACCATGTGATACTAAAAGAAAGAACCTGGCACTCAACTTAATGCTCGTGAGATTTTAATGGTAGTAGCCAAAAAACGTTTCGGTCCTATATCTGGACCTTCATCAGTTACGTACTATGATGAAAAAGTGAGACAAGCGGGGATTCCGTGTCTGGACACAAGCACAGCACCTATCAGCGTTTATAAGTCCAGTCTGTGTGCCTAAACCTATCTGCGCAAATACCAGACGCAGACCATGCTGTGCCTTATATGACACTACAGTCATTCACTTTTTCATCATAGTACGTAACTGATGAAGGTCCAGATATAGGACCGAAACGTTTTTTGGCTACTACCATTAAAATCTCACGAGCATTAAGTTGAGTGCCAGGTTCTTTCTTTTAGTATCAGTGATGATTTCATGCTCCACAACCTGTGTACATCCTGGTAACTCTGAAAACAGGTATCTGTTCCACTGTTGTTTCTTGGCCGGCGACAGTGTCCCTGCCACTGTGATATCCTCGACCTTGGCTTCAAGATTTGCTTCTACCGGATCACTGTCTCGCCACGGTTTCAGTAGGTTAATATGGTACACCTGGTATGGTTTTCTCCCTGGTTGGTGGACCTTGTAGTTGACGTCACTCAATTTTTTGATCACTTTGTCACCCAGTCTCCTGGGCTAAACTGTCTCAGTCTTGCCGACCGATTGTAGACGCTTGCCTGGGCCTCTTGTGCTTGGTGGAGACCCTACTTCACAGTTGGCATTACACTCGCGATCCTGTCCTGCATCTGGGCCACATGTTCAATAAAGCTTTAGTGGGATGTTACCTCCACTTCCCAGGTCTCCTTTGCAATGTCCAGAAGACCCATAGGGTGCCGTCCGTATAGGAGCTCGAATGGTGAGAACTCTGTAAAGGCCTGTGGGACCTCTCTGACAGAAAACAGTAGGTATGGTAGGAGGCAATCCCAATCTAATCTAGAGGGCCTTACACAACTCCCTCATCACGTGGACATGAACGGTGTCCCTTGCTCTGTCAGGATCTCCTTTGGCAGGCCTGTCCAGGAGAAAATATGCACTAGCTCCCGTGCTATACTCTGAGCAGAGGAGTTTCTCAGTAGCACCCCCTCCATGTACGGCATAACATAGTTCATTACTACCAGGATCTAATGATGACTCTTGGCAGACTTAACTAAGGGCCAGACCAGGTCCATGGCAATCTGGTCAAATGGGACTTCGAATATGGGCAAAGAACTAGAGGACTGCAGAAGTGGGAAACGGGGGCAGTTTGTTGACAGGTAGAAATAAAAAAAGGAAGCGCACTCTGCTTACTGGGCGGTGCAGGCTGTACTTGGGAGAACCCAAGTTGACAGGTAGGGCAGGACTGGCAGAAATTAACAATGTTCCTGTGACACCCAGGCCAGTGGAACCTCTGAAGGACTCGCTATTGGGTCTTATCTACGCCTAGATGCCCCCCAAGACATGAGCATGGGCCAGATCTAGTATCCTACGTCTATAGGGTCCTGGGACTAACAGCTGTTCTAATAATTCCCCTCTCTGTTTAGTGACCCGATATAGCAACTCCTCATTGACTGCAAAGTACAGGACTCTGGTGTCGGCTCCCGCCTCTTGGGCAACCCCATGTATCACAGTCATATTTTCAAGTACATTTCTCAAAGTTAAATCCTGAATTTGGGCAGTCCCAAAATTCCCACCAGAAACCACCAGTTCAGGAATTTCAGCCTCACTTGTCGCCATCTCATCCTCGTCACCAACCAGGACACACAAGGGGAACTCGTCCATCTTCGACTGCAAAAGGGTTTCATCAGTGTTGAGCTGGCTCCTGTCTGCATCCCTTGGTATCCCCTCATTTCCCCACATGTCATAGAAAAGGCTGAAGTTCCGGCTGATTATCATAAGGTGTAGCAAATCTTTGACTATCCCGACCTCATGGTACTCTGTACTCCAGCTAGTTTTCACTGACACACTGGCAACGGGTTTGGAGTCCCCGTGCATATAGCACCACTGGTCAAAATGACACATTTCATTTGCATTTTAGGCAAAACATTTTTTATATTACAAAAATTATGAAAAGCAAAATGGGCTGATGCAGAAGTTTGTGCACCCTTGGAGATTAGTGTGCTCAGATAAGCTTGACCAAGGTTTCAGACCTTAGCCTGTTTGGGTTATGGCTTGTTTACTATCCTCGTTAGAAAAGGCCAGGTGATGCAAATTTCCCGGCTTTATAAAAACCCAGCCTGCTTTAACCTTGTGACAAAAACCAGCAGTCATGGGTTCTTCTAAGCAGCTTCCGAGCACTCTGAAAATGGAAAATGGTGGAGGCCCACAAAGCAGCAATAGGCTATGGGTGCGTGTCCACTGTCCGGATTGTCGGCACTTTGGACAGAGCGGAAAACCTGCTCCGTCCAAAGCGCCGCCCCCTTCTGAACGCGCGGTGATTCCGGATGTGTTCATTGCACACATCTGGAATCGCCACACCCTATACATAGGACCCTGTTATCTACCTTGAGGT
The DNA here is from genome assembly GCF_032444005.1 of Ranitomeya imitator. Taxonomy (NCBI): domain Eukaryota; kingdom Metazoa; phylum Chordata; class Amphibia; order Anura; family Dendrobatidae; genus Ranitomeya; species Ranitomeya imitator. Next base: position 775,283,241 of record NC_091282.1, read on the forward strand.
GAGGGAGCATCATCGCAAGGTAAACAGACATGCTGCGTTCTAAAAAGATGTGCAGCATGTCCGTAAACGAAGGGTCCCCGGATGCGTGTTCGCACACATAGTGGAGATGGGATTTCATAAAATCCCCTCCACTATGCTGTAACATCTGGACCCTGCGGGCTGAACGCTGTGTTGAACGCAGCTTTCAATCCGCAGCTAATCCGGATGTAATCCGGCCCGTGGACACATACTCTAAGAAGATAGCAAAGTGTTTTCAAGTTTCCCTTTCCTCAGTTTGAAATGTCATTAAGAAATGTCAGTTACCAGGAACAGTGGAGGTCAAGATAAGGTCTGGAAGACCAAGCAACATTTCAGTGAGAACTGCTCATAGGATTGCTGGAGAGGCAAATCAGAACCCTGCTTGACTGTAAAAGATCTTAAGAAAGATATAGCAAACTCTGGAGTTGTGGTACATTGTTCTACTGTTCAAAGACACCTGCACACATGTGGCCTCAGTCAGCAGAAGAAAACCTCTCCTGTGTCCTCACCATAAGATCCAGAATCAGAAGTTTGGAAAAGAACATCTAAACAAGCCTGATGCATTTTGGAAACAAGTCCTGTGGACAGATAAGGTTAAAATAGAACTCTGTGGCCACAATGATCAAAGGTATGTGTAGAGAAAAAAGGGCACAGAACTTCAGGAAAAGAACATCTCGCCAACCATTAAGCATAGGAATGGATCAATCATGCTTTGGGGTTGTGCTGCAGACAATAGCATGAGGAACATTTCATAGGTAGAGGGAAAAATGGATTCAATGAAAATTCATGATGGAAACATAACACCATCTGTAAAAAAGCTGAAGCTGAAAAGAGGATGGCTTCTACAAATGAATAATGATCCTAAACACACATCAAAATCCACAATAGACAACCTGAAAAGGCGCAAAATGAAGGTTTTACAATGGCCCTCACAATCCCCTGATCTGAACATTATTGAAAATCTGTGGCTAGACCTGAAAATATCAGAGGATGCAAGACAACCCAGGAATCTCACAGAACTGGAGGAAAGAATGGATGAAAATCCCTCAAAACAAGAATTGAAAACTCTTGTCTGGCTAGTGGCTACAAAAAGCATTTACAAGCTGTGATACTTGCAAAAGTAGGTGCTAATAGGTACTAACCATGCAGGGTGCCCAAACGTTTGCTCCAGCCCATTTTCCTTTTTGTAACTTTTAAAACATTTTTTTTGCCTAAAATACAAAGGAAATGTGTTATCTGCCATTTAGAGATAATTTAATCTTCAACTTGCTTAAAGGTACCGTCACACTAGACGATATTGCTAGCGATCCGTGACGTTGCAGCGTCCTCGCTAGCGATATCGTCCAGTGTGACAGGCAGCAGCGATCAGGCCCCTGCTGTGATGTCGCTGGTCGGGGAAGAAAGTCCAGAACTTTATTTCGTCGCTGGACTCCCCGCAGACATCGCTGAATCAGCGTGTGTGACACCGATTCAGCGATGTCTTCACTGGTAACCAGGGTAAACATCGGGTAACTAAGCGCAGGGCCGCGCTTAGTAACCCGATGTTTACCCTGGTTACCATCCTAAAAGTAAAAAAAACAAACAGTACATACTTACCTACATCTGTCTGTCCTCCAGCGCTGTGCTCTGCTCTCCTCCTGCACTGACTGTGAGCGTCGGTCAGCCGGAAAGCAGAGCGGTGACGTCACCGCTCTGCTTTCCGGCCGCTGTGCTCACACAGACAGTACAGGAGGAGTGCAGAGCACAGCGCTGGAGGACAGACGGCTGTAGGTAAGTATGTACTGTTTTTTTTTTTTACTTTTAGGATGGTAACCAGGGTAAACATCGGGTTACTAAGCGCGGCCCTGCGCTTAGTTACCCGATGTTTACCCTGGTTACCGGCATCGTTGGTCGCTGGAGAGCGGTCTGTGTGACAGCTCTCCAGCGACCAAACAGCGACGCTGCAGCGATCCGGATCGTTGTCGGTATCGCTGCAGAGTCGCTAAGTGTGACGGTACCTTAACTGTTCACAATAACAGTAATTTTGATCAGGGGTGCCCAAACGTTTTCATGTTGCTGTCCATACTAGAAATACACACACATACAGTACATGCATATATACATACATACAGTACACACACACCTATACATATATACAGTGTACACACGTACGTACGTACGTACGTACATACATATATATATACATACATACAGTGCACACACGCATACATATATACATACAGTACACACACATGCATATATACATATAATATACACATACATGCATAAATACTGTACATGTATACATACATACAATACACACATATGGAGAGCCCTAAGGGCCATGGGGTACTTGGTATTGGGCCGGTTCTTAAAGGGATGTGTCACGGTGGCAGTGACCCGATCCGTGGCCCTGGGCGTCCAATAAAGGGGAAAAGAACAGTGTGTCCGTAAAGTCATGGTGCACTTTTATAGTTTACATTTTGGTGCCCTTTCTCTGGCCCAATCATATCAGACCTGTTCATGAGGAGAGATAACAAGAACAAATCAAACACAAACTCATTTAAGCTGTTGCTGAGCCCCCAGTCAGATTAGCCCCTGATAAAGTGAACTCTGATTAATACACTACCAGGTCTGTGACATCATGCAATCACAAGCTTATGCCAGTTGTGTGGTTTTCCATGCCAGTCGAGATGTGGGCATACAGAGGAAAGTTCAGTGTGTTCTGTGGCTTGCTAAATTCGAATCTGTGACCAAAGTGCTACGTGAATATCGGCACGTTTATAACGAAGCGCCACCACATAAGAATAACATAAGGCTATGTTCACATTTGCGTTGTTGGGCGCAGCGTCGTCGACGCATACCGATGCATGCGTCATGCGCCCCTATCTTTAACATGGGGGGCGCATGGACATGCACCGGTATGCGTTGTACTGCGTTTTACGACGCATGCGTCATAGACGCACAAGACAGGGCACAGAGGACGCTACTTGTAGCGTTTTCCCTGCGTCGAAATTCCTGATCTTTAGGATCTTATGACAACGCATGCGTCGCAAAACGCTGCGTTGTGTACATGCGTTGTTGGTTGCGTCGCGTCGCCGACGCTGCGCCCAACAACGCAAATGTGAACGTAGCCTTGGTGGGATAAGCAGTTGAAGAAAACTGGCAGTTTCGTGGAGAAATCCCATACTGGTAGGCCATCAGTCAGTGATGAGTCTGTAGAGGCTATACGGGATAGCTACCTAAGGAGACCTAAAAAATCTGTGCGTGCGTGTGTTCGACAATTACACCTAAGCAAGACTACAGTTCATAAAGTGTTAAAGAAACATCTCTGTTTTACGGGGTACAAATTGCAGCTGTTGCACGCAATAAAACTGGCGGATAGACCCAAACGATGCGCGTTTGCTACAGATACAGTTAGGGCCAGAAATATTTGGACAGTGTCACAATTTTCGCGAGTTGGGCTCTGCATGCCACCACATTGGATTTGAAATGAAACCTCTACAACAGAATTCAAGTGCAGATTGTAACGTTTAATTTGAAGGGTTGAACAAAAATATCTGATAGAAAATGTAGGAATTGTACACATTTCTTTACAAACACTCCACATTTTAGGAGGTCAAAAGTAATTGGACAAATAAACATAACCCAAACAAAATATTTTTATTTTCAATATTTTGTTGCAAATCCTTTGGAGGCAATCACTGCCTTAAGTCTGGAACCCATGGACATCACCAAACGCTGGGTTTCCTCCTTCTTAATGCTTTGCCAGGCCTTTACAGCCGCAGCCTTCAGGTCTTGCTTGTTTGTGGGTCTTTCCGTCTTAAGTCTGGATTTGAGCAAGTGAAATGCATGCTCAATTGGGTTTAGATCTGGAGATTGACTTGGCCATTGCAGAATGTTCCACTTTTTGGCACTCATGAACTCCTGGGTAGCTTTGGCTGTATGATTGGGGTCATTGTCCATCTGTACTATGAAGCGCCGTCCAATCAACTTTGCAGCATTTGGCTGAATCTGGGCTGAAAGTATATCCCGGTACACTTCAGAATTCATCCGGCTACTCTTGTCTGCTCTTATGTCATCAATAAACACAAGTGACCCAGTGCCATTGAAAGCCATGCATGCCCATGCCATCACGTTGCCTCCACCATGTTTTACAGAGGATGTGGTGTGCTTTGGATCATGTGCCGTTCCCTTTCTTCTCCAAACTTTTTTCTTCCCATCATTCTGGTACAGGTTGATCTTTGTCTCATCTGTCCATAGAATACTTTTCCAGAACTGAGCTGGCTTCTTGAGGTGTTTTTCTGCAAATTTAACTCTGGCCTGTCTATTTTTGGTATTGATGAATGGTTTGCATCTAGATGTGAACCCTTTGTATTTACTGTCATGGAGTCTTCTCTTTACTGTTGACTTAGAGACAGATACACCTACTTCACTGAGAGTGTTCTGGACTTCAGTTGATGTTGTGAATGGGTTCTTCTTCACCAAATTAAGTATGCGGCGATCATCCACCACTGTTGTCATCCGTGGACGCCCAGGCCTTTTTGAGTTTCCAAGCTCACCAGTCAATTCCTTTTTTCTCAGAATGTACCCAACTGTTGATTTTGCTACTCCAAGCATGTCTGCTATCTCTCTGATGGATTTTTTCTTTTTTTTCAGCCTCAGGATGTTCTGCTTCACCTCAATTGAGAGTTCCTTTGACCGCATGTTGTCTGCTCACAGCAACAGCTTCCAAATGCAAAACCACACACCTGGAATCCACCCCTGACCTTTTAACTACTTCATTGATTACAGGTTAACGAGGGAGACGCCTTCAGAGTTAATTGCAGCCCTTAGAGTCCATTGTCCAATTACTTTTGGTCCCTTGAAAAAGAGGACGCTATGCATTACAGAGCTATGATTCCTAAACCCTTTCTCCGATTTGGATGTGGAAACTATCATATTGCAGCTGGGAGTGTGCACTTTCAGCCCATATTATATATATAATTGTATTTCTGAACATGTTTTTGTAAACAGCTAAAATAACAAAACTTGTGTCACTGTCCAAATATTTCTGGCCCTAACTGTATGCTTCATGAGATCAACAATGATGCAAGATTTTTGCAGGAGATTGTGTTTAGCGATGAGGCAACCTTCCATATCTGTGGACATGTTCATCGCCATAACGTCTGAATATGGACTGCTTAACATCCTCATGCCTATGTTGAGTACGAACATAACACCCCTAAAGTGAACATGTGGTCTGGCCTGATGCATGATAGGTGATAGGTATGAAACTGGGAGAGTTTTTCTTAAATTTGGAGCAGGTTTCACATTTCTATCGTTTTTGTTGCTTTCCAGTGACTGGTCAAAAGTGCACCGTGACTTTACGGACACACTGTATATGAGAATAAAGTCTATGGTAGCAGACTTCGTGATGCCACCAGTGGTATTTGTTCAGGGATGACCGACGCTGCTTAAAGGGGTCCTCTGGGGATGATGGTACTGCAGCAGGGATGGTATGACTGCCCACAGGTGAAGCTTAGTTCCCAGGGCTTCCTGTGTAGTGGGTACAGATGATAGATGGTGTAGTGTTGGAAAGAATTAGAAGACACAAGGTTGCAGTCTCTTTACCTTTTACTGGTAGCAGGCAGCCACAGTCCAGGGTACAGATCACAGGTGATGGAACGGTCCGGCCAGCCTGGAAGCGATTCAAAGATACCCCTAGCCAGGTGGGGTTGAAAGTCTTCGTTACCGCGCTGTGTTGTAGTCCCTTGCTGCCTAAGGCTTCACATAAGGTCCTCACTTTCTCTCTGTCCCTTTTAGTAGGACATTACCCGCATGGCAGGCAACTCTAGCCTTTTTACAGGTGTCTCTATGATGACTCCGGGCTCTATGTGCTGCTGTGCCTTCAAGTGTAATGGTGGACAGGCGACTTGCAATCTCCTGCCCGCCGATTTTTGCTGTGGGGCATACAGTTACCCCCACAACCTCGGTCTTCTGGCCACCGTTTTTTTGCGCTTCTGCATGGAGGAAGCTCAGTTGCAGCTCCCTTCCAGTTCTTCACTTCCCCTTTGCTCCTTCCTCCTTCACACTCTCTACAAACGGTTCTGTTCCTCTCTTCTCTTTCCAGGAACTGCAGAACCACATGTCTGCACGGCCCCAGCTTTCCCCACAGGATCTGTAGCACCTCACGTCTGCGCGACTCCAACTCTCTTCCTGACTCTCTCTCTCTTCCTCCAGCCAGAAAATATATATAGGGAAGCCACCCACAAACTGGATCAGAGCTCCCCCTTCTGGCCTGGAGTCAGAACAGTGTTGTATGCATGTGCTACCTGTTAAAGTGATCTTTCCTCGCCTCCAGGCATGGCATCACCCTCCCCGTGAGGAAGGAAATACCACTGTGACAGCTGAACTCCTGGGGTGTCACACATACATATATACATACAGTGTACACACATACAGTACACACATATCTGCATATATACATACAAAGACACATACATACTGTATATAGATACAGTATACACACATAGATACTCTACACCTCTCACATACTGTAGGTTTAATCTTCCAAAACAGGCTCTTCAGATAATTTGTTTGTAACTGGCTGTAATTAGCGGCTGCCCTTCTGATGTGATCTAATTTGCCAGCGGGTGTAAATGAGGGACATTATGAAATTAGCAGTAAGACCAGAGAATGGCAGGAACAGTTGGGAGCTGTGAGGAGAAGGTATAAAACGGCTTCTTCATTTCGGTGAGGAGCAAAATGGATTGCAGATATTTACTTTATACTCAGACTATTAAGCTCCTGCCGAATTCTCTTCCTCTCGCTCGTAATCCAGTTATTGTTACGAAGTCATCAAGCTGCATTACTGGTGCCAGCACAAGAACCATCTCTGACACCTGCCTAGGACTAGCTCTAGATTCAGGTCCAGCACCTGTTCCAGGATCAGCCATGGCACCTCTTTTTTTAAAATCAAATAGAGAACTTATTCCAGAAACCATTTCGGGACCTACCCCAGAAGCAGCCTCAAGACCTGCTCCAGATGGACAGAAAAATCTAGAATCCTTTACAGTGCATTACGCAGAGAATACTTGAGAACCAGCTATGGCACCTACTCCTCACCCATATGCAGAACCTGCTCCAGAACCTGCTCTGGCACCTACTCCTTAACCACATGCAGAACCTACTCCACATCCACATGCAGATCCAGTTCTGCAACGTACTCCATACCCACGTGCAGAACCTGCTCCAGAACCAGCTCTGGCATCTACTCTGAAACCAAATTGAGAACATTCTCCAGAACCAGCTCTGGCACCTACTCCACACCCAAATGCAGAACCTGCTCCAGAACCAGCTCTGGCACCTACTCCATATCCACATGCAGAACCAGCTCTGGCACCTACTCCACACACATATGCAGAACCTGCTCCAGAACCAGCTCTGGCACCTACTCTACAGCCATGTGCAGAACAAGCTCTGCCATCTACTGCACACCCAAATGCAGAACCTGCTCCAGAACCAGCTCTGGCACCTACTCCATATCCACATGCAGAACCAGCTCTGGCACCTACTCCACACACATATGCAGAACCTGCTCCAGAACGAGCTCTGGCACCTACTCTACAGCCATGTGCAGAACCAGCTCTGCCATCTACTGCACACCCAAATGCAGAACCTGCTCCAGAACCAGCTCTGGCACCTACTCCACACCCACATGCAGAACCTTCTCTGGCACCTACTCCACACCCATATGCAGATCCTGCTCCAGAACCAGCTCTGGCACCTACTCCACACCCACATACAGAACCAGCTCTGGCACCTACTTCACACCCATGTGCAGAACCAGCTCTGGCATCTACTACACACCCATGTGCACAACCTGCTCCAGAACCAGCTCTGGCACCTACTCCACACCCATGTGCAGAACCAGCTCTGGCATCTACTACACACCCATGTGCACAACCTGCTCCAGAACCAGCTCTGGCACCTACTCCATATCCACATGCAGAATCATCTCTGGCACCTACTCCACACCATATGCAGAACCTGCTCCAGAACCAGCTCTGGCACCTACTTCACACCCACATACAGAACCAGCTCTGACACCTACTCCACACCCATATGTAGAACCTGCTCCAGAACAAGCTCTGGCACCTACTCCACACCCATGTGCAGAACCAGCTCTGGCATCTACTACACACCCATGTGCACAACCTGCTCCAGAACCAACTCTGGCAGCTACTCCATATCCACATGCAGAACCATCTCTGGCACCTACTCCACACCCATATGCAGAACCTGCTCTAGAACCTGCTCTGGCACCTACTCCACACCCATATGCAGAACCTGCTCCAGAACCAGCTCTGGCACCTACTCCACACCCATATGCAGAACCTGCTCCAGAACCAGCTACTCCACACCCATATGCAGAACCTGCTCCAGAACCAGCTCTGGCACCTACTCCACACCCATGTGCAGAACCAGCTCTGGCATCTACTACACACCTGGAGCGCCCCCCAGACACAGGGCCACAGGTTACTCGGTACCGGGTCTTTCTGGCTCAGTTCTGGGGATGTCACGGTGGCTGGACCCGGTCCGTAACCCTGCTAAGGGGCGTCCAATAAAAGGTGATGCGAGTCTGTCAAGGGTTCGTGACGCCACCTGTGGTGTTCGGTCAGGGTGACCGACGCTGCTTGGGGCCCACTGGGGTGATGTGATGGCAGCTAGATGGTAAACCTTCCCACAGGTGAAGTATGTCCCCAGGGCTTCCCAGTAAGGTGGATGGCGACGGTGTGAGGTGCAGTCAATAACGAGGACACAGGGTTGCAGTCTCTTTAACTCTTTACTGAAGGCTTCAGGATCCTCAATCCAGAGCACGGTTAACAGGGCTGTCTGAGACCGGCCGGTCCGAAGGCACATCCAGAGTTCCCTTTGCAGGTGGAAATCGTTGCCTACCACTAGCGCCTGTGTGTTGTAGTGCTTCCCTGCTGAGCATTCGGGATAGTCCTCACAACTTCTATTCTCGTTCTTTCTAATTCGTTCCAGTTCTTTCTAGTTCTCCGTCCCCCAGGTATGTTATGACTAGGACGCACCCGTTTGACAGGAAGGCTCGGAGTTCTTCCGGGACGCTAGAGACTGCGGAGTTGGAAGTAAGGCATAGAGTCAGTTACTTCCTCGGTGTTCCGGCCACCGGCTACGCGCCTCAGTAGGGTGTTGCCGTTCTCCGGGCACGACTTCTACTGGCTCTCCTTTGTGCTTGATCTCGTTTCTCACTGTCCACAATATCCTTCGCTTCGTGTCTCTTTCTTAGGATACCGCCGCGGGTGGTGCAGGCACGGTTCCGTAACATTCTGTTCTAGTCGCTAGGTACCTGCCAGGTTCCCACGCCTGACAGGGACCCCCCTGAATCTTCCCCACAACACCCCCTGCCACGGGATGCTGCCTGGACAAAACCCAGTCAGCTTCTGTCTAACTTCCTATCCAACCCCTAGTTTTACCAGTGTGAGGAGTGGCCTAATAAATAAAACTCTTTGCTCCCCCTAGCGGCCGGAGTGTGAAGTATAATGTGTGCTGGTGATACCTGGTCAGATGAACTCCTTTAGTGCCATCAGACGTACCATCACTCCCCTTAGTTGGCAGAGCGATACTACTGCAACGAACAGGTCTCTGGGGCGCTGCACACCCATGGGCACAACCTGCTCCAGAACCAGCTCCGGCATCTACTCTGGAACCAGATCCAGAATCTGCTCCATAACCAGCTCTGGCACGTCTTCAAAACTATGATGAGAGCGATTTTATGTGTGCAGATCTGAATATATTTGTACAGTGTAAAGCCTCAAAAATATATAAATAATGTTTTTGTTTATATTTCTGTAGCTCTGTCCCCGGTGGTCTCTCGGCTTTCCCAGTTCCGTTATAACAAATACCATGCACTCTATTTATTGTAATATTTAGTATTGAACACTGAGCTCCACTTTCATTTTGGAATGAGATAACTCTGTTGCAAGATTTAATGTTATGTGACGAGCATGCCAGGATATGCTCCAAATATAACCTGCAATGTGAAGATGCTCAGACGTCTCCCCAGCAAACCACAGAAATGTGCACATTAAATCCCACAGAACGAAGTGTGGAGCAGCCCCCGAACAGGGAAGAAGGCAGCAGTGAGGAATACAATGTAACAAAAGCCGTGTAAAGATGTGACAAGTGTCACACTCCTGCCTGTGAAGTGTCTGGCATTTCAGGTGACTGGTCACAATAATCCGTCCTGTGGGGTCATGAGGAATAACAGTGTTTCTCTACATTATGGCCGCAATTTATCCAAGTGTTTTCACAAGATTTAAGCACTGAAAGAGACACAAACCTTTTGTTCAACTCGACTTTGTGCCCAAAAATTGTGGCTTTTGGCATTTTCACACTAGAGTCAGCCCAAATGTGCTGAGCCATTCTCATCAAACAATGTGGCATAGCTTACACCAGAAGTGTCACTCCAATCTCTGACTGTAGAAACCTTTCTAGTGAGGCTCCTCTTACTCCTGAATGACAATCATTAAGACAGGAGTCCACAACACCAGTATTAATGAATCTTTAAGTTATGTATCCTGCATTTTCACCAGATTACCCCTCTTCACCTTTCCACTAGTTTTCAGTTGTCTCTGAGCTGGTGGGTGGATACCAGCTGCTCTGCTCTCTCATTCACAGTACTCACAGAGGCATGAGGATTTCCTGCCCTCCTGTCTCTATATACCACATGACCAAAAGCATGGAGGACATTATACAGCAGTACTGAACAGTGTAGCTGTAAATCCAGCTCTGAGATGAGATATAACACAACAGGATAGACAACATGAAACAGCAGTACTGAGCAGTGTAGCTGTATATCCAGCACTTGGATGAAACAAATGAATTACTAGCAGCTTAGACAACATTATGTACTGTAACTATAATGAGCAGTGTAATTGTGAATCCAGTGGTGTGAGGTAAAAACTAGAAAGCAGCATCATGGGGAATATTAAACACAGTGGTTTAGGTGTGAATCCAACCCTGGAGTATGACAAAACAGTTTGCTTGAAGCTGCAACCTGATCTGCCTATTCTGTCACTTCCCCCAACCCCACTCTCCACCCATGTACATAGATTTTAATTGGAGGTGCAACCTGACACTTCACTACTATGGCAGTCTGTCATGTCTTGAGTCAAATGGATTTAAGCATTGTTTTTTAGTTTTTTTTCCAGGGTGGAAGATATGTATTTTCAGGTGGCAGAAGGGAATGAGATGAAGTGGCTTATAAGTGGAGAAAAAAGCAGATTTCTCTAATAAGGTACATTACAGTTTCTTGATTTCACTTAAACTATTGATTTATGCAAAGTTTGTTGAAAGGGTAAAGATTATTTTATGCAGTGTTCACAGTTTCCTTTTAGAGACTGAGGTGAGCAGTGAAGAAAGTGGAAACCACATATATCAATGTGCATCAATGACCTCAGCACAAGATAAACCCCTGAGCACCAGAGCTGCCACCTGATATTGTCTGTACGCCGGGCACCTAAGGACGAAGGACTGTAGATATCATTGGGGAGGGGCTGAGAAACGTCCCCTATATGTTACGTTACTGTAAGCTGGGGTCCGGGCACCATATATACCACAGATGAAGGTACTAGCTGCTGTCTCTTCCCTGAGTGCCCTCTTCATATGTTACTTCGTGCTGGGGTCCGGGCACCATATATATCACAGAGGATGGCACTAGCTGCTGTCTCTTTCCTGGGTGCCCTCCTTATGTTACTGTAAGCTGGGGTCCGGGCACCATATATACCACAGAGGATGGTACTAGCTGCTGTCTCTTCCCTGAGTGTCCTCGTCATATGTTACTTCGTGCTGGGGTCAGGGCACCATATATATCACAGAGGCTGGCACTAGCTGCTGTCTCTTTCCTGGGTGCCCTCCTTATGTTACTGTATGCTGGGGTCCGGGCACCATATATACCACAGAGGATGGTACTAGCTGCTGTCTCTTCCCGGAGTGCCCTCGTCATATGTTACTTCGTGTTGGGGTCCGGGCACCATATATACCACAGAGGATGGTACTAGCTGCTGTCTCTTCCCTGAATGTCCTCCTTATGTTACTGTATGCCGATGTCTGGGCACCATATACACCACAGAGGATGGCACTAGCTGCTGTCTCTTTCCTGGGTGCCCTCCTTATGTTACTGTATGCTGGGGTCCGGGCACCATATATACCACAGAGGATGGTACTAGCTGCTGTCTCTTCCCTGAGTGCCCTCCTTATGTTACTGTATGCTGGGGTCCGGGCACCATATATACCACAGAGGATGGTACTAGCTGCTGTCTCTTCCCTGAGTGCCCTCCTTATGTTACTGTATGCCGATGTCTGGGCACCATATACACCACAGAGGATGGTACTAGCTGCTGTCTCTTCCCTGAGTGCCATCCTTATGTTACTGTATGCTGAGGTCAGGGCACCATATATACCACAGAGGATGGCACTAGCTGCTGTCTCTTCCCTGGGTGCCCTCCTTATGTTACTGTATGCTGGGGTCCGGACACCATATATACCACAGAGGATGGTACTAGCTGCTGTCTCTTCCCTGAATGTCCTCCTTATGTTACTGTATGCCGATGTCTGGGCACCATATACACCACAGAGGATGGTACTAGCTGCTGTCTCTTCCCTGGATGCCCTCCTTATGTTACTGTATGCTGGGGTCCGGGCACCATATATACCACAGAGGATGGTACTAGCTGCTGTCTCTTCCCTGGGTGCCCTCCTTATGTTACTGTATGCTGGGGTCTGGGCACCATATATACCACAGAGGATGGTACTAGCTGCTGTCTCTTCCCTGAGTGCCCTTGTTATGTTACTGTATGCTGGAGTCCGGGCACCATATATATCACAGAGGCTGGCACTAGCTGCTGTCTCTTCTCTGGGTGCCCTCCTTATGTTACTGTATGCTGGGGTCCGCGCACCATATATACCACAGAGGATGGTACTAGCTGCTGTCTCTTCCCTGAGTGCCCTCATCATATGTTACTTCGTGCTGGGGTCCGGGCACCATATATATCACAGAGGATGACACTAGCTGCTGTCTCTTCCCTGGGTGCCCTCCTTATGTTACTGTTTGCTGAGGTCAGGGCACCATATATACCACAGAGGATGGCACTAGCTGCTGTCTCTTCCCTGGGTGCCCTCCTTATGTTACTGTATGCTGGGGTCCGGGCACCATATATACCACAGAGGATGGTACTAGCTGCTGTCTCTTCCCTGAGTGCCCTCCTTATGTTACTGTATGCTGGGGTCCGGGCACCATATATACCACAGAGGATGGTACTAGCTGCTGTCTCTTCCCTGAGTGCCCTCCTTATGTTACTGTATGCTGAGGTCAGGGCACCATATATACCACAGAGGATGGCACTAGCTGCTGTCTCTTCCCTGGGTGCCCTCCTTATATTACTGTATGCTGGGGTCCGGGCACCATATATACCACAGAGGATGGTACTAGCTGCTGTCTCTTCCCTGAATGCCCTCCTTATGTTACTGTATGCCAATGTCTGGGCACCATATACACCACAGAGGATGGTACTAGCTGTTGTCTCTTCCCTGGGTGCCCTCCTTATGTTACTGTATGCCAATGTCTGGGCACCATATATATCACAGAGGATGGCACTAGCTGCTGTCTCTTCCCTGGGTGCCCTCCTTATGTTACTGTATGCTGAGGTCCGGGCACCATATATACCACAGAGGATGGTACTAGCTGCCGTTTCTTCCCTGGGTGCCCTCCTTATGTTACTCTATGCTGAGGTCCGTGCACCATATACACCACAGAGGATGGTACTAGCTGCTGTCTCTTCCCTGAGTGCCCTCCTTATGTTACTGTATGCTGGGGTCCGGGCATCATATACACCACAGAGGATGGTACTAGTTGCTGTCTCTTCCCTGAGTGCCCTCCTTATGTTACTGTATGCTGGGGTCTGGGCACCATATATACCACAGAGGATGGTACTAGCTGCTGTCTCTTCCCTGGGTGCCCTTGTTATGTTACTGTATGCTGAGGTCCGGGCACCATATATACCACAGAGGATGGTACTAGCTGCTGTCTCTTCCCTGAGTGCCCTTTTTATGTTACTGTATGCTGGGGTCCGGGCACCATATATACCACAGAGGATGGTATTAGCTGCTGTCTCTTCCCTGATTGCCCTTGTTATGTTACTGTATGCTGGGGTCCGGGCACCATATATACCACAGAGGATGGTACTAGCTGCTGTCTCTTCCCTGGGTGCCCTCCTTATGTTACTGTATGCTGGGGTCTGGGCACCATATATACCACAGAGGATGGTACTAGCTGCTGTCTCTTCCCTGGGTGCCCTTGTTATGTTGCTGTATGCTGGGGTCGTGCACCATATATATCACAGAGGATGGTACTAGCTGCTGTCTCTTCCCTGAGTGCCCTTGTTATGTTACTGTATGCTGGGATCTGGGCACCATATATACCACAGAGGATGGTACTAGCTGCTGTCTCTTCCCTGGGTGCCCTTGTTATGTTACTGTATGCTGAGGTCCGGGCACCATATATACCACAGAGGATGGTACTAGCTGCTGTCTCTTCCCTGGGTGCCCTTGTTATGTTACTGTATGCTGGGGTCCGGGCACCATATATACCACAGAGGATGGTACTAGCTGCTGTCTCTTCCCTGGGTGCCCTCGTTATGTTACTGGGTGCTGGGGCCAGGCACCAGATATACCACATGGTGACCCACTTTCCATTTATGCAGCTCTGATCCGCCCACATTTCCAGCTATTGTGCACATTTTCTCCTGTCTTCGTTGACTCTCTCCCCTTTGATCATGAACTGTCAGGAATGCCTTAAAGTTTGATAAATTGGTCGAACCTATTGGCAGAAACGCAGGAGATCAACAACGACTAAATAAGATTCTGCTAAGTGACAAGCTGACACATCCAGTAAGACGATCCGGACCCCCCCACGTGCTCCTCTAATGGAAAAATCCCCCATTGCTTGCGGTTTGATCAGACTGACAGGTCGCCCCTTCTGCTGCGCTGCTGAGTCAATAAAAGTGAGAATTAGTGATAAGAGGCTTGTCGTGGCTCGCGCCTCCTTTGCTCCGAGCCATCGGCTAAACAGATGTGTCATTGCTGCATTTTACTCCGACCGGCGCAGGCATCAGACAAAATCTTGTTTTCTCCTGCATATTATCCGGGCTGCTTCGGCAAGAAATCAAATAAAGTGTCTTCGTCCTGTGCAGAACAGCAGGAGGCTGGGGTCTCCAGAGCCCCACAGAAAAACACCGTAGAAGGAAAAAAAATCTGAGACAATAGTCCTGAATTACTAGCATTAACGAGATTGATAAATGGATTATAACGACGATGATCAACCAAAAGGCAAAACGACTCATCTCTGGCCACCATCAACTCAGAGCAGTAATCTCTGAGAGGAGCACAGAAATGTCTAGTTCTTACTGCAGGTGAAGGGAGCGAAGCAATTGTGTCCTAGCCAAAATGTATCAAAGAATCGTAAAACTAAACTGAGAATGCCGCCTATCCATTTATTATTATTATTTATTATTATAGCGCCATTTATTCCATGGCGCTTTACATGTGAGGAGGGATATACATAATAAAAACAGGTACAATAATCTTGAACAATACAAGTTACAACTGGTACAGGAGGGATGGGTTAGGATGCAGTAGGTGATAGCGTTGGTCGTCCAGCGGTTTGGTCGATCGGTGGTTACTGCAGGTTGTAGGCTTGTCGTAAGAGGTAGGTCTTCAGGTTCTTTTATCACATCACTGAGAATGCCTCCTATCCATCACTAGAGTTCAGCCGTGACATCATGGAGAATGCCTCCTATCCATCATTAGAGACCAGCGGTGACATCACTGAGAATGCCTCCTATCCATCACTAGAGTTCAGCCGTGACATCACTGAGAATGCCTCCTATCCATCACTAGAGTTCAGCCGTGACATCATGGAGAATGCCTCCTATCCATCACTAGAGATCAGCGGTGACATCACTGAGAATGCCTCCTATCCATCACTAGAGACCAGCAGTGACATCACTGAGAATGCCTCCTATCCATCACTAGAGATCAGCGGTGACATCACTGAGAATGCCTCCCATCCATCACTAGAGATCAGCGGTGACATCACTGAGAATGCCTCCTATCCATCACTAGAGATCAGAGGTGACATCACTGAGAATGCCTCCTATCCATCACTAGAGATCAGCAGTGACATCACTGAGAATGCCTCCTATCCATCACTAGAGATCAGAGGTGACATCACTGAGAATGCCTCCTATCCATCACTAGAGATCAGCGGTGACATCACTGAGAATGCCTCCTATCCATCACTAGAGTTCAGCCGTGACATCATGGAGAATGCGTCCTATCCATCACTAGAGATCAGCGGTGACATCACTGAGAATGCCACCTATCCATCACTAGAGATCGACGGTGACATCACTGAGAATGCCTCCTATCCATCACTAGAGATCGATGGTGACATCACTGAGAATGCCTCCTATTCATCACTAGAGATCAGCTGTGACATCACTGAGAATGCCTCCCATCCATCACTAGAGATCAGCGGTGACATCACTGAGAATGCCGCCTATCCATCACTAGAGATCAGCGGTGACATCACTGAGAATGCCTCCTATCTATCACTAGAGATCAGCGGTGACATCACTGAGAATGCCTCGTATCCATCACCAAAGATTAGAGGTGACATCACTGAGAATGCCTCCTATCCATCATTAGAGATCGGTGGTGACATCACTGACAATGCCTCCTATCCATCGCTAGAGATCAGTGGTGACATCACTGAGCATGTCTCCTATCCATCACTAGAGATCAGAGGTGACATCACTGAGAATGCCTCCTATCCATCACTAGAGATCAGCGGCGACATCACTGAGAATGCCTCCTATCCATCACTAGAGATCAGCGGTGACAACACTGAAAATGCCTCTTATCCATCACTAGAGATCAGCTGTGACATCACTGAGAATGCCTCCCATCCATCACCAGAGATCACAGGTGACATCACTGAGAATGCCTCCTATCTATCACTAGAGATCAGCGGTGACATCACTGAGAATGCCTCCCATTCATCACTAGAGATCACGGGTGACATCACTGAGAATGCCTCCTATCCATGACTAGAGATCAGCGGTGACATCACTGAAAATGCCCCCTATCCATCACCAAAGATTAGAGGTGACATCACTGAGATTGCCTCCTATCCATCATTAGAGATCGGTGGTGACATCACTGAGAATGCCTCCTATACATCACTAGAGATCAGCAGTGACATCACTGAGAATGCCTCCTATCCATCACTAGAGAACAGAGGTGACATCACTGAGAATGCCTCCTATCCATCACTAGAGATCAGAGGTGACATCACTGAGAATGCCGTCCATCCATCACTAGAGATCAGAGGTGACATCACTGAGAATGCCTCCTATCCATCACTAGAGATCAGCGGTGACATCACTGAGAATGCCTCCTATCCATTACTAGAGATCAGCGGTGTAATCACTGAGAATGCCTCCTATCCATCACCAGAGATCAGAGGTGACATCACTGAGAATGCCTCCTATCCATCACTAGAGATCACAGGTGACATCACTGAGAATGCCTCCTATCCATCACTAGAGATCAGAGGTGACATCACTGAGAATGCCTCCTATCCATCACTAGAGATCAGAGGTGACATCACTGAGAATGCCGTCCATCCATCACTAGAGATCAGAGGTGACATCACTGAGAATGCCGTCCATCCATCACTAGAGATCAGAGATGACATCACTGAGAATGCCTCCTATCCATCACTAGAGATCAGCGGTGACATCACTGAGAATGCCTCCTATCCATCACTAGAGATCAGAGGTGACATCACTGAGAATGCCTCCTATCCATCTCTAGAGATCAGAGGTGACATCACTGAGAATGCCTCCTAACCATCACTAGAGTTCAGCGGTGATATCATGGAAAATGCCTCCTATCCATTACCAGAGATCAGAGGTAACATCCCTGAGAATGCTTCCTAGCCATCAGTAGAGATCAGTGGTGACATCACTGACAATGCCTCCAATCCATCACTAGAGATCAGCGGAGATATCACTGAGAATGCCACCTATCCATCACCAGAGATCAGCGGTGACATCACTGAGAATGCCTCCTATCCATCACTAGAGATCAGCGGTGACATCACTGAGAATGCCTCCTATCCATCACTAGAAATCAGCGGTGACATCACTGAGAATGCCTCCTATCCATCAATAGAGATCAGCAATGACATCACTGAGATTGCCTCCTATCCCTCACTAGAGATCGGCAGTGACATCAGTGAGAATGCCTCCCATCCATTACTAGAGATCACGGGTGACTTCACTGAGAATGCCTCCTATCCATGACTAGAGATCAGCGGTGACATCACTGAAAATGCCCCCTATCCATCACCAAAGATTAGAGGCGACATCACTGAGATTGCCTCCTATCCATCATTAGAGATCGGTGGTGACATCACTGAGAATGCCTCCTATCCATCTCTAGAGATCAGAGGTGACATCACTCAGAATGCCTCCTATCCATCACTAGAGTTCAGCGGTGACATCATGGAGAATGCCTCCTATCCATTACCAGAGATCAGAGGTAACATCCCTGAGAATGCTTCCTAGCCATCACTAGAGATCAATGGTGACATCACCGAGAATGCCTCCTATCCATCACTAGAGATCAGAGGTGACATCACTGAAAATGCCTCCTATCCATCACTAGAGTCCAGCGGTGACATCACTGAGAATACCTCCTATCCATTACCAGAGATCAGTGGAGATATCACTGAGAATGCCTCCTATCCATCACCAGAGATCAGCGGTGACGTCACTGAGAATGCCTCCTATCCATCACTAGAGATCAGCGGTGACGTCACTGAGAATGCCTCCTATCCATCACTAGAGATCAGCGGTGACATCACTGAGAATGCCTCCTATCCATCACCAGAGATCAACGATGTCATCACTGAAAATGCCTCTTATCCATCACTAGAGATCAGCTGTGACATCACTGAGAATGCCTCCCATCCATCACCAGAGATCACAGGTGACATCACTGAGAATGCCTCCTATCTATCACTAGAGATCAGCGGTGACATCACTAAGAATGCCTCGTATCCATCATTAGAGATTGGTGGTGCCATCACTGAGAATGCCTCCTATCCATCACTAGAGATCAGCGGTAACATCACTGAGAATGCCTCCTATCCATCACTAGAGATTGGCGGTGACATCACTGAGAATGCCTCCTATCCATCACTAGAGATCGGCGGTGACATCACTGAGAATGCCTCCTATCCATCACTAGAGATCAGCGGTAACATCACTGAGAATGCCTCCTATCCATCAACAAAAATTAGAGGTGACATCACTGAGATTGCCTCCTATCCATCATTAGAGATCGGTGGTGACATCACTGACAATGCCTCCTATCCATCGCTAGAGATCAGTGGTGACATCACTGAGCATGTCTCCTATCCATCACTAGAGATCAGAGGTGACATCACTGAGAATGCCTCCTATCCATCTCTAGAGATCAAAGGTGAAATCACTGAGAATGCCTCCTATCCATCATTAGAGATCGGTGGCGACATCACTGACAATGCCTCCTATCCATTGCTAGAGATCAGTGGTGACATCACTGAGAATGCCTCCTATCCATCACTAGAGATCAGAGGTGACATCACTGAGAATGCCTCCTATTCATCACCAGAAATCAACGGAGATATCACTGAGAATGCCTCCTATCCATCTCTAGAGTTTAGAGGTGACATCACTGACAATGCCTCCTATCCATCATTAGAGATCGGTGGTGACATCACTGACAATGCCTCCTATCCATCGCTAGAGATCAGTGGTGACATCACTGAGAATACCTCCTATCTATCACTAGAGATCAGAGGTGACATCACTGAGAATGCCTCCTATCGATCACAAGAGATCAGCAGTCACATTACTGAGAGTGCCTCCTATCCACCACTAGAGATCAGCGGTGACATCACTGAGAATGCCTCCTATCCCTCACTAGATAGAGATCAGCAGTGACATCCCTGAGAATGCCTCCTATCCATCACTAGAGATCGGCGGTGACATCACTGACAATGCCTCCTATCAATCTCTAGAGATCGGCGGTGACATCACAGAGAATGCCTCCTATCCATCACTAGAGATCAGCGGTGACATAACTGAGAATGCCTCCTATCCATCACTAGAGATCAGCGGTGACATCACTGAGAATGCCTCCCATCCATCACTAGAGATCAGTGGTGACATCACTGAGAATGCCTCCTATCCATCACTAGAGATCAGCAGTGAAATCACTGAGAATGCCTCCCATCCATCACTAGAGATCACGGGTGACATCACTGAGAATGCCTCCTATCCATGACTAGAGATCGGCGGTGACATCACTGAAAATGCCCCCTATCCATCACCAAAGATTAGAGGTGACATCACTGAGATTGCCTCCTATCCATCATTAGAGATCGGTGGTGACATCACTGAGAATGCCTCCTATTCATCTCTAGAGATCAGAGGTGACATCACTGAGAATGCCTCCTATCCATCACTAGAGTTCAGCGGTGACATCATGGAGAATGCTTCCTATCCATTACCAGAGATCAGAGGTAACATCACTGAAAATGCCCCCTATCCATCACCAAAGATTAGAGGTGACATCACTGAGATTGCCTCCTATCCATCACTAGAGATCAGAGGTGACATCACTGAAAAAGGCCTCCTATCCATCACTAGAGTCCAGCGGTGACATCACTGAGAATGCCTAATATCCATCACTAGAGTCCAGCAGTGATATCACTGAGAATGCCTCCTATCCATTACCAGAGATCAGTGGAGATATCACTGAGAATGCCTCCTATCCATCACCAGAGATCAGCAGTGACGTCACTGAGAATTCCTCCTATCCATCACTAGAGATCAGCGGTGACATCACTGAGAATGCCTCCTATCCATCACCAGAGATCAACGATGTCATCACTGAGAATGCCTCCTATCCATCACTAGAGATCAGCGATGACATCACTGAAAATGCCTCCTATCCATCACTAGAGATCAGCTGTGACATCACTGAGAATGCCTCCCATCCATCACCAGAGATCACAGGTGACATCACTGAGAATGCCTCCTATCTATCACTAGAGATCAGCGGTGACATCACTGAGAATGCCTCCTATCCATCACCAAAGATTGGAGGTGACATCACTGAGAATGCCTCCTATCCATCATTAGAGATTGGCGGTGACATCACTGAGAATGCCTCCTATCCATCACTAGAGATCGGCGGTGACATCACTGAGAATGCCTCCTATCCATCACTAGAGATCAGTGGTGACATCACTGACAATGCCTCCCATCCATCACTAGAGATCAGCTTTAACATCACTGAGAATGCCTCCTATCCATCACCAAAAATTAGAGGTGACATCACTGAGATTGCCTCCTATCAATCATTAGAGATCGGTGGTGACATCACTGATAATGCCTCCTATCCATCGCTAGAGATCAGTGGTGACATCACTGAGAATGCCTCCTATCCATCACTAGAGATCAGAGGTGACATCACTGAGAATGCCTCCTATCCATCTCTAGAGATCAGAGGTGACATCACTGAGAATGCCTCCTATCCATCATTAGAGATCGGTGGTGACATCACTGACAATGCCTCCTATCCATCGCTAGAGATCAGAGGTGACATCACTGAGAATGCCTCCTATCCATCACTAGAGATCAGAGGTGACATCACTGAGAATGCCTCCTATTCATCACCAGAAATCAACGGAGATATCACTGAGAATGCCTCCTATCCATCACTAGAGATCAGCGGTGACATCACTGAGAATGCCTCCTATCCATCGTTAGATATCGGTGGTGACATCACTGACAATGCCTCCTATCCATCACTAGAGATCAGCTGAGACATCACTGAGAATGCCTCCCATCCATCACCAGAGATCACAGGTGACAAAGCTGAGAATGCCTTCTATGCATCACTAGAGATCAGCGGTGACATCATTGAGAATGCCTCCTATCCATCATTAGAGATCAGCGGTGACATCATTGAGAATGCCTCCTATCCATCACTTGAAATCGGCGGTGACATCACTGAGAATGCCTCCTATCCATCGCTAGAGATCAGTGGTGACATCACTGAGAATGCCTCCTATCCATCACTAGAGATCAGAGGTGACATCACTGAGAATGCCTCCTATCCATCTCTAGAGATCAGAGGTGACATCACTGAGAATGCCTCCTATCCATCATTAGAGATCGGTGGTGACATCACTGACAATGCCTCCTATCCATCGCTAGAGATCAGTGGTGACATCACTGAGAATGCCTCCTATCCATCACTAGAGATCAGAGGTGACATCACTGAGAATGCCTCCTATTCATCACCAGAAATCAACGGAAATATCACTGAGAATGCCTCCTATCCATCACTAGAGATCAGCTGTGACATCACTGAGAATGCCTCCTATCCATCGTTAGATATCGGTAGTGACATCACTGACAATGCCTCCTATCCATCACTAGAGATCAGCTGAGACATCACTGAGAATGCCTCCCATCCATCACCAGAGATCACAGGTGACAAAGCTGAGAATGCCTTCTATGCATCACTAGAGATCAGCGGTGACATCATTGAGAATGCCTCCTATCCATCATTAGAGATCAGCGGTGACATCACTGAGAATGCCTCCTATCCATCACTTGAGATCGGCGGTGACATCACTGAGAATGCCTCCTATCCATCTCTAGAGATCAGAGGTGACATCACTGAGAATGCCTCCTATCCGTCACTAGAGATCAGCGATGACATCACTGAAAATGCCTCCTATCCATCACTAGAGATCAGCTGTGACATCACTGAGAATGCCTCCCATCCATCACCAGAGATCACAGGTGACATCACTGAGAATGCCTCCTATCTATCACTAGAGATCAGCGGTGACATCACTGAGAATGCCTCCTATCCATCACCAAAGATTAGAGGTGACATCACTGAGAATGCCTCCTATCCATCATTAGAGATTGGCGGTGACATCACTGAGAATGCCTCCTATCCATCACTAGAGATCGGCGGTGACTTCACTGAGAATGCCTCCTATCCATCACTAGAGATCAGTGGTGACATCACTGACAATGCCTCCCATCCATCACTAGAGATCAGCTTTAACATCACTGAGAATGCCTCCTATCCATCACCAAAAATTAGAGGTGACATCACTGAGATTGCCTCCTATCCATCATTAGAGATCGGTGGTGACATCACTGACAATGCCTCCTATCCATCTCTAGAGATCAGTAGTGACATCACTGAGAATGCCTCCTATCCATCACTAGAGATCAGAGGTGACATCACTGAGAATGCCTCCTATCCATCTCTAGAGATCAGAGGTGACATCACTGAGAATGCCTCCTATCCATCATTAGAGATCGGTGGTGACATCACTGACAATGCCTCCTATCCATCGCTAGAGATCAGTGGTGACATCACTGAGAATGCCTCCTATCCATCACTAGAGATCAGAGGTGACATCACTGAGAATGCCTCCTATCCATCATTAGATATCGGTGGTGACATCACTGACAATGCCTCCTATCCATCACTAGAGATCAGCGGTGACATCACTAAGAATGCCTCCTATCCATCACTAGAGATCAGCGGTGACATCACTGAGAATGCCTCCTATCCATCATTAGATATCGGTGGTGACATCACTGACAATGCCTCCTATCCATCACTAGAGATCAGCGGTGACATCACTAAGAATGCCTCCTATCCATCACTAGAGATCAGCGGTGACATCACTGAGAATGCCTCCTATCCATCATTAGATATCGCTGGTGACATCACTGAGAATGCCTCCTATCCATCGCTAGAGATCAGTGGTGACATCACTGAGAATGCCTCCTATCCATCACTAGAGATCAGAGGTGACATCACTGAGAATGCCTCCTATTCATCACCAGAAATCAACGGAGATAATACTGAGAATGCCTCCTATCCATCACTAGAGATCAGCGGTGACATCACTGAGAAAGCCTCCTATCCATCATTAGATATCGGTGGTGACATCACTGAGAATGCCACCTATCCATCACTAGAGATCAGCAATGACATCACTAAGAATGCCTCCTATCCATCACTAGAGATCAGCGGTGACATCACTGAGAATGCCTCTGTGAGGAAAATGTATATAATAAGTTTAGTTTCTTCATTACTTCAGGGTTTAGCTTTTCTTTTCAATGGGTGTAGAAGAGCTTTTATTGCTTCTTGCTGCATTCCTGACTTTCAGCTCCCAAACCCCTCATGCCCCTCCTAAAGGAATTTTTACGACCGCATAGCTGCAGTGGACAGTTGTACCAGCTGAAACTGGTCGGATCTCCCTTTTGAAACATGAGGCTCTTTGTCTGAATCTTGTAAGATTCTGGGCCAACGATTTGGGCTAGGAAAATAATGAGTACATATTGCTAAAGTCCATCGGCGCATCTATCCATCACTGTAAGCGCTAGCCTCTAATTCCACCAGGTAAATAAGTACAGATTGCTCTGGAACGGAGTGTCCCTACTAGCCCGAATTTAGTATCTATACAGAGCAAATCTTAATACAAGATGAATGCTGGGTGTGTTATGATTCTGACATGTTCTGTAGCGGAGATACAGGCATTAGACAAACTTGTGTGAAGTTTACTAAGACTGAAGAGGTAGGAGGGTCTGAGGAAGCCAGCCCTGTTAGTGATGTCACAAGGCTGTGGTTATTTAAGTGACTCCACTTTGCCCAGCCTTCAGAGTCTGCAGAGTCTGTCTGAGTCTGACTTGAGGAGCTCGTACTGCCAGTCCTGATGCATTGGGACATTTGGGAGCTCCGCCCACTAGCCTGGCTCTGCCTGCCATGATCTGAACACATGTAAGTGTTGATTTCTTATTTAATCCCTGTTATTTTTATAATTACCGTGTACATATTTTCAGTTGTCTCATATTGTAACATCTTTTATACCTTTTTATAAACACTGCCTTAATCTTTAATGGAGTATAATATTTAAAATACTAGATTCGTTCTCCTGTTCTAAAACGTACCCTAAGTCTTCTGAAGGGAATTACGCTACTGTTTTGGGTTAGCTTCGGACCTGTTTAATCGGAGCTGGTGGCAGCATATTGTGTGCGGGGCTTTTGGGTGTCATTGTAGGGATTGCGGCGCTGATAATTATTGTTCCTGCCTGAGCGTAAGTAGTTAAATTGCCTCGCTGCAGCGTTCCCAATAGCCAGTACATAGCAGGCAGCCTTTCTGGCGACTAATTACCCTAGGTGCAGTACCTAGTCTGACCTGGAGGGTGAGGGGGGGCGCTAGAGAGCAGCAAGTTCAAGCAAAACTGTAAAGCGGGATATACATAAATCCCTGCAGTTTGTGGTATATTGAAGAGCAGTGGGATACCTACAATAAGCCCCTGCTGTAAACTAAGAGGTGAATAACCTTGTGTGTGTTTTTCCATTACATTGTAGCAGTGGAGGAATAACTAAGATAAGCCCCCTGCACATGTGATAGCCGTCTGTTGGCCTAAAGTCACCCCGATCTGTGATGTGGGGGTGACGGTCACGGTGTGAATCGTGACATTATGGTGGCAGCGGTGTGGAATCGTGACAGCCTCCTATCCATCACTAGAGTTCAGCGATGACATCACTGAGAATACCTCCTATCCATCACTAGAGATCAGCAGTGACATCACTGAGAATGCCGCCTATCCATCACTAGAGATCAGCGGTGACGTCACTGAGAATGTCTCCTATCCATTACTAGAGATCGGCGATGACATCACTGAGAATGCCTCCTATCCATCACCAGAGATCCGCGGTGACATCACTGACTTGCCGCCTTATGTTGTTGCACAGACTGTATACATACTGTATATACAGTGGGGCAAAAAAGTATTTAGTCAGTCAGCAATAGTGCAAGTTCCACCACTTAAAAAGATGAGAGGCGTCTGTAATTTACATCATAGGTAGACCTCAACTATAGGAGACAAATTGAGAAAAAAAAATCCAGAAAATCACATTGTCTGTTATTTTAACATTTCATTTGCATATTATGGTGGAAAATAAGTATTTGGTCAGAAACAAAATTTCATCTCAATACTTTGTAATATATCCTTTGTTGGCAATGACAGAGGTCAAACGTTTTCTGTAAGTCTTCACAAGGTTGCCACACACTGTTGTTGGTATGTTGGCCCATTCCTCCATGCAGATCTCCTCTAGAGCAGTGATGTTTTTGGCTTTTCGCTTGGCAACACGGACTTTCAACTCCCTCCAAAGGTTTTCTATAGGGTTGAGATCTGGAGACTGGCTAGGCCACTCCAGGACCTTGAAATGCTTCTTACGAAGCCACTCCTTCGTTGCCCTAGCGGTGTGCTTTGGATCATTGTCATGTTGAAAGACCCAGCCACGTTTCATCTTCAATGCCCTTGCTGATGGAAGGAGGTTTGCACTCAAAATCTCACGATACATGGCCCCATTCATTCTTTCATGTACCCGGATCAGTCGTCCTGGCCCTTTTGCAGAGAAACAGCCCCAAAGCATGATGTTTCCACCACCATGCTTTACAGTAGGTATGGTGTTTGATGGATGCAACTCAGTATTCTTTTTCCTCCAAACACGACAAGTTGTGTTTCTACCAAACAGTTCCAGTTTGGTTTCATCAGACCATAGGACATTCTCCCAAAACTCCTCTGGATCATCCAAATGCTCTCTAGCAAACTTCAGACGGGCCCGGACATGTACTGGCTTAAGCATTGGGACACGTCTGGCACTGCAGGATCTGAGTCCATGGTGGCGTAGTGTGTTACTTATGGTAGGCCTTGTTACATTGGTCCCAGCTCTCTGCAGTTCATTCACTAGGTCCCACCGCGTGGTTCTGGGATTTTTACTCACCGTTCTTGTGATCATTCTGACCCCACGGGGTGGGATTTTGTGTGGAGCCCCAGATCGAGGGAGATTATCAGTGGTCTTGTATGTCTTCCATTTTCTAATTATTGCTCCCACTGTTGATTTCTTCACTCCAAGCTGGTTGGCTATTGCAGATTCAGTCTTCCCAGCCTGGTGCAGGGCTACAATTTTGTTTCTGGTGTCCTTTGACAGCTCTTTGGTCTTCACCATAGTGGAGTTTGGAGTCAGACTGTTTGAGGGTGTGCACAGGTGTCTTTTTATACTGATAACAAGTTTAAACAGGTGCCATTACTACAGGTAATGAGTGGAGGAAAGAGGAGACTCTTAAAGAAGAAGTTACAGGTCTGTGAGAGCCAGAAATCTTGATTGTTTGTTTCTGACCAAATACTTATTTTCCACCATAATATGCAAATAAAATGTTAAAAAAACAGACAATGTGATTTTCTGGATTTTTTTTTCTCAGTTTGTCTCCCATAGTTGAGGTCTACCTATGATGTAAATTACAGACGCCTCTCATCTTTTTAAGTGGTGGAACTTGCACTATTGCTGACTGACTAAATACTTTTTTGCCCCACTGTATTTGTGGTTCTCCTTCGGTTGTGCGGTATGTTAAGCAGGATGGGACATGAGAGCTGTTGCTGTTGGAGCAGGTTGGCACGTCTTTACATAACAGCGCCCTTGAAGCTGTGACAATCCTGATTTTCTATGGTTATGGAGTGGCAGGTGGTCCGTCGCTATCTAGAACCCAACTAACCCTGAGCTGGATATAGATGGGGGCCGGAGAGGAGGATATGGGCCGTATCAAAGCCCCCATGGATGTCTCAGCTGTTGGTGCCAGTAACTTGAGCTGAAGGAGCCAGCTGCAGCTACAAGAAGCTCAATGGCAGCGAGGCCTGTGGCACAAGTCCCCCGGAGCCGGGCACACACTGGAATTCTCTGTGACCCCTTTATCTCTCCCCAATATAAACAAGTCTGCAATAATCCACAGATCTGAGCTGAGCTCATCAGATGGCGTCCCGGTGAGATCAGCCGTGGTGTAACCACATTACTATGCACAAAGTCTTACCTTGTATTAGTGGAGACAACAGAAGATGTGTTCTGGACCAGCTCAGAATGGTGTGAATATAAACTAGGAAACTATATAAAGGTTTCACCTTGTAGGAGAAAGCGCACTGACACTCATCTCGGGGGTAGGAAGTATACAGTGATGTGTAGACGTAGCAGATGTAATGGGGTCCTGGTGCTTGATGAGGGCACGATGCGCCTTAGCCACCTGAGAAGACACCTGTATTATAAGTGTTGCATGGTATAGAATTGATTCGCATTGGGTTCAGGGTCTCCAGGGGTCATTCAGTAAAAGGCAGACCATGTGTTAATTGTATGTCTAAAGGTACCGTCACACTAAGCGACGCTGCAGCGATACCGACAACGATGTCGATCGCTGCAGCGTCACTGTTTGGTCGCTGGAGAGCTGTCACACAGACAGTTCTCCAGCGACCAACGATCCTGAAGTCCCCGGGTAACCAGGGTAAACATCGGGTTACTAAGCGCAGGGCCGCGCTTAGTAACCCAATGTTTACCCTGGTTACCGTTGTAAATGTAAAAAAACAAACACTACATACTTACATTCCCGGTGTCTGGTCAGGTCCCTCACCTTCAGCTTCCAGCACTGACTGAGCGCCACAATGCGCTTAGTAACCCGATGTTTACCCTGGTTACCAGTGACGACATCGCTGAATCGGCATCACACACGTCGATTCAGCGATGTCAGCGGGAGATCCAGCGACAAAATAAAGTGCTGGACTTTCCCCAGCGACCAACGATCTCCCAGCAGGGGCCTGATCGTTGGTCGCTGTCACATATAACGATTTAGTTAACGATATCGTTGCTACGTCACAAAAGGCAACGATATCGTTAATGATATTGTTATGTGTGACGTGTTATGATAAGGCAATTCAGTACCACAATGGACATAGAGGTCAGAGCACATACAGTGACCTGACAATAACCCAAAAACATTGAACGAGCTCTGAGAGGTGGGAACTCTGCTGACCGCAATCCCTAATCCTCTCCAACCACACTAGAGGCAGCCATGGATTGCGCCTAACGCTCCCTATGCAACTCGGCACAGCCTTAGAAACTAGCTAGCCTGAAGATAGAAAATAAGCCTACCTTGCCTCAGAGAAATACCCCAAAGGAAAAGGCAGCCCCCACATATAATGACTGTGAGTCAAGATGAAAAGACAAACGTAGAGATGAAATAGATTTAGCAAAGTGAGGCCCGACTTTCTGAACAGAGCGAGGATAGGAAAGGTAACTTTGCGGTCAACACAAAACCCTACAAAAACCACGCAAAGGGGGCAAAAAGACCCTCCGTACCGAACTAACGGCACGGAGGTACACCCTCTGCGTCCCAGAGCTTCCAGCAAGCAGGAAAAAAACAAATAGACAAGCTGGACAGAAAAAAACAGCAAACAAAATAGCAAAGCGGAACTTAGCTATGCAGAGCAGCAGGCCACAGGAACGATCCAGGAGGAAACAGGTCCAATACTAGAACATTGACTGGAGGCCAGGATCAAAGCACTAGGTGGAGTTAAATAGAGCAGCACCTAACGACTTCACCACATCACCTGAGGAAGGAAACTCAGAAGCCGCAGTACCACTTTCCTCCACCAACGGAAGCTCACAGAGAGAATCAGCCGAAGTACCACTTGTGACCACAGGAGGGAGCTCTGCCACAGAATTCACAACAGTACCCCCCCTTGAGGAGGGGTCACCGAACCCTCACCAGAGCCCCCAGGACGACCAGGATGAGCCATATGAAAGGCATGAACAAGATCGGGAGCATGGACATCAGAGGCAAAGACCCAGGAATTATCTTCCTGAGCATAACCCTTCCACTTAACCAGATACTGGAGTTTCCGTCTTGAAACACGAGAATCCAAAATCTTCTCCACAGTATACTCCAACTCCCCCTCCACCAAAACCGGGGCAGGAGGATCAACAGATGGAACCATAGGTGCCACGTATCTCCGCAACAATGACCTATGGAATATGTTATGTATGGAAAAAGAATCTGGAAGGGTCAGACGAAAAGACACAGGATTAAGAACCTCAGAAATCCTATACGGACCAATGAAACGAGGTTTAAACTTAGGAGAGGAAACCTTCATAGGAATATGACGAGAAGATAACCAAACCAAATCCCCAACACGAAGTCGGGGACCCACACAGCGTCTGCGATTAGCAAAACGTTGAGCCTTCTCCTGGGACAAGGTCAAATTGTCCACTACATGAGTCCAAATCTGCTGCAACCTGTCCATCACAGTATCCACACCAGGACAGTCCGAAGACTCAACCTGCCCTGAAGAGAAACGAGGATGGAATCCAGAGTTGCAGAAAAACGGCGAAACCAAGATAGCCGAGCTGGCCCGATTATTAAGGGCGAACTCAGCCAAAGGCAAAAAGGACACCCAGTCATCCTGATCAGCAGAAACAAAGCATCTCAGATATGTTTCCAAGGTCTGATTGGTTCGTTCGGTCTGGCCATTTGTCTGAGGATGGAAAGCCGAGGAAAAAGACAAGTCAATGCCCATCCTACCACAAAAGGCTCGCCAAAACCTTGAAACAAACTGGGAACCTCTGTCAGAAACGATATTTTCTGGAATGCCATGTAAACGAACCACATGCTGGAAGAACAATGGCACCAAATCAGAGGAGGAAGGTAATTTAGACAAGGGTACCAAATGGACCATCTTAGAGAAGCGATCACAGACCACCCAAATGACTGACATCTTTTGAGAGACGGGAAGATCTGAAATAAAATCCATAGAGATATGTGTCCAAGGCCTCTTCGGGACCGGCAAGGGCAAAAGTAACCCACTGGCATGAGAACAGCAGGGCTTAGCCCGAGCACAAATCCCACAGGACTGCACAAAAGAACGCACATCCCGCGACAGAGATGGCCACCAAAAGGATCGAGCCACTAACTCTCTGGTACCAAAGATTCCAGGATGACCAGCCAACACCGAACAATGAACCTCAGAGATAACTTTATTTGTCCACCTATCAGGGACAAACAGTTTCTCCGCTGGGCAACGATCAGGTTTATTAGCCTGAAATTTTTGCAGCACCCGCCGCAAATCAGGGGAGATGGCAGACACAATTACTCCCTCTTTGAGGATACCCGCCGGCTCAGATAAACCCGGAGAGTCGGGCACAAAACTCCTAGACAGAGCATCCGCCTTCACATTTTTAGAGCCCGTAAGGTACGAAATCACAAAGTCAAAATGGGCAAAAAACAGCGACCAACGAGCCTGTCTAGGATTCAACCGCTTGGCAGACTCGAGATAAGTCAAGTTCTTATGATCAGTCAAGACCACCACGCGATGCTTAGCTCCTTCAAGCCAATGACGCCATTCCTCGAATGCCCACTTCATGGCCAGCAACTCTCGATTGCCCACATCATAATTTCGCTCAGCAGGCGAAACCTTCCTGGAAAAGAAGGCGCATGGTTTCATCACCGAGCAATCAGAACTTCTCTGCGACAAAACAGCCCCTGCTCCAATCTCAGAAGCATCAACCTCGACCTGGAATGGAAGCGAAACATCTGGTTGACACAACACAGGGGCAGAAGAAAAACGACGCTTCAACTCTTGAAAAGCTTCCACAGCAGCAGAAGACCAATTGACCACATCAGCACCCTTCTTGGTCAAATCGGTCAATGGTTTAGCAATACTAGAAAAATTGCAGATGAAGCGACGATAAAAATTAACAAAGCCCAGGAACTTTTGCAGACTTTTCAGAGATGTCGGCTGAGTCCAATCATGGATGGCTTGGACCTTAACAGGGTCCATCTCGATAGTAGAAGGGGAAAAGATGAACCCCAAAAATGAAACCTTCTGATCACCAAAGAGACACTTTGATCCCTTCACAAACAAAGAATTAGCACGCAGGACCTGAAACACCGTTCTGACCTGCTTCACATGAGACTCCCAATCATCCGAGAAGATCAAAATGTCATCCAAGTACACAATCAGGAATTTATCCAGGTACTCTCGGAAGATGTCATGCATAAAGGACTGAAACACTGATGGAGCATTGGCAAGTCCGAATGGCATTACTAGATACTCAAAATGGCCCTCGGGCGTATTAAATGCAGTTTTCCATTCATCGCCTCGCTTAATACGCACAAGATTATACGCACTACGAAGATCTATCTTGGTGAACCAACTAGCCCCCTTAATCCGAGCAAACAAATCAGATAACAACAGCAAGGGGTACTGAAATTTAACCGTGATCTTATTTAGAAGGAGGTAATCTATACAAGGTCTCAGCGAACCATCCTTCTTGGCTACAAAAAAGAACCCTGCTCCTAATGGCGACGATGACGGGCGAATATGCCCCTTCTCCAAGGACTCCTTCACATAACTCCGCATAGCGGCATGCTCAGGCACAGATAAATTAAACAGTCGACCTTTTGGGAATTTACTACCAGGAATCAAATCGATAGCACAATCACAATCCCTATGCGGAGGTAGGGTATCGGACTTGGGCTCATCAAATACATCCCGGTAATCAGACAAGAACTCTGGAACCTCAGAAGGGGTGGATGACGAAATAGTCAGAAATGGGACATCACCATGTACCCCCTGACAACCCCAGCTGGACACAGACATGGATTTCCAATCTAATACTGGATTATGGACTTGTAGCCATGGCAACCCCAACACGACCACATCATGCAGATTATGCAACACCAGAAAGCGAATAACCTCCTGATGTGCAGGAGCCATGCACATGGTCAGCTGGGTCCAGTACTGAGGCTTATTCTTGGCCAAAGGCGTAGCATCAATTCCTCTCAATGGAATAGGACACTGCAAGGGCTCCAAGAAAAACCCACAACGCCTAGCATACTCCAAGTCCATCAAATTCAGGGCAGCACCTGAATCCACAAATGCCATGACAGAATACGATGACAAAGAGCAGATCAAGGTAACGGACAGAAGAAATTTTGACTGTACCGTACCAATGGTGGCAGACCTAGCGAACCGCTTAGTGCGCTTAGGACAATCAGAGATAGCATGAGTGGAATCACCACAGTAGAAACACAGCCCATTCAGACGTCTGTGTTCTTGCCGTTCAACTCTGGTCCAAGTCCTATCGCACTGCATAGGCTCAGGTTTAAGCTCAGGTAATACCGCCAAATGGTGCACAGATTTACGCTCACGCAAGCGTCGACCGATCTGAATGGCCAAAGACATAGACTCATTCAGACCAGCAGGCATAGGAAATCCCACCATGACATCCTTAAGGGCTTCAGAGAGACCCTTTCTGAAAATAGCTGCGAGCGCACCTTCATTCCATTGAGTGAGTACGGACCACTTTCTAAATTTCTGACAATATACCTCTATCTCATCCTGACCGTGACACAGAGCCAGCAAATTTTTCTCTGCCTGATCCACTGAATTAGGTTCATCGTACAGCAATCCGAGAGCCAGGAAAAATGCATCGATATTACTTAATGCAGGATCTCCTGACGCAAGAGAAAATGCCCAGTCCTGAGGGTCGCCACGTAAAAAAGAAATAATGATCCTAACTTGTTGAACTGGGTCACCAGAGGAGCGAGGTTTCAAAGCCAGAAATAGTTTACAATTATTTTTGAAACTCAGAAATGTAGTTCTATCAGGAATAGGAATTCTCGGTTCTAACATAGAATTCTGAACCACAAAGTCTTGAATATTTTGTACTCTTGCCGTGAGCTGATCCACACATGAAGACAGACCTTTAATGTCCATCGCTACACCTGTGTCCTGAACCACCCAAATGTCTAGGGGGAAAAAAAAGGCAAAACACAGTGCAGAGAAAAAAAAATGGTCTCAGAAA
Organism: Ranitomeya imitator; assembly: GCF_032444005.1. Classification (NCBI taxonomy): domain Eukaryota; kingdom Metazoa; phylum Chordata; class Amphibia; order Anura; family Dendrobatidae; genus Ranitomeya; species Ranitomeya imitator. The sequence continues at coordinate 775,317,158 of NC_091282.1, forward strand.
TTCTTTTTTCCCTCTATTGAGAACCATTAGTACTTTGGGCCTCCAGTACTGTTATGATAAGGCAATTCAGTACCACAATGGACATAGAGGTCAGAGCACATACAGTGACCTGACAATAACCCAAAAACATTGAATGAGCTCTGAGACGTGGGAACTCTGCTGACCGCAATCCCTAATCCTCTCCAACCACACTAGAGGCAGCCGTGGATTGCACCTAACGCTCCCTATGCAACTCAGCACAGCCTGAGAAACTAGCTAGCCTGAAGATAGAAAATAAGCCTACCTTGCCTCAGAGAAATACCCCAAAGGAAAAGGCAGCCCCCACATATAATGACTGTGAGTCAAGATGAAAAGACAAACGTAGAGATGAAATAGATTTAGCAAAGTGAGGCCCGACTTTCTGAACAGAGCGAGGATAGGAAAGGTAACTTTGCGGTCAACACAAAACCCTACAAAAACCACGTAAAGGGGGCAAAAAGACCCTCCGTACCGAACTAATGGCACGGAGGTACACCCTCTGCGTCCCAGAGCTTCCAGCAAGCAGGAAAAAAACAAATAGACAAGCTGGACAGAAAAAAACAGCAAACAAAATAGCAAAGCGGAACTTAGCTATGCAGAGCAGCAGGCCACAGGAACGATCCAGGAGGAAACAGGTCCAATACTAGAACATTGACTGGAGGTCAGGATCAAAGCACTAGGTGGAGTTAAATAGAGCAGCACCTAACGACTTCACCACATCACCTGAGGAAGGAAACTCAGAAGCCGCAGTACCACTTTCCTCCACCAACGGAAGCTCACAGAGAGAATCAGCCGAAGTACCACTTGTGACCACAGGAGGGAGCTCTGCCACAGAATTCACAACAGTGACGGTACCCTAAGGGGGAGCATTTCTCCTTGTGAAGAGCGCTAAGCCAATGTAAGGAGACTTATGACTCTTGCTTTGCTCCTCTGAAAATTCGGAAATTCATCTATGCAATTAGCCTCTTTGAACTAAACCAATAGGAACAGCCCAAATAAGTGGTCCAAACATAGATAATTGTGTATAAAATACCTTTTAAAAAAAACACATTAAAACAAATAAAAACAGACACAAAAGTGGTTAAAAGAAATGCATGGCAGGACCACCACCAAAACCAATTAATAGTTTAGAGTATTGTAGTTGTAGGTTTAAACCTTAACGCCTATGTATTAGATGGAACGAAAGGTGCTGAAGGTACTCTTTGCGGATCATGTAGTACATGTGTTGAGGCACAGGTTAGTAAGCAACTCAAAGTAACCAATATTTGTATGATAATCATGTTATGTTTAATTGCACAAACCCTTAGCCTAGTGGAATGTATTAAGTAACGATGATGTTCATTGTATTGCACTTCCCCATCTACGGTAAGTCATTTCACAGTCCATCACCAATGTCTACGTATATGGCATTGATCCATCATTGTTAGAGAGATTGGTGAAAACATACCTGGGAATGAAGGATCCTGCAGAGACTCTGGCGCTCACCACGACGCGCATTTCGGTGCGTACCTTTGAAGGTACCTACATATTGGTTACTTTGCGTTATTTGTTATACTGACCCGTTCCCAAACACATGTGCTATATGCTCGTCTAAAAATACCTTCAGCAACTTTTGTTCCATCTGACTTATATATAAATATTAAGGTTTAAACCAGCAGCTACAATACTGTAAACCATTAATTGGTTTTGGTGGTGGTCCTGCCTTTCATTTGTTTTAACCCCTTTTGGGTCTTTTTTTATTTGTTTTAATGTGTGTGTTGTCTCTTCTTCCTGCCACCACGTACCAACTTCTATTTACAATAAAGGTATACTATTCACAATTATCTATGTTAGGACTGTTCACATTGGCTTAGTTTGGTCTTTTCTGATTGGTTTCAATCCATCTGTATAGCAAATATACCGTAATGTATTAGAATAATGAATTAAAGGGGAAAGTGTTCAAAATAATAGCAGTGAGGAGATGAATTAGTGCGGTCAATCATTCTGGGAGGAACCAGGTGTGAATCAGGTGGCCTTTATCATAGGGTGAAGCCAGGACATGTTGTACATGCATTTCTCCTTGAGAGAATTATGGGTCATTCCAGCCATTGTACAGAAGAGCAGCGCACTTTGGGTAAAAAGTTGATTGGAAAGGGTAAAGAAGTGCAGACAATGATCGGCTGTTCAGCTAAAATTATCTCCAATGCTTTACAATGGAAAATCAAACCAGAGAGACGTGGAAGGAAACGGAAGACGACCATTCTAATGGATGGAAGAATAGCCAGAATGGCAAAGGCCCAGCCACTGATCGGCTCCAGGGTGATCATAGACAGGCTCAGGTTACCTGTGAGGACTGGGACAGGTAGACGTCTGTGTGACGCAAATTGTAGAAAGAAGTCCCCACTGTTATAAAAAAGACGTGTACTGTAGAGGATACAATTTGCCAAAGAACACATCAATTGGCCTAAAGAGAAATGGAGAAACATTTTATGGACTGATGGAAGTAAAATTGTTCTTTCTGGGTCCAAGGGCCGCAGACAGTTCGTCAGACGACCACGAAACTCTGCATTCAGCCACTGTACAGTATGAAGACAGTGAAGCATGGAGGTGCCAGCATCATGATATGGGCATGCTTCTCTTACTATGGTGCCGGTCTATTTACCGCACACCAGGGATCAGGGACCAGTTTGCACATATTTTAATACTTGAAGACGTCATGTTGCCTTAATCTGTAGAGGTTATGCCCTCAAAATGGAGGTTTCATCAAGACAACGACCCTAAAGACAGCAGTAAACAAGCAAAATCTGGGTTCCAGTCCAACAAAATTGGGGTTATGAAGCGGCCAGCCCAATCCCCGGACCTTAATCCGATAGGACACTTGTGAGGTGACAAAAAAAATGCCATTTCTGAGGCAAAGCCAACAAATGCCAAAAAATTGTGGGATGTCATCCAAGCGTCCTGGGCTGGAATAACAGGTGACGGGACAGAAGTCGGTGACTCTGTGCAACATAGATGTGAAGCAGATCTAAAAACTGTGGATAACAACTAAATATTAGGTCAGTGATTCACAGGAATGAAAAATCCTCATTAAAAATACATATTGTGAGTTTGTACAGACAAATTAAAACTAGATAAATAGCACAGTAAAGGGACCTAAAACATAACATTTAATATACCCCCTTTTTTTTTCTTGAGTTTGGTTGATTTTCAACCTTTTGCTGATTTCTAGACAAATTAAAACTAGCCTCTTCAGATCTTCAGAAGGGTGCACATGTATAGGGGCTGGAATAGCCAAGTGGGGCTTCATTTTGATGTGGGGTTCTGAGAATATTTATGGCCGTGAAAGCCAAATTTTGCATTGTGCCCCATGAGCTTTTGATAACTGCCACGATCACTCTAGGTACCAAGCAGATCAACTCCTGATCCTGCGGGTTTCTGCCCCACACACTGAATCTTTGTATATTGGAAAAGCGGTTGGGTCTTTTTCAGGCACCAAATCAGACACCAATTTACCTTTGTAAAATCACCACGATAGAAATTCAGCCATCTTAGCGAGTGACAAAACGCGTCATAGATAATTGTCCTGAACCCGCCGATTGTCTGGACACATTATGGCCTTCACCACCAATCAGCGGCGATTTGATTATGAGCTGGAAATGCTGGTAACGAATATCTTCCCATGTAAGTGGCGGCTCCAGTCAGCGACCCCAGGAAAGCGCCACAATCAATAACTTTTTAAATTGAATAGATCAATCTCTGCTCCAAGGCTGCAAGGAAATATTGAGTTTTATTTGATCCTGTGCCGAACATTAACCAGCGCCGTGCCGCAGACCAGCGGGGGGAGGGACCCGCTCGGGTCTCGGTTGTGTGCGGCTCTGGCACATTCTTGAGCTGTTCAAATTTTTTTACCCTGAAAATATTTTTACAACATAATGAAACTGATGAAACTTATTACATGAAAGTCACGTTTCTCGCTTTTCTGAGCTGCAGAAACCCAAACAATTCAGTCATAACGGAGAAGTAATGTAAATACAACGTGTCGACCGGCAAATGTTACTTTTATACATCAGCAGACTGTTTACAGCTCAGTCTTTCATTTCCACATTCTGTGGTTTTTGGACAAGAAAAAGCACTAAAAAAACAAAATAATAATAATGAAAATGTATTTTGCAGGACCTCTTATAACCCAACTAGATTCTGATAAACAGCTTTGAAAGGAAAACTTTAGTTCTACCCCCACAAAGTGCCAAGTCCCCCAACACAATATATGTGCTCAACCCCTGCATAATATTTCAGCTCCTCCCATGCAAATATTTAAGCCCCTCCCCTGCTCAGGGTATGGGCCCGTCACCCACATAACAGAGGCAGACATTCCATTAGTGCAACCTCCGTAGCAGCACAGCAGCTCAAGAGTTAACGTGGCGACTACCACCGCCAAAGGGCCCATATATTGTAATTTACTGTAACTGTACAGAGATCTCTTCTGTCTCTGCTTCTGCACATAGTATTTGATACACAGTGTATGAGCTTTGCCCCGCCCGCACGTGTATGAGCTTCTCATGCGATCCTATTCTTATATGACCTCCTCTTTTGCACTGTGTATGAAATCCTCCCTTGGACATTAGCTCCTACTTTGCTCTGAATATGAACTCCTCCCCCTCACATTAGCTCCCCCTGTTCAGTACATGAGCTCCTCCTCCCTCACATGAGCTCCTCCTCCCTCACATGAGCTCCTCCTCCCTCACATGAGCTCCTCCTCCCTCACAAGCTCCTCTTTTGCACTGTATGAACTCCTCCATTGCACATTATATAACTCTTACTGTGTATAAGCTCGTCCCCTGCGCGTGAACTCTTCCACTGTATGGAACATGAGCTTATCCCTTGCACTGTGTATGAGTTGTTCCTTTGTACTGTACATGAGCTCCTTCCCTGCATAATCGCACGTGCACATTAGCTCCTCCCCTGCTAAGTACGTGAGCTCCTCCCATACATATGAGCTGCTTCCCTGCACTATGTTTGAGCTCTTCCCCTGTACTGTACATGTGCTCCTCCCCTGCACTATGAGCACTTCCCCTGTCCATGATCTCCTCTGTTACAGGTCTTCCCCTGCTCAGTACATCAGCTCCTCCCCTGCTCAGTACATCAGCTCCTCCCCTGCTCAGTACATCAGCTCCTCCCCTGCTCAGTACATCAGCTCCTCCCCTGCTCAGTACATCAGCTCCTCCCCTACTTATGAGCTCTTCCCCTGCACTATGTTTGAGCATTTCCCCTGTCCATGATCTCCCCTGTTACAGGTCTTCCCTTGCACATGAGTTACTCCCCTGCTCAATAAATGAGCTTCTCCCCTGCTCAGTACATGAGCTCCTCTACTGTGTATGAGCTCCTCCCCTGCTCATTACAGGAGTGCCTTCTCTGCACATGATCTTCTCCTTTGCTCTGTATATGGGCTACTCCCCTGCTCAGAACATCAACTCCTCTCCTGTGTATGAGCTTCTCCAATGCTAAGTATATCAGCTCCTCCCCTTCTCAGTACATCAGCTTCTCCCATGCTCAGTACATCAGCATCTCCCTTGCTCAGTACATCAGCATCTCCCTTGCTCAGTACATCAGCTTCTCCCCTGCTCAGTACATCAGCTCCTCCCCTGCTCAGTACATCAGCTCCTCCCCTGCTCAGTACATCAGCTCCTCTCCTGCTCAGTACATCAACTCCTCCCCTGCTCAGTACATCAGCTTCTTCCCTGCTCAGTACATCAGCTCCTCCCCGGCTCAGTACATCAGCTCCTCCCTGCTCAGTACATCAGCTTCTCCCCTTCTCAGTACATAGGCTCCTCCCCTGCTCAGTATATCAGCTCCTCCCCTGATCAGTACATCAGCTCCTCCCCTGCTCAGTACATAAGCTCCTCCACTGCTCACTATATCACCCCCTCCCCTGCTCAGTACATAAGCTCCTCCCCTGCTCAGTACATCAGCTCCTCCCCTGCTCAGTACATCAGCTTCTTCTCTGCTCAGTACATCAGCTCTTCCCCGGCTCAGTACATCAGCTCCTCCCTGCTCAGTATATCAGCTTCTCCCCTTCTCAGTACATCAGCTCCTCCCCTGCTCAGTACATCAGCTCCTCCCCTGCTCAGTACATCAGCTCCTCCCTGCTCAGTATATCAGCTTCTCCCCTTCTCAGTACATCAGCTCCTCCCCTGCTCAGTACATCAGCTCCTCCCTGCTCAATACATCAGCTCCTCCCTGCTCAGTATATCAGCTTCTCCCCTTCTCAGTACATCAGCTCCTCCCCTGCTCAGTACATCAGCTCCTCCCTGCTCAATACATCAGCTTTTCCCTGCTTAGTACATCAGCTCCTCCCTGCTCAGTACATCAGCTCCTCCGTGCTCAATACATCAGCTCCTCCCTGCTCAGTACATCAGCTCCTCCCCTGCTCAGTGCATCAGCTCCTCCCTGCTCAATACATCAGCTCCTCCCTGCTCAATACATTAGCTCCCCCCTGCTCAGTAAATCAGCTCCTCCCCTGCTCAGTACATCACCTCCTCCCCTGCTCAGTACATCACCTCCTTCCCTGCTCAGTACATCATCTCCTCCCCTGCTCAATACATCAGCTCCTCCCTGCCCAATACATCAGCTCCTCCCTGCTCAGTATATCAGCTTCTCCCCTGCTCAGTACATCACCTTCTCCCCTGCTCAGTACATCAGCTCCTCCCCTGCTCAGTACATCAGCTCCTCCCCTGCTCAGTACATCAGCTCCTCCCTGCTCAATACATCAGCTTTTCCTTGCTCAATACATCAGCTCCTCCCTGCTCAGTACATCATCTCCTCCCCTGCTCAATACATCAGCTCCTCCCTGCCCAATACATCAGCTCCTCCCTGCTCAATACATCAGCTCCTCCCTGCTCAGTACATCAGCTCCCTGCTCAATACATCAGCTCCTCCCCTGCTCAGTGCATCAGCTCCTCCGCTGCTCAGTGCATCAGCTCCTCCCTGCTCAATACATCAGCTCCTCCCTGCTCAATACATCAGCTCCTCCCTGCTCAGTACATCAGCTCCTCCCCTGCTCAGTGCATCACCTCCTCCCCTGCTCAGTACATCACCTCCTTCCCTGCTCAGTACATCAGCTCCTCCCTGCTCAATACATCAGCTCCTCCCTGCTCAATACATCAGCTCCTCCCTGCTCAATACATTAGCTCCCCCCTGCTCAGTACATCAGCTCCTCCCCTGCTCAGTACATCACCTCCTCCCCTGCTCAGTACATCACCTCCTTCCCTGCTCAGTACATCAGCACCTCCCCTGCTCATTAAATCAGCACCTCCCCTGCTCAGTACATCAGCTCCTCCAATGCTCAGTACATCAGCTTCTTCCCTGCTCAGTACATCAGCTCTTCCCTGGCTCAGTACATCAGCCTCTCCCCTTTTCAGTATATCAGCTCCTCCCCTGCTCAGTACATCAGCTTCTCCCCTGCTCCGTGCATCAGCTCCTCCCTGCTCAGTATATCAGCTCCTCCCCTTCTCAGTACATCAGCTTCTCCCATGCTCAGTACATCAGCATCTCCCTTGCTCAGTACATCAGCATCTCCCTTGCTCAGTACATCAGCTTCTCCCCTGCTCAGTACATCAGCTCCTCCCCTGCTCAGTACATCAGCTCCTCCCCTGCTCAGTACATCAGCTCCTCTCCTGCTCAGTACATCAACTCCTCCCCTGCTCAGTACATCAGCTTCTTCCCTGCTCAGTACATCAGCTCCTCCCCGGCTCAGTACATCAGCTCCTCCCTGCTCAGTACATCAGCTTCTCCCCTTCTCAGTACATAGGCTCCTCCCCTGCTCAGTATATCAGCTCCTCCCCTGATCAGTACATCAGCTCCTCCCCTGCTCAGTACATAAGCTCCTCCACTGCTCACTATATCACCCCCTCCCCTGCTCAGTACATAAGCTCCTCCCCTGCTCAGTACATCAGCTCCTCCCCTGCTCAGTACATCAGCTTCTTCTCTGCTCAGTACATCAGCTCTTCCCCGGCTCAGTACATCAGCTCCTCCCTGCTCAGTATATCAGCTTCTCCCCTTCTCAGTACATCAGCTCCTCCCCTGCTCAGTACATCAGCTCCTCCCCTGCTCAGTACATCAGCTCCTCCCTGCTCAGTATATCAGCTTCTCCCCTTCTCAGTACATCAGCTCCTCCCCTGCTCAGTACATCAGCTCCTCCCTGCTCAATACATCAGCTCCTCCCTGCTCAGTATATCAGCTTCTCCCCTTCTCAGTACATCAGCTCCTCCCCTGCTCAGTACATCAGCTCCTCCCTGCTCAATACATCAGCTTTTCCCTGCTTAGTACATCAGCTCCTCCCTGCTCAGTACATCAGCTCCTCCGTGCTCAATACATCAGCTCCTCCCTGCTCAGTACATCAGCTCCTCCCCTGCTCAGTGCATCAGCTCCTCCCTGCTCAATACATCAGCTCCTCCCTGCTCAATACATTAGCTCCCCCCTGCTCAGTAAATCAGCTCCTCCCCTGCTCAGTACATCACCTCCTCCCCTGCTCAGTACATCACCTCCTTCCCTGCTCAGTACATCATCTCCTCCCCTGCTCAATACATCAGCTCCTCCCTGCCCAATACATCAGCTCCTCCCTGCTCAGTATATCAGCTTCTCCCCTGCTCAGTACATCACCTTCTCCCCTGCTCAGTACATCAGCTCCTCCCCTGCTCAGTACATCAGCTCCTCCCCTGCTCAGTACATCAGCTCCTCCCTGCTCAATACATCAGCTTTTCCTTGCTCAATACATCAGCTCCTCCCTGCTCAGTACATCATCTCCTCCCCTGCTCAATACATCAGCTCCTCCCTGCCCAATACATCAGCTCCTCCCTGCTCAATACATCAGCTCCTCCCTGCTCAGTACATCAGCTCCCTGCTCAATACATCAGCTCCTCCCCTGCTCAGTGCATCAGCTCCTCCGCTGCTCAGTGCATCAGCTCCTCCCTGCTCAATACATCAGCTCCTCCCTGCTCAATACATCAGCTCCTCCCTGCTCAGTACATCAGCTCCTCCCCTGCTCAGTGCATCACCTCCTCCCCTGCTCAGTACATCACCTCCTTCCCTGCTCAGTACATCAGCACCTCCCTGCTCAATACATCAGCTCCTCCCTGCTCAATACATCAGCTCCTCCCTGCTCAATACATTAGCTCCCCCCTGCTCAGTACATCAGCTCCTCCCCTGCTCAGTACATCACCTCCTCCCCTGCTCAGTACATCACCTCCTTCCCTGCTCAGTACATCAGCACCTCCCCTGCTCATTAAATCAGCACCTCCCCTGCTCAGTACATCAGCTCCTCCAATGCTCAGTACATCAGCTTCTTCCCTGCTCAGTACATCAGCTCTTCCCTGGCTCAGTACATCAGCCTCTCCCCTTTTCAGTATATCAGCTCCTCCCCTGCTCAGTACATCAGCTTCTCCCCTGCTCCGTGCATCAGCTCCTCCCTGCTCAATACATCAGCTCCTCCCTGCTCAGTACATCAGCTCCTCCCTTGCTCAGTACATCAGCTCCTCCCTTGCTCAGTACATCAGCTCCTCCCCTGCTCAGTACATCAGCTCCTCTCCTGCTCAGTACATCACCTCCTCCACTGCTCAGTACATCACCTCCTTCCCTGCTCAGTACATCAGCACCTCCCCTGCTCATTAAATCAGCACCTCCCCTGCTCAGTACATCAGCTCCTCTCCTGCTCAGTACATCAGCGCCTCCCCGGCTCAGTACATCAGCTCCTCCCTGCTCAGTACATCAGCTTCTCCCCTTCTCAGTACATAGGCTCCTCCCCTGCTCAGTATATCAGCTCCTCCCCTGATCAGTACATCAGCTCCTCCCCTGCTCAGTACATAAGCTCCTCCACTGCTCACTATATCACCCCCTCCCCTGCTCAGTACATAAGCTCCTCCCCTGCTCAGTACATCAGCTCCTCCCCTGCTCAGTACATCAGCTTCTTCTCTGCTCAGTACATCAGCTCTTCCCCGGCTCAGTACATCAGCTCCTCCCTGCTCAGTATATCAGCTTCTCCCCTTCTCAGTACATCAGCTCCTCCCTGCTCAATACATCAGCTCCTCCCTGCTCAGTATATCAGCTTCTCCCCTTCTCAGTACATCAGCTCCTCCCCTGCTCAGTACATCAGCTCCTCCCCTGCTCAGTACATCAGCTCCTCCCTGCTCAGTATATCAGCTTCTCCCCTTCTCAGTACATCAGCTCCTCCCCTGCTCAGTACATCAGCTCCTCCCTGCTCAATACATCAGCTCCTCCCTGCTCAGTATATCAGCTTCTCCCCTTCTCAGTACATCAGCTCCTCCCCTGCTCAGTACATCAGCTCCTCCCTGCTCAATACATCAGCTTTTCCCTGCTTAGTACATCAGCTCCTCCCTGCTCAGTACATCAGCTCCTCCGTGCTCAATACATCAGCTCCTCCCTGCTCAATACATCAGCTCCTCCCCTGCTCAGTACATCAGCTCCTCCCCTGCTCAGTGCATCAGCTCCTCCCTGCTCAATACATCAGCTCCTCCCTGCTCAATACATTAGCTCCCCCCTGCTCAGTAAATCAGCTCCTCCCCTGCTCAGTACATCACCTCCTCCCCTGCTCAGTACATCATCTCCTCCCCTGCTCAATACATCAGCTCCTCCCTGCCCAATACATCAGCTCCTCCCTGCTCAGTATATCAGCTTCTCCCCTGCTCAGTACATCACCTTCTCCCCTGCTCAGTACATCAGCTCCTCCCCTGCTCAGTACATCAGCTCCTCCCCTGCTCAGTACATCAGCTCTTCCCTGCTCAATACATCAGCTTTTCCTTGCTCAATACATCAGCTCCTCCCTGCTCAGTACATCATCTCCTCCCCTGCTCAATACATCAGCTCCTCCCTGCCCAATACATCAGCTCCTCCCTGCTCAATACATCAGCTCCTCCCTGCTCAGTACATCAGCTCCCTGCTCAATACATCAGCTCCTCCCCTGCTCAGTGCATCAGCTCCTCCCTGCTCAATACATCAGCTCCTCCGCTGCTCAGTGCATCAGCTCCTCCCTGCTCAATACATCAGCTCCTCCCTGCTCAATACATCAGCTCCTCCCTGCTCAGTACATCAGCTCCTCCCCTGCTCAGTACATCACCTCCTTCCCTGCTCAGTACATCAGCACCTCCCTGCTCAATACATCAGCTCCTCCCTGCTCAATACATCAGCTCCTCCCTGCTCAATACATTAGCTCCCCCCTGCTCAGTACATCAGCTCCTCCCCTGCTCAGTACATCACCTGCTCCCCTGCTCAGTACATCACCTCCTTCCCTGCTCAGTACATCAGCACCTCCCCTGCTCATTAAATCAGCACCTCCCCTGCTCAGTACATCAGCTCCTCCAATGCTCAGTACATCAGCTTCTTCCCTGCTCAGTACATCAGCTCTTCCCTGGCTCAGTACATCAGCCTCTCCCCTTTTCAGTATATCAGCTCCTCCCCTGCTCAGTACATCAGCTTCTCCCCTGCTCCGTGCATCAGCTCCTCCCTGCTCAATACATCAGCTCCTCCCTGCTCAGTACATCAGCTCCTCCCTTGCTCAGTACATCAGCTCCTCCCTTGCTCAGTACATCAGCTCCTCCCCTGCTCAGTACATCAGCTCCTCTCCTGCTCAGTACATCACCTCCTCCCCTGCTCAGTACATCACCTCCTTCCCTGCTCAGTACATCAGCACCTCCCCTGCTCATTAAATCAGCACCTCCCCTGCTCAGTACATCAGCTCCTCTCCTGCTCAGTACATCAGCGCCTCCCTGGCTCAGTACATCAGCTCCTCCCTGCTCAGTACATCAGCTTCTCCCCTTCTCAGTACATAAGCTCCTCCCCTGCTCAGTACATCAGCTTCTCCCCTTCTCAGTACATAAGCTCCTCCCCTGCTCAGTACATCAGCTCTTCCCCTGCTCAGTACATCAGCTCCTCCCCTGCTCATTGCATCAGCTCCTCCCTGCTCAATACATCAGCTCCTCCCTACTCAGTACATCAGCTTCTCCCCTGCTCAGTACATCAGCTCCTCCCTGCTCAGTACATCACCTCCTCCCCTGCTCAGTACATCACCTCCTCCCCTGCTCAGTACATCACCTCCTCCCCTGCTCAGTACATCAGCACCTCCCCTGCTCATTATATCAGCACCTCCCCTGCTCAGTACATCAGCTCCTCCTCCTCCATCAGCGTTTTTAGATGCATGCGTTTTTGCATGTGGTAAAAAAACGCGGCGTTTTGACGCGTTTACATGCGTTTTTTCCTGCGTTTGTGTTTTTGAAACGCATGATGAGAAGTGTGTGACAGCTGCCAATCATCAAAATCAACTAGAAAACCCACTATAAACAGAAATAGCTAGGGTTAGGATCCCTAGGGTTAGGGCTAGGATCCCTAGGGTTAGGGTTAGGATCCCTTTAGGGTTAGGGTTAGGGTTGGGGGGTGGCTTATCAGTGTGTATTCTTGTGTTTTTCTATTGAAACGCATGCGTTTAAAAACACAAGCAAACGCATGTGCTTAAAAACGCATGTGTTTACATAGACAGCAATACGTTTTTTTGCCGCAAAAAAACGCCTCTAGAAATTACTACATGTTGCTTTTCTGCAACAAAACGCAAGCATAGAAACGAGGCATGCGTCGTCAAAACGCGGAAAAACGCATGCAAAAAAACGCATGCGCTTTTAATGTTAAGTATAGAAAAAAAACGCATGCGTTTTTTTGCGCTAAAACGCAGCGGCAAAAAACACAAATGTGAAACCAGCCTAACACTTCTTACAGTTGAGGGTTTGGTACACTGGAATCCAGTCTAGCCAGCAACAGCACAAATCACTCCTGTTCTTGTCGATTGTTACAATCTATCAGTTCAAGTACTATGTATCATCTGGAGGTTAATCCTACTTAAAAATGCTGTTTAAGAGGGGAAAAAACTGAAAAAAGCCGACATGCTGGATATGCTGTGCACTTTATCCCATCTGTACGCCACCCGCAGCATAAGAGCTTCCACCAAACCGTTTACTGCCCTGCTTAATGGTGTTTAGAAGGAAGAGTGAGGTCACCGCTGACATCACAGGGTACAGGTGTCCCCCATTCACGAGGCTCCTGGAGGGCACTGTGCCAGCACTCCACCCGTGTTATTAGGGGCGCTGAGTGATGAGAGACAGTGATACATTGTAACGACTTACAGCTGAGCCATAAGACCCATGAATGTCCTGGAATCTGGTAGCCCCCAGAATTCTGTATGACAGACCCCCATAGTATGCTGGGACATCATGCCAGCTGCGCACACCGTGGTCTGCCCTGTATCAGAAGTGCCCCCCAGGCCTGTCTACAAGTCACAAGCCATTGGAGTAACGCAGAGCAGGAGTCGGGCTCAGCGCTAAACACATCAGATACATTTCCATAAATTAAACAACAAAGTTTCTTTCTAAAGTCGCTGGAGCCGATCTTCACGGATTCAGCACTTGTGGGATTCAGTGTGAGGTTACACATTCCTCAGATGTTAGAAAAATAATGAGGACTGAATGCGAAAACAGAAGAAAACAGAGAAATTCATGTTTGGAGGATTTCCAGTCGATACAGGCATGAAAACGTTAACTGGAAATTAATAACTTTATTATTGTATCTGATGGAAATCAGAGAACAATGGAAGCGAAGATCAGGGCGAGATCGACAGAGACCTCATATAGTTGTATAGTTACATAGGTTGAGAAAAGCTGACGGTCCATCAGGCTCCACCTTCCTCCACCTATTGTGCATTTTGTCACTAATTTATCTGCAAGGGCCCATTCCCACTTATGATGAAATCGGATGAATGCAATCTAATAAAAAATCGGATTGATTTCGGACCAACGTTATTCTATGATTGTGTGTTCATCTGCGTTTTTATTTCCATCTCGGATCGGTTTATGGATACTGCCCCCAAGGCTAAAACCATCAGCTCTCAGCCGCCCCAGAAAAGGCACATCTCTAAGACACTTGCATTACACTAGTCCAACTCTCGTGCATCAAAATCGAACCGATTTTAAAATTGTGTGAGCTTAACCCGCAATGTTCTGTGTATCAAAGAAAACATCCGGCAATTGTATAAAAGCTGTCATAGTGTCTGCCATTACTACCTCCTCTGGTCGGCATTCCACAGTCTGACTGCTCTAACTGTAAAGAACCCTTTCCTATTTAGATGTCGGGATCACCTTTCCTCCACCTGTAATGAGTGGCCCATGGTCCTCAGTATGGTCTTTGAAAGAAATAAATTGTGTGCCAGTCCTGTGCTAAGAAAATACCTGTGCTGCTTGGAGAAGACGACCCTTCAAGCAAGTCCTCATCAGACTGATAAGTGTTCTTTTCTCAAGAAATCCTGCTTAATTCTGTTACACTGTTTGACTCCCATATTTTTGCACTGCTTTATTGCTAGCAATTTTCCATTGCTTCCTCCCTGCGAGGAGAACCTGATTCCTGTTATTAAACCCCTCAACTGTTGGTCTGTCTGTTCCGTGGTGACATACTCAGTACCTGCATACTATTACACTGCTGAGGAAGAATGGAGTTTGCCGTGCTCCCAGAGGGTAACGGGTCTCATATATATTGTATACTTTCAGTCATTTGCTACTTTACTCCTACTGTCAGAATCACTGCCCTGGAGAGATCATTGCAGGAGATGAGAGCAGCAAAAATCTCCCACCCTTCAGGAGCACAAAGCCCACAACCCTGCAGCAGCACAAAAATCCTACCTTGTAGCAGCACAAAAATCTCGCCTTGAAGCAGCACAAAAACCCTCTCTCTTGCAGCAGAAACCTTCCACCCTGCATCAGCACAAATCTCCCACCATGCAGCAGCACAAATCTTCCACCCTGCAGCAGCAGAAACCTCCCACCCTGCAGCAGCAGAAACCTTCCAACTTGCAGCAGAAACCTCCCACCCTGCAGCAAAAGAAACCTCCCACCCTGCAGCAGCAGCACAAATCTCCCACCCTGCAGCAGCAGAAACCTACCACCCTGCAGCAGCACAAATCTCCCACCCTGCAGCAGCAGAAACCTTCCACCCTGCAGCAGAAACCTCCCACTTTGCAGCAGCAGAAACCTTCCACCTTGCAGCAGAAACCTCCCACCCTGCAGCACAAATCTCCCACCCTGCAGCAACAGCAGAAACCTCCCACCCTGCAGCAAAAGAAACCTCCCACCCTGCAGCAGCACAAACCTCCCACCCTGCAGCAGCAGCAGAAACCTCCCATCCTGTAGCAAAAGAAACCTCCCACCCTGCAGCAGCACAAATCTCCCACCCTGCAGCAGCAGAAACCTCCCACCCTGCAGCAGCACAAATCTTCCACTCTGCAGCAGCAGCAGAAACCTCCCACCCTGCAGCAAAAGAAACCTCCCACCCTGCAGCAGCAGCACAAATCTCCCACCCTGCAGCAGCAGCACAAATCTCCCACCCTGCAGCAGCAGAAACCTCCCACCCTGCAGCAGCACAAATCTTCCATCCTGCAGCAGCAGCAGAAACCTCCCACCATGCAGCAAAAGAAACATCCCACCCTGCAGCAGCAGCACAAATCTCCCACCCTGCAGCAGCAGAAACCTACCACCCTGCAGCAGCACAATTCTCCCACACTGCAACAGCAGCACAAATCTCCCGCCCTGCACCAGCAGCAGAAACCTCCCACCCTGCAGCAGCAGAAACCTCCCACCATGCAGCAGCAGAAACCTCCCACTGGCAGCAGCAGAAACCTTCCACCTTGCAGCAGAAACCTCCCACCCTGCAGCAAAAGAAGCCTCCCACCCTGCAGCAGCAGCACAAATCTCCCACCCTGCAGCATCAGAAACCTACCACCCTGCAGCAGCAGAAATCTCCCACCCTGCTGCTGCCCTCCCAGGCTTGTCAGAAGAAAACTCTTGGGTTCGCGCATGATTTAATCAACGAATATTGGGGAACAGAGGCTGCACAGGTCAAAGGTAAAAAAAAAAAAAAGATGCACAGGAAGGCTACAGTGGCTTCCAAAAGTATTTGCTCCCCATTGCCATATTTTGTGTTTTGCTACATCACAACCTGGAATTTCACTGTTTTTTAGGTTTTGTATCAGTTCATGTAAAAAAAACATGCTGACAACTGTGAAAATGTTGTTTTCTTTTTTCTGTGAATTAATAAATAGGACAAAATGTCGGAAAACTTCAGTAAGCATAACTATTCACCCTCCTAAAGTCAGTACTTTGTAGAGCCTCTTTTCACAGTAATTACAGCTACAAGTGGCTTTGGATAAGTCTCTATGAGCTTTCCACATCTGGCCACTGGGATTTTTGCCCATTCCTCAAGGCAAAACTGTTCTAGCTCCTTCAAGTTAGATGGTTTCCTCTGGTGAACAGCGATCTTCACGTCTGACCACAGATTCTCCATTGGATTAAGGTCTGGTTTCCCCTTAAATCACTCGAGTGTTGCTTTAGCAGTGTTCTCTGGGTCATTGTCTTGTTGGAAGGTGAACCTCCGTCCCGGTCTCAAATCACTGACAGGCTGAAAAAGGTTTTGCTCAAGAGTATGCCTGTATTTTGCACCATCCATCTTCCCCTCTAGTGGGACAATTTTCCCTGCCCTACTGCCAATAAATATTACAACAGCATGATGCTACCACCATGTTTCACTGTGGAGAGTGTGTTCTTGAGGTGATGAGCCGTCTTGGTTTGTTCCCAGACATAGTGTTCATCTTGGTGGCTAAAAAATTCAATTTTGGTCTCATCTGACTACAGCAACTTCCTCCATACATTTGGGAAGTCTCCCTAATGTCTTTTGGCAAACTCAAAACGAGCCTTACAATTTTTGTGTGTAAGTAAATGCTTTTTTCTGCCCACTCTTCCTTAAAAGCCATCTCTACAAAGTGCACGGCTTATTGTGGTCGTATGGACATATAATCCAGTCTCTGCTTGGGAACTCTGCAGCCCCTTCAGGGTTACCTTTGTTCTCTGCTGCCTTTCTGATTTATGCTCTCCTTGCCCGGGCTGAGAGTTTTGGTGACCGCCCTCTATTGGTAAGTTTGTTGTGGTACTATGTTCTTTCCATTTGATGATAATAATGGATTTGATGGTGCTCTGGGGGATCATCAGAGATTGTGATATTTTTCTATAACACAACCCTGACTTGTGTACTTCTCAACAACTTTGTCTTGACTTCTTTGGAGATCTCCTTGGTCTTCATCTTGTTTGGAGATCTCCTTTGTCTTCATGGTGGTGTTTGGGGATCTCATTGGCCTTCATCGTGGTGTTTGAAGATCTCATTAGTCTTCATGGTGTTGTTTAGGGCTCTCCTTGGCCTTCATGGTGGTGTTTGGAGATCTCCTTGGCGTGCATGGTGGTGTTTGGAGATCTCTTTGGCCTTCATAGTGGTGTTTGGAGATCTCCTTGGCCTTCATTGTGGTGTTTGGAGATCTATTTGGCCTTCATGGTGGTGTTTGGAGATCTCCTTGGCCTTCTGTTTGGAGATCTCCTTGGTCTTCATGGTATTGTTTGATTAGTGGAGCCTTTTGATAATTGTGTTGTAGCATCTGTGGCCTTTCAGAAAAGGTAAAGTATCTATACTGACCAACATGTCACATTAGATTGCACACAGGGGGACGTCCTGTCACCGAGCATAGGACTTATGGAGGGAAATGCTTGCACCAGAAATTATTAGTGGCTTCATATCAAAAGGAATGAATACATATGCACATGCCAATTTTTAGTTATTTCAGCCCATAAATTTAATTTATGCCTATATTTTCTCACTTTACCAACTTAGACTATTTAGTGCTGATACATCACACACGAATCATGCTGTGATATGGATGCAAGGTGAGAACAAAGTAGGATTTTCTCTTCTAGTTCATAGGAACTTTTCTTTGTCTTGCCCCGATATCAGAGACTACAGAGAAAAGTCTCCCCCAATATTAGAGAATACAGTAGAAAGTCTCTCTTAATATCAGAGACTTCATAGGAAAGTCTCCCCCAATATCAGAGACTTCAGAGGAAAGTCTACCCCAATATCAGAAACTACAGATGAAAGTCTCCCCCAATATCAGAGACTACAGGGAAGCGTCTGCTCCAATATCAGAGACTACAGATTAAAGTCTACCCAAATATCAGAGACTACAGAGGATAGTATCCTCCAATATCAGAAACTACAGATGAAAGTCTCCCCCAATATCAGAGACTACAGGGAAGCGTCTGCTCCAATATCAGAGACTACAGATTAAAGTCTACCCAAATATCAGAGACTAGTCTCCTCCAATATCAGAGACTACAGAGGAAAGTCTCCCCCAATATCAGAGACTACAGAGGAAAGTCTTCGCCAATATCAGAGACTACAGAGGAAAGTCTCCCTCAATATCAGAGACTACAGAGGAAAGTTTCCCCAATATCAGAAACTACAGAGGAAAGTCTCCCCCAATATCAGAAACTACAGAGGAAAGACTCCCCCAATTTCAGAAACTACAGAGGAAAGTCTCCCCCAATATCAGAGACTACAGAGGAAAGTCTCCACCCAATATCAGAGACTACAGAGGAAAGTTTCCCCCAATATCAGAGACTACAGAGGAAAGTCTCCCCCAATATCAGAAACTACAGAGGAAAGTCTCCCCCAATATCAGAGACTACAGAGGAAAGTCTCCCCCAATATCAGAGACTACAGAGGAAAGTCTCTACCCAATATCAGAGACTACAGAGGAAAGTCTCCCCCAATATCAGAGACTACAGAGCAAAGTCTCCCCCAATATCAGAGACTACAGAGGAAAGTCTCCCCCAATATCAGAGACTACAGAGGAAAGTCTCCCCCAATATCAGAGACTACAGAGGAAAGTCTCCCCCAATATCAAAGACTACAGATGAAAGTCTCCCCCAATATCAGAAACTACAGAGGAAAGTCTCCCCAATATCAGAGACTACAGAGGAAAGTCTCCCCCAATATCAGAGACTACAGAGGAAAGTCTCCCCCAATATCAAAGACTACAGATGAAAGTCTCCCCCAATATCAGAAACTACAGAGGAAAGTCTCCCCAATATCAGAGACTACAGAGGAAAGTCTCCCCCAATATCAGAGACTACAGAGGAAAGTCTCCACCCAATATCAGAGACTACAGAGGAAAGTTTCCCCCAATATCAAAGACTACAGATGAAAGTCTCCCCCAATATCAGAAACTACAGAGGAAAGTCTCCCCAATATCAGAGACTACAGAGGAAAGTCTCCCCCAATATCAGAGATTACAGAGGAAAGTCTCCTCCAATATCAGAGACTACAGAGAAAAGTCTCCCCCAATATTAGAGAATACAGTAGAAAGTCTCTCTTAATATCAGAGACTTCATAGGAAAATCTCCCCCAATATCAGAGACTTCAGAGGAAAGTCTACCCCAATATCAGAAACTACAGATGAAAGTCTCCCCCAATATCAGAGACTACAGGGAAGCGTCTGCTCCAATATCAGAGACTACAGATTAAAGTCTACCCAAATATCAGAGACTAGTCTCCTCCAATATCAGAGACTACAGAGGAAAGTCTCCCCCAATATCAGAGACTACAGAGGAAAGTCTTCTCCAATATCAGAGACTACAGAGGAAAGTCTCCCTCAATATCAGAGAATACAGAGGAAAGTTTCCCCAATATCAGAAACTACAGAGGAAAGTCTCCCCCAATATCAGAAACTACAGAGGAAAGACTCCCCCAATATCAGAAACTACAGAGGAAAGTCTCCCCCAATATCAGAGACTACAGAGGAAAGTCTCCACCCAATATCAGAGACTACAGAGGAAAGTTTCCCCCAATATCAGAGACTACAGAGGAAAGTCTCCCCCAATATCAGAAACTACAGAGGAAAGTCTCCCCCAATATCAGAGACTACAGAGGAAAGTCTCCCCCAATATCAGAGACTACAGAGGAAAGTCTCTACCCAATATCAGAGACTACAGAGGAAAGTCTCCCCCAATATCAGAGACTACAGAGCAAAGTCTCCCCCAATATCAGAGACTACAGAGGAAAGTCTCCCCCAATATCAGAGACTACAGAGGAAAGTCTCCACCCAATATCAGAGACTACAGAGGAAAGTTTCCCCCAATATCAGAGACTACAGAGGAAAGTCTCCCCCAATATCAGAAACTACAGAGGAAAGTCTCCCCAATATCAGAGACTACAGAGGAAAGTCTCCCCCAATATCAGAGATTACAGAGGAAAGTCTCCTCCAATATCAGAGACTACAGAGGAAAGTCTCCCCCAATATCAGAAACTACAGAGGAAAGTCTCCCCCAATATCAGAGACTACAGAGGAAAGTCTCCCCCAATATCAGAGACTACAGAGGAAAGTCTCTACCCAATATCAGAGACTACAGAGGAAAGTCTCCCCCAATATCAGAGACTACAGAGCAAAGTCTCCCCCAATATCAGAGACTACAGAGGAAAGTCTCCCCCAATATCAGAGACTACAGAGGAAAGTCTCCACCCAATATCAGAGACTACAGAGGAAAGTTTCCCCCAATATCAGAGACTACAGATGAAAGTCTCCCCCAATATCAGAAACTACAGAGGAAAGTCTCCCCAATATCAGAGACTACAGAGGAAAGTCTCCCCCAATATCAGAGATTACAGAGGAAAGTCTCCTCCAATATCAGAGACTACAGAGAAAAGTCTCCCCCAATATTAGAGAATACAGTAGAAAGTCTCTATTAATATCAGAGACTTCATAGGAAAGTCTCCCCCAATATCAGAGACTTCAGAGGAAAGTCTACCCCAATATCAGAAACTACAGATGAAAGTCTCCCCCAATATCAGAGACTACAGGGAAGCGTCTGCTCCAATATCAGAGACTACAGATTAAAGTCTACCCAAATATCAGAGACTACAGAGGATAGTATCCTCCAATATCAGAAACTACAGATGAAAGTCTCCCCCAATATCAGAGACTACAGGGAAGCGTCTGCTCCAATATCAGAGACTACAGATTAAAGTCTACCCAAATATCAGAGACTAGTCTCCTCCAATATCAGAGACTACAGAGGAAAGTCTCCCCCAATATCAGAGACTACAGAGGAAAGTCTTCGCCAATATCAGAGACTACAGAGGAAAGTCTCCCTCAATATCAGAGACTACAGAGGAAAGTTTCCCCAATATCAGAAACTACAGAGGAAAGTCTCCCCCAATATCAGAAACTACAGAGGAAAGACTCCCCCAATATCAGAAACTACAGAGGAAAGTCTCCCCCAATATCAGAGACTACAGAGGAAAGTCTCCACCCAATATCAGAGACTACAGAGGAAAGTTTCCCCCAATATCAGAGACTACAGAGGAAAGTCTCCCCCAATATCAGAAACTACAGAGGAAAGTCTCCCCCAATATCAGAGACTACAGAGGAAAGTCTCCCCCAATATCAGAGACTACAGAGGAAAGTCTCTACCCAATATCAGAGACTACAGAGGAAAGTCTCCCCCAATATCAGAGACTACAGAGCAAAGTCTCCCCCAATATCAGAGACTACAGAGGAAAGTCTCCCCCAATATCAGAGACTACAGAGGAAAGTTTCCACCCAATATCAGAGACTACAGAGGAAAGTTTCCCCCAATATCAGAGACTACAGATGAAAGTCTCCCCCAATATCAGAAACTACAGAGGAAAGTCTCCCCAATATCAGAGACTACAGAGGAAAGTCTCCCCCAATATCAGAGATTACAGAGGAAAGTCTCCTCCAATATCAGAGACTACAGAGGAAAGTCTCCCCCAATATCAGAAACTACAGAGGAAAGTCTCCCCCAATATCAGAGACTACAGAGGAAAGTCTCCCCCAATATCAGAGACTACAGAGGAAAGTCTCTACCCAATATCAGAGACTACAGAGGAAAGTCTCCCCCAATATCAGAGACTACAGAGCAAAGTCTCCCCCAATATCAGAGACTACAGAGGAAAGTCTCCCCCAATATCAGAGACCACAGAGGAAAGTCTCCCCCAATATCAGAGACTACAGAGGAAAGTCTCCCCCAATATCAGAGACTACAGAGGAAAGTCTCCACCCAATATCAGAGACTACAGAGGAAAGTTTCCCCCAATATCAGAGACTACAGATGAAAGTCTCCCCCAATATCAGAAACTACAGAGGAAAGTCTCCCCAATATCAGAGACTACAGAGGAAAGTCTCCCCCAATATCAGAGATTACAGAGGAAAGTCTCCCCCAATATCAGAGACTACAGAGGAAAGTCTCCCCCAATATCAGAGATTACAGAGGAAAGTCTCTAACCAATATCAGAAACTACAGAGGAAAGTCTCCCCCAATATCAGAGACTACAGAGGAAAGTCTCCCCCAATATCAGAGATTACAGAGGAAAGTCTCTAACCAATATCAGAAACTACAGAGGAAAGTCTCCCCCAATATCAGAGATTACAGAGGAAAGTCTCCCCCAATATCAGAAACTACAGAGGAAAGTCTCCCCCAATATCAGAGATTACAGAGGAAAGTCTCCCCCAATATCAGAGATTACAGAGGAAAGTCTCTACCCAATATCAGAGACTACAGAGGAAAGTTTCCCCCAATATCAGAGACTACAGAGGAAAGTCTCCCCCAATATCAGAAACTACAGAGGAAAGTCTCCCCCAATATCAGAGACTACAGAGGAAAGTATCCCCCAATATCAGAGACTACAGAGGAAAGTCTCCACCCAATATCAGAGACTACAGAGGAAAGTCTCCCCCAATATCAGAGACTACAGAGGAAAGTCTCCCCCAATATCAGAGATTACAGAGGAAAGTCTCCTCCAATATCAGAGACTACAGAGGAAAGTCTCCTCCAATATCAGAGACTACAGAGGAAAGTCTCCCCCAATATCAGAGACTACAGAGGAAAGTCTCCCTCAATATCAGAGACTACAGAGGAAAGTTTCCCCAATATCAGAAACTACAGAGGAAAGTCTCCCCCAATATCAGAGACTACAGAGGAAAGTCTCCTCCAATATCAGAGACTACAGAGGAAAGTCTCCCCCAATATCAGAGACTACAGAGGAAAGTCTCCCTCAATATCAGAGACTACAGAGGAAAGTCTCCTCCAATATCAGAGACTACAGAGGAAAGTCTCCTCCAATATCAGAGACTACAGAGGAAAGTCTCCTCCAATATCAGAGACTACAGAGGAAAGTCTCCCCCAATATCAGAGACTACAGAGGAAAGTCTCCCTCAATATCAGAGACTACAGAGGAAAGTCTCCTCCAATATCAGAGACTACAGAGGAAAGTCTCCCCCAATATCAGAGATTACAGAGGAAAGTCTCTAACCAATATCAGAAACTACAGAGGAAAGTCTCCCCCAATATCAGAGACTACAGAGGAAAGTCTCCCCCAATATCAGAGATTACAGAGGAAAGTCTCTAACCAATATCAGAAACTACAGAGGAAAGTCTCCCCCAATATCAGAGATTACAGAGGAAAGTCTCCCCCAATATCAGAAACTACAGAGGAAAGTCTCCCCCAATATCAGAGATTACAGAGGAAAGTCTCCCCCAATATCAGAGATTACAGAGGAAAGTCTCTACCCAATATCAGAGACTACAGAGGAAAGTTTCCCCCAATATCAGAGACTACAGAGGAAAGTCTCCCCCAATATCAGAAACTACAGAGGAAAGTCTCCCCCAATATCAGAGACTACAGAGGAAAGTATCCCCCAATATCAGAGACTACAGAGGAAAGTCTCCACCCAATATCAGAGACTACAGAGGAAAGTCTCCCCCAATATCAGAGAATACAGAGGAAAGTCGCCCCCAATATCAGAGATTACAGAGGAAAGTCTCCTCCAATATCAGAGACTACAGAGGAAAGTCTCCTCCAATATCAGAGACTACAGAGGAAAGTCTCCCCCAATATCAGAGACTACAGAGGAAAGTCTCCCTCAATATCAGAGACTACAGAGGAAAGTTTCCCCAATATCAGAAACTACAGAGGAAAGTCTCCCCCAATATCAGAGACTACAGAGGAAAGTATCCCCCAATATCAGAGACTACAGAGGAAAGTCTCCACCCAATATCAGAGACTACAGAGGAAAGTCTCCCCCAATATCAGAGACTACAGAGGAAAGTCTCCACCCAATATCAGAGACTACAGAGGAAAGTCTCCCCCAATATCAGAGACTACAGAGGAAAGTCTCCCCCAATATCAGAGATTACAGAGGAAAGTCTCCCCAATATCAGAAACTACAGAGGAAAGTCTCCCCCAATATCAGAGACTACATGAGGAAAGTATCCCCCAATATCAGAGACTACAGAGGAAAGTCTCCACCCAATATCAGAGACTACAGAGGAAAGTCTCCCCCAATATCAGAGACTACAGAGGAAAGTCTCCCCCAATATCAGAGGCTACAGAGGAAAGTTTCCCCCAATATCAGAGACTACAGAGGAAAGTTTCCCCCAATATCAGAGACTACAGAGGAAAGTCTCCCCCAATATCAGAGACTACAGAGGAAAGTCTCCCCCAATATCAGAGACTACAGAGGAAAGTATCCCCCAATATCAGAGACTACAGAGGAAAGTCTCCACCCAATATCAGAGGCTACAGAGGAAAGTTTCCCCCAATATCAGAGACTACAGAGGAAAGTTTCCCCCAATATCAGAGACTACAGAGGAAAGTCTCCCCCAATATCAGAGACTACAGAGGAAAGTCTCCCCCAATATCAGAGACTACAGAGGAAAGTTTCCCCCAATATCAGAGACTACAGAGGAAAGTTTCCCCCAATATCAGAGACTACAGAGGAAAGTTTCCCCCAATATCAGAGACTACAGAGGAAAGTCTCCCCCAATATCAGAGACTACAGAGGAAAGTATCCCCCAATATCAGAGACTACAGAGGAAAGTCTCCACCCAATATCAGAGACTACAGAGGAAGATCTGCAGAGGTTTTGCCTTCTCGGCTGTACCATACAGCGCCCGTCACTGTATATATCATTGCCAGTAATTGGACTTTTCACCGAATATTTATAGGTCGGGGCCTCGATAAATTAAAGGGGCAGATTAATTACCCCTCCCCCCATCTCCTCCGTAACCTTTGTAACTTTACGAACGCCAATAAAGTTCTTCACCATTTTACTGACATGTTGAAGATCCATATCCCCGGGACTGGCAGATATACTGCGCGGCTCCCGGACTGATGGCTGCAGAAAGGCCACGTAGACATATGGCGCACATGGCGCGGCGGTCTGCGCACCCCACCTGTCACTGCAGATGAATCCCTAGTGTCACCGAGCAGAACATTAATGTGGCCTTGTTAGACGAAGAATTATCATCTCCGCTCACTGCGCAGGTGAAATACAGCAGTGGGAAACAGTCACAAGCGCTAATAGGAGAATATGCTGAAAACAGGGCGAGGGGAGGAAATGGCGTCACTGCCACTGCTGAGAGTCGCAGGCTGATGATTCTCCACTAGACATCGGGCAGATTCATCACTTTTTCTAAGTGACTTTTCTTTTTTGACTTGTGACTTTCACTGATCTTCTTTGCGCCAAAGTCAGCAAAATGGCCCAAGTGGTTGATGAATTTTGTGAGGTTCCCCCCTATATTACAGCTGAGGAAGCCTGCAGAGACCTCCTACGGTCAGGGGTGAGGACCCCTTTAGGGTATGTGCACACGTTCAGGTTTCTTCGCGATAAAAACGCTTTAGAAAACACCTACATCTGCATCCTATCATTTAGAATGCATTCTGCAATTTTTGTGCACATGATGCGCTTTTTTCCGCAAAAAAAAACGCATTGCGGTAAAAAAAGCAGCATGTTCATTAATTTTGCTGATTTTCTGCGTTTTTCCAGCTATTCTCTGCATTTGGAAAAAACGCATCAAAAACGCATCAAAAATGCGCAAAAAAACGCATCAAAACCGCGTCCAGTGTTCCCGCTTATTGTGATGCCGCCGCTGATCCTTACATGCGCCTGTCCTACTTTATGACTTTGGTGACGTTTTGGTTCCCGCGGGCTGCGCCCTGCGCAGGATTTCCCCCGCTTTCATGCACAATGTCCTAGTTTACACCACGCGCTCCAGATTTGCATCCTGTTATGAAATAATCCGCCGCGTCTTGACTTAATGCAGCGCAGAAAGCAGAGTAGAAATCTTCCCCTGGAGGAGCTGATTTGTGCGGGACCTGCAGGAAAGTTCAGGATCCACAATAAGCTGCTCGTATTTAAATTCCGCTGGCGTATATGGAAATGTTCCACCTTCCGGCTTCTGAATTGTTCCTCGGAGGGATCTTAGCGTTTAGAAGTGATGTTGTGGAGGCCGGAGCGGCAGCGATACATTTCCACAGCTCAGAACATTGTGTGTGGGTTCTGTGTCAGCGCTATCGGCTTGTCAGGAATACAATGTATCAGAAGAGAGATAGTAACAATGTATCACACCGCAGAGGAGGGGGAAACGAGCGGCGGCTGACGGACTGACGAAAGCCAGAGGGGGACATAGGGGACATAGGGGGGGTGGGAGGTCCAAGCTGTGTTTAGACAATGTGTGGCCCTAAGCAAAATTCTAATTAGGGCCCCAGATCGTAAAATACTGCATCCACAATACCATGCTAATATTTGGCTACAAATAGCACAACCAGTCACCTACTGGTTGTCACCAAGAACCAGAGATTTTTGGGATGCAGCAGCACCAGAAGAGATGGCATCACCAGTGATGGGCTGCAGCAGACAGGTGATAGCGATGAACAAGGAGCGGCCTGCGTTGGATCTAGGGACTCCTAGCCACCGGACCATGTAACATTCAGCCTGAAGGACCCTGTAGAGAAGTTGAGTTTTTATAGCGAGAATAACTGCAGTGTGTGAACGCAGCCTATGGCCTTATTCGCACAGTGTATTCACCCTGTGGGTTATGGCCGCAATTTTCCAAAACCGTGATAGTAACAATGTGTTTTTAATTGCAATTTCAGAAAATTATAGCCAAAAAATGCAGCTTGATTGCATTATGTGAACATAACCTTACACTGTCAGTGCGGCTCTGAGGCAGGAGGAGGAGAAGAGGCAGGAGGAGGAGAAGAGGCAGGAGGAGGAGAAGAGACAGGAGGAGGAGAAGAGGCAGGAGGAGGAGAGGCAGGAGGAGGAGAAGCGGCAGGAGGAGAAGAGGCAGGAGGAGAAGAGGCAGGAGGAGGAGAAGAGGCAGGAGGAGAAGAGGCAGGAGGAGGAGAAGCGGCAGGAGGAGAAGAGGCAGGAGGAGAAGAGGCAGGAGGAGGAGAAGCGGCGGGAGGAGAAGAGGCAGGAGGAGAAGAGGCAGGAGGAGGAGAAGCGGCAGGAGGAGAAGAGGCAGGAGGAGAAGAGGCAGGAGGAGAAGAAGCAGGAGGAGGAGAAGAGGCGGGAGGAAGAGAAGAGGCGGGAGGAGGAGAAGAGGCAGGAGGAGGAGAAGAGGCAGGTGGAGGAGAAGAGACAGGAGGAGGAGGAGAAGAGGCAGGAGGAGGAGAAGCGGCAGGAGGAGGAGAAGCGGCAGGAGGAGAAGAGGCAGGAGGAGAAGAGGCAGGAGGAGAAGAGGCAGGAGGAGGAGAAGCGGCAGGAGGAGAAGAGGCAGGAGGAGAAGAGGCAGGAGGAGAAGAGGCAGGAGAAGGAGAAGAGGCAGGAGAAAGAGAAGAGGCAGGAGGAGGAGAAGAGGCAGGAGGAGGAGAAGAGGCAGGTGGAGGAGAAGAGACAGGAGGAGGAGGAGAAGAGGCAGGTGGAGGAGAAGAGGTGGGAGGAGGAGAAGAGGCAGGAGGAGAAGAGGCAGGAGGAGAAGAGGCAGGAGGAGGAGAAGAGGCAGGAGGAGAAGAGGCAGGAGGAGGAGAAGAGGCGGGAGGAAGAGAAGAGGCGGGAGGAGAAGAGGCAGGAGGAGAAGAGGCAGGAGAAGGAGAAGAGGCAGGAGAAAGAGAAGAGGCAGGAGGAGGAGAAGAGGCAGGAGGAGGAGGAGAAGAGGCAGGTGGAGGAGAAGAGGCAGGAGGAGGAGAAGAGGCAGGAGGAGAAGAGGCAGGAGGAGAAGAGGCAGGAGGAGGAGAAGAGGCAGGAGGAGAAGAGGCAGGAGGAGGAGAAGAGGCGGGAGGAAGAGAAGAGGCGGGAGGAGAAGAGGCAGGAGGAGAAGAGGCAGGAGAAGGAGAAGAGGCAGGAGAAAGAGAAGAGGCAGGAGGAGGAGAAGAGGCAGGAGGAGGAGAAGAGGCAGGAGGAGGAGAAGAGACAGGAGGAGGAGAAGAGGCGGGAGGAAGAGAAGAGGCGGGAGGAGAAGAGGCAGGAGGAGAAGAGGCAGGAGAAGGAGAAGAGGCAGGAGAAAGAGAAGAGGCAGGAGGAGGAGAAGAGGCAGGAGGAGGAGAAGAGGCAGATGGAGGAGAAGAGACAGAAGGAGGAGAAGAGGCGGGAGGAAGAGAAGAGGCGGGAGGAGAAGAGGCAGGAGGAGGAGAAGAGGCAGGAGGAGGAGAAGAGGCAGGAGGAGAAGAAGCAGGAGGAGGAGAAGAGGCGGGAGGAAGAGAAGCGGCGGGAGAAGAGGCAGGAGGAGAAGAGGCAGGAGAAGGAGAAGAGGCAGGAGAAAGAGAAGAGGCAGGAGGAGGAGAAGAGGCAGGAGGAGGAGAAGAGGCAGGTGGAGGAGAAGAGACAGGAGGAGGAGGAGAAGAGGCAGGTGGAGGAGAAGAGGTGGGAGGAGGAGAAGAGGCGGGAGGAGAAGAGACAGGAAGAGGAGAAGAGACAGGAGGAGGAGAAGAGGCGGGAGGAAGAGAAGAGGCGGGAGGAGAAGAGGCAGGAGGAGGAGAAGAGGCGGGAGGAAGAGAAGAGGCGGGAGGAGAAGAGGCAGGAGGAGGAGAAGAGGCGGGAGGAGGAGAAGAGGCGGGAGGAGAAGAGGCAGGAGGAGAAGAGGCAGGAGGAGGAGAAGAGGCAGGAGGAGGAGAAGAGGCAGGTGGAGGAGAAGAGACAGGAGGAGGAGGAGAAGAGGCAGGTGGAGGAGAAGAGGTGGGAGGAGGAGAAGAGGCGGGAGGAGAAGAGACAGGAAGAGGAGAAGAGACAGGAGGAGGAGAAAAGGCGGGAGAAGAGGCAGGAGGAGGAGACGAGGCGGGAGGAAGAGAAGAGGCGGGAGGAGAAGAGGCAGGAGGAGGAGAAGAGGCGGGAGGAGGAGAAGAGGTGGGAGGAGAAGAGGCAGGAGGAGGAGAAGAGGCAGGAGGAGGAGAAGAGGCAGGAGGAGAAGAGGCGGGTGGAGGAGAAGAGACAGGAGGAGGAGAAGAGGCGGGAGGAGGAGAAGAGACAGGAGGAGGAGAAGAGGCGGGAGGAGGAGAAGAGACAGGAGGAGGAGAAGAGGCAGGAGGAGGAGAAGAGACAGGAGGAGGAGAAGAGGCAGGATGAGAAGAGACAGGAGGAGGAGAAGAGGCAGGAGGAGGAGAAGAGGCGGGAGGAGGAGAAGATGCAGGAGGAGGAGAAGAGGCAGGAGGAGGAGAAGAGACAGGAGGAGGAGAAGAGGCGGGAGGAGGAGAAGAGGCGGGAGGAGGAGAAGAAGCAGGAGGAGGAGAAGAGGCGGGAGGAGGAGAAGAGGTAGGAGGAGGAGAAGAAGCAGGAGGAGGAGAAGAGGCGGGTAGAGGAGAAGAGACAGGAGGAGGAGAAGAGGCAGGAGGAAGAGAAGAGGCGGGAGGAGGAGAAGAGGCGGGAGGAGAAGAGGTGGGAGGAGAAGAGGCAGGGGGAGGAGAATAGGCAGGAGGAAGAGAAGAGGCAGGAGGAAGAGAAGAGGCGGGAAGAGGAGAAGAGGCGGGAGGAGGAGAAGAGGCAGGAGGAGAAGAGGCAGGAGGAGGAGAAGAGACAGGAGGAGGAGAAGAGGTGGGAGGAAGAGAAGAGGCGGGTGGAGGAGAAGAAGCAGGAGGTGGAGAAGAGGCAGGAGTAGGAGAAGAAGCAGGAGGAGGAGAAGAGGCGGGAGGAAGAGAAGAGGCGGGAGGAGAAGAGGCAGGAGGAGGAGAAGAGGCGGGAGGAGGAGAAGAGGCGGGAGGAGAAGAGGCAGGAGGAGAAGAGGCAGGAGGAGGAGAAGAGGCGGGAGGAGAAGAGGCGGGTGGAGGAGAAGAGACAGGAGGAGGAGAAGAGGCGGGAGGAAGAGAAGAGGCGGGAGGAGAAGAGGCAGGAGGAGAAGAGGCGGGTGGAGGAGAAGAGACAGGAGGAGGAGAAGAGGCGGGAGGAAGAGAAGAGGCAGGAGGAGGAGAAGAGGCAGGAGGAGGAGAAGAGGCAGGAGGACAAGAGGCGGGTGGAGGAGAAGAGACAGGAGGAGGAGAAGAGGCGGGAGGAGGAGAAGAGGCGGGAGGAGGAGAAGAGACAGGAGGAGGAGAAGAGGCAGGAGGAGGAGAAGAGACAGGAGGAGGAGAAGAGGCAGGATGAGAAGAGACAGGAGGAGGAGAAGATGCAGGAGGAGGAGAAGAGGCGGGAGGAGGAGAAGATGCAGGAGGAGGAGAAGAGGCAGGAGGAGGAGAAGAGGCAGGAGGAGGAGAAGAGGCGGGAGGAGGAGAAGAAGCAGGAGGAGGAGAAGAGGCGGGAGGAGGAGAAGAGGTAGGAGGAGGAGAAGAAGCAGGAGGAGGAGAAGAGGCGGGTGGAGGAGAAGAGACAGGAGGAGGAGAAGAGGCAGGAGGAAGAGAAGAGGCAGGAGGAGGAGAAGAGGCGGGAGGAGAAGAGGTGGGAGGAGAAGAGGCAGGAGGAGGAGAATAGGCAGGAGGAAGAGAAGAGGCGGGAGGAGGAGAAGAGGCAGGAGGAGAAGAGGCAGGAGGAGGAGAAGAGACAGGAGGAGGAGAAGATGCAGGAGAAGGAGAAGAGGCGGGTGGAGGAGAAGAGACAGGAGGATGAGGAGAAGAGGCAGGTGGAGGAGAAGAGGTGGGAGGAGAAGAGGCGGGAGGAGAAGAGGCAGGAAGAGGAGAAGAGACAGGAGGAGGAGAAGATACAGGAGAAGAAGAAGAGGCGGGTGGAGGAGAAGAGGCGGGTGGAGGAGAAGAGACAGGAGGAGGAGGAGAAGAAGCAGGAGGAGAAGAGGCAGGTGGAGGACAAGAGAAAGGAGAAGGAGAAGAGGTGGGAGGAAGAGAAGAGGCGGGTGGAGGAAAAGAAGCAGGAGGTGGAGAAGAGGCAGGAGTAGGAGAAGAAGCAGGAGGAGGAGAAGAGGCGGGAGGAGTAGTAGAGGCGGGAGGAGTAGTAGAGGTGGGTGGAGGAGAAGAGGCAGGAGGAGGAGGAGAAGAGGCAGGAGGAGGAGAAGAGGTGGGAGGAGGAGAAGAGGCGGCTGGAGGAGAAGAGACAGGAGGAGGAGAAGAGGCAGGAGGAGGAGAAGAACTGGGAGGAGAAGAAGAAGCAGGAGGAGGAGAAGAGGCAGGAGGAGGAGAAGAAACAGGAGGAGGAGAAGAGGCGGGTGGAGGAGAAGAGACAGGAGGAGGAGAAGAGGCGGGAGGAGGAGAAGAGGCGGAAGGAGGAGAAGAGGCGGAAGGAGGATAAGAGGCGGGAGGAGAAGAGGCAGGAGGAGGAGAAGAGGCAGGAGGAAGACAATAGGCAGGAGGAGGAGAAGAGGCGGGAGGAGGAGAAGACACAGGAGAAGAGGCGGGTGGAGGAGAAGAGACAGGAGGAGAAGAGGTGGGAGGAGGAGAAGAGGCGGGAGGGGAAGTGGCGGGTGGAGAAGAGACAGGAGGAGGAGAAGACACAGGAGGAGAAGAGGCGGGTGGAGGAGAAGAGGCGGGTGGAGGAGGAGGAGGAGAAGAGGTTGGTGGAGGAGGAGGAGGAGAAGAGGCAGGAGGAGGAGAAGAGGTGGGTGGAGGAGAAGAGGCGGGTGGAGGAGAAGAGACAGGGTGGCTCTACTGATGTCTGCCATACCAGAACTGCAGTTTAAAGGACCAGTGTGAAGGCAAAAGTTGGGGGCCTAATTTGTGGCTGGGGGCCCTGGGCATAGGCTCCATTTGTTCCCCCTGCAATGCAGGCCCTCATAATTAAAATCAAAATATCAGCTACATTGGCTCTAGAACGCATTTTTTCACAATGCTTTACACTTTAGTTGATTATGGCCTCCAGTGTAGATGCATTATCTATTCTAATCAGACTCAAGCTTCTGCTCGTTCTCTCCCCATGCTTTACACTGCAGCTCTACGTGTTCAGATACATTGCTATGATAAATAATCTGTATGACTGCATTGTATCCTGTGTGCAAACACAAATATTTACATTTCAAATTATAACTGCACAAATATCATCAGCAGTTTCCATCATTCTGCCCATTTTTAGCTGTTTCCCAGAGTGCACTGCTCGTGGGTGTACCTGCTGTAGTTTGGTGCCTTCTCATACTTTGGTCTCACATCCATCACACTCTGACCCTGGGGCCAGTATCTTTGTGCCAAGGAATCTGCGGCTGCGAGGTTGGAGCCGGACCCCAGTGCAGGGTGGGGACCACTGGCAAGTACAATATGGAAAGAATGTGATAAATAAGTGCCCCCCGAGAGGTGGACGAGCCTCTCCCTCCTGCCATGGAGTGGACGTCCAGCTGCCAAACGAGAAAGTCTGATGATAGTTTTATATTTTCTCTAAGCAGCTGTTCACTCTCTGAAAGTTCAGATCACAGTGGTTCTAGGGAGAAGTGCACAACAAGGTATACGGTATATACAGTAACCCACAGCTTCATCAAAAGTGCCATCATCCATCCCGACATGAGGGATGCAATGAGCAGAGCCAACAATTCTATGGATTTTTTTTACGTAAATGCATAAATTTTTAGCTAAAATCATCCTTTAAATGGTGTCTTATTATATATTTTGCACCGTTCGCCACTTAGAGCCTCTGTGTGGCCAGATCTGTTACAGACTGGAAAATGAGTAAACTAAAAATCTGTCAGTGAGCTCATTTTGAAAGGGTAGCTTATCACTCTTATCTTCCTTCTGCTCAGCGGACAGCCGACCACGTGAAAGAACAGCATAAATTGGGGTTATACAGTCCCCCTTCATAAAGAGCTCACTGACAGGCTCATAATTGTCACAGGCTGTCACTGAATGGCCACAGTTCAGGCTGCATGAATCAGGGCCTGGCTGGTCGGCTGCAAACAGGTGCAGTGCCTTGAAAAAAATCTTCATACCCCGTGAACTTGTCCACATTTGTTCACATTACACCACAAACTTGAATATATTTTATTGCTACTTTATGTGATACAGCAGAAAGTAGTGAGAATTTGTGATGTGTAAAGGAAATTATACAGGGTATTCGAATTAAATTTACAAACTGTCTCTCCCAGATTTCTTTGCAGTCTTTTGGGGGTCTGTCTCTCCCACCTTTCTCTGGAGTCTTTTGGGGTCTGTCTCTCCTGCTTTGCACATTTAGAGGAGACATTTTGCCCCTTCTTCTTTGCACACTCGCTCTGTGACATTGGATGGAGACGTCTGTGATCAGTAATTTTCACATCTTGTCACAGATTCTCTGGGATTTGGCAATGGACGGTGACTGGGTCGTACACACACATGAATATGCTCTGAACTAAACCCTCCATTGTGGCTCTGCAGGATGTTTAGTATTGTTGTGCTGCTGGAAGGTGAAACTACGCCCGTCTCATGTCTTCTGCAGCCTCTAACATGTTTTCTTCCATGATTGCCCTGTGTTTAGCTGCATCCATCTTCTCATCACCTCTGACCAGCTTCCCTGCCCCTGCTAGAGAAAAGCCTCCCCACAGCAGGATGCTGCCACCACCATGTGTGACGGTGGGGATGATGTTTTAATGGCGTTTCCACCACATATAGCATTGTGTATTTTGCCCTAAAAGTTCTCCTTTGGTCTCATCTGACCAGAGACCCTTCTTCCACATGCTCACTGTTTCTTTTTCATGGACTTTTGCAAACTAGACTTTATATGGCTTGCAAAAATGTCTTTCTTCTTGCCACTGTTCCACAAAGGCCAGATTTGTGGAGTATACGACTAATCATTGTCCTGTGGACAGATTCTCCTCTGAGCTCTGGATCTGCAGCTCCTCCAGTGACCGTGGGCTTCTTGACTGATTCTCTGATTAGTGCTCTCCTTGCTTGGGATGTCAGGTTAGGTGGACAGCCATGTCTTGGTAAGTTTGTGCATGTGCCATACTCCATCCATGTTTGGATGATTGATTGATGCTCCGTGAGATGTTCAGAGCTTGGGCTATTTTTTTATAACCTAACCCTGCTATACTCTTCTCCACAGCTTTATCCCTGACCTGTCTGGTGAGCTCCTTGGTTTTCATGATGCTGTTTGATCCCAAATGTTGTTGCACAAACCTCTGAGGCCTTCACAGAACAGCTGTAGTTATACTGAGAAGAAATCACATCCAGGTGGACAGAATGTACTAATTATGTAACTTCTGGGGGCGGCTAGCTACTCAGGATTTTATTTAAGGACATCAGACTACAGGGGGCTGAACACAAATGTACGTCATTATTTTCAGATTTATATTTTTAAAACATTTAGAAAACCATGTATCATCTCCTCTACACGTCAAAAATACTGGCCATTTAACGTTGATCTCACATAAAATCCCAATAAAATACATTTCAGTTTGTGGCTATAATGTGAAATAATGAATGTAAATATACTTTGAAGATCAGGCAGCGGATCATAGCCGGACACCAGACGAGTGCGGCACCATGACGCTAGTGACAGGTTCACTCATTCTGCTGCCGGTTATAGTCCATGCCTCTCAGCCGCTGTAAAAAGAAAACTAGGAAAAATGTTAAGGAAAACCAAATGCAAACAATATTATTTCTTTGCCAAAAATACATAAAGTCCTCAGTGAGTCCAGAGAGAAGCGACAGGTCTGTTATGTACACGGGACGCAAATCACCCAGAGCCACAAACGTAAGAGGCCGCGGAGAAAAGTGCAGGAATTTCCATATCATCTGCGTATCAGACAAACAGTACGGCAGGCAAACAGCGCGGTTCATAGTCATGTGACCGCCCGGGTCATAGCAGCACAAGGATCAGGGTGCACAGTGATATCGAGCACGCTGGTATAACCTAGGCATGTCCTGTATATAATAAACCAGAAGGGGGCATATAATAAGCAAGCTCTACCATATGGGACTTAAAGAAAACCGAAGGAAAATAGACAACAGAGCTAGGTAAAAAAAAATAATTTTTATTCACAAAATATTATATAAATAAGCAAATGCAATCAAGACAAAAACAATTAAAAACAAGAGATGACACCATAGTGCCATGTCCGTGCAGGAGATAAATGGCAATTAGTTGAAGAGCAGTCTATCTATAGAGCTAGGCAACTCAATCAGAATAAATGTAAATGGCAGTATTTCCATACAATATGAGAGATACTGGAAATAATATTCCATAAAAAGTTTTATGGGAAAATATATAGTCTCAGTGACATAATACTAGTCAATATACAACTGGAACCAACATATATAAGAACCTTGATAGTAAGAGTGAACTCAAAATTGCCACAAAATCAAGAATTTAAGATAAAGTGAATGGTGCAAAAAGTAATATGTATATAAGCATATATGTGGGTGTCCACTAAACAAATACAGAGTTCAGCCATATATAAGCCAACCTTATATACAGACATTGCTGCACCAGGACAAACCATACACACAGGTGACCAACAGCATAATTCAAAATAGTGATGTAAATAGACCGACCTGCTAAGGACGTGGGAGAGAAGAACCCCAACGCGCGTTTCGCACTCTGTGCATCTCCTGTATATAATTACATATGTACAGCTGGTATAACCTGGGGATCTCCTGTATATCTATATATATAATTGTCTAAGGGTTTTTCCGTCTGTCTGTCTGTCTGTCTTTCTGTCTGTCCTGGAAATCCCACGTCTCTGATTGGTCGAGGCCGCCAGGCCTCGACCAATCAGAGACCGGCACAGCATCGACGTAGAAATCCCGCGCCGCCTGGCGGCCTCGACCAATCAGCAATGGGCACAGCGACGATGATGTCATAAAGGACGTAGACATCCCGCGTCTCTGATTGGTCGAGGCCGCCAGGTTGCCTCGACCAATCAGCGACGGGCACAGTCTGCCGCGAATTCTGGAATCATCATTGTCCATATACTACGGGGACATGCATATTCTAGAATACCCGATGCGTTAGAATCGGGCCACAATCTAGTAATTATATATTTACAGATGGTATAACCTGGGTTTCTCCTGTATATAATTATATTTGTACAGCCGGTATAACCTGGGCATCTTCTCTATCTATATATATAATTGTCTAAGGGTTTTTCCGTCTGTCTGTCTGTCTGTCTGTCTGTCCTGGAAATCCCGGCTCTCTGATTGGTCGAGGCCTGGCGGCCTCGACCAATCAGCAACGGGCACAGCGACGATGATGTCATAATGGTTGCCATGGCGACGAAGATGTCATAAAGGTTGCCTCGACCAATCAGCGACGGGCACAGTCTGCCGCGAATTCTGGAATCATCATTGTCCATATATTACAGGGACATGCATATTCTAGAATACCCGATGCGTTAGAATCGGGCCACAATCTAGTATAATTATATATGTACAGCTGGTATAACCTGGCCATCTCCTCTATATAATTATATGTGTACAGCCGGTATAACCTGGGCATTTCCTGTATATAATCATATATGTTCAGCTGGTATAACCTGGGCATCTCCTGTATATAATTATATATGTACAGCCGGTATAACCTGGGCATCTCCTGTATATAATTATATATGTACAGCTGGTATAACCTGGGCATCTCCTGTATATAATTATATATATGTACAGCCGGTATAACCTGGGCATCTCCTGTATATAATTATATATGTACAGCTGGTATAACCTGAGCATCTCTTGTATATAATTATATATGTACAGCTGGTATAACCTGGGCATCTCCTGTATATAATTATATATGTACAGCTGGTATAACCTGGGCATCTCCTGTATATAATTATATAAGTACAGCCGGTATAACCTGGGCATCTCCTGTATATAATTATATATGTACGTATCTCATGCTGCTTCCTCTGCTCTCCCCAGGTTATACCTAGTTCTATTGCTCTCTGGTGTCTGTGGATAAAAAATGATATCGGCGCTTTGCTACAATGTTGCAGTATTTCGATGCATCTGATTGGCTGCGTCCTCTCGCTGCATTAATATCTCAGGGAGACGATGGAAGATAAAAATACCCAAGCATCATACAAATAATTTACTGCCATGAAATATGAATAAAACACTTTCCATACCATGAATGATTCACCCGCGTCCCCTCAATCACCGCAGCATTAAAAATGCCATTTCAACATTTCAATGTTTAAAAAGTCATTAAGTAATGGATAATTGATGAGTGTTAATCTGCGGCGTGAATAACCAGAGGTTAATTTACTACAGAGATTTATGGAAACATATTTCAGCCCCGACAAGACCCGGATAATAAGCGGAATTGTCGGCGGCCACTTTGTGAGGATGGAAACAAAGGAGAGTGATACAATCCATCTTCTGGCTGAGACCCCAGTCGCTGATGAGACCTGATATCGCTCCGTTAGTCTCATTTTATATGGAAATTAATTAACGGCGACCCATTTTCCGCCCCGCTCCCCTCCCCCGCGATTCATCGCGTGCACAATTCCACGTGTGGCTTTGGGTTTTCATGATATTTCACAAACTTTGTTGCAAACTTTAATGGGATGATGGAGGACGCAGACCTTGGAGACTTGCCACCACTGAGGCCGGTAACCAAGGCAACAAACAAAATAAATTCAAAATCCCACCGTTCTTAAGAATAAGGCGAATTTTCAATAAGTTGCTTGTTTTTGCAGTTTGTCCCATCTTAAGATGAGACCACCTGTTAAATCTGACGTCTGTCTAATAATTGTAGCCCTGCCTGATCATTTCCCTGCTGTCACACAGTGGTCCGCCTCTCACAGGGGCAGCACATTGTGTCACATATGGATAGTTCTCGGGGTCACCGGTCAGAGGAGGCGCTGACAGGTGACTGCAGAGCTGCGGTTTTGCATGTGGCGATCTCGTTTGTTTAGGGAAATGTTTGGGTTTTGCATTTGTTTCTTTTCTCGTGGAATTTGTGAGGTTATTTTTATAGAGATTATTGATTTAAAGTGGCGATCATTATCCCAAAAACCAAGACGAACCACATAGAGACCACAGAGAAGACATAGAGGAACCGAAGAAGGACCAAAGAAGGTGCTTGGAGGAGTCAGCGGGACCACAGAGGGAGGGCAGCGAAACTACGGCGATATCTAACAGGAACCGCAGAGG
The DNA here is from genome assembly GCF_032444005.1 of Ranitomeya imitator. Classification (NCBI taxonomy): domain Eukaryota; kingdom Metazoa; phylum Chordata; class Amphibia; order Anura; family Dendrobatidae; genus Ranitomeya; species Ranitomeya imitator. The sequence goes on from NC_091282.1 coordinate 775,355,300, forward strand.
AACTGAAGATGAACAACAGAAGAAGCACAGAAGAACCGCAAGGGAACGCTAAGGCTACGTTTACACTAGCGTTTCCCGTTTTGCGTCGTGTTTGCGTCGGGCGTCTTTTTGTGCTGCGTTGTGCGACGCATGCGTCTTTTTTGCCGCAAGCATCGGACCAAGAAAATGCAACAAGTTGCATTTTTCTTGCGTCCAAATTTCGGCAAAAAGCGACGCATGCGTCGCAAAACGCAGCGTTTTTGCGTGCGTTTTGGTGCGTTTTAGCGTGCGTTGTGTCGCCGACACAGCGGCGCACAACGCTAATGTGAACGTAGCCTTAGAACCGCATCTCAACCACAAGACCTAACGACAAACCATAGAGAAGCCACAAAGTAACTGCAGGAGAGCTGCAAAGGAAAGAATCCCAGAGGAACTACTGAGGAACCTCAGAAACTGCAGAAAAACCAGAGATGAAAACACAGAGATGTCCCAGGGAGGCATCACAGACTTTCACATCCCTGCCTTCCTTCCTCTTCCCTTTTTTCCATCTTTCCTTGCCTTTTTCTCTCTTGTTTTCAAACTTTTTTACCCAAATCTGTGCTTCTCAATCTGCGCCTCTCCACCAGTTGTGATACTACAACTCCCAGCAGGCTCCGATGTTTGCTATATACTAGATATGAATCCTAACCACAGAAGCCGCCCATACCCCATCATGGGGTATACACCGCTTCTCCGGGCTGGGGTGTAGCGCTAGGAGCAGAGGTAGCAGCAGCAGTCTTCTGATCCTGAAGGGGTCCCCCAGCCCGGTACTAGAGATGGCACCTGGCGGTTGGGGGACTGCTGCAGCTTCTGCTTTGGGGCTCAGGAGCTTCATGTTACCACTCAGACCTTGGGCCATACTGAATGTGGGGGGTACAGTGGCATAAACAGAAGGGACCCCGGTGCCGTCTGCTATGAACTCCTTTTACTGCATTCAATCCTGACCTAGTCTCACAGCTGAGGGTTTGTCACAGTTGTATCCGGTCTCTGTAAATCTGGAATCCAGACTCATACATCTCACACTGATACATTGTAGCAAACTATCAGCACAGGAGTGAGATTAGTGCTTTTGCTCCCAGAGGATTGTCTAAAGGTACCGTCACACATAACGATTTCGTTAACGATATCATTGCTTTTTGTGACGTAGCAACAATATCGTTAACGAAATCGTTATGCGTGACAGCGACCAACGATCAGGCCCCTGCTGGGAGATCGTTGGTCGCTGCGAATGATCAGGACCTTTATTTGGTCGCTGATCACCCGCTGTCATCGCTGGATCGGCGTGTGTGACGCCGATCAAGCGATGTGTTCACTGGTAATCAGGGTAAATATCGGGTTAATAAGCGCAGGGCCGCGCTTAGTAACCCGATGTTTACCCTGGTTACAATTGTAAATGTAAAAAAAAAAAAACCACTACATACTTACATTCCGGTGTCTGTCACGTCCCCCGGCGTCAGCTTCCCTGCACTGTGTCAGCGCCGGGCGGCCGTAAAGCAGAGCACAGCGGTGACGTCACCGCTCACCACTTTACGGCCGGCGCTTACACAATGCAGGGAAGCTGACGCCGGGGGACGCGACAGACACCGGAATGTAAGTATGTAGTGTTTTTTTTTTTTTACATTTACAATGGTAACCAGGGTAAACATCGGGTTACAAAGTGCGGCCCTGCACTTAGTAACCCGATATTTACCCTGGTTACCAGTGAACACATCGCTGGATCGGCGTCACACACGCCGATCCAGCGATGACAGCGGGTGATCAGCGACCAAATAAAGGTCCTGATCATTTGCAGCGACCAACGATCACCCAGCAGGGGCCTGATCGTTGGTCGCTGTCACGCATAACGATTTCGTTAACGATATCGTTGCTACGTCACAAAAAGCAACGATATCGTTAACGAAATCGTTATGTGTGACGGTACCTTTACGGTACCTTAAGTTAAAAACAATTGTTCCAAACCCTCAGCTGTGAGAATGATCAGATCTGTGGTAATTGTGATCGCAGACAGCAAGCAGAGATGATGGAGCCGTGACACACAGACTGTGATGGGAGGGTACAGAACGTTATCTCTCGCGTGGCCGCGACATGGACGGTTCTCTGCGGTTCTGGGAATTGTTCACACTGCTGTTAGAAGGGGCAGGAAATTTGGAGGGGCCACAGCGTGGACTCTTCTCACAGCTCCGCCGGTCTTGTAGTAATGATCAATAAGCCAATGACTAATTTACCGCCAGTACCTGGAGGCGGCAGAGGAAGATCTGTGGCATCGGGGGCCGTACATGCCGCGCGCCCCATGTTAGCGGGTGTCATATTGATGTAATTCACATTGATCCATATCAGCCTAATGCAAGTGTGTGTCTCCGGGGGGAGCAGAGGGCGACCCGTGCTGCGTGCACACCAAAGGGGGCTTCACTTACTAACCAGATATAATCTACGTACAGCGAAGAGGAACTGGAGAGCCGTCACCAATAAAGTGCTCCAGAGCGCTCACTCACTGAGCATGAGGTGTGATAGGAGGATAAGACACAATGTGCCAGCAGAATAGTGACTGCAGCTCTGGGGGTGACTTGAGGACAGGTGCTCACAATCAGCCACACCCTGATAGGAGCAGCACCTGTCCTGTGAGCTCCAGCACTTCCAGCAGGAGGCCCAGAGTCTGCCTCTCTTCTCCCCAGGGAGAGGCAGGCTTCCTGGGAGGCCGGCATGGCTTCCCAGGCTTCTGTTCCCCGGTCTGTGCCGGCGGGGGACAGAGAGCAGCAGCAGCAATCGGCCCAAGAGGGACTGAGGAGGTCGGGACGGGTGAGAAGAACCATACCCACCTACACCAACCCTGAGACGGCTCATCGTCCGCCCAGAGAGGGAGACAGGGGCACCCCAGGCCCTAGGAAGGAGAGCCCAGGAACATCCTGGGGGGAGACGAGCTCCGGCGAGTCCACGAGTACCTTCTCCTCCCGAGTGGTCGCCATGCTACGTGAGTACGAGGACGCCGGCAAAGCACTGACCGGGCTGAAGGAGGAGCTGCGGGAGGCTCGGGTCCTGAACACACAAGCCTCTAGCAAAGAGAAACCCGTGACCTCCCAGAGGTTCAGAGCCCTCAAAGATGAGATGGTCCGGTTAGTGCTCCTCCGGGAGGGGATTGAGAAAAGTGCAGGTCCCTTCCTGGAGAGGTTTAAGAACCAGCGGCGGCTCTCAGAAATGAAGGGGTTAAATACCTCAGGAGAGCCGCCAGCCGGCGTCCTAAGCGACGAGGAGGAGGAGGAGGACGATGTGGCTGTGACTGGAGTCCTACAAGCTGGAACCAGCCGGGAGAGTGAGTCGCAGATCCGACAACAGGGGAGCGGCCTCCCGGCACGGCAGAGGACTCCGACAGCACAGGCTGGAGTGTCAGCGGAGGAAGAGGAAGAGGAGGAGGGCGGTCTGCTAGAGGAGATCCGACGGCTGGAGTCTCCAGTGAACCTGGACCGCTTTTCCTTTGGTGAGGACGAACCAGCAGAGGAATCCAAGAAGAGGAAGAAGACAATGAAGGAGACCGCACGGGAGGTGGTGAGTTACAGATATGTACTGATGGATGATGTTACACCTACCGCCTCCTGTGTAAACCCCACCAAACCTAAAGGCACGGGCTCTGCAGTGGGTCCGGGGCATAGGCAAGGTGGGGAGAGGAGGAGGACGTTCGGCGGTGCTGCCGTCTGTGCGGGGAACAGTGCAGGGGGCGAGGCTGTGGTGGTACTCACGGCGCCGGACATAGGGGACCCCGAGGAGTTTCCCTCCCTGCCCTCTGCGGCTAAGCCGGTTCTCACCGGGGCTGAGGGGGGCGAGGGGGATGTCCACGCTGTTGCGAAAGGGGGACGGTGTGGGCAGACTCCATCCCTGCTCGCTACGGCTGAGCCGGCCGACGCCGGGGCTGTGGGGGGCAGGTCCGAGAGACTTGGTGCGGCGAAAGGGGGGCGCACTGTTGTGACAGGGGCGCAGTGCGCCTCAGTAGAGAAGAGGCATGCGGCTGCGACAGGGGAGCAGCGAGTCCAAAAAGGACAAAAAAAGCAGGAAAAATCATCTGCAGGGAACACTGGGCGCCCTGCAGTGACAGGAGGACAGAGTGCTCCAGCGCCCAAACGTGACACCAGGACCCCGAAGTATGTGGGTGCGGGGCAGGCGGCGCCCCCCAACAAGCAGCAGGCCCAGGATAATAAAATGCAAACTGCTGCAGTGGGGGGGCAAGGCGCTCCAGAGACACAACACAGCACCAATCAAGGGAAACCGGGTGTTGTGCTGCACCCCTCCCCCGGTCCAGCAGGTGTGAGTGCAGAGAAGCCAGACACAAGTGAGGAAGGAATGGATGTCGTGATGGAACTTCGGTTTTTTTTTTTGGGAATCGGCTCTTTCGGCTCGGCTCAGCAAGAAGAGCCGGCTCTTTCGGCTCTTGAATCGGCTCTTCAGTAATCTCACCAAAATAATGACACAAAACCTTCTAGTTAACAGATTAACATTGTTTATATTATTTTTCATTATAAGAACATCAAACAAATGCAAAAAATGTGCAAAACAGCAGTATAACTTAATAGTGAAACATTTTTAGAAGGTCATTAGGACAAATTGGCATTAAGAAACACTAAGTGCCTCAGTTTGGACGGGCTGATCCGGTTTCTTCTCTCTGTGATTATCTGCCCTGTTTTGGAGAAAATTCTCTCTGAAGGGACTGATGTTGCTACTGAACACAGGGCAGGATGCCAATAAAGGCTTCTTTCACACTAGCGTCGGGCTCGGCCCGTCGCAGGGCGTCGGGCCGAGGTTACCGACGCTAGCGTTGTCTCCGCCGCACAACGGGTGCAGCGGATGCTGCTTTTCAGCGCATCCGCTGCCCCATTGTGAGGTGCAGGGAGGTGGGGGCGGAGTTCTGGCCGCGCATGCGCGGTCGGAAAGACGATCCGTCGGCTGCAAAAAACGTTACATGGAACGTTTTTTGCGGCCGACGGTCTGCCACAACACGGCGCAACCGTCGCGCGACAGTTGCGACGTGTGGCAATCCGTTGCGTAATGTTAGTCAATGGAGAAAAAACGCATCCTGCAAACACTTTTGCAGGATGCGTTTTTTCTGCAAAATGACGCATTGTGATGGATTGCAGTTAACGCTAGTGTGAAAGTAGCCAAAGATGTAAGAAGACAGTGCATGAGGACAAGTGAAACTTGAGTTGTGACTGGCTGCTCTGTGGTCACATTTTCTACCTTCATTTACATCCTGCTTCTGTATTGGCCGGGTGAATGAGATAACACTGAGCGCTGCTGCTGACTCCTCTCCTACAGGACTTTCAGCAGCAGCTTTCCTCTCTCCCCCTCCAGCACACAGTCTCTCCGAGTCCTGGCTCCCCTCCTCCCCCTCCACCACCAGGCTGATGTCAGCAGCACAGGGAAGGGAGGAGAGCAGAGAGCCACTAGATAACAAGCGGCTCACTGATAGGTGCCGGCTCATATCGTTCACAGGGAAGAGCAGGCTCTTTGAGTCGGCTCGTTCATGAACGTCACATCACTAAATGGATGTGACTGTGGAAGGTGCAGAGAACACTGGGACAAATGGTGGTGAGAATACTGGTAATAAAGTGACGGGAAGTGGTGGCAATGGTAAGGGGAATGATGGGAGTAGTGGTGGAGTGAATGATGGGAGTAGTGGTGGAGTGAATGATGGGAGTAGTGGTGGAGTGAATGAGGAGAGCATTATTGGTGTTGGTGGAGGGGAAGCAGGTAGTGGTCCCGCTGCCCCCCCAGCGGTGGCGGGGGCTTCAGCCCCAAGCTACTCAGGAGCTGTCACTGCTGGGGGTAGTAGTGCGCCCTTGTCTGGTGACCCTGAGGATGGTGACTTGCAGCAGCGCTTCCTGGACGCCCTGAGGAGAGGGGAGAGTTCCATCAATGTAGAGGGGAGGGAGGTTGATCTGTCTTTCTGGATAGAGAGACACGGTCTTTCCGCCTTCCGAGATAGAGGGGCAGAGACTGTCTGGTCTCTGCCGACACCGGGGCAGAGGAGTAACCGTAGGAAAGGTTGCTGAGCTCCTGCTGGGGATGGGCTTCGCGGCATATGACATCTTTGCCTTGATCCATCCCTATGGGACCTCCTACTTCGATGTCAGCTTCGTGAGACCAGAGGGCCTTGAGCTTTTCTGGTCTCGCCATGAGCTGGCTCGGGGTTGCCCCGAATGGCGGGGTTTCCTCGCTGTAGCAATATCCCGCCAGAACTCAGTCAGGAAGGTGACCATTTTGACCAGTAACGAGTCACTTTCCTGTGTCGACATTTCTACCTGGGTTGGACGATACAGCGACATCGTCGGTATTCCCGAGAAGACCCTCGATGAGCATGGCATCTGGTCAGGAGCCTGGACCTTCATAATGAAATTGAAGGTTTCAGGAAACACTGTTACAAATATCCCTTCCTCAACATTTTTGGGGAGGGACAGGATCTTGATTTTCTACCGGGGGCAGCCTTAGGTCTGTCACAGGTGCGGCAGCCCCACACACTTCAGTGCGCAGTGTACCACCCAGAAATGCGCACTGTGTGGGGACCTCGGCCATCTTGCTGCTACCTGTGGCAGGATTAGGTGTAACCTGTGTGGTAACCTCGGTCACCCGTTCAGTCGCTGTCCGCGTTCCTTCGCCAATGCGGTCCTGAAAGCGGCGAGTGCGGGACAGGCGAAAGCCGGGACCAATCTCGCCGGTGAAGGGACCAGCAGAGGCGGAGGAGGCAGGGAACCGGTGAGGAGCAGGCTGCCGCCATCCAATATCAGGCGGTAGGAGCAGCGCCATGGGAACGGGGCAGGGAGTAATGACCCTAAACTCTGACCCGGGTGCTTCACTTGCAGCTGAGGATCCTAAAGACAGCGAATTGAGCGAGGAAGTCAAGAGACTTGAAAGGGAGGAGCAAAAGGACGCCATGTCTGCCCAGGAACCTTCATCCGGTGACAGTCTGGATGAGGGAGAGGGCGAGTGGTCACAGCAAAAGAAAAAGGGTAACAGGAAAACAACTAAGGATAAGAGGGGGTCCGGGCCTCGAGCCTCTTCCTTGGAGTGCGACCCCTCTGACTCCGTAGCCCTGATCCAGGTGCCATTGGAAGGTCCAGCCGCCCCCCCACTGGTGGATCTCTCTAACCGGTTCCGGGCCCTCCAGGACTCCCCTCCAGAGGGGGGCGATGGGGACCCGGGGCTGGAGGTTGCGGACAAGGTTGTTGGGGCTCAGGAGGTCGCTGGGTCTTCTTCTCAGGGGGCAAACACAAAGCCTTCTGGGGGGGGACTACCTCAGGACCACCAGACGAGGGCCAGAGTGTATGTAAGGAGATAATGGATGAGTCTGTTTGTCTTAAGCGCACTAAAAACTCATCAATGTCAGAGGAAGAGGGTGAAACTGTTGGGGGTGGGAAGAAAAAGGCTATCTAATTCAATCAATCATGATGGCGGCACCCACCCCGTTGACGCTGGCAACCATTAATGTTGCCAGCATAAAGTCAGAAGCGGCTAGGTACATGGCCTTTCATTTTCTCGGCCAACTTGATGCCGACATTTTTTTTTTTTGCAGGAGACCAGGTTGACCGATCTATCAACCATGCATAAGGCAAGGCGGGAGTGGAGGCACGGGCCCTCCTACTGGTCTCTTGCGGCCGCGCTGTATAGCGGGGTGGCGGTCCTTTTTAAGACCGCAGCGGTTGAATGCAGACGATTGATCGAGTTAGAAATGGGGAGATGCTTGATCCTAGATGTCTCCATGGGGGGACAGGAGCTTCGGCTCATTAACATCTACGGTCCCCAGTCCAAGTGGGACCGCAAGTGTCTCTTCATGAAGATCAAACCTTTCTTATTTTCGAGCCGGCAGGTGGTCTTTGGAGGGGACTTCAACAACGTCACGAGACCCTGTGATAGAGGAGGTTCCGGAGACCGGATGGCTTACGATTGCGTCGCGCTAAATAGGATAGTAAGTGAGGCACGCCTGGTGGATGTCCACATCCGGCACAACACAGGCCACGCGGGGTTCACCTTTTTTAGAGGTAGTCAGTGCAGGTCTAGGATAGACAGGTTTTATTTGAAGGAGGAGGCCGTCTCCTCGCCGTTGTCGGTTGTGAAGGTGGAATTCTCCGATCACTGTTTGATTATGTTTTCTTTGAGCGTTACAGAGACCCCTCGGATGGGAAGAGGTTATTGGAAGCTGAATTCGTCACTCCTTGAGGAAGAAGCTGTAAGACGGTCCTTTGAGGAATTTCTTCAGAGCCAGGTACCGCTGCTGGGCCTAAGTAACACTAAGTCTGAGTGGTGGGAGATGTTCAAACATCGGGTGGCGAGATTCTTCTGGCAACTCTCGAACCTCAGAAGCCTGAACAGGGATCGCCTGTATCAGAGCCTGAGGAGGAAACTCGAGCATCTTGTCTCGACTGGGGGTAGCCGTGAGGCGATCTCCAGTGTGAAATCCTTACTAAAGAGGTGTCAGTACGATAGGCACGCATCTTTGGTTTTTGAGAGGGACTACGGGAAGTACTACTCACCCGACCCTTACAGAAGCTGCAAGATGTCAGTGAATAGTAAGATAGTGACAGGGCTGATGGACAGTACGGGATCCCTGAGAAGGTCCAGATCAGGGATCTTGGAGGTCGTCAGTTCATACTACTCGCACCTCTTGGGAAGGAAGGAACTGGATCGTGACAGGATGTCGGCTTTCCTGGCTGAAGCTGTTCCAGAGCCAGGGGCTGACCTCTCGCTGGGCGTTTTGACAGAAGCGATCAAGGAAGAGGAAGTGAGACTGGCGATCGATGGGCTCCGGCCCAAAAAATCGCCAGGTCCTTATGGCTTAACATCCGAGTTCTTTAAGACCTTTAGGGACTCCTTGGTCCCCCTCTTGACTCAGGTGTTTAATGAGTGTCTCTCCTCGGGCACTCTGCCGAGATCATTAAGGAGGTCGGCTTTGATCATTTTGTCAAAGGGTAAGGATCCGTCACGCATTGAGAATTGGCGTCCCATATCACTTCTCAATGTGGACAGGAAGGTTTTGGCTAAGATACTCTTCAACAGGCTGGTGAAGTTTGCGCCACGGCTCCTTTCGGAGGCCCAGCACTGTTGCGTTCCTGGCCGTAGCACTTTCAGTGCTGTTCTGGGTGTCCGAGAGGCCGTGGAGCAGGGCAGGGCAGGCCTTTGGAAGGGGTTCTTGCTGACCCTGGATCAGGCAAAAGCCTTTGATCGGGTCCACCATGAGTACCTCTGGTCCACTCTTTTGAGGTATGGTCTGCCTGGAGGGTTTGTGGACTGGCTTAAGACCTTATATGCAGGGGCTGAGACTTTCCCTCTGGTAAACGGGTGGATTGGACAACCTTTCAGGGTGGGATCTGGTGTCCGCCAGGGCTGCCCTCTTAGCCCTTTGCTTTACGCGTTTGCGATCGATCCCTTCCTCAGAAGGGTTGATTGTGGACCGTTGGCGGGGGCGAGGATGGGCGGGTTGGCGCCAGAGGCTATCCTGAGGGTAGTGGCCTACGCCGACGACGTTACCGTCTTTGTTTCTTCGCAAGAGGAGGCGATGGTGGTGATGTCAGAAGTGGAGAGCTACTCGGAGGCATCCGGGTCCAAGGTCAACCAGGACAAGTGTGAGAGTCTCTGGCTGGGAGGCGGGGATCCCACGTTTGATCTTCCGGACACCCTCCCTGAACCCCAAGAACATGCCAAAGTCCTAGGCATTGAATTTGGCCAGGGTGATTACCCCACGAAAAACTGGGAAGGCAGAATCAAAGGTGTCGCCCAAAGAGTGGACCAATGGAAGGGTTGGTCTTTGACCCTGAGGGAAAGGGTTGACCTGTGCAAAGCTTTCCTGCTCCCCTTGCTAATCTACCTGGGCAGCGTCTGTCTTGCCGGAGCCTCTCTGGACACGGGTCTACAGTCTGTTCTTCCAGATGTTATGGGGGAATAGACTAAACCTAGTCAAACGGGAGGTCACTTATCGCACGAGGAGACTAGGGGGGTTGAATATGGTGAACCCCGTGGTGTTTCTAGTGAACACCTTTTTGAAAGTTAACGTGGCAAACCTCTGGAAAGAGAGGGCTCCTCCGTGGGTATTCTCCTGCAAGGGATGGTTTCAGCCTTTCTTCCAGGAATGGGAGACAGGGGGAAGATTGAAGGATCTTCGCACACCCCACGGGCATCTCCCGGCTTATGTTACCCCGGTTCTGAAAATGATGCGCCGGTGGGGTCTGGGAATGTGGGAAGTGAGGTCCCTCCTGAGGAAACTCCTCGACATGCGGGTCTTGCTTTCGCATTTTCAGAGACCATTGGTCCTCAAGAACTGCCCGAGTCGGGATCTAGAGGTTGGGTTGAGTTTGTTAAATTCTAGCAGGATCCCCAAGAAGTATTGGGACTTGACTTGGCGCTGCTTCCAAGGTAAGTTGTATGTGAGGGACAATTTGAAGCACAGGAGCTCCGCGGACAGGAATTGAGGCTTGCGCTACCATGCTGGAAAGCATGGAGCACTTCCTGCTTCATTGTCCCTTTTAATACAGAGGTGTACAAAAGGGTGGGTGCTTCTATTGGTTGGCCGCGGCTGGCCACTCTGTCCTATGCCGAGTGGGCCTATGGAGCGTTCAGAGACCTCGGGAGAAGGGACCGAGCCACTTTATTCTTAGTCAGCGCAGTGGTCAGGTATTTCACGTGGAACGCACGAGTTTTAGTTTCGACGCAGAGTAAAATCCTCCATGTAGATGAAGTTTGTAGCAGCATCCTAGGTGCCCTGGTGAAGGTGCGTTCTCTGGAGTGCGGGGGACTGGGTGCCCGGAGGGCGGCTCATCTCTGGAGGGGATTCTCCTTCAGGGTGCCTTAGTCCATTAGCGCTCCTATATCCTGGTGGTGGGCTGATGTCTTTACACCCTAGATTTTTGTTTTGTATTTCTGTTCCCTGAATAGAAGGTTTGCAGGCATCGAACTTGAGCCTCGGGTGGTGAGAATGTAGGTTGTGTTCTGTGATGTTGGTTTATGTATATATTGTATATAGTGTATTGTATATAGTGTGTATAATAGAGGGTCTTAGTTAGGTTGGGTGGAGGGATTGGGGGGTTCAACGGCGGTGATAAGAGACTGATCTGGCCTGGCCCAGGCCCCGCCTGGGGAAAAACTTTGGGGCCTGATCCTAGCTCGGATGATTCCTGAACTTTGTGGCCAGAGCTGGATCAGGGGTGGCGGGATAGTTAGAGTAGGTGTGTGTATATATATTTAAAAAAAAAAAAAAAAATTAAAATAAATAAATTAAAAAAACAAACAAAAAAAAACAAATGTTATGTTATACACTGTGTTGTGTTTAGGTTTGTTGTAGGGTGAATGTGTTGGTGTACGGGGGGCTGTAAGGTAAGGCAGTGGGACCAGTAGGGTTTTGTTGTGTTTGCGGTGTTGTATAGGGTTTGGTTTAGTATAATGTGTTTATAGTGTATATATTGTATATAATATTGTATATAGGACGGTGTGAATGTAGTTGGGGTTGTATATAGTAGTATGAATGAAGCTGGGCCGGGGGTCTTACATGATTTTATACTATTTATTATTTATAATTTTTTACAGGTATTCACGTAAGTTATGAGTATTTGTTTGTTGTCTTTTAGTTTTTTGTTTTTTTTTATGTTAGTGGAATTTTTCTTTCTCGTCCCTGATTTGTAGGTCATGAACTTTCTCCATTTTTGTTCCATTTCCGGTTATTACTTTGTGGCTTTTGTCGTTTGTTGTCGTCTGATTGGAGCTTTGTTCTTATGTTCTGTTCTGTTGTGTTTTATTTGTAATGTATCACAGTTATTGTCATGTAAAGTATTTCATTTTATTTAATAAAAGACCTGGAGTATAGGTGCCCACAATCAGCCACACCCTGCTAGGAGCAGCACCTGTCTTGTGAGCTCCAGCACTTCCAGGAGGAGGCCCAGAGTCTGCCTCTCTTCTCCCCAGGGAGAGGCAGGCTTCCTGGGAGGCCGGCATGGCTTCCCAGGCTTCTGTTCCCCGGTCTGTGCCGGCGGGGGAAAGAGAGCAGCAGCAACAACCAGCCCAAGAGGGATTGAGGAGGTCGGGACGGGTGAGAAGAACCATACCCACCTACACCAACCCTGAGACGGCTCATCGTCTGCCCAGAGAGGGAGACAGGGGCACCCCAGGCCCCAGGAAGGAGAGCCCAGGAACATCCTGGGGGGAGACGAGCTCCGGCGAGTCCACGAGTACCTTCTCCTCCCGAGTGGTCGCCATGCTACGTGAGTACGAGGACGCCGGCAAAGCACTGACCGGGCTGAAGGAGGAGCTGCGGGTGGCTCGGGTCCTGAACACTCAAGCCTCTAACAAGGAGAGACCCGCTACCTCCCAGAGGTTCAGAGCCCTCAAAGATGAGGTGTTCCGGTTAGTGCTCCTCCGGGAGGGGATTGAGAAAAGCGCAGGTCCCTTCCTGGAGAGGTTTAAGAACCAGCGGCGGTTCTCAGAAATGAAGGGGTTAAATACCTCAGGAGAGCCGCCAGCCGGCGTCCTAAGCGATGAGGAGGAGGAGGACAATGTGGTCGTGACTGGAGTCCTACAAGCTGGAACCAGCCGGGAGAGTGAGTCGCAGAGCCGACAACAGAGGAGCGGCCTCCCGGCACGGCAGAGGACTCCGACAGCACAGGCTGGAGTGTCAGCGAAGGAAGAGGAGGAGGGCGGTCTGCTAGAGGAGATCCGACAGCTGGAGTCTCCAGTGAACCTGGACCGCTTTTCCTTTGGTGAGGACGAGCCAGCAGAGGAATCCAAGAAGAGGAAGGAGACCGCACGGGAGGTGGTGAGTTACAGATATGTACTGATGGATGATGTTACACCTACCGCCTCCTGTGTAAACCCCACCAAACCTAAAGGCACGGGCTCTGCAGTGGGTCCGGGGCATAGGCAAGGTGGGGAGAGGAGGAGGACGTCCGGCGGTGCTGCCGTCTGTGCGGGGAACAGTGCAGGGGGCGAGGCTGTGGAGGTACTCACGGCGCCGGACATAGGGGACCCCGAGGAGTTTCCCTCACTGCCCTCTGCGGCTAAGCCGGTTATCACCGGGGCTGAGGGGGATGTCCACGCCATTGAGAAAGGGGGACGGTGTGGGCAGACTCCATCCCTGCTCACTACGGCTGAGCCGGCCGACGCCGGGGCTGTGGGGGGCAGGTCCGAGAAACTTGGTGCGGCGAAAGGGGGGCACACTGTTGTGACAGGGGCGCAGTGCGCCTCAGTAGAGAAGAGGCATGCGGCTGTAACAGGAGAGAAGCGAGTCCAAAAAGGACAAAAAAAGCAGGAAAAATCATCTGCAGGGAACACTGGGCGCCCTGCAGTGACGGGAGGACAGAGTGCTCCAGCGCCCAAACGTGACACCAGGACCCCGAAGTCTGTGGGTGTGGGGCAGGCGGCGCCCCCCAACAAGCAGCGGGCCCAGGATAATAAAATGCAAACTGCTGCAGTGGGGGGGCAAGGTGCTCCAGAGACACAACACAGCACCAATCAAGGGAAACCGGATGTGGTGCTGCACCCCTCCCCCAGTCCAGCAGGTGTGAGTGCAGAGAAGCCTGACACAAGTGAGGAAGGAATGGATGTGACTGTGGAAGGTGCAGAGAACACTGGAAAAAATGGTGGTGGCAATACTGGTAATAAAGTGATGGGAAGTGGTGGCAATGGTAAGGGGAATGATGGGAGTAGTAGTGGAGTGAATGGTGGGAGTAGTGGTGGAGTGAATGATGGGAGTAGTGGTGGAGTGAATGATGGGAGTAGTGGTGGAGTGAATGGTGGGAGTAGTGGTGGAGTGAATGATGGGAGTAGTGGTGTTGCAAATGATGGGAGTAGTGGTGGAGTGAATGAGGAGAGCATTACTGGTGTTGGTGGAGGGGAAGCAGGTAGTGGTCCTGCTGCCCCCCCCCCAGCGGTGGCGGGGGCATCAGCCCCAAGCTATTCAGGAGCTGTCACTGCTGGGGGTGGTAGTGCGCCCTTGTCTGGTGACCCTGAGGATGGTGACTTGCAGCAGCGCTTCCTGGACACCCTGAGGAGAGGGGAGAGTTCCATCAATGTAGAGGGGAGGGAGGTTGATCTGTCTTTCTGGATAGAGAGACACGGTCTTTCCGCCTTCCGAGATAGAGGGGCAGAGACTGTCTGGTCTCTGCCAACGCCGGGGCAGAGGAGTAACCGTAGGAATGTGGCCCGTCTCCAGTGGGTAAGCAAGGATGCCTGTCCTGATCGGTCAAAGGTTGCTGAGCTCCTGCTGGGGATGGGCTTCGCGGCATGTGACATCTTTGCCTTGATCCATCCCTATGGGACCTCCTACTTCGATGTCGGCTTCGTGAGACCAGAGGGCCTTGAGCTTTTCTGGTCTCGCCATGAGCTGGCTCGGGGTTGCCCCGAATGGCGGGGTTTCCTCGCTGTAGCAATATCCCGCCAAAACTCAGTCAGGAAGGTGACCATTTTGACCAGTAACGAGTCACTTTCCTGTGTCAACATTTCTACCTGGGTTGGACGATACAGCGACATCGTCGGTATTCCCGAGAAGACCCTCGATAAGCATGGCATCTGGTCAGGAGACTGGACCTTCATAATGAAATTGAAATTACACTGTTACAAATATCCCTTCCTCAACATTTTTGGGGAGGGACAGGATCTTGATTTTCTACCGGGGGCAGCCTTAGGTCTGTCACAGGTGCGGCAGCCCCACACACTTCAGTGCGCAGTGTACCACCCAGAAATGCGCACTGTGTGGGGACCTCGGCCATCTCGCTGCTAACTGTGGCAGGATTAGGTGTAACCTGTGTGGTGACCTCGGTCACCCGTTCAGTCGCTGTCCGCGTTCCTTCGCCAATGCGGTCCTGAAAGCGGCGAGTGCGGGACAGGTGAAAGCCGGGACCAATCTCGCCGGTGAAGGGACCAGCAGAGGCGGAGGAGGCAGGGAACCGGTGAGGAGCAGGCTGCCGCCATCCAATATCAGGCGGCAGGAGCAGCGCCATGGGAACAGGGGGCAGGGAGTAATTACCCTAAATTCTGACCCGGGTGCTTCACTTGCAGCTGAGGATCCTAAAGACAGCGAATTGAGCGAGGAAGTCAAGAGACTTGAAAGGGAGGAGCAAAAGGACGCCATGTCTGCCCAGGAACCTTCATCCGGTGACAGTCTGGATGAGGGAGAGGGCGAGTGGTCACAGCAAAAGAAAAAGGGTAACAGGAAAACAACTAAGGATAAGAGGGGGTCCGGGCCTCGAGCCTCCTCCTTGGAGTGCGACCCCTCTGACTCCGTAGCCCTGATCCAGGTGCCAATGGAAGGTCCAGCCGCCCCCCCTCTGGTGGATCTCTCTAACCGGTTCCGGGCCCTCCAGGACTCCCCTCCAGAGGGGGGCGATGGGGACCCGGGGCCGGAGGTTGCGGACAAGGTTGTTGGGGCTCAGGAGGTCGCTGGGTCTTCTTCTCAGGGGGCAAACACAAAGCCTTCTGAGGGGGGGACTACCTCAGGACCACCAGACAAGGGCCAGAGTGTATGTAAGGAGAGAATGGATGAGTCTGTTTGTCTTAAGCGCACTAAAAACTCATCAATGTCAGAGGAAGAGGGTGAAACTGTTGGGGGTGGGAAGAAAAAGGCTATCTAATTCAATCAATCATGATGGCGGCACCCACCCCGTTGACGCTGGCAACCATTAATGTTGCCAGCATAAAGTCAGAAGCGGCAAGGTACATGGCCTTTCATTTTCTTGGCCAACTTGATGCGACATTTTGTTTTTGCAGGAGACCAGGTTGACCGATCTATCAACCATGCATAAGGCAAGGCGGGAGTGGAGGCACGGGCCCTCCTACTGGTCTCTTGCGGCCAAGCCGTATAGCGGGGTGGTGGTCCTTTTTAAGACCGCAGCGGTTGAATGCAGACGATTGATCGAGTTAGAAATGGGGAGATGCTTGATCCTAGATGTCTCCATGGGGGGACAGGAGCTTCGGCTCATTAACATCTACGGTCCCCAGTCCAAGTGGGACCGCAAGTGTCTCTTCATGAAGATCAAACCTTTCTTATTTTCGAGCCAGCAGGTGGTCTTTGGAGGGGATTTCAACAACGTCACGAGACCCTGTGATAGAGGAGGTTCCGGAGACCGGCTGGCTTACGATTGCGTCGCGCTAAATAGGATAGT
Source organism: Ranitomeya imitator (assembly GCF_032444005.1). Lineage (NCBI taxonomy): Eukaryota > Metazoa > Chordata > Amphibia > Anura > Dendrobatidae > Ranitomeya > Ranitomeya imitator. The sequence goes on from NC_091282.1 coordinate 775,371,436, forward strand.
AAGTGAGGCACGCCTGGTGGATGTCCACATCCGGCACAACACAGGCCACGCGGGGTTCACCTTTTTTAGAGGTAGTCAGTGCAGGTCTAGGATAGACAGGTTTTATTTGAAGGAGGAGGCCGTCTCTTCGCCGTTGTCGGTTGTGGAGGTGGAATTCTCCGATCACTGTTTGATTATGTTTTCTCTGAGCGTTACAGAGACTCCTCGGATGGGAAGAGGTTATTGGAAGCTGAATTTGTCACTCCTTGAGGAAGAAGCTGTAAGACGGTCCTTTGAGGAATTTCTTCAGAGCCAGGTACCGCTGCTGAGCCTAAGTAACACTAAGTCTGAGTGGTGGGAGATGTTCAAACATCGGGTGGCGAAATTCTTCCGGCAACTCTCGAACCTCAGAAGCCTGAACAGGAATCGCTTGTATCATAGCCTGAGGAGGAAACTCGAGCATCTTGTCTCGACTGGGGGTAGCCGTGAGGCGATCTCCAGTGTGAAATCCTTACTAAAGAGGTGTCAGTACGATAGGCACGCATCTTTGGTTTTTGAGAGGGACTACGGGAAGTACTACTCACCCAACCCTTACAGAAGCTGCAAGATGTCAGTGAATAGTAAGATAGTGACAGGGCTGATGGACAGTACGGGATCCCTGAGAAGGTCCAGATCAGGGATCTTTGAGGTTGTCGGTTCATACTACTCGCACCTCTTGGGAAGGAAGGAACTGGATCGTGACAGGATGTCGGCTTTCCTGGCTGAAGCTGTTCCAGAGCCAGGGGCTGACCTCTCGCTGGGCGGTTTCACAGAAGCAATCAAAGAAGAAGAAGTGAGACTGGCGATCGATGGGCTCCGGCCCAAAAAAATCGCCAGGTCCGGATGGCTTAACATCCGAGTTCTTTAAGACCTTTAGGGACTCCTTGGTCCCCCTCTTGACTCAGGTGTTTAATGAGTGTCTCTCCTCGGGCACTCTGCCGAGATCATTAAGGAGGTCGGCTTTGATCATTTTGTCAAAGGGTAAGGATCCGTCACGCATTGAGAATTGGCGTCCCATATCACTTCTCAATGTGGACAGGAAGGTTTTGGCTAAGATATTCTTCAACAGGCTGGTGAAGTTTGCGCCACGGCTCCTTTCGGAGGACCAGCACTGTTGCGTTCCTGGCCGTAGCACTTTCAGTGCTGTTCTGGGTGTCCGAGAGGTCGTGGAGCGGGGCAGGGTGGACCTTTGGAAGGGGTTCTTGCTGACCCTGGATCAGGCAAAAGCCTTTGATCGGGTCGATCACGAGTACCTCTGGTCCACTCTTTTGAGGTATGGTCTGCCTGGAGGGTTTGTGGACTGGCTTAAGACCTTACACGCAGGGGCTGAGACTTTCCCTCTGGTAAACGGGTGGATTGGACAACCTTTCGGGGTGGGATCTGGTGTCCGCCAGGGCTGCCCTCTTAGCCCTTTGCTTTACGCGTTTGCGATCGATCCCTTCCTCAGAAGGGTTGATTGTGGACCATTGGCGGGGGTGAGGATGGGCGGGTAGGCGCCAGAGGCTATCCTGAGGGTAGTGGCCTACGCGGATGACGTTACCGTCTTTGTTTCTTCGCAAGAGGAGGCGATGGTGGTGATATCAGAAGTGGAGAGCTACTCGGAGGCATCCGGGTCCAAGGTCAACCAGGACAAGTGTGAGAGTCTCTGGCTGGGAGGTGAGGATCCCACGTTTGATCTTCCGGACACCCTCCCCGAACCCCAAGAACATGCCAAAGTCCTAGGCATCGAATTTGGCCAGGGTGAAAACCCCACGAAAAACTGGGAAGGCAGAATCAAAGGCGTCGCCCAAAGAGTGGACCAATGGAAGGGTTGGTCTTTGACCCTGAGGGAAAGGGTTGACCTGTGCAAAACTTTCCTGCTCCCCTTGCTAATCTACCTGGGCAGCGTCTGTGTCTTGCCGGAGCCTCTCTGGACACGGGTCTACAGTCTGTTCTTCCAGATGTTATGGGGGAATAGACTAAACCTAGTCAAACGGGAGGTCACTTATCGCACGAGGAGACTAGGGGGGTTGAATATGGTGAACCCCGTGGTGTTTCCAGTGAACACCTTTTTGAAAGTTAACGTGGCACACCTCTGGAAAGAGAGGGCTCCTCCGTGGGTATTCTCCTGCAAGGGATGGTTTCAGCCTTTCTTCCAGGAATGGGAGACAGGGGGAAGATTGAAGGATCTTCGCACACCCCACGGGCATCTCCCGGCTTATGTTACCCCGGTTCTGAAAATGATGCGCCGGTGGGGTCTGGGAATGTGGGAAGTGAGGTCCCTCCCGAGGAAACTCCTCGACATGCGGGTCTTGCTTTCGCATTTTCAGAGACCATTGGTCCTCAAGGACTGCCCGAGTCGGGATCTAGAGGTTGGGTTGAGTTTGTTAAATTCTAGCAGGATCCCCAAGAAGTATTGGGACTTGACTTGGCGCTGCTTCCAAGGTAAGTTGTATGTGAGGGACAATTTGAAGCACAGGAGCTCCGCGGACAGGAATTGTCCCCGTGAGGCTTGCGCTACCATGCTGGAAAGCATGGAGCACTTCCTGCTTCATTGTCCCTTTAATACAGAGGTGTACAACAGGGTGGGCGCTTCCATTGGTTGGCCGCGGCTGGCCACTCTGTCCTATGCCGAGTGGGCCTATGGAGCGTTCAGAGACCTCGGGAGAAGGGACCGAGCCACTTTATTCTTAGTCAGCGCAGTGGTCAGGTATTTCACGTGGAACGCACGAGTTTTAGTTTCGACGCAGAGTAAAATCCTCCATGTAGATGAAGTTTGTAGCAGCATCCTAGGTGCCCTGGTGAAGGTGCGTTCTCTGAAGTGCGGGGGACTGGGTGCCCGGAGGGCGGCCCATCTCTGGAGGGGATTCTCATTCAGGGTGCCTTAGTCCATTAGCGCTCCTATATCCTGGTGGTGGGCTGATGTCTTTACACCCTAGATTTTTGTTTTGTATTTCTGTTCCCTGAATAGAAGGTTTGCAGGCATCGAACTTGAGCCTCGGGTGGTGAGAATGTAAGTTGTGTTCTGTGATGTTGGTTTATGTATATATTGTATATAGTGTATTGTATATATTGTATATAGTGTGTATAATAGAGGGTCTTAGTTAGGTTGGGTGGGGGGATTGGGGGGTTCAACGGCGGTGATAAGAGACTGATCTGGCCTGGCCCAGGCCCCGCCTGGGGAAAATCTTTGGGGCCTGATCCTAGCTCGGATGATTCCTGAACTTTGTGGCCAGAGCTGGATCAGGGGTGGCGGGATAGTTAGAGTAGGTGTGTGTATATATATTTAAAAAAATAATAAATAAAAATAAAAAAAAACAAATGTTATGTTATACACTGTGTTGTGTTTAGGTTTGTTGTAGGGTGAATGTGGTGGTGTAAGGGGTGGCAGTAAGGTAAGGCAGTGGGACCAGTAGGGTTTTGTTGTGTTTGCGGTGTTGTATAGGGTTTGGTTTAGTATAATGTGTTTATAGTGTATGTATTGTATATCATATTGTATATAGGACGGTGTGAATGTAGTTGGGGTTGTATATAGTAGTATGAATGAAGCTGGGCCGGGGGTCTTACATGATTTTATACTATTTATTATTTATAATTTTTTACAGGTATTCACGTTAGTTATGAGTATTTGTTTGTTGTCTTTTAGTTTTGCTTTTTTTTATGTTAGTGGAATTTTTCTTTCTCGTCCCTGATTTGTAGGTCATGAACTTTCTCCATTTTTGTTCCATTTCCGGTTATTACTTTATGGCTTTTGTCGTTTGTTGTCGTCTGATTGGAGCTTTGTTCTTATGTTCTGTTCTGTTGTGTTTTATTTGTAATGTATCACAGTTATTGTCATGTAAAGTATTTCATTTTATTTAATAAAAGACCTGGAGGATAAGACATGATGTAACAGCAGAATAGTGACTGCAGCTCTGGAGGTGACTGGAGGATTAGACACGATGTAAGTTAAGATCAGTATATGAAGAGATGTAGGATTGTCACGTTTCCTCCTGTCTCCCTTCTTATTAATATCTCTTGGATTACGGAGCTGCAGGCTGGATAATGAATGTGTGACGTGGGGAATAAACGCCGCCGGCGATGTTAATAGAAGTTCCAGGCGGAGGTGACGGCACAATGTGTCGGCTCCATAATCCCCTGATCACAAGTGACTTGTACGATTGATCCTCGCTCCGCTCTTACAATGTGTCAGATATCGGGGTAATGTGACAATGGCGGCAGAATGTATGAGGCCATGTGCAGCACGTGGGATGTGTATTTTCCTTGTGCAGGTGAATCCTCTGTGATCACTGAACCGTGCGGATTCACCTCGTCCAATACTTTCTATTGTGGGAATTTCTGTTGCTAGTGACTGTGACTAGCCTGTCCCCAATAGCAACGCTGCGACTCGTAAACCCCATGTCAGTGTCCGCGGGTGATCCGCAGGCGCACACACACAGTGGATGGGATTCCTAGAAATCCACTATGCTGTAACCTCAGCAACTCCGGATCTCGGGCACATACCCTCAGGGGGGTAACTTTTATAAATGAAGCTGTTTAGTCAGGAAATTCTAAGTAAATCATTTGTATCATAAGTCTTACGGATTTCAAATTATTTTCCAATTTTCTGTAGCCTGCAGTGTAAAGTAAGAAGGTTTCCGATAGGTAAGGCCATGTGAGGGTCTTGCAGACGTGTTTCCCTTTGCTGTGTCTTCTTATACAAACATACTATCTGTGGGATTATGTAAAATTAGAGCTATTGCCAGGAGAACTAGAATGAAAATGCAGCGCCCCAGAGACCTGGTCGTTGCAGTATGGCCCCAAGGCGAGTAGCGGTACGTCCGATGGCACTAAAGAGTTCTCCTGACCAGGTATCACCAGAACACATTACACTTCACACTCCGGCCATTAGGGGGAGAAAAAGGCTTCATTTATTGGGCCACTCCTCACACTGGTAAAACTAGGGGCTGGGGAGGAAGTTAGTCAGAAGCTGACTGGGTTGGAACCAGGCAACATCCCGTGGCAGGGGGTGTTGCAGGGAGAAGGCACAGGGGGGTCCCTGTCAGGCGTGGGAACCTGGCAGGTGCCTAGCGAACAGAAGAGAACGTTACGGAACCGCGCCTGCACACCTTGCGGTGGTATCCTAAGAGAGAGACACGAAGAGAAGAATATTGTGGAACAGTGTAAATGAGATCAGCACAAAGGAGAGCCAGTAAGAGTCGTGCCGAGAGAGGAAGGCAACATCTTACTGATGCGCGTAGTCGGTGGCCGGATCACCGTAGGAGTAACTGACTTCAAGCGTTACTTCAAATTCCGCTGGACAGTCAATTATAGGTTGGCTGTCTACCTTCTACACCTACGAAGACATAGGGGGCAACTGTTATGACCTGGTGGTCAGGACAATAATGGACCTGGTGGTTAAGAGCACACGGAATGACCTGATAGTTACTGATAATAAAGGACGAGCTCTGGGACATGGGAACTCTGCTGACCGCAATCCCTAATCCTATCAAACACACTAGAAATAGCCATGGATTGCGCCTAACGCTCCCTATGCAACTCGGCACAGCCTAAGGAACTAGCTAGCCCTGAAGAAAGAAAAAAAAAAGCCTACCTTGCCTCAGAGAAATTCCCCAAAGGAAAAGGCAGCCCCCCACATATAATGACTGTGTAAAGATGAAAATACAAACACAGAGATGAAATAGATTTAGCAAAGTGAGGCCCGACTTACTTAACAGACTGAGGATAGGAAAGGTTACTTTGCGGTCAGCACAAAAACCTACAAAAAGACAACGCAGAGGGCGCAAAAAAGACCCTCCGCACCGACTCACGGTGCGGAGGCGCTCCCTCTGCGTCCCAGAGCTCCCAGCAAGCAAGACAATAAAAATAGCAAGCTGGACAGAAAAATAGCAAACCAAAGAAATACAAGCTGGAACTTAGCTTCTGCTGGGAAGACAGGTCACAAGAACGATCCAGGAGTGAACTAGACCAATACTGGAACATTGACAGGTGGCATGGAGCAAAGATCTAAGTGGAGTTAAATAGAGCAGCCAGCTAACGAATTAACCTCGTCACCTGTGGAAGGAAACTCAGAAACACCCACCAGAGGAAGTCCATGGACAGAACCAGCCGAAGTACCATTCATGACCACAGGAGGGAGCCCGACAACAGAATTCACAACAGGCAACATTGGGAGAGGGGCGTCTCTAGGGTCCCGGAAGACCTCCAAGCCTTCCCGTCAAACGGGTGGCGTCCTAGCCATAACATATCTGGGGGACGTTAGAAACTAGCAACATCTGGAACCAAAGAACGAGAGAGAGAGAGAAAGCTATAGAGAACAAACGAAGGAGAACAGCAGCTGTGAGGACTATTCCGAATGCTCAGCAGGGTAGGACTACACCACACAGGCGCTATTGGTAGGCAACGATTTCCATCTGCGAGGGAAACTCTGGATGTGCCTATCGGACTGGCCGGTCTCTGATAGCCCGGTTGAACGTGCTCTGGACTGAGTGTACTGAAGCCTTCAGTAAAAGGTAAAGAGACTGCAATCCTGTGTCCTCGTTATTGCCTGCACCTCACACCATCACCATCTACCTTACTGGGAAGCCCTGGGGACATACTTCACCTGTGGGAAGGTATATCATCCGGCTGCTATTCCATCACCCCAGCGGACCCCACAGCAGCGTCGGTCACCCTGACCGAACACCACAGGTGGTGTCACGAACTCCTGACAGACTGTACTACCACCTTCATTGGACTCCCCTTAGCAGGGTCACGGACCGGGTCTAGCCACCATGACAGCCTCAGAACCGAACCAGAGAGGCCCAGTACCGAAACGTCGTGGCCCTTTGTCTGGGGGCGCTCCAAAAACCTCCATGCTTTATACTGCAGGCTGCAGATAGAAAACATTAGGTAAAAGGTTTCTGGTATAAAAATGGTTTCTTAGGTGATGTAGAAGGAATCCATCCTTGGGGCAGGAAGAGATTTCTATAAAGCTTCTCCGGAGATCAACTTTAAGCCTGTTCTCCTGTAGGACACAGTTACATAGACTGGAAAAAGACTCGGGTCCAACAAGTTCAACTAATTATTAGTGATGAGCGAATATACTCGTTACTCGAGATTTCCTGAGCACGCTTGGGGGTCCTCTGAGTATTTTTTAGTGCTCGGAGATTTAGTTTTTCTTGCCGCAGCTGAATGATTTACATCTGTTAGCCAGCGTGATTACATGTGGGGATTCCCTAGCAACCAGGCAACCCCCACATGTACTTATGCTGGCTAACAGATGTAAATCATTCAGCTGCGGCAATAAAAACTAAATCTCCGAGCACTAAAAAATACTCTGAGGACCTCCGAGCGTGCTCGGGAAATCTCGAGTAACGAGTATATTCGCTCATCACTATTAACTATACATTCTTTCACATCAGTGACTGTAAGGGTATGTTCACACGTTCAGGATTTCCATCCTTTTTTTTTCAGGACAGTTTTTTTAAAAAACTGCAGCTCTTGGCAGAAAACGCAGGTCCTTTTTTTGTCCTTTTTTGATGCGTTTTTTTATCCTTTTTTTACTGTGTGTTTCCTAGGAAGCTTTTTAGGGCTAAAATGGCTGAAAATACCCTACCCCTAACCCTACCCCTAACCCTACCCCTAACCCTACCCCTACCCCTACCCCTACCCCTACCCCTAACCCTACCCCTAACCCTACCCCTAACCCTACCCCTAACCCTAACCCTACCCCTAACCCTACCCCTAACCCTAACCCTAACCCTATTCTAACCTTAGTGAAAAAAAAAAAAAAAAAAATTCTTAATTTTTTTATTGTCCCTACCAATGGGGGTGACAAAGTGGGGGGGGTGTCATTTACTATTTTTTTATTTTGATCACTGAGATAGGTTATATCTCAGTGATCAAAATGCACTTTGGAGCGAATCTGCCGGCCGGCAGATTCGGCGGGCGCACTGCGCATGCGCCCGCCATTTTGCAAGATGGCGGCGCCCAGGGAGAAGACGGCCGGACGGACACCGGGACGCCGGGTAAGTATAAGGGGGGGAGATTAGGGCACGGGGGGGGCATCGGAGCACTGGGGGGGGGCATCGGAGCACGGGGGGGGGCATCGGAGCACGGGGGGGCGGGATCGGAGCACGGGGGGGCAGCCACACTCCGCCCACGCACTTCCGCCCGCTCCCCCGCACTTCCTGCTGCAGCGGTTCTGCACATCAAATCGCAGTAAAACCCGCAGATATATTTTTGATCTGCGGGTTTTACTGCGATTTTGACCTCACAATGGAGGTCTATGGGTGCAGAACCGCTGCGGTTCAGGAAGAAGAATTGACATGCTCCTTCTTTTTTCCGGGAGCTATTCAGCGCGGCTTTTTTTTTACAATTTCCGGACCATGTGCACAGTGTGTCCTGTTTTCCATAGGGTACAGTGTACTGTACCCTGCATGGAAAACAGCTGCGGAACCGCAGCGGCAAAACCGCCGCGGCTCCGCGGTAAAAAACGCACTGTGTGAACATGGCCTAAATATTTACTACTACCGCCATCATGTAAAGAAATAAATGTTTATTGATGTATCATATCTTAAAGGGCCCATGCAGTCCTCAGAAAATGAAACTTTACATTGCTTTCATTTGCTCGCCTGCTTGTGCAGCGCCCCAGGGATCTGGTTGTTGCAGTATGACGCTCTGCCACTAGGGGGAGTGATGGTGCGTCTGATGGCACTGAAGGGGTTCTCCTGACCAGGTATCACCAGAACACATTACACTTCACACTCCGGCCACTAGGGGGAGAAAAGGGCTTTATTTATTGGGCCACTCCTCACACTGGTAAAACTAGGGGCTGGGGAGGAAGTTAGTCAGAAGCTGACTGGGTTGGATTCAGGCAACATCCCGTGGCAGGGGGTGTTGCGGGGAGAAGACACAGGGGGGTCCCTGTCAGGCGTGGGAACCTGGCAGGAGCCTAGCGAACAGAACAGAACCGCGCCTGCACTACCTTGCGGCGGTATCCTAAGAAAGACAAGAAAGGAAGGATATTGTGGAACAGTGTAAACGAGATCAAGCAAAAAGGAGTACCAGTAGGAGTCGTGCCGTGAGACCGAGGCAACATCCTACTGAGGCGTGTAGCCGGTGGCCGGAACAACGCGGGAGTAACTGACTGCAGGCCTTACTTCGAACTCCGCAGGACAGTTAATTATAGGTTGGCTGTCTACCTTAAATTTCCTAAGAAGATATAGGGGGCAACATTGGGAGAGGGGCGTCTCTAGGGTCCCAGAAGACCTCCAAGCCTTCCCGTCATACGGGTGTGTCCTAGCCAAAACATACTGGGGGACGAGAAACTAGTAACATCTGGAACGAGAGAGAGAGAGAGAGAGCTGTAGAGAACGAACGAATGAGAACAGCAGTTGTGAGGACTATACCGAATGCTCAGCAGGGTAGAACTACAACACACAGGCGCTAGTGGTGGGCAACGATTTCCATCTGCCAGGGAAACTCTGGAAGTGCCCATCGGACCGGCCGGTCTCAGAAAGCCCTGTTAAACGTGCTCTGGATTGAGGATCCTGAAGTCTTCAGTAAAGAGGTAAAGAGACTGTAACCTTGTGTCCTCGTTATTGCCTGCACCTCGCATCATCACCATCTACCTTACTGGGAAGCCCTGGGGACATACTTCACCTGTGGGAAGGTATACCATCTAGCTGCCATTCCATCACCTCAGCGGACCCCATAGCAGCGTCGGTCACCCTGACCGAACACCACAGGTGGCGTCACGAACCCCTGACAGACTGTACCACCTTTATTGGACGCCCCTTAGCAGGGTCGCGGACCGGGTCTAGCCACCGTGACAGCCTCAGAACCGAATCAGAGAGGCCCGGTACCGAAACGCGTGGCCCTGTGTCTGGGGGCGATCCACTTGCTGTCAGTGAATGAGGACACATTGTTTACATACAGAGGCTGAAATCTCATCCGGACCTCGTCCCGTTCACACGACATTTCAGCTTAAGTGATGAACAATGCAGATTGTTGGTTCTGCCCTGCCCGGAGACACAGAGGTTGTCAGCGGATCTCCTCTGAGGACATGTGCTAGGACAATGTGCTGGCACCAGACTCACATAGCTGAGCATTACTCGGCCGTGCCCAGGCGGGGCGCACTGCCAGCGGCTTGTTTACTGCGCACAGCACCGGCGTTATCTGAGATCCTGTTAATTCATCTTCAGAGAATTATAATTGATCTGTGTTATCGCTTGTTCCAGAAAGTATCAGTGTGATTCCTGGATTTCTACCAGCAGGTGTCCATCCGCTCCCTTTTATCAGGCGCTCAGGTTAATGTCTCGGGTTTAGGACACTAAACTCTGCTTTGTGCCCATGGAAAGTCTGAACACGCATCTTGGAGCTGCCACAATGGAAAGGCAGGCCGGATCCAGACGGGTTTAGTATTTGTTACAATTATACCAAACACGGCGGAGGGAAAAAGCGTAAATCCTGTGTGGCCGCTCAGCTGCCGAAACCAAATTAATTAGTGTGAGCTGGAATTTTGCTCCGGATGTGGAGTCTGCGCGGTGTGGATGGCGGCTTTATTACGCAGGGTGTAAGCGAAAATACAGAACTAACATCTGAGATTAAAACCCCCTCCAGCAAGGACCCCATACGTCCCAGCTACAGGTGGATTCCTCCTATCATTTATAGTTGCAAAGGAATCTATGATTCCTGGTTCATACAGCCATGGCAGAAGGTATTGGCAACCTTAAAATTGTCCTAGAATGCAAAGTGTTTCTCCCAGTAAATTATTGCAATTACACATTTTGTTATACCCTTTTCCTTTGTGTGTATTGAAACAGCATAAAAATGAGAAAGAAAAGGCAAATTGTACATAATATGACATCAAATTCCAAAAATGGGCTGGACAAAATTGTTGGCACTTTTCAAAAATTGTGAGTAAACAATTTCAAGCATGTGATGCTAATTCACACTCACCTGCGGCAAGTAACAGGTGGGGGCATTAGGAAACGCATACCTGAAATGAGATATAAAGGGGAGAGGTTGACTCAATGTTTGCATTGTGTGTCTATGTGTGCAACACTAAGCATTGAGAACAGAAAGAGGAGAAGAGAACTGTCTGAGGACTTGAGAACCAATATTGTTGAACAATATCAACAATCTCAATGTTACAAGTCCGTCTTGTAAGATCTTGATGTTCCTTTGTCCACGGTGCACAACATAATAAAGAATATTACAACCCATGGCACTGTAGCTAATCTCCCTGGACGTGAACCGTAGAGAAAAATTGATGAAAGGCTGCTACACAGGATAGTCCGGATGGTAGATAAGCAGCCCCAATCATGGTCCAAAGAAATTCTAGCTGTCCTGCCGGCTCATGGTGCATCAGTGTCAGCGCAAACTATCTGTCCACATGTGATTGAAATGAATCGCTATGGCAGGAGACCCCAGAGGACCCCACTGCTGACACAGAAACATAAATAAGCTAGACTGCAGTTTGTGAAAGTGTACGTGAGTAACCAAAATCCTTTTGGAATGCGTCTTGCGCACAGATGAGACCAAGATAGAGCTTTTTGATAAAGCACATCATTCTGCTGTTTACTGAAAATGGAATTAGGCCTACAAAGAAAATAACACAGTACCTACAGTCAAATTTAGTGTAGGTTTAAAGATGTTTTGGGGTTGCTTTGCTGCCTCCAGCACTGGGTGCCTTCTCTTGTTATGTACAGTGTTGTCCCTTATTACATAGCGACCGCTCTTGTTATGTACAGCACTGTCCTTTTTTACATAGTTCAACCTCTCTTGTTATGTATAGCTTCATCCCTTATTACATGGTGTCCACTCATTATGTACAGCGCCCTCTCTTATAATGTACAGCGCCATCCCTTATTACATAGTGCTCTCTCGAGCGCCTTCTCTTATTACATAGTGCCATCTTTTGTTATGTACATCAACATCCCTTATTACATTCTACTCACCTTCCCCTGGTTCCCACGCCGCTCAACATGCTCATCTTTACCTGGTGCAGGAGTCGACAGCTGATGTTAGCGTGCACGCCGTGACGCATTACATCACTGCCATGCGCCCCAGTCACGTGGATGCTGACATCAGCTGCCTGCCTCTGATTAGCAGGCGGCATGTATTGCACCCCAGGGAGCTTGGTCCCCTGCGCTGCAATACATTTCATTTCAGCTGAATGTGCATTCAAGGATGCACATTCAACTGAAATAGTCTCTGGTTCCAGCTTGCCCACTCCAGCTCTGGGACCCATGGGACTCGATGCAGCTGCATCTGCGATATGTGCGCCCCTGCATGGAGTCTGCAGAGCACTTCATAATTCAATGCCCTAGTAGACAGAATCTTATAATGCATCTCTGTATAAAGTGAGCTCCCTTTATTGTTGACTGCAGACAGTATATTATGTATCTCTGTATACATGGAGCTCCCCTAGTGGTGGCTACAGACAGAATCTTATGATGTATCTCTCTACGCAGGGAGCTCGCCGTTGTGGTGGCTGCAGACAGGATCTTATGCATGTATCTCTGTATACAGGGAGCTCCCCCTAGTGGTGGCTGCAGACAGAATCTTATGCATGTATCTCTGTATACAGGGAGCTCCCCCTAGTGGTGGCTGCAGACAGAATCTTATGATGTATCTCTGTACGCAGGGAGCTCCCCTAGTGGTGGCTGCAGACAGGATCTTATGCATGTATCTATGTATACAGGGAGCTCCCCCTAGTGGTGGCTGCAGACAAGATTTTATCATATATCTCGGTATACTGGGAACTCCCCCTAGTGGTGGCTGCAGACAGAATCTCATCATGTATCTCTGTATACAGGGAGCTCCCCTAGTGGTGGCTGCAGACAGAATCTTATTATGTATCTCTGTATACAGGGAGGTCCCCCTAGTGGTGACTGCAGACAGGATCTTATCATGTATCTCTGTATACAGGGAGCTCCCCCTAGTGGTGGCTGCAGACAGGATCTTATCATGTATCTCTGTATACAGGGAGCTCCCCCTAGTGGTGGCTGCAGACAGGATCTTATCATGTATCTCTGTATACAGGGAGCTCCCCCTAGTGGTGGCTGCAGACAGGATCTTATCATGCCACCTACCACAATAACCCAACATGGACAAGGTGAAATAGAGCCGGCTATCGGGGAAGGCAGCAAAACCCAAAGCTGGTGACTGACAAAGTCATTGTTTGTTTGTGGTGAGAGGCAGAACAGAGTGCGGTTTGGTCATTGAAGAAGGAAAGCGGCTAATGTCCTACTAACATGGGTATAACAATCCAGACTAAGACCGTAGATCGCACTGCTCTGGGGCATCTGTAATCCAGCAGAACTATGACTGCAGCTCTGCAGATGGCCAGTATTAGACATGATGTAACTCAGTATGATCAGTACCAGAGTAGCACAGCAGTGGATTGGAAGTGAGTAAGCGTTATACGGAGCGCTAACCCAAGAAATGTCAAAATTAAGATCTTAAAGGTTCATTGAGGTGACAGTGAGTGTCTTAAGTACGAGGCTCGTCAGGACCCAGTCGTTCCCTCCGTTCATGTGTTAAGTCCTGCACATATTTGCTCCCCATATCCCGGCCGTGTAATGAGTCTTATCTGGTGATGCAGCTTCCACTCTTTGGCCAGCACCCATCACCCAGACCTGTAATTTGATTCTGATATATTTGGCTCCTCGGCCGCTGAGCGTCAGGTTTTCTATTTAAAACTAAAGAAAAACACGATCCAAGCCACATTCATATCCATCGTCTGCTTTCAGCCATGTTCACGGGGAACGTCCTGACTCATGAGCCGCCAACTTGGCGCGGATCCTCCAGTCCAGGAGCAGTCCGTGAAAACCAAGTCATGGGATGAAGTCACTGCGCATGCTCTGTAAGGGGGATTACAGAAAGGACCAAGGGATGAGCCGGTCGTGGGGCTAGAACTTTGTGGGTAGTCAGATACTATAGAAAATACGTTCAATCACCGTGTAATAGAACACGTAGGAAAGTGCCAAAAGGACATGACTAAAACTATGGCGCAAAGTACTGAATCAAAAAATAGGACTGGATCCAGAGTTCAGGAAAAATAGCACTAAATGCAAAGGACAGAACCACAGGACTAGATCCAGAGTACAGGAGCAACAGGACTAGACCTACAGTACAGGTCTAGACCCAGAGTACAGGAGCAACAGGGCTAGACCTACAGTACAGGACTAGACCCAGAGTACAAGCCCAACAGTATTAGACCCACAGTACAGGCCCAAGAGGACTAGGCATAGAGTACAGGACCAACAGGACTGGACCCAGAGTAAAGGACCAACAGGACTAGACCCAGAGTCCATGCCCAAAAGGATTAGACCAAGAATACAGGACAAACAGGACAAAAGCCAGAGTACAGGACTAACAGAACTAGACCCAGAGTACAGGACAAGACCCAGAGAACAGAACCAACAGGACTAAAAGTAGAGTACTGGACCAACAGGACTAGACCCAGAGTACAGGACAAACAGGACTAGACCCAGAGTACAGGCCCAACAGGACTAGACCCAGAGTACAGGACAACACCCAGAGTAGAGGACCAACAGGACTAGACCCAGAGTACAGGACCAGCAGGAATGGACCCAGAGTCCAGAACCAACAGGATTGGACCCAGAGTCCAGAACAAGCAGGACTAGACCCAGAGTAAAGGAGCAACAGGACTAGACCCAGAGTACAGGACAAACAGGACTAGACCCAGAGTACAGGCCCAACAGGACTAGACCCAGAGTACAGGACCAGCAGGAATGGACCCAGAGTCCAGAACCAACAGGATTGGACCCAGAGTCCAGAACAAGCAGGACTAGACCCAGAGTAAAGGAGCAACAGGACTAGACCCAGAGTAAAGGACTAACATGACTGGACCCAGGCTCCAGAACTAACAGGACTAGACCCAGCGCACAGGAGCAACAGGACTAAACCCAGAGTACAGGACCAACAGTGCTGGACCAAGAGTAAAGGACTAACATGACTGGACCCAGGCTCTAGAACTAACAGGACTAGACAGAGAATACAGGAGCAACAGGACTAGACCCAAAGTACAGGACCAACAGGACTGGACCCATAGTCCAGGACCAACAGGACTGGGCCCAGAGAATAGGACCAATATATAGGACTATTGCATGCTCGAGTTTGAAGAATTTAGTGCAAAAAACATTATCAAATACCAAAAGATAAACAAAAGTCACCTGAATAAATCGCAAATGATTTATTCAGGTCTAATATAAAGTTTCTGAGCCTTTCGTTGTTAGGTGGCACTGGCCCTTTAAGGACTGATCTGCACATGAAAGTAAAAAAATATTAATAACATTTTGCAAAATATAAAAAAGCAAAGAGGAAATATTTCTAAACTGTGAACTGTGTGTTAATTTATGTCCAGGAGCCGCTGCCCCTGTGTGAGGAATGGTAGATATTCTGCTGCAATACGATTACATGAATAGTAAGGAGGCGGCGAGCTCAGCTTCGGGGGGACAGAAGCCGCCTGTTCCACTCCATCAGGGGATCGTTTGTGCTGTTGTGGGGTCGGGAAACCTACAAGCTCTGGATTCATCCTGCAGGAAGGAAGTTTAGGTGCTATGTTGTTCCTGCGCTGCAACCAGACTAGTTTATTGTAACTGGATCTGTATTAAAAAGTCCGGGAGGAAGTTTGGTGGCCGCGGACGCAGGGAGGTGAATCAAAGCCACCGCGGGTCTCACAAGGAGCCAAGCCACCTGTAGTGAGATCACCCAGGGAGGAACCCAAACCCAACCTCAGCTCACAGGACAGATGTCTGTACCCCAGGGGCCCGGATACACTACAGTACACTACATGTGTAAATCCACAGATTGCTGTCCACCCATGGTTCTACTGATCATTTGGCAGCGGATATCTCTCCCACATACAGGAGAACTTGCTCTGCCGAGCTCTTGTGTTCTCTATGAAATCCACTAACAAATTCCTCTGGGGCCGGAATATACCTAGAGAACAAGAGGATCTGTGGTCCAAAACCAGGCAGGCAGATTTAATATCTCCCCAAAAGTCAATTTTATGGGGCACCTGTACGCATTAGACTGTCGGCCAAATCCATCAGTATCGGCGAGTTCAGCCGACATTAGTCTAATATCTATGTTGGCCGTAAAGGGAGTCTGTCAGTACATAATGACTATGACTTAAGGAGAGCGGACCTAGAAAACAAGCAGGTGAGGAGCTGCACTGAACTATTTGACCGTACCATGGTGCACCAAACTCCTGTGCTTGGTCTGAACAGTCATTCTGTGCCGGAAGATTCACACTAAAACATTTTTTTTAATGTTTTCGTTCATTTATAAAACACACACCTACACTAACTATCCCACCACCGCTGATCCAGCTCTGGCCACAAAGTTCAGGAATTATCCAAGCTAGGATCAGGCCCCAAAGTTTTTCCCCAATCGGGGTCTGGGCCAGGCCAGATCAGATCAGGAACTGTTGTTCCTCCCAATCCCCCCACCCAACCTAAGACCCTCTATATCTCAACTTACTGTCTCCTTCCCCATCATCCTGTAGAATGTAAGCCCGCAAGGGCAGGGTCTTCTCCCCTCTGTATCAGTCTGTCATTGATAGTTCGTTTACTGTAAGTGATATCTGTAACTTGTATGTAACCCCTTCTCATGTACAGCACCATGGAATCAATGGTGCTATATAAATAAATAATAATAATAATATTATACACAATATGCAATATATACATAAAACGAACATTACAGAACACAACCTACATACTCACCACCCAAGGCTCAAGTTCGATGCCTGCAAACCTTCTATTCAGGAGACAGAAATACAAAAAAAAATCTAGGATGCAAAAACATCAGCCCACCACCAGGATATAGGAGTACTAACGGATTAAGGCACCCCGAAGGAGAAACCTCTCCAAAGATAGGCCACCCTCCGGGCACCCAGTCTTTTGTACTCCAGAGAACGTACTTTCACCAGGGCACCTAGGATGCTGCTACAAACTTCATCTACACGAAGGATTTTACTCTGCATCAAAACTAAAACTTGTGCGTTCCAGGTGAAGTACCTGACCACTGCGCTGACTATGAAAAAAGTGACTGCCTCTTCTCCCGAGGTCTCCGAACACTCCATACTCCCACTTGGCATAGGACAGAGTAGCCAGTTGTGGCCAACCAATGGAAGCTCCCACCCTGTTGTACACCTCTGTATTAAAGGGACAATGAAGCAGGAAGAGCTCCATGCTTTCCAGCATGTTAGCACAAGCCTCCTGTACTTTAAATTGTCCCCCACCTACAACTTACCTTGGACTTCTTGGGGATCCTCTACATCCCGACTTGGGCAGTCCTTGAGGACCAATGGTCTCTGAAAATGTGAAAGCAAGACCTGCACGTCGAGAAGTTTCCTTGGTAGGGACCTCACCTCCCACATTCCCAGACCCCACCGGCACATCATTTTCAGAACCAGGTTAACATAAGGCGAGAGATGCCCGTGCGGTGTGCGAAGATCCTTCAAACTTCCCCCTGTCTCCCATTCCTGGAAGAAATGCTGAAATAATCTCTTGCGGGAGAATACCCACGGAGGAGCCCTCTCCCGAGGTTTGCCACATTAACTTTCACTAGGAACACCACAGGTTTCACCATATTCAACCCCCCCAGTCTCCTCGTGCGGTAAGTGACCTCCCGCTTGATCAGGGTCAGTCTATTTCCCCATAACATCTGGAAGAACAGACTGTAGACCCGAGTCCAGAGCGGCTCTGGCAAGACATAGACGCTGCCCAGGAAAATTAGCAAGTGGAGCAGGAAAGCATCGCACAGGCCACCCCTTTCCCCCAGGGTCAAGGACCAACCCATCCATTGGTCCACTCTTTTGGCGACATCCCAGTTTTTCATGGGGTAATCAGTCACCCTTGCCAAATTCAATGCCTTGGACTTTTGCACATTGATGGGATTCAGGGAGGGAGTCTGAAAGATCAAACGTGGGATCCCCGCCTCCCAGCCAGAGACTCTCACACTTGTCCTGGTTGACCTTGGACCCAAATACCTCCGAGTATCTCTACACTTCTGACATCATCACTATAACCTCCTCTTGCAAAGAAACAAAGACGGTGATATTGTCCGCATAGGCCACTACCCTTAGTATAACCTCTGGCGCCACCCCGACAACAATCCACAATCGACCCGTCTGAGGAAGGGATCAATCGCAAACAGCAAAGCAAAGGGCTAAGAGGGGAGCCCTGGTGGACACCAGATCCTACCCTAAAAGGTTGCCTAACCCACCCATTTACAAGAGGGTAAGTCTCAGCCCCTGCGTACAAGGTCTTAAGCCAGTCCACAAACCCTCCAGGCAGACCATACCTCAAAAGGCTGGACCAGAGGTACTCGTTGTCAACCCAACCGACATGCCGATGATGATAATGATGGTGATGGCGATGATGATGATAATGATGGTGATGATGATGGTGGTGATGATGATAATGGTTATGATGATGGTGGTGATGATGATGGTGGTGATGATGATAATTGTTATGATGATGCTGGTTATGATGATGGTGATGATGATGGTTATGATGATGCTGGTGATGATGGTGGTGATGATGGTGATGATGGTGGTGATGATGATGGTGGTGTTGACCTGGACAGTCGCACTGGCCCGCCATCTGACCCTGCAGCACATATTATGTGACATCATTGTATCCTCTGTTCATCAGCGTTCAGTAGAGAAGCGATATCACTGGCATCCATGTAGATGACTCCTGTAGTTGCCCCCCGGGCGCCAACTCTCAGGGTCTGCACTGATGAATTCTGCTATTATATAAGCCCGTGAGGCCCCCGCACTGCCGACTCTGCACAATCTGGATATGTTGTGTTTACATGATGAGCTGGAGCTTTACCAGAGACCCCGACCTGCCCAACGCGGCAAAACACGTCAACAGATGGGCCGCACAGCAGTAAACACGACACATTTGTATCCAGTGCGGAGTGCCGCTTTACGCCTGGCAGGAGAACAGAGGAGAACAGCCAGGCAGAACATGTTCCGTCTTTGCTGGGTGTAGTCTTGCTGTTGGCTCAAGAAACCGTCCTGAAAACAAGCTGGGAATTGGCTGCGCATGCCGGCGTCCTGCAGAGAAAGCCCAACCGAAAAAAAACAAGACCGCGCAAATCCTGGTCCTCGAGTCAGATTATAAAACAATGTATCTGCTTCTGGGAAAGCTGGGTGACACCACTATGGCTGCTACTAAATCTGTCACTTAGCTTTCCTAGGCTCCTGACGGGTTTTGCAGTGATGCTAATTGGAGGTGTCCGAGTGCTGTGATCACAAAACGGGGATCTCGTTACAAAATGGAGCAGCAGGTCAGATAGCCAGCATCTGCCACTCATGCTTTATGGGGCTGGAGGATAATGGCAAGCGCAGAACTCGGCAGCCCCAGTGGATGGAGCGGTGAATGAGCATGCACCACTCCATACTAACAGAGATAAAAGTGCCCCCCTGTGCTGACTGGTCCCAGCGGTGAGACCCCACCCTGATCAATAGTTTATTACCTTTCCTGTGGATAAGTGATCACTTGTTTTTATCAGACAACCTCTTTAACATCTGTTTAATGCACATGTGCTGCGCAAGATCTCAGACAGGGGAGCAACTCATAGAGACTGGGTGACAACCATTATGACGGATAGTGGAGCCCCAAAAACGGTTAACTCAAAACTTTCTGCCCCAGTAACAAATTACCCTCCTCTTACGTGACTGCAAAATTTGATCCCTGTGCTACTAAATCTACAGTAAAGCCGAGTCAAAACCAATATGGCCGCCATAGCAGCTTGATATAGCAGTGTCAATCTGCTGTTCAGCGAACAAAACTGTAAACACTTCATAACATCTGTTTCTAAGAAAGCCGGTGACAACATAACTGTCCGTCCCAGAATCATGAAGAAGCTGACGTCTGATACAGGAAAACAATGGCGGGTCCAGGTGACTGATCCTGGGGTGTGATGACGCCTCTGAGCTAAGGAGATATTCATCCTGCTCCTTATAACCAGGGAACATTTTTATCAAAGGATGAGACAAAGGAGGAAAATACTTGTAAATAGAATCATCACTGTGTGACATAACATAAAAGAGAGACTCGGCCCCCTCACGTCACCAGATAGTAGATGGAAATAAGCAGGGTGAAACCTGTCTACATTAATGGCACCAAGCCCTGCACCAAAAAATAAATGTAATACTGATATTATGTAACTTACAGAGATTGTGAGAAGATACAGAATACAGGAATATATCATATTCTTGTACACAGGGGCAGTATTACAGTAGTTATATTCTTCTACATACGGGGCAGTATTATAGTAGTTATATTCTTGTACATAGGAGCAGTATTATAGTAGTTATATTCTTGTACATAGGGAGCAGTATTATACTAGTTATATTCTTGTACATAGGAGCAGTATTATAGTAGTTATATTCTTGTACATAGGAGCAGTATTATAGTAGTTATATTCTTGTACATAGGGGCAGTATTATAGTACCGGTAGTTATATTCTTGTATGTAGGGGACCTTATTATAGTAGTTATATTCTTGTACATAGGAGCAGTATTATAGTAGTTATATTCTTGTACATAGGGGCAGTATTATAGTAGTTATATTCTTGTACATAGGGAGCAGTATTATAGTAGTTATATTCTTGTACATAGGGGCAGTATGATAGCAGTTATACTCTTGCACATAAGGGCAGTGTTATAGTAGATATATTCTTGTACATGGGCAGTATTATATTAGTTATATTCTTGTACATAGATGCAGTATTATAGTAGATATATTCTTGTACATAGAGAGCAGTATTATAGTAGTTATATTCTTGTACATAGCAACAGTATTATAGTAATTATATTCTTGTACATAGGGGCAGTATTATAGTAGTTATATTTTTGTACATAAGGGCAGTATTATAGTAGATATATTCCTGTACATAGGAGCAGTATTATAGTAATTATATTCTTGTACACAGGGAGCAGTATTATAGCAGTTATACTCTTGTACATAGGGTCAGTATTATGGTAGTTATATTCTTGTACATATGAGCAGTATTATAGTAGTTATATCCTTGTACATAGGGGGAAGTTTTATAGTAGTTATGTTCTTGTACATAGGAGCAGTATTATAGTAATTATATTCTTGTACATAGAGAGCAGTATTATAGTAGTTATATTCTTGTATATAGGGGGCAGTATTTTAGTAGTTATACTCTTGTACATAAGGGCAGTATTATAGTAGATATATTGCTGTACATAGGAGCAGTATTATAGTAATTATATTCTTGTACACAGGGAGCAGTATTTTAGCAGTTATACTCTTGTACATAGGGTCAGTATTATAGTAGTTATATTCTTGTACATAGGTGCAATATTATAGTAGTTATATTCTTGTACATAGGTGCAATATTGTAGTTATATTCCTGTACATAGGGGCAGTATTATAGTAGTTATATTCTAGTACATAGGAGCCGTATTATAGTAGTTATATTGTTGTGCATAGGTGAAGTATTATAGCAGTTATATTCTTGTACATGGGAGCAGTATTATAGTAGTTATATTCTTGTTCATAGGGAGCAGTATTATAGTAGTTATATGTAGCGCCCCAGAGACCTGGTCGTTGCAGTATGGCCCCAAGGCGAGTAGCGGTACGTCCGATGTCACTAAAGAGTTCTCCTGACCAGGTATCACCAGAACACATTACACTTCACACTCCGGCCACTAGGGGGAGAAAAAGGCTTTATTTATTGGGCCACTCCTCATTGATGGACGTGACCCTTTATACTATTTTTCTTGTAATACCATACTATGCTATATGCTATGTATAAAATGTGTATATATATCTCTCTAACTTACGCCCCTCTGTTTTGTATGTATTTTTGTACGTTATATATACAGAGATGAATATTTCTATCAAATTTTAGGCGTATATGTATATATTGTTTTGATCTCATTTTTTGTTTTGTTTTTTCAATCCTAGTCTGAAGAAGGTCTAAGTTTCAGACCGAAACGTTACATAAAGTGGGATTGCATTTGAATAAATCTTATTTGCATACTTTATGAGTGCCGGAATTTTTTGAATTATACTTATTAAGGGGGTGGTATCCCTCTCCGAGCACCTTCTTGTTACAGAGTGACGTGCTATATATATTTTTATATCACCAGAACACATTACACTTCACACTCCGGCCACTAGGGGGAGAAAAAGGCTTTGTTTATTGGGCCACTCCTCACACTGCTAAAACTAGGGGCTGGGGAGGAAGTTAGTCAGAAGCTGACTGGGTTGGAACCAGGCAACATCCCGTGGCAGGGGGTGTTGCAGGGAGAAGACACAGGGGGGTCCCTGTCAGGTGTGGGAACCTGGCAGGCGCCTAGCGAACAGAACAGAACGTAACGGAACAGCGCCTGCACACCTTGCGGCAGTATCCAGAAGAGAGACACGAAGGGAAGGATATTGGATCACCGTAGGAGTAACTGACTTCAGGCCTTACTTCAAATTCCGCTGGACAGTTGATTATAGGTTGGCTGTCTACCTTTTACACCTACGAAGACATAGGGGGCAACATTGGGAGAGGGGCGTCTCTAGGGTCCCGGAAGACCTCCAAGCCTTCCCGTCAAACGGGTGGCGTCCTAGGCATAACATCTCTGGGGGACCTTAGAAACTAGCAACATCTGGAACCAAAGAACGAGAGAGAGAGAGAAAGCTGTAGAGAACGAACGAACGAGAGCAGCAGTTGTGAGGACTATTCCGAATGCTCAGCAGGGTCACGACCGGGTCCAGCCACCGTGACAACCGCAGAACCGAAGGAGAAGGGACCGGTACCGAGTGACTTGTGGCCCTGTGTCTGGGGGTGCTCCAACTATTCTTGTACATAGGTGAAGTATTATAGTAGTTATATTGTTGTACATAGGGGGCAGTATATAGTAGTTATATTCTTGTACATATGAGCAGTATTATAGTAGTTATATTCTTGTACATATGGGGCAGTATTATAGTAGTTATATTCTTGTACATAGGGGGCAGTATTATAGTAATTATATTTTTGTACACAGGGAGCAGTATTATAGGGAGGGCTATGTATTGCAGCATCTCAGCTTCTTATGACATGTGACTTCTCTATCTATAGACTTTTATATGACTATATTCACTGCTTTCCTCTCTCAGATGATGAGTCTTTCTTGTTCTAAAAAAAAATATGCAACTGTGACAGGCAATAAAAATCATTAAATCTGAATTATCTCCTGACATTGATGTGAGATTTAATGAGTGAACTCGTAGAACTAAAGCATTAAGATTTTAGATCAAATCTTTTTTCTCTTTACTTTATTCCCGCACAGTATTCGGTGTTCTTTGTACCCAGGGTTATACATGGATGGGCCGCATTATTTCTTCTCCATTTCTCCTCTATATACTTTTCTGAAGTTAATCAATGAACAATTATAAAAACTTAATTTACTTCCTGCCTCTTAGCTCCACACTTGACCTCTCATAGTCTGGAGTGTGACCTCTGGATATAAATGTACAATGAGCTGCCATCCTGCAAGTGTAAAGGTCACAGTTCCCTTGTGGTGAAGTCTAACTGAACACTTCTGACCTCCAAGTTAGGCTATGTGCACACGTTGCGGATTGGTGTGCGGATTTTTCCGAACTGTTTTTGCAAAATCCGCAGGTAAACCGCACTGCGGATTACCCGAAAATTTACCACGGTTTTTGTGCAGATTCCACCTGCGGTTTTACACCTGAGGATTCCTATTGAGAAGCAGGTGTAAAACGCTGTGGAATCCGCACAAAGAATTGACATACTGCAGAAAAAAACACCGCTGCGTTTCCGCACATTTTTTTCTGCAGTATGTGCACAGCAGATTTTGTTTTCCATACGTTTACATGGAACTGTACAATGCATGGAACACAGTTGCAGATCTGCTGCGTCAAATCCACTGCGGATCCGCAGCAAAATCCGCAACGTGTGCACATAGCCTTACATCTACAATAAAACTTCATGAATTCCATTTCTCATATGCAGGAAATATACCCTGTATTATACTCCAGAGCTTCACTCACAATTCTGCTGGTGCAGTCACTGTGCACATACATTACATTACTGATCCTGTACTGATCCTGAGTTACCTCCTGTATTATACTCGAGAGCTGCACTCATTATTCTGCTGGTGCACTCAATGTGTACATACATTACATTACTGATCCTGAGTTACATCCTGTATTATAATCCAGAGCTGCACTCACTATTCTGCTGGTGAAGTCACTGTGTACATACATTACTGATACTGAACTGATCCTGAGTTACCTCCTGTATAATACTCCAGAGCTGAACTCATTATTCCGCTGGTGCACTCAATGTGTACATACATTACATTACTGATCCTGAGTTACCTCCTGTATTATACTCCAGAGCTGCGCTCACTATTCTGCTGGTGCAGTCACTGTGTACATACATTACTGATCCTGAACTGATCCTGAGTTACCTCCTATATTATACCCCAGAGCTGCACTCACTATTCAGCTGTGCAGTCACTGTGTACATACATTACTGATCCTGAGTTACATCCTGTATTACTCCAGAGCTGCACTCACTATTCTGCTGGTGCAGTCACTGTGTACATACATTACATTACTGATCCTGAGTTACATCCTGTATTATACTCCAGAGCTGCACTCACTATTCTGCTGGTGCAGTCACTGTGTACATACATTACATTACTGATCCTGAGTTACCTCCTGTATTATACCCCAGACCTGCAGTCACTATTCAGCTGTGCAGTCTCTGTGTACATACATTACTGATCCTGAGTTACATCCTGCATTACACTCCAGAGCTGCACTCACTATTCTGCTGGTGCAGTCACTGTGTACATACATTACATTACTGATCCTGAGTTACATCCTGTATTATACTCCAGAGCTGCACTCACTATTCTGCTGGTGCAGTCACTGTGTACATCCTTTACATTACTTATCCCGAGTTTCATCCTGTATTATACTCCAGAGCTGCACTCACTATTCTGCTGGTGCACTCACTGTCTATTGTTGTGAATTCTGTGGCTGAATTCACTCCTGTGGTCACAAGTGGTACTGCAGCTTCTGAGCTTCCTCCCTCAGGTGTTCTGGTGAGCTCGTTAACTGCTTCATTACTTAACTCCGCCTGATGCTGCTATCCTTGCTCCTTGTCAATGTTTCAGTGTTGGATCTGAGCTTCTCCTGATTGTTCCTGTGACCTGCTGCTCTGTATAGTTAAGTGCTTTTTGCTTTTTTGTTGCTTTTTTTCTGTCCAGCTTGTCTTTTGTTTTGCTGGAAGCTCTGAGACGCAAAGGGTGTACCGCCGTGCCGTTAGTTCGGCACGGTGGGTTTTTTTTGCCCCCTTTGCGTGGTTTTGCTTTAGGGTTTTTTGTAGACTGCAAAGTTCGCTTTACTGTCCTCACTCTGTCCTAGAATATCGGGCCCCACTTTCCTGAATCTATTTCATCCCTACGTTTTGTCTTTTCATCTTACTCACAGTCATTATATGTGGGGGGCTGCCTTTTCCTTTGGGGAATTTCTCTGGGGCAAGTCAGGCCTATTTTTCTATCTTCAGGCTAGCTAGTTTCTTAGGCTGTGCCGAGTTGCCTAGGTAGTTGTTAGGCGCAATCCACAGCCGCTTTTAGTTGTGTTTAGGATAGGATCAGGTGTGCAGTCTACAGAGTTTCCACGTCTCAGAGCTCGTTCTTGTATTTTTGGGTATTTGTCAGATCACTGTGTGCGCTCTGATCGCTAAGCACACTGTGTTTCTGGATTGCCTTCATAACACCTGTCATTAGCAAACATAACAGTACAAGGAGCCCAACTAATGATTCTCAATAGAGGGAAAGAAAAAGTTCTGACATCATTTTTTTTTTTTTTTTCTGCTCTGTGTTCACTTTTTTTTCTTTTTCCCCTAGACATTTGGGTGATTCTGGACACAGGTGTGGACATGGATATTCAGGGTCTGTGCTCTTCAATGGATAATCTCGTTATAAATGTACAAAAGATTCAAGATACTATTGATCAGAAATCTATGTTAGAACCAAGAATTCCTATTCCTGATTTGTTTTTTGGAGATAGAACTAAGTTTCTAAGTTTCAAAAATAATTGTAAGCTATTTCTGGCCTTGAAACCTCGTTCTTCTGGTAATCCTGTTCAACAGGTTTTGATTATTATTTCTTTTTTGCCCGGCGACCCTCAAGACTGGGCATTTTCTCTTGCGCCAGGAGACCCTGCATTGAGTAGTGTCGATGCGTTTTTCCTGGCGCTCGGACTGCTGTACGATGAGCCTAATTCAGTGGATCAGGCTGAGAAAAATTTGCTGGCTTTGTGCCAGGGTCAGGATGATATAGAAGTATATTGTCAGAAATTTAGGAAATGGTCAGTACTCACTCAGTGGAATGAATCTGCGCTGGCAGCTTTGTTCAGAAACGGTCTCTCTGAGGCTCTTAAGGATGTCATGGTGGGATTTCCTATGCCTGCTGGTTTGAATGAGTCTTTGTCTTTGGCCATTCAGATCGGTCGACGCTTGCGCGAGCGTAAATCTGTGCACCATTTGGCGGTACTGCCTGAGGTTAAACCTGAGCCTATGCAGTGCGATAGGACTATGACTAGAGTTGAACGGCAGGAATACAGACGTCTGAATGGTCTGTGTTTCTACTGTGGTGATTCCACTCATGCTATTTCTGATTGTCCTAAGCGCACTAAGCGGTCCGCTAGGTCTGCCGTCATTGGTACTGTACAGTCCAAATTCCTTCTGTCCATTACCTTGATATGCTCTTTGTCGTCGTTTTCTGTCATGGCGTTTGTGGATTCGGGCGCTGCCCTGAATCTGATGGATTTGGATTATGCTAAACGTTGTGGGTTTTTCTTGGAGCCTTTGCGGTGTCCTATTCCATTGAGAGGAATTGATGCTACACCTTTGGCCAAGAATAAACCTCAATACTGGGCCCAGCTGACCATGTGCATGGCTCCTGCACATCAGGAAGTTATTCGCTTTCTGGTGTTGCATAATCTGCATGATGTGGTCGTGTTGGGGTTGCCATGGCTACAAACCTATAATCCAGTATTGGATTGGAATTCCATGTCGGTATCCAGCTGGGGTTGTCAGGGGGTACATGGTGATGTTCCATTTTTGTCGATTTCGTCATCCACCCCTTCTGAGGTCCCAGAGTTCTTGTCTGATTATCAGGATGTATTTGAAGAGCCCAAGTCCGATGCTCTACCTCCGCATAGGGATTGTGATTGTGCTATCAATTTGATTCCTGGTAGTAAATTCCCTAAAGGTCGATTATTTAATTTATCCGTGCCCGAACACGCCGCTATGCGCAGTTATGTGAAGGAATCCCTGGAGAAGGGACATATTCGCCCATCGTCATCACCACTGGGAGCAGGGTTCTTCTTTGTAGCCAAGAAGGATGGTTCGCTGAGACCGTGTATTGATTACCGCCTTCTTAATAAGATCACTGTTAAATTTCAGTATCCCTTGCCATTGTTATCTGACTTGTTTGCTCGGATTAAGGGGGCTAGTTGGTTCACTAAGATAGATCTTCGTGGTGCGTATAATCTGGTGAGAATCAGGCAAGGAGATGAATGGAAAACTGCATTCAATACGCCAGAGGGTCATTTTGAGTATCTAGTGATGCCGTTCGGACTTGCCAATGCTCCATCTGTGTTTCAGTCTTTTATGCATGACATCTTCCGTGAGTATCTGGATAAATTCCTGATTGTTTACTTGGATGACATTTTGATCTTCTCAGATGATTGGGAGTCTCATGTGAAGCAGGTCAGAATGGTTTTTCAGGTCCTGCGTGCTAACTCTTTGTTTGTGAAGGGATCAAAGTGTCTCTTCGGTGTGCAGAAAGTTTCATTTTTGGGGTTCATCTTTACCCCTTCTACTATCGAGATGGATCCAGTTAAGGTCCAAGCCATCCAGGATTGGATTCAGCCGACATCTCTGAAAAGTCTGCAAAAGTTCCTGGGCTTTGCTAATTTTTATCGTCGCTTCATCTGTAATTTTTCTAGCATTGCCAAACCATTGACCGATTTGACCAAGAAGGGTGCTGATTTGGTTAATTGGTCTTCTGCTGCTGTGGAAGCTTTTCAGGAGTTGAAGCGTCGTTTTTGTTCTGCCCCTGTGTTGTGTCAGCCAGATGTTTCTCTTCCGTTCCAGGTCGAGGTTGATGCTTCTGAGATTGGAGCAGGGGCGGTTTTGTCACAGAGAGGTTCTGATTGCTCAGTGATGAAACCGTGTCCTTTCTTTTCCAGGAAGTTTTCGCCCGCTGAGCGTAATTATGATGTGGGCAATCGAGAGTTGCTGGCCATGAAGTGGGCATTCGAGGAGTGGCGTCATTGGCTTGAAGGAGCTAAGCATCGCGTGGTGGTATTGACTGATCATAAGAACTTGACTTATCTCGAGTCTGCCAAGCGCTTGAATCCTAGACAGGCCCGTTGGTCGTTATTTTTTGCCCGCTTCGACTTTGTGATTTCGTACCTTCCGGGCTCTAAAAATGTGAAGGCGGATGCTCTGTCTAGGAGTTTTGTGCCCGACTCTCCGGGTTTATCTGAGCCAGCGGGTATCCTCAAGGAAGGAGTCATTGTGTCTGCCATCTCCCCTGATTTGCGGCGGGTGCTGCAAAAATTTCAGGCGAATAAACCTGATCGTTGTCCAGCAGAGAAACTGTTCGTCCCTGATAGGTGGACTAATAAACTTATCTCTGAACTTCATTGTTCGGTGTTGGCTGGTCATCCTGGAATCTTTGGTACCAGAGAGTTAGTGGCTAGATCCTTCTGGTGGCCATCTCTGTCACGGGATGTACGTACTTTTGTGCAGTCCTGTGGGATTTGTGCTAGGGCTAAGCCCTGCTGTTCTCGTGCCAGTGGGTTGCTTTTGCCCTTGCCGGTCCCAAAGAGGCCTTGGACACATATTTCGATGGATTTCATTTCTGACCTTCCCGTTTCTCAAACGATGTCAGTCATTTGGGTGGTCTGTGATCGCTTTTCTAAAATGGTCCATCTGGTGCCCTTGGCTAAATTGCCTTCCTCCTCTGATTTGGTACCTTTGTTCTTTCAGCATGTGGTTCGGTTGCATGGCATTCCTGAGAATATTGTTTCTGACAGAGGTTCCCAGTTTGTTTCAAGGTTTTGGCGAGCCTTTTGTGGTAGGATGGGCATTGACCTATCCTTTTCCTCGGCTTTCCATCCTCAGACTAATGGCCAGACCGAACGAACCAATCAGACCTTGGAAACATATCTGAGATGTTTTGTTTCTGCAGACCAGGATGATTGGGTGTCCTTTTTGCCGTTGGCTGAGTTCGCCCTTAATAATCGGGCCAGCTCGGCTACCTTGGTTTCTCCATTTTTTTGCAATTCTGGGTTCCATCCTCGTTTCTCTTCAGGACAGGTTGAGTCTTCGGACTGTCCTGGTGTGGATTCTGTGGTGGATAGGTTGCAGCAGATCTGGACTCAGGTAGTGGACAATTTGATCTTGTCCCAGGAGAAAGCTCAACTTTTCGCTAATCGCAGACGCCGTGTGGGTCCCCGACTTCGTGTTGGGGATCTGGTTTGGTTATCTTCTCGTCATATTCCTATGAAGGTTTCCTCTCCTAAATTTAAACCTCGTTTTATTGGTCCGTATAGGATTTCTGAGGTTCTCAATCCTGTGTCTTTTCGTTTGACCCTCCCAGACTCCTTTTCCATACATAATGTATTCCATAGGTCGTTGTTGCGGAGATACGTGGCACCTATGGTTCCATCTGTTGAGCCTCCTGCCCCGGTTTTGGTGGAGGGGGAATTGGAGTATATTGTGGAGAAGATTTTGGATTCTCGTGTTTCTAGACGGAAACTCCAGTATCTGGTTAAATGGAAGGGTTATGCTCAGGAAGATAATTCCTGGGTTTTTGCCTCTGATGTTCATGCTTCCGATCTTGTTCGTGCCTTTCATGCGGCTCATCCTGGTCGGCCTGGGGGCTCTGGTGAGGGTTCGGTGACCCCTCCTCAAGGGGGGGTACTGTTGTGAATTCTGTGGCTGAATTCACTCCTGTGGTCACAAGTGGTACTGCAGCTTCTGAGCTTCCTCCCTCAGGTGTTCTGGTGAGCTCGTTAACTGCTTCATTACTTAACTCCGCCTGATGCTGCTATCCTTGCTCCTTGTCAATGTTTCAGTGTTGGATCTGAGCTTCTCCTGATTGTTCCTGTGACCTGCTGCTCTGTATAGCTAAGTGCTTTTTGCTTTTTTGTTGCTTTTTTTCTGTCCAGCTTGTCTTTTGTTTTGCTGGAAGCTCTGAGACGCAAAGGGTGTAGCGCCGTGCCGTTAGTTCGGCACGGTGGTTTTTTTTTGCCCCCTTTGCGTGGTTTTGCTTTAGGGTTTTTTGTAGACTGCAAAGTTCGCTTTACTGTCCTCGCTCTGTCCTAGAATATCGGGCCCCACTTTGCTGAATCTATTTCATCCCTACGTTTTGTCTTTTCATCTTACTCACAGTCATTATATGTGGGGGGCTGCCTTTTCCTTTGGGGAATTTCTCTGGGGCAAGTCAGGCCTATTTTTCTATCTTCAGGCTAGCTAGTTTCTTAGGCTGTGCCGAGTTGCCTAGGTAGTTGTTAGGCGCAATCCACAGCCGCTTTTAGTTGTGTTTAGGATAGGATCAGGTGTGCAGTCTACAGAGTTTCCACGTCTCAGAGCTCGTTCTTGTATTTTTGGGTATTTGTCAGATCACTGTGTGCGCTCTGATCGCTAAGCACACTGTGTTTCTGGATTGCCTTCATAACACCTGTCATTAGCAAACATAACAGTCTATATACATTACATTACTGATCCTGAGTTACATCCTGTATTATACTCCAGAGCTGCACTCACTATTCTGCTGGTGGAGTCACTGTGTACATATCTTACATTACTGATCCTGAGTTACCTCCTGTATTATACTCCAAAGCTGCACTCACTATTCTGCTGGTGCAGTCACTGTGTACATACATTACATTACTGATCCTGAGTTACCTCCTGTATTATACCCCAGACCTGCAGTCACTATTCTGCTGGTGCAGTCACTGTGTACACACATTACATCACTGATCCTGAGTTACCTCCTGTATTATAGAGCTGAACTCACTATTCTGCTGGAGCAGTCACTGTGTACATACATTATATTACGGATCCTGAGTTACATCCTGTATTATACCCCAGAGCTGCACTTGCTATTCTGCTGGTGCAGTCACTGTGTACATACATTATATTACGGATCCTGAGTTACATCCTGTATTATACCCCAGAGCAGCACTTGCTATTCTGCTGGTGCAGTCACTGTTCACTGTGTACATACATTACATTTCTTTATCCTGTACCGATCCTGAGTTACATCCTGTATTATACTCCAGAGCTGCACTCACTATTCTGCTGGTGCAGTCACTGTGTACATACATTACATTACTGATCCTGAGTTACATCCTGTATTATACTCCAGAGCTGCACTTGCTATTCTGCTGGTGCAGTCACTGTGTACATACATTACATTACTGATCCTGAGTTACATCCTGTATTATACTCCAGATCTGCACTTGCTATTCTGCTGGTGCAGTCACTGTGTACATACATTACATTACTGATCCTGTACTGATCCTGAGTTACATCCTGCATTATACTACAGAGCTGCGCTCACTATTCTGCTGGTGCACTCACTGTCTATATACCGTACATTACATTACTGATCCTGAGTTACATCCTGTATTATACCCCAGAGCTGCACTCATTATTCTGCTGGTGCAGTCACTGTGTACATCACTGATCCTGTATTATATCCCAGAGCTGTGTGCGATACCTTCTGATGTGTATATATATATATTTGCTTCACCCTGTGTTAATTTGGGCAGCGGAATGTTAGATGCCACGAGTGACAGGTGTTTGGTTATCCGCTCACTCCCTGCTCGCTCCCCTCACGCTCACTCGCAGTAATGACTCTTCCTTCACGTGAACAATAATAATTATGTAAATTGCATTTGATACATAATCACCTCTGAGATGAGCAGTAATTACACATTGACACATCGTCCTGGAATGGAATAGTTCTATTAGTGATGTCTCTGTCCGCTCTGGACCTCAGATCCTAGAATCTGCTCATTGATTTCAAGGAACCAGAAATATAATGTATGACACCTACTCTCCCTGGTATCAGCCATATCCCCTACAAATATCCGTCCTGTTGTCTTTTTTTTTGGGAAAACTGGTGAATAATCACAACGGTCAACATAATGCTCCCTTGTGGGATCTGTGCAGTATACACAGTGATCTATAGCTCGCAGGGTGACGCCACAATGAAGCAACTTGCAAAATATCTGACATCTTCGGTGGTTTTCTGTGAGTTTTACCTGCAGTGTTGTATAAGCAATATATGGGAGTATTTTATATGAATATTATGGCGGTATATTCTATACATAGGCAGCACATAGTGTAATATGGCCAATACATGGTAGAATTATCTGGATACTATATGGAAGTATTTGTATGCGATGTATGGCGGTATTATTCTATTATTTTACTGGTATTTTTATGCATTGTATGGCGGTATTATACTTTTACTCTGCTGGTATTTTTATGCTATGTATGGCGGTATTATTCTTTTATTCTGCTGGTATTTTTATGTGATGTATGGCGGTATTATTCTATTATTCTACTGATATTTTTATGCGATGTATGGCGTTATTATTCCATTCAATTGGTATTTTTATGCGATGAATGGCGGTATTATTCTATTATTCTACTGCTGTTTAAGTTACTAAAAAGTGACAAAATATTTTGAGTATGTGTCCTGGTCTGAATGGGACGGTGTTGCATGCGGGGTGTTTGGCCATGACAGAGGGGTCATGGATCCTCTGCAGACAGCAGTTTATAGAACTTCTGTATCCTGTAGGGAGGAGGCGGCTGGTCACTATGTATCACCCTCCTGACTCGTCCATGATGAGCCCAGTGGGACGGGGATTAGAAACATTAGACGGATCTGAGAATGGAACGTTCTGGAGCTTATTTATGGTGAGTGCAGAATTTACCATATTCAGGTGCTACCGGACAATCTGTGAAATGTCATTGGCGTCTCATGGAGGAGCAGCAGATAGCAGCCGGTGTAACCACCTAATGCCCAATCTGTATATCTAATAGCAACCAGAGGAGCGAGAGGGTCCGGCCTGACGAGCTACAAATCCGCTCAATTTCTACAGGCGCGTGTTAATATATATGGAAATCAGTCGGCTTGTAGTCTTAAGTAGAGCAATATTCTTGAAGGAGCCGGAGCTCAGAGTATCGGTGCTTTTAATACGTGGCCCCCACCTCTCCGCTCAGGATTATCGGAGATAAGGGGCTAAATCAGCTGCAGCTTCACAATTATTCCGGCTCCTTGAGATGGGGGCTACAAAGTCTCTGAGAAAGTTCAATCTCAGGACCCTCAAAGGGGGAAGAAATCTGTAAATGACCTCTTCTCCACAATGCATATATTTCATTCAGCTGATGTGGCTCCATCATCAATATTCCCCCCAGATTCTGCCCCACTCTTAGTGCCCCCAGAACCTGCCCGACACCTTCCATTGCCCCCAGATCCTTCTCCATGCCTTCCATTGCCTCCAGATCCTGCCCCACACCTTCCTTTGCCCCAGATCCTTCTCCATGCCTTCCATTGCCTCCAGATCCTGCCCCACTCCTGATGTTCCCAGAACCTGCCCTACTCCTTTCATTGCCCCCAGATCCTGCCCCACTCCTATTGCTCCCAGATCTTGCCCCACTCCTATTGCTCGAAGAACCTGCCCTACTCCTTTTATTGCCCCCAGATCCTGCCCCACTCCTATTGCTCCCAGATCTTGCCCCACTCCTATTGCTCGAAGAACCTGCCCTACTCCTTTCATTGCCCCCAGATCCTGCCCCACTCCTATTGCTCCCAGAACCTGCCCTACTCCTTTCATTGCCCCCAGATCCTGCTCCATGCCTTTAATTGCCCCAGATCCTGCCCTACTTCCATTGCTCCCAGATCCTGCCCTACTAGGATGTGGGATGTTGGGGCATTTATACACCGGTTCTTTCAGGATATAGGAATGATTGGGTGAAAACCTGTTGTGGTGGTTGATATCAGCTGTTGTATGCAGATGGGCTGAATAAATCTTCTCGGAGGGACAATAATGGCCCCTTAGATATTAGATTAAGGCTGTGTGCACACGTTGCTGTTTTTTCGTGTTTTTTTTTTAATAAAAACGCTATAAAACCGAAAAAAAACGCATACAATAAGCATCCCATCATTTAGAATGAATTCTGCATGTTTTGGGCACATGATGCATCGCGGTAAAAAATGCAGCATGTTCATTAATTTTGCATTTTTTTGCAGATTTCCCACTACAAAATGCATTGGGAAATGTCCGGAAAAAAACGCATCAAAAACGCGGCAAAAACGCATGCAGATTTCTTGCGGATTTCTTGCAGAAAATTTCAGGTTTTTCTCAGGAATTTTCTGCGAGAAATCCTGAACGTGTGCACATAGCAGTTGGATGAACCCACTGATTTTGTCTTCCTGACTCTCCCCTCACACTTAATGTTATAGAGATAGGGATCGGGCAATTCGAACCTCAGAAGCATCTGGAGTGGAAAGGAGAATCTGGAGGAGGAGGAGGAGAGAGGTATCATGGTAAGTAGGAGGACAGAGGAGTCTGGAAGAGCAGGACACAGGAATCTGGGGGAGGAGGAGGGCAGAAGAGTCTGGAGGAGGACAGAGAACCTGGTGGAGGAGGAGGACAGATGAGTCTGGAGGAAGAGGACAGATGAGTCTGGAGGAGGAGGACTGAGGAACCTGGGAAGAGGAGGACAGAGGAGTATGGAAGGAAGAGGAGAACAGGAGTTTGGAGGGAGGAGGACAGATGATTATGGAGGAAGGAGGAAGACAGGATGAGAAGGATAGAGGAACCTGGAGGAGGAAAACAGAGGAATCTGAAGGAGGACAAAGAAATCTAGGAACAGGAGGATGACAGATGAGTGTGGAGGAAGAGGAGAAGGACAGATGAATCTGGAGGGAGGAGGACAGAGGAGTCTGGAGGGAGTAGGACAGAGGAACCTGGGGAAGGAGGAGGAGGACAGAGGAACCTGGGGGTTGAGGAGGACAGAGGAGTCTGAAGGGAGGAGAAGGAGGAAGAGGACAGAGGATGCTGTAGGAGGACAGAGGAATCTGGAGGGACGAGGAGGACAGAGGAGTCAAAATAAAGAGGAATAGGGCAGGACTCTGGAGGAACGAGAGGACAGGAGTGTAGTGGAGGAGTAGGGGGACAGAGGAGGCTGAATGGAGGAGGACAGAGGAATCTGGAGGAGATGAAGGAATCTGAAGAAGACACTGGATTATGAAAGCGACACAAAGGAGTCTGTGGGACAGAGGGGTTTGCAGGGGAGAATGGATCTGGAAGGGATAGTGGAGTCAAGAGGACAAACGTTTCTGAAGGAAAAAGAACTTTTGTCAGAGAAAAGCAAGGGATCTGGAGAGGACAGAAGAGGAGAGAAGGATTCGGCAGCAGCTTCCATAGAGGATACATGAACACTCGGCCAACCTGTTTGAGGAGAAATAGAATCCCTGTGTGGGGGTAAATAATACAAAGATTACAGAGACAAAAAGTATCAGAGAAGAATCTAGATCCTGAGATTTAAATTGTTTCTGGAATTACATAGCTGAGGTCATTGTGCACCTGCGGATATTAAGCAGATGGGTGCTGCTGGCAATACATAGCGGGGTGCTGCTGACACATAGTGAGTTGCTGCTGACACTACATAGTGGGATGCTGCCGACACTATATAGCGGGGTGCTGCTGACACTACATAGCGGGATGCTGCCGACACTACATAGCGGGGTGCTGCCGATACACCATAGCGGGGTCCTGCCAACACTACATAGAGGGGTGCTGCCGACACTATATAGCAGGGTGTTGCAAACACTATAGCAGGGTGCGGCTAACACTATAGCGGAGTGCTGCTGACACTATATAACGGAGTGCTGCTGACACTATATAACGGAGTGCTGCTGACACTATATAGCGGGGTGCTGCCGATGCTCCATAGCGGGGTGCTGCCGATACACCATAGCGGGGTCCTGCCAACACTACATAGCGGGGTGCTGCCAACACTATATAGCAGGGTGTTGCAGACACTATAGCAGGGTGCTGTTTACACTATAGCGGAGTGCTGCTGACACTATATAACGGAGTGCTGCTGACACTATATAACGGAGTGCTGCTGACACTATATAGCGGGGTCCTGCCGATACTCCATAGCGGGGTCCTGCCAACACTACATAGCGGAGTGCTGCCGACACTATATAGCAGGGTGTTGCAGACACTATAGCAGGGTGCTGCTAACACTATAGCGGAGTTCTGCTGACACTATAGCGGATTGCTGCTGACACTATATAGCAGAGTGCTGCTGAAGCTATATAGCGGGGTGCTGCTTACACTTCATAGAAGTGTGATGACTCCAAGCCTCTAATACCAGATAATATCTCAGTTATTACTCAGCAGACGTGACTCCAGCCCTGATCCGCTTCGGTGTCTACAGGTTGTCACCTGGCCCCGAGCCGGACGGAAAGACAAGTTCCTCCTGTTTGAGGATTAATGCACATGAAGAACTTATCACAATGAAGAGGAAACACAATCACTGTCTATTTACAGGGTTTGATGGTGGCGACAGTGACGCGTCCCGGAGGGCGCAGTATAGAATATTTTACATAGATTTTTTAGAACAGCATTCAATCAATCCCTCAATCAATGGTTAATTAAGATCAGTGTGAAGCTGGAATAAAGACATGAAACTCATGGGAACTGTACTTTCATAAAGTTTAATTTAATCAATAGTATAAGCGAATATTGGAAACATTGTAAAATATTGTCTAAGATAACAGCATGGGAATCGCGCAGATCCCACCACTGCCACCATGTTGTCAGGGGACACAATTTTGCTGCCTCCAATCATCAGGACAATTATGCAATTGACTGACGAGTGATGGATGAGACCATGGCTGCTTCCACTACCAGGCCGGTTATTGGGGAACTAACAGTGAGCACCTGGTAGATACACATCCGAGTCCAGCACATGGAATATATGCTCAGTGATCATACTCAGAGTGGTGATAATTGGTTGCATATCCAATTGGGAGAGTGTTTCTAGTGGGGTACCACAAGGCTCTGTCCTGGCCCCAATTTTACAAGTGGGGTACCACAAGGCTCTGTCCTGGCCCCAGTGTTACAAGTGAGGACCACGAGGCTCTGTCCTGGCCCCAGTGTTACAAGTGGGGACCACGAAGCTCTGTCCTGGCCCCAGTGTTACACATGGGGTACCACAAAGCTCCATCCTGGCCCCCAGTGTTACAAGTGGGGTGCCACAAGGTTCTGTCCTGGCCCCAGTGTTACACGTGGGGTACCACAAGGCTCTGTCCTGGCCCCAGTGTTACACGTGGGGCACCACAAGGCTCTGTCCTGGCCCCAGTGTTACACGGGGGGTACCACAAGGCTCCATCCTGGCCCCCAGTGTTACAAGTGGGGCACCACAAGGCTCTGTCCTGGCCCCAGTGTTACAAGTGGGGCACCACAAGGCTCTGTCCTGGCCCCAGTGTTACAAGTGAGGCACCACAAGGCTCTGTCCTGGCCCCAGTGTTACAAGTGAGGTACCACAAGACTCTGTCCTGGCCCCAGTGTTACCAGTGGGTTACCAAAAGGCTCTCTCCTGGCCCCAGTGTTGTTCAACATTTTAATAAATGATCTACAGGATGGGCCATTTATATGGATATACCTAAATAAAATGGGAATGGTTGGTGATATCAACCTCCTGTTTGTGGCGCATTAGTATATGGGAGGGGGAAACTTTTTAAGATGGGTGGTGACTGTGGCAGCCATTTTGAAGTCGGCCATTTTGGATCCAACTTTATTTTTTTCAATGGGAAGAGGGTCATGTGACACATCACTCTTATTGAGAATTTCACAAGAAAAACAATGGTGTACTTGGTTTTAACGTAACTTTATTCTTTCATGAGTTACTTACAAGTTTATGACCTCTTATAAAAGCTGTTCAAAGTGCTGCCCATTGTGTTGGATTGTCAATGCAAACCTCTTCTCCCACTCTTGACACACTGATAGCAACACCGCAGAAGAAATGCTAGCACAGGCTTCCAGTATCGTTGTTTCAGATGCGGCACGTCTCCTATCTTCACAGCATAGACAATTGCCTTCAGATGACCCCAAAGATAAAAGTCTGAGGAGGTCAGATCGGGAGAACTTGGTGGCCATTCAACTGGCCCACACCACATATATATACCCTGGTACGGTCACTGCCAACACCACAATAACAAAAGCAACAACTAGCTGCCACCACCTATCATTTATACAGGCCGATTTGACACCCGTTACAGGTAGCATATGGTTTCAGGGTGCGGTTTACAAAGCAAGAGGAACAGGTCTATTAAATATTTAATCCGGAAAGATAGATAGTGTTTATAAAAAAAAATGTACAAAGATGTTGCAAAATAGGAACAAAACAATATGGTGTATACAATTGCATAAAAAACAGGGCTAACAAAAATAAATTACTAAACATGTGGAGCGCCCCCAGTAGGGCAATGGGGTACTCGGTACTGGGTCCTTCGGTTCTCAAGGGGGATGTCACGGTGGCTGACCCGGTCCGTGGCCCTAGGGATGTCCGTTAATAAATGGGGAAAGGTCTTTTAAGGGATAATGTTCGTGACGCCACCTGTGGTATTCGGTCAGGGTGACCGATGCTGCTTAGGGGTCCGCTGGGGTGATGTTATGGCAGCTAGATGGTATACCTTCCCACAGGTGAAGTATGTCCCAAGGGCTTCCCAGAGTGTAGATGGTGGATGGTGTGAGGCGCAGTGAAGAACGAGGACACAAGGTTGCAGTCTCTCTACCTTTACTGAAGGCTTCAGCATCCACAGTCCAGAGCACCAGACCACAGGGTAGGCAGAGTCCGGCCGGTCTGAAGGCAAATCCAGAGTCCCCTTATCCAGGTGGAAATCAGTAGCCTTCCTCTAGCGCCTAGGTGTTGTAGTACTTCCCTGCTGTGCATCTCGGTAAGGTCCTCACAACTGTTGTAGATGTTATGTCTTTTTTTCTCTCCCTGTCCCCCTGATGGTAAGAATAGGACAAACCCGTATGACTGATGCCCTGAGGCTTTTTTACAGGGACTCTATCATGCCCCGGCCCCCACAGTTGCCACCGTGCCTCCTGGGTATAAGGTCGGGCAACTAATATGGAACTAGCTATCCTGCAGGTCTCTGGAGCCAGACTTGGAGACAATGACTCCCTCGGTGTTCCGGCTACCGGCTTCTGCGCCTCAGAAAGGAGGCAGCCTTTTACAGGGCAGAACTCCTTCTGGTTTCCTCTCCTTTTTGCTATGACCTCGTTTCTCACTCTCTGCAACGCAATTCCCTTCAATGTCTCTTTCTTTGGATGCTGCCGCATTGGTAAGCAGGCGCAGCTCCATGTCCTTCTGTCTAGGCCTCTGACAGGATCCCACCCCTGTCATGGACCCACTACCTGAGCGAAGCCCAGATAGCAGCTCACTGGGTGAAGCCCAGCCAGCGTCCGCCAGACTGGTGCTGCCTGGGTGCTGCCTTCTCTCTACCTCCTGTCCAGCCCACCAGTTTTACCTTATTGTGAGGAGTGTCCTAATAGGAGCATAGCTCCCCCTGGCAGACTGGAGTGTGAAGTGTGTTGTGTGGTTTGTGATACCTGGTAAAGTGATATCCTTTATTGCCTTCAGACGTAACATCACTCCCCCTGGTGGAAGAATGACATTACTGCAACGACCAGGACCCTGGGGCGCTGCACATGACGTCATGGAAATTCCTGAGAGCTTAGCGGAAGGAGGTATGCCTGAGGAAAACATGCAGAACCTACAGCAAGCTGTATTTTCCTGGACTTGCAAATTACCAAAACCCAAACTCTGCTTTTTTTAGATCAAGGTTACTGCCTCATTGCTCCCCTTGGTGAGCTCATATTGGGGTCTGGTTGTGGAATGTGCCAGGTCTTTTAGAAGTTTATGACATCTCCAACTTTCTGGATACCTTCGCCCCTGGAATTCCCATGCGGTAGATATTTTCGACATGTCCTACTGTGATTTTACTTTTCTATAGATATGAAACATGGCAGGGATAACATCATCCATCAGTCCACTATTAAGTTGAAGTTGTTAGAATTGCTTTATGGTGATGTGAGTGGATGCGTTATATTCGTCCCTTCGCTATGACACCGATAATATATCTCCCATAAATATCGGATCCAATATTTATCAATGACCTCTGTCTCCAAAAGGTCTGAAATCAGTGGTTTGAGTAGAGGAAGCTCTTGCCTTGGAAGTGTACTTCTTCACCTCTGAATACACAATTCCCAGTCGTGGCATCTGTCTAACACACAGAGAGACCCTGCTGCACTTTATTATTATTATTATTATTATTTATTGTTATAGCGCCATTTATTCCATGGCGCTTTACATGTGAGGAGGGGTATACATAGTAAAAACAAGTAAAATAATCTTAAACAATACAAGTCATAACTGGTACAGGAGGAGTGAAGACCCTGCCCGCGAGGGCTCACACTCTACAAGGGATGGGTGAGAATACAGTAGGTGAGGATAGAGCTGGTCATACAGCGGTTTGGTTGATCGGTGGTTACTGCAGACTTTATAAGTCTTTTATTTCTCTGCAGATCTGGATTTACATCTACACTGCTCAGTCTTGCTGCATAATGTCCTCCATACTGCTACTCCTACAACTGAACATGTGCTACATAGAGAAAAAAGAGCAGGAATCCCTCATGTCTGATTGCTGTGTATGGGAGACATCATAGCAGCTTGTCTCCACCCACCAGCTCAGAGACAACTGTGAAATAAGGCAGAGGGGAGAAATGGTGCAAAATCTGGTCATATAATGGCCAATATAGTGTTATTACTCATGCACACACAGGACTGCTTGTTTAATTACATTCTTCAGCAAAGATTATCTTATTTTTATAGAAAAATACAATGAACAAAAAAGAACAAGTTGTATCTGTTTGCTGGGGCTCGGCCTCCTCTCCATTTATTGCCAATGAACTGCCGGAAACCAATGAGCTCTGTACCCAGCTATTTCCAGCAGTCCCATGTACAGCGCATGGAGCAAAGGTCGAGCGCCGCTCCATTCAGGACTGAGCTCCAAAGCATGTAAGAGCTGGAGATTTCTGGGGGACAACCCCTGGGAAAATGATCCTCTATGCTATAGATGGAGAATGGTGTGGTGTTTAGTAGGGGTGTTATAACCCTTCATATAATCAAACTTTCTCATAGAGTTATTGTTTTATTTCTGCACCATTTTCAGTGTCAACAGCAGGAAAAGCCGAAATGTTCTGCACAAATCTGTGGTGTGCTACAAGAGTTGTGAAAAATTGTTACTAAATCCTTCCAGTGCCTAACAGAATGGATGAATGACTTCTCTAAAAAGTATGGGAACCCTCACTGGACACAGGTGATTGCACTTATTACACAGTGAAGGGATCATGTGGGATATGAGAGTTGGGTAACAATAAACCGGGGGGTGCAGCGACCACCCAATATCTGTAAGGCTGGTTTCACATTTGCATTTTTTGGCGCTGCGTTTTAGCGCAAAAAAAGCATGCGTTTTCCCCCTATATTTAACATTAAAAACGCATGCTTTTTTTTGTATGCGTTTTGCCGCGTTTAACGACGCATGCGTCGTTTCTCTGCTTGCGTTTTGTTGCAGAAATGCAACATGTAGTAATTTCTAGAGGCGTTTTTTTGCGGCAAAAAAAGTATTGCTGTCTATGTAAACGCATGCGTTTTTAGCACATGCATTTGGTTGCGTTTTTAAACGCATGCGTTTCCATAGAAAAAACAAGTCTACACACTGATAAGCCACCCCCCACCATCAAGGTGATAAAGGGATCCAAACCCTAACCCTAATCCTAACCCTTATCCTAACCCTAACCCTAACCCCCTACCATCAAGGTGATAAAGGGATCCAAACCTTAACCCTAATCCTAACCCTAATCCTAACCCTAACCCCCCACCATCAAGGTGATAAAGGGATCCTAACCCTAATCCTAACCCTAATCCTAACCTTAACCCTAACCCCCCACCATCAAGGTGATAAAGGGATCCTAATCCTAACCCTAATCCTCACCCTAACCCCCCACCATCAAGGTGATAAAGGGATCCCAACCCTAACCCTAACCCTAGGGATCCAAACCCTAACCCCCCACCATCAAGGTGATAAAGGGATCCAAGCCTTAATCCTAACCCTAATCCTAACCCTAACCCCCCACCATCAAGGTGATAAAGAGATCCTAACCCTAACCCTAGGGATCCAAACCCTAACCCTAACCCAAGGGATCCAAACCCTAACCCTAGCTATTTCTAGTGGGTTTTCTAGTTGATTTTGATGATTGGCAGCTGTCACACACTTCTCATCATGCGTTTCAAAAACGCAAACGCAGGAAAAAACGCATGTAAACGCGTCAAAACGCTGCATTTTTTTACCGCATATGAAAACGCATGCGTCTAAAAAACGCAGCGTTTGCACGCGTTTACATACGTTTTTTTCACTACCTGCGTTTGCTTTTTTAACGCTGCGTTTTTAAACGCAAATGTGAAACTAGCCTTATATGGGGGGATCTCACATATTAGATTTATTCTGGAGTTTTCCAGATCACAAAGCTGCGAAGTAACTCTCTATAGAGCTGGACAGGGACCATGTTCCCTGAATTCTCCTCACTGGGGGTCATTGTTCAACTAATGTCATTATTTATTAAGGGTATTAACTCTGCAGAGCTGCCTGTGCCATTTCTAAAGTATGTGCCCCCCTACTCATGATCTAGGAGGACTGCAGCATTGATTGAATAGGGTTCATCCTGGAGGGCGAGCAACGGGGGGGCTTTTGTCTCCCCTCTTCTGTAACTATTAGGGCTGCTCTGACCTGTCAATATCCCGCTCTCCATCTTCATCCATCTCTGTAAATGTAAATCCTCCAGTCACCTCTTCAATCAAGTTGTCAGAAATTCTCCTTAGGCATTTCTTAGTGTTATCTTCTATCTTATGTCTGGGAAAGCTGGATGAATGCCATGTTTGTCATTATTGAGCTTTTCCTGACTTGGAGATAGTAAAAGCTTAAATAATGTAGGAAGGAAAGCATCACTGAATAGGCAGGATCCCGGGAAACCTGAGTGACAACCCATGGACTGAATTATAGCCACAATAGTGGTCAGTCACCCAGCTGTCCCAAATATAAGAAGTATATGTATGTGTACCAGCAAAAAAGGACTCTAGGACTATGCTCTGTAACTCCAGGACTATGCTCTGTAATTCCGGGACTATGCTCTATAACTTCGGGACTATGCTCTATAATTCCGTGACTATGGTCTGTATCCCCAGGAGTATGCTCTGTAACTCTATATTTCTGAGACTATGCTCTATAACTCCGGGACTATGTTCTTTAACTCTGGGACTATGCTCTGTAACTCTGTAACTGCGGGACTATGCTCTAAAACTGCATGACTATGCTCTATAACTCCAGGACTATGCTCTGCAACTCTGGGACTATGCTCTGTAACTCCAGGACTATGCGCTATAACTTCAGGACTATGCTCTATAACACCAGGACCATGCTCTGTAACTTCAGGACTATGCTCTTTAACTCCGGGACTATGCTCTGCAACTCTGGGACTATGCTCTGTAACTTCAGGACTATGCTCTGTAACTCAGGGACTGTGCTGTATAACTTCTGGACTATGCTTTGTAACTCCAGGACTATGATCTGTAACTTCAGGATTATGCTCTGTAACTACAGGGCTATTTTCTAAAAATTCATGACTATGCTCTGTAACTCCGGGACTATGCTCTGTAACTCCAGCACTATGCTCTGTAACTTCAGGACTATGCTCTGTAACTCCGGGACTATGCTCAGTAACTTCAAGACTATGCTCTGCAACTTCAGGACTAGGCTCTGTAACTCCAGGATTATGCTCTGTAACTCCAGGACTATGCTCTATAACTCTAGGACTATGCTCTATATCTCCAGGATTATGCTCTCTAACTCCAGGACTATGCTCTATAACTCCAGGATTATGCTCTGTTACTCCAGCACTATGCTCTGTAACTCCTGGACTATGCTCTGTATCTCTGGGACTATGCACTAAAACTCCAGAACTATGCTCTGTAACTCCAGGACTATGCTCTATAACGCCACAACTATGCTCTATAACTCCAGAACTATCCTCTATAACTCCAGGACTATGCTCTGTAACTTCAGAACTATGCTCTGTAACTCCAGGACTATGTTCTATAACTCTCGGACTATGCTCTGTAACTCCAGGACTATACTGTATAACTTCGAGACTATGCTCTGTAACTTCGAGACTATGCTCTGTAAATCCAGGACTATACTCTGTAACTCCAGGACTATGATCTGTGACTCCAGGACTATGCTCTGTCACTCCATTTGTGTAATTCTTACTTCATGTAACATTTCTTCATGTTTCCACTGATATTTATACTTTGTATCTTTAATTCATTGATTGGAATAAGACTCGGGTCTTTCCACTTGAACTTTTCTCATAGATGATACA
Organism: Ranitomeya imitator; assembly: GCF_032444005.1. Lineage (NCBI taxonomy): Eukaryota > Metazoa > Chordata > Amphibia > Anura > Dendrobatidae > Ranitomeya > Ranitomeya imitator. The sequence continues at coordinate 775,416,072 of NC_091282.1, forward strand.
TAGTAAGTGATCCACCTTTTATTCATCCTCTTCACCCTCTAGCACTCAGGGAGGGCCTGCTGGATTTTACTTGTGAAATCACAGTTTAACCATAAATTAGTCCCTGGAGATGTGGATTTTCTTCAGTTCAGTGATTTCCCCTCTCCTCTCCCACAGTTTATGAGTCAACAAGAAACTTCCTGAAGCTCCAAAGACAAATCATTTTATTTTTTTGTAACTTTGACCCCTGATCCATCAGCCGAGGCTTTGATGTCTGTGATTTACACAGATGCGTTGGAAAAACTTGGCTATAAATAAGGGTTTGGCAATGAGACCCAAAACACCGAGGTCCCGGAACATCTTCAGGAGGTGAAGGATGATCTGATAACAAACATGTAGATGAAACAGGACTGATCCCCCCCCTGCTGCAGAGAATGAGGGAGGGGGACAGACTGCTGGGGGGCACTACATAGAGATGTAGCTATGGTTACATGTCCAGTAATGATCCCTTAGATCCAGAAAGCATCTGTTAGGAAAAAACTTGTTCTGATGGAACTTTTTATTCTGTTATTAACTGATCTCTTTCGGATACATCAGTTGTCATCTAATTCTAATGAATCCGGTAAGATAAATATTTTTCTTGCTTGATCCATTAGAATGAGACAACAGAGGCAGCATTAATGAATCCGTTGCAAATCTTGTAGACTGTGAGCCTTCGCGGGCAGGGTCCTCACTCCTCCTGTACCAGGTATGACTTGTATTGTTTAAGGATATTGTACTTGTTTTTATTATGTATACCCTTCCTCACATGTAAAGCGCCATGGAATAAATGGCGCTATAACAATAAATAATAATAATAATAATAATAATAAATTGACTCCAATGTTAAAAAAAAAAAACGGATCCGGCAGAGATCAGGTAGTGAATAGCCAACTAAAAAGTTCCATCAGCAGAACTTTTTCCTAATGGATTCTTGATGAATCTAAAGGATCATTACTGGACATGTGAACACAGCCCTACACATGCAGTATATGTCATGGGCGAAACACTGGCTCTCCGAGACATACAGGCAAAGCTGACCGGGAGAAAGATGCAGATTGCACAGAACGCAGTCACAGCCTTTATGACCCGTTTCATCTCCATCATGTTCTGTGTGCTAGAATGCTGCATATCCGGCAAAACTGACTGTTCAGGAGTCAGGGAAAGTTGGGTGCGAGCATTATTCGTTATCACACAGCTTTTCCAGCATCGGATACAGTAAGCAGTATCTTGTGTCAGGAAAGCATTTATTCGGGAGAATGTCCCACGTTTGCACTAGAAATCTGCAGCAGTGACTTGTTGCTGCGACCGCAGGATCCGCCCTTCAGTTCTCAAGACGTAATCCTGCCTGTAATTCACACTTTCCGAGGTTAGCAGCCCGCGGCGGAAAGTGAATTTATGAATAAATTTGTAAAACAAGCTCGTAGGCCCGGGCAAGTAGGAACCAGTCCTGCAAATCCAGGGAGCCCCCCGAGCGTACGAGCAGGCGCCGTGTTGTGTGTGTAGGTCACAGCAGATATCACCCCTCACCCTCCGTACAAAGACTATCACCACGTGAAAAATATTTAGAATTGAGAGTCCTCAGTGGTTGATACCTTTTAACCTCAACCACTGAGGACTAGGGTTGAGCGACCTTGACTTTTTTAGGGTCGAGCCGGGTTTCGCGAAACCCGACTATCTCAAAAGTCGAGTCGAGTGAAATCGGCCGATTATGGCGAAAAGTCGAGGATCGACCGAAACACGAAACCCAATGGGATATTCTCTCTCTCTCTCTCTCTCTCTCCCCCCCCTCCGTCCGTCCCTGAACTGAAAAGCTGGTGTTACACAGTGCAAATCGCTACAGCGCACAAGCGACAACACGGCGATAGGCGTCCACGCCCCTAAGACCTATGTCATCACTCTGCCCACGCCCCTTCATTGGCTGAAAAAAAATGGCGCCAAGCACGTCATACGAAACGCGACTTTGGCGCGAAAGTCGCGTACCGCATGGCCGACCCCACACAGGGATCGGGTCAGGTTTCATGAAACCCGACTTTGCCAAAAGTCGGCGACTTTTGAAAATGAACGATCCGTTTCGCTCAACCCTACTGAGGACACTCAATTCAAAATATTTTTCTATCTACTGGTTAACACGGTACCAAGATATATATCTTTCCTGTATCATCACGTGAGCATTTACAGGGCGGTGTTACTACACATACACCAAGTAGGGTTCATTCAAGCTTCATGTTCCATTGTTTGCAGCAATTTCCCAAAAATCACAGTTTTGCAGTTGAAAGTGCACCGAGACAAAGTATTTGCAAAGCTGCACAAAACACAACATGGCCAAACCTGCATGTGTCCTGAATGTGGAGGGGGACGAAAGTCACTGTCAGACCCCTTCATCCCCTCTGTCCAATCCAGACTCCTCTTTCCTCGTACAGACTCTTCTTTCCTCCTCTAGACTCATCTTTCCTCCTACAGACTCTTCTTTCCTCCTCTAGACTCATCTTTCCTCCTACAGACTCCTCTTTCCCCCTCCAGACTCCTCTTTCTACCTCCAGATTCCTCTGTTCTCCCCTTAAGACTACTCTGATCCCTCACCCATACTCCACTGTCCCCTCCAGACTCCTTTGTTTTCTCTGGACTCATCTCTCTTCAGACCCATCTGTCCTCCTCCATACCACTCTGTTCCATCATCTGTCCCCTGTAGTCCTCTTCATGCCTTCCAGACCCCTCTGTCCATTTTAAAACTCCTCGGAAGGCTGCTTATCTCCCCTGAGAACAGAATGATGGGGCATGTCAAAATCCAACAGCCCAATCTTTATTTCCTCTGACTGATATTTGCAGCTACAACTGAGCATTTCTAAACTCCTCACTATAAGGGCTCATACTCACCTGCCAGAAACTCGGATGAGTCTCGCATGTTAATAGCCGGCACTGCACCCGGCACTCAGGAGCGGAGCGTGCGGTTGCATGTATTCCTATGTGGCCGCACGCTCCAATCTGAGTGCCGGCAGCAGCGCCGGGTATTAATATGCGAGACTCATCCGAGTTTCTCGCAGGTGAGTATGAGCCCTTAATGAGGCTGTGTGAGGACGGTCACATGCACGTCACACAGATGTCACATGGAAGTCACACGCAAGTTACATAGATGTCACATGCACTTTAAAAATCATAGATGGCAGGGCAAGGGCTCCATCAGGCAGAGGGAGGGGCTCCATATCAGGGCGAGGGTCTCCATCAGGCAGGGCGAGGGGCTCCATCAGGCAGGACGAGGGGCTCCATGGCAGGGTGGGTCTTGTATAGATACAGGTGGTGCAGAATGAACGCTCTGACCAGGCACTGATGTCTGAGAGGGTCCAATGTTGCCATGAGCCTTGTAAGAAGAGACCAGCATGGCCACCGTGTGTGTGGGGAGTGGAGGGTGTTGTCGCAGATTTTGCATTTGGCCCCAGGAGCCCGTAGTCCCCCGTGCAGGTTCTGGCCCTCACTGTGCTGGCAGTCTCCCTGGTTGGTGTGTCTCGGACTGTCAGTCACTTTTCTGCGCTGTCAGTTCCGGGGATAACGCTCTCCTGCTTGCAGACATTGTCTCCCCTCTGTTTTCGCTCATGTTCCGTCTCGTTTCTCTCTTATGTCTCCATGAAAGAGTCATAATTGAAGAGCAGGCGACAGTGTGGGGCGACCTGGGCACCAGACCAAATGCCAGCCCTTACCGTAGATGATCAGACTGGTGGTGGGTCAGTCGCTTGGCTGCATCGGTCTCTGAGCGCCGCTTAAAACTTAATGCAAAACATGTAAAGGGAATTGTTACTAGGCATCATCATGCATGTGATGAGGGATCTGCAGGTAAAGAGAAGGTTCACCCTAAAGATGGGGATCCGCGCTGACAGCAAGCAGGAGGGGAGACGGGGGTCCCCATGACTGCTCTTCCTGGCACCATCTAAAATTGAACTTTGGGCCAAAAGAAGCAGCAAAGAACAAAGTATCACATTATCAGCCGCTCTCCTGTGCGTCCAAGCTGGCCGCCATATTAGGTGTCACCAGCACAGACAGGTGTCACAAGATATATGTCATCCTGCGAGAAGAAATCTCACCGCTGGAATGTGGAGGGTCAGGCTGGAAGGGGTTAAAGGTTGGGGGATCTCACGTCCAAACATGTAAAGAAAATGTCTCACTATTCTGCAGGAAAAGTTCTGGCAACAAATATAATAGGGCAGAATATTTCCAGTGTGTACAATATGGCGGTATACACAGCAGGTCCGTGTGCACAATATGGTGGTATATACAGCACGTCCGTGTGTACAATATGGCGGTATACACAGCAGGTCCGTGTGCACAATATTGTGGTATATACAGCACATCCGTGTGTACAATATGGCGGTATATACAGCAGGTCTATGTGTACAATATGGCGGTTGTCACTGTATGGGCCCCAAAGCTATCAGAGCTGGGGTCCTATAGTCACTGTATGTCCCTGGTGCTATCAGAGTTGGGGTCCTATAGTCCCTGTATGTAACATAGTAACATAGTAACATAGTTAGTAAGGCCGAAAAATGACATTTGTCCATCCAGTTCAGCCTATATTCCATCATAATAAATCCCCAGATCTACGTCCTTCTACAGAACCTAATAATTGTATGATACAATATTGTTCTGCTCCAGGAAGACGTCCAGGCCTTTCTTGAACCCCTCGACTATAGTAACATAAAAAAGAAGAAATTTGCTTTCACTGGGAATAGAACCCATGTTTCCCACTCTGCAGTCAAAGACCTTAACCACTCAGCCATCAGCTGAACTGGGGCAATCAGAGCTGGGGTCCTAGATGGCCCCGGTGCTATCAGAGCTGGGGTCCTATAGTCACTGTATGGGCCCTGGTGCTATCAGAGTTGGGGTCCTATAGTCACTGTATGTCCCCGGTGCTATCAGAGTTGGGGTCCTATAGTCCCTGTATGGGCCTCGGTGCTATCAGAGTTGGGGTCCTATAGTCACTGTATGGCCCTGGTGCTATCAGAGTTGGGGTCCTATCAGGGCCGTATTTAGAGTTTCTGCTGCCCTAGGCACTTTTAGTGCTGCCTCCCCCTTTGGTGAGTATGACACTATCGGCAGTGACTTTGGCAAAAATCGCTGATGTGAAAGTCGCCTTTTGCAGCAGATCCGACAGTTTTTCCGCATCTGCCGCGTAATGGATCACTTAGGGCAACACTGCGTTCGGCCTCATTCATTCCCTATGGGACTTACAGACATGTGCGGCTCTTGCGGTTTTGCCGCCATCCGGCAAATGCGGTACTTGCAGCAATGAGAAAAAACACTACTAGCAGTGTTTTATGTATCATCGTAAGTGCAAAACCGCAATTGCCGCACATGTTCGCAAGTAGCCATCATTACCTGTCCCTGCACCTTGCTAGCTCATCCCTATCCAACCCTCCCTGACCTAAAACTACACTATAAAGCTTCAGAAAAGCAATTTATTAACTGACATATTCCTATGATAATGAGGGCTCTAGGCTACGGCGTAGACTGGGACGGGCAGTCTCCGGGTCTCCATCCTCTCTGTGCACACCCTCAGTCCCTGCCTCACTGCCTGTGCACAGACCTCCCTCCACCGGACCCGGTAATCGCCGCTCGCAGTAGCATACCAGCAGAGGTGTATCTAGGGTTTCTGGCACCCGGGGAAAGAATTCATTTTGGTGCCCCCCCTCCGCCAAGGACATATGTGATTTGCACACTCAGTCATGTGCCCACGAGCTCCTCTCCCTAATGCTCTCAATGTTCAGTGAAAAACTAAGAGAAGCAGAAGAGAAGCTCGATGTCGCAGGACCATAAGAGTATGTGTCCACGTTCAGGATTGCATCAGGATTTGGTCAGGATTTTTCATCAGTATTTGTAGCCAAAACCAGGAGTGGAACAATTAGAGGAAAACTATAATAGAACCATATGCTCCACTTCTGTATTTATCACCCACTCCTGGTTTTGGCTACAAATACTGATGTAAAATACTGACCAAATCCTGATGCAATCTTGAACGTGCACACATACCCTAAGTCTGAAAAATCGCATATGAGTGACGTGTCCATGTGACGACTACTGGAACTTGCAGAGCTGAATCCTGACATCGCAGCTTCTGAATTCTCACAACGCATGCACTGCACTTTTAGGATTCTCCCTTGCCGGTGGACGGTCATGTCAGCACAAGTATGTGATTTGTAGACTTCTGACCACATTCTGACTAGATGTGCCCGGCCTCGCTCAGTTCATTTTCATTGACGGAGGTCACGCATGTCTAGTCAGCACGTGATCGCATTAATGTAAATCCCCAGCATGAGAGAATCCTGACAGCGTGCAGTGTGCACTGTGAGAATTCAGAAGTCTGCAGTCACAAAGAATGACTGCAGACTCATCACAAGCCTGGACATCCCCTTTAAAAGGGACTCTGTCACCTGAATTTGGAGGGAACAATTTTCAGCCATAGGGGTGGGGTTTTCGGGTGTTTGATTCACCCTTTCCTTACCCGCTGGCTGCATGCTGGCTGCAATATTGGATTGAAGCTCATTCTCTGTCCTCCATAGTACACGCCTGCGCAAGGCAAGATTGCAGATTGTGCAGGTACAGTATGTACTACGGAGGACAGAGAATGAGCTTCAATCCAATATTGCAGCCAGCATGCAGCCAGCGGGTATGGAAAGGGTGAATCAAACACCCGAAAACCCCACCCCTATGGCTGAAAATTGTTCCCTCCAAATTCAGGTGACAGTGTCCCTTTAAATCTCCTAACATATATAAAAACATGAGAGTTAGCATCACAAATAACATTTACATCCAGGTACCTGATAGATGACGTCGCCTCTGGAGCCGTTCTCCTTTTCTTCATCTTGTCCAGATCCCATGATGAGTTTTCTCATCCACAGCCGTCTCTGCAGACTTCCATCTTCGCCGCTCTTTTGCAGAAAGTCTCCACATGACGCCCTTAAAGATACAAGTGTCATTATAATGCTCCCAAATAAAAAATTGCCCCTCACTATATTGTCTGCACAAAGTATGACCCCCACACTGTCCCTCTTATGGTACATGCTCTTCACACTGTCCTCTCCTTTCTATACCAGTCCCCTCTTCACACTGTCCTCTCACACTGTGTCCCCCTTATAGGGCCCAGTATTTATACTCCATATTTATACTCCATCCTCCCACACTGCGTTCATGCCTCCCCCATCCTCCCACCCTGCGTTCATGGCTCCCCCATCCTTCTCCCCTGCAAGCATGGCTCCCCCATCCTCCCACTCTGCGTTCATGGCTCCCCATCCTTCTCCCCTGCGTTCATGGCTCCCCCATCCTTCTCCCCTGCGTTCATGGCTCCCCCATCCTTCTCCCCTGCGTTCATGGCTCCCCCATCCTCCCACTCTGCGTTCATGGCTCCCCCATCCTCCCACTCTGCGTTCATGGCTCCCCATCCTTCTCCCCTGCGTTCATGGCTCCCCATCCTTCTCCCCTGTATGCACGGCTCCCCATCCTTCTCCCCTGTATGCACGGCTCCCCATCCTTCTCCCCTGTGTGCACGGCTCCCCATCCTTCTCCCCTGTGTGCACGGCTCCCCATCCTTCTCCCCTGTGTACATGGCTCCCCATCCTTCTCCCCTGTGTGCACGGCTCCCCATCCTTCTCCCCTGTGTGCACGGCTCCCCATCCTTCTCCCCTGTATGCACGGCTCCCCATCCTTCTCCCCTGTGTACATGGCTCCCCATCCTTCTCCCCTGTGTGCACGGCTCCCCATCCTTCTCCCCTGTGTGCACGGCTCCCCATCCTTCTCCCCTGTGTGCACGGCTCCCCATCCTTCTCCCCTGTGTGCACGGCTCCCCATCCTTCTCCCCTGTGTGCACGGCTCCCCATCCTTCTCCCCTGTATGCACGGCTCCCCATCCTTCTCCCCTGTGTACATGGCTCCCCATCCTTCTCCCCTGTGTGCACGGCTCCCCATCCTTCTCCCCTGTGTGCACGGCTCCCCATCCTTCTCCCCTGTGTGCACGGCTCCCCATCCTTCTCCCCTGTGTACATGGCTCCCCATCCTTCTCCCCTGTGTGCACGGCTCCCCATCCTTCTCCCCTGTATGCACGACTCCCCATCCTTCTCCCCTGTATGCACGGCTCCCCATCCTTCTCCCCTGTATGCACGGCTCCCCATCCTTCTCCCCTGTGTGCACGGCTCCCCATCCTTCTCCCCTGTATGCACGACTCCCCATCCTTCTCCCCTGTATGCACGGCTCCCCATCCTTCTCCCCTGTATGCATGGCTCCCCATCCTCCTCCCCTGTGTGCACGGCACCCCACTTTTTTCCCTGTCATACTTACCTCTCACCGGCGCGCAGCACAGAACTTCCTGGCATCTCAGCGTCTTCCTTCCTGTCTTCAGCGGTCACATGGTAGCGCTAATTAAGGGTGATGAATATGCGCATATTCATCACCCTTAATGATCGGTACCATGTGACCGCTGAAGACAGGACGGCGCTGAGACGCAGTTGCAGCCACCGCTGGAGGAAGGTGAGTATTACGTCTTCAGGGAGGGAGGGAAGGGGGCGGGAAGGAGGGAGGAGGGGGGGGCGGAAAGGGGGGAGGGAGGAGGGGGAGCGGAAACTTGACCCCGGAGTTTTATAAAATAAAAAAAAAAAAAAAAAGGAAAAAACCTAGCTCAAGGGCGCCCCCCCGCATCCCGCCGCCCTAGGCACGTGCCCTCAAGTGCCTAGTGGCAAATACGGCCCTGGGTCCTATAGTCACTGTATGTCCCCGGTGCTATCAGAGTTGGGGTCCTATAGTCACTGTATGTCCCCGGTGCTATCAGAGTTGGGGTCCTATAGTCACTGTATGGGCCCTGGTGCTATCAGAGTTGGGGTCCTATAGTCACTGTATGTCCCCGGGGCTATCAGAGTTGGGGTCCTATAGTCACTGTATGGCCCTGGTGCTATCAGTGTTGGGGTCCTATAGTCCCTGTATGGGCCCCGGTGCTATCAGAGTTGGGGTCCTATAGTCACTGTATGGCCCCGGTGCTATCAGAGTTGGGGTCCTATAGTCACTGTATGGCCCTGGTGCTATCAGTGTTGGGGTCCTATAGTCCCTGTATGGGCCCTGGTGCTATCAGAGCTGGGGTCCTATAGTCCCTGTATGGGCCCCGGTGCTATCAGAGTTGGGGTCCTATAGTCACTGTATGGGCCCCGGTGCTATCAGAGCTGGGGTCCTATAGTCACTGTATGGCCCCGGTGCTATCAGAGTTGGGGTCCTATAGTCACTGTATGGCCCTGGTGCTATCAGTGTTGGGGTCCTATAGTCCATGTATGGGCCCTGGTGCTATCAGAGCTGGGGTCCTATAGTCCCTGTATGGGCCCCGGGGCTATCAGAGTTGGGGTCCTATAGTCACTGTATGTCCCCGGTGCTATCAGAGTTGGGGTCCTATAGTCACTGTATGGCCCCGGTGCTATCAGAGTTGGGGTCCTATAGTCACTGTATGTCCCCGGGGCTATCAGAGTTGGGGTCCTATAGTCCCTGTATGGGCCCCGTGCTATCAGAGTTGGGGTCCTATAGTCCCTGTATTGGCCCTGGTGCTATCAGTGTTGGGGTCCTATAGTGCCTGTATGGGCCCCGGGGCTATCAGAGCTGGGGTCCTATAGTCACTGTATGTCCCTGGTACTATCAGAGTTGGGGTCCTATAGTCACTGTATGGCCCCGGTGCTATCAGAGTTGGGGTCCTATAGTCACTATGTCCCCGGGGCTATCAGAGTTGGGGTCCTATAGTCACTGTATGGCCCTGGTGCTATCAGTGTTGGGGTCCTATAGTCCATGTATGGGCCCTGGTGCTATCAGAGCTGGGGTCCTATAGTCCCTGTATGGGCCCCGGGGCTATCAGAGTTGGGGTCCTATAGTCACTGTATGTCCCCGGTGCTATCAGAGTTGGGGTCCTATAGTCACTGTATGGCCCCGGTGCTATCAGAGTTGGGGTCCTATAGTCACTGTATGTCCCCGGGGCTATCAGAGTTGGGGTCCTATAGTCCCTGTATGGGCCCCGTGCTATCAGAGTTGGGGTCCTATAGTCCCTGTATTGGCCCTGGTGCTATCAGTGTTGGGGTCCTATAGTGCCTGTATGGGCCCCGGGGCTATCAGAGCTGGGGTCCTATAGTCACTGTATGTCCCTGGTACTATCAGAGTTGGGGTCCTATAGTCACTGTATGGCCCCGGTGCTATCAGAGTTGGGGTCCTATAGTCACTATGTCCCCGGGGCTATCAGAGTTGGGGTCCTATAGTCACTGTATGGCCCCGGTGCTATCAGAGTTGGGTTCCTATAGTCCCTGTATGGGCCCTGGTGCTATCAGAGTTGGGGTCCTAGAGTCACTGTATGTCTCCGGTGCTATCAGAGTTGGGGTCCTATAGTCACTGTATGGGCCCCGGGGCTATCAGAGCTGGGGTCCTATAGTCCCTGTATGGGCCCCGGTGCTATCAGAGTTGAGGTCCTATAGTCACTGTATGGCCCCGGTGCTATCAGAGTTGGGGTCCTATAGTCACTGTATGTCCCCGGTGCTATCAGAGTTGGGGTCCTATAGTCACTGTATGGGCCCCGGGGCTATCAGAGTTGGGGTCCTATAGTCCCTGTATGGGCTCCATTGCTATCAGTGTTGGGGTCCTATAGTCCCTGTATGGGCCCCATTGCTATCAGAGCTGGGGTCCTGTGGGCCCCGGTCAGGACGAGGTGGGATTCGGCTCTGGACAGTGTTTCCTTCTCATCTGATGTCCCCTCGTCCTCCTCGCCGCCTCGTCATATGCACCTCATTAAAATTACTCTTCCCTTACAGCACAAACCAGATTCACATGGGGCCGATTATCGGGGTGAAGCGCTGGTGGCAGTGGGTCAGTTTCTAGAAGACAGAGCGCTGACATCTGTAGCATCTTGTGAGCGCAATGAGCGACGAGACCCCCAACGCGCTCCTGGGATTCTGGTACAACCGGACCTGCGGCGGACATGAGCCTCTCACTATGGACGCTTCCCATTCACTGACAGCAAGCAGAACACTTGAAGATCGTTAGTCTTATTCATCCACTTAGTTAAATGGAGTCTGCTATCTCCGCGCCACTTCAGCTCCGGCAGGCAGAGTTTTCATTTTACGACTTACAAACGGGCATAAAAATGCACCGAATATTTTTTAAAAGTATTACATTTTAAAAAGCAAGGACGATTTTCAGAAATGCCAGTCTTAATAAATTCCCCCCAAGTCTATTACAAGCCGCAGCAGGTTTCATTATACAGTGATTAAGCTTTATTACCGGAAGATTGGACGCCGGCCCTTTAAGTCCCTCGTGTGCTCGGTGAGATGAGCCTCATTTACATAAATATATAGAATCCCGGGGGCGAGCGAGTCATTGTTACACATTGTGCTGCAATTTACACCACAAACACTCGTATGGAGCGAGGAGCCGAGGAAACGACATTGTCAATTTGCGTCCAGCCCGGGGTCACGACCGGCGGTGAGCGGCGCAGACATCGGAATGTGCCCAGCGAATATTTAGGGGTAAACTCTGCTCCATCCCATTGCGTCATCCATGTGTTATGTGTAACCCGGGGCCAGAACGATGGGGTCACCATCTCGCCGATCCCTCGCCCACCGTCATCTTCTGAATGTGAGGAGGCGAGGTCGCATTCTGCAGCCTTTGTGCAGAATTGACGCTTTGCACTAAAATTAGAGCAGATGTACTAATCCTGGTGTAAAGTGTAGAGAGCTCCTGTTTTTCTTACTTTTAGGTCAATGTTTTTGCAAAATCTTGCAAATATTTACACTTTTTAAACTAGGTCTCTTTCCTGCTAAAAGACAGTTTCCCTTGATGCCATTCCCCTCTACAGTGGCCTACAAATATTAGGGGGGGTTCAAAGATTTGATGCTTCTTTTACTGATGGAAAAAAGTAGCACATTCTTGCAGAAAGCTGCATTGGAGCAAAATGTTGCAATTTGTAGCCATTTTTGCACTTCTTTTGCTGCTATTAATAAGTTATGGAAGAATTAAGAGGAGTTTAGCATCAGGTGCAAGACTGACATCGGGGGCTAAGTGCTGCCAGCCCCCCATAATAAGTGCAGCACTTTGCACCAACATGTGGCGCATTTGCCACCAAAGTCCAGATGTTGAGCAATGTCCATGGAGCCAGCTGTGTGGCTACTAGTACAGGAATACCCCATGATCTGATACCCCTGCCTGCAGTCTGGGGGTCCTCCCTATGGACGCCGGCATAGAAGATGCAGCAGCCGTCTGATAGAATATTTTTTGCTCTGTGTTTATACAGCATGGAGACAATAGTAGAATTCACCCGGAGACGTAATGGCAGGAATTTGGGTTTATTTTTTTATTTTTGATGCCTCAGGAAATCAGAGGTTTTTTTTATTTTTTTGGGATAAAGTAAAAATAGAGCTAAAGAAGAATGGTGGCCGCTAAGAATAGAACGCACAAGTGACGGCGGCTGCAGGAAACCCGTCCACCCGCCACACGAGGCAAGAAATAACTTACAGCGCGAGCGTCAGATAACGCCTTCCAGATGACGAGTCCGCCAGAAAATCCCCGAATCACATCGGGTAAGGATACTTCAAACTCCGAGCAACGGGAGCAAAAAGACCAAATGTAAAAATCTGCGTCCAAGAGGAGCTAAAGTCTGGACTAAATAAAGCTTCATCATCTGTACTTTCAGTTTTTCACCATTTTTAAGATCTCTGCTTGCTGCTAGTAAAGAAAAATCATATTTGATGGTTAAGCACAACAGCTGAGGGTTTGTTACAATGTATCCAGCCCTGTCATCTCCTGTACTGAGGGATTGTTACAATGTATCTCCTGTGCTGATGGTTTATTACAATGTATCGGTGTAGAGTCCAGGCTCGCAGAGCACTGTCGATTGGATACAATTGTAACAAACCATCAGCGAGGCCTAGATGAGTTTTGGTTGCACAGTTTAGTTTCTTGACTTTTGCTTCTCTGGATCCCAGGTGATCACATGAGATGATGAAGAGGAATTTGCAGATAATTTATAATCTACGTCATATCTCGGATTCGGCAGCGGATAACCTTCCACTGATTCATTCTAGGAGCAGAATCTCCAGTTTCACAACTTTACATGACTTTACCTGGATAAATGCAGTCGGGAAGCAGAGATATGAGGAAGTGACTAAGCTGGGGGCAGAAGTAATAAAGGAGGTGGCCGGGCCAGTCCTTAAATTCTGTCACTTCCACCGCAGCTCATACAAGATTGCTCACATATATTGCGCTTACTGCATAGTTTACCGTATGACTACATTGTAGCAAATTTAGAGAAAAGAATGTCATTCCAGAACTCCAGTGAAGACTGACACAGGAGGAGAGCAGTGGAACTGGGTGACAACCTGTACAGGCGCTATAATGACAGCCATCAGCGGTTGTCATCTATCAATGAGACCATGATAAGGAATGGCTCAGTAGAATAGTAATGGACTTCATGTATGAGGATGATTTTTGGTGCTTTAGGATCATTTTAGGGGATAATGATGTTTAAACACCTCCCGCAGTGACTGCTATTGCCCTTATCTTTTAGTGATCTGTACATGGACCCTATATGAGTTTATGGTGAGACGATTGTGATATAGAAGTTACATTGTGTTTTTCCTCATCCCTTCAATAAATGTTGTTATTGTGTCCCAGATCCGTGTCCTTCAGCGTACAATCCGCACCGTGGGGATCCCAGTGTCAGAATGTTTCACCACTGAAGTTAATCTATTCTTTCTGTTGCGGTGTGAATCCGAGGCCGGCGCTTCACTCTCAGGGAAGAATTGTGCTAAGAAGACTTAAAGATTAAACCCACAGCCCACTTGTAAGATCGATTCCCATGCAATGACAACATCCAAAAAGATTAACTCCTGACAGTCTGGAGATGCAAGGAAGCACTTACTTTTATGATAAAGTCAGACAAGTCATTGGAAACTCCCGATCTCTGGTGAAAATGTTACACCTGGACATAAGTTGATGACTGCATGGAATGTAGGTGATGACATCATGCTGTACAGAATCCATACACATCACATTAGTCTTGTACAATGAGACTGATCCTCTACTGTCATGACATCACTGTACAGCTATCATAATATGTCACTTATATTATGTCCTCAGTACCATAGTGGGGTTTGCCTGAGCCCCAGGCGTAAGGGCTTAGTGCAAACCCCATTGCTGTACCTTGTATAGTTATTATAAATACTCAGGAAAGACCCAAAGCTACGAAATTCTGATATATCAATCATCGCAACAAATCATTGGAAGAAAAAGAAAAGCTGTAACATGTCCATCCAATTTACATTACTTATAGTTCTTCTGCTATCGTTTGAGTGTCAAATCCTTGATGATGGGGCATCAGCAAGGCTTCTTTTATTGTATTCCTGAGCTGTCCTCTTAGGAGACCCACAACTATTACTGACATCATACACTAAAAGAGCACAAGGGCCCCTAAGACCCAGGTGCATCTGTGATGTCTTCACCCCCTAGAACTTCCATTGACCTTAAATAGGTCCCTTAATCATGAAATTCTTACCTGAATAGTCATTTCACACCATCACCCTGCAACACACTTGCCAACACGAGCATTGCTAATATCAGGAAATTTAATCTAAAATGGACATAAATGCCAATTTTAGAGATGAGTTTTTGTAAACCATGCTTGGTCAGGCTTATGCTTGAATTTGCCAAATTTGGGGCAGTAGTAGCAACTTCTGGACAGGTATTTGCACCTAAGGCATTTGTAGCATTTGTACTACAATATCCACCTTTTCAAGTCTTACTTATTGGTAGATTAAGGGATCCAGTCACCTAATTTGTCATCTGCATCCTTCAGTGGAGACTTCTTGTATGCAGCCCTCTGCATTGAAGTTTATGGGAGTCATAAAAGATGTCTAACATTAGAAAATATGTTTAATTGAATGTTTACCTCTCCCATATAATGAATTCCTGGTAATATACCCGCTGTTTGCCCTCACAATCTCAGTAGGATCCCACAGGTGGTGGAGGACACGGGCATTTTTAGTAGGAAGCCTCAGTTGACAAACTCTCCATGTTATTTTCTCTGCAGACAATGTATCCACTATGAGTGTCATTTCACCTGATGGCTTTATGGTACCTGGTGGTATAAGTAGCTGGCCCTGTGCATTGTGTGCAGCTTTGACTGTGTGTGGAGGCCACAGTTTGTGTGCCTTCACAAAGTAGACTGTTGTCTTTGCTGACTGTGTATGTTCTTAGGATAATGAGCCTCCTTTTGTGGCCGCACATCATTGACACAAGTGTTTTCGCTCTATGTTCCCCAGCTGTGAATTCTTGGAGACTGAACAAGACCATTGTGTATGGACGATCCGAACCCTCAAAGCTGAGATCACTGGGAGGAAGGGAAATGCTGCAAATGAGGGATAAGATAAAAGAAAGGTTCAGATTATTCATGATGGAAAGTGATGATGGAGGACAGATGAGAGGACGTGTCCATGAGACTGCAGCATTACTGTATACATCGATCCACTTTACAAGTGCTGCAAGTCCAACATCTGCACTATGAAGAGTTCTGCAACTCTCTAATAGACGTCATCTTCCAGTTTCTCACCATTGATGTAATATCTGCTTGTTGTCAGTGAATGAAAATAGGGGTTTAGGCTCTAGGAGTGGAGAGGTACCTCAGACCTTACACTGACCGCCAAAGACCCAATATAGCCAGGGGACATGACCAGTTTATTATGTTTATGGATCAGGTGTAGTGTAACCCCCCCAGTACAGGTGTAGCTGAGCCTCCCAGTACAGGTGTAGTGGAACCTCACAGTACAGGTACAGGTGTAGCGGAGCCTCCCAGTACAGGTTCAGGTGTAGCTGAGCCTCCCAGTACAGGTGTAGTGGAACCTCACAGGACAGGTACAGATGTAGTGTAACCTCCCAGTACAGTTACAGGGGAGCCTCCCAGTACAGGCACAGGTGTATCGGAGCCTCCCAGTAAGGTACAGGTGAGGTGGAGCCTCCCAGTACAGGTACAGGGGTAGAGGAGCCTCTGAGTGCAAATGTAGCGGAGCCTCCCAGTACAGGGACAGGTGAGGTGGAGCCTCCGAGTACAGGTGTAGTGGAGACTCCCAGTACAGGTACAGGTGAAGCAGAGCCTTCCAGTAGAGATAGAGATGTATCAGAGCCTCCCAGTGCAGGTACAGGTGTAGTGGAGCCTCCCAGTACAGGTTCAGGTGTAGCTGAGCCTCCCAGTACAGGTGTAGTGGAACCTCACAGTACAGGTACAGATGTAGTGTAACCTCCCAGTACAGAAACAGGGGAGCCTCCCAGTACAGGCACAGGTGTATCGGAGCCTCCCAGCACAGGTACAGGTGAGGTGGAGCCTCCCAGTACAGGTACAGGTGTAGAGAAGCATCTGAGTGCAATTGTAGCGGAGCCTCCCAGTACAGGTACAGGTGTAGCGGAGCCTCCCAGTACAGGTTCAGGTGTAGCGGAGCCTCCCAGTACAGGTTCAGGTGTAGCTGAGCCTCCCAGTACAGTTACAGGTGTACCGGAGCATCCCAGTACAACTACAGGTGTAGCGGATCCTACAAGTGCAGATTTAGAGGAGCCTCCCATTACAGGTACAAGTGTAACAGAGTCTCCCAGTACAGGTGTAGCAGAGCCTCCTAGTACAAGTACAGGTATAGCGGAGTCTTCTAGTACAGGTACAGGTGTAACGGATCCTCCAAGTGCAGGATTAGTGTAGCAGAGTCTCCCAGTACAGGTACAGGTGCAGCGGAGCCTATCAGTACATTACAGGGGAATAAGAGCCTCCCAGTACAGGTACTGGTGTATTGAAGCCTCCCAGTACAGGTACAGATGTAGCGCACCTCCCAATACAGGTACAGCTGTAGTGGAGCCTACCAGTATAGGTGTAGTGGATCCTCTCAGTACAGGTACAAGTGAAGCAGAGCCTCCCAGTACAAGTATTAGTGTAGCACGCCACTCAATACAGGTACAGCTGTAGCAGAGCCTCCCAGTACAGGTACAGGTGTAGCTGAGTCTCCCAGTACAGTTACAGGTGTACCGGAGCCTCCAAGTGCAGATTTAGAGGAGCCTCTCATTACAGGTACAAGTGTAACAGAGTCTCCCAGTACAGGTGTAGCAGAGCCTCCTAGTACAAGTACAGATGTAGGAGAGCCTTCCAGTACAGGTACAGGTGTAGCGGAGCATCCCAGTACAAGTTCAGGTGTAGCTGAGCCTCCCAGTACAGTTACAGGTGTACCGGAGCATCCCAGTACAACTACAGGTGTAGCGGATCCTCCAAGTGCAGATTTAGAGGAGACTCCCATTACAGGTACAAGTGTAGCAGAGTATCCCAGTACAGGTGTAGCAGAGCTTCCTAGGACAGGTACAAGTGTAGTAGAGCCTATCAGTACAAGTTCAGGTGTATAAGAGCCTCCCAGTACAGGTACTGGTGTATTGAAGCCTCCCAGTACAGGTACAGATGTAATGCACCTCCCAATACAGGTACAGCTGTAGCGGAGCCTACCAGTACAGGTGTAGTGGATCCTCTCAGTACAGGTACAAGTGAAGCAGAGCCTCCCAGTACAAGTATTAGTGTAGCACGCCAATCAATGCAGGTACAGCTGTAGCAGAGCCTCCCAGTACAGGTACAGGTGAAGCGGAGCCTCCCAGCACAGGTACAGGTATAGCAGAGCCTCCCAGTACAGGTACAGGTGTAGCGGAGCCTCCCAGTACAGGTACAGGTGTAGCGGAGCCTCCCAGTACAGGTACAGGTGAAGCGGAGCCTCCCAGTACAGGTAGAGGTGTAGCAGAGCCTCCCAGTACAGGTACAGGTGTAGCAGAGCCTCCCAGTACAGGTGTAGCAAAGCCTCCCAGTACAGGTACAGGTGTAGCGGAGCCTCCCAGTACAGGAACAGGTGTAGCGAAGCCTCCCAGTACAGGCACAGGTGTAACGGAGCCTCCCAGTACAGGTACAGGTGTAGCGGAGCCTCCCAGTACAGGTACAGGTGTAGCGGAGCCTCCCAGTACAGGTACAGGTGTAGCGGAGCCTCCCAGTACAGGTACAGGTGTAGCGGAGCCTCCCAGTACAGGTACAGGTGTAGCGGAGCCTCCCAGTACAGGTACAGGTGTAGCGGAGCCTCCCAGTACAGGTACAGGTGTAGCGGAGTCTCCCGGTACAGGTGTAGCGGAGCCTCCCAGTACAGGTACAGGTGTAGCTGAGTCTCCCAATACAGGTGTAGCGGAGCCTCCCAGTACAGGTACAGGTGTAGCGGAGCCTCCCAGTACAGGTACAGGTGTAGCGGAGCCTCCCAGTACAGGTACAGGTGTAGCAGAGCCTCCCAGTACAGGTACAGGTGTAGCGGAGCCTCCCAGTACAGGTATAGGTGTAGCGGAGCCTCCCAGTACAGGTACAGATGTAACGGAGCCTCCCAGTACAGGTGTAGCGGAGCCTCCCAGTACAGGTACAGGTGTAGCTGAGTCTTCCAGTACAGTTACAGGTGTAGCGGAGCCTCCCAGTACAGGTACAGGTGTAGCGGAGCCTCCCAGTACAGGTACAGGTGTAGCGGAGCCTCCCAGTACAGGTACAGGTGTAGCGGAGCCTCCAAGTACAGGTATAGGTGTAGCGGAGCCTCCCAGTACAGGTATAGGTGTAGCGGAGCCTCTCAGTACAGGTACAGGTGTAGCGGAGCCTCCCAGTACAGATGTAGCGGAGCCTCCCAGTACAGGTACAGGTGTAGCTGAGTCTCCCAGTACAGGTACAGGTGTAGCGGAGCCTCTCAGTACAGGTACAGGTGTAGCAGAGCCTCCCAGTACAGGTACAGGTGTAGCGGAGCCTCCCAGTACAGGCATAGGTGTAGCGGAGCCTCCCAGTACAGGTACAGGTGTAGCGGAGACTCCCAGTACAGGTACAGGTGTAGGGGAGCCTCCCAGTACAGGTACAGGTGTAGCGGAGCCTCCCAGTACAGGTACAGGTGTAGCTGAGTCTCCCAGTACAAGTGTAGCGGAGCCTCCCAGTACAGGTACAGGTGTAGCTGAGTTTCCCAGTACAGGTGTAGCGGAGCCTCCCAGTACAGGTACAGGTGTAGCGGAGTCTCCCAGTACAGGTACAGGTGTAGCGGAGCCTCCCAGTACAGGTATAGGTGTAGCGGAGCCTCCCTGTATAGGTACAGGTGTAGCGGAGCCTCCCAGTACAGGTACAGGTGTAGCGGAGCCTCCCAGTACAGGTACAGGTGTAGTGGAGCCTCCCAGTACAGGTACAGGTGTAGCGGAGCCTCCCAGTACAGGTATAGGTGTAGCGGAGCCTCCCAGTACAGGTACAGGTGTAGCGGAGCCTCCCAGTACAGGTACAGGTGTAGCGGAGCCTCCCAGTACAGGTACAGGTGTAGCGGAGCCTCCCAGTACAGGTACAGGTGTAGATGAGTCTCCCAGTACAGGTGTAGCGGAGCCTCCAAGTACAGGTACAGGTGTAGCGGAGTCTCCCAGTACAGGTACAGGTGTAGCGGAGCCTCCCAGTACAGGTATAGGTGTAGCGGAGCCTCCCTGTATAGGTACAGGTGTAGCGGAGCCTCCCAGTACAGGTACAGGTGTAGCGGAGCCTCCCAGTACAGGTACAGGTGTAGTGGAGCCTCCCAGTACAGGTACAGGTGTAGCGGAGCCTCCCAGTACAGGTATAGGTGTAGCGGAGCCTCCCAGTACAGGTACAGGTGTAGCGGAGCCTCCCAGTACAGGTACAGGTGTAGCGGAGCCTCCCAGTACAGGTACAGGTGTAGCGGAGCCTCCCAGTACAGGTACAGGTGTAGCTGAGTCTCCCAGTACAGGTGTAGCGGAGCCTCCAAGTACAGGTACAGGTGTAGCTGAGTCTCCCAGTACAGGTGTAGCGGAGCCTCCCAGTACAGGTACAGGTGTAGCGGAGTCTCCCAGTACAGGTACAGGTGTAGCGGAGCCTCCTAGTACAGGTACAGGTGTAGCGGAGCCTACCAGTACAGGTACAGGTGTAGCGGAGCCTCCCAGTACAGGTACAGGTGTAGCTGAGTCTCCCAGTACAGGTACAGGTGTAGCTGAGTCTCCCAGTACAGGTGTAGCGGAGCCTCCCAGTACAGGTACAGGTGTAGCTGAGTCTCCCAATACAGGTGTAGCGGAGCCTCCCAGTACAGGTACAGGTGTAGCGGAGCCTCCCAGTACAGGTACAGGTGTAGCGGAGCCTCCCAGTACAGGTACAGGTGTAGCAGAGCCTCCCAGTAGAGGTACAGGTGTAGCGGAGCCTCCCAGTACAGGTATAGGTGTAGCGGAGCCTCCCAGTACAGATGTAGCTGAGCCTCCCAGTACAGGTGTAGCGGATCCTCCCAGTACAGGTACAGGTGTAGCTGAGTCCCCCAGTACAGTTACAGGTGTAGCGGAGCCTCCCAGTACAGGTACAGGTGTAGCGGAGCCTCCCAGTACAGGTACAGGTGTAGCTGAGTCTCCCAGTACAGGTGTAGCGGAGCCTCCCAGTACAGGTACAGGTGTAGCTGAGTTTCCCAGTACAGGTGTAGCGGAGCCTCCCAGTACAGGTACAGGTGTAGCGGAGTCTCCCAGTACAGGTACAGGTGTAGCAGAGCCTCCCAGTACAGGTATAGGTGTAGCGGAGCCTCCCAGTATAGGTACAGGTGTAGCGGAGCCTCCCAGTACAGGTACAGGTGTAGCGGAGCCTCCCAGTACAGGTACAGGTGTAGCGGAGCCTCCCAGTACAGGTACAGGTGTAGCGGAGCCTCCCAGTACAGGTACAGGTGTAGCGGAGCCTCCCAGTACAGGTATAGGTGTAGCGGAGCCTCCCAGTACAGGTACAGGTGTAGCGGAGCCTCCCAGTACAGGTACAGGTATAGCGGAGCCTCCCAGTACAGGTACAGGTGTAGTGGAGCCTCCCAGTACAGGTACAGGTGTAGCTGAGTCTCCCAGTACAGGTGTAGCGGAGCCTCCCAGTACAGGTACAGGTGTAGCAGAGCCTCCCAGTAGAGGTACAGGTGTAGCGGAGCCTCCCAGTACAGGTACAGGTGTAGCAGAGCCTCCCAGTAGAGGTACAGGTGTAGCGGAGCCTCCCAGTACAGGTATAGGTGTAGCGGAGCCTCCCAGTACAGATGTAGCTGAGCCTCCCAGTACAGGTGTAGCGGAGCCTCCCAGTACAGGTACAGGTGTAGCTGAGTCTCCCAGTACAGTTACAGGTGTAGCGGAGCCTCCCAGTACAGGTACAGGTGTAGCGGAGCCTCCCAGTACAAATACAGGTGTAGCTGAGTCTCCCAGTACAGGTGTAGCGGAGCCTCCCAGTACAGGTACAGGTGTAGCTGAGTTTCCCAGTACAGGTGTAGCGGAGCCTCCCAGTACAGGTACAGGTGTAGCGGAGTCTCCCAGTACAGGTACAGGTGTAGCGGAGCCTCGCAGTACAGGTATAGGTGTAGCGGAGCCTCCCAGTATAGGTACAGGTGTAGCGGAGCCTCCCAGTACAGGTACAGGTGTAGCGGAGCCTCCCAGTACAGGTACAGGTGTAGCGGAGCCTCCCAGTACAGGTACAGGTGTAGCGGAGCCTCCCAGTACAGGTACAGGTGTAGCGGAGCCTCCCAGTACAGGTACAGGTGTAGCGGAGCCTCCCAGTACAGGTACAGGTGTAGCGGAGCCTCCCAGTACAGGTACAGGTGTAGCGGAGCCTCCCAGTACAGGTACAGGTGTAGCGGAGCCTCCCAGTACAGGTACAGGTGTAGCTGAGTCTCCCAGTACAGGTGTAGCGGAGCCTCCCAGTACAGGTACAGGTGTAGCTGAGTCTCCCAGTACAGGTGTAGCGGAGCCTCCCAGTACAGGTACAGGTGTAGCGGAGTCTCCCAGTACAGGTACAGGTGTAGCGGAGCCTCCTAGTACAGGTACAGGTGTAGCGGAGCCTACCAGTACAGGTACAGGTGTAGCGGAGCCTCCCAGTACAGGTACAGGTGTAGCGGAGCCTCCCAGTACAGGTACAGGTGTAGCTGAGTCTCCCAGTACAGGTGTAGCGGAGCCTCCCAGTACAGGTACAGGTGTAGCTGAGTCTCCCAATACAGGTGTAGCGGAGCCTCCCAGTACAGGTACAGGTGTAGCGGAGCCTCCCAGTACAGGTACAGGTGTAGCGGAGCCTCCCAGTACAGGTACAGGTGTAGCAGAGCCTCCCAGTAGAGGTACAGGTGTAGCGGAGCCTCCCAGTACAGGTATAGGTGTAGCGGAGCCTCCCAGTACAGATGTAGCTGAGCCTCCCAGTACAGGTGTAGCGGAGCCTCCCAGTACAGGTACAGGTGTAGCTGAGTCTCCCAGTACAGTTACAGGTGTAGCGGAGTCTCCCAGTACAGGTACAGGTGTAGCGGAGCCTCCCAGTACAGGTACAGGTGTAGCTGAGTCTCCCAATACAGGTGTAGCGGAGCCTCCCAGTACAGGTACAGGTGTAGCGGAGCCTCCCAGTACAGGTACAGGTGTACCGGAGCCTCCCAGTATAGGTACAGGTGTAGCGGAGCCTCCCAGTACAGGTACAGGTGTAGCGGAGCCTCCCAGTACAGGTACAGGTGTAGCGGAGCCTCCCAGTACAGGTATAGGTGTAGAGGAGCCTCCCAGTACAGGTGTAGCGGAGCCTCCCAGTACAGGTACAGGTGTAGCGGAGCCTCCCAGTACAGGTACAGGTGTAGCGGAGCCTCCCAGTACAGGTACAGGTGTAGCGGAGCCTCCCAGTACAGGTACAGGTGTAGCGGAGCCTCCCAGTAAAGGTACAGGTGTAGCGGAGCCTCCCAGTACAGGTACAGGTGTAGCGGAGCCTCCCAGTACAGGTACAGGTGTAGCGGAGCCTCCCAGTAAAGGTACAGGTGTAGCGGAGCCTCCCAGTACAGGTACAGGTGTAGCGGAGCCTCCCAGTACAGGTACAGGTGTAGCGGAGCCTCCCAGTAAAGGTACAGGTGTAGCGGAGCCTCCCAGTACAGGTACAGGTGTAGCGGAGCCTCCCAGTAAAGGTACAGGTGTAGCGGAGCCTCCCAGTACAGGTACATCTGTAGCGGAGCCTCCCAGTACAGGTACAGGTGTAGCGGAGCCTCCCAGTACAGGTACAGGTGTAGCGGAGCCTCCCAGTACAGGTACAGGTGTAGCGGTGCCTCCCAGTAAAGGTACAGGTGTAGCGGAGCCTCCCAGTACAGGTACAGGTGTAGCGGAGCCTCCCAGTACAGGTACAGGTGTAGCAGAGCCTCCCAGTAAAGGTACAGGTGTAGCGGAGCCTCCCAGTACAGGTACAGGTGTAGCTGAGTCTCCCAGTACAGGTGTAGCGGAGCCTCCCAGTACAGGTACAGGTGTAGCGGAGTCTCCCAGTACAGGTACAGGTGTAGCGGAGCCTCCTAGTACAGGTACAGGTGTAGCGGAGCCTACCAGTACAGGTACAGGTGTAGCGGAGCCTCCCAGTACAGGTACAGGTGTAGCGGAGCCTCCCAGTACAGGTACAGGTGTAGCTGAGTCTCCCAGTACAGGTGTAGCGGAGCCTCCCAGTACAGGTACAGGTGTAGCTGAGTCTCCCAATACAGGTGTAGCAGAGCCTCCCAGTACAGGTACATCACCAAACCATCATCACCAAACCAGGGATTCAAGCTTCAGGAGGCTAATTTGCATATTCCAGGTGCCTTCTGGGAGAAGCGAAGTCTCCCTAAGCTAGAAGATCGTTGGGTACAGCCGGGACCAGCTGCTTCGAAAGCATCACCAAACCAGGGATTCAAGCTTCAGGAGGCTAATTTGCATATTCCAGGTGCCTTCTGGGAGAAGCGAAGTCTCCCTAAGCTAGAAGATCGTTGGGTACAGCCGGGACCAGCTGCTTCGAAAGCATCACCAAACCAGGGATTCAAGCTTCAGGAGGCTAATTTGCATATTCCAGGTGCCTTCTGGGAGAAGCGAAGTCTCCCTAAGCTAGAAGATCGTTGGGTACAGCCGGGACCAGCTGCTTCGAAAGCATCACCAAACCAGGGATTCAAGCTTCAGGAGGCTAATTTGCATATTCCAGGTGCCTTCTGGGAGAAGCGAAGTCTCCCTAAGCTAGAAGATCGTTGGGTACAGCCGGGACCATCTGCTTCGAAAGTATCACCAAACCAGGGATTCAAGCTTCAGGAGGCTAATTTGCATATTCCAGGTGCCTTCTGGGAGAAGCGAAGTCTCCCTAAGCTAGAAGATCGTTGGGTACAGCCGGGACCAGCTGCTTCGAAAGCATCACCAAACCAGGGATTCAAGCTTCAGGAGGCTAATTTGCATATTCCAGGTGCCTTCTGGGAGAAGCGAAGTCTCCCTAAGCTAGAAGATCGTTGGGTACAGCCGGGACCAGCTGCTTCGAAAGCATCACCAAACCAGGGATTCAAGCTTCAGGAGGCTAATTTGCATATTCCAGGTGCCTTCTGGGAAAAGCGAAGAGTCTCCCTAAGCTAGAAGATCGTTGGGTACAGCCGGGACCAGCTGATTGGAAAGCATCACCAAACTTTTTTTTTTGGTGATTTTTGCCTGTAGGACATTATTGCAAGAGAGCTTGGCTGAGTAGATTACACAAGAAGGAAAACACACAGCAAGTCAGCAGGATCTAGGAGCAACATGGCAGATGTGACAACCTACATGGTGAGCTGCAGCATGTGCTACATGTTCACAGATCGACCAGAAGAAGAATCCAATTTCACCTGTCAGAAGTGTAGACTAGTGGCCCTTTTAGAAGAAAAGGTGCAGGGTCTGGAAGAAAGAATAGCAACTTTGAAACTCATCAAAGAGAATGAAGACTTTCTAGACAGAACAGAAGCATCTCTACTGGTCACAGAAGGTGCAAAAAGTGTCAGAGAACCTCCAAAAGCAGATGAGTGGAAGCATGTGACCAAAAGAAGCAAGAAGACCATGGAGAAATTACCAACCACACAACTGAAGAACCGATATCAAATCTTTGTAGAGGATGAAGATGGCACACCTAAGGATGAAGCAATACCAGCAAGCAAAAAAGAAAAGGGCACACAGCAACAAGTGACAGCAAAAAGTACAGCCAAGAAGCAACGAAGAGTGGTGGTGGTGGGAGACTCACTACTGAGAGGCACCGAAGCAGCCATCTGCAGACCGGACATAACTGCAAGAGAAGTATGCTGCCTTCCAGGTGCGATGATCAAGGATGTGACCGATAGGATACCAAAGCTCTTCAGCTCCAAGGACGTCCACCCATTTCTTCTGATACATGTTGGCACCAATGACACGGCAAGGAAGGACCTACCGACAATCTGCAAGGACTTTGAAGAGTTGGGGAAGAAAGTAAAGGAACTGGATGCACAGGTAGTTTTTTCTTCTATCCTTCCAGTAGACGGGCATGGCACCAGGAGATGGAACAGGATCCTTGATGCAAACAACTGGCTAAGACGATGGTGCAGACAACAAGGATTTGGATTCCTGGACCACGGTGTGAATTACTGGTATGATGGACTCCTCGCCAGAGACGGACTACACCTCAACAAACCTGGGAAACACACATTCGCCAGAAGACTCGCTACACTCATCAGGAGGCCGTTAAACTAGAAGAAGAGGGGACGGGAAGAAAAACATTAGACTCGAACAAAGACGACCCAGGAAAACATACTCAGAAGGGAGGTAAGAACATTTCTAAAACAATCCACAGTGAGGAGATTGGAACAAAACAAAATCCTCTAAACTGCATGCTCGCAAACGCCAGAAGCCTGACAAACAAGATGGAAGAACTAGAAGCAGAAATATCTACAGGTAACTTTGACATAGTGGGAATAACCGAGACATGGTTAGATGAAAGCTATGACTGGGCAGTTAACTTACAGGGTTACAGTCTGTTTAGAAAGGATCGTAAAAATCGGAGAGGAGGAGGGGTTTGTCTCTATGTAAAGTCTTGTCTAAAGTCCACTTTAAGGGAGGATATTAGCGAAGGGAATGAGGATGTCGAGTCCATATGGGTTGAAATTCATGGAGGGAAAAATGGTAACAAAATTCTCATTGGGGTCTGTTACAAACCCCCAAATATAACAGAAAGCATGGAAAGTCTACTTCTAAAGCAGATAGATGAAGCTGCAACCCATAATGAGGTCCTGGTTATGGGGGACTTTAACTACCCGGATATTAACTGGGAAACAGAAACCTGTGAAACCCATAAAGGCAACAGGTTTCTGCTAATAACCAAGAAAAATTATCTTTCACAATTGGTGCAGAATCCAACCAGAGGAGCAGCACTTTTAGACCTAATACTATCTAATAGACCTGACAGAATAACAAATCTGCAGGTGGTTGGGCATTTAGGAA
Organism: Ranitomeya imitator; assembly: GCF_032444005.1. Classification (NCBI taxonomy): domain Eukaryota; kingdom Metazoa; phylum Chordata; class Amphibia; order Anura; family Dendrobatidae; genus Ranitomeya; species Ranitomeya imitator. The sequence goes on from NC_091282.1 coordinate 775,442,375, forward strand.
ATAGCGACCACAATATTGTGCAGTTTCACCTGTCTTTCACTAGGGGGACTTGTCAGGGAGTCACAAAAACATTGAACTTTAGGAAGGCAAAGTTTGAACAGCTTAGAGATGCCCTTAATCTGGTAGACTGGGACAATATCCTCAGAAATAAGAATACAGATAATAAATGGGAAATGTTTAAGAACATCCTAAATAGGCAGTGTAAGCGGTTTATACCTTGTGGGAATAAAAGGACTAGAAATAGGAAAAACCCAATGTGGCTAAACAAAGAAGTAAGACAGGCAATTAACAGTAAAAAGAAAGCATTTGCACTACTAAAGCAGGATGGCACCATTGAAGCTCTAAAAAACTATAGGGAGAAAAATACTTTATCTAAAAAACTAATTAAAGCTGCCAAAAAGGAAACAGAGAAGCACATTGCTAAGGAGAGTAAAACTAATCCCAAACTGTTCTTCAACTATATCAATAGTAAAAGAATAAAAACTGAAAATGTAGGCCCCTTAAAAAATAGTGAGGAAAGAATGGTTGTAGATGACGAGGAAAAAGCTAACATATTAAACACCTTCTTCTCCACGGTATTCACGGTGGAAAATGAAATGCTAGGTGAAATCCCAAGAAACAATGAAAACCCTATATTAAGGGTCACCAATCTAACCCAAGAAGAGGTGCGAAACCGGCTAAATAAGATTAAAATAGATAAATCTCCGGGTCCGGATGGCATACACCCACGAGTACTAAGAGAACTAAGTAATGTAATAGATAAACCATTATTTCTTATTTTTAGTGACTCTATAGCGACAGGGTCTGTTCCGCAGGACTGGCGCATAGCAAATGTGGTGCCAATATTCAAAAAGGGCTCTAAAAGTGAACCTGGAAATTATAGGCCAGTAAGTCTAACCTCTATTGTTGGTAAAATATTTGAAGGGTTTCTGAGGGATGTTATTCTGGATTATCTCAATGAGAATAACTGTTTAACTCCATATCAGCATGGGTTTATGAGAAATCGCTCCTGTCAAACCAATCTAATCAGTTTTTATGAAGAGGTAAGCTATAGGCTGGACCACGGTGAGTCATTGGACGTGGTATATCTCGATTTTTCCAAAGCGTTTGATACCGTGCCGCACAAGAGGTTGGTACACAAAATGAGAATGCTTGGTCTGGGGGAAAATGTGTGTAAATGGGTTAGTAACTGGCTTAGTGATAGAAAGCAGAGGGTGGTTATAAATGGTATAGTCTCTAACTGGGTCGCTGTGACCAGTGGGGTACCGCAGGGGTCAGTATTGGGACCTGTTCTCTTCAACATATTCATTAATGATCTGGTAGAAGGTTTACACAGTAAAATATCGATATTTGCAGATGATACAAAACTATGTAAAGCAGTTAATACAAGAGAAGATAGTATTCTGCTACAGATGGATCTGGATAAGTTGGAAACTTGGGCTGAAAGGTGGCAGATGAGGTTTAACAATGATAAATGTAAGGTTATACACATGGGAAGAAGGAATCAATATCACCATTACACACTGAACGGGAAACCACTGGGTAAATCTGACAGGGAGAAGGACTTGGGGATCCTAGTTAATGATAAACTTACCTGGAGCAGCCAGTGCCAGGCAGCAGCTGCCAAGGCAAACAGGATCATGGGGTGCATTAAAAGAGGTCTGGATACACATGATGAGAGCATTATACTGCCTCTGTACAAATCCCTAGTTAGACCGCACATGGAGTACTGTGTCCAGTTTTGGGCACCGGTGCTCAGGAAGGATATAATGGAACTAGAGAGAGTACAAAGGAGGGCAAAAAATTAATAAAGGGGATGGGAGAACTACAATACCCAGATAGATTAGCGAAATTAGGATTATTTAGTCTAGAAAAAAGACGACTGAGGGGCGATCTAATAACCATGTATAAGTATATAAGGGGACAATACAAATATCTCGCTGAGGATCTGTTTATACCAAGGAAGGTGACGGGCACAAGGGGGCATTCTTTGTGTCTGGAGGAGAGAAGGTTTTTCCACCAACATAGAAGAGGATTCTTTACTGTTAGGGCAGTGAGAATCTGGAATTGCTTGCCTGAGGAGGTGGTGATGGCGAACTCAGTCGAGGGGTTCAAGAGGGGCCTGGATGTCTTCCTGGAGCAGAACAATATTGTATCATACAATTATTAGGTTCTGTAGAAGGACGTAGATCTGGGTATTTATTATGATGGAATATAGGCTGAACTGGATGGACAAATGTCTTTTTTCGGCCTAACTATGTTACTATGTTACTATGTTACTAGGTACAGGTGTAGCGGAGCCTCCCAGTACAGGTACAGGTGTAGCGGAGCCTCCCAGTACAGGTACAGGTGTTGCAGAGCCTCCCAGTAGAGGTACAGGTGTAGCGGAGCCTCCCAGTACAGGTATAGGTGTAGCGGAGCCTCCCAGTACAGATGTAGCTGAGCCTCCCAGTACAGGTACAGGTGTAGCTGAGTCTCCCAGTACAGTTACAGGTGTAGCGGAGCCTCCCAGTACAGGTACAGGTGTAGCGGAGCCTCCCAGTACAGGTACAGGTGTAGCGGAGCCTCCCAGTACAGGTACAGGTGTAGCGGAGCCTCCCAGTACAGGTACAGGTGTAGCGGAGCCTCCCAGTACAGGTACAGGTGTAGCGGAGCCTCCCAGTACAGGTACAGGTGTAGCGGAGCCTCCCAGTAAAGGTACAGGTGTAGCGGAGCCTCCCAGTACAGGTACAGGTGTAGCGGAGCCTCCCAGTAAAGGTACAGGTGTAGCGGAGCCTCCCAGTACAGGTACATCTGTAGCGGAGCCTCCCAGTACAGGTACAGGTGTAGCGGAGCCTCCCAGTACAGGTACAGGTGTAGCGGAGCCTCCCAGTACAGGTACAGGTGTAGCGGTGCCTCCCAGTAAAGGTACAGGTGTAGCGGAGCCTCCCAGTACAGGTACAGGTGTAGCGGAGCCTCCCAGTACAGGCGTAGCAGAGCCTCCCAGTAAAGGTACAGGTGTAGCGGAGCCTCCCAGTACAGGTACAGCTGTAGCGGAGCCTCCCAGTACAGGTACAGGTGTAGCGGAGCCTCCCAGTACAGGTACAGGTGTAGCGGAGCCTCCCAGTACAGGTACAGGTGTAGCGGTGCCTCCCAGTAAAGGTACAGGTGTAGCGGAGCCTCCCAGTACAGGTACAGCTGTAGCGGAGCCTCCCAGTACAGGTACAGGTGTAGCGGAGCCTCCCAGTACAGGTACAGGTGTAGCGGAGCCTCCCAGTACAGGTACAGGTGTAGCGGAGCCTCCCAGTACAGGTACAGGTGTAGCGGAGCCTCCCAGTACAGGTACAGGTGTAGCGGTGCCTCCCAGTAAAGGTACAGGTGTAACGGAGCCTCCCAGTACAGGTACAGCTGTAGCGGAGCCTCCCAGTACAGGTACAGGTGTAGCGGAGCCTCCCAGTACAGGTACAGGTGTAGCGGAGCCTCCCAATACAGGTACAGGTGTAGCGGAGCCTCCCAGTACAGGTACAGGTGTAGCGGAGCATCCCAGTACAGGTACAGGTGTAGCGGAGCCTCCCAGTACAGGTACAGGTGTAGCGGTGCCTCCCAGTAAAGGTACAGGTGTAGCGGTGCCTCCCAGTAAAGGTACAGGTGTAGCGGAGCCTCCCAGTACAGGTACAGGTGTAGCGGAGCCTCCCAGTACAGGTACAGGTGTAGTGGAGCCTCCCAGTAAAGGTACAGGTGTAGCGGAGCCTCCCAGTACAGGTACAGCTGTAGCGGAGCCTCCCAGTACAGGTACAGGTGTAGCGGAGCCTCCCAGTACAGGTACAGGTGTAGCGGAGCCTCCCAGTACAGGTACAGGTGTAGCGGTGCCTCCCAGTACAGGTACAGGTGTAGTGGAGCCTCCCAGTAAAGGTACAGGTGTAGCGGAGCCTCCCAGTACAGGTACAGCTGTAGCGGAGCCTCCCAGTACAGGTACAGGTGTAGCGGTGCCTCCCAGTAAAGGTACAGGTGTAGCGGAGCCTCCCAGTACAGGTACAGGTGTAGCGGAGCCTCCCAGTACAGGTACAGGTGTAGCGGAGCCTCCCAGTACAGGTACAGGTGTAGCGGAGCCTCCCAGTACAGGTACAGGTGTAGCGGAGCCTCCCAGTACAGGTACAGGTGTAGCGGAGCATCCCAGTACAGGTACAGGTGTAGCGGAGCCTCCCAGTACAGGTACAGGTGTAGCGGAGCCTCCCAGTACAGGTACAGGTGTAGCGGAGCCTCGCAGTACAGGTACAGGTGTAGCGGAGCCTCCCAGTACAGGTACAGGTGTAGCGGAGCCTCCCAGTACAGGTGTAGCGGATTGTATAGGGACCTGTGTGATCGTTGTCCTGTATATACAGTGGGGTGATCATTGGCTCCAGGTGCCTCCCTGACAGGGATAACGGAGGATGAAATCCATGTAATGCTCCTCCACTTCCCATTGATTTATTGTTTGTACAGATTGTGTCTGTGTTTTACAGCCCAGAGAGGGGACAGTCTGCAGACAATCACCACTTCATTCATCCATGAGACCCTACTGTATATACAGACCCCCGCCCCAGACGGTTCCTGTAACCCCCGACCAAGCGCAGAATTCCACAGCAGCACCGCCGGCATGGGAAGCAGATTGTTAGCTCTTTGGGTCATTAACTGGATTCCAAATATTCTGCACTCTAATAATCTGGTACAAAGCCCCCAGACAAGTCTACTGGCCACTGGGGGCCACATGTGTTTTCTAGGGACAGCAAGCGGTTAACACTTAGAAATATTAGAAGCAGACAGACCTGAAATCAATTAGCTGAACACAAACTGAGTAGAAAAGTAGAGAAAATGAAACTGGCAGGATTTCTTCCTCTTTTTTTGTAGTAAAACTCTCCCTGTACTAGAGCGCCACCTGTGGTAAGGTAGAGGTACTGCACCCTCCGTGGACTGGACCATGGAGCCCTCACATTACTGCGGACGGACTACGTGGACAATATTGTGTGCAATGCAGTTATTGAACGGATGCAGAAAACAGGAAAGCAGCATTTAGTGCAGCATCTGGACGAATAAATGGATTAATGTAGCTATAGGTAAATGAGAAACTCCACTAGATAAGGATCTGGTTATTATAGGCATCCAATGTGCAGACTTCTGTGTATGGTACATGTGCAATATAAATTACTAATATCATATAATATAACATGCACTGTGCAAACTGCTGAGTACAGCATGTGTATGAGATGGTATTATTATTATTATTATTATTATTCTATAGTGCACCCAATATCCAGCATGTTGCACATTGAATAATAATAATAATAACAATAATATACAATGCACCCATGCCATAACTTGAAGCTTGAACATGGCATATATGATATTATAAATAATAGTAATAATATGTTCTGCCTTCCAACTTTCTTAATGAACCCTGTCTGATCACAGTTGCTCTTCTTCACCAGTTTAATACTGTGCCCTGATCTGAGCCATAATTGGGCATTTGACCCCATAATATAATTCCTTGCGTTACATTTTGCATCGGATTCCCTGATCTGTCGACAACTACCAGATCCCTTCCTCCCGACTTCCCAGCCCTCCTCCTCGAAAACCAACTTCTCCACCATTACAGAAGATCACCTCTCCACTCTACTGTCAAGATCGCATCTCACCACCTGTGCACTTGACCCGGTCCCTTCCCACTTCATCCCAAACCTCACCACAGTCTTCATCCCAACCCTAACCCATCTCTTCAACCTATCACTAACAACTGGTGTTTTCCCCTCAAGCTTTAAACATGCCTCCATCACACCTATCCTCAAAAAGCCCTCTCTTGACCCATCCTCTGTATCTAGCTATCGCCCTATATCACTTCTCCCTTATGCCTCAAAACTACTCGAACAACACGTTTACCTTGAACTGTCCTCCCATCTCTCTTCTTGCTCCCTCTTCGACCGCTTACAATCTGGCTTCCGGTCACACCATTCCACTGAAACTGCCCTAACTAAGGTCACCAATGACCTCTTAACCGACAAGAACAAGCGACACTACTCTGTCCTCCTCCTCCTGGACCTGTCCTCTGCCATTAACACAGTGGACCATTCCCTATTATTACAGACCCTCTCATCCCTTGGCATCACAGACTTGGCCCTATCCTGGATCTCATCATATCTAACAGACTGGACATTCAGCGTCTCCCACTCACACACCACCTCCTCACCTCGCCCCCTATCTGTCGGAGTCCCGTAAGGTTCAATTCTAGGGCCCCTGCTCTTCTCCATTTACACCTTTGGCCTGGGACAGCTCATAGAATCTCATGGCTTTCAGTATCACCTCTATGCTGATGACACACAGATCTACATCTATGGACCAGATATCACCTCCCTTCTAACCAGAATCCCTCAATGTCTGTCCGCTATTTCATCCTTCTTCTCCGCTAGATTTCTAAAACTTAACATGGACAAAACAGAATTCATCATCTTTCCCCCATCTCACGTGACCCCCCCCAACGAACCTATCCATTACAGTAAATGGCTGCCCACTCTCCCCAGTCCCACAAGCTCGCTGCCTCGGGGTAATCCTTGACGCTGATCTCTCCTTCAAACCGCATATCCAAGCCCTTTCCACTTCCTGCCGCCTTCAACTCAAAAATAATTCACAGATCCGTACATTTCTAAACCAAGAATCTGCAAAAACCCTAGTCCATGCCCTCATCATCTCCCGCCTTGACTACTGCAACCTCCTGCTCTGTGGCCTCCCCTCGAACACTCTCGTACCCCTCCAATCTATTCTAAACTCTGCTACCCGACTAATCCACCTGTCCCCCCACTATTCCCCGGCCTCTCCCCTCCGTCAATCCCTTCACTGGCTCCCCATTGCCCAGAGACTCCAGTACAAAAGCCTAACCATGACGTACAAAGCCATCCACAACCTGTCTCCTCCATACATCTGTGACCTCGTCTCCCGGTACTTTCCTGCACGCAACCTCCGATCCTCACAAGATCTCCCTCTCTACTCCCCTCTTATCTCCTCTTCCCACAATCGTATACAAGATTTCTCTCGCGTATCACCCCTACTCTGGAACCCTCTACCACAACACATCACAGTCTCGCCTACCATCGAAACCTTCAAAAGAACCTGAAGACCCACCTCTTCCGACAAGCCTACAACCTGCAGTAACCACCGATCGACCAGACCGCTGCACGACCAGCTCTATCCTCACCTACTGTATTCTCACCCATCCCTTGTCGATTGTGAGCCTTCGCGGTAAGGGTCCTCTCTCCTCCTGTACCAGTTATGACTTGTATTGTTCAAGATTATTGTACTTGTTTTTATTATGTATACCCCTCCTCACATGTAAAGCACCATGGAATAAATGGCGCTATAATAATAAATAATAATAATAATCTGGACTGGGGCATCTCAGGAGGCCTCCATGTGCACCAGGTGCAGGGCCCTGGAGCTTGCCCCCTGTCCCTGGCCTGCTGCCTGCACTGTGCGGGGCTCAGGCTTAATAGAGAGTAGATGAGTGACTTCTAGGTTTACAATCTTTGAGGACTCAGCCATTCTTGGCCCTGATCTGCAGATACAGACCTGTCCTCCCCCTGTCAGGGGCCTGTGTGCTCTGGGCTCTGGCTGCAGAGCTGTCACCCCAGAGTGATTCATTACAGCTGATAAGATCAGTCACTTTCCTGTAATCTGGAGAAAGGGCTTTTAAAGACACATTCTCTGCCTGTCCAGGACATCAATCCTCCGCTGGTGAGAGGTGATGTGAGGCCCATTCACACACTGGCATCACCTGCTGCCTGCATCGGGGCCCGGAGGAGGAGGAGGAGGCCGTCAGGGCTGAGTGATGGCCTGCACTGGGGTCCTGGGGCTGGGGACATGTGGGGGGCTGTCAGCAGGACGTCATTGTATCAGAATAGTCCCTATTGTGAGGTCTTGAGGCTCGGGAGATACGGGATTGGAGAGATGTGCCGTTGTGGAGCTGGGGAGATTCGGGGTCCCTGGACTGGTGGTCCTGTTGCTGAGATGTGGGATTCCTGGGGCTGGGGAGATGCGGGGGTGCCGGAGCTGGAAAGGTCTGGGGTTCCCGGGCTGGGGAGATCTGGGATTGGGGAGATGTGGGGTCCCTGGGCTGTGGAGATGTGGGGTCCCAGGACTGGAGAGATGTGGGGTCCCAAGACTGGGGAGATGTGGGGTCCCAGGACTGGGGAAATGTGGAGTCCCGGGGCTGGGGAGATGTTCCTGGGCTGGGGAGATGTGGGGTCCCGGGGCTGGGGAGATATGGTGTCCCACGGGCTGGGGAGATGTGGGGTCCCAGGACTGGGGAGATGTGGGGTCCCTGGGCTGTGGAGGTCCCAGGGCTGGGGAGATGTGGGGTCCCGGGGTTGGGGAGATGTGGGGTCCCAGGACTGGGGAGATGTGGGGTCCCAGGGCTGGGGAGATGTTCCAGGGCTGGGGAGCTGTGGGGTCCCGGGGCTGGGGAGATGTGGGGTCCCGGGGCTGGGGAGATGTTCCAGGGCTGGGGAGATGTGGGGTCCCGGGACTGGGGAGATGTGGGGTCTCGGGTCTGGGGAGATGTTGGGGTCCGGGGCTGGTGAGATATGGGGTCCCTGGGCTGTGGAGATGTGGAGGTTGTGAGCAGGGCGTTGTTGTATCAGAAAATCTTTTCTGTTTTGAGTTTTTCTATAAAACAAAGACTTTTCTACCTAAACAACGTTGTTTGGTTTTGCGACCCCGACAGATCTGTGCTACAAAGTAACAGGCGGCTCCGACATTAATGAGGGACCTGATGCTGAATCCTTTCCACAAACCCTAATGACCCAATTAGTGCCACGTCATTAGAACCTCATTAAACGCCTCCCTGTCCTGAGCAGTCATGTACAGTATGGGGGGATCCTGCAGCCCACCCCCTGACTGCTCCATACCATACACTGCCCTCTGTCGCGCTCACTATTATCCTGTGCATTTCTCCGTCATCGTTACCATTGTCACCCCCCACTACAGAGTAGCAGGGCAGCCAATGTCACAGGTCACCCCCTCCCGGACCCTAATGGCAGCAGGAAATGTCTGCTCCTCTATTGGGTTGGAACCTGATATAATCAAGGAATAATGTGGATTTGTTGCCGGTGGCTGCAGGGGAAGGGTTAAAGTGATGCCATGTCCTTGGTGGGAGCGGTGGCAGCTGCTGGGACCTGGACAGAGACAACCAATGTTCCTGTGCAGGGGCGGACATTTCATTGGTGCAACCTGTGCAGCCGCACAAGGGCCCAAGGGGTAAGGGGGCCCATTTCAACCTCCATCCTGTGACTGCACAGTGTGACCTGGAGGAGAGAAGCTGAGACTCCGGAGCAGAAATCACCCACATGCCAGCACTGGGTAGAGTCCCTCCAGTCACCAGCCTGGGGCCACGGGGCCCCAACGTACAGCCCACAGCTCAGTTTTATCCATGGCAGCAGCTCCCCTTCCTCCTGGCATCTGGTTAACCCCATTTATGCGGGTCGGATTGTTATCTTTAAGGTTCAGCAATAACCTTCATACAGATTGGAAGGGGTTAAGCTTCTTCCTACCCCGCTGGTGCAGGTTCGGTGCTGGCATGCCATGGGTTAATCAGCAGTGGTTGCAGTTGGTCTTGTGGCTCAGTCTGCTGCTGTCTGAGTCTCCGCTGCCTAAAAATGTGGGTGATGTCTGGAGGAGGAGAGAGGAGGAGCTGGTGGGGTGCAGGGAACAAGCCTGGCTGGGGACAGAGCTGCCTGCCATGTGCAGCCTCGGCTCAGTGCATCCCAAAGGCAGCGCTGATCACACTGCTGCCTACATGAGGGGCCAGCCAGGACCCCAATAAAACATTGCCGGAGCTCATTTGCATGACTCCTCCCAGGATCTTTTACTGTCTGCAGTGCTGGGAGCAGGATCAGGAGCTGGAGGCAGGATCAGGAGCAGGAGGCAGGATCAGGAGCAGGAGGCAGGATCAGGAGCAGGAGGCAGAGCTGAGCTGCGCTCACACTGAGCAGTGAGGACAGGCGGCTGCTGCGCTCACATCCCCTGCGCGGAGCTCTGCACGGCCGGGGCGCACACCACTCCGCATCTGGCGCACGGGACCCGGGCAGCACCGACGCTTACCGAGGGATTACTGTGATATTGGGGAGCACTGACCCCTCCAGGAGCCGCGACCCCGGGATGTGCAGCTCGGACACCAGGCGCAAGGTGGAAGATGCTTCACTCTCCTGAGGGGGCTCGGATCGCGCTGGAGACCCCCCGGGGGAGGCTGCAGGAGTCCGCGGGGCACCGGGCACTGACCCCCCGCCGCTGGCCCGGCGCTCAACCCCGCGATATTGGATTGAGCCCCTGAGCGGCTGCAGGAGCCGAAACCCAAAGTTTCATTGGATTCTAGAATATTTTGGATGCAGAAAAGAAAGATCCAGAGGGGCTTCAGGATGAGAAGTCGGAGAGGAGAGCGAGACCCCCCCAGGTAAGAGGCGCCGGGCAGCTGCGCCCACCGTCTACAGGGGCCACACTGTATAGCAGTCCCTTTCTATAGGAGCCACTTTCTATAGGGGGCCACTGTGTATAGCTGTCACTGTGTATAGCTGTCACTGTGTATAGCTGTCAGTCGTCGCCCTCCTCTATAGGCAGCTTGTGTCCCAGGCTGACAGCATCCATAGATGACCAGTGACAGAGACTGATCTCTACCCCAGGTGTTAGTGGGATATGGAGCGATGCCGATATATGGGGGTCTTCCCCGATCTGTTGGACGTAGGAGATGAATGGTCGGCGATCTGATCGGTGGAAGCAGCACAGTTCGTGGAGACTGTGTACCTGTGATCGGGGGTCTGTGGGCGATCAGTGCGGGGGTGAATGTTCATCTGCGATCGATCTTATATGATCCATAGATTATATATGATGTAGGACCAACATGTACTAGATCGGGGGGAAAAGACGCTACACGGGAGCAGGTCTCAGGAGAGGGATCTGGGGGGATCAGTTATTCAGGGAAGGGAGAAGGAGCATCAGATCTCCAGGGGCTGGTGACGGGGATGAGTTATTTGGGATCAGGTAGAGGGATCCGATCTTTATAGAGGGGGATCGGGGATCTCCAGTCTCATTCCTGCACTGGTGGGAAATCGATTATTATCACAGGAAGGGTTCAGTTATCATTGGTCGGAGGGTCACTGTCACCTCAGAGAACTGCTGGGGGCTCTACCTCTGATCGCCCCCCGAAAAAGAGGGCACCAGGCTCTACACCATGGACTGTCATAACTACCGGGGGGACTTTGGTCCAGTATGATGGAGTGGGCTGAGAGACCCCAGAACCCACCCTGGATCCTGGCATCACACGTCCACTGTGTGGCTGCTCCCCCCATTAACCCTCTGCTGCCTGCTCCTCCTGTGTGTGTCACTCGGTGCTGACATGTCAGGTTTATGGGATGTGACAAGATCCCATATAACAGGGTGAGCTCCTGCTCATATAGTGCAGTGACTAAGTCCTCACCTGACCACGTTATTGCAGTGACCTATGGTGCCACGGTGCAGGACCCTGTGGTGCCACGGTGCAGGACCCTATGGTGCCACCGTTCAGGACCCTGTGGTGCCACAGTGCAGGACCCTATAGTGCCACGGTGCAGGTCCCTATGGTGCCACCGTTCAGGACCCTGTGGTGCCACGGTGCAGGACCCTATGGTGCCACCGTTCAGGACCCTGTGGTGCCACGGTGCAGGACCCTATAGTGCCACGGTGCAGGTCCCTATGGTGCCACCGTTCAGGACCCTGTGGTGCCACGGTGCAGGACCCTCTGGTGCCACGGTGCAGGACCCTATGGTGCCACGGTGCAGGACCCTGTGGTGCCACCGTGCAGGTCCCTATGGTGCCACCGTTCAGGACCCTGTGGTGCCACCGTTCAGGAACCTGTGGTGCCAGGGCTGCCTCCTGTCCGAGCTGTGGCAGGATTTGGGCATGGAACCTCTCCAGAATGGAGCAGCATATGGGTCTTTATACTCGGTGACAGCAGGCTCATTAACTGATGGGGTTGAAGGCAATTCTTCCATTATGGCTAAGTGGTACAAATTGACTAGATGAGGCTATTATGGGTTATGAGGCTCAGGGCAGGAGCAGCCTCCATCTCCAGGCGAACACTTAATCCATATTATCTGCTGTAAGCCTGGATTGCTGGGGCTGAGCACACAGGTGAGGGGGCAAGAAGCGGTTAACAGGTCACCCAGACAGAGGCAGGCAGATCCTGGAGATTGGGGGGTACGGGATCAGTGAATCCTGCAGATGAGGGAGGAATTGGCGAAAATCTGAGCAGTCCTGTAAATGGGTGAGGAAAGACCTGGCCCTGGCTCCTAGTTTTTCCTCCTGTTGTGGATAATAGGGGTTGTAGTCCATGAATAACTGTGACTGTAGTGATGAACTGTAGCCATGAAATCCAGCTCTGATCCCCATAGACAGGATGAGTCTGACGAGCGGCGGAGGCTGATGTCTGGGAGGACCATCTTATATCAGGTGCAGCTTCCTTACTGACACTGCCGCTCCCTGGAGATTTGGGGGGCCTGATGACTTGTGCCATCTAGAAGTGACCATCACCCAGTGCAGTGATGGATCTGGTCCTATGGCCTCTGCCCCTCCGCCTGATGGCACCCTACATGGCACCACCGGGTGACCCCCAGACCTGCACCCTTTCCATCCTGGTCCCCCCTGACTGAGCAGTTTGTGCTGAGTTGATTCGCATTCAGTTCATTACTGACCTCTATCTGGAAGAACTGTGCAGCCATTGTTAGTGTGGAGCCATGAGCCAGGCTTTCTGCACAGCCAATTCCTCTCCCAGCTCGGGGGACGCAGGATTTATTTCCTCTATAAACCTGGACAAATTGCACATTATAAATGGAGAATATAATGGCAGGCTCCGGCTGTAACTTTACATGCCCGCTTTAATATAATACGTCAGTTCTGTGGTGGCAGGAAGGGAGAAAACGGCAAATTTATTCTCCAAATTGTAAGAATTTAGAACTTGCATTATTGTTTAGCTGCAGGAAAATGTGGAGGGTAATGGGAATGTTTCCTGGCTGAAGACGGAGAGAAGCAATTATTATGTCGTGTGCAACAATAAGAGAAAATACAACAAGAATATCAATAATACAAATATGTTGTGTTTTATCATCCTCCCCATTATTCTTATCATCCCTCTCCCTGCCAGCGCAGGATGTATACGGGATCATTACTGCGGGCTGTATACTATGTAACATGACAGGAGGTACACGGTCACACTCAGAACCCTGCAGGGTCACATCCAGAACCTACAGGGTCACATCCAGTACCCACAGGGTCACATGCAGAACCCACAGGGTCACATGCAGAACCCACAGGGTCACATGCAGCACCTACAGGGTCACATCCAGTACCCACAGGGTCACATGCAGAACCCACAGGGTCACATCCAGTACCCACAGGGTCACATGCAGCACCTACAGGGTCACATCCAGTACCCACAGGGTCACATGCAGAACCCACAGGGTCACATCCAGTACCCACAGGGTCACATGCAGCACCTACAGGGTCACATCCAGTACCCACAGGGTCACATGCAGAACCCACAGGGTCACATCCTGTACCCACAGGGTCACATCCAGAACCTACAGGGTCACATCCATAACCTACAGGGTCACATCCAGTACCCACAGGGTCACATGCAGAACCCACAGGGTCACATCCAGAACCTACAGGGTCACATCCAGTACCCACAGGGTCACATCCAGTACCCACAGGGTCACATGCAGAACCCGCAGGGTCACATCCAGAACCCGCAGGGTCACATCCAGAACCCGCAGGGTCACATGCAGAACCCACAGGGTCACATCCAGTACCCACAGGGTCACATCCAGTACCCACAGGGTCACATGCAGCACCTACAGGGTCACATCCAGTACCCACAGGGTCACATGCAGAACCCACAGGGTCACATCCAGTACCCACAGGGTCACATGCAGCACCTACAGGGTCACATCCAGTACCCACAGGGTCACATGCAGAACCCACAGGGTCACATCCTGTACCCACAGGGTCACATCCAGAACCTACAGGGTCACATCCATAACCTACAGGGTCACATCCAGTACCCACAGGGTCACATGCAGAACCCACAGGGTCACATCCAGAACCTACAGGGTCACATCCAGTACCCACAGGGTCACATGCAGAACCCGCAGGGTCACATCCAGAACCCGCAGGGTCACATCCAGAACCTGCAGGGTCACATTGTAACTCTTCATATGGAGCTGGATCCAGTGCTGGGAAGTGGCCGATGCTCCTTCTACTCCAGTTCTGATAAAAGTCAATGAGAGAAGTGATACAAAGTAAATTAACTGAATTATGACAAAGTAAAAGTCTTATTTACAACTTTATTATTTAACAAAAATAAATAAATTAAAGTGAATAAATATTTATAAAAACAATTCAAACACAACGATATAAATGTATAGTAAAAATAACATTGTATTAGTTTATTTCCTACATAGACAGATTGCTTCCACTGTAATGACGGTCAAGATATGTGCACCAGGGTGGTAGAAGTCGCAAATTTTCCATTTAGATTTTCCAGACAGAAAATCCGCTGTGTATAATGGTAGCAGAACTGTAGATGAGATGTTACAGAATTCCCATTAATGCAATGAGTGAGACGTGCGACAAATCCACAGCGTTTCTGCAATGGAATCCGCAGAAGACTTTACCGTGAATTTTCTGCTGAGCAAATTCCTAAATGTATCCGCAGATGTCGAAAATATAACTTGTGTCATGGAGGAAACATAAGGCCTGATCTGTACATACAAGTCATAGTCATAGGAGGGGAAAATAAGTGGGGAAACCGGGGGGAGAAAGGAGGAAAAAGCCACGAAAGAGAAGTGCAACCTTCGCCACTGCCCAAAGGGTCCGATGGAAAAGGGCCATGGGGTCTACTCATCATATGATAGATATAAAGGACAGAGAGACTGATGTATTGAGTGATTGGGGGTACATATATTATGGGGGTCTTCTGCTGTCGGGAAATGTAGATATAGAAAATGTATCATAATGTAGCACCTTGGAATAAATAATATATTGTGAAAAAAAGTATTAATATAATATATAATGTAATATAGCAATAATTTAAAAATCATTTATATTAGAAAAATATAATCTAAACTATTCTTATATCATGTCGTATATATATATATATATATATATATATATATTAGAATAATACAATAATCTCCTGATATAATGTATGACGGGACATTATATATTACAAAACTATAATATAATGTAGCATTATTATTTGTTACTGTTATAGTGCCATTTATTCCATGGCACTTTAGAGTATGATATAATATTGCTGTGCACATACTATGTTGGGTCTGACGGAGCCGAGCCTCATCCACAGGCGTTGGCTCCTCGGTGTACGATGGATGATTACTCTGCCGGTTCTGCAGCCTCATACTTCTCACCGCATACATTTTTTTTACTGGAATTTGTAAAATGTGACGGTATTTTTTTTCTGGTCAAGAGGGTGAGGGCAACGTATTTTTCTAATTTTTGCAGTTTCCAAACGTTTTCTATTAGTTATAGAGTAAATAAACATTGTCGAGTTTAGTCTTCACCTAATTTATTTATTGACGTGTCCGAGTCACCAAATGATTATTGTGGTTGTTTTACATGATGTAGTTAATGTTATTGCACATTATACCATCATGTTCTAGTGCCTCTTTCTTCAGGATGTCAGCGGGTGGCTCATGCCTCGTGCTTGCTTCCTCAGTGATATCACCTATTTATAATTTAATTTATTTTTATAGCGCCAACATATTCTGCAGCACTGTACAATTAGAGGGACCTATAAAGACAATACAATGTAACACATAGATCACCAGATACAGGAGGAGCGAGGGGCCAGCTTCAAAATGCAGTCTATAAGGAAATAGGGGGGACAGTAAGTAGCATCTCATGTACGGTCCGGCCATCATTCTAATAAATAATGTACGGGTTATGATATAAACTGCATGAGCCAGTCATTAGGCATTACCTGGTGCCTCATGCCTCTTGTGTCTTATGCCTCAGTGATGTCACCCAGTGCCTCCTTTTTCAGTGAGGTCACCCAGTGCCTCCCTCTTGGATCATGTCACTCAGTGCCTCCTTCTTGGGTGATGTCACCCGGTGCCTTCTTCTTGGGTGATGTCACCCAGTGCCTTCTTTTTGGGTGATGTTACCCGGTGCCTCCTTCTTGAGTGATGTCACCCGGTGCCTTCTTCTTGGGTGATGTCACCCGGTGCCTCCTTCTTGGGTGATGTCACTCGGTGCCTTCTTCTTGGGTGATGTCACCCGGTGCCTTCTTCTTGGGTGATGTCACCCGGTGCCTCCTTGGGTGATGTCACCCGGTGCCTCCTTCTTGGGTGATGTCACCTGGTGACTCTGGCCTCTTATGTCTCATACATCAGTGACGTCACCTAATGCCGCCTCCTTCGTTGATGTCACCCGGTGGCTCCTTCCTCGGTAATGTCACCTAGTGACTTCTTCCTCGGTAATGTCACCCGGTGGCTCCTTCCTCGGTTATGTCACCCGGTGGCTCCTTCCTCAGTGATGTCACCCGGTGGCTCCAGCCTCCTATGCCTTCTTCCTCAGTAATGTCACCTAATACCTCCTTCCTGGGTGATGTCACCCGGTGGCTCCTTCCTCAGTAATGTCACCCAGTGGCTCCTTCTCAGTGATGTCACCCGGTGGCTCCTTCCTCCGTAATGTCACCTGGTACCTCCGGTCTTTTATGCCTCCTTCCTCAGTAATGTCGTGCCTCTCCAGTGTATTGCGGGCTCCATTATATCACTTGATCCTATACTCGCCCCTCCACTCGCTGTGCCGGAGACTTGACCACTTTATTAAAGTCATAACTCTGCTGCTCAGTGGGTTTCTCCTCTGTGACGTGTCGCTGCTTTGATACAATCGTACGAGGCCTCATTACCTCCCGTAACATTAGATATTATATCCACCGAAGATAGAGAGCCCGGACTGAGGCCGAGCCGCCCATGAATAATCTATGAGGCCTCGTGAATGAGTGTGAGGTCTCTATGATCAATCGTCCTTCTACATTATATCCATTATATAAACAGTCGGCGGCGCCGTCCTCACACAGACACTGTCAATTATTAATAACCGTGGATATAAGACATGGCCCTATACAACGACGCGTCGAGATGCCTCCCTGGAGGACTACTACCTCAGCCAGTTAGCTGTAATCTCAGGGAGCTCCCATGCAGCGCCCCCACAGGAGAGATGCAGCATTACATGGATCTGATTCTAACCAATGGGTGGTTGGTGTAAAGTATGGACGTGACACGTCCTCCAGGGAGCGAGACCGCTGTGTAGCTGCTCTACTTCTCTACTAAATGATCAAGATCTCAAGTGACCAACATTTTCTAATAGGATATTGGAAAATGAGTTTTGTGAATAAGATGAGTTCCCAACACAAAGAAATTAAATGGAGAAACGTTACAAAATAATAATGTTATTCCTATAGTTCCGACATATTCCGCAGAACTAGACAATTCAGCCAAGACTTGGACAACAGACATTACAGAGCGACACATAATTCAGTAATTAAAAGACGAGTGAGTACTCCGACCCCAAGAGCTCACAATCCATGAGGAGTGAGGACCCAGACCTAAAGAGCTCAAAATCTATGAATAGAAAATACAGGTGCATCTCACAAAATTAGAATATCATCAAAAAGTTAATTTATTTCAGTTCTTCAATACAAAAAGTGAAACTAATATATTATATAGGGTCATTACAATCAGAGTCATCTATTTCAAGTGTTTATTTTGTTAATGTTGATGATTATGACTTACAGCCAATCAAAACCCAAAAGTCATTATCGCAGTAAATTAGAACACTTTATAACACTAGCTTGAAAAATGATTTTAAAATCCAAAATGTTGGCCTACTGAAATGTATGTTCAGTAACTGCACTCAATACTTGGTCGGGGCATCAATTACTGCATCAATGCGGTGTGACATGGAGGAGATCAGCCTGTGACACTGCTGAGGTGTTATGGTAGCCCAGGTTGGTCTGATAGCAGCCTTCAGCTCGTCTGCATTGTGGGGTCTGGAGTCTCATCTTCCTCTTGACAATACCCCATAGATTCTCTGTAGGATTAAGGTCAGGCGAGTTTGCTGACAATCGAGCACAGTGATACTGTTGGTTTTACACCAGGTATTGGTACTTTTGGCAGTGTGGACAGGTGCCAAGTCCTGCTGGAGAATGACATTTCCATCTCCATAAAGCTTGTCGGCAGAGGGAAGAATGAAGTGCTCTAAAATGTCCTGGTAGATGGCTGTGCTGACTTTGGTCTTGATAAAACACAGTGGACCTACACCAGCAGATTGCATGGCTCCCAAACCATCACTGATTGTGGCAATTTCATACTAGACCTTGGAAATCAAGGTCCCAGAGTCTGGAGGAAGAGTGTAGAGGCCACAATCCAAGCTGCTTGAGGTCTAGTGTGAAGTTTCCACAATCAGTGATAGTTTGGGAACCATGTCATCTGCTGGTGTAGGTCCCTCTGCCGACAAGCTTTTTGGAGATGGAAATGTCATTCTCCTGCTGGACTTGGCACCTGCCCACACCCAAAAGTACCAATACCTGGTTTGCAAACAACAGTATCACTGTGCTTGATTGGCCAGCAAACTCGCCTGACCTTACCCCCATAGAGAATCTATGGGGTATTGTCAAGAGGAAGATGAGAGACACCAGACCCATCAATGCAGACGAGCTGAAGGCTGCTATCAAAGCAACCTGGGCTTCCATAACCCCTCAGCAGTGCCACAGGCTGATCGCCTCCATGCCACGCCGCATTGATGCAGTAGTTGATGCAAAAGGAGCCCCGACCAAGTATTGAGTGCATTTACTGAACATACATTTTTCAAGCTGGTGTTATAAAGTATTCTAATTTACTGAGATAATGACTTTTGGGTTTTGATTGGCTGTAAGCCATAATCATCAACATTAACAGAAATAAACCCGTGAAATAGATCACTCGGTAATGACTCTATATAATATGAGTTTCACTTTTTGTATTGAAGAACTGAAATTCACTTTTTGATGATATTCTAATTTTATGAGATGCATCTGTAACTCTCAATTAATAACCATTATATAATAATTTATCTTTTCCCTCCGACTCCTCATGTTTCTGTTTTATTTCTGTCATTCTAGAAATTAATAAATCTAAATAACAGTAGACACAAAGTGATAGTTTTGTGGATGAATCGTGACATTGTTCACACAGAGCAGAAACGACGATTGTATGAGGCCGGACTTATACGATAGATAATAGTGATGTAGGACTTACAAACGTGACGTTGTATTAGAATTGATCCTCTTACGGGTAAAGCCAGGATGATCCCTTCTGATGTAATATGTGACGGCTGTGGGCGGCTGCAGCAGGTTGACCCCGGACTTTACCCTGGATTCGGCTATTTTTGGGGGTTATGTTGAATGGGGTCCTGAGTCACCGGCCCCGTGTCTCCCGGACATTACTGACTCATAATCTCATTATCACTCCTATATGGCATCTGCACAGCAGCCTCCGCTCACCGGCTCCCCCTCCTGGTCACATTGATCCTTTCACCAGAATGGATACAATGTAGCAGACACGGTCGCTCGTGTGTAAGGAGACATCTGTTCATCTAGAATCTCAGAATCCAGAACTATTGCTAAATCAGTGATTATCAGATCCCAGTAATCAAATTCTCTCCAATGTCCAGATAGTTTTTTTTTTTTTTTTATGAAGGCAGGTCTGGGGTTCCCCAGGGGTCCAGCGAGTTATCGGGGCCATTGTCGCCTGCAGCATCTGTGGCTGGTGATGCTGGGCCGGCGTCACTTGTACTGGGTATCTGGCCACGTCGTGTAATGAGCTGCAGATTTCCGCTGTCATCTCTGGGTGACATGGAGAGAGGGATAATATTGTCGGTTTAGCGTTCTTCCTCAGGCTCCTGAATTATTTACCAATAATTTATCCTCAGCCGCCGCAGTAAGAAGAACAAACCGTTAATGCCGACCAAACAAAGAGACTCCCTGCAGAAATGCCGGAGGCGAGAGACGATGAAACGCACAGACAGAAGCAGGAAAACAGTGAGGAAGTGAGAGCAGCCACACACAGCCAACGCCATGTTCTCTCTACCCCCCCCCCCCCCATAATATAGTCTCCAAGCCCCTCCTAAATCATTCTCCTCATTTCTCCATATATACTATCTACCTCCCCCAAACAATCTGTTTGCCTCTCTAATCTCTGCCCTCCCAAAATGACTCACAGCCACATAAAGTCACTGACTACAACCAACAAGGGACCTAGGTGTGCAAGGCGCTCCCCCTAGTGGTGACTGCAGACAGCATCTTATCATGTATCTGTATACAGGGAGCTCCCCCTAGTGGTGACTGCAGGCAGAATCTTATCATGTATCTCTGTATACAGGGAGCTCCCCCTAGTGGTGGCTGCAGACAGGATCTTATCATGTATCTCTGTATACAGGGAGCTCCCCCTAGTGGTGACTGTAGACAGAATCTTATCATGTATCTCTGTATACAGGGAGCTCCCCCTAATGATGGCTGTAGACAGGATCTTATCATGTATCTCTGTATACAGGGAACTCCCCCTAGTGGTAACTGCATGCAGGATCTTATGTATCTCTGTGTACAGAGAGCTCCCCCTAGTGGTGACTGTAGACAGGATCTTATCATGTATCTATATATACAGGGAGCTCCCCCTAGTGGTGGCTGCAGACAGGATCTTATCATGTATCTCTGTATACAGGGAGCTCCCCCTAGTGGTGGCTGCAGACAGGATCTTATCATGTATCTCTGTATACAGGGAGCTCCCCCTAATGATGGCTGTAGACAGGATCTTATCATGTATCTATATATACAGGGAGCTCCCTCTAGTGGTGACTGCAGACAGAATATTATCATGTATCTCTGTATACAGGGAACTCCCCCTAGTGGTAACTGCATGCAGGATCTTATGTATCTCTGTGTACAGGGAGCTCCCCCTAGTGGTGACTGTAGACAGGATCTTATCATGTATCTATATATACAGGGAGCTCCCTCTAGTGGTGACTGCAGACAGAATATTATCATGTATCTCTGTATACAGGGAACTCCCCCTAGTGGTAACTGCATGCAGGATCTTATGTATCTCTGTGTACAGGGAGCTCCCCCTAGTGGTGACTGTAGACAGGATCTTATCATGTATCTATATATACAGGGAGCTCCCCCTAGTGGTGGCTGCAAACAGAATATTATCATGTATCTCTGTATACAGGGAACTCCCCCTAGTGGTAACTGCATGCAGGATCTTATGTATCTCTGTGTACAGGGAGCTCCCCCTAGTGGTGACTGTAGACAGGATCTTATCATGTATCTATATATACAGGGAGCTCCCTCTAGTGGTGACTGCAGACAGAATATTATCATGTATCTCTGTATACAGGGAACTCCCCCTAGTGGTAACTGCATGCAGGATCTTATGTATCTCTGTGTACAGGGAGCTCCCCCTAGTGGTGACTGTAGACAGGATCTTATCATGTATCTATATATACAGGGAGCTCCCCCTAGTGGTGGCTGCAAACAGAATATTATCATGTATCTCTGTATACAGGGAACTCCCCCTAGTGGTAACTGCATGCAGGATCTTATCATGTATCTCTGTATACAGGGTGCTCCCCCTAGTGGTGGCTGCACTCAGGATCTTATCATGTATTCTGTATACAGGGAGCTCCCCCTAGTGGTGGCTGCACTCAGGATCTTATCATGTATCTCTATATACAGGGAGCTCCCCCCTAGTGGTGACTGCAGACAGGATCTTATCATGTATCTCTGTATACAGGGAGCTCCCCCTAGTGGTGGCTGCACTCAGGATCTTATCATGTAACTCTGTATACAGAGAGCTCCCCCTAGTGGTAACTGTAGACAGAATCTTATCATGTATCTCTGTATGCAAGGAGCTCCCTCTAGTGGTGGCTGCAGACAGAATCTTATCATGTATCTCTGTATACAGAGAGCTCCCCCTAGTGGTGACTGCACACAGGATCTTATGTATCTATATATACAGGGAGCTTCCTCTAGTGGTGGCTGCAGACATAATCTTATCATGTATCTCTGTATAGAGGAAGCTCCCCCTAGTGGTGGCTGCAGACAGGATCTTATCATGTATCTCTGTATACAGGGAGCTCCCCCTAGTGGTGGCTGCAAACAGAATCTTATGTTTCCTTGTATACAGGGAGCTCCCCCTAGTGGTAACTGCATGCAGGGTTTTGGTTGAGGTATCCAGAATTGTCACCTACTTGGATGGAAGCCTATGAGCTCGCGCTGCTCTCTGGACATACGTGGACAGCTGAGCTGTGTATGAGCTGTGGTTGAGCTCTTGACGCTGTCACTGTGGTAGCAGCATTGGGTATCGGTTTCATGAGTACTGGGATCCCTGTATTTATTGCTCTGATGGGGTCAGCTGCTCGTTTCTGTTGCAATCGCTGGGACTGGCTTATACTGGTTGTACTGGATACAATGTTTCGTTACATGAAGATTCTATAAGAAAACAATATTTACTTTATTCTGGAATCTTGTTATTCGCTGATACTTCCAAACATTAAAGGGGTATTTCATGTCTCACACATCCACAGGTAGGGGGTAGAGGTATGATCACTAAGACCCCCATGATCACCAGAATTGGGTTACAAACAGGTTTATGTAGATGGGACGTGCGACCCGCGCCGCCATAGTCAGCGACACATGCGGATCATTGGATTGAATATTATTTCAGGGGTGGCAGATTTGTCTGGTTTTCAGTGCTGTGTCCTCGGCTCATACGGGCCTGCTCAGGGTCATCCACTGTCCAGTGACCCCCTTGTAATAGAACGTTTGGGGGTCACTATGAGGCAGGGAGTCAGGGTAACGGGGTCCGTCTTAAGGCTGGTATGAAATGGGTGTCTGCAGGAGGTGAGATGCCTCTGATGTCTTACACATTGCTGTGATGCCTCTTACCATGACATCACTGCCCCGATGCCAGGGCTTGTGCACCGCCACTGCAGTGGCAGGCACAGGCCGCCCCACCTCTGGCACCGTTGGTACATGGGTGCCCCCTATTGTAGCTGCTAGATCTTGGATAAATTCTCATGGGTAAACGAGAGGCAGTAGAAGAGGAGGGTTTGTGTAGTCTGTAACCATAGCGACAAATCGCTCTGCACCAGAGCTGTGAACACAAAACGACAGGAGATTTTAAACCCAGATTCTTTGCAGTATAAAATAAATGGTTTTGTAAATCCACATTCCCAGTAATGGCAATGATGGCGCCTTGTCCCAGGAGCTGACAGTCGTATTTCTCGCTTCCGTTGCCCGTTATGTTCTGCGTTCCCTCCTGTGGCTGCAGATTTCTCCTGTGAATCCCAGTCAGTCCCGGCTCCGGTGACCGCCGAGGTGACGCCAGATCTCGAACGACACGAAGAACATCCATTTGGAAATGTAAATGCAAATTCTGCACAGTTGTAATATCCGAGGCGGCGGCGGCGGAACGTGTCGGTGACTGCAGAACACAAAGCGTCTCTTTCTCTTCAGCCTCCTATCTGACGTGAAATCAATGAGCCCCAGACGGCGGCTGTGCGGGGTCCACAGGAGCGTCCAGGAGCGTGCCCCACTAATGCCCCACTAAAAGCATTCCGATACCGCGATAAGACAGACGCCAGACAGCAAGGGCGGATCACACACCGTGGGCTCAGATACATGGCTCAGCAGATGGTATCACCTAGGGTGAGCTTAGATACACGGCTCAGCAGATGGTATCACACAGGGTGAGCTTAGATACACGGCTCAGCAGATGGTATCACACAGGGTGGGCTTAGATACATGGCTCAGCAGATGGTATCACCTAGGGTGGGCTTAGATACACGGCTCAGCAGATGGTATCACACAGGGTGAGCTTAGATACATGGCTCAGCAGATGGTATCACCTAGGGTGGGCTTAGATACACGGCTCAGCAGATGGTATCACACAGGGTGAGCTTAGATACACAGCTCAGCAGATGGTATCACACAGGGTGGGCTTAGATACACAGCTCAGCAGATGGTATCACACAGGGTGAGCTTAGATACAAGGCTCAGCAGATGGTATCACACAGGGTGAGCTTAGATACAAGGCTCAGCATGTGGTATCACACAGGGTGGGCTTAGATACACGGCTCAGCAGATGGTATCACACAGGGTGAGCTTAGATACATGGCTCAGCAGATGGTATCACACAGGGTGAGCTTAGATACAAGGCTCAGCAGATGGTATCACACAGGGTGAGCTTAGATACAAGGCTCAGCATGTGGTATCACACAGGGTGGGCTTAGATACATGGCTCAGCAGATGGTATCACAGGGTGGGCTTAGATACACAGCTCAGCAGACAGTATCACACAGGAGAGGATTAGATACACGGCTCAGCAGACAGTATCACACAGGAGAGGATTAGATACACAGCTCAGCAGACAGTATCACACAGGATAGGATTAGATACACAGCTCAGCAGACAGTATCACACAGGAGAGGATTAGATACACGGCTCAGCAGACAGTATCACACAGGATAGGATTAGATACACAGCTCAGCAGACAGTATCACACAGGAGAGGATTAGATACACGGCTCAGCAGACAGTATCACACAGGAGAGGATTAGATACACGGCTCAGCAGACAGTATCACACAGGATAGGATTAGATACACAGCTCAGCAGACAGTATCACACAGGAGAGGATTAGATACACGGCTCAGGAATGAGTATCACACATATGGACAACTTCACACCATGTAAGTAATATTGCTCAGAGTTGCATCCCGGAGGATATTTTCTCCCTTGTCGCTCTGTACAGTCCAGTTTTTACAGCTATTAACCATTCACATCTCGGATGTTCCAGAATGACAATGTGTCTGTATATATTGTATCCCCGGCCTCCGGTTGCTGTAGTCACTTATGGCCGTGTCTCATCCGGTTTATGGAGGACATCGTGCTCGCTGTTGTTCTTTTGTTCGCAGTGTCGATCAGTGAAAAAGATAACTCTCTCATCTGCACATTGTGTGACATTGGACCAAGTGCCGGCCGCTGTTTTCTCTGGACAGTATCCGAGGACATGAGCTGAGATGCACTTCTCCATCTGTTAAACACTCGGATAAATCGTCTTCTCTGCAGATCTCGTCTGTTATCGGATTTTTCTCGCTGTCGGCCACGTTTTTCACTCTTTGGCCACATGCACACATTCAGTATTTGGTCAGTATTTTACATCAGTATTTGTAGCCAAACCCAGGAGTGAAACAATCAGAGGAAAAGTATAATAGAAACATATGCACCACTTCTGTATTATCACCCACTCCTGGTTTTGGCTTACAAATACTGAGGTAAAAAACTCACCAAATACTGATAGTGTGCATGTGGCCTTCCCTGTAGGATCTCCTGCAGCCGCCATCTCTGATTCTCGGTGCTTGCTTGGATCGGTGTCCGGTATTTCTGCGGTTCTTTCCCCCTGACGTCTGGGAATGTCGCGGCAGGTAACTGACCTTTGCCCTGTCGTGGCGTCGTGACATAGGTTCACATTAGCGTTTCTGTGCGCAGCGTATCATCTGCATGTGCAAACACATGCCAAAACGCATGCGAACACATGCTTACGCCTCCGCATCATCTTACGCATGACGCAAACAAAACCGCTGCGTGTGCATGCATTTAAATGCGCTTTGGCATGTGTTTGTGTTTTTATGCGCATCATTTCCTGGACATGCGCAGTCTAAAGTACGCATGTCATTGCGTACCAATGCGTTCCCATAGACAGCAATACGTTTTTAACGCAATATTTGACGCTTCAAAAAGTGCAACATGTTGCGCTCACCGGACACGTCGCACACCGTGAAACGACGCAAGCGTACGCATCTGCATGCAAAAACATGTCCATGCGTACACCTTGTTAAAGATATGTACGCGTGACACATGCAGATCTATGCGGATCATACGCAGTGCACAGAAAAGCTAATGTGAACCCAGCCTAGATTTTATCGCTCGCCCCTGGACGATCCGTGCGGGTGCGGCCCCTCCGCTCTCATCATCACAGGTGGGAAACCAAGAAACGTTGGATCAAATTCTAGTTAAAATCTTCTTATTTTGTGTCTACAGCTCCAGTGCAGACTGTGTCGCCATGGTGACAGTCTGCTTTCTTTTACCTGCACTGATACATTGTAACAGACAGGAGAGGTTTGTAAGGTCAGGTCCTCAACACTGGTACAATTGTGACAAACCTTCAGCTCTGAGAAGCTGCATGCACAATAATGTTTACATCACTGACAGCAATAACGGTGCGGGATAGAAAATGTTATGGAAAACTGCAGAACCTTTCCTTGGTCAGTGATGGCCCCGGACTGTCCCCCAGGCACCGCTTATCTCTTCTCAGGAGATTATATTTACCAGATATCGACTGTCATTTCAATGTTCCTCGAGCCCCACTCCTGTGAGGGCCCCTGGAGCCCACCTCCGTCAGACGGCAGCCTGTTACACTGCTGTTACATAGTAACATAGTTAGTAAGGCCGAAAAAAGACATTTGTCCATCCAGTTCAGCCTATATTCCATCATAATAAATACCCAGATCTACGTCCTTCTACAGAACCTAATAATTGTATGATACAATATTGTTCTGCTCCAGGAAGACATCCAGGCCTCTCTTGAACCCCTCGACTGAGTTCGCCATCACCACCTCCTCAGGCAAGCAATTCCAGATTCTCACTGCCCTAACAGTAAAGAATCCTCTTCTATGTTGGTGGAAAAACCTTCTCTCCTCCAGACGCAAAGAATGCCCCCTTGTGCCCGTCACCTTCCTTGGTATAAACAGATCCTCAGCGAGATATTTGTATTGTCCCCTTATATACTTATACATGGTTATTAGATCGCCCCTCAGTCGTCTTTTTTCTAGACTAAATAATCCTAATTTCGCTAATCTATCTGGGTATTGTAGTTCTCCCATCCCCTTTATTAATTTTGTTGCCCTCCTTTGTACTCTCTCTAGTTCCATTATATCCTTCCTGAGCACCAGTGCCCAAAACTGTTACATCGTGTCTTATCCTCCAGTCACCTCCAGAGCTGCAGTCACTATTCTGCTGTTACACAAAGTGCAGCAGATCAGATCCTGCAGCCAGAGAACAAGCGGAAAAGCAGCAGAACAACAGATACCCAAGTGTAAGAAAAATACAGCAAAATATACACACGGTATCGGGGTAACGTCCCGTTATACACACGGTATCGGGGTAACGTCCAGTTATGATTAAGGGTGCTTAGTCACCGGAAACGCGTTGACCTTGTTTTTATAATTTTTTCTGTATGCTGATGTTTTGTCCTTTCACTGTATTTTGAGTGAAATAAATTATGGATTTTTCACTATTTCGTTGAGCTGGATCTCCTTCTCTTTCCTGTTCGTCCACGCCCTGACACAGCGGTTCCGTGCTCCGAGCTCCTGGGAATGTCGGTATGGTGAGCTGGATTTTGTTTTTCCAACGTCCAGTTATACACACGGTATCGGGGTAACATCCCGTTATACACACGGTATCGGGGTAACGTCCCGCTATACGGGGAGCAGACTCGGTCTGTGCTGGAGAAGACCCCGCCAGTGAACCCTTTCTCCACCAGTAACAGGTCGGCAGCGGCGCAGATTATCGGCAAGCACTGGGTGACATTGTTGCCTTCCTGCGGAGTGAATAGGTGCGCCGAGCGCCATTTACTGCGTGCGATCCATCGTCACCCGCTCATTTCTCCGCTGACAGACACCCATTATCCGCAGCAGATACAGAACTTCTCCTGGTGTCCAGCTGTCACCGTCACATCAACGCTTATCTGATAAACGCGTCACTGTCTGAGAATTCAGGAGCTTCACCTGCTCTGAGAAATCCAACACCTGCAACCCCAAAAGGCTATGGGAGCAGCATTGAAAGCATGCTCTGTCCATCCTGAGCCTCCTGGTTCCTGAATACAATTCCATTACTATAGTGCCGACTGACTCAGTGAGAGAGTATGAGGTGTAGGTGACTTACCCCTGATGGGGGGGGGGGGGTCACCCAGGATCCAAAACATTTTGTAGTAATTTTTGGATTATTCTGGAAGAATCTGTCGGGACCCAGGGCAGTGAGCGGGTCCGGCCCGTGTCACCCATCCCCCGTGTCTCCCCCAGGTGCAGCACATTTCAGCACAGGGCGTGAGGAGTACGTGGATTTGTGATTTTCCTGCCCGGGGCCATGTCGCCGATTACTCAGGAAGTTTCAGCTTTAAACCTCATTTCACGGGTTTTAAGTGG
The DNA here is from genome assembly GCF_032444005.1 of Ranitomeya imitator. Classification (NCBI taxonomy): domain Eukaryota; kingdom Metazoa; phylum Chordata; class Amphibia; order Anura; family Dendrobatidae; genus Ranitomeya; species Ranitomeya imitator. The sequence goes on from NC_091282.1 coordinate 775,470,723, forward strand.
AAATAAAATATGGAGAATCTTCACGAATTCTCCGCTGTATTGTTTTTGTATCCGTTTCATGTTATGACTTGTCTTCTACTCTAATCACATTCAGAGCTGCCTACAAACCTCACATAGAGGCAGAGATGTTCCAAGCAGCTTTAGATGTGAATGGAGGAGAAAAAAGCTCCTGAAATGCCCAAGTTCTGCCTCCCCCCGGACCGCTGCTCTCTGTGCAAAATGGCGCCATGTTGCACAAACATCAAAACTGCGCAGTCCTTTCTTGATGATAGGTCCCAGCGGCTCCGCCACCCACCTTGTGCCCTTCACAGAAGACATTTTCTGTGCTGGTGTGACCTTGGTGCTGTGTGGGAAGGGGGCTGGCCGACTGCGGACAGTGGCTCTTTCTCCACCATCGCCTATTGCAGAGAAGGGGGCTGGATTACTGCAGATAGTGGCCTTTCTCTACCACTGTCTATTACAGAGAAGGGGGCTGGCTGCCATTAAAGTGAGCAGGGATTGTCTCCTTTCACCTTCACAGCCCATGCATGCACAGAGAAGGGGCCTGGCTTGGGTACAAAAATACATGGTCACCTGACGGTAGGACCCTGCCTCCTGTGTTGACACAAGCCATTGGTTGAGCTGCTGGCTGGAGATTGGTGAAGAATATCAGCAGTGGCATAACTTGAAACTCATGGGCCCCAATGCGAAAGCTCCAACGGGGCCCCCAAATATTTTAAATCTTTAATAGCAATAGTCTTTTATATAGTCCAAATGGACTTTTAGGGCCCCCTAGGCTCCAGGACCCGGGTGCGATTGCAACCCCTGCACCTGTTGTAGTTACGTCCCTGAATATTTCTAACATGGCGGCCCCCATTTCTAGAGCGCAGAGACCCCGCAGTCCTGGATGTGAGCGTACAGGCTGTAGTTCGCAGTGACGTGTCTGTGCTCTGGATTGCCGCTCTCTCCCAGTACTGGACCCGACACTCTCGGAGATTAGGAGAATAATTGAATAATTTCACTTCTGCTAAAATTAAAGAAGAACAATCAGACGTTCCCGGCGCTCGCTGTAATGGAGATTAATAATTCAGCGCTGCTCGGTATAGGCGGGTGATGATGTCACTGCGTGCCCTCCATTAACCCTTCACTATCAGGAGAAGATGCAGGGTCACTGTTGAAAGAGACCCCCCCTATCTTCACCTGCTCTCTGAGATATACGACCACCTGAGTATTGCAGAAGTGGTGAGCAGAGAATGGCTGACACCCGAGCGGAGGATCTCCAGGTGGCCTCCCTGGTGGACCACACACCTGGTGAGACCTGGCAGTCAGCAGTCCTGTGCGGCCCCCCCCAGCTTGGGGCTCCCCGGGGTCCTGTGACCACTATTACAAGTCAGACAGTGATGGGATGGAAGATGTCACAGCTTCAGGTGTCTCTGTCCGACATGTCTTCCCATCTTCTCACTCTGTTTCTTGTTTCTTTGTAGCGGTCTCCTGCTTGTTCCTTTAGCCCCCTTCTCTTTTATTCCCGGGTTCTCCTCATCTCCATCATTCTCCTGATTCTTCTTTGCTGACTCTGTTTTATCTGCTTCCTCTTTTCTTTATCTTCGGCTTCTTAATCTTATTCGTTTCTTTTACATCTTTATTCCTTCTTTCATTTCTTTCCTTTTTCTTCTTTTCCCTCCTTTCTTCCTCTTCTTGTTTTGTTTTTCTGCCTCTTATTTTTTTCTTCCTTGTTTTCTTATGTTTTTCCCTTTTTCTTTTTATGTCTGTTCGCTTTCTTTTCTCAGTCTCACTTTGCTCCCTTTTCTCATGTTTTTCCCCTTGCTCTGTTTTATCTTTTCTTTTTACCTTCTTTCTCCTTCCATCTTTCCTGTTTATCTTATGTTGTTTGTTTATCTCCATCTTTTTTCTCTCTTTTGTTCCCGCCTTTTTTCTTCTTCCTTATTATCTTTCCATTTGTCTTTCTTTACCTTTATCCTTCCATGTTTTCTCTCCTTTGTTTTTTCCATTTCTTTTCTTGCCTTTTTTTATTTCTTCTATCTTTCCTTACTTTCTTCCTTGATCACTTTGTCTCTATTTTCCTTTATTTTCTTCCTCTTATCTTTCGCTATCTTTGCTCTCTCCTTCCTTCCCTTCTTCTTTTCGCTGCTGTCTCTCTCCTTGTGCCGTGTACATCTTACATTACAGACGGCGCTGATCACATCTGTGAGGAATTACAGTGAGTGCGGAGCTGATGAATTGTCTTAGTTTTGGTTTTTTTTCTATGGAGCAGATTTTGTCTTTCTTTCTTTCTGCCTTGGACTCCAGACCTTTGTTTGATGGCAAATCTCCTGAGATGTAGTGAAAGGTTATAAGGACTGCGCCCCCCGGAGGACAAGTTACCGGCCGAGGACCCTCCAATGGGCATCAGATCCAGAGAAATACAAAAAGTAACAGCGAACACTAACCTGCATGGCAGAGCTCAGATCAAGGAGAGCATGTGTATTTGTCGTGTATCTCAGCGCTGTACTGTGTACAGTGTATCCATCATGTATCTCAGCGCTGCTCTGTGTACAGTGTATCCATCATGTATCTCAGCGCTGCTCTGTGTACAGTGTATCCATCGTGTATCTCAGCACTGCGCTGTGTATGATGTATACGTCGTGTATCTCAGCGCTGCTCTGTGTACAGTGTATCCATCGTGTATCTCAGCACTGCGCTGTGTATGATTTATACGTCGTGTATCTCAGCGCTGTGCTGTGTACAGTGTATCCATCATGTATCTCAGCGCTGCTCTGTGTAGTGTATCCATCGTGTATCTGAGCACTGCGCTGTGTATGATGTTTACGTCGTGTATCTCAGCGCTGCTCTGTGTACAGTGTATCCATCGTGTATCTCAGCACTGCGCTGTGTACAGTGTATCCATCGTGTATCTCAGCACTGCGCTGTGTATGATGTATACGTTGTGTATCTCAGCGCTGCTCTGTGTACAGTGTATCCATCGTGTATCTCAGCACTGCGCTGTGTACAGTGTATACATCATGTATCTCAGCACTGCGCTGTGTATGATGTATACGTCGTGTATCTCAGCGCTGCTCTGTGTACAGTGTATCCATCGTGTATCTCAGCACTGCGCTGTGTATGATGTATACGTCGTGTATCTCAGCGCTGCTCTGTGTACAGTGTATCCATCGTGTATCTCAGCACTGCGCTGTGTATGATGTATACGTCGTGTATCTCAGCGCTGCTCTGTGTACAGTGTATCCATCGTGTATCTCAGCACTGCGCTGTGTATGATGTATACGTCGTGTATCTCAGCGCTGCTCTGTGTACAGTGTATCCATCGTGTATCTCAGCACTGCGCTGTGTATGATGTATACGTCGTGTATCTCAGCGCTGCTCTGTGTACAGTGTATCCATCGTGTATCTCAGCACTGCGCTGTGTATGATGTATACGTCGTGTATCTCAGCGCTGCTCTGTGTACAGTGTATCCATCGTGTATCTCAGCACTGCGCTGTGTATGATGTATACGTCGTGTATCTCAGCGCTGCTCTGTGTACAGTGTATCCATCGTGTATCTCAGCACTGCGCTGTGTATGATGTATACGTCGTGTATCTCAGCGCTGCTCTGTGTACAGTGTATCCATCGTGTATCTCAGCGCTGCTCTGTGTACAGTGTATCCATCGTGTATCTCAGCACTGCGCTGTGTACAGTGTATACATCATGTATCTCAGCACTGCGCATGATGTATTCGTCGTGTATCTCAGCTCTGTGCTGTATAGTTCTTCTGTATCTCAGCCCTGCGCTGTGTACGGTGTATACATCCTGTATCTCAGCTCTGCGCTGTGTATACGTCTCGTGGTGGAACCTGCGCGGTCTGTATCTCCATGTATATAAGAGTGATGGATCCGCCGCCTCCAGTGATACATGGGATCAGCCTTCTCCAGATTCGCCTCCAGCTTTTCCAATCCTCCATCTCTCCCTGTCAATCTCTGCTGATTCATTGTGTAAATAATTTGCATCATAAAGAGCAATTTCCCCACTGCAGATCCTCCGTCTCTGAACAGAAGATGCGATACAAGCTGCAGCAACACGGAATATTGTCAGGAAGTTACTGCCGATCCCCAGCTTCCTCCTCTTCCAACTTTTTCCTCTTCCGCCCACTTCCCACTGCTTCGGCCTCTTCTTCCTCATCCTCCTTTTTCCTCCTCCATCCTATCCTCCCCATCCAGACTCAATCTTTTTGCTTCCTCTTTCTCCTTCAGCTGCTTCCTCCACTTCTTGCCACTTATCCCTTCCGCTTTTTCCTCCTCCAGCCTGCTCCTCCTTTCACTTCCTCCTCCACCCACTTCCTCATCCTTCAGCTTCCTCTTCCTGCAGCCTCTTACTCTTCACACTTCCTCTATCTTCATTCTTCAGCCTTTCTTCTCCTGCTACAATCTCCTGCATTCTCTTACAGCTTCTTCATCCTAACGCTTGCTCCTCCTCCTCTAGCTTCCTCCTCCTCTCACTTCCTTCTTCAGCTTCCTCGTCCTCCTCCAACTGCCTTCTCTTCCTTCAGCTTTGCATGGCAAGACTTCTGGGGCACAGAACGTCATGGAATATGCCGGCGCATGCGCAATAGTGATTTTATGCTTTGACCACAGTTGGGCAAAGCATACTGCGCAGGCGCTAGAGACCAATTCAGTGCGCATGCGCAGAAACTGTACGGGATCTGTGCTACTCACAAATCTCATTACGTCAAGCATGCCGATGAGCGGGGGGAGAGACGGCGAATAGGCCCCGCCCATCGGACTGGGGTAATTTACATACAAAAATGGAGAGTTTACAAAGGTATTTTATAAGCACAGGTTGAGAATCGGGGGATATGAAAGGTACTGCTGTAAAGCAGAGCTCAGGCACATTTGAACCATATTTTTTTCTCAAATCGAAAAAAAGGGGTGACAGGTTCCCTTTAAGGTATGTGCACACGATGCGGATTTTGCTGCGGGTCCGCAGCAGTTTCCCATGAGTTTACAGTACAATGTAAACCTATGGGAAACCAAAAACTCTGTGCCCATGCTGCGAAAAAAACACGCACGGAAACGCAGCGTTTTATTTTCCGCAGCATGTCAATTCTTTGTGCGGAACCCGCAGCATTTTTACATCTGCTCCAATAGAAAACTGCAGATGTAAATCGGCAGTGGAATCCGCAATAGAAAACGCGATAAATCCGCTGTGGAAAAATCCACAGAGGAGCTTTCTACGTGTGCACATACCCTAAAGCCTCTGATGAGACAGGAAGTGATTTTTTAATTACGGTAAATGTTACTTTTAAAACATTTTGCTGACTTTTTGGACAACATGTACTCAAAAATGAATCTATTGGGGTCACCTGGACGCCTAGGACTGTGCCAGTATTGGTACCAACCTGTGTTATGTCATTGGATGTGAGGGTCTTTATGGCGTCAGTGCTTTAGGCAGAGGACCCCCATAATTATGCCCCCCAGGCTCCTGATTCCTTCTCCTGTTCTGTAACATACGCGAATGTCGGTGTTGGTGTGCAACGCACTGAATGTTCAGTTGGGGGTGGCTGCGATGGCCGGGGTCTGGCCGTGGTCTGTTAAATGATTGATAATATTGGGGTCTGCGCTTTGGTCTCTGTAACTAAAGTGTTTATGTCAAAAGAAAAACGTACCCCCCGCAAACCCCCCCCCGAAGGACAGAAACCTTCAGCTGTTGTGGAGGGACAGCTGGGGAAGCTTTTATATCCCTGCGCTGATGTGTGAGCAAGGGGAGATATATATACACTGTGTGTGAGGAGGTATTTGTGTGCATACTGTCTCTATGTGGGTATATATCGTATGTGGGCATACACAGCTGCAATCACCCTTTTGTAAATTCTCCAGATTTACAACAATTTCCCACTTTTGCTGACTCCTGCAGTCTCAGGATTATTCACCTCTTCATGACCAGCATCCTTAGTACATGGTAGAGACCCTCTGGTTGTTATAACATGCTGTTCCTCTGGCTGTTATAACCTGCTGCAGACGTGATGCATAGCCACGCTCCAGCTTCTAGAAAGGACCCTGAGGAATATTAACACAGTCCCAATATTCTTGGGCTGTCAAGAAGGCAGTGTCCAAACAGTTAAAGGGATCAGATATTGATATGGGGTTTTATGTATTCTGATGGCATGTGTAATATGTATGTGTCTGTATAGATATAGTGGTGTGAAAAAGTGGTCACCCCCTTCCTGATTTCCTATTCTTTTGTACTTAAAAGTTTCAGATCACCAAACACATGTAAATATTAGACAAAGATAACACAAAATGCAGTTTATAAATGAAGATCTTTATTGTTAAGGAGAAAAGAAATCCAAGCTTACAAGGCCCTGTGTGATAAAGTGATTGCCAATAAACCTAATAAGTAATAACTGGTTGGGCCGCCCTTTGCCATAACTGGCAATGAGTCCTTTACAACGCTCTGGAGGAATTTTGGTCACTCTTCTTTGCAGAATTGTTTTAATTCAGCCACATTGGAGGGTTTTCGAGTATGAACCGCCTTTTTAAGGTCATGCCACAGCATCTCGAGCAAATCAAGGTCAGGACTTTGACTAGGCCACTCCAAAGTCTTAATTTTGTTCTTAAGCCATTCAGAGGTTTACTTGCTGGTGTGTATTGGATCGTTGTCCTGTTGCATAATCCAAGTGCGCTTCGGCTTGAGATCACGAACAGATGGCCGGACATTCTCCTTCAGGATTTTTTGGTAGACAGGAGAATTCATGGTTCCATTTACCACATCAAGTCTCCCAGGTCCTGAAGCAGCAAAATGGCCCCAGACCATCACATTACCACCACCATATTTTACTGTTGGTATGATGTTACTTTTCTGAAACGCTGTGTTACTCCTACACCAGTTGTAATGGGACATACACCTTCCAAAAAGTTCAAATTATGTCTCTCATCAGTCCACAGAATATTCTCCCAAAAGTCTTGGGGATCATCAAGATGTTTTCTGGCAAAATTGAGATGAACCTATATGTTTTTATTGCTCAGGAGTGGTTTTCATCTTGGAACTCTGCCATGCAGGCCATTTTTGCCTAATCTCTTTCTTATGGTGGAGCCATTAACACTGACCTTAACTGAAGCAAGTGAAGCCTGCAGTTCTATGGATGTTGTTGTGGGGTCTTTTGTGACCTCTTGGATGAGTCGTCATTGCGCTCTTGTGGTAATTTTGGTTGGCCGGCCACTCCTGGGTAGGTTCACCACGGTTCCATGTTTTCGCCAGTTGTGGATAATAGCTCTCATTGTGGTTTGGTGGAGTCCTAAAGCTTTAGAAATTGCTTTATAACCTTTTTCAGACTGATAGATCTCAATTACTTTTTCTCATTTGTTCCAGAATGTCTTTGGATCGTGGCACGATGTTTAGCTTTTGAGGAACTTTGGTCTACTTCACTTTGTCAGGCAGGTCCTATTAAAGTGATTTCGTGATTGTTGAGAATCAGGCCTGTGTGTGGCTAGGGAATGTGTACTCCACTTCCCAAAGAAGAAATAAACCACAGTTAATGTATGTTTTTTTGTTTTGTTTGTTTTTTTTTTTTTTTGGGGGGGGGGGGGGGGAGGGGGCGGAATCACTTTCACACAGGGCCCTATAGGTTTGGATTTGTTTCTCTCTTAATAATAAAGACCTTCATTTATAAACTGCATTTTGTGTTACCTGTGTTGTCTTTGTCTAATATTTACACTTGTTTTGTGATCTGAAACATTTACCGTATTTTCTGGTGTATAAGACGACTGGGCGTATAAGACGACCCCCAACTTTTCCATATAAAATATGGAGTTTGGGATATACTCGCCGTATAAGACGGGGGTCATCTTATACGCCCAGTCATCTTATACGGCGTGTGCGGTCCAGATGGTTCCCAGGGTCTGGAGGAGAGGAGACTCCTTCAGGCCCTGGGATCCATATTCATGTAAAAAAAAAAAAAATAAAAATAAAAATAAAAAATATGGGATATACTTACACTCCGACAGCCCCCGGCTCTCAGCCGTGCAAGCGGCGGCCTCCGTTCCTAAGGATGCATTGAGCGAAGGACCTTAAATGACGTCGCGGTCCCGCAACTGTGACGTCATCTAAGGTCCTTCGCTCAATGCATCCTTAGGAACGAAGGCCGCCGCTTGCACCGCTGAGAGCCGGGGGCCATCGGAGTATGAATATGGATCCCAGGGCACTGAAGGAGAGTCTCCTCTGCTCCAGACCCTGGGAACCATCCAGGACCGCTCCCTGCACACGCAGTACTCTGCGTATAAGACAACCCCCAACTTTTGAGATGATTTTCAGGGGTTAAAAAGTCGTCTTATCCCCCGAAAAATACGGTAAGTGTGACAAACATGCAAAAGAAAAGGAAATTAGAAAGAGGGCGAACACTTTCACACAGCTTTATATAGCTGTGTGTGTGTGTAATCTATCTCTGTATACCTACTGTATGTTTGCGTATATACTATATATTTGTCTGAACATATATATATCAAAAAATGAGGCAGCACTCCATAGTATCATAAAAAACGTGCAGGGTTTAATTTACCCACATGATGTGGCAACGTTTCAGCTCGCAATGAGCTGTTCTCAAGCCTTGAGAAAAGCTCATTGCGAGCTGAAACGTTGCCACATCATGTGGGTAAATTAAACCCTGCACGTTTTTTATGATACTATGGAGTGCTGCCTCATTTTTTGATATTTATAAACGTGGATGATCGCTGGACTGATTATCTTGGGACGCTGCACCTGAAGCCAAGTATTTCTGTGCTGTTCCTTTTTTTTATATATATATATATATACATACACACACACACACACACATATATACCTATATACCTGACCATACACCAAAACATGCTTAGTGCAGAGGTAAGAACCCAAGGTAAACCATGGTGTCAGGATATACAGTTATATGAAAAAGTTTGGGCACCCCTATTAATCTTAAGCTTAATGTTTTATTTTGCAACAGCTATTTCAGTTTCATATATCTAATAACTGTTGGACACAGTAATGTTTCTGCCTTGAAATGAGGTTTATTGTACAAACAGAAAATGTGCAATCTGCATTCAAACAAAATTTGACAGGTGCATAAGTATGGGCACCCTTATCATTTTCTTGTTTTACTCCTACCTACTTTGTACTGACTTACTAAAGCACTTTTTTTGGTTTTCTAACCTCATTGAGCTTTGAACTTCATAGCCAGTTGTATGCAATCATGAGAAAAGCTACTTAAAGTGGCCACTTGCAAGTTGTCCTCCTGTTTGAATCTCCTCTGAAGAGTGGCATCATGGGCTCCTCAAAACAACTGTCTAATGATCTGAAAACAAAGATTATTCAACATAGTTGTTCAGGGGAAGGATACAAAAAGCTGTCTCAGAGATTTAACCTGTCAATTTCCACTGTGAGGAACATAGTAAGGAAATGGAAGAACACAGGTACAGTTCTTGTCAAGGCCAGAAGTGGCAGGCCAAGAAAAACATCAGAAAGGCAGAGAAGAAGAATGGTGAGATCAGTCAAGGACAATCCTCAGACCACCTCCAGAGAGCTGCAGCATCAACTTGCTGCAGATGGTGTCACTGTGCATCGGTCAACTATACAACGCACTTTGCACAAGGAGAAGCTGTATGGGAGAGTGATGCGAAAGAAGCCGTTTCTGCAAGCACGCCACAAACAGAGTCGGCTGAGGTATGCAAAAGCACATTTGGAGAAGCCAATTTCTTTTTGGAAGAAGGTTCTGTGGACTGATGAAACAAAGATTGAGTTGTTTGGTCATACAAAAAGGCGTTATGCATGGCAGCCAAAAAACACAGCATTCCAAGAAAAACACTTGCTACCCACAGTAAAATTTGGTGGAGGTTCCATCATGCTTTGGGGCTGTGTGGCCAATGCCGGCACTGGGAATCTTGTTAAAGTTGAGGGACGCATGGATTCCTCTCAGTATCAGCAGATTCTTGACAATAATGTTCATGAATCAGTGACAAAGTTGAAGTTACGCAGGGGATGGATCTTTCAGCAAGACAATGATCCAAAACACCCCTCCAAATTTACTCAGGCATTCATGCAGAGGAACAATTACACTGTTCTGGAATGGCCATCCCAGTCCCCAGACCTGAATATCATTGAACATCTGTGGGATCATTTGAAGAGGGCTGTCCATGCTCGGCGACCATCAAACATAACTGAACTGGAATTGTTTTGTAAAGAGGAATGGTCAAAAATACCTTCATCCAGGATCCAGGAACTCATTAAAAGCTACAGGAAGTGACTAGAGGCTGTTATTTTTGCAAAAGGAGAATCTAATAAATATTAATGTCACTTTTCTGGTAGGGTGCCCATACTTATGCACCTGTCAAATTTTGTTTGAATGTAGATTGCACATTTTCTGTTAGTACAATAAACCTCACTTCAAGGCAGAAACATTACTGTGTCCAACAGTTATTAGATATATGAAACTGAAATAGCTGTTGCAAAAAAAAAAAACAACAATTTTTCTAAAACATTAAGCTTAAGATTAATAGGGGTGCCCAAACTTTTTCATATAACTGTATGAAATAAGGTTCAGTGCAAGCATACGTTAATCATATCAAAAAGAGAAAAAGCACCAAAAGAACCAAAAGTTTACTAAAACAATATGTCAATTTTATTAATACTCAAAAAATAAAAGCACAAGTAAAGTAGCAGGGACAAGACAATGGTACACTGAAGGGTGAAGCCACGGTAAGCAGACAGGTTACATATAGAGAGTATCAGGGCCGCGCCACTAATCCATAACAGAGGTAAAGTGCAAATGTGCAGCATTAATGGGTATTAGCAAAGTGCAAAAGCCAATAGAAGCAGCAAGACAATAGACCTAAAGAGATGAGGACGCTATGTAAAATAGAGCCAGTATTTACCTGTGTATACCGCAGCTAGATCACCCACCCCAACGCGCGTTTTGGCTCACAGTGCCTTCTTACGGGGAAAATGCCAACAGTGTGCTAAGCATTCATCAAAGCAAAAGGTGGCTACTTTGAAGAACCTAGAATATAATTTCAGTTGTTTCACACTTTTTGTTAAGTATATAATTCCACATGTGTTAATTCATAGTTTTGATGCCTTCAGTGTGAATGTACAATTTTCATAGTCATGAAAATACAGAAACATCTTTAAATGAGAAAGTGTGTCCAAACTTTTGGTCTGTACTGTATGTGTGTATATTCTGCTTGCCTATACTGTATATATGTGTATGTTGTATAAATAAGTGTATGTGTATAATGTTTATATATTGTATATATTCATGCTCTGTGTATAGGTGTGTGTGTGGTAATAATACGTGTATACGTTGTATATGGGTATGTGTATATATTCTGTATGTGTATGCTCCGTGTATAGGTGTGTGTGTTTATATATGTGTATACACTGTATATACACATGTTTGTATATATTCCGTTTATGTCTGAATACTCTGTATATTCTATACATTTAATAGATTTTATTTTTTCTGCAACAAATCTGCCAGGTGTGAACTTCCCCTGAGATCACACTGCCCTCATCATCCACAGGCTCCGGCAGTATCCGCCATCGTGAATTAGTCATTACTAGAGATGAACGAATTGATTTGATGCCAATTGAATTTGAGTTGAATTTTATGAATTTCACTGATCCCGTCAAACTCAAACCATTTGTGATTTAATTTGCCAAAAAACGCCTGCAAACTTTTTTTTTTTTTTTTTTTTTTTTTTTTTTACACATTACAGAAGACGTGACGAGTCACAGAAGGCCGAAATGACCTCAGGCACAACCTTTTTTATATCACAAGGTCTGGCTTAGTCAATCAGGAGGGACTATCAGAGCCTGTATAAAAGCCGAGTCAGGGAATGCAGCATCCACCATCGTCCACTGAATCCGAACAGTGAGAGGGTGTGACGGCATTGTAATAGAGGTAGGGTCAGGTGAGAAAGCCATAAAGCATTGGACAAATACTCTAGACAGTTGTGTTGTGTAACAGCGGCAGTGCCGAAGATGAGAGTAGTAGTCTGCAAATAAGGCCGGAGTCACACTACAGCGAGATACGGCAGAGTCTCGCAGGTTAAAACCAAGCTCTGGCTCCGGCACTCCAGAGCGGAGCGTGCGGTCGCATAGCAATACATGGAGCTGCACGCTCCGCTCCGGAGTGCCGGTGCCAGAGCTTGGTTTTAACCTGCGAGACTCCGCCGTATCTTGCTGTAGTGGGACTCCGGCCTAAGGCTGCCATCACACTAGCAGTATTTGGTCAGTATTTTACATCAGTATTTGCAAGCCAAAACCAGGAGTGGAACAAATAGAAGAAAAGTATAATAGAAACATATGTACCACTTCTGCATTTATCACCCACTCCTGCTTTTTGGCTTACAAATACAGATGTAAAATACTGACCAAATACTGCTAGTGTGACGGCAGCCTTATACGGGGATTCATTTTCCAGATAGAGATAGGAGAGATGCCAGCAACAGCGCTAGTGGGACTGATCAGTGATATGGCGGAGCTGCCTCTGTCCTACCGCATGTCAACTACCATTTTTTTAATGCACTAGAAAGCAAAATCCAGATAGAACAATGGTGTTTACAGAAAAAAAACAATGCCACAACAATACAGCGCCGTTACAGGAGCAGGCTTTTTGGTCATGCACCTACCTCGCGTGTCTCAAGAAGGCTAAATTTTGTTAAAAAAGAAAAAAAAAATGTTTAGAAGATGCAGACCTTTCTCTGTGCATGTCTGGTTTTGCACACCTGTTTTATTAGCACATTTTGACAACTGTATATGCCACACCTACGCTACGGCTGTCTGCCACATTTATTTTTTTTGTACATGTACCCTCCTTTCTAATATCTCTTGTGTTTCTTTTGGCAAGTATTGAATAATTGGGGCTGAAACCATTGTCAAAAGTTAATTATGGCGTTGTAGAAAATAAATGGTAAAAGAAAAATTAATAATGGCAAATGACAGGGCAGTGTGTAAGAAAAAACCTATACCATAGCTAAGAATGTGAGTGTCGCCAGCATGGGAAGAAGCTCCACCACCGCTGGCACCCGCCATCTAACCCACCATCTAGGCAGTGGTACAGCCAGACGGACCACACGTGCCCTCTTTTGCCTCCTGCAAATGTATTTGTGGGAAGGAATTGTAGGATGTTGTGGCATACAAGGCAGATCTCATCTCATTCACAGCACGACGATGTTACCTCTGACAGCGACACCGTCAGTTTGAGTCAGTTTTGCATAGAACCGTCTTCCTGATCACAAATGAATACTAGAGATAATTGTGAACTTTTTGTTATTTTAAAAAACATGAGAAGTCTGTCTGTGCACCATAGGAGTAAATGGGCTGTTGGTTACTACCGGTTACCTTTAATTCCGTTGTTGAGGTCGCAGAATGTTACCGTTGGCTGTGTTATTGTTCAATACCTTGGAAGGGGTTGGATACAGTTCTACAGTCCTAGGAAACACCAGTGTTACATGTCTTTTTAGCTTTGTAGAATTGGGCTTCACAACAAATCAATTTGCTGCTGCTCAAATTTTGGGGAAAATGTAATCAAACCTGACGAAATCGTATTTGAAAAGACTAGATAATCTCTAGTCATTAGCAGTTTTGTATCGCGGTCGGTTGTGGCTCCGGGGTCTCTGCTCGGAATCCTAGAAACTCTAGAAAGAGTAGGATTTCCCTCCTTGTTATTATGAGGATATTAACACTGCAGAGCGGCAGATCTATGGACGCTTACAATCCGGCGAGGATTGGCGATATAATTACATGCTGGAGTCTATCACATTAATATCTGATCTGCAGATACTGACAGTGACAGCTCTGTGAATGCTGAGAACCTGCAGCTCCAATTGTCCCGGTAATCCTGCTAAATCTTCATCAGACAGATGCCTGTCAGCTCCCATTGTCAGACGCTGCGCTGCGGGTCATAGCCAGCGGCCATATCTGCTAATTAATCAAGGTGTGGACTCCTGTGCAGCCGCCTCACATTCCACCAGGAAACTCTGCACACGAGCTGCCCATGGGCAGCGCCGATTATAAGCGTACTGTCTCTTTAAATACCCACTTCCCCAAATATTTGTCTGGGTGGTGAAATATATAAATTTCATTTTTTTTTTTAAGTATTTTATAATTGGTGCAAATATTTTTGATAATTGGATCCAATCACAATATTATAGACACCATAATGACCGCCGTGTGCGCCCGTTCTCAGCCTGGGGTCCGCCCGTCTGGCTCAGCAATGTAATATGTGAGATTGTGCTATAAGAATGTGCAGAAATTCTACCGGTAACAGAATATTCCGGGTGACATGATGGAAGAACAGGTTTGAGAACGGGTTCGTCCACTCAGGGCCAAGCCCACGACTACCTACTGGTCTGAGCCTGTGAACTGACACCTGCTGGTGATGGGTGGAATCACAGCAGCTGGGGAAAAAATCTGTCAAGTGGAAGCTCTTAAGATTTATAATTTGTGATGCGGAGGGGAGAGCGCCCTCTAACTGTGCTCAGATATGTCTAGATTATGGAGGAAATATCCCTGTGCATGTGTTCGCTCTATTTTAGTTCCTCCACATTGTCATGTTGCATTTCTGGAGGAAGTAGTTTCCCCCATTTACAACATAGACAACCCCTAGTAACTTTATAAATACTTTGCTTTAACTGTCCAGAGTAACATCATAGCATGTACCCTAGTCACATCCAGAGCTGCAATCACAATCCTGCAGAGGACAGATACATGTTGCACCTTTTTAGCTAAGCTGCCAGGTCACAGAAAGTTATAAAAGCAGCAGCAGAATTGTGAATGCAGCTCTGGTTGTAACTATAAAGTGACTGTTTCTGACAACTGCTGTCTAATGTCATGGATAGTTCTCAGGGCTGTCAGTGGAGATGACCTGTCGGCATTCCGCTCTGTTTGGATAGTGGACTCCGGCATTGACAGGGTTAACCCTGCATGTAACCGTGTGGCTGCAGCCAGAGATTCCACAGGGATACAGTTTCATCCCAAATATTCTGTCTTACGTCAGAGTTTATATATCACCCTTAGGTACGGGTGTATCTGATCTGGCTGTATATAGAGCTCAGTGTACGGTATATAATCCTACACGACCACCTCCGGGCTCAGGTTGCTTAAAGCGACAGGACATCACATCTAGTGCGGCTGCGTAACTGAAACCTACGTCCACGGTAGCTCCAGATGCTATAGGATACGGTGCTGTGCAAAAGTCTTAGGCGGGTGTGGAAATAATGCTGCAGAGTAAAAATCTTAAAAAAACAAACAACAGGCAGAGATGCTTACCTGTCCAACTGGGCCTCAATACAATTGCACTGACAGGGTGCAGCGGACCCAAGTAAAATGGCAACCGCACACAGGCGCGGGCTGGCCCAGGTGGCAGAAATGCATATGCCCCCCGGGCCGGGGTCTAAGCAGCTGCACAGGGCCGCTGGAGGACTGGCAGTGACTAATACATAGCGCACCTGTAGTGCGCGATGGTGTCATCCCGCCAGCAGCCCTAACATGCAAGCTGCAGGGGTATGTGATGAGCAAGCTCCTATGCGCCACTGCCACTCTGAGGGAGAGAGCCAGCAGCCAAGATGAAAGGTCAGCATACCGGCATACCGGCCTGTGTGTGCACGGAGCTCCGGCTTCTCCTGCTCTTATCTGCTATCCCGGCAGAGAAGGAGAGATGGGGGAGGTGCCGGGACAGTGCAGAGCTGTGAGCAGGAGAAACTGAAGAGCTGCACATGGACATCAGCCGCCCCTGCACCACAGAGGAGAGTGTCTGTGTGTGTATGAGGAGAGAGTGTGTGTGTGTATGAGGAGAGTGTGTGTGTGTGTGTGTGTGTGTGTGTGTGTGTGTGTGAGCTGCGTGCGTGTGTGTGTGAGCTGCGTGCATGCGTGTGTGTGTGAGCTGCGTGCGTGCGTGTGTGTGTGAGCTGCGTGCATGCGTGTGTGTGTGAGCTGCGTGCGTGTGTGTGTGTGAGCTGCGTGCATGTGTGCGTGTGAGCTGCGTGCATGTGTGCGTGTGAGCTGCGTGCGTGTGTGTGTGAGCTGCGTGCGTGTGTGTGAGCTGCGTGCGTGCGTGTGTGTGAGCTGCGTGCGTGTGTGTGCTGCGTGCATCTGTGAGCTGCATGTGTGTCATTATACAGTGGGGCCGTGCGTGTGCCTGTCATTATATAGTGGGGCCGTGCGTGTGCCTGTCATTATACAATGGGTGTGTGTGTGTGTGTCATTATACAGTGGGGCCGTGCATGTGCCTGTCATTATACAGTGGGGCCATGCGTGTGCGTGTCATTATACAGTGGGGCCGTGCGTGTGCCTGTCATTATATAGTGGGGCTGTGCGTGTGCCTGTCATTATACAGAGGGGGGCTGTGTGTGTGTGTGTCATTATACAGTGGGGCCGTGCGTGTGCCTGTCATTATACAGTGGGGCCATGCGTGTGCGTGTCATTATACAGTGGGGCCGTGCGTGTGCCTGTCATTATATAGTGGGACTGTGCGTGTGCCTGTCATTATACAGTGGGGCCATGCGTGTGCGTGTCATTATACAGTGGGGCCGTGCATGTGCCTGTCATTATACAGTGGGGCCATGCGTGTGCGTGTCATTATACAGTGGGGCCGTGCGTGTGCCTGTCATTATATAGTGGGACTGTGCGTGTGCCTGTCATTATACAGAGGGGGGCTGTGTGTGTGTGTGTCATTATACAGTGGGGCCGTGCGTGTGCCTGTCATTATACAGTGGGGCTGTGTGTGTTTGTCATTATACAGTGGGGCTGTGCATGTGTGTCATTATACAGTGGGGCCGTGCGTGTGCCTGTCATTATACAGTGGGGCCGTGCGTTTGCCTGTCATTATACAGTGAGGCCGTGCGTGTGCCTGTCATACAGTGGGGCCGTGCGTGTGCCTGTCATTATAGAGTGGTGCTGTTGCGCGTGTGTGTGTGTGTGTGTCATTATACAGTGGGGCTGTACATGTGTGTGTGTGTATGTCATTATATAGTGGGGCTGTGTGTGTGTCATTATACAGTGGGGCTGTGCGTGTGTGTGTCATTATAGAGTGGGGCTGTGCGTGTGTGTGTCATTATACAGTGGGGCTGTGCGTGTGTGTGTCATTATAGAGTGGGGCTGTGCGTGTCATACAGTAGGGCTGTGCGTGTGCCTGTCATTATATAGTGGGGTTGTGCGTGTGTGTCATTATACAGTGGGGCTGTGGGTGTGTGTTTGTCATTATACAGTGGGGCTGTGCGTGTGCCTGTCATACAGTGGGGCTGTGCATGTGTCATTATACAGTGGGGCTGTGCGTGTGTGTGTCATTATGCAGTGGGGTTGTGCGTGTGTGTCATTATACAGTGGGGCTGTGCGTGTGTGTATGCCATTATACAGTGGGGCTGTGTGTGTATGCCATTATACAGTGTGGTTGTGCGTGTGTGTGTGTCATTATACAGTGGGGCTGTGCGTGTGTGTGTCATTATACAGTGGGGCTGTGCGTGTGTGTGTCATTATACAGTGGGGCTGTGCGTGTGTGTGTCATTATACAGTGAGGCTGTGCATGTGCCTGTCATACAGTGGGGCTGTGTGTGTGACATTATACAGTGGGGCTGTGCGTGTGTGGGTGTCATTATACAGTGGGGCTGTGTGTGTCATACAGTGGGGCTGTGTGGGTGTCATTATACAGTGGGGCTGTGGGTGTCATTATACAGTGGGGCTGTGTGTGTCATACAGTGTGGCTGTGTGTGTGTGTCATTATACAGTGGGGCAGTGTGTGTCATTATACAGTGGGGCTGTGTGTCATTATACAGTGTAGCTGTGTGTGTGTGTCATTATACAGTGGGGCTGTGTGTCATTATACAGTGTGGCTGTGTGTGTGTGTCATTATACAGTGTAGCTGTGTGTGTGTGTCATTATACAGTGGGGCTGTGTGTCATTATACAGTGTGGCTGTGTGTGTGTGTCATTATACAGTGTGGCTGTGTGTGTGTGTCATTATACAGTGAGGCTGTGTGTCATTATACAGTGTAGCTGTGTGTGTGTGTCATTATACAGTGTGGCTGTGTGTGTGTGTCATTATACAGTGTAGCTGTGTGTCATTATACAGTGTAGCTGTGTGTGTGTGTCATTATACAGTGTGGCTGTGTGTGTGTGTCATTATACAGTGGGGCTGTGTGTGTGTGTCATTATACAGTGGGGCTGTGTGTCATTATACAGTGTAGCTGTGTGTGTGTGTCATTATACAGTGTGGCTGTGTGTGTCATTATACAGTGTAGCTGTGTGTGTGTGTCATTATACAGTGTGGCTGTGTGTGTGTGTCATTATACAGTGTGGCTGTGTGTGTGTGTCATTATACAGTGGGGCTGTGTGTGTGTGTCATTATACAGTGTGGCTGTGTGTGTCATTATACAGTGTGGCTGTGTGTGTCATTATACAGTGTAGCTGTGTGTGTGTGTCATTATACAGTGGGGCTGTGTGTGTGTGTCATTATACAGTGGGGCTGTGTGTCATTATACAGTGTAGCTGTGTGTGTGTGTCATTATACAGTGTGGCTGTGTGTGTGTGTCATTATACAGTGGGGCTGTGTGTCATTATACAGTGGGGCTGTGTGTCATTATACAGTGTGGCTGTGTGTGTGTGTCATTATACAGTGTGGCTGTGTGTGTGTGTCATTATACAGTGTAGCTGTGTGTGTGTGTCATTATACAGTGGGGCTGTGTGTCATTATACAGTGGGGCTGTGTGTCATTATACAGTGTGGCTGTGTGTGTGTGTCATTATACAGTGTGGCTGTGTGTGTGTGTCATTATACAGTGTGGCTGTGTGTGTGTGTCATTATACAGTGGGGCTGTGCATGTGTCTGTCATTATACAGTGGGGCTGTGTGTGTGTGTCATTATACAGTGGGGCTGTGTGTGTCATTATACAGTGTAGCTGTGTGTGTGTGTCATTATACAGTGGGGCTGTGCATGTGTCTGTCATTATACAGTGGGGCTGTGCGTGTGTGTGTGTGTGCCATTGGTGCATTCACTCTGTCATTCTTTGGACTGCAGACTTGTGCTTCTCACATTGCTGGCAGTGCTGTGGTTATTTGGCGGGTGTGTGGCTGTAAGTTTGTGATTTGCATACATGCGGTCACATGCCGACCAGACTTGCATGGCCTAATGCAACTGTATTGAACAAGGCCCAAAACAGTCTAGTCGAAATGTGGCTGGGAATATATATATCGCATGCTTGCAGTCACAAGACCACCTGTTGCCGGCACCAGAGAATCTTCATAGCGCATGATATGAGGATTCACACATAGTGTCTGTAGACATGTAGCATAAGATCCGACAACCCCTTTAAGGATGAGCCGCTACTCATGGGCCACTGCTGTGTGCTTGCCCCCCAGGCTAAAATTTGCCAGTCAGCCCCTGACCGCACAGGTGCAATACCAAATGAAAGGCCAGCCTTCAATCAGGGATTGGCCGTGTGGCACACCAATGCAAACAATATATATACAGTATATTGGCGATGGAGGTGGCGGGCAGTCACCAGATACTGATGACGGAGGTGACGGGATTTACATTTCTTTTTTCTTCAGTCACTTTGTATTTTGTTAATTGACACAAATAAACTATTATTCTGGAAGCTTTTGTCTCTGTATTTTCTCCACACCTGCCTAAAACTATTGGACAGTGCTGTACACCAGGGCAGATAACGCAGCACAGGAATTATGGGATGTATGTACAGGGTGGACAGTATGTGTAATAGGGTTATGAAGGGGGAGATTTATCCAACATGGTGTAAAGTGAAACTGACTCCGTTGCCCTTAGCAACCAATCAGATTCCACTTTTCATTCTTCACAGACTCTTTGGAAAATGAAAGGTGGAATCGGATTGGTTGCTAAGGGCAACTGAGTCAGTTTCACTTTACACCATGTTGGATAAATCTCCCCCTTCATAACCCTATTACACATACTGTCCACCTACTTTTGTGCAGACAATGGAGCACAGATATTATGGGATATATATGGGCAGACAATGGAGCACAGATATTATGGGATATATATATTTGGGCACATAACGGAGCACAGATATTATGGGATATATATATTTGGGCACATAACGGAGCACAGATATTATGGGATATATATATCTGGGCAGATAACGGAGCACAGATATTATGGGATATATATATATTTGGGCAGATAACGGACCACAGATATTATGGGATATATATATTTGGGCAGATAACGGAGCACAGATATTATGGGATATATATATTTGGGCAGATAACGGAGCACAGATATTATGGGATATATATATTTGGGCAGATAACAGAGCACAGATATTATGGGATATATATCTGGGCAGATAACGGAGCACAGATATTATGGGATATATATATCTGGGCAGATAACGGAGCACAGATATTATGGGATATATATATTTGGGCACATAACGGAGCACAGATATTATGGGATATATATATTTGGGCAGATAACGGAGCACAGATATTATGGGATATATATATATTTGGGCAGATAACGGAGCACAGATATTATGGGATATATATATATATTTGGGCAGATAACGGAGCACAGATATTATGGGATATATATATTTGGGCAGATAACAGAGCACAGATATTATGGGATATATATATTTGGGCAGATAACAGAGCACAGATATTATGGGATATATATCTGGGCAGATAACGGAGCACAGATATTATGGGATATATATCTGGGCAGATAACGGAGCACAGATATTATGGGATATATATTTGGGCAGATAACGGAGCACAGATATTATGGGGTATATATATTTGGGCAGATAACGGAGCACAGATATTATGGGATATATATCTGGGCAGATAACGGAGCACAGATATTATGGGATATATATATTTGGGCAGATAACGGAGCACAGATATTATGGGATATATATATTTGGGCAGATAACGGAGCACAGATATTATGGGATATATATATTTGGGCAGATAACGGAGCACAGATATTATGGGATATATATATTTGGGCAGATAACGGAGCACAGATATTATGGGATATATATATTTGGGCAGATAACGGAGCACAGATATTATGGGATATATATATTTGGGCAGATAACAGAGCACAGATATTATGGGATATATATATTTGGGCAGATAACAGAGCACAGATATTATGGGATATATATCTGGGCAGATAACGGAGCACAGATATTATGGGATATATATCTGGGCAGATAACGGAGCACAGATATTATGGGATATATATTTGGGCAGATAACGGAGCACAGATATTATGGGGTATATATATTTGGGCACATAACGGAGCACAGATATTATGGGATATATATCTGGGCAGATAACGGAGCACAGATATTATGGGGTATATATATTTGGGCACATAACGGAGCACAGATATTATGGGATATATATATTTGGGCAGATAACAGAGCACAGATATTATGGGATATATATCTGGGCAGATAACGGAGCACAGATATTATGGGATATATATATTTGGGCACATAACGGAGCACAGATATTATGGGATATATATATTTGGGCACATAACGGAGCACAGATATTATGGGATATATATATATTTGGGCAGATAACGGACCACAGATATTATGGGATATATATATTTGGGCAGATAACGGAGCACAGATATTATGGGATATATATATTTGGGCAGATAACAGAGCACAGATATTATGGGATATATATCTGGGCAGATAACGGAGCACAGATATTATGGGATATATATATTTGGGCACATAACGGAGCACAGATATGGGATATATATATATTTGGGCAGATAACGGAGCACAGATATTATGGGATATATATATTTGGGCAGATAACGGAGCACAGATATTATGGGATATATATATTTGGGCAGATAACGGAGCACAGATATTATGGGATATATATATCTGGGCAGATAACGGAGCACAGATATTATGGGATATATATATTTGGGCACATAACGGAGCACAGATATTATGGGATATATATATTTGGGCAGATAACGGAGCACAGATATTATGGGGTATATATATTTGGGCACATAACGGAGCACAGATATTATGGGATATATATCTGGGCAGATAACGGAGCACAGATATTATGGGGTATATATATTTGGGCACATAACGGAGCACAGATATTATGGGATATATATATTTGGGCAGATAACGGAGCACAGATATTATGGGGTATATATATTTGGGCACATAACGGAGCACAGATATTATGGGATATATATATTTGGGCAGATAACGGAGCACAGATATTATGGGATATATATATTTGGGCAGATAACGGAGCACAGATATTATGGGATATATATATTTGGGCAGATAACGGAGCACAGATATTATGGGATATATATCTGGGCAGATAACGGAGCACAGATATTATGGGATATATATATATTTGGGCAGATAACGGAGCACAGATATTATGGGATATATATCTGGGCAGATAACGGAGCACAGATATTATGGGATATATATATTTGGGCAGATAACGGAGCACAGATATTATGGGATATATATCTGGGCAGATAACGGAGCACAGATATTATGGGGTATATATATATATTTGGGCAGATAACGGAGCACAGATATTATGGGATATATATCTGGGCAGATAACGGAGCACAGATATTATGGGGTATATATATTTGGGCAGATAACGGAGCACAGATATTATGGGGTGTATATATTTGGGCAGATAACGGACCACAGATATTATGGGATATATATATATTTGGGCAGATAACGGAGCACAGATATTATGGGATATATATCTGGGCAGATAACGGAGCACAGATATTATGGGATATATATCTGGGCAGATAACGGAGCACAGATATTATGGGATATATATATTTGGGCAGATAACGGAGCACAGATATTATGGGATATATATCTGGGCAGATAACGGAGCACAGATATTATGGGATATATATATTTGGGCAGATAACGGAGCACAGATATTATGGGGTGTATATATTTGGGCAGATAACGGACCACAGATATTATGGGATATATATATATTTGGGCAGATAACGGAGCACAGATATTATGGGATATATATCTGGGCAGATAACGGAGCACAGATATTATGGGATATATATCTGGGCAGATAACGGAGCACAGATATTATGGGATATATATATTTGGGCAGATAACGGAGCACAGATATTATGGGATATATATCTGGGCAGATAACGGAGCACAGATATTATGGGATATATATATTTGGGCAGATAACGGAGCACAGATATTATGGGATATATATCTGGGCAGATAACGGAGCACAGATATTATGGGATATATATATTTGGGCAGATAACGGAGCACAGATATTATGGGATATATATCTGGGCAGATAACGGAGCACAGATATTATGGGATATATATATTTGGGCAGATAACGGAGCACAGATATTATGGGATATATATCTGGGCAGATAACGGAGCACAGATATTATGGGATATATATATTTGGGCAGATAACGGAGCACAGATATTATGAGATATATATATTTGGGCAGATAACGGAGCACAGATATTATGGGATATATATATTTGGGCAGATAACAGAGCACAGATATTATGGGATATATATATATTTGGGCAGATAACGGAGCACAGATATTATGGGATATATATATTTGGGCAGATAACGGAGCACAGATATTATGGGATATATATATTTGGGCAGATAACGGAGCACAGATATTATGGGGTACATCTATCAGGGCAGATGCTATGGGATACATATATTAGGGCAGATATTATGGGATGTATATAAATTAGGGCAGATATTATGGGATGTATATATTAGGGCAGATATTATGAGATACATATATTAGGGCAGATATCATGGGATATATATATATATATTAGGGCAGATATTATGGGATGTATATATTAGGGCAGATATTATGAGATACATATATTAGGGCAGATATTATGGGATATATATATTAGGACAGATATTAGAATGAAAAAAATTATTTAAGATTAATGGGTGAAACCCGTAAATATAAAGTGCTGAATGGTGATGGAGACAAATAAGTGAAGATAAAATAGAATAGAATAAAGTGAACAATATTTTATTGCAGATATAGCAATCACAAACCGAAGCACGGCGTGTATAATGTCACACATGGTAAATATATATATATTACCCCATATGAAACTTTTATAGCATAGCCTTAGTAGCATAATTATGTGTGCATTTTTAACACTGTGCTGACACAATAAATCTCATATATCTAAAACCCATTTATAGAAAAAAATTAAAAAACATAATTAAAATATCCAGAAAGAATAAGTATGCGTTCCATATTGAGAATCCCATAGATTGTCTTAAGGTGGGGGGAGCAGAGGGTTAATAATGGATTATGATGGGTTTACTTTTTTGCACTTTTATCATGAATGCCCTTTAATGATATTGGAACCCTCAGGTTTTCTTTTTACAATTTTTTAAGAGCATCCGGCTTTATACTGTTTTGTGCATCTAATTCTCACACCAGCAAATTGTGATCTCCCTCTTTTTCTGGAGGTTAATATCCCTGTTTTATATTCTACTTGTTATATTTATGTATGGTTTTATTGTTTCGGATTAATAAACATTGCATTTTTAATATCTAGCTAGAATCTCTTTATTTCTTTAGCAAGAAGTCTAATTGCAGGAACTTGTATATTGATGTCTGTTATAAAGTGTCTAGCACCTGAGAATTGGACCTGGGGTTATTGATAAATTCATTGTTAAATATATATTATATATATCCCCAATATTATGGGATACATATATTAAGGCAGATATTATGGGGTGTATATATATATTGGGGCATATATCATTGGATATATTAGGACAGATAACAGAGCATATATATTATGGGATACATATATTAGGGCAGATATTATGGGATACATATATTGGCAGATATTATAGGATGCATATATTATAGGCTGCATATATTAAGGCAGATATTAAGGGGTGTATATATGTATTGGGGCAGATATTATTGGATATATATTAGGACAGATAGCAGAGCGTATATATTATGAGATACCTATATTAGGGCAGATATTATGGGATGCATATATTAGGGCAGATATTCTGGGATGCATATATTAGGGCAGATATTCTGGGATGCATATATTAGGGCAGATATTCTGGGATGCATATATTAGGGCCGATATTATGAGATACATATATTAGGGCCGATATTATTAGATGTATGTATTAGGGCAGATATTATTGGATGTATATATTAGGGCAGATATTATGGGATACCTATATTAGGGCAGACATTATGGGATACATATATTAGGGCAGATATTATGGGATACATATATTAGGGCAGATATTATTGGATGTATATATTAGGGCAGATATTATGGGATACCTATATTAGGGCAGACATTATGGGATACATATATTAGGGCAGATATTATGGGATACCTATATTAGGGCAGACATTATGGGATACATATATTAGGGCAGATATTATTGGATGTATATATTAGGGCAGATATTATGGGATACCTATATTAGGGCAGACATTATGGGATACATATATTAGAGCAGATATTCTGGGATGCATATATTAGGGCAGATATTCTGGGATGCATATATTAGGGCCGATATTATGAGATACATATATTAGGGCAGATATTATTAGATGTATGTATTAGGGCAGATATTATTGGATGTATATATTAGGGCAGATATTATGGGATACCTATATTAGGGCAGACATTATGGGATACATATATTAGGGCAGATATTATTGGATGTATATATTAGGGCAGATATTATGGGATACCTATATTAGGGCAGACATTATGGGATACATATATTAGGGCAGATATTCTGGGATGCATATATTAGGGCAGGTATTCTGGGATGCATATATTAGGGCAGGTATTCTGGGATACATATATCAGGGCAGTTCTCGCCCTCTCCGCCGGTGTTCCCCTACAATGTCAGGAAGTCCTTGCGATATCCCAATTGTCATTCTGCATTCAGCGCCGGAGCCATAAAATCCTTATTGCATTTGTCTGTGCAGTTGCTGCGAGCGCTCGGCGGTGCTTACAGACAATTCTGATTTTCTTAGCTGAGCTCTTAATGACCTCTGTTTATTAAGCAGGGATGGAATTTGCTTCCAAATGTAGATTGGGAGGGAGAATGAGGAGCTTTATGAGCGTGTAAGCAAAACCACAAGCGCTCGCCTAATAGGCCTCCGCCATTCACCTTCTCCGGGTGGAAGCGCTACGGTTACCACGGTCTGGGCACCGAACCTGACACCGGGCCGTAGGGACGTGCCCTCGTCAGCAGATTCATGGCGTATGGCGGAGTCTCCGGGCTGCTCCTATTAAAGGGACGGTGCGGAGTAGACCCCACATGGCTCCTGGAATCGCTGCATTGCATCTGCTTCATTCTCTCATTGCTCCTGCTGATCCGGTGTCACATGTTTGATCCGTTTGTTAAAATTTTGAATGTAAATGACCTCTTCTCTTATACTGCAAAGTTATAAATATACAGTAGAAAAGTAGAAAAACAAATCCCAACATTTCTTGCTTTCCTATTTCCTGGTATTTGGTAAAAAATGGTGAAACACATAACACCTGATATTTCAGGGCAGGTTTGGACTTTTCATTCTCCATTGTACCCGCACTGGTTTTTGGAGGTTGTGTGGGGTCAGTAACACAACTAGAGGGGATGCAGAGGTGAGTCTGAGGGGCTAAAAAGACCCTGTAGTCACGGCAGGACTATACATGTCACCTAACTATTGGAGGGGCCCCAATACTGACTCAGGATTGGGGCCGTAGACCCTCACGTTGCACCTGTGCATGGGACTCGTCAGGTGAATCTTGCTGGTCCAGCAGTGTCGGGTAAATCTGGATTTGCAGCCTGAGCTCCCTGCCCCCACCCCGGCTATTAAGGGCTTTAGTGGGGTGTAGTCGGCCTTGCATGCTTTACCTGACTCTGGATTATGTGTTCTTCAGGCTGATGATGGAGGTGTCATCTCTGTATCCACACGTTACTGAGGATATTTGTAGTATCTATTAGTGATGAGCGAATATACTCGTTACTCGAGATTTCTCGAGCACGCTCGGGGGTCCTCCGAGTATTTTTTAGTGCTCGGAGATTTAGTTTTTATTGCCGCAGCTGAATGATTTACATCTGATAGCCAGCATAAGTACATGTGGGGATTCCCTGACAACCCCCACATGTACTTATGCTGGCTAACAGATGTAAATCATTCAGCTGCGGCAATAAAAACTAAATCTCCGAGCACTAAAAAATACTCGGAGGACCCCCGAGCGTGCTCGGGAAATCTCGAGTAACGAGTATATTCACTCATCACTAATATCTATTAATCAGCCCCAAATTAACCTTCATGAAATCCTTTATTTGTCCTCTTCTGCTGAAAATTGTGATAACCCATAAAACAGCCATATTGTGCAGGAGCCTCCCAGGTGTACACATTGACGATTCACGGGTCGGGGTGGTGATTCCAACAAATTAGTAAAATGAGTCTTGTAATGGAAGTTTCATGTTCTCCATCCTAATGGCCGAATCCTCTCCTTATTCTTGGATCATTAGCTTTGTGTGGCCACTAGGGGCAGCATTCCTTAGGAAATCACACCTGAAATGTTGAGGGCTACTGGGGTACAACAGGTGACCATAGGACCACACAGCAAGACTAGGACCAGCCTGGCTCCACCAGAGCCATAGCCCTCTGGTTACACTGCTCTTTGCTCTGTGTCTTCTTTGTCCTTTCAACAAACGTTGAATAAATCAACAGTACGAGCAAAAGTAAGAAACTTTGTAATAGAGCCTTTCAGAAACATCCGCTTTATGCTCCACTTATGAGCCACTTCTCCCTCCCTGTGGACTCATCATTCACAAAACAAGAGAGGCAGCCAACTCACTGAGGGGTCAGATTACAGCTGCCTATTGAAGTCTGTAGAGAGCGGATTAAGAGAGGAGAAAGAGGAGTGAGAGAGACAAAGATGGTGCTACTTTCCACTAAATGTTTTCTCATCATAATTCTCCATTCACAGCTACGCTACTGAGTACTGCTATATAATGGCCCCCATGCAGCCGCTTTTAGCATTTTATTTAATCTCAGAGATGGACTCAGAGCTATACTACTCGGTACTGCTATATAGTCATGTACTTGTTGCTGCTTTTAGTAAGTGTTATCTAATTCCGGAGCTGGATTCACAACTACACGGCTCAGTACTGCTGTATAGTGTCCTCCATACTGTTTCTTTTAGCATTTTATTACACACCAGATCTGGGTTCATAGCTACACTGCTCAGTACCACTGTGTTCTCCATACAGTTTACTTTAGCCTTTTTATTATACCCCTGAGCTGGATTCACAGCTAGACTGCTATGCACTGCTGTATAATATGCAAATTGCCTCTTCTGAGAAAAAGAGGACTTAACTCTATGGCGCCACCTGTTGGAAGTAGCGATCCTACAAGTCACAATCAACCCTTTAACGAGTCGTGCAATATGACTTAAGATAAAAGCCAAATCAGTATCTCAATTCGCAGGCACGATGTTTCGGGCTGTTGGCCCTCATCAGTGCGAAGCATAAGAACTGATTTGGCTAGGTGAGAGGCTCTGGACTGGGGTCTAAGGGGTAACGTTTCTCCTTGTGGAGAGTGACATACCAGCTCTGGCTTGTCAAGGTAAGGAGGCTTATTCGCCGTGCAGTGCTCCTCTAGGAAATTGTGACTTGTAGGATCGCTACTTCCAACAGGTGGCGCTATAGAGTTAAGTCCTCTTTTTCTCAGAAGAGGCAATTTGCATATTTAATTTCCCAGAGGAGCATTGCACAGCGAATAAGCCTCTTTCCCCTGACAAGCCAGCTGGTATGTCACTGCTGTATAATGTCCTCCATACTGTTTATTATGTATTTTATCACACCCCAGCTCTTATTCATAGCTATGCTGCTCAGTATTGCAGTACAGTGTCCTCCTTGCTGCTGCTTGTAGTACTTTTTTTATATTACCCCTGAACTGGAACACAGGTACACTGCTCAGTATTTGTTCTATTTTAATATTACTTATATAGCATCAATAAATTCAGCCAAACTTTACAAACAGTCTAAATTCCCTGTCAGCATGTCTTTGGGGTGAGGGAGGAAAATCAAGTACCCAGCTTTCCTACCAGGATCTTACTAAGCCTGATTAATCCGGACAACATGCCAGCCATAACTAGGGGATGCATAATTCGCTGCTGTGGTGGCGTCATATGTTTTCAGCCCACAATGTCATTTTTTTCTGCAATTTGGGATATTTTTGTTTCTTCTGCTCTTTTTGTAGATAAATGAAGTGAAGCCGGTTTTTACCGGGGACATTTCCATGTAATTGTAATCACCGCCGCGCTCCGCCACATGATTGGCTGGTGTGAGATGTAATAACATGCTGCTGCACATGATCGCTATTAACTTGTCAAGTGCTGCAAACAATTCGCTGTCTTTACTAAATGATGACAATGGCGGCAGCTGCGCCATTCTATGTCTGTGCACCCCCCATCCCGCACCCAGCGCTGAAGTGGTTAAACTGATGCGCTGGGCCGCAGGAGCAGCTGCTCTGTAGCATCCCGGACCCTATTGAGATTCAATTCACACGACAAGGAGAAGATTCGAAAACAAGACGGCGCGATCAGACACGAAGCGCAGCGCGTGAAGAGGGATAAACTGCGACTGTCACAATTGAGTTAGGGCCATAATCCAGTTAGAGGATCTTTTTATGCAGACGCACGTCATCCACAGTAATTGGAGCCAAGCTGTCCTCTCACAGCCAGCAAACCGCTTATAGCAGAGCCGACTGTGTCACATGCAGCAGAGCTTGTCAGACAACAACAGATACAGCAGAGCTGAGGATGCTGTATGTAGCAGAGCTGAGGATGCTGTGTGTAGCAGAGCTGAGGATGCTGTGTGTAGCAGAGCTGAGGATGCTGTGTGTAGCAGAGCTGAGGATGCTGTGTGTAGCAGAGCTGAGGATGCTGTGTGTAGCAGAGCTGAGGATGCTGTGTGTAACAGAGCTGAGGATGCTGTGTGTAGCAGAGCTGAGGATGCTGTATGTAGCAGGGCTGAGGATGCTGTATGTAGCAGAGATGAGGATGCTGTATGTAGCAGGGCTGAGGATGATGTATGTAGCAGAGATGAGGATGCTGTATGTAGCAGAGCTGAGGATGCTGTATGTAGCAGAGCTGAGGATGCTGTATGTAGCAGAGCTGAGGATGCTGTATGTAGCAGAGCTGAGGATGCTGTGTGTAGCAGAGCTGAGGATGCTGTGTGTAGCAGAGCTGAGGATGCTGTGTGTAGCAGAGCTGAGGATGCTGTATGTAGCAGAGCTGAGGATGATGTATGTAGCAGAGATGAGGATGCTGTATGTAGCAGGGCTGAGGATGATGTATGTAGCAGAGATGAGGATGCTGTATGTAGCAGAGCTGAGGATGCTGTATGTAGCAGAGCTGAGGATGCTGTATGTAGCAGAGCTGAGGATGCTGTATGTAGCAGAGCTGAGGATGCTGTATGTAGCAGAGCTGAGGATGCTGTATGTAGCAGAGCTGAAGATGCTGTATGTAGCAGAGATGAGGATGCTGTATGCAGCAGAGATGAGGATGCTGTATGTAGCAGAGCTGAGGATGCTGTATGTAGCAGAGCTGAGGATGCTGTATGTAGCAGAGCTGAGGATGCTGTATGCAGCAGAGCTGAGGATGCTGTATGTAGCAGAGCTGAGGATGCTGTATGTAGCAGAGCTGAGGATGCTGTATGTAGCAGAGCTGAGGATGCTGCATGTAGCAGAGATGAGCATGCTGTTTGTAGCAGAGCTGAGGATGCTGTATATAGCAGAGCTTGTCAGACAACAACAGATACAGCAGAGCTGAGGATGCTGTATGTAGCAGAGCTGAGGATGCTGTATGTAGCAGAGCTGAGGCTGCTGTATGTAGCAGAGCTGAGGATGCTGTATGTAGCAGAGCTGAGGATGCTGTATATAGCAGAGCTGAAGATACTGTATGTAGCAGAGCTGAGGATGCTGTATGTAGCAGAGCTTGTCAGACAACAACAGATACATCAGAGCTGAGGATGCTGTATGTAGCAGAGCTGAGAATGCTGTGTGTAGCAGAGCTGAAGATACTGTGTGTAGCAGAGCTGAGGATGCTGTATGTAGCAGAGCTGAGGATGCTGTGTGTAGCAGAGCTGAGGATGCTGTATATAGCAGAGCTGAAGATACTGTATGTAGCAGAGCTGAGGATGCTGTATGTAGCAGATCTGAGGATGCTGTATGTAGCAGAGCTGAGGATGCTGTATGTAGCAGAGCTGAGGATGCTGTATGTAGCAGAGCTGAGGATGCTGTGTGTAGCAGAGCTGAGGATGCTGTATGTAGCAGAGCTGAGGATGCTGTGTGTAGCAGAGCTGAGGATGTTGTATGTAGCAGAGATGAGGATGCTGTATGTAGCAGAGCTGAGGATGCTGTGTGTAGCAGAGCTGAGGATGCTGTATGTAGCAGAGCTGAGGATGCTGTATGTAGCAGAGCTGAGGATGCTGTGTGTAGCAGAGCTGAGGATGCTGTGTGTAGCAGAGCTGAGGATGCTGTGTGTAGCAGAGCTGAGGATGTTGTATGTAGCAGAGCTGAGGATGCTGTATGTAGCAGAGCTTGTCAGACAACAACAGATACATCAGAGCTGAGGATGCTGTATGTAGCAGAGCTGAGAATGCTGTGTGTAGCAGAGCTGAAGATACTGTGTGTAGCAGAGCTGAGGATGCTGTATGTAGCAGAGCTGAGGATGCTGTATGTAGCAGAGCTGAGGATGCTGTGTGTAGCAGAGCTGAGGATGTTGTATATAGCAGAGCTGAAGATACTGTATGTAGCAGAGCTGAGGATGCTGTATGTAGCAGATCTGAGGATGCTGTATGTAGCAGAGCTGAGGATGCTGTATGTAGCAGAGCTGAGGATGCTGTATGTAGCAGAGCTGAGGATGCTGTGTGTAGCAGAGCTGAGGATGCTGTATGTAGCAGAGCTGAGGATGCTGTGTGTAGCAGAGCTGAGGATGTTGTATGTAGCAGAGATGAGGATGCTGTATGTAGCAGAGCTGAGGATGCTGTGTGTAGCAGAGCTGAGGATGCTGTATGTAGCAGAGCTGAGGATGCTGTATGTAGCAGAGCTAAGGATGCTGTGTGTAGCAGAGCTGAGGATGCTGTGTGTAGCAGAGCTGAGGATGCTGTGTGTAGCAGAGCTGAGGATGCTGTATGTAGCAGAGCTGAGGATGCTGTATGTAGCAGAGCTGAGGATGCTGTATGCAGCAGAGCTGAGAATGCTGTATGTAGCAGAGCTGAGGATGCTGTATGTAGCAGAGATGAGGATGCTGTATGTAGCAGAGCTGAGGATGCTGTATGTAGCAGAGCTGAGGATGCTGTATGTAGCAGAGATGAGGATGCTGTATGCAGCAGAGATGAGGATGCTGTATGTAGCAGAGCTGAGGATGCTGTATGTAGCAGAGCTGAGGATGCTGTATGCAGCAGAGCTGAGGATGCTGTATGCAGCAGAGCTGAGGATGCTGTATGTAGCAGAGCTGAGGATGCTGTATGTAGCAGAGCTGAGGATGCTGCATGTAGCAGAGATGAGCATGCTGTTTGTAGCAGAGCTGAGGATGCTGTATGTAGCAGAGCTTGTCAGACAACAACAGATACAGCAGAGCTGAGGATGCTGTATGTAGCAGAGCTGAGGATGCTGTATGTAGCAGAGCTGAGGATGCTGTATGTAGCAGAGCTGAGGATGCTGCATGTAGCAGAGATGAGCATGCTGTTTGTAGCAGAGCTGAGGATGCTGTATGTAGCAGAGCTTGTCAGACAACAACAGATACAGCAGAGTTGAGGCTGCTGTATGTAGCAGAGCTGAGGATGCTGTATGTAGCAGAGCTGAGGATGCTGTATGTAGCAGAGCTTGTCAGACAACAACAGATACATCAGAGCTGAGGATGCTGTATGTAGCAGAGCTGAGGATGCTGTATGTAGCGGAGATGAGGATGCTGTATGCAGCGGAGATGAGGATGCTGTATGTAGCAGAGCTGAGGATGCTGTATGTAGCAGAGCTGAGGATGCTGTATGCAGCAGAGCTGAGGATGCTGTATGCAGCAGAGCTGAGGATGCTGTATGCAGCAGAGCTGAGGATGCTGTATGTAGCAGAGCTGAGGATGCTGTATGTAGCAGAGCTGAGGATGCTGCATGTAGCAGAGATGAGCATGCTGTTTGTAGCAGAGCTGAGGATGCTGTATGTAGCAGAGCTTGTCAGACAACAACAGATACAGCAGAGCTGAGGATGCTGTATGTAGCAGAGCTGAGGATGCTGTATGTAGCAGAGCTGAGGATGCTGCATGTAGCAGAGATGAGCATGCTGTTTGTAGCAGAGCTGAGGATGCTGTATGTAGCAGAGCTTGTCAGACAACAACAGATACAGCAGAGCTGAGGATGCTGTATGTAGCAGAGCTGAGGCTGCTGTATGTAGCAGAGCTGAGGATGCTGTATGTAGCAGAGCTGAGGATGCTGTATGTAGCAGAGCTTGTCAGACAACAACAGATACATCAGAGCTGAGGATGCTGTATGTAGCAGAGCTGAGGATGCTGTATATAGCAGAGCTGAGGATGCTGTATGTAGCAGAGCTGAGAATGCTGTACGTAGCAGAGCTGAGGATGCTGTATATAGCAGAGCTGAGGATGCTGTATGTAGCAGAGCTGAGGATGCTGTATGTAGCAGAGCTGAGGATGCTGTATGTAGCAGAGCTGAGGATGCTGTATGTAGCAGAGCTGAGGATGCTATATGTAGCAGAGCTGAGGATGCTGTATATAGCAGAGCTGAGGATGCTGTATGTAGCAGAGCTGAGGATGCTGTATGTAGCAGAGCTGAAGATACTGTATGTAGCAGAGCTGAGGAGGTTATATGTAGTAGAGCTGAGGATGCAATATGTTGTGAGCTGAGGATTCTGCATGTAGCAGAGCTGAGGATGCTGTATGTAGCAGAGCTGAGGATGCTGTGTGTAGCAGAGCTGAGGAGGTTATATGTAGTAGAGCTGAGGATGCAATATGTTGTGAGCTAAGGATTCTGCATGTAGCAGAGCTGAGGATGCTGTATGTAGCAGAGCTGAGGATGCTGTATGTAGCAGAGCTGAGGATGCTGTATGTAGCAGAGCTGAGGATGCTGTATGTAGCAGAGCTGAGGATGCTGTACGTAGCAGAGCAGAGGATGCTGTACGTAGTAGAGCTGAGGATGCTGTATGTAGCAGAGCTGAGGCTGCTGTATGTAGCAGAGCTGAGGATGCTGTATGTAGCAGAGCTGAGGATGCTGTATGTAGCAGAGCTTGTCAGACAACAACAGATACATCAGAGCTGAGGATGCTGTATGTAGCAGAGCTGAGGATGCTGTATATAGCAGAGCTGAGGATGCTGTATGTAGCAGAGCTGAGGATGCTGTGTGTAGCAGAGCTGAGGATGCTGTATGTAGCAGAGCTGAGGATGCTGTGTGTAGCAGAGCTGAGGATGTTGTATGTAGCAGAGATGAGGATGCTGTATGTAGCAGAGCTGAGGATGCTGTGTGTAGCAGAGCTGAGGATGCTGTATGTAGCAGAGCTGAGGATGCTGTATGTAGCAGAGCTGAGGATGCTGTGTGTAGCAGAGCTGAGGATGCTGTGTGTAGCAGAGCTGAGGATGCTGTGTGTAGCAGAGCTGAGGATGCTGTATGTAGCAGAGCTGAGGATGCTGTATGTAGCAGAGCTGAGGATGCTGTATGCAGCAGAGCTGAGAATGCTGTATGTAGCAGAGCTGAGGATGCTGTATGTAGCAGAGATGAGGATGCTGTATGTAGCAGAGCTGAGGATGCTGTATGTAGCAGAGCTGAGGATGCTGTATGTAGCAGAGATGAGGATGCTGTATGCAGCAGAGATGAGGATGCTGTATGTAGCAGAGCTGAGGATGCTGTATGTAGCAGAGCTGAGGATGCTGTATGCAGCAGAGCTGAGGATGCTGTATGCAGCAGAGCTGAGGATGCTGTATGTAGCAGAGCTGAGGATGCTGTATGTAGCAGAGCTGAGGATGCTGCATGTAGCAGAGATGAGCATGCTGTTTGTAGCAGAGCTGAGGATGCTGTATGTAGCAGAGCTTGTCAGACAACAACAGATACAGCAGAGCTGAGGATGCTGTATGTAGCAGAGCTGAGGATGCTGTATGTAGCAGAGCTGAGGATGCTGTATGTAGCAGAGCTTGTCAGACAACAACAGATACATCAGAGCTGAGGATGCTGTATGTAGCAGAGCTGAGGATGCTGTATGTAGCGGAGATGAGGATGCTGTATGCAGCGGAGATGAGGATGCTGTATGTAGCAGAGCTGAGGATGCTGTATGTAGCAGAGCTGAGGATGCTGTATGCAGCAGAGCTGAGGATGCTGTATGCAGCAGAGCTGAGGATGCTGTATGCAGCAGAGCTGAGGATGCTGTATGTAGCAGAGCTGAGGATGCTGTATGTAGCAGAGCTGAGGATGCTGCATGTAGCAGAGATGAGCATGCTGTTTGTAGCAGAGCTGAGGATGCTGTATGTAGCAGAGCTTGTCAGACAACAACAGATACAGCAGAGCTGAGGATGCTGTATGTAGCAGAGCTGAGGATGCTGCATGTAGCAGAGCTGAGGATGCTGCATGTAGCAGAGATGAGCATGCTGTTTGTAGCAGAGCTGAGGATGCTGTATGTAGCAGAGCTTGTCAGACAACAACAGATACAGCAGAGCTGAGGATGCTGTATGTAGCAGAGCTGAGGCTGCTGTATGTAGCAGAGCTGAGGATGCTGTATGTAGCAGAGCTGAGGATGCTGTATGTAGCAGAGCTTGTCAGACAACAACAGATACATCAGAGCTGAGGATGCTGTATGTAGCAGAGCTGAGGATGCTGTATATAGCAGAGCTGAGGATGCTGTATGTAGCAGAGCTGAGAATGCTGTACGTAGCAGAGCTGAGGATGCTGTATATAGCAGAGCTGAGGATGCTGTATGTAGCAGAGCTGAGGATGCTGTATGTAGCAGAGCTGAGGATGCTGTATGTAGCAGAGCTGAGGATGCTGTATGTAGCAGAGCTGAGGATGCTGTATGTAGCAGAGCTGAGGATGCTGTATATAGCAGAGCTGAGGATGCTGTATGTAGCAGAGCTGAGGATGCTGTATGTAGCAGAGCTGAAGATACTGTATGTAGCAGAGCTGAGGAGGTTATATGTAGTAGAGCTGAGGATGCAATATGTTGTGAGCTGAGGATTCTGCATGTAGCAGAGCTGAGGATGCTGTATGTAGCAGAGCTGAGGATGCTGTGTGTAGCAGAGCTGAGGAGGTTATATGTAGTAGAGCTGAGGATGCAATATGTTGTGAGCTAAGGATTCTGCATGTAGCAGAGCTGAGGATGCTGTATGTAGCAGAGCTGAGGATGCTGTATGTAGCAGAGCTGAGGATGCTGTATGTAGCAGAGCTGAGGATGCTGTACGTAGCAGAGCAGAGGATGCTGTACGTAGTAGAGCTGAGGATGCTGTATGTAGCAGAGCTGAGGCTGCTGTATGTAGCAGAGCTGAGGATGCTGTATGTAGCAGAGCTGAGGATGCTGTATGTAGCAGAGCTTGTCAGACAACAACAGATACATCAGAGCTGAGGATGCTGTATGTAGCAGAGCTGAGGATGCTGTATATAGCAGAGCTGAGGATGCTGTATGTAGCAGAGCTGAGAATGCTGTACGTAGCAGAGCTGAGGATGCTGTACGTAGCAGAGCTGAGGATGCTGTATGTAGCAGAGCTGAGGATGCTGTATGTAGCAGAGCTGAGGATGCTGTATGTAGCAGAGCTGAGGATGCTGTATGTAGCAGAGCTGAGGATGCTGTATGTAGCAGAGCTGAGGATGCTGTATGTAGCAGAGCTGAGGATGCTGTATATAGCAGAGCTGAGGATGCTGTATGTAGCAGAGCTGAGGATGCTGTATGTAGCAGAGCTGAAGATACTGTATGTAGCAGAGCTGAGGAGGTTATATGTAGTAGAGCTGAGGATGCAATATGTTGTGAGCTGAGGATTCTGCATGTAGCAGAGCTGAGGATGCTGTATGTAGCAGAGCTGAGGATGCTGTGTGTAGCAGAGCTGAGGAGGTTATATGTAGTAGAGCTGAGGATGCAATATGTTGTGAGCTAAGGATTCTGCATGTAGCAGAGCTGAGGATGCTGT
The DNA here is from genome assembly GCF_032444005.1 of Ranitomeya imitator. Lineage (NCBI taxonomy): Eukaryota > Metazoa > Chordata > Amphibia > Anura > Dendrobatidae > Ranitomeya > Ranitomeya imitator. Next base: position 775,507,964 of record NC_091282.1, read on the forward strand.
ATGTAGCAGAGCTGAGGATGCTGTATGTAGCAGAGCTGAGGATGCTGTATGTAGCAGAGCTGAGGATGCTGTACGTAGCAGAGCAGAGGATGCTGTACGTAGTAGAGCTGAGGATGCTGTATGTAGCAGAGCTGAGGACGCTGTATGTAGCAGAGCTGAGGATGCTGTATGTAGCAGAGCTGAGGATGCTGTGTGTAGCAGAGCTGAGGATGCTGTATGTAGCAGAGCTGAAGATACTGTATGTAGCAGAGCTGAGGATGCTATATGTAGCAGAGCTGAGGATGCTGTATGTAGCAGAGCTGAGGATGCTGTACGTAGTAGAGCTGAGGATGCTGTATGTAGCAGAGCTGAGGATGCTGTATGTAGCAGAGCTGAGGATGCTGTATGTAGCAGAGCTGAGGATGCTGTGTGTAGCAGAGCTGAGGATGTTGTATGTAGCAGAGCTGAAGATACTGTATGTAGCAGAGCTGAGGATGCTGTATGTAGCAGAGCTGAGGATGCTGTATGTAGCAGAGCTGAGGATGCTGTGTGTTGCAGAGCTGAGGATGCTGTATGTAGCAGAGCTGAGGATGCTGTATGTAGCAGAGCTGAGGATGCTGTATGTAGCAGAGCTGAGGATGCTGTGTGTTGCAGAGCTGAGGATGCTGTGTGTTGCAGAGCTGAGGATGCTGTGTGTTGCAGAGCTGAGGATGCTGTATGTAGGAAAGCTGAGGATGCTGTATGTAGCAGAGCTGAAGATGCTGTATGTAGCAGAGCTGAGGATGCTGTATGTAGCAGAGCTGAGGATGCTGTATGTAGCAAAGCTGAGGATGCTGTATGTAGCAGAGCTGAGGATGCTGTATTTAGCAGAGCTGAGGATGCTGTATGTAGCAGAGCTGAAGATGCTGTGTGTAGCACAGGATGCTGTGTGTTGCAGAGCTGAGGATGCTATATGTAGCAGAACTGAGGATGCTGTGTATAGCAGAGCTGAGGATGCTATATGTAGCAGCTCAGAATGCTGTATGTAGCAGAGCTGAGGATGCTGTGTATAGCAGAGCTATGGATGCTGTATGTAGCAGAGCTGAGGATGCTGTATATATCAGAGCTGAAGATGCTGTATGTAGCAGAGCTGAAGATGCTGTGTGTAGCAGAGCTGAGGATGCTATATGCAGCAGAGCTGAGGATGCTGTGTGTAGCAGAGCTGAGGATGCTGTATATATCAGAGCTGAGGATGCTGTATATACAGTGGGACAAAAAAGTATTTAGTCAGTCAGCAATAGTGCAAGTTCCACCACTTAAAAAGATGAGAGGCGTCTGTAATTTACATCATAGGTAGACCTCAACTATGGGAGACAAACTGAGAAAAAAAAATCCAGAAAATCACATTGTCTGTTTTTTTATCATTTTTTTTGCATATTATGGTGGAAAATAAGTATTTGGTCAGAAACAAACAATCAAGATTTCTGGCTCTCACAGACCTGTAACTTCTTCTTTAAGAGTCTCCTCTTTCCTCCACTCATTACCTGTAGTAATGACACCTGTTTAAACTTGTTATCAGTATAAAAAGACACCTGTGCACACCCTCAAACAGTCTGACTCCAAACTCCACTATGGTGAAGACCAAAGAGCTGTCAAAGGACACCAGAAACAAAATTGTAGCCCTGCACCAGGCTGGGAAGACTGAATCTGCAATAGCCAACCAGCTTGGAGTGAAGAAATCAACAGTGGGAGCAATAATTAGAAAATGGAAGACATACAAGACCACTGATAATCTCCCTCGATCTGGGGCTCCATGCAAAATCCCACCCCGTGGGGTCAGAATGATCACAAGAACGGTGAGCAAAAATCCCAGAACCACGCGGGGGGACCTAGTGAATGAACTGCAGAGAGCTGGGACCAATGGAACAAGGCCTACCATAAGTAACACACTACGCCACCATGGACTCAGATCCTGCAGTGCCAGACGTGTCCCACTGCTTAAGCCAGTACATGTCCGGGCCCGTCTGAAGTTTGCTAGAGAGCATTTGGATGATCCAGAGGAGTTTTGGGAGAATGTCCTATGGTCTGATGAAACCAAACTGGAACTGTTTGGTAGAAACACAACTTGTCGTGTTTGGAGGAAAAAGAATACTGAGTTGCATCCATCAAACACCATACCTACTGTAAAGCATGGTGGTGGAAACATCATGCTTTGGGGCTGTTTCTCTGCAAAGGGGCCAGGACGACTGATCCGGGTACATGAAAGAATGAATGGGGCCATGTATCGTGAGATTTTGAGTGCAAACCTCCTTCCATCAGCAAGGGCATTGAAGATGAAACGTGGCTGGGTCTTTCAACATGACAATGATCCAAAGCACACCGCCAGGGCAACGAAGGAGTGGCTTCGTAAGAAGCATTTCAAGGTCCTGGAGTGGCCTAGCCAGTCTCCAGATCTCAACCCTATAGAAAACCTTTGGAGGGAGTTGAAAGTCTGTGTTGCCAAGTGAAAAGCCAAAAACATCACTGCTCTAGAGGAGATCTGCATGGAGGAATGGGCCAACATACCAACAACAGTGTGTGGCAACCTTGTGAAGACTTACAGAAAACGTTTGACCTCTGTCATTGCCAACAAAGGATATATTACAAAGTATTGAGATGAAATTTTGTTTCTGACCAAATACTTATTTTCCACCATAATATGCAAATAAAATGTTAAAAAAACAGACAATGTGATTTTCTGGATTTTTTTTTCTCAGTTTGTCTCCCATAGTTGAGGTCTACCTATGATGTAAATTACAGACGCCTCTCATCTTTTTAAGTGGTGGAACTTGCACTATTGCTGACTGACTAAATACTTTTTTGCCCCACTGTAGCAGAGCTGAAGATGCTGTATGTAGCAGAGCTGAAGATGCTATATGCAGCAGAGCTGAGGATGCTGTGTGTAGCAGAGCTGAGGATGCTATATGCAGCAGAGCTGAGGATGCTGTGTGTAGCAGAGCTGAGGATGCTATATGCAGCAGAGCTGAGGATGCTGTGTGTAGCAGAGCTGAGGATGCTGTATATATCAGAGCTGAGGATGCTGTATATAGCAGAGCTGAGAATGCTGTATGTAGCAGAGCTGAGGATGCTGTAGAGAGCTCTATCTGAGGTATGACAATGTCGCTGTTTTGTCACATAGAACAGAAGTTTCGGAGCGGAGTTTGTCATTTGGATTACCTTCACTGATCTCACTCTGCTTGCAGCATTTTCTAAGTGGTTTTACACCAGACCGCCTGCGATTCAGCACTGCTACTTGAGTAACGCACTACACCCGGGACGCCGTGATGGGGTGAACGTCTTCATTTCTTTCAGGCTGATAATGGCAGTGAATATTAATCGGCCACGGTAATGGCTCTGGGATTGATCCGGCTCCGGGTATAATGTGTTCAGCTCCGACACAGACAGCAATTTGCAGATTAGAGATGGAGGACGAGAACTAAAATGAGTGAAGGATGTGGGGGGCGATGATCCTGCTCTACGACCAGAGGACATACATTCACTGATGTCAGCCCCGGCCACAGCCCTTGGCCCCATTATAATTATCAGCTGCCATTTTGATATTTTTTTTTTCTGGACAACATTTCCAAAAATTACAGACACATCGGAAAACCAGAATGAATAATTCAGATTTTATGTCCTAAATGACTCCAGCCCATAATTCTGATATGAAGAAATCGGCCGCAGTCACTGACGATGATGACAATTGCAGAATCCTGGAAATCTCCACTAGGGAGAAGGTGTGTGCAGCAGAGGAACCGCAAAGGGCGCCACCTACTGGCAACACTAGAAGTAGAAATGACAGAAGAATGACATTCACGGTCTTCAAGGGTTTTCTCATCACACCATGATCACTTGTCCATAGGAAAGCTCATTGATCTAAGATCTGGGGGTCTGATATCTGGCACCCCAACAATCAGCTGAGATTTGATTCTGCAGCCTATTCTTCCGATCGGAGCTGTGTGCAATGCTCTGCGGAAGTTCTGCAGCTCTGCTCAAAGTGGTCACATCTGGTGGGCACCATAGCCAATAACAGTTGATTGGTGGAAGCACCATGTGTGAAACCACCACTGATCTCACACTGGTGACCTATGGATGGGTGAGCAATGCAGTTTTTCTTCATCTCTCCTCCTCTCCAGGACTCTTTATCCTCTTCTCCTCTTTCTCTCTGGCACTTTTCATCCACTTCTCTCTCCCCCCCCCCCTCCCCCTCCAGGACTCTTTACACCCTCCTCCTTCTTTCCAGGACTCTTCATCCCCTTCTCCTCCCTCTCCTCTTTGAGATTTTTCATCCCTTTCTCCTCCTCCTCCTTCTCCTCTTTGGGACTTTCATCCCCTCCTCCTCCTCTCTGGGACTCTTCATCCCCTTCTCCTCCTCCTCTCTGGGACTCTTCATCCCCTTCTCCTCCTCCTCTTTGGACTCTTCATCCCATTCTCCTCCTCCTCTCCTGGTCTTTTTATCCCTTTCTCCTCCTCCTCTTTGAGATTTTTCATCCCCTTCTCTATCTCCTCTCCAGGACTCTTCATCCCTTTTTCCTCCTCCTCTCCAGGACTCTTCATCCCTTTTTCCTCCTCCTCTTTGGGACTCTTCATCCCCTCCTCCTCCTCTCTGGGACTTTTTATCCCCTTCTCCTCCTCCTCTCTGGGACTCTTCATCCCCTTCTCCTCCTCCTCTTTGGACTCTTCATCCCATTCTCCTCCTCCTCTCCTGGTCTTTTTATCCCTTTCTCCTCCTCCTCTTTGAGATTTTTCATCCCCTTCTCCATCTCCTCTCCAGGACTCTTCATCCCTTTTTCCTCCTCCTCTCTGGGACCTTTCAGCCTCTTGTGACGTCTCCTTCTGTACCTGGGCCTGCGCTTGCACCTGTTGTCGTCAGCTGTTTTATCTCCACGAGCAGAGACGTTTGGGTCTGTGGGGCGTCCTGTGAGCCTCTCGCCTCCTCTTTCTTCGCAGATGACCGCATTAAGATGCTCATGTATTCGGTGACACTGGGAATATGGGTTACTCATGTCCCCCGCCGGCGTTCTGTGAAATCTCTGGGAAATGTGGCTGAATTATTTATTTGTGCAGATTTGCTGCGAGTGTGGATCTGTCAGCAGCAGGAGCTGGATGCCGGGGGGCCGGTGCTGCAGTCAGCAGACTCCGCTTACTCCTGATTAGAAGGACGTCGTTCACACGGGAATATAACAAACCATGTACACAAGGTGCAGAACCAAACCTGACACAGACCCTGTGGACCATACCGCTCAACCCAGACCACAGACCCTCCAACAGGGACCCCTTGGTCCAGACCCCGGCTCAGACCCCATGGCCCAGACCCCAGCTCAGGACCCCTGGCCCAGACCCCATGTCCCAGAACCCAGCTCCGACTATATGGGATGAAATTAATAAAGGTGTTAATCTGGTTGGAAACCCCAAATTGGACATAACCCGGTGTCCTGTCCCTCCTGTCATCACTGAGCTTCCTCCTGAGACGTCTTCAATGTTTCTTGTGTAGAACAATACGTAGATCTATCTGTACCGGCAGCTTCCACCGCAACCAACGGCAACTATCTCCAGAGTCAACGGCTCTAATGATACTTCTTAAAGGGCCAGAAACCTGGAGATTATAATAAATCCTCAAAGTTATAAGAGGGCTGATACCAGTCACATGTGTTGTAATGTCTGGAGGTTATATCAGTACTGGAGCATTATAAGAGGGGCTGATATCAGTCATATATGGTGTAATGTCTGGAGGTTATATCAGTACTGGAGCATTATAAGAGGGGCTGATATCAGTCATATATGGTGTAATGTCTGGGGGTTATATCAGTAATGGCTGATAACAGGAAGTAATAGATAATGGGGACTTGTTCGGGCAGGTCTGCTGTTTGGGGTGGGGTGGTAGTCTGGTGGTCCCTAGTAGTGGTTCTTCTGCACAGTGACTCATGTATGATGTTGGCTCTGATGATTTCCGGTCACTGACACTTTTTTCTTTTTCCCGCAGGTCCGGGTGTTGGAAATTGGAGCAGATCTTCCATAGAGCGAGGAGCCTCTACTGAGAAGAGGCCGACATCCGACCTTCAGGACCAGAACTGTGCCAAAATTCTGCCCAGAGTCACCAGCGTCCTCCTGGAAAGGAAAGGTCGTTCCCCGGTGATCCCTGAGTGCAGTATCGATGGCCGGTGGTGGAGGCTGTGGAGGACCGCTGCACCTCTAGCTGGTGGGAGTGCTCTTCTTGCCCAGAGGACAGACACAAGCACATTAAATGCGGAGATTTGCACTCCTTTTTTGCTTTTGCACCTCTAGTTTTAGCCTTTTATTTTCTCTGAACCAGAGATGGGCCTGCGGACAGTACTCTGGCCCATGGACTGGGTGTCGATTTTGAAGTCGTGGATTGTCTTTGCACTTGGGCTTTCCATGCAGATCGCTGTGTCCAGGTCCTGCCCCACCGTGTGCCGCTGTGACCGGAACTTTGTGTACTGTAACGAGCGGAGTTTGACCTCAGTGCCTCTTGGGATTCCGGAGGGTGTTACAGTTCTCTACCTCCACAATAACCAAATTAACAATGCTGGATTCCCCGCAGAACTGCACAACGTCCAGTCAGTGCACACCGTCTATCTGTACGGCAACCAACTGGATGAGTTTCCCATGAACCTTCCCAAGAATGTCAAAGTTCTCCACCTTCAGGAGAACAACATCCAGACTATCTCCAGGGTGGCACTTGCCCAGCTGTTAAAACTGGAAGAGCTGCATCTAGATGACAACTCCATCTCTACAGTTGGGGTGGAGGATGGAGCTTTCCGGGAAGCAATCAGCCTAAAACTGCTCTTCCTCTCCAAGAACCACCTGAGCAGCGTGCCCGTTGGACTTCCATTTGGTCTCCAGGAGTTAAGGTTGGATGAGAACCGCATTGCCCGCATTTCCGAACAAGCCTTCCAAAATCTAACCAGCCTAGAACGGCTCATCCTAGATGGCAATCTCCTCACCAACAAGGGCATTGCCGATGGCACCTTCAGCTACTTACCCAAACTGAAAGAGTTCTCCATGGTACGGAATTCCCTCACCAGTCCTCCCACCGATCTCCAGGGCACCTACTTGGTAAAGTTGAACCTGCAGGACAACCAAATCAACTACATCCCCGTGTCAGCATTTGCCAAACTGCACAAGCTCGAGAGATTGGATATATCCAACAATCGACTCCAATTATTGGTCAAAGGCGTCTTCGATAACTTGACGAATCTGAAACAGTTGACTGCGAGGAACAATCCCTGGTATTGTGACTGCAGTATCCGATGGGTGACCGAATGGCTCAAATCTCTTCCAGCTGCTATTAATGTTCGTGCGTTCATGTGCCAGGGGCCGGAGCATTTCCGGGGGATGGCAGTGAGGGAGCTCAATGTCAATCTCCTCTCTTGCCCAACCACCACTCCCGGATTACTTCCTGTTACCCAACCTCCTCCGACCATGGCTCTGACCACCGTCCCCACAACTGTGTTCATCCCTACGCCCACCACAACACCTACAGTTCCCACACCAACCCCAACACCAGAACCCACTACTGTGCCTGAGCCGGAGATAGTGGTGATCGAGAAGGTTACACCACCTCTCCGAGAACGTCTCCTGCTCTCAATCACTTTTATAAATGACACGAGCGTGCAGGTCAGCTGGTTGTCCTTCGTTAGCGTGGTGTCCTACAAGCTGACGTGGGTGAAAATGGGGCACAGCCTGGTGGAGGGGGTTGTCCATGAGCGCATAGTCAGTGGGGAAAAACAACACTTGAGTTTATTAAATCTAGAACCCAAGTCCATGTACCGGATTTGTCTGGTTCCCTTGGACGCCTTTAATAACTACCGAGCCAGTGAAGAGACCGTCTGTACCGAGGCCACCACCAAAGCTTCCCTGCTCAAAAACGGGAGCAACAGCCCCTCCAGCCACGAGCAGACTACGCCGAGCATAGGCTCACCATTTCTGCTGGCCGGGCTCATTGGGGGGGCAGTCATTATTGTACTTGTAGTCCTCCTCAGCATCTTCTGCTGGCATATGCACAAAAAGGGTCGCTACACATCTCAGAAATGGAAATATAACCGCGGGCGCCGGAAAGATGATTACTGCGAGGCGGGAACAAAGAAGGACAACTCAATCCTGGAGATGACGGAAACCAGCTTCCAGATAGTCTCCTTAAACAATGACCAGCTCCTTAAAGGAGGTTTCAGACTGCAGCCCATTTACGCCCCAAATGGGGGCATCACTTACACAGACTGCCACATCCCCAATAACCTGCGGTACTGCAACAACAGCAGCGTTCCAGATCTGGAGCATTGTCACACGTGATGGCGTGACGCCCGGAGGCTGCGGCACGGATCAGACTGAGCGGACAATGCAGCGCAGAGCGGATCGCCAGCCCACAAATCCATTTACATTTGATAAATGTTAGCGAGATGCGTTTGTGCATCGCAATTCTCTGTAATTTATACTGTGTACTATATAATGGAATTTAAAACAAAAAAGTGCTATCTTTTCTATTTCCAGGTCACTGCAAACAGTTTTGTAACTCTTTGCTTTTTAAATCTTTAAAATTGCTGAAGTACTGTACAGGGTTGTACAATAAGAACCCGTTTGCCATGATTCTCGCAGGATTGTGTCTGGATTTGTTATCGCGGTCACAGCTCCTGAGGTCGGGGTACACAGGAGGGCTGACTCCACATCTCTGTGCAATGCGGAGCGACTGGGCTGGTCTTACAGAATGGTGAATTATTCTCAAGTCACATCCAGAGCTGCACTCACAATTCCTCTTGGTTCATATGTGTTCGCAGGATTTTATATCGCCCCGATGTCTGCTGCTTTGTATAGATTATGTTCTGCTGTGATCCATTGTGAGAGATGTTGCTGCCAGGTGACAGGCAGCCACAATAATCTAACAGCAGAATTATGATTGCAGCTCTGCATATTACAGGAGAATAAAATATGTCATAGTAGAATTTTGAATGGAGCTCCTGATGTAACTGGTTTTCAGTGTGTAATGGAACAAAAGAAAAGCGAGTGCAGCTCTGGAGTATAATACAGGATGTAACTTTAGATCATTAATGTAATGTATGTACACAGTGACTGCACCAGCAGAATAGTGAGTACAGCTCTGGAGTATAATACAGGATGTAACTCAGGATCAGTAATGTAATGTGTGTACACAGTGACTTCAACAGCAGAATAGTGAGTGCAGCTCTGCAGTATAATGCAGGATGTAACTCAGGATCAGTATAGGATCAGTAATGTAATGTATGTACACAGTGACTGTAACAGCAGATTAGTGAGTGCAGCTCTGGAGTATAATACAGGAGGTAAACTAGGGATTAAAGATGAATGGTTATTATAAAATAAGGAAGGACATTGCTTCTTTGGTTCAGAAACAGCACCATTCATATTAATGATCTTGTCCTAACCTTGAGTTACATCCTGTATTGTAACCCAGAGCTGCACTCACTATTCTGCTGGTGCAGTCACTGTGTACATACATTACATTAATGATCCTGAGTTACATCCTGTATTATACTCCAGAGCTGCACTCACTATTCTGCTGGTGGAGTAACTGTATACACACATTACATTACTGATCCTATACTGATCCTGAGTTACATCCTGTATTATGCTCCTAGCTTCACTCACTATTCTGCTGATGCAGTCACTGTGTACATACATTACATTACAGATCCTGAGTTATAGCCTATATTATACCCCAGAGCTGAAGTCACTATTCTGCTGGTGCAGTCACTGTGTACATCCAATACATTACTGATCCTGAGTTATATCCTATATTATACCCCAGAGCTGAAGTCACTGTTCTGCTGGTGCAGTCACTGCGAACATACATTACATTACTGACCTGAGTTATATCCTATATTATACTGCAGAGCTGAACTCACTATTCTGCTGGTGCAGACACTGTGTACATACATTACATTACTGATCCTGAGTTATATCCTATATTATACCCAAGAGCTGAAGTCACTATTCTGCTGGTGCAGTCACTATGTACATACATTACTGATTCTGTACTGATCCTGAGTGACATCCTGTATTATACTCCAGAGCTGCACTCACTATTCTGCTGGTGCATTCATTGTGTACATACAGTACATTACATTACTGATCCACAGTTATATCCTTTACTATACTCCAGAGCTGCACTCACTATTCTGCTGGTGCATTCATTGTGTACATACAGTACATTACATTACTGATCCTGAGTTATATCCTATATTATACCCCAGAGCTGCACTCACTATTCTGCTGGCACAGTCACTGTGTACATACATTACATTACTGATCCTGACTTACATCCTGTATTATACTCCAAAGCTGAAGTTACTAAACAGCAGTCAGTATGTACATACATTACTGATTCTGTACTGATCCTGAGTGACATCCTGTATTATACTCCAGAGCATCACTCACTATTCTGCTGGTGCAGTCACTATGTACATACATTACATTACTGATCCAGAGTTATATCCTTTATTATAATCCAGAGCTGCACTCACTATTCTGCTGGCACAGTCACTGTGTACACACATTACATTAATGATCCTGTACTGATCCTAAGTTACATCCTTTGTTGTACTCCGAGCTGCACTCACTATTCTTCTGGTTCAGTCACTGTGTGCATACATTACATTACTGATCCTAAGCTACATTCTGTATTATACTCCAGAGCTGCACTCACTATTCTGCTGGTGCAGTCACTGTGTGCATACATTACATTACTGATCCTAAACTACATCCTTTCTTGTACTCCGAGCTGCACTCACTATTCTGCCGGTGCAGTCACTGTGAACATACATTACATTACTGATCCTGAGTTATATCGTATATTATACCCCAGAGCTGAAGTCACTATTCTGCTGGTGCAGTCACTGTGAACATACATTAAATTACTGATCCTGAGTTATAGCCTATATTATAAATAATAATAATAATTATACCCCAGAGCTGAAGTCACTATTCTGCTGGTGCAGTCACTATTTACATACATTACATTACTAATCCTGTACTGATCCTGAGATACCTTATGTATTATACTCCAGAGCTGCACTCACTATTCTGCTGGTGGAGTCATTGTGTACATACATTACATTACTGTTTCTGTACTGATCCTGAGTTACCTCCTGTATTATACTCCAGAGCTGCACTCACTACTCTAGTGCATTCACTGTGTACATACATTACTGATCCTGAGTTATAGCCTATATTATAAATAATAATAATAATAATTATACCCCAGAGCTGAAATCACTATTCTGCTGGTGCAGTCACTGTGAACATATACAGTTAAGTCCATATATATTTGGACAGATACAACATTTTTCTAATTTTGGATATAGACATTACCACAATGAATTTTAAACAAAACAATTCAGACGCAGTTGAAGTTCAGACTTTCAGCTTTCATTTGAGGGTATCCACATTAAAATTGGATGAAGGGTTTAGGAGTTTCAGCTCCTTAACATGTGCCATCCTGTTTTTAAAGGGACCAAAAGTAATTGGACAATTGACTCCAAGGCTATCTCATGGACAGGTGTGGGTAATCCCTTCGTTATGTCATTCTCAATTAAGCAGATAAAAGGCCTGGAGTTGATTTGAGGTGTGGTGCCTGCATTTGGAAGGTTTTGCTGTGAAGTAAACATGCGGTCAAAGGAGCTCTCCATGCAGGTGAAACAAGCCATCCTTAAAGGGACACTGTCACCTGAATTTGGAGGGAACAATCTTCAGCCATGGAGGCGGGGTTTTTGGGTGTTTGATTCACCCTTTCCTTACCCGCTGGCTGCAATATTGGATTGAAGTTCATTCTCTGTCCTCCATAGTACATGCCTGCACAAAGCAAGATTGCCTTGTGCAGGCGTGTACTATGGAGGACAGAGAATGAACTTCATTCCAATATTGCAGCCAGCGGGTAAGGAAAGGGTGAATCAAACACCCAAAAACCCCGCCTCCATGGCTGAAGATTGTTCCCTCCAAATTCAGGTGACAGTGTCCCTTTAAGCTGCGAAAACAGAAAAAACCCATCCGAGAAATTACTACAATATTAGGAGTGGCAAAATCTACAGTTTGGTACATTCTGAGAAAGAAAGAAAGCACTGGTGAACTCATCAATGCAAAAAGACTTGGGCGCCCACAGAAGACAACAGTGGTGGATGATCGCAGAATAATCTCCATGGTGAAGAGAAGCCCCTTCACAACAGCCAACCACGTGAACAACACTCTCCAGGAGGTCGGCGTATCAATATCCAAATCTACCATAAAGAGAAGACTGCATGAAAGTAAATACAGAGGGTTCACTGCACGGTGCAAGCCACTCATAAGCATCAAGAATAAAAAGGCTAGACTGGACTTTGCTAAAAAACATCTAAAAAAGCCAGCACAGTTCTGGAAGAACATTCTTTGGACAGATGAAACCAAGATCAACCTCTACCAGAATGATGGAAAGAGAAAAGTATGGTGAAGGCGTGGTACAGCTCATGATCCATAGCATACCCCATCATCTGTAAAACACGGCGGAGGCAGTGTGATGGCTTGGGCATGCATGGCTGCCAGTGGCACTGGGTCACTAGTGTTTATTGATGATGTGACACAGGACAGGAGCAGCCGAATTAATTCTGAGGTATTCAGAGACATATTGTGTGCTCAAATCCAGCCAAATGCAGCCAAACTGATTGGTCGTCGTTTCATACTACAGATTGACAATGACCCAAAACATAAAGCCAAAGCAACCCAGGAGTTTATTAAAGCAAAGAAGTGGAATATTCTTGAATGGCCAAGTCAGTCACCTGATCTCAACCCAATTGAGCATGCATTTCACTTGTTAAAGACTAAACTTCAGAAAGAAAGGCCACAAACAAACAGCAACTGAAAACCACCGCAGTGAAGGCCTGGCAGAGCATCAAAAAGGAGGAAACACAGCGTCTGGTGATGTCCATGAGTTCAAGACTTCAGGCAGTCATTGCCAACAAAAGGTTTTCAACCAATTACTAGAAATGAACATTTTATTTAAAATTATTTAATCTGTCCAATTACTTTTGGTCCCTTTAAAAACAGGGTGGCACATGTTAAGGAGCTGAAACTCCTAAACCCTTCATCCAATTTTAATGTGGATACCCTCAAATGAAAGCTGAAAGTCTGAACTTCAACTGCATCTGAATTATTTTGTTTAAAATTCATTGTGGTAATGTCTATAACCAAAATTAGGAAAATGTTGTTTCTGTCCAAATATATATGGACTTAACTGTATTACTGATGAGTTATATCCTATATTATACCCCAGAGCTGAAGTCACTATCCTGCTGGTGCAGTCACTGTGTACATACATTTCATTACTGATCCTGAGTTACATCCTGTATTATACCCCAGAGCTGCACTCACTATTCTGCTGGTGCAGTCACTGTGTACATACATTACATTACTGATCCTGAGTTACATCCTGTATTATACTCTATTGCTGCACTCACTATTCTGCTGGTGCAGTCACTGTGTACATACATTATATTACTGATCCTGAGTTATAGCCTATATTATAAATAATAATAATTATACCCCAGAGCTGAAATCACTATTCTGATGGTGCAGTCACTGTGAACATACATTATTGATCTTGAGTTATATCCTATATTATACCCCAGAGCTGAAGTCACTATTCTGCTGGTGCAGTCACCGTGTACATACATTACATTACTGATCCTGAGTTACATCCTGTATTATACTCCAGAGCTGCACTCACTATTCTGCTGATGCAGTCACTGTGTACATACATTACTAATCCTGAGTTACAACCTGTATTATACTGCAGAGCTGTACTCACTATTCTGCTGGTGCAGTCACTGTGTGCATACATTACATTACTGATCCTGAGTTGCATCCTGTATTGTACCCCAGAGCTGCACTCACTATTCTGCTGGTGCAGTCACTGTGAACATATATTACTGATGAGTTATATCCTATATTATACCCCAGAGCTGAAGTCACTATCCTGCTGGTGCAGTCACTGTGTACATACATTTCATTACTGATCCTGAGTTACATCCTGTATTATACTCCAGAGCTGCACTCACTATTCTGCTGGTGCAGTCACTGTGTACATACATAACATTACTGATCCTGAGTTACATCCTGTGTTATACTCCAGAGCTGCACTCACTATTCTGCTGGTGCAGTCACTGTGTACATACATTACATTACTGATCCTGAGTTACATCCTATATTATACCCCAGAGCTGCACTCACTATTCTGCTGGTGCAGTCACTGTGTGCATACATTACATTACTGATCCTGAGTTGCATCCTGTATTGTATCCCAGAGCTGCACTTACTATTCTGCTGGTGCAGTCACTGTGAACATATATTACTGATGAGTTACATCCTGTATTATACCCCAGAGCTGCAGTCCCTATTCTGCTGGTGTAATCACTGTGCACATACATTACATTACTGATCCTGGGTTACATCCTGTATTATACTCCAGAGCTGCACTCACTATTCTGCTGTTGCAGTCACTGTGAACATATATTACTGATGAGTTACATCCTGTATTATACCCCAGAGCTGCAGTCACTATTCTGCTGGTGTAATCACTGTGTACATACATTACATTACTGATCCTGAGTTACATCCTGTGTTATACTGCAGAGCTGCACTCACTATTCTGCGATTAGCTTCCACAACGCTTTGAATAAAACGTAGGGCCCATTCAGCTTTTGCAGTGCTGGAGCTGACCAGCCTGACAGGGGGGCAGTAGTCGGGTTCGGCTCTAGAGATCAGCTGGTGTGTAAAGATACAAACAAGGTCCTCATGCTGCCCTCAGTCCGGAGAGGTCGGATGGAGGGGTGTGCAGACACAGTGTGGTGCTGGGGGTCTGGCAGCTGCTGTTCCACAGGCCGTAACCCCAGCTATTCTCCAGAAAGGTGAGCGTCCTTGTGATGTTTCCATGATTATTACACCAAGACGTGTCCTTTAGTACGAGGTGTCGGAGCGCTCGCTCACACAGCCGGATTTTCGCTCCTGGTTCTGATTGGTCGGAGTGCGGTCCGCTCTCATTTCACAATGTTATTCAATGTGGCCGTGTAGATGAGCGATATTTGTCACTGACCGACTCTGCGTGTGAAAACATGTCAGTGTGTCCGAGTGTCTTCATTGAAGGCTATGGGTGAGGAATAAAATAACAGCAGATCCGATATGTACGGATACATTGTAATTCTGTAACATCGGGAACTGTAAATAATAAACAGATTATACAGGAGAGAGGAAATCCTCCCACTTCTGGGTTAAGCTCTGACCGATTTCTTCTCCGCGTGGACCTGCGCTGGGGTGCGGAGCCGTGCAGGTGCCACCATTACATCCAATCATCATGGTCGCCCCAGCGTATTTCACGCCACTGGGGGGAGAACTGTGTGCTCCGCTGTGACACTTGGTGGCGCGGAGCTTTGTGTGCTGCCCAGATATTTTCCATGTAATGGTGGACAGGTGGCCTTTAGTGCTGCGGGTATTCGTGATGAGACCCCTTCTTCTCTTGTGTGTGCCTTTTTTATTGTATCCGTCCATGAGCATTATCAATGATTTATTTATTGCTGATCACAGTTTATTGCGCCACGTCAAAAACAAAAATCATGGCTGCGATTAGTCAGTGTTCACACATGATGGAAAGAATCTGCAGGTATCGGATAATGTTGCAGGTTTTCTGTGGGTTTTACTACATGAAATGCAAAGAGTGACCCCCAGTGCATGGGCTCCCCAACATTTGGCCCGTGATGTGGGCTCGCAGGTGTCTGCCACCAGGTGCAGATCTCTAGATGGTGACGTGTGTGCACCCGGCACAGGAGAGCAGATCTGAATGGGGGTAAGCTAGGAAGCCCCCCGAGCTCGGCACCGGCTGTGTGATTCCAGTGGAAAAGCTTTGGCCGTCATTATACCGGTAATGGGGGCTCTGGGTGCTACTACTAGGGCCAGAGCTGCAGGTGGCTCTCACGGTCAGAAAAGTTGGGGACTCCTGCCCTAGTGGGAATCCACAGAAAGAAGGACAAGGACGTGGACTTGAATAGCTCTAGATTGGCCGACCATGCGCAGGTGATGACGGCAGCCATGATGCAGCTCGGCTATGTATCCCCATGAATATCGGTCACATAGTGTGGGGGTCACATCTATCTCTATAAGGAAGCCCCCAGGAGAGCGGAGGAAGGGGCCTGCAGCACTGGGAAGAAGCCGGGGCTGCTGGGAAATGTAGTTTTATCAAATAAGAATAGAAGCACCCATAAAGCTCTATGAGGCTGAGAAAAGACACAAAAGTACGACAAGTCTGTACAATAGTCCGACTGATCCTGAGCTCTGCGATAATCATGGCCATTGTGGGAAAAGCCCTTTAAGGAGCATTTATAAAGAAGTATATGCACATACTATAGTATTAATTTCTTTATAACTTTTCCTACTTTTACCTATCTGAAACGTCTCCTCTTTCCCCCGTGGCTCCTTGTACGGCAGCTGTGACGTTATATATTATTTGATATGGCGGTTTCTATACGCGGTGCACATACAGTCAGGCAATCCGCCATCTCCACGGGGCACAGCGATGGGTGCGGCGTACAATCTACGAATCATCTGTTCTGCTCTCACTTCCGACACTTTGCTGATTGACAATGTAAGTTTCATGGTTGTAAAAAATCTGCATCATGGGGAGACTGCGCCCCAATGTGTCGGGCCACGATCGCCCAGCTCCAGGTACTGCAACCATACGATATCTGGGCCAGACGGACGTTCCGGGGGCTCTGCTCGTATAATAAATCTGCTCCGCCACTGAGCAGAGGACTCGGACCGCCGCCGCCTTTACATCAAGTTTAATGCGAAGATACAAAATGGAAACGTTGTAATAATTCTTCCTTGTCCCTGAATTTCCCGTCGTTATTAATAAAAGCCCCCGGAGTGTAATCTCGTACTTGGCGGCAGAGAAGCTTTGCTGTGTAATTGTGGAGCGCGGCATCGAGAGGAGGCGTCCGACCTCCAAGAGCGATCGCTGCCGAATCTCCAGATAAATGACATCCAATTACAGGGGCGGCGGCGGGGGAAGCTGCGCCAGGATCCCGAACATTTCTGTAAAGGATCGAACATGTCCAACTGTGCAAGAGGAAACGGCACAGATGTAATAATGAAGGGTTATATCAGTACTGGAGCGTTATAAGAGGGGCTGATATCAGTCACATATGGTGTAATGTCTGGAGGTTATATCAGTACTGGAGCGTTATAAGAGGGGCTGATATCAGTCACATATGGTGTAATGTCTGGAGGTTATATCAGTACTGGAGCATTATAAGAGGGGCTGATATCAGTCACATATGGTGTAATGTCTGGGGGTTATATCAGTACTGGAGCGTTATAAGAGGGGCTGATATCAGTCACATATAATGTAATGTCTGGAGGTTATATCAGTACTGGAGTGTTATAAGAGGGGCTGATATCAGTCACATATGGTGTAATGTCTGAAGGTTATATCAGTACTGGAGCGTTATAAGAGGGGCTGATATCAGTCACATATGGTGTAATGTCTGGAGGTTATATCAGTACTGGAGCGTTATAAGAGGGGCTGATATCAGTCACATATGGTGTAATGTCTGGAGCTTATATCAGTACTGGAGCGTTATAAGAGGGGCTGATAGCAGTCACATATGGTGTAATGTCTGGAGGTTATATCAGCACTGGAGCATTATAAGAGGGGCTGATATCAGTCACATATGGTGTAATGTCTGGAGCTTATATCAGTACTGGAGCGTTATAAGAGGGGCTGATAGCAGTCACATATGGTGTAATGTCTGGAGGTTATATCAGTACCGGAGCATTATAAGAGGGGCTGATATCAGTCACATATGATGTAATGTCTGGAGGTTATATCAGCACTGGAGCGTTATAAGAGGGGCTGATATCAGTCACATATGGTGTAATGTCTGGAGGTTATATCAGTACTGGAGCGTTATAAGAGGGGCTGATATCAGTCACATATGGTGTAATGTCTGGAGGTTATATCAGTACTGGAGCGTTATAAGAGGGGCTGATATCAGTCACATATGGTGTAATGTCTGGAGGTTATATCAGTACTGGAGCGTTATAAGAGAGGCTGATATCAGTCACATATGGTGTAATGTCTGGAGGTTATATCAGTACTGGAGCATTATAAGAGGGGCTGATATCAGTCACATATGGTGTAATGTCTGGGGGTTATATCAGTACTGGAGCATTATAAGAGGGGCTGATATCAGTCACATATGGTGTAATGTCTGGAGATTATATCAGTACTGGAGCGTTATAAGAGGGGCTGATATCAGTCACATATGGTGTAATGTCTGGAGGTTATATCAGTACTGGAGCGTTATAAGAGGGGCTGATATCAGTCACATATGGGGTAATATCTGGGGGTTATATCAGTACTGGAGTGTTATAAGAGGGGCTGATATCAGTCACATATGGTGTAATGTCTGGGGGTTATATCACTACTAAGGCATTATAAGAGGGGCTGATATCAGTCACATATGGTGTAATGTCTGGAGGTTATATCAGCACTGAAGCGTTATAAGAGGGGCTGATATCAGTCACATATGGTGTAATGTCTGGAAGTTATATCAGTACTGGAGCATTATAAGAGGGGCTGATATCAGTCACATATGGTGTAATGTCTGGAGGTTATATCAGCACTGGAGCATTATAAGAGGGGCTGATATCAGTCACATATGGTGTAATGTCTGGAGGTTATATCAGTACTGGAGCGTTATAAGAGGGGCTGATAGCAGTCACATATGGTGTAATGTCTGGAGGTTATATCAGTACCGGAGCATTATAAGAGGGGCTGATATCAGTCACATATGATGTAATGTCTGGAGGTTATATCAGCACTGGAGCGTTATAAGAGGGGCTGATATCAGTCACATATGGTGTAATGTCTGGAGGTTATATCAGTACTGGAGCGTTATAAGAGGGGCTGATATCAGTCACATATGGTGTAATGTCTGGAGGTTATATCAGTACTGGAGCATTATAAGAGGGGCTGATATCAGTCACATATGGTGTAATGTCTGGAGGTTATATCAGTACTGGAGCGTTATAAGAGGGGCTGATATCAGTCACATATGGTGTAATGTCTGGAGGTTATATCAGTACTGGAGCGTTATAAGAGGGGCTGATATCAGTCACATATGGTGTAATGTCTGGAGGTTATATCAGTACTGGAGCATTATAAAGTGCTAATATCAGTCACATATGGTGTAATGTCTGGAGGTTATATCACCACTGGAGCGTTATAAGAGGGGCTGATATCAGTCACATATGGTGTAATGTCTGGAGGTTATATCAGTACTGGAGCATTATAAGAGGAGCTGATATCAGTCACATATGGTGTAATGTCTGGAGGTTATATCAGCACTGGAGCGTTATAAGAGGGGCTGATATCAGTCACATATGGTGTAATGTCTGGAGGTTATATCAGTACTGGAGCGTTATAAGAGGGGCTGATATCAGTCACATATGGTGTAATGTCTGGAGGTTATATCAGTACTGGAGCATTGTAAGGGGCTAATATCAGTCACATATGGTGTAATGTCTGGAGGTTATATCACCACTGGAGCGTTATAAGAGGGGCTGATATCAGTCACATATGGTGTAATGTCTGGAGGTTATATCAGTACTGGAGCATTATAAGAGGAGCTGATATCAGTCACATATGGTGTAATGTCTGGAGGTTATATCAGTACTGGAGTGTTATAAGAGGGGCTGATATCAGTCACATATGGTGTAATGTCTGGAGGTTATATCAGTACTGGAGTGTTATAAGAGGGGCTGATATCAGTCACATATGGTGTAATGTCTGGAGGTTTTATCAGCACTGGAGCGTTATAAGAGGGGCTAATATCAGTCACATATGGTGTAATGTCTGGAGGTTATATCACCACTGGAGCGTTATAAGAGGGGCTGATATCAGTCACATATGGTGTAATGTCTGGATGTTATATCAGTACTGGAGGGTTATAAGAGGGGCTGATATCAGTCACATATGGTGTAATGTCTGGAGGTTATATCAGTACTGGAGTGTTATAAGAGGGGCTGATAGCAGTCACATATGGTGTAATGTCTGGGGGTTATATCAGTACTGGAGTGTTATAAGAGGGGCTGATAGCAGTCACATATGATGTAATGTCTGGGGGTTATATCAGTACTGGAGCGTTATAAGAGAGGCTGATATCAGTCACATATGGTGTAATGTCTGGAGGTTATATCAGTACCGGAGCGTTATAAGAGGGGCTGATATCAGTCACATATGGTGTAATGTCTGGAGGTTATATCAGTACCGGAGCGTTATAAGAGGGGCTGATATCAGTCACATATGATGTAATGTCTGGAGGTTAAATCAGTACCGGAGCGTTATAAGAGGGGCTGATATCAGTCACATATGGTGTAATGTCTGGAGGTTATATCAGTACCGGAGCGTTGTAAGAGGGGCTGATATCAGTCACATATGGTGTAATGTCTGGAGGTTATATCAGTACTGGAGCGTTATAAGAGGGGCTGATATCAGTCACATATGGTGTAATGTTTGGGGGTTATATCAGCACTGGAGCGTTATAAGAGGGGCTGATAGCAGTCACATATGGTGTAATGTCTGGAGGTTATATCAGTACTGGAGCGTTATAAGAGGGGCTGATATCAGTCACATATGGGGTAATATCTGGGGGTTATATCAGTACTGGAGTGTTATAAGAGGGGCTGATATCAGTCACATATGGTGTAATGTCTGGGGGTTATATCAGTACTGGAGCATTATAAGAGGGGCTGATATCAGTCACATATGGTGTAATGTCTGGAGGTTATATCAGTACTGGAGCATTATAAGAGGGGCTGATATCAGTCACATATGGTGTAATGTCTGGAGGTTATATCAGCACTGGAGCATTATAAGAGGGGCTGATATCAGTCACATATGGTGTAATGTCTGGAGGTTATATCAGTACTGGAGCGTTATAAGAGGGGCTGATAGCAGTCACATATGGTGTAATGTCTGGAGGTTATATCAGTACCGGAGCATTATAAGAGGGGCTGATATCAGTCACATATGATGTAATGTCTGGAGGTTATATCAGCACTGGAGCGTTATAAGAGGGGCTGATATCAGTCACATATGGTGTAATGTCTGGAGGTTATATCAGTACTGGAGCGTTATAAGAGGGGCTGATATCAGTCACATATGGTGTAATGTCTGGAGGTTATATCAGTACTGGAGCATTATAAGAGGGGCTGATATCAGTCACATATGGTGTAATGTCTGGAGGTTATATCAGTACTGGAGCGTTATAAGAGAGGCTGATATCAGTCACATATGGTGTAATGTCTGGAGGTTATATCAGTACTGGAGCATTATAAGAGGGGCTGATATCAGTCACATATGGTGTAATGTCTGGGGGTTATATCAGTACTGGAGCATTATAAGAGGGGCTGATATCAGTCACATATGGTGTAATGTCTGGAGATTATATCAGTACTGGAGCGTTATAAGAGGGGCTGATATCAGTCACATATGGTGTAATGTCTGGAGGTTATATCAGTACTGGAGCGTTATAAGAGGGGCTGATGTCAGTCACATATGGGGTAATATCTGGGGGTTATATCAGTACTGGAGTGTTATAAGAGGGGCTGATATCAGTCACATATGGTGTAATGTCTGGGGGTTATATCACTACTAAGGCATTATAAGAGGGGCTGATATCAGTCACATATGGTGTAATGTCTGGAGGTTATATCAGCACTGAAGCGTTATAAGAGGGGCTGATATCAGTCACATATGGTGTAATGTCTGGAGGTTATATCAGTACTGGAGCATTATAAGAGGGGCTGATATCAGTCACATATGGTGTAATGTCTGGAGGTTATATCAGTACTGGAGCGTTATAAGAGGGGCTGATATCAGTCACATATGGTGTAATGTCTGGAGGTTATATCAGTACTGGAGCGTTATAAGAGGGGCTGATATCAGTCACATATGGTGTAATGTCTGGAGGTTATATCAGTACTGGAGCATTATAAGAGGGGCTGATATCAGTCACATATGGTGTAATGTCTGGGGGTTATATCAGTACTGGAGCGTTATAAGAGGGGCTGATATCAGTCACATATAATGTAATGTCTGGAGGTTATATCAGTACTGGAGTGTTATAAGAGGGGCTGATATCAGTCACATATGGTGTAATGTCTGAAGGTTATATCAGTACTGGAGCGTTATAAGAGGGGCTGATATCAGTCACATATGGTGTAATGTCTGGAGGTTATATCAGTACTGGAGCGTTATAAGAGGGGGTAATATCAGTCACATATGGTGTAATGTTTGGGGGTTATATCAGCACTGGAGCGTTATAATAGGGGCTGATAGCAGTCACATATGGTGTAATGTATGGAGGTTATATCAGTACTGGAGCGTTATAAGAGGGGCTGATATCAGTCACATATGGGGTAATATCTGGGGGTTATATCAGTACTGGAGTGTTATAAGAGGGGCTGATATCAGTCACATATGGTGTAATGTCTGGGGGTTATATCAGTACTGGAGCATTATAAGAGGGGCTGATATCAGTCACATATGGTGTAATGTCTGGAGGTTATATCAGTACTGGAGCATTATAAGAGGGGCTGATATCAGTCACATATGGTGTAATGTCTGGAGGTTATATCAGCACTGGAGCATTATAAGAGGGGCTGATATCAGTCACATATGGTGTAATGTCTGGAGGTTATATCAGTACTGGAGCGTTATAAGAGGGGCTGATAGCAGTCACATATGGTGTAATGTCTGGAGGTTATATCAGTACCGGAGCATTATAAGAGGGGCTGATATCAGTCACATATGATGTAATGTCTGGAGGTTATATCAGCACTGGAGCGTTATAAGAGGGGCTGATATCAGTCACATATGGTGTAATGTCTGGAGGTTATATCAGTACTGGAGCGTTATAAGAGGGGCTGATATCAGTCACATATGGTGTAATGTCTGGAGGTTATATCAGTACTGGAGCATTATAAGAGGGGCTGATATCAGTCACATATGGTGTAATGTCTGGAGGTTATATCAGTACTGGAGCGTTATAAGAGAGGCTGATATCAGTCACATATGGTGTAATGTCTGGAGGTTATATCAGTACTGGAGCATTATAAGAGGGGCTGATATCAGTCACATATGGTGTAATGTCTGGGGGTTATATCAGTACTGGAGCATTATAAGAGGGGCTGATATCAGTCACATATGGTGTAATGTCTGGAGATTATATCAGTACTGGAGCGTTATAAGAGGGGCTGATATCAGTCACATATGGTGTAATGTCTGGAGGTTATATCAGTACTGGAGCGTTATAAGAGGGGCTGATATCAGTCACATATGGGGTAATATCTGGGGGTTATATCAGTACTGGAGTGTTATAAGAGGGGCTGATATCAGTCACATATGGTGTAATGTCTGGGGGTCATATCACTACTAAGGCATTATAAGAGGGGCTGATATCAGTCACATATGGTGTAATGTCTGGAGGTTATATCAGCACTGAAGCGTTATAAGAGGGGCTGATATCAGTCACATATGGTGTAATGTCTGGAGGTTATATCAGTACTGGAGCATTATAAGAGGGGCTGATATCAGTCACATATGGTGTAATGTCTGGAGGTTATATCAGCACTGGAGTATTATAAGAGGGGCTGATATCAGTCACATATGGTGTAATGTCTGGAGGTTATATCAGTACTGGAGCGTTATAAGAGGGGCTGATAGCAGTCACATATGGTGTAATGTCTGGAGGTTATATCAGTACCGGAGCATTATAAGAGGGGCTGATATCAGTCACATATGATGTAATGTCTGGAGGTTATATCAGCACTGGAGCGTTATAAGAGGGGCTGATATCAGTCACATATGGTGTAATGTCTGGAGGTTATATCAGTACTGGAGCATTATAAGAGGGGCTGATATCAGTCACATATGGTGTAATGTCTGGAGGTTATATCAGTACTGGAGCGTTATAAGAGAGGCTGATATCAGTCACATATGGTGTAATGTCTGGAGGTTATATCAGTACTGGAGCATTATAAGAGGGGCTGATATCAGTCACATATGGTGTAATGTCTGGGGGTTATATCAGTACTGGAGCATTATAAGAGGGGCTGATATCAGTCACATATGGTGTAATGTCTGGAGATTATATCAGTACTGGAGCGTTATAAGAGGGGCTGATATCAGTCACATATGGTGTAATGTCTGGAGGTTATATCAGTACTGGAGCGTTATAAGAGGGGCTGATATCAGTCACATATGGGGTAATATCTGGGGGTTATATCAGTACTGGAGTGTTATAAGAGGGGCTGATATCAGTCACATATGGTGTAATGTCTGGGGGTCATATCACTACTAAGGCATTATAAGAGGGGCTGATATCAGTCACATATGGTGTAATGTCTGGAGGTTATATCAGCACTGAAGCGTTATAAGAGGGGCTGATATCAGTCACATATGGTGTAATGTCTGGAGGTTATATCAGTACTGGAGCATTATAAGAGGGGCTGATATCAGTCACATATGGTGTAATGTCTGGAGGTTATATCAGCACTGGAGTATTATAAGAGGGGCTGATATCAGTCACATATGGTGTAATGTCTGGAGGTTATATCAGTACTGGAGCGTTATAAGAGGGGCTGATAGCAGTCACATATGGTGTAATGTCTGGAGGTTATATCAGTACCGGAGCATTATAAGAGGGGCTGATATCAGTCACATATGATGTAATGTCTGGAGGTTATATCAGCACTGGAGCGTTATAAGAGGGGCTGATATCAGTCACATATGGTGTAATGTCTGGAGGTTATATCAGTACTGGAGCGTTATAAGAGGGGCTGATATCAGTCACATATGGTGTAATGTCTGGAGGTTATATCAGTACTGGAGCATTATAAGAGGGGCTGATATCAGTCACATATGGTGTAATGTCTGGAGGTTATATCAGTACTGGAGCGTTATAAGAGGGGCTGATATCAGTCACATATGGTGTAATGTCTGGAGGTTATATCAGTACTGGAGCGTTATAAGAGGGGCTGATATCAGTCACATATGGTGTAATGTCTGGAGGTTATATCAGTACTGGAGCATTATAAAGTGCTAATATCAGTCACATATGGTGTAATGTCTGGAGGTTATATCACCACTGGAGCGTTATAAGAGGGGCTGATATCAGTCACATATGGTGTAATGTCTGGAGGTTATATCAGTACTGGAGCATTATAAGAGGAGCTGATATCAGTCACATATGGTGTAATGTCTGGAGGTTATATCAGCACTGGAGCGTTATAAGAGGGGCTGATATCAGTCACATATGGTGTAATGTCTGGAGGTTATATCAGTACTGGAGCGTTATAAGAGGGGCTGATATCAGTCACATATGGTGTAATGTCTGGAGGTTATATCAGTACTGGAGCATTGTAAGGGGCTAATATCAGTCACATATGGTGTAATGTCTGGAGGTTATATCACCACTGGAGCGTTATAAGAGGGGCTGATATCAGTCACATATGGTGTAATGTCTGGAGGTTATATCAGTACTGGAGCATTATAAGAGGAGCTGATATCAGTCACATATGGTGTAATGTCTGGAGGTTATATCAGTACTGGAGTGTTATAAGAGGGGCTGATATCAGTCACATATGGTGTAATGTCTGGAGGTTATATCAGTACTGGAGCGTTATAAGAGGGGCTGATATCAGTCACATATGGTGTAATGTCTGGAGGTTTTATCAGCACTGGAGCGTTATAAGAGGGGCTAATATCAGTCACATATGGTGTAATGTCTGGAGGTTATATCACCACTGGAGCGTTATAAGAGGGGCTGATATCAGTCACATATGGTGTAATGTCTGGATGTTATATCAGTACTGGAGGGTTATAAGAGGGGCTGATATCAGTCACATATGGTGTAATGTCTGGAGGTTATATCAGTACTGGAGTGTTATAAGAGGGGCTGATAGCAGTCACATATGGTGTAATGTCTGGGGGTTATATCAGTACTGGAGTGTTATAAGAGGGGCTGATAGCAGTCACATATGATGTAATGTCTGGGGGTTATATCAGTACTGGAGCGTTATAAGAGAGGCTGATATCAGTCACATATGGTGTAATGTCTGGAGGTTATATCAGTACCGGAGCGTTATAAGAGGGGCTGATATCAGTCACATATGGTGTAATGTCTGGAGGTTATATCAGTACCGAAGCGTTATAAGAGGGGCTGATATCAGTCACATATGATGTAATGTCTGGAGGTTAAATCAGTACCGGAGCGTTATAAGAGGGGCTGATATCAGTCACATATGGTGTAATGTCTGGAGGTTATATCAGTACCGGAGCGTTATAAGAGGGGCTGATATCAGTCACATATGGTGTAATGTCTGGAGGTTATATCAGTACTGGAGCGTTATAAGAGGGGCTGATATCAGTCACATATGGTGTAATGTTTGGGGGTTATATCAGCACTGGAGCGTTATAAGAGGGGCTGATAGCAGTCACATATGGTGTAATGTCTGGAGGTTATATCAGTACTGGAGCGTTATAAGAGGGGCTGATATCAGTCACATATGGGGTAATATCTGGGGGTTATATCAGTACTGGAGTGTTATAAGAGGGGCTGATATCAGTCACATATGGTGTAATGTCTGGGGGTTATATCAGTACTGGAGCATTATAAGAGGGGCTGATATCAGTCACATATGGTGTAATGTCTGGAGGTTATATCAGTACTGGAGCATTATAAGAGGGGCTGATATCAGTCACATATGGTGTAATGTCTGGAGGTTATATCAGCACTGGAGCATTATAAGAGGGGCTGATATCAGTCACATATGGTGTAATGTCTGGAGGTTATATCAGTACTGGAGCGTTATAAGAGGGGCTGATAGCAGTCACATATGGTGTAATGTCTGGAGGTTATATCAGTACCGGAGCATTATAAGAGGGGCTGATATCAGTCACATATGATGTAATGTCTGGAGGTTATATCAGCACTGGAGCGTTATAAGAGGGGCTGATATCAGTCACATATGGTGTAATGTCTGGAGGTTATATCAGTACTGGAGCGTTATAAGAGGGGCTGATATCAGTCACATATGGTGTAATGTCTGGAGGTTATATCAGTACTGGAGCATTATAAGTGGGGCTGATATCAGTCACATATGGTGTAATGTCTGGAGGTTATATCAGTACTGGAGCGTTATAAGAGAGGCTGATATCAGTCACATATGGTGTAATGTCTGGAGGTTATATCAGTACTGGAGCATTATAAGAGGGGCTGATATCAGTCACATATGGTGTAATGTCTGGGGGTTATATCAGTACTGGAGCATTATAAGAGGGGCTGATATCAGTCACATATGGTGTAATGTCTGGAGATTATATCAGTACTGGAGCGTTATAAGAGGGGCTGATATCAGTCACATATGGTGTAATGTCTGGAGGTTATATCAGTACTGGAGCGTTATAAGAGGGGCTGATATCAGTCACATATGGGGTAATATCTGGGGGTTATATCAGTACTGGAGTGTTATAAGAGGGGCTGATATCAGTCACATATGGTGTAATGTCTGGGGGTTATATCACTACTAAGGCATTATAAGAGGGGCTGATATCAGTCACATATGGTGTAATGTCTGGAGGTTATATCAGCACTGAAGCGTTATAAGAGGGGCTGATATCAGTCACATATGGTGTAATGTCTGGAGGTTATATCAGTACTGGAGCATTATAAGAGGGGCTGATATCAGTCACATATGGTATAATGTCTGGAGGTTATATCAGTACTGGAGCGTTATAAGAGGGGCTGATATCAGTCACATATGGTGTAATGTCTGGAGGTTATATCAGTACTGGAGCATTATAAGAGGGGCTGATATCAGTCACATATGGTGTAATGTCTGGAGGTTATATCAGTACTGGAGCGTTATAAGAGGGGCTGATATCAGTCACATATGGTGTAATGTCTGGAGGTTATATCAGTACTGGAGCGTTATAAGAGGGGCTGATATCAGTCACATATGGTGTAATGTCTGGAGGTTATATCAGTACTGGAGCATTATAAAGTGCTAATATCAGTCACATATGGTGTAATGTCTGGAGGTTATATCACCACTGGAGCGTTATAAGAGGGGCTGATATCAGTCACATATGGTGTAATGTCTGGAGGTTATATCAGTACTGGAGCATTATAAGAGGAGCTGATATCAGTCACATATGGTGTAATGTCTGGAGGTTATATCAGCACTGGAGCGTTATAAGAGGGACTGATATCAGTCACATATGGTGTAATGTCTGGAGGTTATATCAGTACTGGAGCGTTATAAGAGGGGCTGATATCAGTCACATATGGTGTAATGTCTGGAGGTTATATCAGTACTGGAGCATTGTAAGGGGCTAATATCAGTCACATATGGTGTAATGTCTGGAGGTTATATCACCACTGGAGCGTTATAAGAGGGGCTGATATCAGTCACATATGGTGTAATGTCTGGAGGTTATATCAGTACTGGAGCATTATAAGAGGAGCTGATATCAGTCACATATGGTGTAATGTCTGGAGGTTATATCAGTACTGGAGTGTTATAAGAGGGGCTGATATCAGTCACATATGGTGTAATGTCTGGAGGTTATATCAGTACTGGAGCGTTATAAGAGGGGCTGATATCAGTCACATATGGTGTAATGTCTGGAGGTTTTATTAGCACTGGAGCGTTATAAGAGGGGCTAATATCAGTCACATATGGTGTAATGTCTGGAGGTTATATCACCACTGGAGCGTTATAAGAGGGGCTGATATCAGTCACATATGGTGTAATGTCTGGATGTTATATCAGTACTGGAGGGTTATAAGAGGGGCTGATATCAGTCACATATGGTGTAATGTCTGGAGGTTATATCAGTACTGGAGTGTTATAAGAGGGGCTGATATCAGTCACATATGGTGTAATGTCTGGAGGTTATATCAGTACTGGAGCATTATAAGAGGGGCTGATATCAGTCACATATGGTGTAATGTCTGGGGGTTATATCAGTACTGGAGCATTATAAGAGGGGCTGATATCAGTCACATATGGTGTAATGTCTGGAGATTATATCAGTACTGGAGCGTTATAAGAGGGGCTGATATCAGTCACATATGGTGTAATGTCTGGAGGTTATATCAGTACTGGAGCGTTATAAGAGGGGCTGATATCAGTCACATATGGGGTAATATCTGGGGGTTATATCAGTACTGGAGTGTTATAAGAGGGGCTGATATCAGTCACATATGGTGTAATGTCTGGGGGTTATATCACTACTAAGGCATTATAAGAGGGGCTGATATCAGTCACATATGGTGTAATGTCTGGAGGTTATATCAGCACTGAAGCGTTATAAGAGGGGCTGATATCAGTCACATATGGTGTAATGTCTGGAGGTTATATCAGTACTGGAGCATTATAAGAGGGGCTGATATCAGTCACATATGGTGTAATGTCTGGAGGTTATATCAGTACTGGAGCGTTATAAGAGGGGCTGATATCAGTCACATATGGTGTAATGTCTGGAGGTTATATCAGTACTGGAGCATTATAAGAGGGGCTGATATCAGTCACATATGGTGTAATGTCTGGAGGTTATATCAGTACTGGAGCGTTATAAGAGGGGCTGATATCAGTCACATATGGTGTAATGTCTGGAGGTTATATCAGTACTGGAGCGTTATAAGAGGGGCTGATATCAGTCACATATGGTGTAATGTCTGGAGGTTATATCAGTACTGGAGCATTATAAAGTGCTAATATCAGTCACATATGGTGTAATGTCTGGAGGTTATATCACCACTGGAGCGTTATAAGAGGGGCTGATATCAGTCACATATGGTGTAATGTCTGGAGGTTATATCAGTACTGGAGCATTATAAGAGGAGCTGATATCAGTCACATATGGTGTAATGTCTGGAGGTTATATCAGCACTGGAGCGTTATAAGAGGGGCTGATATCAGTCACATATGGTGTAATGTCTGGAGGTTATATCAGTACTGGAGCGTTATAAGAGGGGCTGATATCAGTCACATATGGTGTAATGTCTGGAGGTTATATCAGTACTGGAGCATTGTAAGGGGCTAATATCAGTCACATATGGTGTAATGTCTGGAGGTTATATCACCACTGGAGCGTTATAAGAGGGGCTGATATCAGTCACATATGGTGTAATGTCTGGAGGTTATATCAGTACTGGAGCATTATAAGAGGAGCTGATATCAGTCACATATGGTGTAATGTCTGGAGGTTATATCAGTACTGGAGTGTTATAAGAGGGGCTGATATCAGTCACATATGGTGTAATGTCTGGAGGTTATATCAGTACTGGAGCGTTATAAGAGGGGCTGATATCAGTCACATATGGTGTAATGTCTGGAGGTTTTATCAGCACTGGAGCGTTATAAGAGGGGCTAATATCAGTCACATATGGTGTAATGTCTGGAGGTTATATCACCACTGGAGCGTTATAAGAGGGGCTGATATCAGTCACATATGGTGTAATGTCTGGATGTTATATCAGTACTGGAGGGTTATAAGAGGGGCTGATATCAGTCACATATGGTGTAATGTCTGGAGGTTATATCAGTACTGGAGTGTTATAAGAGGGGCTGATAGCAGTCACATATGGTGTAATGTCTGGGGGTTATATCAGTACTGGAGTGTTATAAGAGGGGCTGATAGCAGTCACATATGGTGTAATGTCTGGGGGTTATATCAGTACTGGAGTGTTATAAGAGGGGCTGATAGCAGTCACATATGATGTAATGTCTGGAGATTATATCAGTACTGGAGCGTTATAAGAGGGGCTGATATCAGTCACATATGGTGTAATGTCTGGAGGTTATATCAGTACTGGAGCGTTATAAGAGGGGCTGATATCAGTCACATATGGGGTAATATCTGGGGGTTATATCAGTACTGGAGTGTTATAAGAGGGGCTGATATCAGTCACATATGGTGTAATGTCTGGAGGTTATATCAGCACTGAAGCGTTATAAGAGGGGCTGATATCAGTCACATATGGTGTAATGTCTGGAGGTTATATCAGTACTGGAGCATTATAAGAGGGGCTGATATCAGTCACATATGGTGTAATGTCTGGAGGTTATATCAGCACTGGAGTATTATAAGAGGGGCTGATATCAGTCACATATGGTGTAATGTCTGGAGGTTATATCAGTACTGGAGCGTTATAAGAGGGGCTGATAGCAGTCACATATGGTGTAATGTCTGGAGGTTATATCAGTACCGGAGCATTATAAGAGGGGCTGATATCAGTCACATATGATGTAATGTCTGGAGGTTATATCAGCACTGGAGCGTTATAAGAGGGGCTGATATCAGTCACATATGGTGTAATGTCTGGAGGTTATATCAGTACTGGAGCGTTATAAGAGGGGCTGATATCAGTCACATATGGTGTAATGTCTGGAGGTTTTATCAGCACTGGAGCGTTATAAGAGGGGCTAATATCAGTCACATATGGTGTAATGTCTGGAGGTTATATCACCACTGGAGCGTTATAAGAGGGGCTGATATCAGTCACATATGGTGTAATGTCTGGATGTTATATCAGTACTGGAGGGTTATAAGAGGGGCTGATATCAGTCACATATGGTGTAATGTCTGGAGGTTATATCAGTACTGGAGTGTTATAAGAGGGGCTGATAGCAGTCACATATGGTGTAATGTCTGGGGGTTATATCAGTACTGGAGTGTTATAAGAGGGGCTGATAGCAGTCACATATGGTGTAATGTCTGGGGGTTATATCAGTACTGGAGTGTTATAAGAGGGGCTGATAGCAGTCACATATGATGTGTTATATCAGTACTGGAGCATTATAAGAGGGGCTGATATCAGTCACATATGGTGTAATGTCTGGAGGTTATATCAGTACTGGAGCGTTATAAGAGGGGCTGATATCAGTCACATATGGTGTAATGTCTGGAGGTTATATCAGTACTGGAGCGTTATAAGAGGGGCTGATATCAGTCACATATGGTGTAATGTCTGGAGGTTATATCAGTACTGGAGCATTATAAAGTGCTAATATCAGTCACATATGGTGTAATGTCTGGAGGTTATATCACCACTGGAGCGTTATAAGAGGGGCTGATATCAGTCACATATGGTGTAATGTCTGGAGGTTATATCAGTACTGGAGCATTATAAGAGGAGCTGATATCAGTCACATATGGTGTAATGTCTGGAGGTTATATCAGCACTGGAGCGTTATAAGAGGGGCTGATATCAGTCACATATGGTGTAATGTCTGGAGGTTATATCAGTACTGGAGCGTTATAAGAGGGGCTGATATCAGTCACATATGGTGTAATGTCTGGAGGTTATATCAGTACTGGAGCATTGTAAGGGGCTAATATCAGTCACATATGGTGTAATGTCTGGAGGTTATATCACCACTGGAGCGTTATAAGAGGGGCTGATATCAGTCACATATGGTGTAATGTCTGGAGGTTATATCAGTACTGGAGCATTATAAGAGGAGCTGATATCAGTCACATATGGTGTAATGTCTGGAGGTTATATCAGTACTGGAGTGTTATAAGAGGGGCTGATATCAGTCACATATGGTGTAATGTCTGGAGGTTATATCAGTACTGGAGCGTTATAAGAGGGGCTGATATCAGTCACATATGGTGTAATGTCTGGAGGTTTTATCAGCACTGGAGCGTTATAAGAGGGGCTAATATCAGTCACATATGGTGTAATGTCTGGAGGTTATATCACCACTGGAGCATTATAAGAGGGGCTGATATCAGTCACATATGGTGTAATGTATGGATGTTATATCAGTACTGGAGGGTTATAAGAGGGGCTGATATCAGTCACATATGGTGTAATGTCTGGAGGTTATATCAGTACTGGAGTGTTATAAGAGGGGCTGATAGCAGTCACATATGGTGTAATGTCTGGGGGTTATATCAGTACTGGAGTGTTATAAGAGGGGCTGATAGCAGTCACATATGATGTAATGTCTGGGGGTTATATCAGTACTGGAGCGTTATAAGAGAGGCTGATATCAGTCACATATGGTGTAATGTCTGGAGGTTATATCAGTACCGGAGCGTTATAAGAGGGGCTGATATCAGTCACATATGGTGTAATGTCTGGAGGTTATATCAGTACCGGAGCGTTATAAGAGGGGCTGATATCAGTCACATATGATGTAATGTCTGGAGGTTAAATCAGTACCGGAGCGTTATAAGAGGGGCTGATATCAGTCACATATGGTGTAATGTCTGGAGGTTATATCAGTACCGGAGCGTTATAAGAGGGGCTGATATCAGTCACATATGGTGTAATGTCTGGAGGTTATATCAGTACTGGAGCGTTATAAGAGGGGCTGATATCAGTCACATATGGTGTAATGTTTGGGGGTTATATCAGCACTGGAGCGTTATAAGAGGGGCTGATAGCAGTCACATATGGTGTAATGTCTGGAGGTTATATCAGTACTGGAGCGTTATAAGAGGGGCTGATATCAGTCACATATGGGGTAATATCTGGGGGTTATATCAGTACTGGAGTGTTATAAGAGGGGCTGATATCAGTCACATATGGTGTAATGTCTGGGGGTTATATCAGTACTGGAGCATTATAAGAGGGGCTGATATCAGTCACATATGGTGTAATGTCTGGAGGTTATATCAGTACTGGAGCATTATAAGAGGGGCTGATATCAGTCACATATGGTGTAATGTCTGGAGGTTATATCAGCACTGGAGCATTATAAGAGGGGCTGATATCAGTCACATATGGTGTAATGTCTGGAGGTTATATCAGTACTGGAGCGTTATAAGAGGGGCTGATAGCAGTCACATATGGTGTAATGTCTGGAGGTTATATCAGTACCGGAGCATTATAAGAGGGGCTGATATCAGTCACATATGATGTAATGTCTGGAGGTTATATCAGCACTGGAGCGTTATAAGAGGGGCTGATATCAGTCACATATGGTGTAATGTCTGGAGGTTATATCAGTACTGGAGCGTTATAAGAGGGGCTGATATCAGTCACATATGGTGTAATGTCTGGAGGTTATATCAGTACTGGAGCATTATAAGAGGGGCTGATATCAGTCACATATGGTGTAATGTCTGGAGGTTATATCAGTACTGGAGCGTTATAAGAGAGGCTGATATCAGTCACATATGGTGTAATGTCTGGAGGTTATATCAGTACTGGAGCATTATAAGAGGGGCTGATATCAGTCACATATGGTGTAATGTCTGGGGGTTATATCAGTACTGGAGCATTATAAGAGGGGCTGATATCAGTCACATATGGTGTAATGTCTGGAGATTATATCAGTACTGGAGCGTTATAAGAGGGGCTGACATCAGTCACATATGGTGTAATGTCTGGAGTTTATATCAGTACTGGAGCGTTATAAGAGGGGCTGATATCAGTCACATATGGGGTAATATCTGGGGGTTATATCAGTACTGGAGTGTTATAAGAGGGGCTGATATCAGTCACATATGGTGTAATGTCTGGGGGTTATATCACTACTAAGGCATTATAAGAGGGGCTGATATCAGTCACATATGGTGTAATGTCTGGAGGTTATATCAGCACTGAAGCGTTATAAGAGGGGCTGATATCAGTCACATATGGTGTAATGTCTGGAGGTTATATCAGTACTGGAGCATTATAAGAGGGGCTGATATCAGTCACATATGGTGTAATGTCTGGAGGTTATATCAGTACTGGAGCGTTATAAGAGGGGCTGATATCAGTCACATATGGTGTAATGTCTGGAGGTTATATCAGTACTGGAGCATTATAAGAGGGGCTGATATCAGTCACATATGGTGTAATGTCTGGAGGTTATATCAGTACTGGAGCGTTATAAGAGGGGCTGATATCAGTCACATATGGTGTAATGTCTGGAGGTTATATCAGTACTGGAGCGTTATAAGAGGGGCTGATATCAGTCACATATGGTGTAATGTCTGGAGGTTATATCAGTACTGGAGCATTATAAAGTGCTAATATCAGTCACATATGGTGTAATGTCTGGAGGTTATATCACCACTGGAGCGTTATAAGAGGGGCTGATATCAGTCACATATGGTGTAATGTCTGGAGGTTATATCAGTACTGGAGCATTATAAGAGGAGCTGATATCAGTCACATATGGTGTAATGTCTGGAGGTTATATCAGCACTGGAGCGTTATAAGAGGGGCTGATATCAGTCACATATGGTGTAATGTCTGGAGGTTATATCAGTACTGGAGCGTTATAAGAGGGGCTGATATCAGTCACATATGGTGTAATGTCTGGAGGTTATATCAGTACTGGAGCATTGTAAGGGGCTAATATCAGTCACATATGGTGTAATGTCTGGAGGTTATATCACCACTGGAGCGTTATAAGAGGGGCTGATATCAGTCACATATGGTGTAATGTCTGGAGGTTATATCAGTACTGGAGCATTATAAGAGGAGCTGATATCAGTCACATATGGTGTAATGTCTGGAGGTTATATCAGTACTGGAGTGTTATAAGAGGGGCTGATATCAGTCACATATGGTGTAATGTCTGGAGGTTATATCAGTACTGGAGCGTTATAAGAGGGGCTGATATCAGTCACATATGGTGTAATGTCTGGAGGTTTTATCAGCACTGGAGCGTTATAAGAGGGGCTAATATCAGTCACATATGGTGTAATGTCTGGAGGTTATATCACCACTGGAGCGTTATAAGAGGGGCTGATATCAGTCACATATGGTGTAATGTCTGGATGTTATATCAGTACTGGAGGGTTATAAGAGGGGCTGATATCAGTCACATATGGTGTAATGTCTGGAGGTTATATCAGTACTGGAGTGTTATAAGAGGGGCTGATATCAGTCACATATGGTGTAATGTCTGGAGGTTATATCAGTACTGGAGCATTATAAGAGGGGCTGATATCAGTCACATATGGTGTAATGTCTGGGGGTTATATCAGTACTGGAGCATTATAAGAGGGGCTGATATCAGTCACATATGGTGTAATGTCTGGAGATTATATCAGTACTGGAGCGTTATAAGAGGGGCTGATATCAGTCACATATGGTGTAATGTCTGGAGGTTATATCAGTACTGGAGCGTTATAAGAGGGGCTGATATCAGTCACATATGGGGTAATATCTGGGGGTTATATCAGTACTGGAGTGTTATAAGAGGGGCTGATATCAGTCACATATGGTGTAATGTCTGGGGGTTATATCACTACTAAGGCATTATAAGAGGGGCTGATATCAGTCACATATGGTGTAATGTCTGGAGGTTATATCAGCACTGAAGCGTTATAAGAGGGGCTGATATCAGTCACATATGGTGTAATGTCTGGAGGTTATATCAGTACTGGAGCATTATAAGAGGGGCTGATATCAGTCACATATGGTGTAATGTCTGGAGGTTATATCAGTACTGGAGCGTTATAACAGGGGCTGATATCAGTCACATATGGTGTAATGTCTGGAGGTTATATCAGTACTGGAGCATTATAAGAGGGGCTGATATCAGTCACATATGGTGTAATGTCTGGAGGTTATATCAGTACTGGAGCGTTATAAGAGGGGCTGATATCAGTCACATATGGTGTAATGTCTGGAGGTTATATCAGTACTGGAGCGTTATAAGAGGGGCTGATATCAGTCACATATGGTGTAATGTCTGGAGGTTATATCAGTACTGGAGCATTAAAAAGTGCTAATATCAGTCACATATGGTGTAATGTCTGGAGGTTATATCACCACTGGAGCGTTATAAGAGGGGCTGATATCAGTCACATATGGTGTAATGTCTGGAGGTTATATCAGTACTGGAGCATTATAAGAGGAGCTGATATCAGTCACATATGGTGTAATGTCTGGAGGTTATATCAGCACTGGAGCGTTATAAGAGGGGCTGATATCAGTCACATATGGTGTAATGTCTGGAGGTTATATCAGTACTGGAGCGTTATAAGAGGGGCTGATATCAGTCACATATGGTGTAATGTCTGGAGGTTATATCAGTACTGGAGCATTGTAAGGGGCTAATATCAGTCACATATGGTGTAATGTCTGGAGGTTATATCACCACTGGAGCGTTATAAGAGGGGCTGATATCAGTCACATATGGTGTAATGTCTGGAGGTTATATCAGTACTGGAGCATTATAAGAGGAGCTGATATCAGTCACATATGGTGTAATGTCTGGAGGTTATATCAGTACTGGAGTGTTATAAGAGGGGCTGATATCAGTCACATATGGTGTAATGTCTGGAGGTTATATCAGTACTGGAGCGTTATAAGAGGGGCTGATATCAGTCACATATGGTGTAATGTCTGGAGGTTTTATCAGCACTGGAGCGTTATAAGAGGGGCTAATATCAGTCACATATGGTGTAATGTCTGGAGGTTATATCACCACTGGAGCATTATAAGAGGGGCTGATATCAGTCACATATGGTGTAATGTCTGGATGTTATATCAGTACTGGAGGGTTATAAGAGGGGCTGATATCAGTCACATATGGTGTAATGTCTGGAGGTTATATCAGTACTGGAGTGTTATAAGAGGGGCTGATAGCAGTCACATATGGTGTAATGTCTGGGGGTTATATCAGTACTGGAGTGTTATAAGAGGGGCTGATAGCAGTCACATATGATGTAATGTCTGGGGGTTATATCAGTACTGGAGCGTTATAAGAGAGGCTGATATCAGTCACATATGGTGTAATGTCTGGAGGTTATATCAGTACCGGAGCGTTATAAGAGGGGCTGATATCAGTCACATATGGTGTAATGTCTGGAGGTTATATCAGTACCGGAGCGTTATAAGAGGGGCTGATATCAGTCACATATGATGTAATGCCTGGAGGTTAAATCAGTACTGGAGCGTTATAAGAGGGGCTGATATCAGTCACATATGGTGTAATGTCTGGAGGTTATATCAGTACCGGAGCGTTATAAGAGGGGCTGATATCAGTCACATATGGTGTAATGTCTGGAGGTTATATCAGTACTGGAGCGTTATAAGAGGCTGATATCAGTCACATATGATGTAATGTCTGGAGGTTATATCAGTACTGGAGCGTTATAAGAGGCTGATATCAGTCACATATGATGTAATGTCTGGAGGTTATATCAGTACTGGAGCGTTATAAGAGGGGCTGATATCAGTCACATATGGTGTAATGTCTGGGGGTTATGTCAGTACTGGAGCGTTATAAGAGGGGCTGATATCAGTCACATATGCTGTAATGTCTGGAGGTTAAATCAGTACTGGAGCGTTATAAGAGGGGGTAATATCAGTCACATATGGTGTAATGTTTGGGGGTTATGTCAGTACTGGAGCATTATAAGAGGGGCTGATATCAGTCACATATGGTGTAATGTCTGGGGGTTATATCAGTACTGGAGCGTTATAAGAGGGGCTGATATCAGTCACATATGATGTAATGTCTGGAGGTTATATCAGTAC
The DNA here is from genome assembly GCF_032444005.1 of Ranitomeya imitator. NCBI lineage: Eukaryota > Metazoa > Chordata > Amphibia > Anura > Dendrobatidae > Ranitomeya > Ranitomeya imitator. The sequence goes on from NC_091282.1 coordinate 775,546,543, forward strand.
TGGAGCGTTATAAGAGGGGCTGATATCAGTCACATATGGTGTAATGTCTGGGGGTTATATCAGTACTGGAGCATTATAAGGGGCTAATGTCAGTCACATATGGTGTAATGTCTGGAGGTTATATCACCACTGGAGCGTTATAAGAGGGGCTGATATCAGTCACATATGGTGTAATGTCTGGAGGTTATATCAGTACTGGAGCATTATAAGAGGGGCTGATATCAGTCACATATGGTGTAATGTCTGGAGGTTATATCAGTACTGGAGTGTTATAAGAGGGGCTGATATCAGTCACATATGGTGTAATGTCTGGAGGTTATATCAGTACTGGAGCGTTATAAGAGGGGCTAATATCAGTCACATATGGTGTAATGTCTGGAGGTTATATCACCACTGGAGCGTTATAAGAGGGGCTGATATCAGTCACATATGGTGTAATGTCTGGAGGTTATATCAGTACTGGAGCATTATAAGAGGGGCTGATATCAGTCACATATGGTGTAATGTCTGGAGGTTATATCAGTACTGGAGTGTTATAAGAGGGGCTGATATCAGTCACATATGGTGTAATGTCTGGAGGTTATATCAGTACTGGAGCGTTATAAGAGGGGCTGATAGCAGTCACATATGGTGTAATGTCTGGAGGTTATATCAGTACTGGAGCGTTATAAGAGAGGCTGATATCAGTCACATATGGTGTAATGTCTGGAGGTTTTATCAGCACTGGAGCGTTATAAGAGGGGCTAATATCAGTCACATATGGTGTAATGTCTGGAGGTTATATCACCACTGGAGCGTTATAAGAGGGGCTGATATCAGTCACATATGGTGTAATGTCTGGATGTTATATCAGTACTGGAGGGTTATAAGAGGGGCTGATATCAGTCACATATGGTGTAATGTCTGGGGGTTATATCAGTACTGGAGCGTTATAAGAGGGGCTGATATCAGTCACATATGATGTAATGTCTGGAGGTTATATCAGCACTGGAGCGTTATAAGAGAGGCTGATAGCAGTCACATATGATGTAATGTCTGGGGGTTATATCAGTACCGGAGCGTTATAAGAGGGGCTGATAGCAGTCACATATGGTGTAATGTCTGGGGGTTACATCAGTACTGGAGTGTTATAAGAGGGGCTGATAGCAGTCACATATGGTGTAATGTCTGGGGGTTATATCAGTACTGGAGTGTTATAAGAGGGGCTGATAGCAGTCACATATGATGTAATGTCTGGGGGTTATATCAGTACTGGAGCGTTATAAGAGAGGCTGATATCAGTCACATATGGTGTAATGTCTGGAGGTTATATCAGTACCGGAGCGTTATAAGAGGGGCTGATATCAGTCACATATGGTGTAATGTCTGGAGGTTATATCAGTACCGGAGCGTTATAAGAGGGGCTGATATCAGTCACATATGATGTAATGTCTGGAGGTTAAATCAGTACTGGAGCGTTATAAGAGGGGCTGATATCAGTCACATATGGTGTAATGTCTGGAGGTTATATCAGTACCGGAGCGTTATAAGAGGGGCTGATATCAGTCACATATGGTGTAATGTCTGGAGGTTATATCAGTACTGGAGCGTTATAAGAGGCTGATATCAGTCACATATGATGTAATGTCTGGAGGTTATATCAGTACTGGAGCGTTATAAGAGGCTGATATCAGTCACATATGATGTAATGTCTGGAGGTTATATCAGTACTGGAGCGTTATAAGAGGGGGTAATATCAGTCACATATGGTGTAATGTTTGGGGGTTATGTCAGTACTGGAGCATTATAAGAGGGGCTGATATCAGTCACATATGGTGTAATGTCTGGGGGTTATATCAGTACTGGAGCGTTATAAGAGGGGCTGATATCAGTCACATATGGTGTAATGTCTGGAGGTTATATCAGTACTGGAGCGTTATAAGAGGCTGATATTAGTCACATATGATGTAATGTCTGGGGGTTATATCAGTACTGGAGCGTTATAAGAGGGGCTGATATCAGTCACATATGCTGTAATGTCTGGAGGTTAAATCAGTACTGGAGCGTTATAAGAGGGGGTAATATCAGTCACATATGGTGTAATGTTTGGGGGTTATGTCAGTACTGGAGCATTATAAGAGGGGCTGATATCAGTCACATATGGTGTAATGTCTGGGGGTTATATCAGTACTGGAGCGTTATAAGAGGGGCTGATATCAGTCACATATGGTGTAATGTCTGGAGGTTATATCAGTACTGGAGCGTTATAAGAGGGGCTTACATCAGTCACATATGATGTAATGTCTGGAGGTTATATCAGTACTGGAGCGTTATAAGAGGGGCTGATATCAGTCACATATGGTGTAATGTCTGGGGGTTATATCAGTACTGGACCATTATAAGAGGGGCTTATATCAGTCACATATGGGGTAATGTCTGGAGGTGATATCAGTACTGGAGCGTTATAAGAGGGGCTTACATGAGTCACATATGATGTAATGTCTGGAGGTTATATCAGTACTGGAGCATTATAAGAGGGGCTGATATCAGTCACATATGGTGTAATGTCTGGGGGTAATATCAGTACTGGAGCGTTATAAGAGGGGCTGATATCAGTCACATATGGTGTAATGTCTGGAGGTTATATCAGTACTGGAGCATTATAAGAGGGGCTGATATCAGTCACATATGGGGTAATATCTGGGGGTTATATCAGTACTGGAGTGTTATAAGAGGGGCTGATATCAGTCACATATGGTGTAATGTCTGGGGGTTATATGACTACTGGAGCATTATAAGAGGGGCTGATATCAGTCACATATGGTGTAAAGTCTGGAGGTTATATCAGCACTGAAGCGTTATAAGAGGGGCTGATATCAGTCACATATGGTGTAATGTCTGGAGGTTATATCAGTACTGGAGCATTATAAGAGGGGCTGATATCAGTCACATATGGTGTAATGTCTGGAGGTTATATCAGCACTGGAGCATTATAAGAGGGGCTGATATCAGTCACATATGGTGTAATGTCTGGAGGTTATATCAGTACTGGAGCGTTATAAGAGGGGCTGATAGCAGTCACATATGGTGTAATGTCTGGAGGTTATATCAGTACCGGAGCATTATAAGAGGGGCTGATATCAGTCACATATGATGTAATGTCTGGAGGTTATATCAGCACTGGAGCGTTATAAGAGGGGCTGATATCAGTCACATATGGTGTAATGTCTGGAGGTTATATCAGCACTGGAGCGTTATAAGAGGGGCTGATATCAGTCACATATGGTGTAATGTCTGGAGGTTATATCAGTACTGGAGCGTTATAAGAGGGGCTGATATCAGTCACATATGGGGTAATATCTGGGGGTTATATCAGTACTGGAGTGTTATAAGAGGGGCTGATATCAGTCACATATGGTGTAATGTCTGGGGGTTATATCACTACTGGAGCATTATAAGAGGGGCTGATATCAGTCACATATGGTGTAATGTCTGGAGGTTATATCAGCACTGAAGCGTTATAAGAGGGGCTGATATCAGTCACATATGGTGTAATGTCTGGAGGTTATATCAGTACTGGAGCATTATAAGAGGGGCTGATATCAGTCACATATGGTGTAATGTCTGGAGGTTATATCAGCACTGGAGCATTATAAGAGGGGCTGATATCAGTCACATATGGTGTAATGTCTGGAGGTTATATCAGTACTGGAGCGTTATAAGAGGGGCTGATATCAGTCACATATGGGGTAATATCTGGGGGTTATATCAGTACTGGAGTGTTATAAGAGGGGCTGATATCAGTCACATATGGTGTAATGTCTGGGGGTTATATCACTACTGGAGCATTATAAGAGGGGCTGATATCAGTCACATATGGTGTAATGTCTGGAGGTTATATCAGCACTGAAGCGTTATAAGAGGGGCTGATATCAGTCACATATGGTGTAATGTCTGGAGGTTATATCAGTACTGGAGCATTATAAGAGGGGCTGATATCAGTCACATATGGTGTAATGTCTGGAGGTTATATCAGCACTGGAGCATTATAAGAGGGGCTGATATCAGTCACATATGGTGTAATGTCTGGAGGTTATATCAGCACTGGAGCATTATAAGAGGGGCTGATATCAGTCACATATGGTGTAATGTCTGGAGGTTATATCAGTACTGGAGGGTTATAAGAGGGGCTGATATCAGTCACATATGGGGTAATATCTGGGGGTTATATCAGTACTGGAGTGTTATAAGAGGGGCTGATATCAGTCACATATGGTGTAATGTCTGGGGGTTATATCACTACTGGAGCATTATAAGAGGGGCTGATATCAGTCACATATGGTGTAATGTCTGGAGGTTATATCAGCACTGAAGCGTTATAAGAGGGGCTGATATCAGTCACATATGGTGTAATGTCTGGAGGTTATATCAGTACTGGAGCATTATAAGAGGGGCTGATATCAGTCACATATGGTGTAATGTCTGGAGGTTATATCAGCACTGGAGCATTATAAGAGGGGCTGATATCAGTCACATATGGTGTAATGTCTGGAGGTTATATCAGTACTGGAGCGTTATAAGAGGGGCTGATATCAGTCACATATGGGGTAATATCTGGGGGTTATATCAGTACTGGAGTGTTATAAGAGGGGCTGATATCAGTCACATATGGTGTAATGTCTGGAGGTTATATCAGTACTGGAGCATTATAAGAGGGGCTGATATCAGTCACATATGGTGTAATGTCTGGAGGTTATATCAGCACTGGAGCATTATAAGAGGGGCTGATATCAGTCACATATGGTGTAATGTCTGGAGGTTATATCAGCACTGGAGCATTATAAGAGGGGCTGATATCAGTCACATATGGTGTAATGTCTGGAGGTTATATCAGTACTGGAGGGTTATAAGAGGGGCTGATATCAGTCACATATGGTGTAATGTCTGGAGGTTATATCAGTACTGGAGCGTTATAAGAGGGGCTGATATCAGTCACATATGGGGTAATATCTGGGGGTTATATCAGTACTGGAGTGTTATAAGAGGGGCTGATATCAGTCACATATGGTGTAATGTCTGGGGGTTATATCACTACTGGAGCATTATAAGAGGGGCTGATATCAGTCACATATGGTGTAATGTCTGGAGGTTATATCAGCACTGAAGCGTTATAAGAGGGGCTGATATCAGTCACATATGGTGTAATGTCTGGAGGTTATATCAGTACTGGAGCATTATAAGAGGGGCTGATATCAGTCACATATGGTGTAATGTCTGGAGGTTATATCAGCACTGGAGCATTATAAGAGGGGCTGATATCAGTCACATATGGTGTAATGTCTGGAGGTTATATCAGTACTGGAGCGTTATAAGAGGGGCTGATATCAGTCACATATGGGGTAATATCTGGGGGTTATATCAGTACTGGAGTGTTATAAGAGGGGCTGATATCAGTCACATATGGTGTAATGTCTGGGGGTTATATCACTACTGGAGCATTATAAGAGGGGCTGATATCAGTCACATATGGTGTAATGTCTGGAGGTTATATCAGCACTGAAGCGTTATAAGAGGGGCTGATATCAGTCACATATGGTGTAATGTCTGGAGGTTATATCAGTACTGGAGCATTATAAGAGGGGCTGATATCAGTCACATATGGTGTAATGTCTGGAGGTTATATCAGCACTGGAGCATTATAAGAGGGGCTGATATCAGTCACATATGGTGTAATGTCTGGAGGTTATATCAGCACTGGAGCATTATAAGAGGGGCTGATATCAGTCACATATGGTGTAATGTCTGGAGGTTATATCAGCACTGGAGGGTTATAAGAGGGGCTGATAGCAGTCACATATGGTGTAATGTCTGGAGGTTATATCAGTACTGGAGCGTTATAAGAGGGGCTGATAGCAGTCACATATGGTGTAATGTCTGGAGGTTATATCAGTACCGGAGCATTATAAGAGGGGCTGATATCAGTCACATATGATGTAATGTCTGGAGGTTATATCAGCACTGGAGCGTTATAAGAGGGGCTGATATCAGTCACATATGGTGTAATGTCTGGAGGTTATATCAGCACTGGAGCGTTATAAGAGGGGCTGATATCAGTCACATATGGTGTAATGTCTGGAGGTTATATCAGTACTGGAGCATTATAAGAGGGGCTGATATCAGTCACATATGGTGTAATGTCTGGAGGTTTTATCACTACTGGAGCCATATGATGGTCGCCTGTAGATGACGAAGCATATGGTACGGTAGACAGTAAACGTGTCTTGTTCGTTCCATTCCACCACCATGTGCTGCGCCATCTACAGGTGACCGTCATATAGAACAATACATCAAATTTTGAAAAGAGAGCAGAGCTTGGGCAGATGGTACACGGATGATCCTCAGCTTCTACACCTTAAGGCCGGCGTCACACTCGGCGTAAGACAATACGGTCCGTATATTACGGCCGTAATACGCAGAAAAGTCCCCAAAATAGTGGTCCGTAGCTCCTCCGTAGGCAGGGTGTTTCAGCGTATTTTGCGCATGGCATCCTCCGTATGTAATCCGTATGGCATCCGTACTGCGTGTTTTTCTCGCAGGCTTGCAAAACCGACATACGGCTATACAAGGGATCCATGTGTAAAAAAAAAAACATATATACTGTGTATATATATATATATATATATATATATATATACATATATAATGTCAGTAGACACATATATGTATATATATATTAACCCCTTTATCCCATATGACGTACTATCCCGTCCAGGTGACCTGGGACTTAATTCCCAGTGACGGGATAGTACGTCATAGTGTTTAATGCGACATCGCAACTTAAGTCGCGGTGATCGCATTAAATTTCCGGCGCCATCTTACCTGGAGGAAGATGGCGCCGACATCCCCGGGCATGGCTTCGCCCCCCAGGCCTCTGGATCTCTGTGATTGGCTGTTCAATTCTGAACAGCCAATCACAGCGTTCCTCATTGTTTCAGCCAATCGGAGCGGCTGAAACTATGAGGTCGCAGGCTAGGATCGAGTACCGATGTACTCGATCCTAGGGCCGGTGCCTGGCAACGCCAGGCACCGGCAAAAACCCCCCGGATTGGCGCGATCGCCGATCGTATCGATTGCGCCAATCGCAGGGCACAGCGTATTACCGCCGCTGTGCCCTGCTGTACTGGCCTGGATCGGTGCTGCAATAGCACCGATCGTAGGCCAGAGCCTAGTGCAGGCCCAGCAGGGCCTGCAGAGGCTGATTGGCGCGATCGATGCAAACGACGATCGAGCCAATCACCGGGAACAGTGGCGGTGTTACCGCGCTGTGCCCAGCTGTTCCCTGCCCCGTGCCCGGCTTTTCCCTGCCCCGTGCCGGCTGTCCCCTGCTCCCATACCCCCTGCCCCCTGCTGTAGCGGCCTGGATCGGTGCTGCCATGGCACCGATCACAGGCCAGTGACTAGTGCAGGCCCAGCAGGGCCTGCAGGAGCTGATTGGCGCGATCAACGATCGCGCCAATCACAGGGCACAGCGGCGGTCACGTTGTGACCGCTGTGTGCCCTGCTGGTGACCTGGCAGTGACCTGCCTAGGATCGGAGGGATCCTAGGCAGTTGCCATGGTCACCAAGCCCTGCAGGGATCGATGCAGGGATTCGATCCCACCAATGACAGCTCACAGCAGCGGTGTGACCGCTCTGTGACCTGTCTGTCACCTGCAGGTGACCTGTGTGACCGCTCTGCAGGGGTCCTCACTCTAGCTGAGGGACTCCTGCTGAGCGGTCACACAGCCAGATCTTGTCTTGCTGGGCCTTGTGGTGCTACAGAAGCCTGTAACACCATACCTCCCAACTTTTGAAGATGGGAAAGAGGGAAATTTTAGGCCACGCCTCTGACCACACCCATTCACTAGTCACACCCATATCCACGTCTCAACCACACCCATTTAGCACTGCTGATCAAACTGTTCATAAAGAATAATTATAAACAAAAAAATATGGCCACACAGTGCTCCATACTGTATAATTGCCGCACACAATGCTCCATACTGTATAATGACCGCACATGATGCTCCATACTGTATAATGACCGCACATGATGCTCCATACTGTATAATAGCCGCACACGATGCTCCATACTGTATAATGGCCGCACATGATGCTCCATACTGTACAATGACCGCACATGATGCTCCATACTGTATAATAGCCGCACACGATGCTCCATACTGTATATTGGCTGCACATGATGCTCCATACTGTACAATGACCGCACATGATGCTCCATACTGTATAATGACCGCACATGATGCTCCATACTGTATAATGACCGCACATGATGCTCCATACTGTATAATGGCCACACATGATGCTCCATACTGTATAATGACCGCACATGATGCTCCATACTGTATAATGACCGCACATGATGCTCCATACTGTATAATGACCGCACATGATGCTCCATACTGTACAATGACCGCACATGATGCTCCATACTGTATAATGACCGCACATGATGCTCCATACTGTATAATGACCGCACATGATGCTCCATACTGTATAATGGCCGCACATGATGCTCCATACTGTATAATGGCCGCACATGATGCTCCATACTGTATAATGGCCGCACATGATGCTCCATACTGTATAATGGCCGCACATGATGCTCCATACTGTATATTGGCCGCACATGATGATCCATACTGTATATTGGCCGCACATGATGCTCCATACTGTATATTGGCCGCACATGATGCTCCATACTGTATATTGGCCGCACATGATGCTCCATACTGTATATTGGCCGCACATGATGCTCCATACTGTATATTGGCCGCACATGATGCTCCATACTGTATATTGGCCGCACATGATGCTCCATACTGTATATTGGCCGCACATGATGCTCCATACTGTATAATGACCGCACATGATGATCCATACTGTATATTGGCCGCACATGATACTTTGTACCGTATAATGGCCACACATAGCTACTCCTACACACACGGCTCCGCTCCATACACCTCGTACACACACGGCTCCGCTCTATACACATTGCACACGCTCCGTATACTTTGAGCACGCATGGCTCTGCTCTGTACACCTCATACACACGTGGCTCAGCACTGTACACCTCGTACACATGTGGCTCCGCTCCATACACCTTTCACACTCTGCTCTGATCCGCACACCTCTTACACACACGACTCCGCTCCGTACACCTTTCACATGCTGCTCCGCTCCGTACATCTCGTACACACCCGGCTCAGCTCCGTACACCTCTTACACACGCGGCTGTGCTCCGTACACCTCGTACACACGGCTCCGTACACCTCTTACACACGATTCCGCTCTGTACACCTTTCACATGCTGCTCCGCTCCGTACACACGCGGCTGTGCTCCGTACACCTCGTACACACGCGGCTGTGCTCCGTACACCTCTTACACACGATTCCGCTCTGTACACCTTTCACATGCTGCTCCGCTCCGTACACACGCGGCTGTGCTCCGTACACCTCGTACACACGCGGCTGTGCTCCGTACACCTCTTACACACGATTCTGCTCTGTACACCTTTCACATGCTGCTCCGCTCCGTACACACGCGGCTGTGCTCCGTACACCTCGTACACACGCGGCTGTGCTCCATACACCTCTTACACACGATTCCGCTCTGTACACCTTTCACATGCTGCTCCGCTCCGTACACACGCGGCTGTGCTCCATACACCTCGTACACATGGCTCCGTATACCTCTTACACACGACTCCGCTCCGTACACCTTTCACATGCTGCTCCGCACACCTCGTACACACGCGGCTGTGCTCCGTACACCTCGTACACACGGCTCCATGTACCTCATACACACGACTCCGCTCCGTACACCTTTCACATGTTGCTCCGCTCCGTACACACGCGGCTGTGCTCCGTACACCTCATACATATGGCTCCGTACACCTTTCACAGTACGAGGTGCACCGAGCGGAGCCGCGTGTGTGTACGAGGTGCACCGAGCGGAGCCGCGTGTGTGTACGAGGTGCACCGAGCGGAGCCGCGTGTGTGTACGAGGTGCACCGAGCGGAGCTGCGTGTGTGTGTGTGTACACGAGGTGCACCGAGCGGAGCTGCGTGTGTGTGTGTGTACACGAGGTGCACCGAGCGGAGCTGCGTGTGTGTGTACACGAGGTGCACCGAGCGGAGCCGCGTGTGTGTCTGTGTACGAAGTGTACTGAGCGGAGCCTCAGCCGCGTGTGTGCACCAAGCGGAGCTGCAGCTTGTAATTAGCACATGATGATACAGTGACTGTCATAGGGGATTAGCACTTTTATGCCTGGGGAAATAATGCAGCCACATTGATGTGTTGTCAGTCTCTCCCTGGGAGCTGCTCCTCCTCCACAATGCACTGGACAGAGTCAGTCATATCTGTGACATCCACTACTCACTGATATCTCTGCATCTGTCCCATTAGCAGCCTCCAGTCCACTCATGGTCTGCTGCTTACATTGCCGCCGACACCCAGGCTGTGTCCGGCTGTGTTATGTCACCTCAGGTGTCCTCTCTCTCTCTGAACTGTGAGGCACACTGGAAGACTCAGGAACACACCGACGGGGAAGGGGCGTGGCCTAACAAAAGGGGGCGTGTGACAGCAGCTTCAACTGTTCTGTCTGCGGGAAGCTCTGCGTCCCGGGCAGGACAGCTGGGGCAAGCATCAAATCTGGGGCAGTCCCGCACAATGAGGGACGGTTGGGAGGTATGTGTAACACCACAATCCCCTGCGATACAAAAAAGCGGAAGAAAGAAAACCAAAGAAAGAAAACCAAAGAAAGAAGAGAGACTACAAAAGGTAAGTGCTAACAGCCCCTACCCGGTCTCATTTCACCCCCCCATCCCCCCTTTCCACCCATCCCCCCCTTCTTTACCCCCTCCGTCCCTCTTTGCGCCGCCTCCGTGCGCACGTTTAGCAGCCGCCGAGCGTTGATTGGTGACGCAGTTCACCGATCAACACTCGTGCTCGCTTTTTTTTCAGCAGCCCCCTTTGCCCAATTCTGTACACCCATCCCGCAGCCGCCAAACTTTGATAAGTGACGCAGTTCACTTATCAGAGCTTGTGCCTGCCGTTTTCCTTTTTTTTTTTTTCTCCCACATCTCCGTGCGTTCACCCCGCGCGCATCTAACCCGTGCTTTCCTTTTTTTCCCCCCACATCTCCGTGCGCTCACCCCACCGCGTCTAACCCGTGCTTTCCTTTTTTTTTTTTTTTCTCCCACATCTCCGTGCGCTCACCCTACCGCGTCTAACCCGTGCTTTCCTTTTTTTTTTTTTTTTTCCCCACATCTCCGTGCGCTCACCCCGCGCGCATCTAACCCGTGCTTTCCTTTTTCTTCCCCCCACATCTCCGTGCGCTCAAGCCCACCGCATCTAACCCGTGCTTTCCTTTTTTTTTTTTTTCTCACATCCCTGTGCACGCACCCAGCAGCCGCTGAACTTTGGTAAGTGACGCGGTTCATTTATCAGAGCTCTCGTGCCTGCGGGTTTTTTTTCACATCCCCATTCACACACCCAGCAGCCGCCAAACTTTGGTAAGTGACGCGGTTCACTTATCAGAGCTAGGGCCTGCTGTTTTATACTTTTCTTTCACAGGTATTTTTTTTTCCTTTAGCTTTTTCTTTTCAGAGTAGTTTGCACCAAGCACTATCCCCCAACACTTACACATAGTTACCAATAAAGTACACTCAAGCACCACACTTACAAAAAAAATGTCCCGTTCGTCCCAACAGCGCTATTCAGTGGAGGAGGCATATGCTTTCCTTGCCTCCGACACTGATAGCGAGGGAGAGGATCCCACTTTTCGTTATTTTTCTGATTCTTCCTCATCCTCTTCCCACTCCTCATCTTCCTCCTCCGGCCCTGCGGAACCGCCACGCAGACGCCGCAGGACATAAGATCAGGCTAGGCCCACCATTGCTGAAGACGAACCAGCACACCCCACTGCGGATCCCATATGGACCAGGCCCCCCGAAAATTACGAGCCACTGATTCCTGATTTTGTGGCAGAATCAGGAATCAAGTTTGACACCACCGGCCTCACAGAACTAGACTTTTTCAAAGTCTTTTTCTCTGAGGCTTTCGTCAACCTCATGGTGGAGCAAACTAATCTGTATGCTCGGCAATTTTTGGACCAAAACTCGGGTTCATCATATTCTAACTGGTCTCCTGTAGACGCAGTTGAAATGATGCAGTTTTGGGGCCTGGTCCTCCATATGGGGATTCTGAAAAAGCCTGAACTTCGGCAATATTGGAGTGTGGATATTTTATATAACACTCCAGTATTCAGAATGGTCATGACCCGGACGCGTTTTGAGGCCATCCATAAATTCCTGCATTATTCCGATAATGCACGGTGTCCCGCACGAGATGACCCCAACTTTGACCGTCTGTTCAAAGTTCGGCCGGTCATCGAACACTTCAACAAAAAGTTTGCAGAAGTGTACGTGCCTCAAAGGGACATCTGCGTGGATGAGTCCTTAATTTATTTTAAGGGGCGGCTCGGATTCCGTCAATACCTGCCCAGCAAGAGGGCCAGGTACGGAATCAAACTCTACAAGCTGTGTGAGAGTACCTCAGGGTACACCCACAGCTTTAGAGTCTACGAGGGGAAGGACAGCAGGATTGAACCGCCTGAGTGTCCCCCTGTCCTGGGAGTGAGTGGGAAAATAGTGTGGGATTTGGTGCACCCACTGCTGGATAAAGGTTATCACCTCTATACCGATAACTTTTATTCCAGCATCCCACTCTACAAATCTCTCTTTGCGCGAGGTACCGCAGCCTGCAGTACTGTCCGCAAAAATCAGAGAGGCCTCCCAAAGACGCTACTTGGGCAGATTCTCAGAAAAGGTGAGAGCAAAGCCCAATGTAGCGACCACCTGCTGGTTGTCAAGTACAAGGACAAAAGGGATGTCCTTCTGTTGACCACCATACACGGTGATGGCAGCGCCCTCAGCACTGTTCGGGGTACCTCTGCACAGGTCTTCAAACCGGACTGTGTACTTGGGTACAACAAAAACATGGGGGGCGTTGATCTCTCCGATCAACTCCTCCAACCGTACAGTGCTTTGAGAAAGGCCAGGGTGTGGTACAAGAAGCTGTCGTGCACATCGTACAAATGGCAATGCTCAACGCTTTCCTGCTGTCACGATGTGCACGCAACACCGATACGTCGTACCTTCATTTCCAAGAGGTAGTGGTTAAGGCCCTGATGTTTGGCACGAGGGAAGGAGCGGGCCCCAGTACTTCTGGAACTGAAGGTGCATGTATCGTACCAGGCCAGCATTTTCCTGGGGTGGTCCCGCCAACTGAAAAAAAAGGTAAGCCGCAAAAAAGGTGCCGAGTGTGCTACAAAAGAGGAATTCGAAGGGACACCACCTATCAATGCGACACCTGCCCCGACAAACCTGGCCTGTGTATGAAGGATTGCTTTAAATTGTACCACACCTCCATGCACTACTAATTTACTTTCCAGGAAATAGAATAATTCCAAAGTTGGCACATCTACGTAGGTTCTCTGGGGGTCTACTTTCCAAAATGTTGTCACTTGTGGGTTTTTTTCCTGTTTAGGCACATCAGGGGCTCTGCAAACGGAACATGACACCCGCAGACGATTCCATCAAAGTCTGCATTCAAAAACGTCAGTACTTCCCTTTCGAGCCCCAACGTGTGCCCAAACAGTTTTTTCCCACATGTGGGGTACCAGCGTACTCAGGGCAAATTGGGCAACAACTTTTGTGGTCCAATTTCTCCTGTTACCCTTGGGAAATTAAAAAATTGGGGACTAAAAGATCATTTTTGTGGGCAAAAAATAGGATTTTTTATTTTCACGCCCGGGCGGTATAAACTTTAGTGAAACACTTGGGGGTTCAAAGTTGTCACCACACATCTAGACAAGTTCCTTAGGGGGTCTAGTTTCCAAATTGGGGTCACTTGTGGGGGGTTTCCACTGTTTAGGCACATCAGGGGCTCCTCAAACGGAACGTGACGGCCGCAGACGATTCCATCAAAGCCTGCATTCCAAAACGTCACTACTCCCCTTCCGAGCCCTGACGTGTGCCCAAACAGTAGTTTTCTCCCACATATGGGGTACCAGCCTACTCAGGACAAATTGGACAACAACTTTTGTGGTCCAATTTCTCCTGTTACCCTTGGGAAATTAAAAAATTGGGGACTAAAAGATCATTTTTGTGGGCAAAAAATAGGATTTTTTATTTTCACGCCCGGGCGGTATAAACTTCTGTGAAGCACTTGGGGGATAAAAGTGCTCACCACACATCTAGATAAGTTCCTTAGGGGGTCTAGTTTCCAAAATGGGGTCACTTGTGGGGGGTTTCCACTGTTTAGGCACATCAGGGGCTCACCAAACACGACATGGCGTCCAATCTCAATTCCAGCTAATTTTAGCTTGAAAAAGTCTTATGGCGCTCCTTCCCTTCTGAGCCCTGCCATGCGCCCAAACAGTGGTTCCCCCCCACATATGGGGTATTGTCTTACTCAGGACAAATTGGACTACAACTTTTATGGTCCAATTTCTTCAGTTACCCTTGCGAAAATAAAAAATTGGGGACTAAACGATCATGTTTGTGGAAAAAATACGTTTTTTTATTTTTACGCACGGGCGGTATAAACTTCTGTGAAGCACTTGGGGGATAAAAGTGCTCACCACACATCTAGATAAGTTCCTTAGGGGGTCTAGTTTCCAAAATGGGGTCACTTGTGGGGGGTTTCCACTGTTTAGGCACATCAGGGGCTCACCAAACACGACGTGGCGTCCGATCTCAATTCCAGCTAATTTTAGCTTGAAAAAGTCTTATGGCGCTCCTTCCCTTCTGAGCCCTGCCATGCGCCCAAACAGTGGTTCCCCCCCACATATGGGGTATTGTCTTACTCAGGACAAATTGGACTACAACTTTTATGGTCCAATTTCTTCAGTTACCCTTGCGAAAATAAAAAATTGGGGACTAAACGATCATGTTTGTGGAAAAAATATGTTTTTTTATTTTTACGCACGGGCGGTATAAACTTCTGTGAAGCATTTGGGGGATAAAAGTGCTCACCACACATCTAGATAAGTTCCTTAGGGGGTCTAGTTTCCAAAATGGGGTCACTTGTGGGGGGTTTCCACTGTTTAGGCACATCAGGGGCTCACCAAACGCGACGTGGCGTCCGATCTCAATTCCAGCTAATTTTAGCTTGAAAAAGTCTTATGGCGCTCCTTCCCTTCTGAGCCCTGCCATGCGCCCAAACAGTGATTCCCCCCCACATATGGGGTATTGTCTTACTCAGGACAAATTGGACTACAACTTTTATGGTCCAATTTCTTCAGTTACCCTTGTGAAAATAAAAAATTGGGGACTAAACGATCATGTTTGTGGAAAAAATACGTTTTTTTATTTTTACGCACGGGCGGTATAAACTTCTGTGAAGCACTTGGGGGATAAAAGTGCTCACCACACATCTAGATAAGTTCCTTAGGGGGTCTAGTTTCCAAAATGGGGTCACTTGTGGGGGGTTTCCACTGTTTAGGCACATCAGGGGCTCACCAAACGCGACGTGGCGTCCGATCTCAATTCCAGCTAATTTTAGCTTGAAAAAGTCTTATGGCGCTCCTTCCCTTCTGAGCCCTGCCATGCGCCCAAACAGTGGTTCCCCCCCACATATGGGGTATTGTCTTACTCAGGACAAATTGGACTACAACTTTTATGGTCTAATTTCTTCAGTTACCCTTGCAAAAATAAAAAATTGGGGACTAAACGATCATGTTTGTGAAAAAAATACGTTTTTTTATTTTTACGCACGGGCGGTATAAACTTCTGTGAAGCACTTGGGGGATAAAAGTGCTCACCACACATCTAGATAAGTTCCTTAGGGGGTCTAGTTTCCAAAATGGGGTCACTTGTGGGGGGTTTCCACTGTTTAGGCACATCAGGGGCTCACCAAACGCGACATGGAGTCCGATCTCAATTCCAGCTAATTTTAGCTTGAAAAAGTCAAATGGCGCTCCTTCCCTTCTGAGCCCTGCCATGCGCCCAAACAGTGGTTCCCCCCACATATGGGGTATCAGCGTACTCAGGACAAATTGGACAACAACTTTTGCAGTCCAATTTCTCCTGTTACCTTTGGGAAAATAAAAAAATTGTTGCTAAAAGATCGTTTTCATGACTAAAAAGTTACATTTTCATTTTTTCTTTCAACATTGCTTTAGCTCTCATGAAGCACCAGAAGGGTTAATAAACTTCTTGAATGTGGTTTTGATCAGCTTGAGGGGTGCAGTTTTTAGAATGGTGTCACTTTTGGGTATTTTTTGCTATATAGACCCCTAAATGTGACTTCAAATGTGAGGTGGTCCCTAAAAAAAATGGTTTTGTAAATTTTGTTGTAAAAATGAGAAATTGCTGGTCAACTTTTAACCCTTATAACTCCCTAACAAAAAAAAAATTTGTTTCCAAAATTGTGCTGATGTAAAGTAGACATGTGGGAAATGTTAATTATTAAGTTTTTTGCGTGACATATCTCTGTGATTTAAGGGCATAAAAATTCAAAGTTGGAAAATTGCGAAATTTTCTAAATTTTTGCCAAATTTCCATTTTTTTCACAAATAAACGCAGGTAATATCAAAGAAATTTTAGAACTATCATGAAGTACAATATGTCACGAGAAAACAATGTCAGAATCGCCAAGATCCGTTGAAGCGTTCCAGAGTTATAACCTCATAAAGGGACAGTGGTCAGAATTGTAAAAATTGGCCCGGTCATTAACGTGCAAACCACCCCCGGGGCTTAAGGGGTTAATATTTCATACAGCGCTAGATAGCTTTAAAGCCGGTAATTCAATTGCCAGCTTTTGCTATCTCCTCCCTAAACCCGACATGATATGAGACATGGTTTACATACAGTAAACCATGTCATATCACCTTTTTTTTTTGCATATTCCACACTACTAATGTTAGTAGTGTGTATATGCAAAATTTGGCCGTTCTAGCTATTAAATTAAAGGGTTAAATGGCGGAAAAAATTGGCGTGGGCTCCCGTGCAATTTTCTCCACCACAGTAGTAAAGCCAGTGACTGAGGGCAGATATTAATAGCCCGGAGAGGGTCCACGGTTATTGGCCCCCCCCCCCCCGGCTAAAAACATCTGCCCCCAGCCACCCCAGAAAAGGCACATCTGGAAGATGCTGCGCCTATTCTGGCACTTGGCCACTCTCTTCCCATTCCCGTGTAGTGGTGGGATATGGGGTAATGAATGGTTAATGCCACCTTGCTACTGTAAGGTGACATTAAGCCAAATTAATAATGGAGAGGCGTCAATTATGACACCTATCCATTATTAATCCAATAGTAGTAAAGGGTTAAAAAACCACAAACACATTATTTAAAAGTATTTTAATGAAATAAAAACAAAGGTTGTTGTAATATTTTATTCTACGCTCAATCCACCTGAAGACCCTCGCTCTGTAACAAAGAAAAAATAATAAACCAACAATATACATACCTTCCGAAGATCTGTAACATCCCACGATGTAAATCCATCTGAAGGGGTTAAAATATTTTACAGCCAGGAGCTCTGCTAATGCAGCGGTGCTCGTGGTTGCAAAACCCCGGGGAATGAAGGTAAAGTAGGTCAATTACCTATATTTACCTTCATTTGCGGTGAGGCGCCCTCTGCTGGTTGTCCTCATATGAACTCGAGCCTGGGAGCTTTCTAGGAAAGTTCCCACGCTCGAGGAACAACCAGCAGAGGGCGCATCACCGCGAATGAAGGTAAATATAGGCCATTGACCTACTTTACCTTCATTCCCCGGGGTTTTGCAGCCACGAGCACCGCTGCACTAGCAGAGCTCCTGGCTGTAAAATATTTTAACCCCTTCAGATGGATTTACATCGTGGGACGTTACAGATCTTCGGAAGGTATGTATATTGTTGGTTTATTATTTTTTCTTTGTTACAGAGCGAGGGTCTTCAGATGGATTGAGCGTAGAATAAAATATTACAACAACCTTTGTTTTTATTTCATTAAAATACTTTTAAATAATGTGTTTATGTTTTTTTTAACCCTTTACTACTATTGGATTAATAATGGATAGGTGTCATAATTGACGCCTCTCCATTATTAATTTGGCTTAATGTCACCTTACAATAGCAAGGTGGCATTAACCCTTCATTATCCCATATCCCACTGCTACACGGGAATGGGAAGAGAGTGGCCAAGTGCCAGAATAGGCGCATCTTCCAGATGTGCCTTTTCTGGGGTGGCTGGGGGCAGATATTTTTAGCCAGGGGGGGGGGCCAATAACCATGGACCCTCTCCAGGCTATTAATATCTGCCCTCAGTCACTGGCTTTACTACTGTAGTGGAGAAAATTGCGCGGGAGCCCACGCCAATTTTTTCCGCCATTTAACCCTTTAATTTAATAGCTAGAACGGCCAAATTTTGCATATACACACTACTAACATTAGTAGTGTGGAATATGCAAAAAAAGGTAATATGACATGGTTTACTGTATGTACAGTCATGGCCAAAAATTTTGAGAATGAGACAAATATTAATTTTTCCAAAGTCTACTGCTTCATTTTTTCTAATGGCAATTTGCATATACTCCTGAATGTCAGAGTGATCAGCTTAACAGCAATTACTGTACTTGCAAAGTCAATATTTGCCCAGAAAATGAACTTTAACCCCCAAAACACATTTTAGCATCATTGCAGTCCTGCCTTAAAAGGAGCAGCTAACATCGTTTTAGTGATTGATCCATTAACACAGGTGTGGGTGTTGATGAGGACAGGGCTGGCGATCAATCAGTCATGATTAAGTAAGAATGACATCACTGGACACTTTAAAGGGAGGCTGGTGCTTGGTATCATTGTTTCTCTTCAGTTAACCATGGTTATCTCTATAGAAACACGTGCAGCCATCATTGCACTGCACAAAAATGGCCTAACAGGGAAGAGTATTGCAGCTACAAAGATTGCACCTCAGTCAACAATCTATCGCATCATCAAGAACTTCAAGGAGAGAGCTTCCATTGTTGTCAAAAAGGCTCCAGGGCACCCAAGAAAGACCAGCAAGCACCAGGACCGTATCTTAAAACTGTTTCAGCTGCGGGATCGGACTACCAGCAGTGCCGAGCTTGCTCAGGAATGGCAGCAGGCTGGTGTGAGTGCTTCTGCATGCACTGTGAGGCGGAGACTCTTTGAGCAAGGCCTGGTTTCAAGGAGGGCAGCAAAGAAGCCAGTTCTCTCTAGAAAAAACATCAGGGACCGACTGATATTCTGCAAAAGGTACAGGGAGTGGACTGCTGAGGACTGGGGCAAAGTTATTTTCTCTGATGAATCCCCTTTTTGATTGTTTGGGACATCTGGAAAACAGCTTATTCGGAGAAGAAGAGGTGAGCACTACTACCAGTCTTGTCTCATGCCAACTGTAAAGCATCCTAAAACCATTCATGTGTGGGGTTGCTTCTCAGCCAAGGGAATCGGCTCACTCACAGTCTTGCCTAAAAACACAGCCATGAATAAAGAATGGTACCAGAATGTCCTCCAAGAGCAACTTCTCCCAACCGTCCAAGAGCAGTTTGGCGCCCAACAATGCCTTTTCCAGCATGATGGAGCACCTTGCCATAAAGCAAAGGTGATAACTAAATGGCTCATGGAACAAAACATAGAGATTTTGGGTCCATGGCCTGGAAACTCCCCAGATCTTAATCCCATTGAGAACTTGTGGTCAATCATCAAGAGACGGGTGGACAAACAAAAACCAACAAATTCTGGCAAAATGCAAGCATTGATTATGCAAGAGTGGACTGCTATCAGTCAGGATTTGGTCCAGAAGTTGATTGAGAGCATGCCAGGGAGAATTGCAGAGGTCTTGAAGAAAAAGGGTCAACGCTGCAAATATTGACTTGCTGCATTAACTCATTCTAACTGTCAATATAACCTATTGGTACTCATAATATGATTGCAATTATATTTCTGTATGTGATATAAACATCAGACAAACACTAATAAAAACCAGAGGGCAGCAGATCATGTGAAAATATAATTTTGGTGTCACTCTCAAAAATTTTGGCCATGACTGTATACCATGTCTCATATCATGTCGGGTTTAGGAAGAAGATAGCAAAAGCCAGCAATTGAATTACCGGCTTTAAAGCTATCTAGCGCTGTATGAAATATTAATATATATACATATGTGTCTCACTGATATATATATATATATATATATATATATATATATATATATATATATATATATATATATGTGGCACCCCTAGGGGTATTTGCCACAAAAATAGTTACTGACAGTAAATGCAAATACTAAAATAGCAAGACTGCACTACCACCTCCGGCCAGAAGGGGGAGCTCCAGAGACTCCCCTTGATCCATTCTGGTCTGAGAGAAGAACTGGCAGTTGGGCTAAGGAGCTGAAAGTGAGAGGTCATACAGTTGAATCTCTAACAGCCCTGTGACTGTTACCAGGCCTAAATCACCGGCCTGAGGAGAAGAGGGATAGAGAAAAAGGACATTGTGAGAACCGGGTAGCATTAATCACTACCCAGAACAGGCGCAAAGATGGATACCGGATCCGTGGCTGTATTCATTACATATAATACAGCAACCGGAAAAACGTGAGGTGATATCAGCTTCACTAGGGTCGGACGCAGCAACAGACACAGAGTTCAGCGGAACTCCTGGAGGGGGTAAGCCGATAAAAGGACTCGGGTTGCCCGTCGAACCAGGACCCGGAGGGGACAGATTGGGCCGGCAGCCAGTTCACATACAGCAGCAGGGCCACACAGATATTGCGTACAATAAGAGGCGAAGACCCCGGCAGGGTCAAAGTAACTCAGAGTTTCCATACAGACTCCGGTGACAGGACTGGTTGTAAATCCTTTTTTGTTAAAGTAAACTGGTTAAACGTTTCAGTGCCTCAGTCTTTCATTTGGACAATAGCCATCTATCCAGGATTGGGATCATCACCGCTGGGAGAACCTGCTGCTGATCAAGTAAGTGCCTGTTCCCTCACGATACCCTTTACACTGTGCATTGCCTGAGGCCACAGCACCGGGTCAAGCCACCCGTGACACCCCCCTCAAGAGACAGACCCCATTGGTCCGGTGCTGGGTACCCCGGTCTCTTGGGCGTCACAATTGGCGTCACGAACAGGATCTAGCCAGCCCGTATACCGGGTATTGTGTGCCGTGATTGGAGCCCAAAACTGTGAAAACTTGGATGAAAAATCTTGAAAATTGACTTTATTAAAGAAAAATCCATTCTCCATTGAAAACTATTGAAAGTGACTTTTCCCCATTGGTTATAATGGAGTAAAGATGGCCGCCATCCCCTCAGGTAATCACTTCATAACCGTTAGGCACGAGACTGTTAATTGAGCTACGCCATCACCTGAGCCCCAGTCTAACTGAAAAACTTCAGAATCCGCCATTACAGAGCGCGGTGGGTGGGAGCAGCAGGGGGCGTGTCATTGTGGGCGGCACCAAGCTGAGCGCTCTGACATCAGAGCAAGGGGAAAATCAATCCTGCTGCACAGCGGAACGAATCTACACTATCCCGACGGAAGCGGAGGACCGGAAGGGTCCGGATTAACTAAGGGGGCACAGTATGTCGCAGCACGGAGACGCCGCAGCACCCGGCGACGCTAATGCAGCTGAAAGACAGAGTGTCGATAGAGAGTCCGGTAGCGCAGCGGTGCAAGGAGTGGCGCCCATCATGCCGGTGCTGATGCCATATACCCCGGGTGGCCCATGGCTTCCAATGTATGAAGGTGAGCCTAATACCCTTGACGATTTCAGAGAAAAGATGCTGGCCCATTTTGACATGTTCCCTGTGGGTGAAGTTCAGCGTGTTAGTCTCCTGATGATGCAGTTAAGTGGCCATGCTAAGCGAGAAGTCACAGCATGGGCAGCTGATCTAAAAGGCACTGTTGAACGCATATTTGCTGGATTAAAAGCTACATTTGAAACCACTGCCAGCAGCAAAGCTAAAGTACGATTCTTTAATTGCAAACAAAAAGTTAATGAGGGCGTGAGAGACTTTGCCTTAAACCTGCAGGAAGCCCTTAAATCACTTACACTGGCTGAACCCATTTTTAACACCGGAGCAGATAAACTGCTAAGAGATCAATTTATTGAGGGACTCTACACCCCTTCTCACCGGGGGCATGTGAGCATGCTTGTTTTTAAGAACCCTGAATTGACATTTGCCCAATTAAAGGAGAGCGTTATACGTCTCCAGCTGGCAGAGGCACCTCGGGATCAGGATCCTGCGCAACTCATGGCAGAGGCTCCTCAACAACATGGAGTACCAGTGACATCAGCTATGTCCGGGGCCATTGCTAAGCCCCTGGGGCCCAGTACTAATGAGGCTCTTCAACAAAAGCTTGACTCTTTAACTGATGTTGTTGCTTCAATGGCTAAAACCATGCAGGAGATGAGAGGACCCAAGATGGAGTTGTCAAACCGTAGAGAAGGTGTTCCATGGATGAGACCCCGGAGATACCCGACATGGAGAGGACGACCCCGCGACCGCTACCAACCGGATGGACAGCCCATTTGCCGCCGTTGCCAGCAGCCAGGCCACTTTGCACGAGATTGTGATTTAAACGGGAATCCCCTGGGAATGCGGGCCGCTTCGCAGGAATGAACTTTCAAGGCCCAACACCCTGGCACGACAGGTACATCGGAGGACGACCCATTATCCCTATCGTGCTGGACGGAATGCCCCTCAACGCTTTGCTGGACACAGGTTCCCAGATTTCATCTATACCGTATATCCTTTATAAGAGGTACTGGGCTGATGCAGATATTGATAAAGGGCCCTCTGATGTTGAACTAGATATATGGGCCAGTAATGGTAAGTTGGTACCGAAACTAGGATTCAGGGAGATGACCATAAAGATTGGTAAAGTAGAATTGAAGAAACAGGGTATAATTGTTGTTGATGTTGACCGGCGGAACTGTGAACCAACTGTATTGATAGGAATTAATGTGTTAGAGAACTGCTTTTCCGAAGTCATTTCTGTCTTACAGCAAATTGCTGAAACTGCCCAATCCTGCCAGCAGAGAGTTCTCCGAAGGGAAATAAAAGTATTGATGTTAAGGCAACAGGTAGAAGTTGCAGGTGGAGAAATCGGCAGTGTGAGGGTAAGTGATCCAACGTCTATTGTAATCCCACCAAAAACAGAAATGCTGGTATGGTGTAGAGCAGCCATTGGTACTAAGGGACGAGATTATCAAGCCTTAATAGAACCAGTGTACACCGACAGCAGGCCCACTATACTCACAGCACGAGGGATAGTCGAGGTACACCGGGGACGAGTGCCGGTACGACTTTTGAACTGTGGAGAGGAAGAGGTCACTTTGCCAAGGTATGCTACAATGGCAAAGCTATATACTGTTGACAACAATGCCATCACAACCATTGAGCCCTTAGAACCAACCTGTCAGGTGGAAGGCAATGGCTCAGATGGAGAAATGGAGGATTGGTGCCAACAGCTACACGTGGGCATAAATTCAACACCTACCCATCAAAAACAAGGGGTGTATAGGCTAGTGACGGAATATGAACAAGTCTTCAGTAAACACCCATTGGACTTCGGACGGATAGAAGGGGTAGAACACACAATCCCCACCAGTGACCATCCCCCAATAAAAGAAAGATATAGACCCATACCGCCCGCTCACTATCAATGTGCAAAAGATATGCTGAGGGAGATGAAACAGGCCGGGGTAATAAGAGACAGCTGTAGCCCCTGGGCGGCCCCTCTAGTGATTGTCAAAAAAAAGGACGGAACCATGAGAATGTGTGTAGACTACCGGAAGATTAATAACATCACCCATAAAGACGCCTACCCCTTGCCTAGGATAGAAGAGTCCTTAACTGCTTTGAAATCTGCTAATTATTTTTCCACCTTAGACTTAACAAGCGGGTATTGGCAAGTCCCTGTGGCTGAGCGAGATAAGGAAAAGACGGCATTCACCACACCAATGGGTCTATGTGAATTTAATCGCATGCCGTTCGGACTCTGCAACGCATCCGGTACCTTCCAGCGGCTGATGGAATGCTGCCTCGGACACAAGAACTTCGAGTCCGTCCTCCTGTACCTAGATGATGTGATCGTCTACTCAAAGACTTACGAACAACACTTAATAGACCTGGCAGAAGTGTTCGAAGCCTTATCCAGGTATGGCATGAAAGTCAAGCCATCCAAATGTCACCTTCTCAAGCCAAAGGTACAGTACCTGGGACACATCGTGAGTTCGGAGGGAGTAGCACCAGATCCCGAGAAAATAAGCGCCATAAGGGATTGGCCAAGACCTACCAGCGCAAAAGAAGTGAGACAATTCCTGGGATTGGTGGGTTACTATCGCAGATTTATAAAAGGATTTACCAAGTTGGCAGCACCCTTGCAAGACACCTTGGTAGGGCAGACGAAGAAACCTTCAAACCGAAACCCTCCTTTTCAGTGGAACGACGAAAGGGAAGACTCCTTTGAACAACTAAAGAAGGCACTAACCGGAGAAGAGGTTCTGGCATACCCAGATTACCATCAACCTTTCATCCTCTACACCGATGCCAGTAATGTGGGACTAGGAGCGGTGCTGTCACAAAAGCAAGAAGGTCGGGAGAAAGTCATCGCCTTTGCAAGTAGAAAGCTCCGGCCTACTGAAAGAAATTCAGAAAATTACAGCTCCTTCAAATTGGAACTACTGGCAGTAGTTTGGGCTGTGACTGAACGTTTCAAACACTATCTGGCCGCTGCAGAATTTATTGTCTATACTGACAACAATCCGTTGACCCACCTGGACACAGCCAAATTAGGTGCGTTAGAACAGCGATGGATAGCCCGGTTATCTAATTACAACTTCAAGATCAAGTATCGAGCAGGTCGCAAGAATGGAAATGCCGATGCCCTATCCCGGATGCCACACTTGAGAGATGTAGAAGAAGAAATGGGGGAGCTTGAAGAAATTGAACTACCAGCCTTCCATCATCCCAAGGCAAAACATCATCAGTCAAGTACCTATCAGAAACAACAAGAGGTGAATTTAAATCCGTTAGCACACCATAGATGGGCTGACACCCAAGACAGCAATCCGGCTGTGAAGTTGGTGAAGGAACTGTTAACTGAGCAAAGTGCATATCCCGATGAGGATGCCCCAGAAGAGACGCATCAACTCTGGAAAGAGAGAGGCAAAATGTTCCTGTATCAAGGGATGCTCTGTAGAAGGTACACCAATCCGAAAACACATGAATTGGTTTGGCAGATTATCGTGCCTAAACAAGATGTCAAGATGGTCCTCGAAGCTTACCATAATGGTGCTGGTCACTTCGGTTGGAAAAAGTTAGAAGTACTTCTAAGAGAAAGATTTTATTGGGTCGGGATGAGAAAATCAATCGAACAGTGGTGCAGAAATTGTGGCCCGTGCAACCTCAGAAGAAACGATCAAAAGAACCAAAGAGCACCACTGCAGCCCATAATCACCAAACAACCACTTGAACTTGTAGCCATGGACCACGTGAAGTTGACACCAAGCCGGTCTGGCTATGTCTATGCCTTGACCATCGTGGACCATTATTCACGCTTCTTGGTAGTAGTACCCGTAAAAGATCTGACAGCAAAAACAGCAGCCAAAGCGTTCCAAACGTACTTTTGTAGACCCCATGGATATCCGGAACAGGTTCTCACCGACCAAGGTACAGCCTTTGAATCAGAGATCTTCAGAGAATTCTGTAATATGTATGGTTGCAAAAAGATCCGGACGACGGCCTATCATCCACAAACAAACGGCTTATGCGAGAAGATTAACCATATTGTAATAGAACTACTAAAGACTTTACCTGAGGCAGAAAGGAATCAATGGCCAGAGAAATTGCCTGACTTGGTGGATCTGTATAATCATGTCCCGGTGAGTTCCACCAATTGCACCCCAGCTTACCTTATGCATGCAAGACCCGGCCAATTACCAATCGATCTAGAAATGGGAATTCTGAAACCAGACGCAGAAGTCCAAGACTCCAATTGGGATATCATACGGCAAAAGCAGTATCGCCAAGTGCAAGAGAGTATGGAAAGAAGCCTTCAGCAAACTAGAGAAAGACAAGAGCGAACTTTCAACCAGAATGCTCTAGCGACCCCATTAAGACCAGGTGACCAAGTGCTCAAGAGAAATCGTCGAACCAATAAACTGGACAATCAATATTAACAAAAGTCCCAATATCATAATGCTGGTCTGGGTTATAGCACACAACCGTAAAGTGCACCCAGATCAGTCAAGAAAAGCTCCAAAGCAAGCATATAAATAGGAGAAAAAGGGAGCATACAATATAGATAATTTTGTAAACACATAACTTTATTGATACAAAAGATACTAAAAATAGTAAAGCAGTTACATCATAGGTGTCATCCACTCAGGCACAAAAGGGAGCCCATCCCCATGCAAATCCCCATGTCTCTAAACATAGTAACCGGAGGGAGATAAAAACACTCCCATGTGTTTGTAAACCGGTGAGACTAAGCCCACATATGCTAAGGTAAATGTAATTACCACTAGAAGAGCAATATTACTAATAGTGTGCAGTGCATCTTAATAAAGCAGGTACCGTGGTTAGGCTTACCAATGGGGGATGCAGGGAGAGGGTGGCTACAGCCATAGATCTATTAGAGCCGGTTATTACCGTGCCAGGACCACTCCACGCAGTGATCTATTGCATGGTAGCTCTCGACGTCGCAGCGGGGAAAAAGGTGGACTAATTAGATATATCTCCACCTATAACCACGAGTGGGAGAACATGCGCTCAATTTTTTCAAAACATTGGTCTGTATTACACACTGAGCCTTCCCTGCGTGCTGCCTTGGGTGACTTCCCTTTGATGACTCCTAAGAGGTGTAGGAGCCTTAATGACATACTGGTAAGGAGTCATTATGTTCCAGTCCCGAGCAACATCTTTGGTACGGGGGGACCCCGTCTGGGATGTGTCCCGTGTGGGCGCTGTCTTGCCTGCACCAATGTCCTCCGCTGCTCCGACTTCACTTCGAGTGATGGTTTAAAAACGTTTCAAATTAGACAGCGCATAACCTGTAATACCACAAATGTCATCTATTATGCGACTTGTCCGTGCCCAAAAATATACGTTGGGCTTACCACTCGTGAGCTTAGGGTTCGCGTTCGTGAGCATGTGCGGGACATTGGTGCGGCCAAGACGGCGCCCACACTAGCGGATTTGAAAACTATTCCACGCCACTTCAGACAGCACCATAATTGTAATGATAAATTGCTCTCTGTGAGGGGGATTGACGTCCTTCACCTTGGTATTAGAGGTGGGGACTATAAAAAACGACTGGCCCAGATCGAGTCCAAGTGGATTGTTCTGCTTGACACTTTGACACCTAGGGGTCTCAATGAATCTCTAAGCTTCGCCTCTTATCTTTAGCGTAGTTCTACATTAGTCTCCTTGGCGTCTCATCATGGTCCTTCTGGTTTCTTTGCTTTTAATGATTTTTTTAATGTATTATCTTTCCTATTTTAACTTTTTGTGTTTTTTTTCCGTTTTATTTATAGTAACGCTTTTCACATATGGCTCTCTTCTGATCCCGGCCTTGTGTGTGCATACCAATAAAATTATGACAACAAAATAATGATATACATATGAAAATTACTTACCACCGTTGGAGATGAGGGCCGACGTGACGGGCTCAGGTCGCCTGGTGGGGCCTCCATTGCTGTCTGGTGGGGAGGCGGTGAACATCGGTCGTGCCGCACTGGGATCGATGTCTTTGGACTGTTGATGTGCCGCTTGTCGAGTTGGCTCTCTTTCCCGCTCTACGTACAAAGCATAGAACGTATGCAAGCAACAACAGCAAATCCAGTTCACACAAAGATGGGAAACAGCACTACAGATAAGTCTGCAGTGGAAAACTGGACAGCATGAAAGCATGAGTGGCAGAGGGTGGGTTAGCGAAGTTTGTCGCAAGTGAATGCTTTTAACATCATTAAAGAATGAGCCCTAGGAACAGAGTTTACCCAGCAACATTCTTCGTCTATGGGCTCTCCCTTGATCCCGGTTCCACATGGGGTAAACACCGTCTTTTTATCCTGCTGTCCGCAAACTTGGACCCGTGACATCTCCAAGCCAGCTACTCCCTTCCCATTGGATATAATGTGGACTATATATACATCTTCATATGTATACCATGGTTGTATGTGCACAATATGCTACTTGTTGTATTGCATATGCTTGTTTGGCATATATGGGGCTGTGTGGGTGTTATTTATGTTGTCCGCACCCCTCATTTATGTAGTATATCTTGGCGGATTATGATATTGGGGATTCATTAGGGGGATGGGCTATTTATATGGCATGACTGCGCTATGTCCTCATATTGCCATATACTATTTACACACTGCTTGCATGCACCTCTTCCCTTTACCCTCACCCGTGTCTGATATTTTGGCAGATCGTTTTTCCTGGGGACTTACTAGGGGATAGGATATTTACATGTCGGCAGTTTGGCATGGCTGCGTTATGTAATGACATCGCTGCTTTATATATTCCTTACATCTGCACATCTCCCATTTGCAATAGGCGGCTCTACCGTTCGCTCCACATGCTCACTCGTGCGGCTGCGCGCGTCGCGCTGTGCACGGGCGGCTCTGGGATGTGGACGGGCGTCTGGGTGCCTTGTGTGCAACTTCCAGGCTTTTCGCCTGGCGCTTGCGCACTCGGCCTGACGCCCGGCCCCCATCCCTGACCTGCCCGTCGCAGTGCGCATGCGCCGTTGGCGCCGCTCGGAGTGGCCGCTCACACACATGTGACCGGGGTCAGGGGGGTTATTAGAAGGTCCTGCACCATCAGACACTTATCCCCTTGAGAAAGCGGCGCTTGCAGCCGCGAAACGCGCGTTGGGGTGCTTTTCTTCCGGTCGGACCCTCTCCCTGCATCCCCCATTGGTAAGCCTAACCACGGTACCTGCTTTATTAAGATGCACTGCACACTATTAGTAATATTGCTCTTCTAGTGGTAATTACATTTACCTTAGCATATGTGGGCTTAGTCTCACCGGTTTACAAACACATGGGAGTGTTTTTATCTCCCTCCGGTTACTATGTTTAGAGACATGGGGATTTGCATGGGGATGGGCTCCCTTTTGTGCCTGAGTGGATGACACCTATGATGTAACTGCTTTACTATTTTTAGTATCTTTTGTATCAATAAAGTTATGTGTTTACAAAATTATCTATATTGTATGCTCCCTTTTTCTCCTATTTATAAACTGGACAATCAGTGGGAAGCCGTACCCTACACAGTTTTACCAACAAGAGTGGATAATCCTAAAATGTGTCTCATTAGCAAAAACGGAGGCTTAACATCTGTACTAGTGTCAAGAGACAATCTTAAATTATGTCCGGAAGCATTGAAAGAGCCAGACGTTGTCCAGCCAGAACCAGAAGTTATTCAACCCATACAGGTTCAACCAGTAAAGGAAAAAGAAGAGGAAGTGTATCACACCTGTATAGGAGACTTTCCCAAAACCCTACTAACATACCATGGTGCAGTAGTGGTTCCCATGGTGGCCTTTTACCCAACACCAAACCCAATACCAGAAGTCCCAAGACAGGAAGAGGCTGACCCCGTACTACAGGAGGTTCCAGGCCAGGAAGAACAGATTCTTGGTCAGAGTAATCCCATTCACGGTGGACTTGCCAACTCCATAGTCGTGGAATTATCTTTAGCAGAGCGGGCAGATACTACATCCGCAGTAGACAGTAGTACACCACATGAAGAGACACCGCTATTACGTAGATCACAGCGTAGTACCCAGGGTCAATTACCGGCCAGGTATGCAGATTACCAACTATAAAGCTCATAATGTGAATTGTATATATGTTATGCCGTATATAGTTAAACAGAAAATGTAGTATAGTCATTGTTATCAGTCTGCAACGTTTAAGCCCAGTGCCTACAGAGACTTGTCTGTATGAACTTCTTGCATATTCTTGAACTTTTTATCAGCCCGGAGGCACTAACTCAAAGCTCCGGAAAGACTGCTTTTTGAACTTTGCTCCTCGCTCTTTTTGAACTTTCTTTAGACTTTATATTGATAACTCCGTTGGAAAAATGGAACTAAATTCCTGGACACAAAGTGCAGTGCCTTTCCTAGTACCTTCAAGGATAGAACTGTATTAATGGACGCTATTTGAAGTGACTTTGTACAGAACTATATTTTTGTTTCCTCGAGTGGTTTTTGTAACTTTTCATTTTTAAGACTCTGTACATATTAATTGTTATTCAAAATGTTATTGTCCCACAGTCCCGGAGTACTGTTCTTAACTAAGGGGGAATGTGGCACCCCTAGGGGTATTTGCCACAAAAATAGTTACTGACAGTAAATGCAAATACTAAAATAGCAAGACTGCACTACCACCTCCGGCCAGAAGGGGGAGCTCCAGAGACTCCCCTTGATCCATTCTGGTCTGAGAGAAGAAATGGCAGTTGGGCCAAGGAGCTGATAGTGAGAGGTCATACAGTTGAATCTCTAACAGCCCTGTGACTGTTACCAGGCCTAAATCACCGGCCTGAGGAGAAGAGGGATAGAGAAAAAGGACATTGTGAGAATCGGGTAGCATTAATCACTACCCAGAACAGGCGCAAAGACGGATACCGGATCCGTGGCTGTATTCATTACATATAATACAGCAACCGGAAAAACGTGAGGTGATATCAGCTTCACTAGGGTCAGACGCAGCAACAGACACAGAGTTCAGCGGTACTCCTGGAGGGGGTAAGCCGATAAAAGGACTCGGGTTGCCCGTCGAACCAGGACCCGGAGGGGACAGATTGGGCCGGCAGCCAGTTCACATACAGCAGCAGGGCCACACAGATATTGCGTACAATAAGAGGCGAAGACCCCGGCAGGGTCAAAGTAACTCAGAGTTCCCATACAGACTCCGGTGACAGGACTGGTTGTAAATCCTTTTTTGTTAAAGTAAACTGGTTAAACGTTTCAGTGCCTCAGTCTTTCATTTGGACAATAGCCATCTATCCAGGATTGGGATCATCACCGCTGGGAGAACCTGCTGCTGATCAAGTAAGTGCCTGTTCCCTCACGATACCCTTTACACTGTGCATTGCCTGAGGCCACAGCACCGGGTCAAGCCACCCGTGACACCCCCCTCAAGAGACAGACCCCATTGGTCCGGTGCTGGGTACCCCGGTCTCTTGGGCGTCACATATATATACCTATTCTATGTGTACACATTTATTCTACTGTAAGCTGTCAGTGAGATTTTACTGTACACCGCACTGAATTGCCGGCTTTTCTCTCTAACACCGCTGCGTATTTCTCGCAAGTCACACTGCTGGTCCGTGTGTAATCCGTATTTTTCTGGCTTCCATAGACTTTCATTGGCGTTTTTTTTGCGCAATACGGTGACAAACGCAGTATTGTAGAAAGCCGTATAATACTGATCAGTAAAATATGGCAGATAGGAGCAGGGGCATAGAGAATAATTGGGACGTTTGTTAGGCGTGTTTTACGGACGTATTTTTTGCGCTCTTGCGTCCGTAAAACTCTCTAGTGTGACGCAGGCCTAAAAGTGAAAGAGATTTTGACAAATGTTCTGCAACCCCCATTACCAGGGGACGTTTCTGTCGATAGTGCGCGGCAGCTAAAAGAAGCGCCAAATTTATAAAGAGCTGCATGTAAAAACTGGAGCAAGTGCATTGTGCTGCAGCGCTCGCGTCATTAAGACTGACGAGCACAATGTGGGTCTTGGGGACGCAGGGGTGAAGTATCAACCAAAAGACACAAGAAATGGAAAGTAGCAATATATAACTAGAACATGGAAACTGAATCTGGAGATCACGGCCCTTCAGATACAGAGTCTGCAGATTATTGGCCATCAGTCAGTGTACAATACCGCTGTGTTCTCCTGCACAGGTGTAAGCCGCGGGTTCAGCGCACCGCCTTATATCACTGGTGACTTATGGGGAGGGCAATGAGCGTGGAGCAGCTGATGATGGGTCTTCCCACAGCTTCGGATGAGGCCACATTCACTTGTACAAGGAGAAATGCAGACACAAAGTAACAATTATTTGTGACGTGTAAAGAAAATTATACCAGGTATTCTAATTTTTTTAAAATCTGGACATTGTGCGGTGCATTTGTACCCCCCTGAGTCAATACTTTGTAAGACCACCTTTCTCTGCAGGACTTCAAAGAAGTCTCACCTTTCTCTGCAGTCTTTTGGGGTCTGTCTCTCCAGCTTTGCACGTCTAGAGGTGACATTTTTCACCTTTCTCTTTGCACACTCGCTGTCGCTCAGTGACATTGGATGGAGACATCTGTGATTAGCAATTTTCACGTCTTGTCACAGATTCTCCGGGATTTGGGTCTGGACGGTGACTGGACTGTTCACACACATGAATATGCTCTGATCTAAATCCTACATTGTGGCTCTGCAGGATGTTGAGGGTTGATGTCCTGCCGGAAGGTGAACCTACACCCCAGTCTCAAGTCTTCTGCAGCCTCTAACAGGTTATTCTTTCAGGACTGCCCTGTATTTAGCTTCATCCATCTTACATCACCTCTAACCATCTTCCCTGCCCCTGCTGGAGAAAAGTCTTCCCACAGCAGGATGCTGCCACCACCATATGTGACAATAGGAATGGTGTTTTCAGGGTGATCTGCATTGTTAGTTTTTTTCCACACATAGCATTGTGCATTTAGCTCCTTTTCCACATGCTCGCTGTGTCTGTTACATGGCTTTCTGCTTACTGTACTTTTTATGGCTTTCACAAATGTCTTTCTTCTTGCCGCTCTTCCATAAAGACCAGATTTGTGTATTCTATGACTAATAGTCGTCCTGTGGACATATCCCCCCCCCCTGAGCTGTGGATCTCATCAGCTCCTCCAGTGACCATGGGCATCTTCTCTAAATAGTGTTCTTCTTGCTTGGGATGTCAGGTTAGGTGGACGGCCATGTTTTGGTAGGGGTAGATTTACAGTTTTCTATAACCTAACCCTACGTTTCTCTTTTCCACAGCTTTAATCCCTGACCTGTCTGGTGAGCTCCTTGGTTTTCATAATACTATTTGATCCATAGTGTTCTCACACAAACCTCTGAGGCCTTCACAGAACAGCTGTAGTTATACTGAAAAGAAATCACATCCAGGTGGACCTCTGTGGGCAATTAGTCACTCAGGATTTAATTTAGGGGCCCCAGACGTCAGGGGGCTGAATAAAAATACACCTCATAATTTTCAGACTAATATTTATAAATTAATTAGAACATCCTGAATCATTTACACCTCACTACTAATAATTGTTACTTAGTGTTGATCTCACATAAAATCCAAATAAAATATGTTTGTTTGTGGGTGTAACCTGAAAGAATGTGGAAAAGTTCACAGGGTATGAAGACTTTTTCAAGGCACTGTATGTGGAGAGGTTCGGACTGTAGTATGTAGAGGGTCAATTTGCGGCACTTTCATGGGGTCCAGACCTAAGAGATGCCACGTGGGGAGCCGCTACCAGTTTCTCCATGGGCGAAAGTAAAGGACAAACCATGTAGAACATAAATGGGAAGGTTGTATTGAGCTGTGATTGCTGCTCCTATTGTGTGGATTTCTGTGATTGCTCATTGTTTTCTCCCAGTCTCCTGATCGTGATCTTCTGGCGGGAGGACAGCACCGATAACCTCCCGTCCGCTATCTTCTATTGCTGACCTGCGTTAAAATAAGCAGAACATTGGAGCTAGAAAATAACTGTGCCTGGAAGTGAATGTGGGGTCACTGTCCACACTCATCAGTAATGCGCATGGTTACTGTGGATGCAACGGGAGCAGACACACGTGGCCCCTACTCCTGCGAAGATGTTAGTGGCCCCTGACGTCATGTCCAGTATATACTACATGGTGTGCTCATCCTATATGGCAGCATGGTCTTAGGTCAGGAATGTGCTCTGGCCTCACCAGACGCTATCTCTCCTGCCTTGCCAGACGCTACCTCTCCGGCCTCACCAGACGCTACTTCTCCAGCCTCGCCAGACGCTACCTCTGCAACCTCGCCAGATGCTACCTCTCTGGCCTTGCCAGACGCTACCGCTCCGGCCTCGCCAGACGCTACTTCTCCAGCCTCACCAGACGCTACCTCTGGCCTCACCAGACGCTTCCTCTCCAGACGCTACTGGAGCGCCCCCAGGGCAGCGGGGTACTCGTTACCGGGTCCTTCGATTCACAGGGGGATGTCACGGTGGCTGACCCAGTCCGTGGCCCTGGAACGTCCGTGTAATAGGGAAAGGTCTTTAAAGGGGAAATGTTCGCGAAGCCACCTGTGGTATTTGGTCAGGGTAACCGACGCTGCTTTAAGGGATCCGCTGGGGTGATGTTATGGCAGCTAGATGGTATACATTCCCACAGGTGAAGTGTATCCCCAGGGCTTCCCAGTGTGTGGATGGGGAGAGGCTCAGTGAAGAAGGAGGACACAAGGTTGCAGTCTCTTTACCTTTACTGAAGACTTCAGCATCCACAGTCCAGAGCACCAGGTCACAGGGCAGACAGAGTCCGGCCAGTTTGGAGGCAATTCCAGAGTCCCCTTATCCAGATAGAAATCAGTAGCCTTCCTCTAGCGCCGTGGTGTTGTAGTACCTAAAGGTACCGTCACACTAAGCGACGCTGCAGCGATACCGACAACGATCCGGATCGCTGCAGCGTCGCTGTTTGGTCGCTGGAGAGCTGTCACTCAGACAGCTCTCCAGCGACCAACGATCCCGAGGTCCCCGGTAACCAGGGTAAACATCGGGTTACTAAGCGCAGGGCCGCGCTTAGTAACCCGATGTTTACCCTGGTTACCATCCTAAAAGTAAAAAAACAACCGCTACATACTTACCTACCGCTGTCTGTCCTCGGCGCTCTGCTTCTCTGCTCTGGCTGTGAGCGCCGGGCAGCCGGAAAGCAGAGCGGTGACGTCACCGCTCTGCTTTCCGGCCGCTGTGCTCACAGCCAGAGCAGAGAAGCACAGCGCCGAGGACAGACAGCGGTAGGTAAGTATGTAGCGGTTGTTTTTTTTACTTTAACGATGGTAACCAGGGTAAACATCGGGTTACTAAGCGCGGCCCTGCGCTTAGTAACCCGATGTTTACCCTGGTTACCAGCGAAGACATCGCTGAATCGGTGTCACACACGCCGATTCAGCGATGTCTGCGGGGAGTCCAGCGACGAAACAAAGTTCTGGACTTTCTTCCCCGACCAGCGACAGCACAGCAGGGGCCTGATCGCTGCTGCCTGTCACACTGGACGATATCGCTAGCCAGGACGCTGCAACGTCACGGATCGCTAGCGATATCGTCTAGTGTGACGGTACCTTTACTGCTAAGCTTCTGATAAGGTCCTCACAGATGTAGTAGATGTTATGTCTCTCTCTGTCCCCCAGATGGATAGGACAAACCCCTATGACCGGTGGCTTGAGGTGTTTTACAAGGACTCTATCATGCCCCAGCCTCTAAGGGGTGCCACCTTGCCTCCTGGGTGTAGGGGCGAACAGGTAACGTGAAATTAGCTGTCCTGCCGGTCTCTAGAGCAAAGCATAAATGATCGTTGCTCCCTCTGTGTTCCGGCTACCGGGATCCTGCGCCAGATGCTACCGCTCCAGCCTCGCCAGACGCTACCGTTTCGACCTCGCCAGACGCTACCGCTTCAGTCTCACCAGACGATACCGTTTTGGCCTCGTCAGACGTTACCGCTCCTCCTCTATGTAGCAATAACTAAAGGGACAGAATCGCCATAAATAGTCAGAGCGCCGCATTCAGCACCAATCCCAGGAATACTGCACATTGCTGTAATGCCACAGAGAACAATAGCCGGGCGCAGACGTCGCCCCCGCCATCACCCACGCCGTTATTTCATCCCATATATTTATAAAACTTCGCTCTTTATATTTTATTGTTTTCTTTTATTTCTGATCCAGAAGATTTTCCATAGAAAGGAAACAAATTCACTAAATCATTTCACAATGTTAAATTGGCCGGTCTGAAAACAGAACATAATCCTTGTAACATGGAAGTTCTGTCCGATCTGTTAGGGCCGGCGTTGTACCTGCTATTGTCAGTGATGCGGCTTATTGATGAAGAGGTGCATGTGACATCTTAGCGGAAATATTACACCGTACAGGGACTGTAGTAGCATTTCCAACACTCTAATCTTGATGGATGTGACAAGTGGGCATGACCACAGCTCCTCTCCAGCTCTGTCCAATTTGGTAGAGTTGCCCCAAAACTGCCATGAAAACCCCAAAAGTAGCAAAATATTTGAACTCCACACAAGTGTTTAATGTCGGTTTTGTGGCATTAATGCTTTGATGAATCAGGTCAGTTATGTTTCATTTTCAAGATCTCTGCTGTGTGTCAGTGAATAGCAGATTCCTGATTACATCCAGGGGTTGAACCCTGCACTGATGGAATTGTTTTCACAGCTGAGGTTTTGTTACAATTGTATCTTCGCTACCATCTTTCTGGATCCACAATGGATTTGCTTACAGTCTGAAGAAATAAAATTGCAGATTTTCTGTTCCGGATTCCAGCACTTTCCGACTGAATCAGACCCATAGAAGCGCGGCAGCGCGAAACGGCCGTTGTCTCCTGACACTACTGTTCTCCCTGTGGGACCCTGCTGTTATTTTAATGCCACATTAAAGACTAAGAATTCATTTGGATGGTGAGTGCTCTTTTTTTGCTTTTTGTTTTTGCATATCGTGTTGGACTTTGGCTTTTTTCAATGAGCACCCGAATCCTATGAACTGGCTCGCTTAACGCATAGCTTTGTATACCCTGCACCAGTGTTTCAGCAGCTGTTCAGTGCGGATTTTTTTTTTTCCTTTTGGTTTGATATGATGGCGTCTGTCTCCTTGTCGTGACCAATGTCTTAGTGCTCCTTACACCTTCTCATTGGCAAATCCAGCCATGTCCCTGAACTTGACTGACAGCGCCCCCTAACCTCAATACCCTGTCCTTGCACCTGGACTGGAAATTCACCTAAAAAAACTGCTTCAAAAACTTTTGGAAAACTCTTCCAACTCATTTCAGTGTCTGTTTAGATGAGGAGTTCGATGAGTTTTTTTTTAATGAAGAAGTTTTGAGTAACTTCAGGTGCGAGTTGGGGAAGGAAAGTGCTTGTCTTAAGGAAAAGTCTCCAAACCGGGCACTGTCCAATCAAAAGGCTGCAAAAGAAAAGAAAATGTCCCCAAAAAGGGGTTTCTGCATGAAAACTTGTGTGAACACAGCCAGAGACTTTACCGACCTGCTGCTTCTATAATATTAGGGCCCCGGCGGAGAATGTAGTGACAGTGACTTCAGATGCCAGCGTCCGTCCTCTGCGTCCCGCCGTGATCTCATCCCTGTTTATTGTTCCAGCCGGCTATAATGAACAGCCTAAATTGGTAGAGAGGCAACAAACGCATTAAGGTTCCCGCCTCCTCCCTCCGCCAGCCGGTAATACGTTGCAGATTGTCAAATGGCGTCTGAATGGGAACGAGAGGGAAATGTCGCTGTCTTTCCCGAGAGACATAAACATCAACACATTGCGCTGATGGCTTTCACTGAGTTTTTCATGGCTTACGCAATTAAAACTAAGCTATTATGCAGTGGCTTAGAAGTCGGAGCCGAGCCGCTCTCTGCAAGCTGCCATGTTTCTTAAAGGGAAGGAATCATTTGTTTCAGAGGTCTCCAGCACGGATTACAGCTGCCCCCGGACAGGAGGAGCATTAGAGGAACGTCGCCTCATTAATACATAGTGAGGACATAAATACATACGATTTATTATAGAAGGCTGTAATGCAACTTGTGGCCTCTGGATGGCACTGTGGGTCACAGAATCTGATTTAGCTACTATATAATTGTCTAAGGGTCACTTCTTTCTGTACTTCTTTCTTTCTGTCACGGATATTCATTCGCTGATTGGTCGCGGCAGCCATGACAGGCAGCTGCCGAGACCAATCAGCGACGGGAACAGTCCGGAAGAAAATGGCCGCTCCTTACTCCCCGCAGTCAGTGCCTGTCGCCCGCATACTTCCCTCCGGTCACCGCTAACACAGGGTTAATGCCGGGGGTAACAGACCGCGTTACCGCTGCTATTAACCCTGTGTGTCCCCAACTTTTTACTATTGACGCTGCCTATGCGGCATCAATAGTAAAAAATGTAATGTTAAAAATAATAATAAAAAAAAAAACTGCTATACTCACCCTCCGTAGTCGCTCGCGCCGGCCGCCATGTTCCGTTGCAGGTTCCGGTGGCAAAGATGGTATGAGAGAAGGTCCTGTCATGACGTCATGGTCATGTGACCGCGACGTCATCACAGGCCCTGCGCGCCTGCGCTAGAAAGACCTGCCATGACGTCACGGTCATGTGACCGCGACATCATCTCAGGTCCTGCGCTCATACCAACCCTGGGACCAGAAGCTGCCATGGACCTTCGGAAAGGTGAGTATGTTTATTTTTTATTTTTTAACCTGTGACAAACCTGGCTGGGCAATATACTACTTTACTGTGCAATACGTGGCTCTGTGCTGTATACTAGGTCACTGGGCAATATACTACGTAACTGGGCAATATACTACGTGGCTCTGTGCTGTATACTAGGTCACTGGGCAATATACTACGTAACTGGACAATATACTACGTGGCTGGGCAATATACTACGTGGCTGGGCAATATACTACATCACTGGGCAATACACTACGTGGTTGGGCAATATACTA
Source organism: Ranitomeya imitator (assembly GCF_032444005.1). NCBI lineage: Eukaryota > Metazoa > Chordata > Amphibia > Anura > Dendrobatidae > Ranitomeya > Ranitomeya imitator. The sequence continues at coordinate 775,585,334 of NC_091282.1, forward strand.
CGTGGCTGGGCAATATACTACGTGACTGGGCAATACACTACGTGGTTGGGCAATATACTACGTGACTGGGCAATATACTACGTGGGCTGTGCAATATACTATGTGGTTGGGCAATATACTACGTGGCTGGGCAATATACTACGTGGCTGGGCAATATACTACGTTGCTGGGCAATATACTACGTGACTGGCCAATATACTACGTGGCTGGGCAATATACTACGTCACTGGGCAATATACTGCGTCACTGGGCAATATAGTACGTGGCTGGGCAATATACTACGTGATTGGGCAATATACTACGTGGCTGGGCAATATACTACGTCACTGGACAATATACTACGTGGCTGGGCAATATACTACGTGGCTGGGCAATATACTACGTCACTGGGCAATATACTACGTGACTGGGCAATATACGTGGCTGGGCAATATACTACTTCGCTAGGCAATATACTGCGTCACTGGGCAATATACTACGTGGCTGGGCAATATACTACGTGGTTGGGCAATATACTATGTGGCTGGACAATATACTACGTGTCTGGGCAATATACTACGTGGTTGGGAAATATACTATGTGGCTGGGCAATATACTACGTGACTGGGCAATATACTACGTGTCTGGGCAATATACTGCGTCACTGGACAATATACTACGTGACTGGGCAATATACTACGTGGACATACATATTCTAGAATACTCGATGCGTTAGAATCGGGCCACCATCTAGTTACATTATAATTGGCCGGCCCGTCTGGGTTATCAGAACATGTAGCTCAGGACACTGCCCCAGCGCCAAGTTATGTCTCTCCGCTCCGGCGCACAGGCGAGACGTATATTCTGGGCCAAGAAATTGTGAGCCAGGGAAGATTTTGATCTTAGAGTTGATAGGGGGGATGTACATCTGATTTTAGCTGTCAGTGACTGTCAGCCATATTGGGTGTCACAGAGCTGATCCTAATGTCACCCGATCATCCGACCTCTCTCTTAGCTCTTCTTTCAGTCGCAGTCAGAAACTCCCCTCCTGTCAGTCGCAGTCAGAGACCCCCCTCCTCTCAGTCGCAGCCGGAGACCCCCTCCTGTCAGTCGCAGCCGGAGACCCCCTCCTGTCAGTCACAGCCAGAGACCCCCTCCTGGCAGTCGCAGCCAGAGACCCCCACCTGGCAGTCGCAGCCGGAGACCCCCACCTGGCAGTCGCAGCCAGAGACCCCCCTCCTGTCAGTCGCAGCCGGAGACACCCCTCCTGTCAGTCGCAGCCGGAGACCCCCTCCTGTCAGTCGCAGCGAGACCCCCCTCCTGGCAGTCGCAGCCGGAGACCCCCTCCTGGCAGTCGCAGCCAGAGACCCCCTCCTGGCAGTCGCAACCAGAGACCCCCTCCTGGCAGTCGCAGCCAGAGACCCCCACCTGGCAGTCGCAGCCAGAGACCCCCTCCTGTCAGTCGCAGCCAGAGACCCTCTCGTTTCATTCTAACCAGTTAAACATATTTAAAATGTAACCCGACTTGTTCATCAAGTCATAGAAACCTGCTGGAAGTTTTCAATGCCGGGTTCAGGGAATGAAACCCCCATTATGACTGCCGATGAGCTCGATAGAAAGTCTATGATGCAGACAGCAGCAGTCAGCTGAGTATTCAAAATTTCCAATAAGTTGCTAGAACTTTACAAAGTTTTCTAAAAGTATAACAAATCCACAAGTAAAGTGTCAGCCATAGTCTAATACTAGGGATGTGTTTGACTGAGCTTGGAAGTTTGGGAGGAGAGCAGATAAATGGCAGGAAGTAGCTAACTTCTCCTCTCCTGGGATCTGTCACCTGGGACATGGGAAGAGGTGGGATTGGATGGGGACAGTGTATCAGTCTCACTGTGCAGATCTTCACCACCGCCATGCTGCCCTGTATGGCCGATGACTGTCGTGTTACATTGTAACCATCTGAAATGACTTTTTAATTAATCTCAATCTTCAGAAAAAAACAGATTATTGTAACCGCGGCCGGGAAGGTAGAGCGGCGTCCACGGGGAATAGACGGCCTCTCCTGCAGCCTCACAAGCGCAGATCTTCAGCCAGAATTGGGGTTTAATTACATTTTCATAGCAGAAAGTCACACGCGCTAATTAATATGTTATGTTTGCCATTAACTTTTTGTAAGCAAAGGACCCCGGAGGGGATGGAACGTGGCGGCGAACACATGCCGGGCATTAATCTCCCCTCCAAAATAGAATTGGGAAGATAGAAGGGAAAATTCTGTCAAAAATAGACGCTGACATTTGAACAGATCGACTTGCGCGGGGATGGGGCTGGGGGGGATTTAAAGGGCAGTTACAGAAGAAGAATCTGAGGCTTCGGGGGGCTTTGTCATCTCGCTGCCATTCTTCCCCATACGAGCCTCTTTAATGTCCTGGAGCAGCTGCTTTGCTTCGCTGCGTTCATGTTAGAAAGGATTTTCTTGTGTGAGGAGAATGAGTTTAGCGATGGAGACAGGGACCTCCGGGCCAAGCTGAGACAGGGCAGGACAGGCTGCTGCCTAGGGCGCAAGATGGTCAATGGGCACAAGTCCAGAGCTGAAGACTGATCAGATACGGCGTCAGCCAGAAGCTTCCAGCAATGAGGATATATATAACATGCTACTCACCCCCTCCCCCGTACTGCAGGACAGAAGGGGGAGATATCCTGTTAAGAAAACTTTTAATCCTACAGCTCAGGACCTTAAAGAGGTTGCTCACATTGGACCCATTCCTGGGTATAGTGGCTGGTCGAGTGATGGTCCCCATTGTGGAGAAGCTGGGGGTCCATATGCTGTACTGAATGTCCTCAGTGACCCCGGGAGCACGGGAGGAGCAGTGACAGCAAACCTCGTCCTGCTGTGGTGATGGCTGGATAAAGATTTCCAAGTCTGTGCAGACCAGGATGACGCACGTTGGGGAGTTACCCTCCATGGAAATACCCCATAATCACCATCCAGAGGAACGATTATCCTCATTGCACTACTGAAAAGGGAAATGTGACGACAGTATGATGGCCCAGTGCCCCCCCCCCCCCCCCCAGTCAGTATGATGCCCCCACTCAGTATATGGGCCACCTCAGCATCTACAAATAGTGACATTAAAAAATTAAACTAAAGAACTATCCCCCGATGTTCAGCACAGCAGGCGTGATCCAGTGACGTCATTGTGCATGTTCAGACCCTCTAAATGGTGTAGCGGGGGGGGGGGGGGGTTCGTGGCGACCACTTCTCCACTATACTCAACGGTGCCTGTATCCTGGCGATGCCCAAACCATAGCAATTGTGATGACGGGTGGGGGGGTGCCGCCCAGTAATGGGCCCCTGACTCAGGGGCCCATAGTGGCTGTGTGGTCTGCAGTATGCCCTGGTCTATAGTATCTGCAGGGTATATGGTATCGGCCGGGTCTCACGGGGTCTATTGTGTCTGCAGGGTCTGTAGTGAACTGCAGCAAGAAAATGCCAGACTGAGGAAGAGAGGCTGAATAACTCCAATATGGAGGAAACTGAGTCCAATAAAAGGGAAACAGAAATAAGACCCATAAAGGAGAGAAGACAACCTGCCACCAGCAGAATCTCCAGCATAGACCCCCATCAGCAGCCACATCACCCATCCACAACCTTACAAAGTCCTGATACCATCCTCTTAATGGACTCAAATGGGAAATACCTGAATACACGGCGACTATTCCCAGGAAAAAGGGTCAATAAAATCTGCTGTGCAACTATTGAGCAAGTAACAGCGGTCATCAATAACGGTTTACCAACCCAAGCCATATCATCATACACACCGGCACAAACAATCTGCCAGACCAGCACCAGCAGATCTCAGGACAACTTTCCCAACTAGCAAGGACAGCACAACTAAGATTCCCTGACAGCAAAATCATTCTGTCATCTCTGCTCCCAAAAAAGGATATATTCAGCCACACCAACCAGAACATCAACACGGACCTAACTGCAAGAATGAAATTTGTGCCAGGAGTGTTTCTGGCACAACATCCCTCCATAAATCACCATCACCTCTATGACAGCAAGCACCTGAATAAACTAGGGGTCAGTCTTCTGGCCAAAAATCTGAAGGACATTGTGCTAAACAGGGACCCTAAATACAACGGTGGAGAAGGTGCTCACTAGATAAGAGGTGCTCTGGAAAAAACAGGGACCCTAGGCCTGGATCCAACACCAACCACAATCTCATGAAAAGATCCTCAACAATGCAAAGGCAGGAAGCCACAACTATATCTAAGGAACTGGAAACAAACACCTTCACCCAAAATCTGACCATCAGAGGAGAAGACCACCATGGAGGAGACCACCGACCTCACACAGAGACATACAAAACAGAGGCATCCAGAGCAGAGATATACAGAGCAGTGACAAGGAGGAGATAAGGACTCTGCTCAACACATTGTGCAGGAAACTAATGTGACTGGATGGAACATCATTACTAAACCAGTCAGAGATCCGGTGTGTCCTACACAGCCACACTCATTACAAGGTATACACACAAGTGATATAAAAAAAAAAATGACCGCATAAAATTAGCAGCTGGAACATCCAAGGCCTGAACACCTTGGTGTTTGGATGTAAAACAAATGACCCAGATTTTTTACAAAGACTGAAAAACATAGACATTCAGATTCTCCTAGAAATATGGATGCAGCGCCCCAGAGACCTGGTCGTTGCAGTAGTATCGCTCTGCCACTAAGGGGAGTGATGGTACGTCTGATGGCACTAATGGAGTTCATCTGACCAGGTATCACCAGCACACATTACACTTCACACTCCGGCCACTAGGGGGAGCAAAAGGTTTTATTTATTAGGCCACTCCTCACACTGGTAAAACTGGGGGTTGGATAGGAAGTTAGTCAGAAGCTGACTGGGTTTTGTTCAGGCAACATCCCATGGCGGGGGGTGTTGCGGGGGGAAGATTCAGGGGGGTCCCTGTCAGGCGTTGGAACCTGGCAGGCACCTAGCGACAAGGATAGAACGTTACGGAGCTGCGCCCGCGCTATCTGCGGCGGCATCCAAAGAAAGGATACGAAGCGAAGGATATTGTGGACAGTGAGAAACGAGATCAAGCACAAAGGAGAGCCAGTAGGAGTCATGCCCGGAGAACGGCAACATCCTACTGAGGCGCGTAGCCGCTGCCCGGAACACCGAGGAAGTAACTGACTTTATGCCTTACTTCAAATACAGCAGGACAGTTAATTATAGGTTGGCTGTCTACCTTACATCACCTAAGCAGACATAGGGGGCAACGCGTGGATAGGGGCATTTCTAGGGTCCCGGAAGAGCTCCGAGCCTTCCCGTCAAACGGGTGCGTCCTAGCCATAACAAACCTGGGGGACGGAGAATAGAAAGAAACGAGAAAGAACGAGAACAGAAGTTGTGAGGACTATCCCGAATGCTCAGCAGGGAAGCACTACAACACACAGGCGCTAGTGGTAGGCAACGATTTCCACCTGCAAAGGGAACTCTGGATGTGCCTTCGGACCGGCCGGTCTCAGACAGCCCTGTTAACAGTGCTCTGGATTGAGGATCCTGAAGTCACCAGTAAAGAGGTAAAGAGACTGCAACCCTGTGTCCTCGTTATTGACTGCACCTCACACCATCGCCACCTACACCACTGGGAAGCCCTGGGGACATACTTCACCTGTGGGAAGGTATACCATCTAGCTGCCATCACATCACCCCAGTGGACCCCGAGCAGCGTCGGTCACCCTGACCGAATACCACAGGTGGCGTCATGAAACCTTGACAGACTTGTATCACCTTTCATTGGATGCCCCTTAGCAGTGTCACGGACCGGGTCCAGCCACCGTGACAACCCCAGAACTGAGCCAGAGAGGACCGGTACCGAGTAACCCGCGGCCCTGCGTCTGGGGGCGCTCCATGGACATGGGCTGAAAATGAATCCCTGGTGCCCATCAGATACAGGGAAATCTGTGTCCCTGCCCTGAAAAATAAAAACATTAAACAGGGCCGCTGCTCAGGAGGAATATTGATCTGGCATAAAGAAGAGCTCCACCAGTACATTAAACCGCTGAAGAGAGGAGACAGCCACATATGGTTTAGAATCAGCAGCTTCATCCTCACCGCTCAGTCTGATTTCTATGTCTGCGCCATGTATATACCACCACCAGAGTCACCCTACTTCAATCCAGAGAGCTTTGAGATCTTACAAGGAGAATCTGCCCATTTTCAGGCCCGGGGCAAAGTTCTCATCATCGGAGACCTCAACGCAAGAACTGGGAGAGAAAAAGACTTTCTGACCACGGATGGAAACATCTACATTCTTGGTGCAGAGACTGACAGCCATGACTCACACATGGAGAGAAACACCTAAGATTGTACAGTCAACAAAAGTAGCAAAAAGATCCTGAACCTATGTAGAAGTTTAGGACTTCATATTCTTAATGGCCGCACCAAGGGAGACTCCCTAGGAAGATACACATTAAACTCCCATGTAGGAAGGAGTGTTGTAGATTCTGCCATTACAAATATGGACATGGAAAATATCGGCGGCTTCATAGTCACCCCACAAACGCACCTGTCAGATCACAGCCAACTTCTTCTGTACATAAAATCTACAGAGAAACCATCGGCACAAAAGCCTCAGCAGAGCGGCCTCTTCAACCTGCCTCCATCCTATAAATGGTCCAAGACGTGGGCAATAAAATATCAAGAGGCTCCCAGCAGACACAGAATACAGGGGATGCCCACCACTTCTACAACTACGAGTACAAGCCTAACCCAGAAGGAGTGAACCAAGCTACAAAAGAGTTCAATGATATATTCTACACCATGGCCGAACTGTCCGACCTGAAAAAGGTCAACTATAAAAGGCCAAAAGAAAAACAGACCAATGGTTGGTTTGACAGAGAATGTAAAGCCATAAGGAAGACCCTGAGAAAAGCTTCAAACAAGAAACACAGAGACCCCAACCATCCAGGTCTGAGGGATGCCTACGACACCATACAAAGGCAATACAAAACCATCCTCAAGAGGAAGAAACAGAGTTACATCTCCACCAAACTAAGCCAACTCTAAGATGCCCTCCAGGACAACTCCTTCTGGGAACTATGGAACCACTTGGACACAAAAAAAGAGAAAAACATCATCCATATCCAAAATGGCAAAATCTGGCTTCAGTACTTCAGAGACCTCTACAAAGACATCCCGAAGGAAGAACTAAACCAAGAACAGAAAAACATAACGGAAAAACTAAAAGCTATGGAGGAAAAAGTCAAACATTTCCAAAACCCACTGGATACACCAATCACGCTACAGGAAGTTACAGAGAGAATCTCTTCCATGAGGTGTAGAAAAGCCAGTGGCCCAGATGGAATACCACCAGAAATGCTGAAATACAGCCCACCGGAAATACAGGCAGCAATGGTTAAACTGTTCAATATTGCGCTGAGTGCTGGCTACTTCCCTCATACCTGGAATCAAGGCCTCATCACACCCATTCACAAGAGTGGGGGTAGGTACGACCCCGCCAACTACAGAGGAATATGTGTCAGCAGCAACCTGGGGAAACTATTCAACAGCATCATGAACAAAAGGATCCCTAATTTCCTCACCGAGCATAACGTCCTCAGCAAAAGTCAAGCAGGGTTCATGCCAATCCACCGCAATACCAACCACATCTACACACTCCACAGCCTCATTCAGAGCCACGTCCACAACACAAAGCACGGGAAGATGTACGCTTGTTTTGTGGATTCTAGAAAGGCTTTTGACTCAGTGTGGCACCCGGGCCTGTTACTGAAACTGCTGGAGAGCGGAATAGGAGGAATGACCTACGATGTCATCAAAAGCTACAGCGTGAGTGTGAACGGTAGAACGGCTAATTTCCAGCAGAGCCGTGGAGTCAGGCAGGGCTGCACCCTAAGCCCAACGCTCTTCAATATTTACATCAATGAGCTGGCCACTGCCTTGGAATCTTCCACAGCACCAGGTCTCACACTCCATGACTCCCAGGTGAAATTTTTGCTGTATGCGTATGACCTACTGCTGATGTCACAGACTGAGAAAGGTCTCCAAGAAAACCTGAAAATCCTGGAGAAATTCTGCTCCACATTGGCACTACCGATCAATGCAAAGAAAACCAACATTATGGTGATCCAGAAGAGAAAGCCAAGACCGAACCAGCACCTTCCATTCGTGCTAAACAACAGCGCTCTTCCGAAACCGTCAAATACACCTACCTGGGCTTAGAAATTCACCAGTCAGGGAGCTTCAAACAAGCCATAGAGACCCTGAAGGACAAGGCCTGCAAAACCTTCTATGCCATCTGAAGGAAACTCTACCATCTGAAGCCGCCAGTGAAGGTCTGGCTAAAAATCTTCGATGCCATAATCACCCCAATACTCCTGTACGGCAGTGAAGTCTGGGGCCCTCACACATACCCAAACTGGTCAAAGTGGGATTCCAGTCCAACAGAAACATTCCACCAGGAATTCTGTAAACACCTTCTCAAGGTCCATCGGAGCACCACCAACAGTGCCTGTCGGGATGAGCTAGGTAGACTCCCACTGCACCTAGCAGTCCTGAAGAGGGTGTTGTCTTTCCAGGCTCACCTACAGAGTAGCAACCCAAGCTCCCATCACCATAAAGCCATGCTACATATAGGTGATCCCCACAAACCAGTACCCCCGGAACAGCACACCCGAACCCAACCTGACCGAACTGTCAACCAAAACAACCTGACAAAAGCCACAATCAGGAAGATGGTAGAGGAGGGGCAGGAGAGGTATGTCAGTGTCTGGAGGAAAGAAATCAGCAGCTCACAGAAACTGACTGTGTACCAGAGTCTACAGAGAGACTACAGACTGGCCCCATATCTGGAGAAACTCTCGGACCCCACAGAGACCGCCAGATGCTGAGCCGGTATAGACCACGTGCTTTGGCAAAACTGATGTTTATTTAGTCCTGCCAATAAAGCTTCTTTGAATTTGAATTGAATTTGTGTCTGCAGATCTATGGTATCGGCCGGGTCTCACGGAGTCTATAGTGTCTGCGGGGTCTATGTTATTGGCCGGGTCTCACAGGGTCTATTGTGTCTGCAGGGTCTATGGTATCAGCCGGGTCTCATGGGCTCTATAGTGTCTGCAGGGTCTATGGTATTGGCCAGGTCTCATGTGGTCCATAGTGTCTGCAGGGTCTATGGTATTGGCCGGGTCTCATGGGGTCCATAGTGTCTGCAGGGTCTATGGTATTGGCCGGGTCTCATGGGGTCCATAATGTCTGCAGTGTCTATGGTATCGGCCGGGTCTCATGGGGTCTATAGTATATGCAGGGTCTTTGGTATGGGCCGGGTCTCACGGGACCCCTTAGTGTCTGCAGGGTCTATGGTATTGGCCTGGTCTCACGGGGTCCATAGTGTCTGCAGGGTCTATGGTATCGGCTTGGTCTCACGGGGTCCATAGTGTCTGCAGGGTCAATGGTATCGGCCAGGTTCCATGGGGGCCATAGTGTCTGCAGGGTCTATGGTATCAGCCAGGTCTCATGTGGTCCATAGTGTCTGCAGGGTCTATAGTGTCTGTAGGGTCTATGGTATCGGCCAGGTCCCATGGGGTCTATAGTGTCTGCAGGGTCTATGGTATCGGCCGGGTCTCACGGGGTCTATAGTGTCTGCAGGGTTTATGGTATCGGCCGGGTCCCACGGGGTCTATAGTGTCTGCAGAGTCTGTGGTATCGGCTGGGTCCCACGGGCTCTATAATGTCTGCAGGATCTATGGTATCAGCTGGGTCTCACGGGGTCTATAGTGTCTGCAGGATCTATGGTATCAGCTGGGTCTCATGGGGTCTATAGTGTCTGCAGGGTCTTTGGTAACAGACAGGTCTCATGGGGTCCATAGTATCTGCAGGGTCTATGGTATCAGCCGGGTCTCATGTGTTCCATAGTATCAGCAGGGTCTATAGTATCGGCCGGGTCTCATGTGGTCCATAGTATCTGCAGCAGGGCCGTATTTGCCACTAGGCACTTGAGGGCACGTGCCTAGGGCGGCGGGATGCGGGGGGGCGCCCTTGAGCTAGGTTTTTTCCTTTTTTTTTTTTTTTTTATTTTATAAAACTCCGGGGTCAAGTTTCCGCTCCCCCTCCTCCCTCCCCCCTTCCCGCCCCCCCCTCCTCCCTCCTTCCCGCCCCCTTCCCTCCCTCCCTGAAGACGTAATACTCACCTTCCTCCAGCGGTGGCTGCAACTGCGTCTCAGCGCCGTCCTGTCTTTAGCGGTCACATGGTACCGATCATTAAGGGTGATGAATATGCGCATATTCATCACCCTTAATTAGCGCTACCATGTGACCGCTGAAGACAGGAAGGAAGACGCTGAGATGCCAGGAAGTTCTGTGCTGCGCGCCGGTGAGAGGTAAGTATGACAGGGAAAAAAGTGGGGTGCCGTGCACACAGGGGAGGAGGATGGGGAGCCATGCATACAGGGGAGAAGGATGGGGAGCCGTGCATACAGGGGAGAAGGATGGGGAGTCGTGCATACAGGGGAGAAGGATGGGGAGCCGTGCACACAGGGGAGAAGGATGGGGAGCCGTGCATACAGGGGAGAAGGATGGGGAGCCGTGCATACAGGGGAGAAGGATGGGGAGTCGTGCATACAGGGGAGAAGGATGGGGAGCCGTGCACACAGGGGAGAAGGATGGGGAGCCATGTACACAGGGGAGAAGGATGGGGAGCCGTGCACACAGGGGAGAAGGATGGGGAGCCGTGCACACAGGGGAGAAGGATGGGGAGCCGTGCACACAGGGGAGAAGGATGGGGAGCCGTGCACACAGGGGAGAAGGATGGGGAGCCATGTACACAGGGGAGAAGGATGGGGAGCCGTGCATACAGGGGAGAAGGATGGGGAGCCGTGCACACAGGGGAGAAGGATGGGGAGCCGTGCACACAGGGGAGAAGGATGGGGAGCCGTGCACACAGGGGAGAAGGATGGGGAGCCGTGCACACAGGGGAGAAGGATGGGGAGCCGTGCACACAGGGGAGAAGGATGGGGAGCCATGTACACAGGGGAGAAGGATGGGGAGCCGTGCATACAGGGGAGAAGGATGGGGAGCCGTGCACACAGGGGAGAAGGATGGGGAGCCGTGCACACAGGGGAGAAGGATGGGGAGCCATGTACACAGGGGAGAAGGATGGGGAGCCGTGCACACAGGGGAGAAGGATGGGGAGCCGTGCACACAGGGGAGAAGGATGGGGAGCCGTGCATACAGGGGAGAAGGATGGGGAGCCGTGCATACAGGGGAGAAGGATGGGGAGCCATGAACGCAGGGGAGAAGGATGGGGAGCCATGAACGCAGAGTGGGAGGATGGGGGAGCCATGAACGCAGAGTGGGAGGATGGGGGAGCCATGAACGCAGGGGAGAAGGATGGGGGAGCCATGAACGCAGGGGAGAAGGATGGGGGAGCCATGAACGCAGGGGAGAAGGATGGGGAGCCATGAACGCAGAGTGGGAGGATGGGGGAGCCATGCTTGCAGGGGAGAAGGATGGGGGAGCCATGAACGCAGGGTGGGAGGATGGGGGAGGCATGAACGCAGTGTGGGAGGATGGAGTATAAATATGGAGTATAAATACTGGGCCCTATAAGGGGGACACAGTGTGAGAGGACAGTGTGAAGAGGGGACTGGTATAGAAAGGAGAGGACAGTGTGAAGAGCATGTACCATAAGAGGGACAGTGTGGGGGTCATACTTTGTGCAGACAATATAGTGAGGGGCAATTTTTTATTTGGGAGCATTATAATGACACTTGTATCTTTAAGGGCGTCATGTGGAGACTTTCTGCAAAAGAGCGGCGAAGATGGAAGTCTGCAGAGACGGCTGTGGATGAGAAAACTCATCATGGGATCTGGACAAGATGAAGAAAAGGAGAACGGCTCCAGAGGCGACGTCATCTATCAGGTACCTGGATGTAAATGTTATTTGTGATGCTAACTCTCATGTTTTTATATATGTTAGGAGATTTAAAGGGACACTGTCACCTGAATTTGGAGGGAACAATTTTCAGCCATAGGGGTGGGGTTTTCGGGTGTTTGATTCACCCTTTCCATACCCGCTGGCTGCATGCTGGCTGCAATATTGGATTGAAGCTCATTCTCTGTCCTCCGTAGTACATACTGTACCTGCACAATCTGCAATCTTGCCTTGCGCAGGCGTGTACTATGGAGGACAGAGAATGAGCTTCAATCCAATATTGCAGCCAGCATGCAGCCAGCGGGTAAGGAAAGGGTGAATCAAACACCCGAAAACCCCACCCCTATGGCTGAAAATTGTTCCCTCCAAATTCAGGTGACAGAGTCCCTTTTAAAGGGGATGTCCAGGCTTGTGATGAGTCTGCAGTCATTCTTTGTGACTGCAGACTTCTGAATTCTCACAGTGCACACTGCACGCTGTCAGGATTCTCTCATGCTGGGGATTTACATTAATGCGATCACGTGCTGACTAGACATGCGTGACCTCCGTCAATGAAAATGAACTGAGCGAGGCCGGGCACATCTAGTCAGAATGTGGTCAGAAGTCTACAAATCACATACTTGTGCTGACATGACCGTCCACCGGCAAGGGAGAATCCTAAAAGTGCAGTGCATGCGTTGTGAGAATTCAGAAGCTGCGATGTCAGGATTCAGCTCTGCAAGTTCCAGTAGTCGTCACATGGACACGTCACTCATATGCGATTTTTCAGACTTAGGGTATGTGTGCACGTTCAAGATTGCATCAGGATTTGGTCAGTATTTTACATCAGTATTTGTAGCCAAAACCAGGAGTGGGTGATAAATACAGAAGTGGAGCATATGGTTCTATTATAGTTTTCCTCTAATTGTTCCACTCCTGGTTTTGGCTACAAATACTGATGAAAAATCCTGACCAAATCCTGATGCAATCCTGAACGTGGACACATACTCTTATGGTCCTGCGACATCGAGCTTCTCTTCTGCTTCTCTTAGTTTTTCACTGAACATTGAGAGCATTAGGGAGAGGAGCTCGTGGGCACATGACTGAGTGTGCAAATCACATATGTCCTTGGCGGAGGGGGGGCACCAAAATGAATTCTTTCCCCGGGTGCCAGAAACCCTAGATACACCTCTGCTGGTATGCTACTGCGAGCGGTGATTACCGGGTGCGGTGGAGGGAGGTCTGTGCACAGGCAGTGAGGCAGGGACTGAGGGTGTGCACAGAGAGGATGGAGACCCGGAGACTGCCCATCCCAGTCTACGCCGTAGCCTAGAGCCCTCATTATCATAGGAATATGGCAGTTAATAAATTGCTTTTCTGAAGCTTTATAGTGTAGTTTTAGGTCAGGGAGGGTTGGATAGGGATGAGCTAGCAAGGTGCAGGGACAGGTAATGATGGCTACTTGCGAACATGTGCGGCAATTGCGGTTTTGCACTTACGATGATACATAAAACACTGCTAGTAGTGTTTTTTCTCATTGCTGCAAGTACCGCATTTGCCGGATGGCGGCAAAACCGCAAGAGCCGCACATGTCTGTAAGTCCCATAGGGAATGAATGAGGCCGAACGCAGTGTTGCCCTAAGTGATCCATTACGCGGCAGATGCGGAAAAACTGTCGGATCTGCTGCAAAAGGCGACTTTCACATCAGCGATTTTTGCCAAAGTCACTGCCGATAGTGTCATACTCACCAAAGGGGGAGGCAGCACTAAAAGTGCCTAGGGCAGCAGAAACTCTAAATACGGCCCTGATCTGCAGGGTCTATGGTATCGGCTGGGTCACATGTGGTCCATAGTATCTGCAGCCGGGTCTATGGTATCGGCCGGGTCTCATGGGGTCCATAGTATCTACAGGGTCTATGGTATCGGCCGGGTCTCATGGGGTCCATAGTATCTGCCCCGTCTATGGTATCGGCCGGGTCTCATGTGGTCCATAGTATCTACAGGGTCTATGGTATCGGCCGGGTCTCATGGGGTCCATAGTATCTGCCCCGTCTATGGTATCGGCCGGGTCTCATGTGGTCCATAGTATCTACAGGGTCTATGGTATCGGCCGGGTCTCATGGGGTCCATAGTATCTGCCCCCTCTATGGTATCGGCCGGGTCCCATGGGGTCTACGTCCACTACCTCATCCCCGGACCACATGAGAGCAGTTATCATGTCTGACAGTCACATTTTTCTCTGTCCTGGAAGCCGCTGAACATCTGGAAATCTCCTTGCAGAACATGATACATAATCAGAGGTCGACCACAAAAATGTCCCAAATCACAAGCAGATCCACAGAGACCTAACGAGGGCCTATGATTAGCACACAATGATTATACCCAGGGCTGGAGGCTTCGGGGGCCGGTGTGAAGGCTGCACCCGCCAGGTGGCGTCACACTGCGGCTATATACCATGTATACAGTCTGCAGGTCATTTGTGGTATGTACCAGGAATAATGGCTGCTGCTCTCCCCCTTGCTTTACACTCCAGCACTGCTCCCTCAGGACACACCTATGATCCTAGATGCAGTGTGTTCTGGAATCTGAGGCAATCTCCTTTCTGTAACCCTATCCTCCCCTCTGCTCAGTCAGATCTGGCTCCGTAAGCTCCGCAGCGGGTCAGTACAGGGAGAGACGATGACACCACAAAGGGTTTTATACTACAGGTAATTGTGTTTCTTGTAGTTTTCTTCTTTTTCTATAGTTGAGCCATTAATAATTTTCTGCGCAGCCAGCGATCATCTGCGCCTGTCGGAGGGATGGATTTATCCGGAGTGACATTAGGATTCTGTGGGAATGTTGCGGGTGGGCTGCTGTGACTGGCTGTGGGGGTCTCGCCGCTCGCCCTGTATAAAATGATGGCTCCGGTAATAACGCGGCGGTGGCGCAGGAGCCGACCATCCCGAAGAATTGATATCTAATTATCTAGTCGCAGGCGAACAAGTGGCCTCATTCACTTCCATGTAATTGGCGGCTGCTCTGGGAGGAGGGGGGGATTTTTCTGTTCCCAGAAGGGGGCATAAACTAAGGGGCTGGTAATTGAGTGAGAGGCAGAAAACATGGAGGTTCCTCCGCCAGCCCCTCTGGCCACTGATTACATTACATTGTCACGGCGTGCAGACGAGACATGGAAACAGCTAGGAATACAGTACACCCCTGATGTATGACCCCATCATTAATGTGTCACTGCCATGTGACCGCGCCGGTAACGTCACACGGTACATTCCGGACCTTTATCAAATATATTAAATCAGCTACATTGTTGCATCCCGTCCACTGACAGAATGGGCCCTGTGCAAGAACAATATGTGGCCCTTAGCCCATCAGGGTGCACAGGTCTACTTGCTTTACAGGTAGATGTGGCCCCTTTACCTCTTGGGCCCCTATGTGGTTGCACCAATGTCTGCCCCCATCCCACCCTATAGATGTGCAGCTGTTATACTGGGTCTGTCCTAGTTTTGGGTTCATATTCTCCACTGAACCAGCAGGAGGCAGCAGTGAGCTCTTTGGCCATTCATTCTGTGTGCTAAGGCTACGTTCACATTAGCGTTGTGCGCCGCTGCGTCGGCGACGCAACGCACAACGCATGCAAAAACGCACGCAAAAACGCTGCATTTTGCGACGCATGCGTCGTTTTTTGCCGAAATTCGGACACAAGAAAAATGCAACTTGTTGCGTTTTCTTGGTCCGACGCTTGCGGCAAAAAAGACGCATGCGTCGCACAACGCAACAAACAAAAACGCATGCGTCCCCCATGTTAAATATAGGGGCGCATGACGCATGCGTCGCCGCTGCGTCGCCCGACACAAACTCGACGCAAACTAGCATAACGCTAGTGTGAACGTAGCCTAAGAGCAGAATTGTGATTGCAGCTTTGGATGTGACTGGAGTGTAAGGCTAGCTGCCTATCCCTGACCCTTGCTGTGATCTTCTGGTCTGGAGGGATGTGGAGATTATTTAGGGAGTCCTGTGGGATGAGGAGGCTTGTGAGCCGCCGCGTCCTTGTGTGACCTGCTGTACCTGGTCATGTGTAGATCTTCAGGTACAATTGCTCTTATTTGTCAGGTATCATTTTATTTTCCGGCGCAGGCGAGACGCTGACTGCTCATGGCGTTATTAGTGAATTGTCTAAACGGCATAAAATAAAGAAGCCGCTTAGTAAAGGCGACAACCGACCGTCCGCCTGTGAGATCCGCACCGCAGAGGTTGTGACTCAGAAAGCGACACGTGATACATTGTAGCCACTTTCTCCAAGGCCTCACTCTCCGCAGAGAAGCCGTGAGACTCCCTCGTTTCGGAGCACGAGGCGGTGAAGATGACGATTTTGTTGTCACCGCGGCTCCTCGGTTTTCCTGCCTCCCTCCCGGGTAATAGACGGAGCAGGTGCTGTGTCCAAGCAGGCCAGACTGCAGAGACCCGTGTGTCGTAACCAGTGCCTTCCCCCGTCCCACCACTCCGTAATAAAAGATACCAACAATCCTGGATGGGTTGAACAGGTCGGTCACAGTTTTATTAATTGCAAAGTAGAGAAGGGCAATTACACATCGCGACGCACTCATTGCTGAAGGCCCCAGCCGACGACCGCTGGGCCAGCAAGCCGATGAGAGGTTACGAACCTTTGCCCCCCTCTACCTACCGCCACTGTGACGTATATAAAAGAACATCAAAATCTTTTTTTTTTTTTTTTTTTTAAATTTAAAATTCAAAACATTTTAACAGTAATTGCACAGCACATTTATCAATTTATAAGGGAGGGAGGGTGGGACAACAGCTTCCAAGGGTCAACCGGGGAGAAAGAGGGAGAACCTGGCCCGGTCACTGGAATTTAACCCCTGAGGGTGTGGCCTGACTCACCTCCTCTCCCCGGTTGGTCCGCTGGGCGTCCCAATCATGACCTCACCTGGGGAGGTAGTGGGAGGGGGGAATTGGGCACTGCACTGATTTCCCCTCTAGCTATCCCTTAGGGGCTCTGCAGTCAGAGGCACGTTCCTTATACAGTGCCGTGCCTACCAGACTGCAGAGACCCGTGTGTCGTAACCAGTGCCTTCCCCCGTCCCACCACTCCGTAATAAAAGATACCAACAATCCTGGATGGGTTGAACAGGTCGGTCACAGTTTTATTAATTGCAAAGTAGAGAAGGGCAATTACACATCGCGACGCACTCATTGCTGAAGGCCCCAGCCGACGACCGCTGGGCCAGCAAGCCGATGAGAGGTTACGAACCTTTGCCCCCCTCTACCTACCGCCACGGAGGATCATGTGTATGACCTACACAAGACTCCGACCCCCACACAACATCATTAGAGCCTGTTCAACACCATCCCGCAAACCCTCCAAGAATATGTCCAGTCCGATGTCCGTGAGGTGGATGCCATCTGGTCTCAGCAAAGCAAAATTGTTCCCTTCTAACTCCTGGTGTCGAACCACAATGCCGTAATTTTCTCTCACAAACTTCGACATCTTTGTGTTAATCCTTTTTCTTGCGTTTTCGATGGCTTTTACGTCCTTAGCTCCGTGCCAGACCGCTCGAGGTATTATCTCTGACCACACCACCACCATATCTGGTAATAAACAGACAAACCGCTCGATGTCCGTTGACATTACTGTGTACAGCTCGGCCCCTTTCCGCTTGCCCAAATCATTGCCTCCGGCATGTAGCACCAGAACCACCGGCCCCTTGGCCTTCTTAGCGATGTCGACCAACTCCGGGAAGATCTGACGCCACCGAAGCCCTCTGACGCCTCTCCAGTTGACTTCCAAATTCGGGAAGCCAAAATTGGTTCCCCCCGTCCTGAGTTTGGCCCTTTTGCACGCCCAGTAGACAAAAGAATGCCCCACTACCCAAACTGTGGGCTTAAAGCTGCCTGGAAGAGACAAGAAGTGTTAGAGCAGGTCTGGTCTTATGTATCTTGCAAAGCATGCGGATTTCCAGCGGCCCATTCTCTGCACCTCGACTTCCGATACCCCCGCTCTAGCTGCTTCGGTCGCCGCCCCTATTCGGAATGAATGTGTCCCATATTCCTTTGGAGCCACGCCGAGTGCCTCTAGGCACTGTCTAAAAATCGCTTGAAATTGATATTTAGTAAGAGGGGACCCGTCGGTGTGTGAAAGGAGGAATCTACCCGGATGTCTTACTAGCGCATAGTTTTTAACTATTTTTACGGGGCATATAGGGCCGCCTGACGCCTTGACCAATACCCATGTCCCCCTCCCGGTGGGGTCGCACTTGGATCTCCGTACTCTAATGCGCAGAGCTTCGCTGCATATGACGAGGTCTTCATTGATTAAGCCGCCTATTGATGCTGTTTTTGACTGGGGCACTAATTCGCTGATGCGAAGTGCCCCGAAGAAGGCGATTGCGAACGCTGCGGATATCAGCGTTGCCTCGTATTGTGATTTGCACACCGATGAAGAAATTGCAATTATGTCGGCCAGCAGCCTTAAGGAAACTGGGCGTCGGCATTCCTGACTAGGTTGCAACCTTCTCCAGCCTTTAACGGCTTGTTTGATGAAAAAATATTTGGTTACGTCCACCCACCCCAGCAGCTGAAAGAAGAATGCTATTCCCGACAGATGACGTTGCGCTAATGTCCCTGACGCACCTCCCTGCCTGAGCTTTTCTAAAAGTTCTACTAGGACGTCGCATCTCGTCCGGTTGCACCTATCGACTGGTCTTCCTTGCGTTAGCGAGCACCACTCCTCCCACGCCTTACCGTAAACCTGCCAAGTCGCCGGTGTCACCGAAGCGTGGATCAAGGGCATCAATGATTGGCCACCATGTCCAAGAGAGAAGGAGGACACCGCAGGCCCGACGTTCGCGCCCTGGGGAGGAAGAGTTTGAATGCCTGCCAATCGGAAGATAACAAAGAGTTAACAATTTTATCATCGACAGTCGCCGTAAATCTGGCCCGGCACCAGATGTTGTGCTTCAGGCATAATAGTGCTAGGCGGCGCAACAGCGCGAGTACCGGCTGAGAAGAAGAGGACATGCTGTTTAGGGCTTTTGCTGTTCTCAGCTGTTTTGTTGTAAATCTGATGTTTGTATTTTCCAATTGGGCACCCCATAGCTCGACTGATGTTACTATTGCCAAAATTTCCACCAGTGCTGGGTCACGGCCCCATGCGGCCGTGGTCCATAGTTCAGGCCATTGGCCTTTGCACCACTGGTTTTTGTATATCGCCGCGAAACCATCAGTAATATTTCCACCAACCATCAAGTCTAAATCTTTGCTTGGCGTCTCCTGCGCCATAACGCATGTATGCCCATTGTAGGACTCCAGGAATGTCCTCCAGACCAGCAAGTCTGCCTTCAGGGAACGGTTTAGCCTAATTCTGTGGCTCGGCTGGGCTATGCCCTTGGTTGCCAGTGATAGTCGGCGTGAAAACGCTCTGCCCGCCGGCATTACACGACAGGCAAAGTTGAGCAATCCTAGCAGGGACTGCATCTGCTGCAGGGTAACTTTTTTTGCTTCGTAGCAATTTTTAACCATTTGCAGAGTTTTTTGCAGCTTATCAGCTGGTAATCGAAACACCATTGCATTGGTGTCTATTTCAATACCGAGGAAAGGCAAAACGTTACAAGGGCCGACTGTTTTATCCGGTGAAAGTGGTACCCCAAATTTTTTGGCTAAAAACTTAAACTTTTGGAGAAGAAAGGAGCAGAGTCTGGAGTCCCCGGGACCGACGAACAAAAAATCGTCGAGGTAGTGAATCGTTGAGTTGCTACCAGTTTCGTATCGTAATACCCAGTCTAGGAAGGTGCTGAAAAGCTCGAAGTAATGACAGGAAATGGAGCAGCCCATTGGTAGGCACATATCAAAGTAAAATAGCCTGTCCACCTCACAGCCTAATAAATGAAAACATTCCGGGTGAACGGGCAAAAGGCGGAAGGCTGACTCTATGTCGGATTTCGCCAGCAGGGCACCGGGCCCGGCTGCGCGCACGAGCTCGACCGCCCTGTCAAAAGAAGAGTAGGTTACGGACGAGTCTTCCGCGGGTATTGCGTCGTTAACCGATGCGCCTTTTGGGTAGGAAAGGTGATGTATTAGCCGATATTTTCCTGGCTCCTTTTTGGGAACAATACCTAAAGGCGAGATTCTGAGATTTTTAAATGGCAACGAACTAAAAGGTCCCGCCATCCTGCCCAGCTCAACTTCTTTTTGGATTTTTTGCTGTAAAATATCAGGGAATTCGCGTGCCGATTTTAAATTATTTGCAATAGTTGGCGAGGGGCTGGGTTTGAAAGGGATATAAAAACCGTGTTTAAAACCGAAATATAGTTGTTCTGCCGCTTCTTTATTGGGATAACGGCTTAGCCATGGGCCCATTGCGGTTACGTTCACCGGGGTTAGACCTCGCAGGTGCTCTATTTGACTGGCGGGTACATCTGGCCGCAGGGTGTCCACCTCCGCAGGAGGAGCATTCGTGTCTATATTTACAGGACCCTTGGAAACGGCAGTATCCATCGTTATACAGTAAGCAGGCCCCCGGTCCGCGTGCGACCACTGTGTTCTGGCCTGCTGCTGTTGAGTGATAAGTGGTCGCTGCCGAAAAGGGGGGCTGCTTTTGGGACAACATCAGTCGTAACCAAACGTCCGTCGCTTTCACCCCCCAGCCCAAGTCTGGTTGCATGGCCAACCGCCTGCGGAACTCCTCGTCGTACCGTTCCATGCCGCCCCGCTGTGACACTTATATGAATTATATATTAGATCTTGGTAAATAAATAATTCGGAACAACGCTCTGGGTGCTTTTGGCCCATTATACATCCGAGAACCGCGAAG
This sequence comes from Ranitomeya imitator, assembly GCF_032444005.1. Classification (NCBI taxonomy): domain Eukaryota; kingdom Metazoa; phylum Chordata; class Amphibia; order Anura; family Dendrobatidae; genus Ranitomeya; species Ranitomeya imitator. Next base: position 775,606,073 of record NC_091282.1, read on the forward strand.
GCCTGGAGCCAGTTATTCATTGTTTGAGCTATTTTTGGTTTGCTCCTATCTTGCAACCGCTCGCCAGTCCTCCTTTCCTTGTCTACGGACTGTTGGTCGGCCGATATCAGTGACCATATATCCACATAACCATTTTCCCAAATTTTTTGCTTTGTCTCCAAGTCAACATGCGCTCCCAGTGGGCTAACTCCACAGAAAAATGCATCCTTGTGCAGACTAGCTGCTTGGGTGGTGCTAGCATCAGTTGGTACGCCTGGGCGTGTCAACTGCTGAACTAGGGTCTTAATAGCGGCCGCCAGCTCGCTTTCTCCCACATTTTGCATTGTAGAATGTTCACCAACATCAAAGAACTCACCGCTGTCAGATGCCGGCCGAGTGTCTCCGGACGGAGGTACTCTGGCTCCTGCCGTGGCGCTGTCCTGGTGCTGGCCGCCCGCCCAGGAGGATGAAGATGGCAGGCCAGCGGCCAGCGCCGTGGCACGGGGATGTATTCTCGTCTGGTGCCGAGCGTCCCCTGGAGAGGGAGGTGCTCCGGCGTCAGTTGTCTCCATGGTTCGGTGCTGGCTGGTGGACCGGGGAGGTACGTATGGTGTGTCTCCCTGTGCGTCAGCCCAGGACGGAGCTCGGTGCTGGCTGGTGGACCGGGGAGGTACGTATGGCATGTCTCCCCGTGCGTCAGCCAATGAAGGAGCACGTGAAGGATGAGATCTGTCGTGTGCTCGATGATGAGAGGCTATTGGGGCTCCGATCTCTGCCTGGTCGGTAACGGGGGGTGTCAGTGTCTGTTCCCACCGGGTACCCGCTCTGGGTGTCCGGTGAGACCGCCGTCTTTCGGCGTGTGACCGGTACCGCCCGTTGTGACTCCCCGATGTTTCTGAACCGGTTGTGGATGGCGAACGCCATCTGGAGGAGCGGGATCTGTGGTGGCTCCTGCGTGAGTGGTGTCGGCGTCTGGAGTGGGAATGGCGACAGCTAGAGGGACAGCGGGAACGGTGGCGGGAATCTACTGATGAGGGTGAGGACGATCTGCGGCATCTATGTCTGCGATCGCCCTGTCTAGGGGTTGTGTTAGGTGCATGCACCTCGGGAGTAAGGGGGAAGTTATCTTGGCCACGGGGCGTGAGTGGCGGTGCAGGGGGTAGAGACGGGGAAGGTGCAGAGACTATTAGGCTGGAACCGCAGGGTGAGCGCAACAGGGCGGGGACTGATAGTAAACTGTCTGCAATTAGCGTTTGGGAGCATGGGGGTGTTGGCGGCGCGTAATTTATTGCAGCTGTGTTAGTGTTTGGTGCGACTGTGTGCGTGTTTGGTGCGTACATTCCTGGCTGCGGAGCGTGCTGGCTGGTCTGAATAGACCAGTCATCACGCTCCGCGGCCGTGTTCGTGGCTCTGGCCCCCGACCGCCGCTCGCCTCCCCGCACAGGCAACGCTGATGTGCCTGCTGGGGGGACGCGGTGGGCCAGGGGTGGGCTGGCCAGAGGTCCAAAGTGAGGGACCTGGCTCGGGGAGCTTGTGAGGGCCGTGTTTGAGGCGCCCCCCCGGCCAATTTGGCGGGTTGGGGCCCCGCCGCTGTTAGTGGGCGGTGCTTGGCAGTCCCAAGCCGGCATCAGGGAGAGGGGATTCCCTGACGCTGCCGGGGACCTGCGGTATGCCTGGGCCGGCTGCCCCCCGGTCCCCTTAAGCGGCTGGCGCGCCACCGAGGGGACCGAGGCGGCGGGCGGCCCCCTGCTTGCTCCTGCACTGGAGGAAGTGGGGCCGGAAGTGGGCGTGTCCTGCCCGACCCGCACTGCACTATGGGAGGCAGGGCGGGCCTGCATAACATGGGAGGGCGGCGGATGATATGCTAAGCGCGCCGGGCCCCGGGTTTCAGAGCGGGGACAGGAAGTGCCCGGGGCCCGGACGCGATCGGCGCATGGAGCCGGCACCCGGCACCAGCGGGCCGCGGCGCCAGGGGCAAGCGCCGAGACCTCCGCCGCGCATCCCGGCGCCACACGTGGGGCAGAAGCACGGCGACCTGGCAGCGCCGGCTCCCCCCCAACACGTAGGCGCACGGGAGGACGGGAGGACGGCCCCGAACGTCTGCCCTGGGGCGCCGCTGCGGCCCGGTCAGCCGGAGCGCCAGGGGCTGGCAGCTGGAGCCCCGAAGGACCGGAGTCTGCAGCCACAATGAGCTGGTGAGTGGGGGTCAGCAGCGCCGGGGAGACAGGAGAGGACGGGGCCCCAGGAGGGGGGATAAGCCGGGACGGAGCCCTGGGGGAGGACGGAGAGGCCAGGGGGTGAGAAGAGGACGAGGCCCCAGGAGGGGGGATGTGCAGGGATGGAGCCCAGGGGGACGACGGGGAGGCCTGAGGGGATGCTAGGGGGTGAGGAGAGGGCACAGGAAGGTGAGCACCCAAACCAGGATTAGGGGATCGCGACCATTGCTCACCTTCCTGTGCAGCTCTTTGCTGTAGGGCCTCGGTCGTAGGGGCAGCCATGGTGGTCAGGAGATCAGGGACAACAACAGCTTCCAAGGGTCAACCGGGGAGAAAGAGGGAGAACCTGGCCCGGTCACTGGAATTTAACCCCTGAGGGTGTGGCCTGACTCACCTCCTCTCCCCGGTTGGTCCGCTGGGCGTCCCAATCATGACCTCACCTGGGGAGGTAGTGGGAGGGGGGAATTGGGCACTGCACTGATTTCCCCTCTAGCTATCCCTTAGGGGCTCTGCAGTCAGAGGCACGTTCCTTATACAGTGCCGTGCCTACCATTACCGAGGGAGGGGGCGCCATGACTTATGCTCTCAGCCTGAACCCTCTGCACCCCGACATTGTGCATCCCAACTGGAAACTACAACATTTATCAAAAGGAAACAGAACGTTACCAGAAAATGTCTTGTTGTTTAAATCCTTTTATTGTGTTATGCATTTTTTTTTAACTTTTGCCAGAGGTTTTCCTTTTTTTTTCGCTATCACAATCTTTACTAAATATGAAATTTAGACATCTTGCAGTTTTCCCACCGACCAGTGAAGCTTTACTGGAGCTTCTTGTTTCAGGAAATCCACATGCACAGTAGCCACAATGAACAAACCCTGAGCTGTCTGTATATCTAATCGGCATGTGCAAAGGTCACTTTACATTAGGGGGAGGAGGTGAGCTGTGATATCCCCTATTGTGAATGGGGGATCCTGTGTTATCTACTGTATATAGAGTTGTTATCAGTCATTGTACAATAGGAGGAGGGGAGCTGTGACATCACATATTGTGAATGGTGGATCCTGTGTTTATTGTATATAGAGGTGTTATCAGTCATTGTACAGGAGGAGGAGGTGAGCTGTGATATCCCCTATTGTGAATGGAGGATCCTGTGTTATCTACTGTATACAGAGTTGTTATCAGTCATTGTACAGGAGGAGGTGAGCTGTGACATCACTTATTGTGAATGGGGGATCCTGTGTTATCTACTGTATATAGAGTTGTTATCAGTCATTGTACAGGAGGAGGTGAGCTGTGACATCACATATTGTGAATGGTGGATCCTGTGTTATCTATTTTATATAGAGGTGTTATCAGTCATTGTACAATAGGAGGAGGGGAGCTGTGACATCACATATTGTGAATGGTGGATCCTGTGTTTATTGTATATAGAGGTGTTATCAGTCATTGTACAGGAGGAGGAGGTGAGCTGTGATATCCCCTATTGTGAATGGGGGATCCTGTGTTATCTACTGTATACAGAGTTGTTATCAGTCATTGTACAGGAGGAGGTGAGCTGTGACATCACTTATTGTGAATGGGGGATCCTGTGTTATCTACTGTATATAGAGTTGTTATCAGTCATTGTACAGGAGGAGGTGAGCTGTGACATCACATATTGTGAATGGTGGATCCTGTGTTATCTATTGTATATAGAGGTGTTATCAGTCATTGTACAATAGGAGGAGGGGAGCTGTGACATCACATATTGTGAATGGTGGATCCTGTGTTTATTGTATATAGAGGTGTTATCAGTCATTGTACAGGAGGAGGAGGTGAGCTGTGATATCCCCTATTGTGAATGGGGGATCCTGTGTTATCTACTGTATACAGAGTTGTTATCAGTCATTGTACAGGAGGAGGTGAGCTGTGACATCACTTATTGTGAATGGGGGATCCTGTGTTATCTACTGTATATAGAGTTGTTATCAGTCATTGTACAGGAGGAGGTGAGCGGTGACATCACATATTGTGAATGGTGGATCCTGTGTTATCTATTGTATATAGAGGTGTTATCAGTCATTGTACAGGAGGAGGCGAGCTGTGACATCACCTATTGTGAATGGTGGATCCTGTGTTATCAGCTGTATATAAGAGGTGTTATCAGTCACTGTACAGGAGGAGGAGGTGAGCTGTGACATCACCTATTGCAAATGGTGGATCCTGTGTTATCTACTGTGTATAGAGGTGTTATCAGTCATTGTACAGGAGGAGGTGAGCTGTGACATCACATATTGTGAATGGTGGATCCTGTGTTATCTATTGTATATAGAGGTGTTATCAGTCATTGTACAATAGGAGGAGGGGAGCTGTGACATCACCTATTGTGAATGGTGGATCCTGTGTTATCTACTGTATATAGAGGTGTTATCAGTCATTGTACAGGAGAAGGGGAGCTGTGACATCACCTATTGTGAATGATGGATCCTGTGTTATCTACTGTGTATATAGAGGTGTTATCAGTCATTGTACAGGAGGAGGTGAGCTGTGACATCACCTATTGTGAATGGTGGATCCTGTGTTATCTACTGTATATAGAGGTGTTATCAGTCATTGTACAGGAGAAGGGGAGCTGTGACATCACCTATTGTGAATGATGGATCCTGTGTTATCTACTGTGTATATAGAGGTGTTATCAGTCATTGTGCAGGAGGAGGAGAGCTGTGACATCACCTATTGTGAATGGGGGATCCTGTGTTATCTACTTTATATAGAGTTGTTATCAGTCATTGTACAGGAGGAGGTGAGCTGTGACATCACATATTGTGAATGGTGGATCCTGTGTTATCTATTGTATATAGAGGTGTTATCAGTCATTGTACAATAGGAGGAGGGGAGCTGTGACATCACATATTGTGAATGGTGGATCCTGTGTTATCTACTGTATATAGAGGTGTTATCAGTCATTGTACAGGAGGAGGTGAGCTGTGACATCACCTATTGTGAATGGTGGATCCTGTGTTATCTATTGTATATAGAGGTGTTATCAGTCATTGTACAGGAGGAGGCGAGCTGTGACATCACCTATTGTGAATGGTGGATCCTGTGTTATCTACTGTATATAGAGGTGTTATCAGTCATTGTACAGGAGGGGGAGGAGGTGAGCTGTGACATCACCTATTGTAAATGGTGGATCCTGTGTTATCTACTGTATATAAAGGTGTTATCAGTCATTGTACAGGAGGAGGAGGTGAGCTGTGACATCACCTATTGTGAATGGTGGATCCTGTGTTATCTACTGTATATAGAGGTGTTATCAGTCATTGTACAGGAGGAGGAGGTGAGCTATGACATCACCTATTGTGAATGGTGGATCCTGTGTTATCTATTGTATATAGAGGTGTTATCAGTCATTGTACAGGAGGAGGTGAGCTGTGACATCACCTATTGTGAATGATGGATCCTGTGTTATCTACTCTATATAGAGGTGTTATCAGTCATTGTACAGGAGGAGGAGGTGAGCTGTGACTTCGCCTATTGTGAATGGTGGATCCTGTGTTATCTACTGTATATAGAGGTGTTATCAGCCATTGTACAGGAGGAGGAGGTGAGCTGTGATATCCCCTATTGTGAATGGTGGATCCTGTATTATCTACTGTATATAGAAGGAGTTATCAGTCATTGTACAGGAGGAGGAGGTGAGCTGTGACATTGCCTATTGTGAATGGTGAATCCTGTGTTATCTACTGTATATAGAGGTGTTATCAGTCATTGTACAGGAGGAGGAGGTGAGCTGTGACATCACCTATTGTGAATGGTGGATCCTGTGTTATCAGCTGTATATAAGAGGTGTTATCAGTCACTGTACAGGAGGAGGAGGTGAGCTGTGACATCACCTATTGTGAATGGTGGATCCTGTATTATCTACTGTATATAGAGGTGTTATCAGTCATTGTACAGGAGGAGGAGGTGAGCTGTGACATCACCTATTGTGAATGATGGATCCTGTGTTATCTACTGTATATAGAGGTGTTATCAGTCATTGTACAGGAGGAGGAGGTGAGCTGTGACATCACCTATTGTGAATGGTGGATCCTGTGTTTATCTATTGTATATAGAGGTGTTATCAGTCATTGTACAGGAGGAGGAGGAGAGCTGTGATATCATCTATTGTGAATGGTGGATCCTGTGTTATCTACTGTATATAGAGGTGTTATCAGCCATTGTACAGGAAGAGGAGGTGAGCTGTGACATCACCTATTGTGAATGGTGGATCCTGTGTTATCTACTGTATATAGTATAGTATAGTATAAAGTAGCCCCAGTGGCCACGTGAATATTGCAAGGTTACCAATTTTGTTTTTTAACAAAGAGCATGACTTTTAAAATAATAAAACAAACCTTCAAACAGACGTAAATCAGTGATACATTATGTGGAAATATTAATATATTTGTACTAAAGAACTATTTGGGTAGGTGCACACGATCAGGAAACGCTGTGGGTTGGACGCTGTGTACTTGTGCAGCACCCAGATGTTACAACATAATGGATGGGATTTAAAGAAATCCCATGTCCACTATGCATCTACAGAAGCCCGTGGCTTCTCTGCGGAGACGGACATGCGGCACTTCTTTCCAGACTGCAGCAGGTCTGTTTCACCCATAGAATATATTGAATGCGGTAAATTTGCACGGTTCAGTGATCACATACGGATTCATCTGCGTTCAAACATACACTGCATCCAAAGTTCTGCTAGTTCCGGATCGTGAGCACCTGGCCTTATACCGGGAGCAGAAAAAAAATTAAAATCTATATAATCTATCAGGGACAATAAATATGAGGATATAGATGGGTAATGTATACACTGTATATATGCACTGCGGCCCGTGGCCTTCTCTCCGGCCCCACGGCCCATGCCCTTCTCTCTTGCCCCACGCCACGTGCCCTTCTCTCTGGCCCTGCGGCCTCCGGTTCCTTTACATGTGGTGTTTTGTACATCAGCCTTCATAGTGCCTACTAGCGTCTCACAGGCCGGTCTTGCAGAGTAAATAAACGTTTCTCTTTGCTTTTGCTTGAATAAGGAGCCTCATTTACAGATCTTGTTGCCGCTACCTTAAAAAAACAGCCAAAGCCAAGAGCCTGGGAGCAGGAAAAAACAGAGCGTTCATTTATGGGGCGCCATTTATGATGCTCGTTAGGGATACGACCTGGATTTATGGACTGGTCTCCTTCCCCTGGTAACCTGGATGTGGGGGATCTGGCTCCAGTCTCTGCTCCGAGATGACGGACCCCGTGTATAATCTTTCTCAGCGCGGTTATTACGTTTTCTCATTATATTTTGTTACTTTGTGCCATGACGTTCCATCTGCCTCTCGGGTAACATATTACAGTTGGGGAGATACATTTCCTAATACTGGGAATATATCTATTGGCTTTTTTGCACAAGTTACAGCAGGGGCGGACACAGACTGCAGAGGGCCCCTGTGCAAGAAATCTTCCCGCTCCCCCCCCAATAGCGCAACAAAGTTATGTAAACATATAGGCAGGGGTGGAATTCAAATTTTTAACAACAGGTTCTGTGTTTGTGTAGGAAAACCACACCCATTTTGTAAGCCACACCCATTTACACACCTTTTCCTCAAACATATACAAGTAGGGGCGCAGTTAAACCATACCTCCCAACTTTTGAAGAGGGGAAAGAGGGATAAAGTTTGCGGCGCGTGCAGCGGCAAATTTTAAGCCACGCCTCTGACCACACCCATTTCACAACTAGTCACACCCATATCCACATCCGAACCACAGCCATTTAGCACTGCTGATCACACTGTTTCATAAACAATAATTATAAACAAAAAAATATGGCCACACAGTGCTCCATATTGTATAATGGCCACACATGATGCTCCATACTGTATAATGGCCAGACACGATGCTCCATACTGTATAATGGCCACACAGTGCTCCATACTGTATAATGGCCACACATAATGCTCCATACTGTATAATGGCCACACTCACATGATGCTCCATACTGTATAATGGCCACACATGATACTCCATACTGTATAATGGCCACACATGATGCTGCATACTGTTTAATGACCACACATGATGCTCCATACTGTATAATGGCCACACATGATGCTCCATACTGTATAATGGCCACACATGATGCTCCATACTGTATAATGGACACACATGATGCTACATACTGTATAATGGCCACACATGATGCTACATACTGTATAATGGCCACACATGATGCTGCATACTGTTTAATGACCACACATGATGCTCCATACTGTATAATGGCCACACATGATGCTCCATACTGTATAATGACCACACATGATGCTCCATACTGTATAATGGCCACACATGATGCTCCATACTGTATAATGGCCACACATGATGCTACATACTGTATAATGGCCACACATGATGCTACATACTGTATAATGGCCACACATGATGCTCCATACTGTATAATGGCTGCACATGATGCTACATACTGTATAATGGCCACACATATTTACTCCTACACACGCGGCTCTGCTCCATACACCTTGCATACACAGCTCCGCTCTGTACACCTCATACACACACACAGTTCCGCTCCGCACACCTCATACACACACGGCTCCGCTCTGTACACCTCATACACACACACGGCTCCGCTCCGTACACCTCATACACACATACGGCTCCGCTTCGTACACCTCATACACACACACGGCTTCCCTCCGTACACCTCACACACACGGCTCCGTTCCGTACACCTCATACACACACACGGCTCCGCTTCGTACACCTCATACACACACGGCTCCGCTCCGTACACCTCATACACACACACACACACACACACACGGCTCCACTCCGTACACCTCATACACACACACGGTTCCGCTCCGCACAACTCATACACACACACAGCTCTGCTCCGTACACCTCATACACACATGGCTCTGCTCCATATACCTCATACACACACATGGCTCTGCTCCATACACCTCATACACACACACGGCTCCGCTCCGTACACCTCATACACAGCTCTGCTCCGTACACCTCATACACACACACACACACACACACACACACGGCTCCACTCCATACACCTCATACACACACACGGCTCCGCTCCGTACACCTCATACACACACAGCTCTGCTCCGTACACCTCATACACACACATGGCTCCGCTCTGTACACCTCAAACACACACACGGCTCCGCTCCGTACACCTCATACACACACATGGCTCCACTCTGTACACCTGATACACACACGGCTCCATTCTGTACACCTCGTACACACACACACAAGGCTCTGCTACATCCACACTGTAAACAACTCCTGACATTACACATAAGCTTACCATCTAGCACCATGACAGCACAGCAAAGTCCTGCAATACACGGAGGCCCCTGATCATGTGAGTCCTGACTCCTCCCCTCCTGTGACCTCATCACAGGTCCTGGGCAAGCTTCAGTGACTCCTCCTCTCTTCCTGGTCCAGCATGTAAGAGGGTGAACTGTAGTCCCACTGAGAGGGCACTAGGACCCTGTGGTTTTTGCCTGTTGCAGCAGAGGACAGACCTCCCAGAGACAATGTGTGCTGCGGGGTGGGGTCTAGTGTCTCGAGTGTAAAGTGAAAGTAGGAAGTGAGAGCTGAGAGAGAAAAGGCGGGAAGAAAAGGAGAGGCTGCTGTGAGATCTTAAAAAGAGACTGTGTGGATTTACTGCAAGTGTTTTTGGAGGAAAAGAAGCTTTTGAGAGACTTTTTGTTGCTAACGTTCCCCTGGAGAAGAGCTAACCTTTTGTTTAACTCTGTGAGAGACTTGTGTTGCTAACGTTTCCTGGAGAGGAGCTAACCCTCTATCTAAGAAAAGACGGAGACTTTGCTAAGAACCCAGTACGAATTTGGAAGTCTGTGGATTCCCTGTGCATTGAGTGGAGAAACAAGTCTGGACAGACTGCTGATACAGAGACGGACGGATTGTCGTGGAAGCATTCCTAGGAGCTACAGAAGCAGAGACTACATCGTGAGACCACTAACTAAGTCCCCGGCGTTTGGGCTCGGCATTGGCCGACAAGACAAGAGGAGCTTGCTGTAACTTATTGGCGCTGAAGATATGGACTGGCTACAGCCTGTGCGGATTCCTGCCTGAGAGGAAATCTATCTCAGGATACGGTACCATAGTTATAGATACCCGGGTATCTCTGCTCAGAGTGTTAAGTTGTTACTTTAGAGGTGTATCTTATATTAGAGTTGTGTAAGTTATACTCAATGTGCCATTCCAGGGGCTCCCTTAATAACACTACATTCAATTTACACTTGTTCCTGTTTTTAGTTGTCTGTTAGGTAAATTTCTTACTAGTCTGTTGTAGTACACAGTTCTCAGGAGACCTTTGAGTGGCACAGTGATTTCAGCTGCTGCTGAATTGGTGTATCTTTGGGGTGCATCTGCCTTAATATTCTCCATATTACCTTGATTAATTTGCCTTTGAGTAAATACCGTTGGAGATTTCTGCCTTGGTCTTGGTTTGTGACTCACTGGATCTTATTCGGACCTCTGGTCATTACAAGCATCTGCTACCCGTCACCTCACCGCAGACCACAGCAGTGACAGCCGGCTGGACAGCAGCATAATATATGCTAGCAGGTGAGGAGGGGGGCCCGTTTAACTGTCATATCACATGCGTGCAGCAGAGTGGGCCCCCCTGCTTCTCCTGTTAGCAGTAATACTACCGCCGGCTGTCATTCACATTCACTGCTTTGTATGCCCGTTGGGGGCCCCCTCCCGCTCTGGGCCCCTGTGCGGTTGCACAGGTTGAACAGGCGGTAAGTCTGCCCATGAGTTACAGTAAATCTATGGGCTGTGATCAGCCGCACGGCTTTTAAGTCCCACAATGTTTTTTAGTTGAAGAAAAGTTGCAGTAATGGAGGAAAATGGAAAAAGTGGAAAACGTTCCTAACTTCCATTCTGCACTCAGTCCTCCCATCGTCTTTTTCTAGTGAATTCCATGATTGACGCCATCCGTCTTGCTACCATTTCTTCTCCTTTTCTTTTCCTTCCATTTTTCCTTCATATTTGCCTCCCATATCCAGAATATACGGCCCCCGTCCTGCTCACATGGAGGAACCGGCTGTGGACGGTCTAATCCAACCTTCCTTAGAGGAAGCTGTTCACATGTATCTGTATGACTGTATTTATAGACTTCACTTCCCCTTTAAGTCATCAGATGCTGGGGGAGAAAAGTGGACCGTTCCTCGAAGTGGAGCCTGATCTGTGATGTTGTGCTCCTCCGTGGGTCCAGCGCCTGCTATCCTCCTTCTCCTCCAATAATACAACGTTACGCCTTGTATCAATTTCCAGCCTGCAATCATAAAAACCCACTTTCTATTTTTTTTTCCAGAACTCGGCCGCTGCTGAGACTAATCTGTCAGTTCAAAGGAAAATGCTTGAAAGCAGATATAAGAGGAGCCAAAGCCGGGGTTTGTCCGAAAGTAGCAAGACAATATTTCTTCAAAAGAAAGTCGATCTGTGTTTTGTAGCCTTATTACCTCTTTGAAGGCTCCTACTTGTACGGAGTCCACTGGGAAGAGGGAAATGGAATTGTTATTCACTCTTCTCACTTATCCCTCCGACATCAAGGAGGAAAATGGAGAATTGTTCAGAGGAGAGCGCAGAGCGAGCACCGAGGTCAAGTACCCCACAAGATGCTCGTGTGCCAGAAAGTGGGCTTCATGAATGCAACAGGTGAAGACATATTCCAGCAGAGAGGCGAGCCACCGGGGGTGTCACTGCAGTGTCAGTGGGCAGCGATGCTATTTCCAAAATTAATTTACCTCATGTAGCTAACACAATGTTCCCTCCCTTCATACGTTTGGTAAAAGCCCAGGTGACAGAAGGACTGGGCGAGGGGACAATACCCTGCTCCACGCCATGGTCACTACTATACATATAGGTATCTTGTCTTATTTATCAATGGGGTGGGTTGTACTGGAAGTGGCGGGAGGTGTGTATCTCTCTACTGGACGTACTGGTTGCTCCATGTCTTTCTGTGGGGTGGGTCTTTTTCTTTTTGTGGGGGCAAGTCTCTGTCTTAAGGGCGGGTTTTTGTTTTTTGCAAGGGCAAGTCTTTGTTTTTACCTGTGGTGGCAGGTCTTTGTATTTCTGCTGGGCCGGGTCTTTGTCTCAAAAGTGGGGTTTATTTTTTCTGCCGGGACAGTTCTTTGTCTCAAGGGCAGGGTTTTATTTTTCTGCGGGGGCGGGTCTTTGTCTTTCTGTAGGCGCGGGTCTTTGTCTCTGTGGTGGCGGGTCTTTGTCTCAAGGGCGGGTTTTTGTTTTTTGCAAGGGCAAGTCTTTGTTTTTACCTGCGGTGGCAGGTCTTTGTCTTTCTGCTGGGCCGGGTCTTTGTCTCAAAGGTGGGGTTTTGTTTTTCTGCCGGGATGGTTCTTTGTCTCAAGGGCAGGGCTTTATTTTTCTGCAGGGGCGGGTCTTTGTCTTTCTGTAGGCACGGGTCTTTGTCTCTGTGGGGGCGGGTCTTTGTCTCAAGGGCGGGGTTTTGTTTTTCTGCGGGGACGGGTCTTTGTCTTTCTTTGAGGGTGGGTCTTTGTCTTTCTGTGGGGGCGGGTCTTTGTCTTTCTGTGGGGGTGGGTCTTTTGTTTTATTGAAAGCGGGGTTGGGTTTTTGATTTTGTACAGGAGGTGGAGGAAGGTTGTTGGTTTTCTGCTCTTGCTCTCCTATCAGTTGAAATGTACCATACATAGATATGAAAGAGGGACACACTGTCAGTTTGGGGCAGGACAGCCACTGAAAAAGTGTACTGGGAAATGAGAAGAAAGGAAGTTCCTGCACCTACAATACTGGATGAGGTCAGATAAAGTGCAACTACTAACTGTAAAAGTCTGGATGTGAAGTTACAAAGCAGTGTCTGGTATAGGCACCAAAAGTAGCAAGATGAGGGCGACAGGACCAGGCGTTTCTACAGGTTTGGTGTGAGACGATAGGTACTCTTGGTGTAGGAGAAGAAAGCAGAAACTCTGTAGGTGACAATAATTTGCTCTCCATTGCTTGAACCTTGGAGACCGTAAATCTGACAGGGAGCAGCCATCCCTACTCCTCCACCTGCCATGGAAGCAACAAAAAAAAAACACTTAAAGGGGTTTGCCCACAAAGTTAATTTTAATCACTAGATCTTGGAATAATAATAATTTCCACAATTGGATGTGATAAATAAAATGTTCCTGTGCTGAGATAATCTCATACAGTAAATGTCCCCTGCTGTGTACTGTGTAATGGTCGTGTCGGCCGTACAGTGACATGTCTGATCATACCACATCTCCTGGGCAGGGGAGGAAGAAAAAGAAAGTATACAGACAGGACAGCACGGGGTCACAGCTGATTCTTTTTATGAGATAAAACATTTCTCTGCCTGTTTTTAAACAAATATTTACCCAAAACAAAGAATCAGAATTAACTTTTGTTTTTGAGCAAATCCCTTTTAAGCCTGTTCATTACTAAGCCCCTCCCCTCTGATGTTTAGCCCCTCCCCTCTGTGGCTCTTTTATAGCAATCTCCAGCCTATGCTTCTCTGACAACTACAACACCTAACGTGCAAATGAGTCTGCATTTGCAGGACACTGGGAGCTATAATTTTGTAAGGTTGTTAAAAAAATAAACCGGTTTATTATGTAAATATGTTGTATTGATCAGCGATGGCAGTAGCCCCACCCCCAAGGATCGTAATCTGTTCCTACAGCTCAAATAACTGAGATATTGTTGTTTCACCTCCACCCAATGTCACCAGTGATGGCGATATAAAATGCAATGCGGTAAAACCCGACAGAACAATCAGATACGTGATTAGAGAAGTTCTCAAAGACTTCTGCTCATTTCTTATTTTCTGCAGAATTTCTTATCTTTTTCATTTAGAAGCGCAGTTGGGGCTCCGTTATATTTAATAGATGCATAACCTTTATGAAATATACATCTCCTAACTACAGAGCAGCATTGGTGTGCTCCGCCGTAGTAATCTCCGCCATCGGTGGCGGCTCATATCTGACTATCTCGTATAGAAAACCTGCAGTCACATAAATCCGGCTGCAAATCTTCTTCACTGTTTGTACAAGATGCTCAGAATTTATGACCAGATTCTGTTTTATCGGGAGAGAAGCACAGAGTGTTCTGGGGTCAATCTAACAAGCTCACGTGACAGTATCGCTCCAGGTCGGCGGTCCGGTGAAGGTACCAGCTGAGTAAGATTCCCTCCATTTGATGTGGGCTCTGGCGATGAGCCCACACTTTTTCTAGCACATGTCAGCTGATTTCATTAGCTGACATGTGCCCCTAACCGTCGTGGGTAGAATCACGATCCACCCGCAGCTGCCTATTAAATGCCGCTGTCAGTCTCCTACAGCAGCATTCAACATGCCTGTGCCGGAAGAGTGTCACATACCCCTTCCACTGGCGCCCGTGTCACATGACCGCGCGTCGCTGATGGGTTGGCATGACAGGTTGGGGTCTGCAGGGGACCCCTGTGGTTGTCATAGCCGGTCGGCGCTCAAAGCAAGTGCGCATTTCTGCTACTTGAAGCAGGGCTACAGCACTGCTATGAGTAACACCGGCAACTGGAAGCTAGTAAAAAATAAAAATTTTTTTTTAAAAAGTTTGGAAAAAAGTTTAAATCACCGCCACATTTACTCCATTCAAAAAAAGGCCATTAAAAATACACATTTTTGGCATCGCCACATTCAGAATCGCCCGATCTATCAATATACAAAAATAATTAATTTGATCAGGAATTTTGGTCACCGCAATATTGCACTAAAATGCAATAACAAGCGAACGAAAGATTGTATCTACACCAAAATGGTATCATTAAAGGGAACCTGTCATCCCCCAAAACATTTGTAACTAAAAGAGCCAGCTTGTGCAGCACTAATGCTGCATTCTGACAAGGTGGCTCTTAATCCTGAGATGTTAGGGCGCAGGCACCTCAGACGCGGCATCCACCGAGACAAGCGTCGAACGTGACCGAAACGTTTGTCAAGCGTACTGCAATAGACCTGCCCCCCTGGCGATTTCAGGGAATGAGCGGGCACATTATAAAAGCGATTATTGCAGCGTTGGCAGGGACCAGAACTAATTATCAGCTTGGTGCCCAAAAAATAAGCCCTCACCCAACCCGAGATCACGAAAAATGGAGACACTCTTGTAAAATGACACAATTTATTATTTTTTATTTTTTGTTTTTAACAAATTTGGGATTTTTTTTCAACACTTAGATAAAACAGAACCTATACACTGTTGGCATCTGCAAACTCGTAATATAAAAAAACACTGTGAGCACTACTATGAGAGGTGCTAAGATAGGTCCCCAAGCCGTTCAATATAGTACAAGTATAATGAAACCTTGCACTCAACTTAATGGCGTGATGATTTATTGCAGTACGCTTGACAAACGTTTCGGTCACGTTTGTCTTGGTGGATGCCGCGTCTGAGGTGCCTGCGCCCTAACATCTTAGGATTAAGACTACAACCCCACGCAATTGCTATTGCCAAATCCACTATAATCACCGATGAAGGTTGAACGTGACCGAAACGTTTGTCAAGCGCACTACCATAAATCATCACACCATTAGGTTAAGTGCAAGGCTTCATTATACTGCAAACCCGTAATGACCTGGAGAATCATAACAGCAGGTCAGTGTTAGCATATAGTGAACATGGTAAAAAAAAAAAAAACAGTTGTGGGATTCCACTTTTTTTGCAATTTCACCACACTTGGATTTTTTTACCCATTTTCAATTGCATTATATGATAAAATCAATGGTGTCGTTCCAAAGTCCAACTCATCCCGCAAAAAGCAAGCCCTCACATGGCCATATTGATAGAAAAATAAAAAAGTTATGGCTCAGGGAAGAAGGAGAGCGAAAAACAAAAATGAAAAAATGGAAAATGGCCCTGGTGTGAAGGGGTTAACAATCAAGAGCGGAGGGATTTTTAATTTTATTGTGTATTTCTTGTTGCTAAGTTACCAGCCACCGCTGCAATCTACCGCAGCTGGCCAGATCCAAGAAAGAGCAGTGCTTACAAGCACTATAGCAAAGAGCTTGTCAATGCATTCCTTGCCTAGGAATACGTCCTCCACTGATTAACTGCAGAGGTGGCTGGTAAACGAAAGAATTAAAAAAAGACCTCTGTTCTTGATACCTGAGATGACTTTAATAATTTTTTGCAACCACTTAGAACATTTACCCATGTATAATTATGAGACCACCCCTTTAACTGAGAGTTTCCAGCTGAAAGCAGCACTCTTCCACCTCTTCCCATCAAGGTTTTTTTTTATCCTCTTAAAGGGACTCTGTCACCTGAATTTGGCGGGCTATGTAAATGCCCTCTGTCCGGTCCGATGGGCAGTGTTTCCTCTTCTTTCATTCACCCCTTCCTTTCCTGCTGGCTGAAATATTTTCTTGAATTTCAGTAGGTTTCCTCCGTAGTTCACGCGTGCGCAAAGCAATCTTGCCTTGCGCACGCGCAGTATGCTTTGCCCAACTGCGGGCAAAGCCGGAAAGCATTAGTGCGCATGCACCGCCGCACTATGTCCCGGAACACAGCGAAATACTTCCGGGACATAGTGCGCCGGCGCATGCGCACTAATGCTTTCCGGCTTTGCCCGCAGTTGGGCAAAGCATACTGCGCGTGCGCAAGGCAAGATTGCTCTGCGCACGCGTGAACTACGGAGGAAACCTACTGAAATTCAAGAAAATATTTCAGCCAGCAGGAAAGGAAGGGGTGAATGAAAGAAGAGGAAACACTGCCCATCGGACCGGACAGAGGGCATTTACATAGCCCGCCAAATTCAGGTGACAGAGTCCCTTTAATATAGTCCCTGCCAGGGACTTTGGCAGTGACTCGAGACTCATGCAGGTTAGCTTTACCTACTTTTTACATAGAGCTTAGAAGGATTCAGCTCCTCCGTTATTAATCACGTGATCCAAGAAGTAGCGTTTCTCCTTGAAGAGATCGACATGTTAAGCATGCCGAGATGAGGAGACTTAAAGCCGCAATGCTCCTCTGGGTAATATGCTAATTATGCAAATTGAGATTCTGGTTTGGCTATTAAGTCATGTGACAAGTCTCGTTAAAGCGTCAACATTGACTTGTAGGATTGCTACCTTCCAATAGGTGGCACTAGAGTTCTAGCTCTCTTCCTCTCTGAAGAGACAATTTGCATAATTAGCATATTACCCAGAGGAGCATTGTGCCCTTAAGTCTCCTCACCATGACATGCTTAGCATGTCGATCTCCGCAAGGAGAAATGATACTTCTTGGATGACGGTCTGACGCCTCTCACACAGCCAAACCAGATCACTGCTTTGCACTGATGAGGGGCAATACTCCGAAACACAGTCTGCAAATTGAGATCTGGTTTGGCTATTATCCTAAGTCATGTGACAAGGCTCGGTAAAGTGTCAACATTGACTTGTAGGGTTGCTACCTTCCAATAGGTGGTACTAGAGTTCTAGCTCTCTTCCTCTCTGAAGAGACAATTTGCATAATTAGCATAATCACGTGATGTCACAGACCTAATGGAAAGAGAAGAATTATCTAGGTAGAAAGGGAAAATGAGCAATTGTAAGAGCACAGTGCTGTATAACATGGTGACTGCAGTATATTAGGAGGATGGAGACTTGGATCTGATTTCTTCTTTACATCCTCTTCATTTTCCAGGTTGATAGAACATGGCGTTTGGGGGTCCGCTCCATATTGATATCGGTCCGGGTGAGTGACCCAACTGGAACACTGGACAGTGAGCGTCCAGGGCCACGTACAGGGATCAATAACTCCTGACCAGATTGTTGGACTCATCGGACGCTAATCTAGACCAGTAAGATCCGACGTCTTTATAATCGGCAGGTTTAGACTTTAGCTAAAAAATAATTTATTTACTGGAATAAAGGGGGGTCATGCCACACTCAGTACAGGAGGACACCAGTGGTACATGGCAGGGGCCCCAGGCCCCGATCTCTTCAGCCCCTCCCCCATCTTTGTCAGGTCCGGTCTGGATCTCCAGGTTCTGCTACTGTAATTGCGGCTTGTCTTGCATTTCTCCTGCCTCTGCTCCGCAGCAGCCGAGTCTTCAGATCAGCTTCTCTATTGTCCTTCGGAAAGGTGACCCAGTTCATTAAAGTCATAAAATCTCCTCTTTCTACAGCGTGAAACGCGTCGGCGGTTATGTCATAAAATAATTGGCCGCTTTCTCTCCTGCTGGAAATGTGTCCCAGTAAATTTACACCAAGGCCGAGTGCTTTCAACTATTGTCTCTTGGGGCTGCGGCGCTCCACAAAAGTTTTGTGTTTTCACCCAGAAGGTAAAACTGAGGATCTGGAGGCGCCACTTCAGGCTGCGCAGACGCCGCAGTGGAAACGTCCCCCGCTCCTTATAGACCCTCATCTCGTCAGATCTTCTAATTTGTAAGGAAAAACAAAACTTCACCTTCTGAAGAACGTGATCTCATTGATGCAGTGTCAGAGATCCCCCTATAATGGCGTCTCCTGCAGCGTCGTTACCATGGCAACGGCCGCTTCACCAAATGAGGCGCAGCTTCATCACACCTTAATGGGCTCGTCCAGTTCACGGTCTAATGAGACGATCTGCAACTTTCTAAGATCTGATGTCTGAATTCCTCCGTTTTTTCCTAGATCTCTGCTTGCTGTCAGTGAATTTCAGTACTTGTCTGCATCTAGACTTTACAAAGCCATACACTTCCAACTTCTCACAGCTGAGGGTTTGTTACAGTTGTATCCAGACTTGATGATAATCTGGGGGTAAACAGTGTGGACTCAGGATGAATACAGTTCCCCTACACTGACACATTGTAACAAACTACCAGGAAGGGTGAGAGAGGGAGTGAATGGACTCTATACATAGTTACAAAGGTCCATCAAGCGTTCTCCATACATTCTGCACTGATACATTGCATCAAAGCCCTAGCTGTAGCCTGTTCATGGAATTTATCCTCCAAGTGACCTCTTTGTTGATCTGATAGTTTGTTACAATGTATCAGTCTGGAGACAGAGCTGCAAACAACTGCAGCAAACCCTCAGGTGTGAGAAGACTTTGGGGTCTCTGAATGTAAATGTTGACGTGTCCTATTCCCTGACAGCTATCAGAGGTCTTGAAACTGAAATATAAATCTGTTAATTGTTGGTGCAAACTGGTGTGATATCAGATCTGTGTTCTTGTAGGTGTAGGATTGTGGCCCAAATTATGTGAAATCTGTCATATGGGGGTGGGGAGCTGCTCTGGTGCCCGCCCCTTGCTTTTAACCCCACCTACTAAATTGCATTAAAAAAGTTAAAGACGTCCCCACAATAGTAAATCTGTGTCAGAACCTCAATAAGGGTAAGGCTAGGTTCACATTGCCTTAGTGCAGTCCGTTCAACGCATACGTTAAACGGACTGCGTTAACGCAAGTGCCGAAAAAGATCGCGTTTATGCGATCGCACTAGCGCAGATTCTCTATCTGTGCTAGCGGTGACGGACCCAAAAACGCTGCAGACTGCGTCTGAGGGTCCGTCACAGAATGACGGCACATCACTAACGCATGCTGATTATGACATGCGTTAGCGATGCGCTACATAATGGCAGTTAATGGGTGCGCTAACGCATCCGTTAGATAGCATTAGTGCCGCTATGTAACGGATGCTGTCAGCGCATTGCCATTAACGCAATGTGAACCCACCCTAATTCTGTTAATTCTGTTCCCATTGCGCCCGCTCCTCCGCTCGCTGTTGCACCCGGTCCTCCGCTCGCTGTTGCGCCCGGTCTTCCTCTCGCTGTTGCCCCCGGTCCTCTCGCTTTTGCCCCTGGTCCTCCTCTCGCTGTTGAGACCGATTCTCCTCTCGCTGTTGCAGCCG
Source organism: Ranitomeya imitator (assembly GCF_032444005.1). Lineage (NCBI taxonomy): Eukaryota > Metazoa > Chordata > Amphibia > Anura > Dendrobatidae > Ranitomeya > Ranitomeya imitator. The sequence continues at coordinate 775,626,179 of NC_091282.1, forward strand.
GTCCTCCTCTTTCTGTTGCGCTCGGTCTTCCGATCGCTGTTGTGCCTGGTCCTCCTCTCACTGTTGTGCCCGGTCCTCTTCTTGCTGTTGCGCCCGATCCTCTTCTTGCTGTTGCGCCCGATCCTCTTCTTGCTGTTGCGCCCGATCCTCTTCCTGCTGTTGTGCCTGGTCCTCTTCTCGCTGTTGTGTCTGGTCCTCTTCTCGCTGCTGCACCTGGTCCTCTTCTCGCTGTTGCGCCCGGTCCTCTTCTCGCTGTTGTGCTCAGTCCTCTTCTCGCTGTTGCACCCAGTCCTCTTCTCGTTGTTGCGCCCGGTCCTCTTCTCACTGTTGCGCCCAGTCCTCTTCTTGCTGTTGCGCCCGATCCTCCGCTCACTGTTGTGCCCGGCCCTCCTCTCGCTGTTGTGCCTGTTCCTCCTTTCCCTGTTGCGCCCAATCCTCCTCTCGCTGTTGCTCCCGGTCCTCCTCTTGCTGTTGCGCCTGATCCTTCGCTCGCTGTTGCGCCCGATACTTTGCTCGCTGTTGCGCCCAGTCCTCCTCTTGCTGTTGTGCCAAGTCCTCCGCTCGATGTTGCGCCCAATCCTCCGTTTGCTGTTGTACCCAATCCTCTGCTCACTGTTGCGCCCGCTACTCCCCTCGCTGTTGCATCCAATCCTCCTCTCTCTTTTGCATGCGGTCCTCCTCTCACTGTTGCGCCCGGTCTTCTTTTCGCTGTTGCGCCCAGTCCTCTTCTCGCAGTTGCGCCTGGTCCTCTTCTCGCTGTTGCGCCCGGTCCTCCTCTCGATGTTGTGCCCGGTCCTCCTCTCGCTGTTGCACCCCGTCCTCATCACGCTGTTGTGCCCACTCCTCCGCTCGCTGTTGTGCCCACTCCACCGCTCGCTGTTGCTGCTGTATCGGTGGCAGGAGACTCTGGGCCAAGTGAAAACTTCTCTAGGGCTAGATTAATACAAAACCAAATTCTGATGAGCATTATATGTGGTATAAGATGTCTAATATAAAATATCACCATCAAAAGTGTATCTAACTACCACTATAACATGGATGTATATATGGATAACTGCCCAAATCACATAGATATACAGAAAACCACCATATCAGACAAACGGATATGTGGGACTAAAAGATGGCAACAGATGCTACCAACAACAAATAAAGAGCCCAAGTTTGGGTGTATCCCTGGTAAAAGGTATATACAGATATATGCAGATTTTAGTAACATACATAGATAAATGGAGATGTATATATATTTCACAAGTACCAACTAGCAGAGCATAAGTGAATCACAAATCCCATTACTATGGACATAATCAACAATGTAGTGACTCCATATATTACCTTATGGATGATGGATCGATCCCACAGGGACACCCGTTCACCCCGACGCGCGTTTCGGTAATGATACCTTCCTCAAGGATTCACTTATGCTCTGCTAGTTGGTACTTGTTAATATGTATGTTACTGAAACCTGCATATATCTGTATATACCTTTTACCAGGGATACACCCAACCTTGGGCTCTTTATTTGATGATGGTAGCATCTGGTTACCATCTTATAGTCCCACATATCCGTTTGTCTGATATGACATGTTTTTATAATATTTAATGAAGTTGGTGTTTTTGGATTCAATGACTGCTTGGTGGTTTTCTGTATATCTAGGGCTAGATTGTTTATTACCCACAATGCCGCGTGCTGAGAGGCGATGCACAGTTCTCTCCATTCTTGTTGGTTACAATGTATCAGTCTGCAGGAAGAATTGTCTACACTGGATGCAACTGTATCAAATGAAAGAATGAATGTCTCTATTCACTCACAGCAAGCATCTGGAAATGCTGAGAAATGATGCATGCTGGGGCAGATTTAATAAACTTGGTGCTGGATCAATCACTGGAATAAACGTACGGCACCAATTAATTAAGGGGCTCATTGCACTCAATACATTTTCCCTGTTTTTTTTAGACTGTCTTGAGGTCAGAAAAAGCTTAATAAACTGTCTATAAGATACGAGTGCGCCTCCTGGGGTTCCATGCCCGGAGTTGCAACTTTTGAAGAGAAATTGATATTTTTGTGATGTGCAACATTTTGGGGTTTGCTGTACGTGGAAAAATGACAGAAACGGTAAAGTCTGTAAGAAAGCTGCTGGACGTGTCAGTGATGACTTTTTATTTACATAGGACTGCACAGACTACATTCAAGTTGTATGTCTGGAGGAGAGCAGGGTCGGTGACGTCACGTCCACTGACATGGGCACATCCCAGTAGGAATCATAGAGCTGACGTCACGGCCCTGCTTCCCTCTCGATACAGTGCTTGAATACCCCTTTAACACCCCCATAGTGATGCACCATGGAGTCAATGTGAACCAGTACATGTAGAGGAGCTGCGGAGACACCATCATGTGTTTCTCAACGCAGGCAGTGAATAGCCAGGCCTTTCCCCGGGAAGGAACAACCAAGGGAAGGGCAGCATCCAATAAAGGAAAACCACCTATGCCAAGCATGGTATCCATCCACAGACAGCTGTTTCGGGGTGTCTGTGGATGGATACCATGCTAGGCATAGGTGGTTTTCCTTTATTGGATGTTTTCCTTTATTGGATGCTGCCCTTCCCTTGGTTGTTCTTTCCCGGGGAATGGCCTGGCTATTCACTGCCTGCATTGAGAAACACGTGATGGTGTCTCCGCAGCTCCTCTACATGCATTTGCATATTTGGGGGCAGTGTTCTGGAATCACTGCGTTGAGAAACACGTGATGGTGTCTCCTCGGTGTTGGATGTTTTGGTCTCCACGAGGTCAATCATCCGTGCCTTTATAGACTTTCTACTAGGCACTGCTCCTGATAGCCAGTTTCCTACTCCACACTGATGTGAACCAGTAGTGATTGGGTCACTGGGAGAGAATGGGTTAATAGGAGCGCCCTGGCCAGTCATTCCGGCTCTGTCCTTGGGAATCCAGGGATATCCGGCCAGTTTAGAGCGGTGAGTTCTGAAGGTCCTTGTACAGACAAGGAGATGCTCCGCACATCGCTTCTTCTCCATTTCTTGGCGACATGCACCTCAGAAAGTATCACTAATGACTTCTGCCTCGGCCTTAATAAGCTGCAAGTTCATTTTTATTAATGGTGACCTTTGCAGCGAGCGATTAATTACAGAGGGAGAGCGCAGAGCCAGTCAGGACCCATAAAACATCGGCTCCTGGGATCATGCGGCCATAATTAGTATTCAGGGCACCAGAGAACTAATCTGTGTTTATTCTCATGGAGTTTGCATTACCCTGGGCTGAAATATCGCTTGCCGCATCCAGAGCGCACCAAAGGTTATGTGTATTAAAGTGTCGGCGCCCTAAAAATAAACTTTTGTAACTTTCTAATTGACTACGTTCCATTTCCCAATATTTTACAGATCTTTGCTTTCTGTCTAGAATGGAAACCTGATTTATGCTCAGAGACCAACAATGTGCATAACCAAGTGCTTACAACTGAGGGTTAGCTGGGTGTCGGTGAGTATTTCCTGGCAAGTGGGGTGGGGTGGGGGATGCGCACAGGGGATGGGAGGCGGGAGGGGACGCACAAACTTTATTTTTAAGGGAAAAGAAAAAGATTATTCATTCCTTCTTTCCAGCGAACGCTGCTGGGAAGAAGGGATGCATTCCGGCTTCAGCACCACACGCGGGGGGGACAGCGCTTACAGAAGCGCTGTCTCCTGCACGGCACACGGACTGCACTCGGACAACATCCGTGTGCGGTACGTGTTTTACACGGACCCATTGACTTTAATGGGTCCATGTGATCCGTGCGCTCCCACGAACACTGACATGTCTCCGTGTTTTCCAAATGTGCAGAGACACATTGATTTTAATGTGTCTACGTGAGTCAGTGTCTCCGGTACGTGAGGAAACTGTCACCTCACGTACCGGAGCCACTGACGTGTGAAACCGGCCTTACAAATACTGATGTAAAATACTGACCAAATACTGATAGTGTGACGGCAGCCTTAGGGTCTCACAATTTGCTCTATTATGAGATTACTGAAACTTTACTTTGCTCTTAGAAACTTTCCCACCTCCTCGCCTCACCATCATCACTTATCTCCTGAGGGGAGAAGCAGCGGTGACCCCCGTCACATCCCGCGTGTAATTACCGCAGCACCAGGCGGAAATCATTACATAATACGAGAAGTAAGGAGCCGCGATAATGAGCAGAGAGAGGAGGAAAGGTGCTGAGCAGTGGGGAATCGGGGTCTTATGGGGTCCCCTCCTGCTGGGAACATCAGGGAGGGGGTCATTATAATTTTATATCATAGGGAAATGGCCTCAGTTCTGAAATTTTCTGATTTATAGCCTGAAGGAGAAGGAAAATGGAGAATGAGCAAGATAAAACCCATCATACAGAGACCCTATAATGCCGCCATACCGAGCTCTATAAACCTAAATGCTACACAGAGCCATATAATGCTGCTATACAGTGCCATATAAACCCATATAATGCTGCCATGCAGAGACCCTATAATGCCACATAATGCTGAGCAATACAAACCCATTGGGTATTCGCTCTCTCTATGCCTGTTGGGACATTTGGGTTATTATACCCGCTAAACTTTTCTGGGGAGATGACTGCTGTGCATGCTCTGTTGGTTGTGCACGGTATTTAGTGCTCACTCTGAGTGCTATGCTCCTGTATTAGTTCTGGGTCATTCAGGGCTATTGTGCCTGTCCTACTTCGCACTATTTGGGAAATAGGAGTCTGTGGCTAATGTTGTGTCTTATGCTTCCTCTGGCTGCATTGACTTGAGTATGATTATTGCATACACATTACTTATGGCTTTGAGCTTTACTTTGAGTTCATCTTGAGCCCTTGTACTATACTGCATATATTCACCTTCACCATTGCATTTGTCTATGTGCTTTATATGACGTATTTGCGTTATGTGTTTTTTTGACACTATGTTTGGTGTAAAATATGCTGTCCATATAGTAGTGTGAGGAGTATTTGCACACACATGTCAGTCATCATTATTATCATGTCTCCCCTCTAATGTGTATACAGGCATATGCCATTTTCTAGGCAGTAGTTCTAATGTGTTTTAGATGTTTTTAATGTTCTCTTTTTTCCTGTGTTGTACTTTAATAAAGCTGTGTTTTGAAATTTATATTGCCGACTGGTGATCCCCCATTCTATATGGCCTGTGCTTTTTCTTTTGTCTTTCGTATGTTCATATTCTCAGGTCGGGGTTGGATCCCTATGCTGTATACTCTGTGGTGCCCCCATTTCTTAGTATTACAATACAAACCCATGAAATGCCACCATACTGTGACATGCAGCGCTACACAGAGCCATATAATGCGGCTATACAGTGCCTTATAAACCCATATAATGCCATCATACAGAGACCCTATAATGCCGCCATACTAAGCAATATAAACCCATATAAAGGCACCATACAGTGACATGCAGTACTATGCAGAGCCTTATAATGCCGCTATTAAGTGCCATATACTGCTACAATACACTGTATGGCACTCTAGGGTGACAGTATGGCAATGTATGGTGGCATTATGACAGTGATACCCTGGAACCTTACAGATGATCCCACTATATAGTGCCGTAAAGAATCATATAGTGCTGCCATACTGTGCCATGTAATAATTGGCGCCCATAATGGTTGTTCTCGCACTGCCAGACTGATACATTTCAGACTGATACATGGTAACAAACTATGATTTCTGAAGCTCCGCCTCTACGGACACTACTGTTCTGCGATCAGGTATTCTTAAAGGGATAGTGCTGACACCGGTTTTCTTCCAGAATTCTGCGTCTCATTCCCTCGCTGTATCACATGACTGCACGCACTGCGGCCGGATGTCACTTTCTCGCTATTTTTATTTTGCGTCCAGTCCGCCGCCATTGCTCCGGTAAGAAGGTGAATTCTTATACCTTCCGTCAATAAGTGACCATGAAATCTCGTCTTTTACCGACTCTCAAGTTAATTAAAAATATGAGAATTATTTATTTCTGCTCCATTAAACCAGGTCATCACCGGGAAATGAAATCCCTCATAACGGCCAAAATCTCAGCAAATTTGGAAGCCGCACAATGTCTCATTTTTAATTCCTTTAGTAAGTCTATTAATCTATGGAGCAAACCTTGAACTCGGGAGCGGATATTAAATGTTCTACTAAAGGGTATATTTCTCAGAAGCTCGGTGCTCAATTACGTGTGACAATGTGAAACCGCGCACCCCACCTGCGCCATGTGCGGGGCCATCCATCTCCAAAGACGTCTTAAAGGGGCACTGGAGCAAAACGCTAAAATAACATTAGCATTATTTATAGTCGGGGGAGCAGCCACTCCATGGTTCGCATGAGGCTTGTACGCTTCAGCGCAAAAACGCCTGCGTCCTGGCGGCGATCAGCGGTCGCACTCCATTGGCGTAAAGTGCAATTTAGGAACAAGCACCAAAATGATGGAGGACAAATCAGAAATGCGGCGGGACGAGGATACAGCAGAAACTATCATGCTGCGGAGAAGCAGAAATGCCACCAAAATGTAGCAAGGTGTAACCAGATGACAAAAAAAAAAACAACTGAAGGCCACTATGCAAAAACTGGACTTGTATAAGACTTTGCAGTTTAGCGTCAGCTCTGCCAGAGTTTTCCAGCAGAGGGCGATGTTAAGTGCTGCGCTATAGGAGTATAGTGTTTGCAGCATGCCAGAAATAAGTGGTAATAAATGTACTACAGTTAAAGGGACGGGTGTGCAGGCACTTTAACTCTACACCAGTTACAAGGTGCATCATAAAAGAAAAGCACAAAATGTTGGAAACTCTTTACAAATGTAGTAAAATGTAACAGTTTTGGCCAACAACCTCCAGAGCCCTTCCTCCCAACTTCCCAGCCCTCCACCTCCAAAACCAACTTCTCCACCATTACAGAAGATCGACTCTCCACTCTACTCTCAAGATCGCAACTCACCACCTGTGCACTCGACCCGCTCCTATCCCACTTTATCCCAAACCTCACCACAGTCTTCATCCCAACCCTAACGCATCTCTTCAAACCTATCACTAACAACTGGTGTTTTCCCCTCAAGCTTTAAACATGCCTCAATCACACCTATCCTCAAAAAGCCCTCTCTTGACCCATCCTCTGTATCTAGCTATCGCCCTATATCACTTCACCCTTATGCCTCCAAGCTACTGAAACAACACGTCCATCTTGAACTGTCCTCCCATCTATCTTCCTGCTCCTTTTTCGACCGATTACAATCTGGCTTCCGGGTCACACCACTCCACTGAAACTGCCCTAAATAAGGTCACCAATGACCTCTTACCCGCCAAGAACAAGCGACACTACTCTGTCCTCCTCCTCCTCGACCTGTCGGCTGCCTTTGACACAGTGGACCATTCCATATTACTACAGACCCTCTCATCCCTTGGCATCACAGACTTGGCCCTATCCTGGATCTCGTCCAGGGCCGGACTGGCCATCCGACAATTCTGGCAAATGCCAGAAGGGCCGATGGCAGTAGTGGGCTGCTCGAGTGTGCCGCTGTCGGCACACTACCCCCACTGTCGGCACACTCCCGGCCCTGCATTCAACTATACCGGCGTCATAGACGCCGGTACAGTTGAATGCAATGATGGGGAGAGAGCGTCTGCTGTCGCTCCCTCTCTCATCATTCCCCGCTCTGTCTGCCGCTTACACTGCGGGTGCGCGATGACGTCATATCATCGCGCACCTGCTGTGTTACCGGGCGAGCAGACTGCAGCTGCTGAGACCGGAGACAGGAGCAGCGCGGGGCAAGAGGAAAGGTGAGTAGAGTCAGTGTTTTTTTTTTATTATTATTACATGGCATGGCTGCATTACATTCTGTGGGGCTGGGCAGCGCTGCATTATATTGTATGGTGGCTGTGCTGCATTACATTCTATGGGGACTGGCTGCATTACATTCTATGGGGTCTGTGCTGCATTACATTCTATGGGGCTGTGCTGCATTACATTCTATGGGGGCTGTGCTGCATTACATTCTATGGGGCTGTGCTGCATTACATTCTATGGGGTCTGTGCTGCATTACATTATATGGGGGCTGTGCTGTATTACATTCTATGGGGGCTGTGCTGCATTACATTCTATGGGGGCTGGCTGCATTACATTCTATGGGGCTGTCTGCATTACATTTTATGGGGGCTGGCTGCATTACATTCTATGGGGACTGGCTACATTACATTCTATGGGGCTGTGCTGCATTACATTCTATGGGGGCTGTGCTGCATTACATTCTATGGAGTTGGCTGCATTACATTCTATGGGGGCTGGCTGCATTACATTCTATGGGGGCTGGCTGCATTACATTCTATTGGGGCTGGCTGCATTACATTCTATGGGGACTGGCTGCATTACATTCTATGGGGGCTGGCTGCATTACATTCTATGGGGGCTGGCTGCATTAAATTCTATTGGGACTGGCTACATTACATTCTATGGGGCTGTGCTGCACTACATTCTATGGGGCTGTGCTGCACTACATTCTATGGGGACTGGCTGCATTACATTCTATAGGGGCTGAGCTGTAATGCTGGATACAGCTGTGATTATATGTTATGCAGTCATGTTTCACTCCCCTCACTTCTTGTAACCTACAAGTGTACAAAGATATTATACAGTCACCATGTGACAAGTGGGCCTGTGTGACTTCAAATGCCAGGACTGAATTTTAGTCACAGTCCGGCCCTGCATGTCGCGCACCCTTCAAGGGGCCAGGTCTGTGCTGCGCAACCACAGGAGGGCAGAGCCCGTGTCGCGCACGGTGCCAGGTACGGACTGGGGATGAAATTCAGCCCTGGCATTTGAAATCACACAGGCCCATGGTGTCCCCATCTCCAATAACTAGATGCGATATATTACTAATATTGCCCTGGATGGAGGAAAGGAAGAATTACTACAAGACCAATATTTCTAATTATACCCACGGCATGCTGAGGTAAGTGACGGAGTGACCGGCTTCGTGCTCCGTCACAACTGTTAACGTTATGGGTGTCTTGAGAACATTGATTCTGTTAACAAAGTAGCACACAAGGCAGCCCACAACCAGACCGGCCCTTCTGGCATTTGCCAGAATTGCCAAATGGCCAGTCCGGCCCTGATCTTGTCATACCTAACTGACCGAACATTCAGCGTCTCCCACTCACACACCACCTCCTCACCTCGCCCCCTATCTGTTGGAGTCCCGCAAGGTTCAGCCCTAGGGCCCCTGCTCTTCTCCATTTACACCTTTGGCCTGGGACAGCTCATAGAATCTCACGGTTTTCAGTATCATCTCTATGCTGATGACACACAGATCTACATCTCTGGACCAGATATCACCTCCCTACTAACCAGAATCCCTCAATGTCTGTCTGCTATTTCATCCTTCTTCTCCGCTAGATTTCTGAAACTTAACATGGACAAAACAGAATTCATCATCTTTCCCCCATCTCACTTCCCCCCCCCAACGAACCTTTCCATTACAGTAATCGGCTGCCCACTCTCCCCAGTCCCACAAGCTCGCTGCCTCGGGGTAATCCTTGACACTGATCTCTCCTTCAAACCGCATATCCAAGCCCTTTCCACTTCCTGCCGCCTTCAACTCAAAAATATTTCACATATCCGTACATTTGGATCGCTCCCAGACACAGGGCCACGAGTTCTCGGTACCGCGCCTCTCTGATTCGGTTCTGAAGCTGTCACGGTGGCTAGACCCGGTCCGTGACCCTGTTAAGGGGCGTCCAATAAAAGGTGATATGAGTCTGTCAAGGTTTCGTGACGCCTCCTGTGGTATTCGGTCAGGGTGACCGACGCTGCTGTGGGGTCCGCTGGGGTGATGGAATGGCAGCTAGGTGGTATACCTTCCCACAGGTGAAGTGTTTCCCCAGGGCTTCCCAGTAAGGTGGATGGTAATGATGTGAGGTGCAGGCAATAACGAGGACACAAGATTGCAGTCTCTTTACCTCTTTACTGAAGACTTCAGGATCCTCAATCCAGAGCACGATTAACAGGGCTTTCTGAGACCGGCCGGTCCGATGGGCACATCCAGAGTTTCCTTTGCAGGTGGAAATCGTTGCCTACCACTAGCGCCTGTGTGTTGTAGTGCTACCCTGCTGAGCATTCGGAATAGTCCTCACATCTTCTGTTCTCGTTTGTTCGTTCTTTCTAATTCTCGCTCTCTTGTTCCAGATGTTACTAGTTTCTCGTCCCCCAAGTATGTTATGGCTAGGACGCACCCGTATGACGGGAAGGCTCGGAGCTCTTCCGGGACCCTAGAGACACCCCTCTCCACGCGTTGCCCCCTATGTCTTCGTAGGAAATTTAAGGTAGACAGCCAACCTATAATTAACTGTCCTGAGGAGTTCGAAGTAAGGCCTAGAGTCAGTTACTTCCGCGGTGTTCCGGCCACCGGCTACGCACCTCAGTAGGATGTTGCCTCGGTCTCACGGCACGACTCCTACTGGCTCTCCTTTGTGCTTGATCTCGTTTCTCACTGTTCCACAATGTCCTTCCCTTCGTGTCTCTTTCTTAGGTTACCGCCGCAAGGTAGTGCAGGCGCGGTTCCGTAACGTTCTGCTCTGTTCGCTAGGTACCTGCCAGGTTCCCACGCCCGACAGGGACCCCCCTGAATCTTCTCCCTGCAACACCCCCTGCCACGGGATGTTGCCTGAATCCAACCCAGTCAGCTTCTGACTAACTTCCTATCCAACCCCTAGTTTTACCAGTGTGAGGAGTGGCCCAATAAATAAAGCCTTTTTCTCCCCCTAGTGGCCGGAGTGTGAAGTGTAATGTGTGCTGGTGATACCTGGTCAGTAGAATTCCTTCAGTGCCATCAGACGTACCATCACTCCCCTTAGTGGCAGAGTGTCATACTGCAACGACCAGATCTCTGGGGCACTGCACATTCCTAAACCAAGAATCTGCAAAAACCCTAGTCCATGCCCTCATCATCTCCCGCCTTGACTACTGCAACCTCCTGCTCTGTGGCCTCCTCTCTAACACTCTCACACCCCTCCAATCTATTCTAAACTCAGCTGCCCGACTAATCCACCTGTCCCCCCGGTATTCCCCGGCCTCTCCCCTCTGTCAATCCCTTCACTGGCTCCCCATTACCCAGAGACTCCAGTACAAAAGCCGAACCATGACGTACAAAGCCATCCACAACCTGTCTCCTCCATATATCTGTGATCTCGTCTTACCTACACGCAACCTCCGATCCTCACAAGATCTCCTTCTCTATTCCACTCTTATCTCCTCTTCCCACAATCGTATACAAGATTTCTGTCGCGTATCACCTCTACTCTGGAACTCTACCACAACATATCAGACTCTCGCCTACCATCAAAACCTTCAAAAAGAGCCTGAAGACCTACCTCTTCCGACAAGTCTACAACCTCCAATAACCACCGATCGACCAAACCGCTGCACGACCAGCTCTATCCTCACCTACTGTGTCCTCACCCATCCCTTGTAGATTGTGAGCCTTCGCGGGCAGGGTCCTCACTCCTCCTGCACCAGTTATGACTTGTATTGTTCAAGATTATTGTACCTGTTTTTATTATGTATACCCCTCCTCACATGTAAAGCGCCATGGAATAAATGGCGCTATAATAAATAATAATAATAAAAACATCATTCCTTAAAGTAAAAACTAAAGGCCACATTGCAAAAAATCAATCCACAGAAGACCTTGTAGTTTAGCATGGGCGCTACTCTATTTCTCCAGCAGATGGCGACGTTGAGTGCTGCTCTACAGGAGGCACAGTCTTTGCAGCATGTCAGAAGTGGGTGTAACTGCAACACAATTAAAGGGACAGCTCCGCACATAAGGAACCAGGCTGGATTATTCCTAACCCCTGGTAGTTCAGCCATTTCTGACTTGCCACAGTTGTAGTCCTTCTTTACGCTGTGTGCTGTATGATGAGCGCAGTGCTTTCTCAGTGGCTTATTCCGAGCAGCTCTGTCCAGTTCCCATTTGATTTCACCTAATCAGATCTGGTCTCTCATTTTACCAGAAGTCATTACTCAGAGGACGCAGCCTGACTCCAGCTCTATCTAGTATGTGCATCTCTCACATCTCCACCATGTCTGTCTCCTCCAGGACATTATGAGGACGATTCTAGGAAAGCTCCCATCATGGGAGATGAGTGATGGGCCTCTGTGCGGCCAGCGCACACGTCCCTTTATTTCATTTTGCAAACAGATGCCCTGATGAGATTTCGCATCGCCTGAATCTGAGCATTAAAATCGCAGAACGCAAAGTCTCAGTATTCCGATATTAGGAGCGGGGCCCCGGATGTCATCACCATTAATTATCAGCCAGTCTACCACTGCGAACCCATACTGCTAGACAGAAAGCAGACACTCATGTAAAGCTTAATCACCCAGAGCAGTAATCACACTGCTCCTGATCTCTGGTGAAATTGCCCCAGAGCAGTAATCACACTGCTCCTGATCTCTGATGAAATTGCCCAAGAGCTGTAATCACACTGCTCCAGATCTCTCCTGAAATTGCCCCAGAGCTGTAATCACACTGCTCCTCATCTCTCCTGAAATTGCCCCAGAGCAGTAATCACACTGTTCCTGATCTCTCCTGAAATTGCCCCAGAGCTGTAATCACACTGCTCCTGATCTCTGATGAAATTGCCCCAGAGCTGTAATCACACTGTTACTGATCTCTCCTGAAATTGTCCCAGAGCTGTAATCACACTGCTCCTGATCTCTCCTGAAATTGCCCCAGAGCAGTAATCACACTGCTCCTGATCTCTCCTGAAATTGCCCCAGAGGCAGAGCTGTAATCACACTGCTACTGATCTCTGGTGAAATTGCCCCAGAGCAGTAATCAGACTGCTGTTGATCTCTGGTGAAATTGCCCCAGAGCAGTAATCACACTGCTCCTGATCTCTGATTAAATTGTCCCAAAGCTGTAATCACACTGCTCCATATCTCTAATGAAAATGCCCCAGAGCTGTAATCACATTGCTCCTGATCTCTCCTGAAATTGCCCCAGAGCTGTAATCACACTACTCCTGATCTCTGGTGAAATTGCCCCAGAGCTGTAATCACACTGCTCCTGATCTCTCCTGAAATTGCCCCAGAGCAGTAATCACACTGCTCCTGATCTCTCCTGAAATTGCCCCAGAGCTGTAATCACACTGCTCCTGATCTCTCCTGAAATTGCCTCAGAGCTGTAATCACACTGTTACTGATCTCTCCTGAAATTGCCCCGGAGCTGTAATCACACTGCTCCTGATCTCTGGTGAAATTGCCCCAGAGCATTAATCACACTGCTCCTGATTTCTGGTGAAATTGCCCCACAGCAGTAATCACACTGCTCCTGATCTCTGATGAAATTGCCCCAGAGCTGTAATCACACTGCTCCATATCGCTACTGAAAATGCCCCAGAGCTGTAATCACATTGCTCCTGATCTCTCCTGAAATTGCCCCAGAGCAGTAATCACACTGCTCCTGATCTCTCCTGAAATAGCCCCAGAGCTGTAATTACACTACTCCTGATCTCTGGTGAAATTGCCCAAGAGCTGTAATCACACTGCTCCTGATCTCTCCTGAAATTGCCCCAGAGCAGTAATCAGACTGTTCCTGATCTCTCCTGAAATTGCCCCAGAGCTGTAATCACACTGCTCCTGATCTCTGGTGAAATTGCCCCAGAGCTGTAATCACACTGTTGCTGATCTCTCCTGAAATTGCCCCAGAGCTGTAATCACACTGCTCCTGATCTCTCCTGAAATTGCCCCAGAGCAGTAATCCCACTGCTCCTGATCTCTGGTGAAATTGCCCCAGAGCAGTAATCACACTGCTCCTGATCTCTGATGAAATTGCCCCAGAGCGGTAATCACACGGCTCCATATCTCTCCTGGAAATGCCCCAGAGCTGTAGTCACACTGCTCTTGATCTCTCCTGAAATTGCCCCAGAGCAGCAATCACACTGCTCCTGATATCTCCTGAAATTGCCCCAGAGCTGTAATCACACTGCTCCTGATCTCTGGTGAAATTGCCCCAGAGCTGTAATCACACTGCCCCTGATCTCTCCTGAAATTGCCCCAGAGCAGTAAACACACTGTTCCTGATCTCTCCTGAAATTGCCCCAGAGCTGTAATCACACTGCTCCTGATCTCTCCTGAAATTGCCCCAGAGCTGTAATCACACTGCTCCTGATCTCTCCTGAAATTGCCCCGGAGCTGTAATCACACTGCTCCTGATCTCTGGTGAAATTGCCCCAGAGCATTAATCACACTGCTCCTGATTTCTGGTGAAATTGCCCCACAGCAGTAATCACACTGCTCCTGATCTCTGATGAAATTGCCCCAGAGCTGTAATCACACTGCTCCATATCGCTACTGAAAATGCCCCAGAGCTGTAATCACATTGCTCCTGATCTCTCCTGAAATTGCCCCAGAGCAGTAATCACACTGCTCCTGATCTCTCCTGAAATAGCCCCAGAGCTGTAATCACACTACTCCTGATCTCTGGTGAAATTGCCCAAGAGCTGTAATCACACTGCTCCTGATCTCTCCTGAAATTGCCCCAGAGCAGTAATCAGACTGTTCCTGATCTCTCCTGAAATTGCCCCAGAGCTGTAATCACACTGCTCCTGATCTCTGGTGAAATTGCCCCAGAGCTGTAATCACACTGTTGCTGATCTCTCCTGAAATTGCCCCAGAGCTGTAATCACACTGCTCCTGATCTCTCCTGAAATTGCCCCAGAGCAGTAATCACACTGCTCCTGATCTCTGGTGAAATTGCCCCAGAGCAGTAATCACACTGCTCCTCATCTCTGATGAAATTGCCCCAGAGCGGTAATCACACTGCTCCATATCTCTCCTGGAAATGCCCCAGAGCTGTAATCACACTGCTCTTGATCTCTCCTGAAATTGCCCCAGAGCAGCAATCACACTGCTCCTGATATCTCCTGAAATTGCCCCAGAACTGTAATCACACTGCTCCTGATCTCTGGTGAAATTGCCCCAGAGATGTAATCACACTGCCCCTGATCTCTCCTGAAATTGCCCCAGAGCAGTAAACACACTGTTCCTGATCTCTCCTGAAATTGCCCCAGAGCTGTAATCACACTGCTGCTGATCTCTCCTGAAATTGCCCCAGAGCTGTAATCACACTGCTCCTGATCTCTCCTGAAATTGCCCCAGAGCTGTAAACACACTGCTCCTGATCTCTCCTGAAATTGCCCCAGAGCAGTAATCACACTGTTCCTGATCTCTCCTGAAATTGCCCTAGAGCTGTAATCAAACTGTTCCTGATCTCTCCTAAAATTGCCCCAGAGCTGTACACACTGCTCCTGATCTCTCATGAAATAGCCCCAGAGCTGTAATCACACTGCTCCTGATCTCTCCTGAAATTGCCCCACAGCAGTAATCACACTGCTCTTGATCTCTGGCGAAATTGTCCCAGAGCAGTAATCACACGGCTCCTGATCTCTCCTGAAATTGCCCCAGAGCTGTAATCACACTACTCCTGATCTCTGATGAAATTGCCCCAGAGCTGTATTCACACTGCGCCTGATCTCTCCTGAAATTGCCCCAGAGCAGTAATCACACTGCTCCTGATCTCTGGTGAAATTGCCCCAGAGCAGTAATCACACTGCTCCTGATCTCTCCTGAAATTGCCCCAGAGCTGTAATCACACTACTCCTGATCTCTGGTGAAATTGCACCAGAGCTGTAATCACACTGCTCCTGATATCTCCTGAAATTGCCCCAGAGCAGTAATCAGACTGTTCCTGATCTCTCCTGAAATTGCCCCAGAGCTGTAATCACACTGCTCCTGATCTCTGGTGAAATTGTCCCAGAGCTGTAATCACACTGTTACTGATCTCTCCTGAAATTGCCCCAGAGCTGTAATCACACTGCTCCTGATCTCTCCTGAAATTGCCCCAGAGCAGTAATCACACTTCTCCTGATCTCTGGTGAAATTGCCCCAGAGCAGTAATCACACTGCTCCTGATCTCTGATGAAATTGCCCCAGAGCTGTAATCACACTGCTCCATATCTCTCCTGGAAATGCCCCAGGGCTGTAATCACACTGCTCTTGATCTCTCCTGAAATTGCCCCAGAGCAGCAATCACACTGCTCCTGATATCTCCTGAAATTACCCCAGAGCTGTAATCACACTGTTCCTGATCTCTGGTGAAATTGCCCCAGAGCTGTAATCACACTGCCCCTGATCTCTCCTGAAAATGCCCCAGAGCAGTAATCACACTGTTCCTGATCTCTACTGAAATTGCCCCAGAGCTGTAATCACACTGCTCCTGATCTCTGGTGAAATTGCCCCAGAGCTGTAATCACACTGCTCCTGATCTCTCCTGAAATTGCCCCAGAGCTGTAATCACACTTCTCCTGATCTCTCCTGAAATTGCCCCAGAGCTGTAATCACACTGCTCCTGATCTCTCCTGAAATTGCCCCAGAGCAGTAATCACACTGCTCCTGATCTCTGATGAAATTGCCCCAGAGCTGTAATCACACTGCTCCATATCTCTCCTGGAAATGCCCCAGAGCTGTAATCACACTGCTTTTGATCTCTCCTGAAATTGCCCTAGAGCAGCAATCACACTGCTCCTGATCTCTCCTGAAATTGCCCCAGAGCTGTAATCACACTGCTCCTGATCTCTCCTGAAATTGCCCCAGAGCTGTAATCACACTGCTCCTGATCTCTGGTGAAATTGCCTCAGAGCAGTAATCACACTGCTCCTGATCTCTGGTGAAATTGCCCCAGAGCAGTAATCACACTGCTCCTGATCTCTCCTGAAATTGCCCCAGAGCTGTAATCACACTACTCCTGATCTCTGGTGAAATTGCCCCAGAGCAGTAATCACACTGCTCCTGATCTCTCCTGAAATTGCCCCAGAGCAGTAATCAGACTGTTCCTGTTCTCTCCTGAAATTGCCCCAGAGCTGTAATCACACTGCTCCTGATCTCTGGTGAAATTGTCCCAGGGCTGTAATCACACTGTTACTGATCTCTCCTGAAATTGCCCCAGAGCTGTAATCACACTGTTCCTGATCTCTCCCGAAATTGCCCCAGAGCAGTAATCACACTGCTCCTGATCTCTGGTGAAATTGCCCCAGAGCAGTAATCACACTGCTCCTGATCTCTGATGAAATTGCCCCAGAGCTGTAATCACACTGCTCCATATCTCTCCTGGAAATGCCCCAGAGCTGTAATCACACTGCTCTTGATCTCTCCTGAAATTGCCCCAGAGCAGCAATCACACTGCTCCTGATCTCTCCTGAAATTACCCCAGAGCTGTAATCACACTGCTCCTGATCTCTGGTGAAATTGCCCCAGAGCTGTAATCACACTGCCCCTGATCTCTCCTGAAATTGCCCCAGAGCAGTAATCACACTGTTCCTGATCTCTACTGAAATTGCCCCAGAGCTGTAATCACACTGCTCCTGATCTCTGGTGAAATTGCCCCAGAGCTGTAATCACACTGCTCCTGATCTCTCCTGAAATTGCCCCAGAGCTGTAATCACACTTCTCCTGATCTCTCCTGAAATTGCCCCAGAGCTGTAATCACACTGCTCCTGATCTCTCCTGAAATTGCCCCAGAGCAGTAATCACACTGCTCCTGATCTCTGGTGAAATTGCCCCAGAGCTGTAATCACACTGTTGCTGATCTCTCCTGAAATTGCCCCAGAGCTGTAATCACACTGCTCCTGATCTCTCCTGAAATTGCCCCAGAGCAGTAATCACACTGCTCCTGATCTCTGGTGAAATTGCCCCAGAGCAGTAATCACACTGCTCCTCATCTCTGATGAAATTGCACCAGAGCGGTAATCACACTGCTCCATATCTCTCCTGGAAATGCCCCAGAGCTGTAATCACACTGCTCTTGATCTCTCCTGAAATTGCCCCAGAGCAGCAATCACACTGCTCCTGATATCTCCTGAAATTGCCCCAGAGCTGTAATCACACTGCTCCTGATCTCTGGTGAAATTGCCCCAGAGCTGTAATCACACTGCCCCTGATCTCTCCTGAAATTGCCCCAGAGCAGTAAACACACTGTTCCTGATCTCTCCTGAAATTGCCCCAGAGCTGTAATCACACTGCTCCTGATCTCTCCTGAAATTGCCCCAGAGCTGTAATCACACTGCTGCTGATCTCTCCTGAAATTGCCCCAGAGCTGTAATCACACTGCTCCTGATCTCTCCTGAAATTGCCCCAGAGCTGTAAACACACTGCTCCTGATCTCTCCTGAAATTGCCCCAGAGCAGTAATCACACTGTTCCTGATCTCTCCTGAAATTGCCCTAGAGCTGTAATCAAACTGTTCCTGATCTCTCCTAAAATTGCCCCAGAGCTGTACACACTGCTCCTGATCTCTCATGAAATAGCCCCAGAGCTGTAATCACACTGCTCCTGATCTCTCCTGAAATTGCCCCACAGCAGTAATCACACTGCTCTTGATCTCTGGCGAAATTGTCCCAGAGCAGTAATCACACTGCTCCTGATCTCTCCTGAAATTGCCCCAGAGCTGTAATCACACTACTCCTGATCTCTGATGAAATTGCCCCAGAGCTGTAATCACACTGCGCCTGATCTCTCCTGAAATTGCCCCAGAGCAGTAATCACACTGCTCCTGATCTCTGGTGAAATTGCCCCAGAGCAGTAATCACACTGCTCCTGATCGCTCCTGAAATTGCCCCAGAGCTGTAATCACACTACTCCTGATCTCTGGTGAAATTGCACCAGAGCTGTAATCACACTGCTCCTGATATCTCCTGAAATTGCCCCAGAGCAGTAATCAGACTGTTCCTGATCTCTCCTGAAATTGCCCCAGAGCTGTAATCACACTGCTCCTGATCTCTGGTGAAATTGTCCCAGAGCTGTAATCACACTGTTACTGATCTCTCCTGAAATTGCCCCAGAGCTGTAATCACACTGCTCCTGATCTCTCCTGAATTTGCCCCAGAGCAGTAATCACACTTCTCCTGATCTCTGGTGAAATTGCCCCAGAGCAGTAATCACACTGCTCCTGATCTCTGATGAAATTGCCCCAGAGCTGTAATCACACTGCTCCATATCTCTCCTGGAAATGCCCCAGGGCTGTAATCACACTGCTCTTGATCTCTCCTGAAATTGCCCCAGAGCAGCAATCACACTGCTCCTGATATCTCCTGAAATTACCCCAGAGCTGTAATCACACTGTTCCTGATCTCTGGTGAAATTGCCCCAGAGCTGTAATCACACTGCCCCTGATCTCTCCTGAAAATGCCCCAGAGCAGTAATCACACTGTTCCTGATCTCTACTGAAATTGCCCCAGAGCTGTAATCACACTGCTCCTGATCTCTGGTGAAATTGCCCCAGAGCTGTAATCACACTGCTCCTGATCTCTCCTGAAATTGCCCCAGAGCTGTAATCACACTTCTCCTGATCTCTCCTGAAATTGCCCCAGAGCTGTAATCACACTGCTCCTGATCTCTCCTGAAATTGCCCCAGAGCAGTAATCACACTGCTCCTGATCTCTGATGAAATTGCCCCAGAGCTGTAATCACACTGCTCCATATCTCTCCTGGAAATGCCCCAGAGCTGTAATCACACTGCTTTTGATCTCTCCTGAAATTGCCCTAGAGCAGCAATCACACTGCTCCTGATCTCTCCTGAAATTGCCCCAGAGCTGTAATCACACTGCTCCTGATCTCTCCTGAAATTGCCCCAGAGCTGTAATCACACTGCTCCTGATCTCTGGTGAAATTGCCTCACAGCAGTAATCACACTGCTCCTGATCTCTGGTGAAATTGCCCCAGAGCAGTAATCACACTGCTCCTGATCTCTCCTGAAATTGCCCCAGAGCTGTAATCACACTACTCCTGATCTCTGGTGAAATTGCCCCAGAGCAGTAATCACACTGCTCCTGATCTCTCCTGAAATTGCCCCAGAGCAGTAATCAGACTGTTCCTGATCTCTCCTGAAATTGCCCCAGAGCTGTAATCACACTGCTCCTGATCTCTGGTGAAATTGTCCCAGGGCTGTAATCACACTGTTACTGATCTCTCCTGAAATTGCCCCAGAGCTGTAATCACACTGTTCCTGATCTCTCCTGAAATTGCCCCAGAGCAGTAATCACACTGCTCCTGATCTCTGGTGAAATTGCCCCAGAGCAGTAATCACACTGCTCCTGATCTCTGATGAAATTGCCCCAGAGCTGTAATCACACTGCTCCATATCTCTCCTGGAAATGCCCCAGAGCTGTAATCACACTGCTCTTGATCTCTCCTGAAATTGCCCCAGAGCAGCAATCACACTGCTCCTGATCTCTCCTGAAATTACCCCAGAGCTGTAATCACACTGCTCCTGATCTCTGGTGAAATTGCCCCAGAGCTGTAATCACACTGGCCCTGATCTCTCCTGAAATTGCCCCAGAGCAGTAATCACACTGTTCCTGATCTCTACTGAAATTGCCCCAGAGCTGTAATCACACTGCTCCTGATCTCTAGTGAAATTGCCCCAGAGCTGTAATCACACTGCTCCTGATCTCTCCTGAAATTGCCCCAGAGCTGTAATCACACTTCTCCTGATCTCTCCTGAAATTGCCCCAGAGCTGTAATCACACTGCTCCTGATCTCTCCTGAAATTGCCCCAGAGCAGTAATCACACTGCTCCTGATCTCTGATGAAATTGCCCCAGAGCTGTAATCACACTGCTCCATATCTCTCCTGGAAATGCCCCAGAGCTGTAATCACACTGCTTTTGATCTCTCCTGAAATTGCCCTAGAGCAGCAATCACACTGCTCCTGATCTCTCCTGAAATTGCCCCAGAGCTGTAATCACACTGCTCCTGATCTCTCCTGAAATTGCCCTAGAGCTGTAATCACACTGCTCCTGATCTCTGGTGAAATTGCCTCAGAGCAGTAATCACACTGCTCCTGATCTCTGGTGAAATTGCCCCAGAGCAGTAATCACACTGCTCCTGATCTCTCCTGAAATTGCCCCAGAGCTGTAATCACACTACTCCTGATCTCTGGTGAAATTGCCCCAGAGCTGTAATCACACTGCTCCTGATCTCTCCTGAAATTGCCCCAGAGCAGTAATCAGACTGTTCCTGATCTCTCCTGAAATTGCCCCAGAGCTGTAATCACACTGCTCCTGATCTCTGGTGAAATTGTCCCAGAGCTGTAATCACACTGTTACTGATCTCTCCTGAAATTGCCCCAGAGCTGTAATCACACTGCTCCTGATCTCTCCTGAAATTGCCCCAGAGCAGTAATCACACTGCTCCTGATCTCTGGTGAAATTGCCCCAGAGCAGTAATCACACTGCTCCTGATCTCTGATGAAATTGCCCCAGAGCTGTAATCACACTGCTCCATATCTCTCCTGGAAATGCCCCAGAGCTGTAATCACACTGCTCTTGATCTCTCCTGAAATTGCCCCAGAGCAGCAATCACACTGCTCCTGATCTCTCCTGAAATTACCCCAGAGCTGTAATCACACTGCTCCTGATCTCTGGTGAAATTGCCCCAGAGCTGTAATCACACTGCCCCTGATCTCTCCTGAAATTACCCCAGAGCAGTAATCACACTGTTCCTGATCTCTCCTGAAATTGCCCCAGAGCTGTAGTCACACTGCTCCTGATCTCTGGTGAAATTGCCCCAGAGCTGTAATCACACTGCTCCTGATCTCTCCTGAAATTGCCCCAGAGCTGTAATCATACTTCTCCTGATCTCTCCTGAAATTGCCCCAGAGCTGTAATCACACTGCTCCTGATCTCTGGTGAAATTGCCCCAGAGCAGTAATCACACTGCTCCTGATCTCTGATGAAATTGCCCCAGAGCTGTAATCACACTGCTCCATATCTCTCCTGGAAATGCCCCAGAGCTGTAATCACACTGCTTTTGATCTCTCCTGAAATTGCCCTAGAGCAGCAATCATACTGCTCCTGATCTCTCCTGAAATTGCCCCAGAGCTGTAATCACACTGCTCCTGATCTCTCCTGAAATTGCCCCAGAGCTGTAATCACACTGCTCCTGATCTCTGGTGAAATTTCCTCAGAGCAGTAATCACACTGCTCCTGATCTCTGGTGAAATTGCCCCAGAGCAGTAATCACACTGCTCCTGATCTCTGGTGAAATTGCCCCAGAGCTGTAATCAGACTACTCCATATCTCTCCTGGAAATGCCCCAGAGGTGTAATCACACTGCTCTTGATCTCTCCTGAAATTGCCCCAGAGCAGTAATCACACTGCTCCTGATCTCTCCTGAAATTGCCCCAGAGCTGTAATCACACTGCTCCTGATCTCTCCTGAAATTGCCCCAGAGCAGTAATCACACTGTTCCTGATCTCTCCTGAAATTGCCCTAGAGCTGTAATCACACTGTTCCTGAACTCTTCTAAAATTGCCCCAGAGTTGTACACACTGCTCCTGATCTCTCCTGAAATTGCCCCAGAGCAGTAATCACACTGCTCTTGATCTCTGGTGAAATTGCCCCAGAGCAGTAATCACACTGCTCCTGATCTCTCCTGAAATTGCCCCAGAGCTGTAATCACACTACTCCTGATCTCTGGTTAAATTGCCCCAGAGCTGTAATCACACTGCTCCTGATCTCTCCTGAAATTGCCCCAGAGCAGTAATCAGACTGTTCCTGATCTCTCCTGAAATTGCCCCAGAGCTGTAATCACACTGCTCCTGATCTCTGGTGAAATTGTCCCAGAGCTGTAATCACACTGTTACTGATCTCTCCTGAAATTGTCCCAGAGCTGTAATCACACTGCTCCTGATCTCTCCTGAAATTGCCCCAGAGCAGTAATCACACTGCTCGTGATCTCTGGTGAAATAGCCCCAGAGCAGTAATCACACTGCTCCTGATCTCTGATGAAATTGCCCCAGAGCTGTAATCACACTGCTCCATATCTCTCCTGGAAATGCCCCAGAGCTGTAATCACACTGCTCTTGATCTCTCCTGAAATTGCCCCAGAACAGCAATCACACTGCTCCTGATCTCTCCTGAAATTACCCCAGAGCTGTAATCACACTGCTCCTGATCTCTGGTGAAATTGCCCCAGAGCTGTAATCACACTGCCCCTGATCTCTCCTGAAATTGCCCCAGAGCAGTAATCACACTGTTTCTGATCTCTGATGAAATTGCCCCAGAGCTGTAATCACACTGCTCCATATCTCTCCTGGAAATGCCCCAGAGCTGTAATCACACTGCTTTTGATCTCTCCTGAAATTGCCCTAGCGCAGCAATCACACTGCTCCTGATCTCTCCTGAAATTGCCCCAGAGCTGTAATCACACTGCTCCTGATCTCTCCTGAAATTTCCCCAGAGCAGTAATCACACTGCTCGTGATCTCTGGTGAAATAGCCCCAGAGCAGTAATCACACTGCTCCTGATCTCTGATGAAATTGCCCCAGAGCTGTAATCACACTGCTCCATATCTCTCCTGGAAATGCCCCAGAGCTGTAATCACACTGCTCTTGATCTCTCCTGAAATTGCCCCAGAGCAGCAATCACACTGCTCCTGATCTCTCCTGAAATTACCCCAGAGCTGTAATCACACTGCTCCTGATCTCTGGTGAAATTGCCCCAGAGCTGTAATCACACTGCCCCTGATCTCTCCTGAAATTGCCCCAGAGCAGTAATCACACTGTTTCTGATCTCTGATGAAATTGCCCCAGAGCTGTAATCACACTGCTCCATATCTCTCCTGGAAATGCCCCAGAGCTGTAATCACACTGCTTTTGATCTCTCCTGAAATTGCCCTAGCGCAGCAATCACACTGCTCCTGATCTCTCCTGAAATTGCCTCAGAGCTGTAATCACACTGCTCCTGATCTCTCCTGAAATTTCCCCAGAGCTGTAATCACACTGCTCCTGATCTCTGGTGAAATTGCCTCAGAGCAGTAATCACACTGCTCCTGATCTCTGGTGAAATTGCCCCAGACCAGTAATCACACTGCTCCTGATCTCTGGTGAAATTGCCCCAGACCAGTAATCACACTGCTCCTGATCTCTGGTGAAATTGCCCCAGAGCTGTAATCACACTACTCCATATCTCTCCTGGAAATGCCCCAGAGCTGTAATCACACTGCTCTTGATCTCTCCTGAAATTGCCCCAGAGCAGTAATCACACTGCTCCTGATCTCTCCTGAAGTTGCCCCAGAGCTGTAATCACACTGCTCCTGATCTCTCCTGAAATTGCCCCAGAGCAGTAATCACACTGTTCCTGATCTCTCCTGAAATTGCTCTAGAGCTGTAATCACACTGTTCCTGATCTCTCCTAAAATTGCCCCAGAGCTGTACACACTGCTCCTGATCTCTCCTGAAATTGCCCCAGAGCAGTAATCACACTGCTCTTGATCTCTGGTGAAATTGTCCCAGAGCAGTAATCACACTGCCCCTGATCTCTCGTGAAATTGCCCCAGAGCTGTAATCACACTGCCCCAGATCTCTCCTGAAATTGCCCCAGAGCAGTAATCACACTGCTCCTGATCTCTGGTGAAATTGCCCCAGAGCAGTAATCACACTGCCCCTGATCTCGGGTGAAATTGCCCCAGAGCAGTAATCACACTGCTCCTGATCTCTCCTGAAATTGCCCCAGAGCAGTAATCACACTGTTCCTGATCTCTCCTGAAATTGCTCCAGAGCTGTAATCACACTGCTCCATATCTTTCCTGGAAATGCCCCAGAGCTGTAATCACACTGCTTTTGATCTCTCCTGAAATTGCCCCAGAGCAGCAATCACACTGCTCCTGATCTCTCCTGAAATTGCCCCAGAGCTGTAATCACACTGCTCCTGATCTCTCCTGAAATTGCCCCAGAGCTTTAATCACACTGCTCCTGATCTCTGGTGAAATTTCCTCAGAGCAGTAATCACACTGCTCCTGATCTCTGGTGAAATTGCCCCAGAGCAGTAATCACACTGCTCCTGATCTCTGGTGAAATTGCCCCAGAGCTGTAATCACACTACTCCATATCTCTCCTGGAAATGCCCCAGAGCTGTAATCACACTGCCCCTGATCTCGGGTGAAAATGCCCCAGAGCAGTAATCACACTGTTCCTGATCTCTCCTGAAATTGCCCTAGAGCTGTAATCACACTGTTCCTGATCTCTCCTAAAATTGCCCCAGAGCTGTACACACTGCTCCTGATCTCTCCTGAAATAGCCCCAGAGCTGTAATCACACTGCTCCTGATCTCTCCTGAAATTGCCCCAGAGCAGTAATCACACTGCTCTTGATCTCTGGTGAAATTGTCCCAGAGCAGTAATCACACTGCTCCTGATCTCTCGTGAAATTGCCCCAGAGCTGTAATCACACTGCCCCAAATCTCTTCTGAAATTGCCCCAGAGCAGTAATCACACTGCTTCTGATCTCTCCTGAAATTGCCCCAGAGCAGTAATCACACTGCTCCTGATCTCTCCTGAAATTGCCCCAGAGCTGTAATCACACTGCTCCTGATCTCTGGTGAAATTGCCTCAGAGCAGTAATCACACTGCTCCTGATCTCTGGTGAAATTGCCCCAGAGCAGTAATCACACTGCTCCTGATCTCTGGTGAAATTGCCCCAGAGCTGTAAACACACTACTCCATATCTCTCCTGGAAATGCCCCAGAGCTGTAATCACACTGCTCTTGATCTCTCCTGAAATTGCCCCAGAGCAGTAATCACACTGCTCCTGATCTCTCCTGAAATTGCCCCAGAGCTGTAATCACACTGCTCCTGATCTCTCCTGAAATTGCCCCAGAGCAGTAATCACACTGTTCCTGATCTCTCCTGAAATTGTCCTAGAGCTGTAATCACACTGTTCCTGATCTCTCCTAAAATTGCCCCAGAGCTGTACACACTGCTCCTGATCTCTCCTGAAATTGCCCCAGAGGAGTAATCACACTGCTCTTGATCTCTGGTGAAATGGTCACAGAGCAGTAATCACACTGCCCCTGATCTCTCGTGAAATTGCCCCAGAGCTGTAATCACACTGCCCCAGATCTCTCCTGAAATTGCCCCAGAGCAGTAATCACACTGCTTCTGATCTCTCCTGAAATTGCCCCAGACCAGTAATCACACTGCTCCTGATCTCTGGTGAAATTGCCCCAGAGCAGTAATCACACTGCCCCTGATCTCGGGTGAAATTGCCCCAGATCAGTAATCACACTGCTCCTGATCTCTCCTGAAATTGCCCCAGAGCTGTAATCACACTGCTCCATATCTCTCCTGGAAATGCCCCAGAGCTGTAATCACACTGCTTTTGATCTCTCCTGAAATTGCCCCAGAACAGCAATCACACTGCTCCTGATCTCTCCTGAAATTGCCCCAGAGCTGTAATCACACTGCTCCTGATCTCTCCTGAAATTGCCCCAGAGCTGTAATCACACTGCTCCTGATCTCTGGTGAAATTTCCTCAGAGCAGTAATCACACTGCTCCTGATCTCTGGTGAAATTGCCCCAGAGCAGTAATCACACTGCTCCTGATCTCTGGTGAAATTGCCCCAGAGCTGTAATCACACTACTCCATATCTCTCCTGGAAATGCCCCAGAGCTGTAATCACACTGCCCCTGATCTCGGGTGAAATTGCCCCAGAGCAGTAATCACACTGTTCCTGATCTCTCCTGAAATTGCCCTAGAGCTGTAATCACACTGTTCCTGATCTCTCCTAAAATTGCCCCAGAGCTGTACACACTGCTCCTGATCTCTCCTGAAATAGCCCCAGAGCTGTAATCACACTGCTCCTGATCTCTCCTGAAATTGCCCCAGAGCAGTAATCACGCTGCTCTTGATCTCTGGTGAAATTGTCCCAGAGCAGTAATCACACTGCTCCTGATCTCTCGTGAAATTGCCCCAGAGCTGTAATCACACTGCTCCTGATCTCTCCTGAAATTGCCCCAGAGCAGTAATCACACTGCTCTTGATCTCTGGTGAAATTGCCCCAGAGCAGTAATCACACTGCTCCTGATCTCTGGTGAAATTGCCCCAGAGCAGTAATCACACTGCCCCTGATCTCGGGTGAAATTGCCCCAGAGCAGTAATCACACTGCTCCTGATCTCTCCTGAAATTGCCCCAGAGAAGTAATCACACTGCTCCTGATCTCTCCTGAAATTGCCCCAGAGAAGTAATCACACTGCTCCTGATCTCTCCTGAAATTGCCCCAGAGCTGTAATGACAGTGCTCCTGATCTCTCCTGAAATTGCCCCAGAGCTGTAATCACACTGCTCCTGATCTCTCCTGAAATTGCCCCAGAGCTGTAATGACAGTGCTCCTGATCTCTCCTGAAATTGCCCCCGAGCTCTAATCACACTGCTCCTGATCTCTGGTGAAATTGCCCCAGAGCAATACTTACACTAAATAGATGTTAGTTATTGATCTTTCCCTTTCCATGCTTTATACTGCAGCTTTGCTCCATTGCGTCATATCTTTAATCATTGATTCCAGCCTCATAGAAAAATGATCAGGTGGCTCCATAACACAGATAAAGGGGATGGACTTGACCCTGGTATTGTCGAAGCTTCTTGGGAAAGAGGGAGATACCCCCTACTGACACTCTTACCCTCCCTTACCTTTTTTCCCCCAGCGCGACCACCCGAACCCCTTCTCCCAATTAAGACAGAGACAAGAGTTTCTTTGGAATTATGTAGGCCACAGCAGCCTGTTTATTAAACAAAAACAACGGTTAACAATTAATGTAAAAGCATACATTTCAAAACTAGGGGAAGTCCTTGGAGCCCAAAAGAATCTGGTGATTTTAACCATACCGCGAACATAACTCAAACCATATTTTACTCCCAGCCGTTGTAAGCCTGGCTCGGGAGCACCAAAAACCCCGCAAGAGGGTTCACTGTTCGCGGTAAAAACATGAGATCCGACCACCCCTGCCGGAACTCCCCACCACCGATCACCAGATCCAAAACATAATAAACTTCAGAACAGAGGAGCCATATACCTATGGACCCCCCAAACCAATTTCCACCAACTCCAAGGACTCCCCCCAACCGCCACAACGAGAGGCCTTTGAAAACCTTAAAGGCCCGAGACCCCACCCGACCGAAAAGCTATGGCCTTCTCAATGCCCTCCTGTAACCCGAGAGCCCAAAAATCCATTCCTACAGCATTCAAATGCACGCCGTCCGCCAACCAATACTCCCCATTTCCAGATTCCAATTCAAAATGTCTGACCGCCGCACCCCCATTCCTAACCACAAAGGCAGACACCGCCCTGTTCACCTTTATGCGGGCCTTATCAATTTTTTGCAAAGACCGCATGTGCTTCCACCGTTTCCGCGGCACGATTTCGGACCAGACGACAGTCAGTCCCGGGTACAAAACCCACAAACGTAAACAGTCCTGTTTGATGTCTCTAACCAACTCCCGAAAAGGTCGGACCCCAAGATCGTTACCCCCCACGTGCAAAACCAAAACGTCGGGAGCTCTGTCCAGTCTCACACTGTTCTGGATTTCCCGCAACACGCGATTCCAGGCCATACCCCGAAAACCGAGCCACCGGATGACTGCGACGCTTCGATCAAATCCGAGTTGCCTGCCCTCCGTCCGAACGTCGGCTCGCAGAGCTCCCCAGTGCACGTACGAGTGTCCAAGAATCCACACCAATAAACCTTGGTGACCTGGAAAACAAACACAAACTTAACAACTGTCCCCTACTGCAGCAAAACGCTCCATAAAGCCTATAAAACCCCATCGACCACCCCCTGTGGCCGCACATAACTTCTAAAGCGGTTGGAGCGCCACCTACCGATCCTACGAATGGCGGAATCCTCCAATCCCCCAATTGCCGCTTCAGTTGCGGCACCTATCCGGAAGGAGTGAGGGGCGAAACAAGCCCCATCCAACCCCACCGAGGAAATCGCCTTTTTGAAAACCGCCGTGAACTGGTATCGAGACAAGCAGGAACCATCCTGGTGACATAACAATGCCCCATCCCGCTTAGGCTGCAGGCCCCAAAAGTTGCTAAGGCAAGAGACTGGACACACAACGGACCCCGCAACTGAGCCCACCACAATTCTGCTGCCCCGCCCCTCCTGATCTGACTTTGACCTTCGCAACCATAACTCCACCTGGCCCCCAGCCAACAATACGTCCCTGGCCAATAAACCCCCCGGCCCTTTTTTGTTTGGTGCCACCAACTCTCCTACTCTAAAGGCCCCAAAAAAGGCCAATGAAAAAGCCAGCCGAAATAAACAAAGCTCAAAAAACGAAGAACACAGTGATGACAATGCTTCGCCCAATTTTCCCAAAACGTTAAAAGACACCGGCCTCCTAGAATCTGTTCCTCTGGGCCGCCGCCTAAAACCTCTTACGGCCCTCTGCACCAAAAAGGACTTGGTGATATTGTCCTGACCCCGCAATTTGCAACCAAAGGCCAGGGCCGCCATGACTCTTGACACTTTTGCGGGAGACCAACCCGCTGATGCCCCCCGGCTCAACCATGACAACAGGATCCCGATCTGATCCTGTAGCTCCACCCACCAGATTCCGCTGCTAGCAAAAACTCCCACTCCCGCCAAGTTGCCTGATAAGCCTCCCAGGTTCTGGGAGCCAACGATGCCTTAATCAATGCCTGAGCATCCCGGACACCGCTAGCCAAAGTTCTGGAGGGCACTCCAAACCGACCATCTCCGCCTCCGGGGCCAATGACCGAAAACGATCGAACTGCAAACGAGAAAGAGAGTCAGCGATGGAGTTATGAACTCCCGGCACATGCAACGCTGTGACATGCGCGTTCAAATTCAAACACAACAGCACCAAACGCCGTAACACGCAAACCACCGGCGGCGAAGATGCAGACAAACTATTAATCGCGCAAACCACCCCCATGTTATCGCAACAAAAACGAACACGCCTGTTCCGAAAATTATCTTGCCACAAGTGCACCGCTACCAAAATAGGGAAAATCTCCAGGAGAGCAATGTTACGAACTAAACCAGTAGAAATCCAACTCGCAGGCCACTTTGCCGCGCACCATTGCCCTTGGAAATATGCTCCAAAACCCGAACCTCCGGCTGCGTCAGTGAATAATTCCAACGACTCGTTGTCAATCATGCCCGCCATAAACAACGACCTACCATTATATGACTTCAGGAACTCACTCCACACTGCCAAATCCTCCTTGTGCTCAGCTAATAACCGCACAAAATGGTGAGGAGCCTTAACTCCCGCCGTAGCGCTAGCCAACCTCCTAGAAAAAACTCGCCCCATTGGCATGACTCGACAAGCGAAATTAAGCTTACCGAGCAGAGATTGCAGGTCTCGCAAAGGCACCTTACGCAGGCGACCAGTTCGCACAACGTCTTCCCGTAGGCCCGTCAATTTGTCCTCAGGCAAACGAAACTCCCACCGCACGGTATCGATGACTATGCCTATGAAACACAAGCACGTACTCGGGCCTTCCGTCTTACCCGGTGCCAGCGGGACCCCGAACCGCGAAGCCACCCATTCAATCGCATTCAAAATCCTTGCACAGCAATCGGACCCCGCCGGGCCGATGCACAAAAAATCGTCTAGGTAGTGTAGGACCGCATCGCAACCAGACACGTCCCGTACCACCCATTCCAAAAAGGAACTAAACGCCTCGAACAGAGCACAAGACAGCGAACAACCCATGGGCAAACATCTGTCAACAAAAAATTTTTTCTCCCAAAAACATCCAAGGAAGTCTAACGCTAGACGGATGAACCGGCAACAATCGAAAAGCGGCTTCTATGTCCGTCTTTGCCAACAGGGCACCTTTTCCGCATCTCTGCACCCAAGCTACCGCTTCATCAAACGATGCGTAAACCACCGAGCACAAATCAGGATCAATGCCGTCGTTCACCGACCTACCCTTAGGATACGACAGGTGCTGGATAAGGCGAAATTTTCCCGCTTCCTTCTTAGGGACCACCCCCAGAGGGGAAACAACTAAGTCCTCAAACGGAGCATGGTCAAAAGGGCCAGCCATGCGGCCCAAAGCCACCTCCTTACGTAACTTCTCTGAAACCACCTCAGAGTGTAACAAGGCTGAATGCAGATTTTTCCTAACAACGGGAACCACAAAAGGAGGTGCTGGAATAACAAAACCTTCCGTAAAACCGGACAGTAACAGTGCCGCCTTTTCCTTATCCGGGTACCTACTTAGATAAGGGACCATCCTTTCCACCATCACCGGAGTCTCCCCCATGGGAATTACCTGGACCTGCTTTTGCCTTGCCCTTCTTAAAGCATTTTGCGGCTCCGTGGGAGGAACCACTGCAGTGGGAGCACAAATGTTTAAATCTACAATTGCTTCCAAATTTGCACTGTCCCTCATTAAATTGCCAGCAGACACCCAACTTCTGTCCTCCTGCCTGACCGGCGTTGCCTGAGGAGCTCCCTGCACCGGACTGAGATCCATGGCCGGACCCACCGGCCCCCCCTTGAAAGGGATGGCCGAACTTGTACTGCGCCATCACGCGCAACCAGAGACCAATATCTTTCTGGTCGCACCTAATAGCCGGCCGCACAGCTTTTCTCTGCCTAAACTGCTCATCGTATCTCAGCCACGCCTGACCGCCATACACCCTATGAGCCTCACTGATGGAATCCATGTAGCAAAATAGCCCCGAGCAATTCTCCGGAGCCTTCTCACCAATAACACTGGCCAAAATGGCAAAAGCTTGAAGCCAATTAGCAAAAGTCTGGGGAATCAAACGCCAACGCCGCTTTTCTTCCTCCTCCTTTTTTAAATCCTCCTTCTTCCCCTTGTCAATGTTAAATTTCTCCAAGGGGAGCAGTGAAAAAATTTCCACGTACTCATCCTTACTAATCTTTTCCCTGACCTCTTTCTTAAGATGCGCCCCCAACGGGCCCTCAAAACACACGTATACCTCGCCGTGCGCCCTATCATCTAAGTGGACCCTACACTCCTTCTCCTTCTCAGTCTGCACAGAAACCGAAACTGGCTCCGCAACCTCGGCCTGCGCTGCTGCCGCACTAACCGGACTCCGTGTTACACCAGACCAAGCACCCAAAAAACCCTGCGGAGCCACATCACGATCCAATCTAGCTAGCAGGTTCTGCACATTAACCAAAAGCTCCCGCACCCCTGCCGCTTCACCGCCGCCTGCTACCCCTGCCGCAGCTACGCCGCTAAGCGCTCCCTGACCACCACTAAACGCAGGCGCACTAGCATCATAAGAACAAGCACGAGACACAGACGCATACTCACCGGGCTGCAAGGGATCTGTGGTCCCTCCAGCCGGAGTGCTGGTATCCGGACGTCCACGAACGGCCCAATCCGGCACCGACCCGTCCAACGATTTGCCTTGGAGGTGTCCGTCAGACCCGCTGCTCCCGGACGCAGCTGGCCCGTGGGACACTGGATTCGGACTCCCCGCGATGGGGGGAGACGCCGCCTGGACCGGCGAGGGCACATCTTGCTGACCGGCGCCAGCCGCAGTCCAGGCCGCCATAAGAGGCTGTCCGCTCCAAGGCCCTGGAGCAGGGGGACCCCCCGCCACTGTAGTAGGGGCCGACCCAGCGCCGTCCTGCCTCGGGCCGCCCGCCCCGCTTCCATCCACCGCTCCTCTGGGCCCCGCTCTCACCGCCGAGGCAGACCGCGCGGCGGAACCGGCACCGCCGCGGCCTCCCGCTGCTCTAGGCCCCAAGCGCTGCCCGGCGCGTCTTGGCTCCGCCCCCACCGCACCACGAGGTGAGGGCCTAGCAACCGCCGCTGCGCCCCCCCTGGCAGTCGGATTCCTCCCAGGCCGGGGCCTACTCGCCACTGCTCTTACCGGCGCCCGGCCTAGAGGGTCCCGGGAGGGGCTCCTACGCCTGCGGGGGGCGCTAGGCCCGGGATCCGGCGATAGGCGCTCGGGGGGCCGTGTCCGCCGAGCCCGCCGATCAAGATGGGGGACCGCCGGCGGGGATCCGCTGCCGCCGGCGCCGCCGTCCAGCAGGTGGGCCACCTGCACCTCCAGCCATCCGGGAGGCCGAGAGGCTGCAGCCGCCCTCAGGCTCTGCAGCACAGCGTCCACACCTGACATGCTGCTGCTTTCAGTGCTGGTGAGCGGGAACTGACCGGCCCCCGCCCCCTGACACTTCCCTAACCCTCTCTTCAACTATCTCCCCCGCCCCCTATACTGTTAACCCTTTCAGCCCCACCCCCTCCTCTCCAACCCATTGTCATGCTGGCCTTCGCTTAGCCATGGGGGGGAGGGGGCGGCTCGCTCCGGCCTGTCCTTTAATAATGGGAAGGGGGCAAGTTTAAGGCTCTGTGCACACGATGCAAATTTTGCTGATGACCCGCAGCGGATCCGCAGCTGCGGGTCCGCAGCAGTTTAGCAGTTTCCCATGAGTTTACATTACAAATGTAAACCTATGGGAAACCGAAAACTCTGTGCACATGCCGCGGTTTTACAGCTGCTCCGTAACAGAAAATCGCAGATCTAAAACCGCAGTGGAATCCGCACAAAAACCATGGTAAATCCACGGTAAATCCGCTATAAATCTGCAGGAAAAATCCGCAGTGGACCATTCTACATGCACACATAGCCTAATAGGACAGGTGATAAGAAATGTCCACAATCTGACGCTTCTCTTTGGTTTCGTTACAATGTGTCAGTCTACTGATATTTGGACCCTTCTTTCGGTTTCCCCTTGCGCTCCCAGGCTTATACTCGTCCTATAACTTTTCTGCAGGGGATTTCTTTTAATCTTCTAATTACTTTTCTACTTCTGAGTGTTTCAATTATTGCTCACGGTGGAGAGTGAACTCATAAAAACTGCCAGCGACTGTCAGTCGACGTTTCAGGCGGTAATCCGCTCCTTCGGCTTTGGATGCCACCAGGATTTGTCTTCATGGATATCGGTATTCTCTCCTGATCCGGAAATCTTGTATCAATTATGCAAAGATTTACATCAATAACAGAAGTCATCAGGGCGAGAGGTCATGATGTCAGGGTTGTCACACATCATAATGGGGGAAGACCACGGGGATGGAAAGGAATGGGGTAAAGAAAGGGAATGGGGGAAAGAGGAAGGAAGTGAAGGAGGATGAACAGTAAATGTGCAGGGAATTGGGGAGGGAAAAGGGGAAGCGGAAGGAAGTGGTAAGATGGAAAAGAGGTTGGAAAAGAGGGAGGAAGAACAGGAAATGTATAGGGACATGGGAAGGGAAGAGGAAGGAAGGGGAGAAGGAACGACAGGAAAGACGATGGGAGAGAGGGTGGAAGAACAGGAAATGTACAGGGACATCGGAAGGAAAGAGGGGAAGAGGAAGTAAGGGAAGAAGGTAAGACAGAAAAGAGGATGGAAGAGAGGGAGGAAGAACAAGAAATGTACAGGGACATGGAAAGGAAATAGAGGAAGGTAAGAGGAATGAAGTGGAGAAGGTAAGACAGGAAAGAGGATGGAAGAGAATGAGAGTGAGGAAGAGCAGGAAATGTACAGGGAAATGGAGCGGAAAAAGGGGAAGGGGAAGGAAGTGGCGAAGGTAAGACAGGAAAGAGGATGGAAGAGAGGGAGGAAGAACAGGAAATGTACAGGGACATAGGAAGGAAAAAGGGGAAGCAGAAGGAAGTGGAGAAGGTAAGATGAGAGAGAAAAGAGAGCGAGGTAGAGTAGGGAAATGTGCAGGGAAATGGGAAAGAAAGAGGGGAAGAGGAAGGAAATGGAGAAGGTAAGACAGGAAAGAAGAAGGAAGAGGGAGTGAGAGAAGAGGGGAAGGATAGAAAATGGGGAATGAAAGAAGATTAGAAGGTATAACAAGGAGAATGGAAATAAAAGAGAGGAAAGAGGTGATGCAAGTAGAACAGGAAATGTAGATGGAAATTGGAAGGAAGTAGAGATGGGGAGTCAGGAAATAGGAGAAAAAGGAGGAATATAAGGGAAAAAAGGAAAAGTATAGAAGACGTAATATTAAAGAAAGGAAGTGAAGAAATTACAAGAATGTGAAGAATAGAAAATGGGAAATAAGGAAGGAAACTGAGGATGTGAATTAATGGGCTGATACAGGAAGTGGAGTGGAAAAGCTGTAGGAAGTGGAAGAGCTGGATGGAGAAATAGAGGAAATAGAGCAGAAATAAGGAGTAGTTGAGGGAAAGAGGAAGGAAATGGATGGTAGGAAAAGAGAGAAAAAAACGGACTTTGACAGAAAATGCGGAAAAAAAGGCAGGCTCCGTAGCCAGTGACCCATGGGGATCTACTGTACATTGCCTACAGGGGTAAATATGGCGTCGCACAGATTGTCCATAGGTCCATTCTGCAATTCCATGGGGCGTATTTGTGTCCTCAGAGCCCGTTTGTATGGGGCCACTTTATATGTATGAGCCTTTCTTTATGGGATCAGAGCCAGCCGAGCCCCATGACTGTCTGGAATATTCCAGCACTGCGGCCTCGGGCTGGACACCATGTAAACATCACGGCCAAGCATCTCAGATTAATCCCGATTTCAATGTTTCTTTCCTTGGGAATTTACATATTTTCCTCTGGAGGGAAAACCTATTGATTACATAGATGAAATGCACACTCGCTGCATGGCTTGTTCTCAGCATTCTAAGAATTTCTCTTTATTCAGCCAAATGTATGTAAAATAAGGTGGAAATGAGGAATATCTTGTGTAATGTAAATGAGAAGCAGCTGCTTGTGTCTGAGAAATGAAACACAACGTTCTGCAGTTTGTGATTTACCATAATTATGGAAAAGATAAAAATACATTAATGAAATCATAAACAATGCAAAAAGAAATATGGTCTTTCCACATATGCCTTGCTCTAGTGGAAAACATTATCTATCAATCTTTGCTATTGCCCCTGAGAACCCACAGACATGGCACTTAATTGTGCTTTGCAGTAAGCTTTAAGAGGCTTCCATAGGGGTACATGAGACCACCACTGTCCCTCCGTATTGTGGCCCACTGGGTGGGATGGATTCTCTAAGCTGTCAATCTGGATGTTCAGCACAGACCGGAGGTGTCGGTGCAGCTAGGTAAAGCAGGGTGAGATATTTTTAATGGCATCTTGGACAGGGAACAGCACAGCTGAGTATGTAGCAAGTCACTTTGGAACAGCAGAGCCCAGTATGCAGACAGGCAAATTGGAATAGCAGAGCTGGTGTGTCTGGAGAAGCACTTTAGAATGTAACAGAACCCTGCATTATAGCATTTCTGGGTTCATCAGGAGACAGGCTGAGGTTAGATACACTGGAGCCCTATACTGCAGGGAAGCTAGGTTGTTCATGAGAAAATGTAGTAGCAGAGCCCTGCAATTAAGCAGCAGCTAACACCAGACTACCTAAATACTCAGGCAGTATGCTGTGACTTGAGTCTGCCTGAAAGGGTCAAGTAACGTGACATCAGTGGGGCACAAGGTACAAGGAGGAGAAGGACATGGAATCCGGCACTGGAGCAGATAGAAATGGGAAATGATCTTTCTTAGAGTCCAGCGACGCCATAGTCAGGGCCGTATTTGCCACTAGGCACTTGAGGGCATGTGCCTAGGGCGGCAGGATGTGGGGGGGGGTGGCACCTGAGCAAGTTTTTTTTAAAGTCCGGCAGGGGTCACTTTAAACCCCCCCCCCATTGAACTTGCCTCCTTGAAGACATCATACAGTATGATTCATACTCACCTACTCCAGCGATGCCTGGTCTGGTCTCAGCGACTGCAACTTGTCCTGTGTGAGCGGTCACGTGGTACCGCTCATTAAGGTGACGAATATGGACACATATTCATGACCTTAATGAGCGGTACCACGTGACCGCTCACGCAGGCAGAAGGTGCTGCGCCAGTGCGCCAGGAGTCGGGACAGAGGTGGAGCTGGAGGATTCCGTTCTGCGCGCCCGTAGTCAGATGCTACACGTGACAATAACCTGACTAATTGTGGGGTCAGAAAAGAGTAAATGAAACAAACGGTTTTATGTTTGGCGGATGATAATGTACTAAAGGTAAGGTAAGAAACAAGGTGGAGATGACCGAGAGTTATGGGGTCCTGAAGCCCCAGCCCCAGGTAACACCTGCAGGTCAAAACGTGCCCTAAGAACTTTCATGGAGTCAAAATAATACAGAAGACATGAGGATTGTTGTAGCCCCAGACGCGGCGCTGGCGAGATGGCAAATTGCTTCCCATCTTGAATTAATAAGGGTGTAATCCGAGGCTTCTCATCACTTGTGTGAGCATTTATGAAAAACAAATGATTTCTAATTCTCTCTCCCTGTCTCATCCATTCCACAATAATCAGCAAACGCATGTAGACCGTTCTCCAGGAGAGATGAATAGCAGAAGAGAGCGGGAATTATTAAGAGCGTGTTCAAGGCCCTGGACGACGACCAAGAGCACCAC
Source organism: Ranitomeya imitator (assembly GCF_032444005.1). Classification (NCBI taxonomy): domain Eukaryota; kingdom Metazoa; phylum Chordata; class Amphibia; order Anura; family Dendrobatidae; genus Ranitomeya; species Ranitomeya imitator. The sequence continues at coordinate 775,663,465 of NC_091282.1, forward strand.
AACCACAGAGGAGACTCTGCAAACAGTAGCAAGGTTCATGCACAGCTTGGCTTCACACATTTATGTAGGATGCATATGTTTTCTGCAAAAATAATCACCTCTTATTAATATGACTGGTTACATGAGCTAATCCTTCCAGACCTCCTAAGAGTCAAAACAGAGGTTGTGTATGTAGCAAAGCCAAGATATAAGATGGCCATGAAAGAGTGGTATGTGTACAACAGGAAAGTATTTACTGCTAATAAATAAATATAACTACTATAATAGTGTCCCTATGTAGAAGAATATAACTACTATAATACTGCCACTATGTACAAGGCTATAACTACTATAATACTGTTCCTATGTATAAGAATATAACTACTGTAATACTGCTCCTATGTACAAGAATATAACTGCTATAATACTGCCCCCATGTACAAGAATATAACTACTATAATACTGCTCCTATGTACAAGAATATAACTACTATAATACTGTTCCTATGTACAAGAATATAACTACTATAATACTGCTCCTATGTACAAGAATATAACTACTATAATACTGCTCCTATATACAAGAATATAACTACTATAATACTGCCTCCTATTTACAAGAATATAACTACTATAATACTGCTACTATGAACAAGAATATAACTACTTTAATACTGCCTCCTATGTACAAGAATATAACTACTATAATATTGCTCCTATGTACAAGGCTATAACTACTATAATACTGCCCCTATGTACAAATATATAACTACTATAATACTGCTCCTGTGTACAACAATATAACTACTATAATACTGCCCCTCTGTACAAGAATATAACTACTATAATACTGCTCCTATTTGCAAAAATATAACTACTATAATACTACCTCCTATGTACAAGAATATAACTACTATAATACTGCTACTATGAACAAGAATATAACTACTTTAATACTGCCTCCTACGTACAAGAATATAACTCCTATAATACTGCCTAATATGTACAAGAGCATAACTACTTTAATACTTCCCCCTATGTACTAGGATATAGCTACTATAATACTGCTCCTATGTGCAAGAATATATCTACTATAATACTGCCCTCTATGTACAAGAATATAGCTACTATAATACTGCTCCCTATGTACAAGAATATAACTACTATAATACTGAAGAAAAAGCAGAAGTCCAGCGCGGGTGATGTCCATAAAAAATACCTTTTATTCCATATTCGTTAAAAGCACATAAATCCAAAGTCCATCTTCATATCCATAGACACAAAAACGGGTGATTCCTACCAGTGACAGTCACAGGCTTAAAGTGCATTAAAATCATACGCGTTTCAACGGTCGTGCCGCCTTACTCATTGTGATCACAATGAGTAAGGCGGCACGACCGTTGAAACGCGTATGATTTTTATGGACATCACCCGCGCTGGACTTCTGCTTTTTCTTCAAACTACTTGCTGCACTGCATGATCCGTGCGCTGGGCCTGAGAGGAGGTGAGCTGATCTTCGTTGATTTTTCTTTTCTACTATAATACTGCTCCTATATACAAGAATAAAACTACTATAATACTGCTACTATGTACAGGAATTTAACTACTATAACACTGCACCGTGCGTACAAGAATATAACTACTATAATACTGCTCCTATGTACAAGAATATAACTACTATAATACTGCTCCTATGAACAAGATTATAACTACTGTAATACTGCACCTATGTACAAGATTATAACTACTATAATACTGCACCTATGTACAAGAATAAAACTACTATAATACTGTCTGCTATGTACAAGAATATAACAACTATAATACTGCTCCTATGTACAAGAATATAACTACTGTAATACTGCACCTATGTACAAGATTATAACTACTATAATACTGCCTGCTATGTACAAGATTATAACCAGGGCCGGACTGGGACTAAAATTCAGCCCTGGCATTTGAAGTTACACAGGCCCACTTGTCACATGGTGACTGTATAATATCTTTGTACACTTGTAGGCAGGGCCGGTTGTAGGCAAAGTTGGGCCCTAGGCAAAGTTTAAAATGGGGCCCCAAATGCTAACATATTGCACATCACACAGAAGCATTTCGGTTGTATTTACATGCACTGAGTTCAGGCCGCTAAATGAGTTTGATCGACAATACTGAAGTTGTTCAACACTTGTTTCCTGACCTCTTTCCACCAGCTGAGGAATAATGATGGGACAGAACCATAACTAATAGATCACTAACAGATCACCATACAGGATCATGTTATCAGTAGCACATCTACAGTTTACACCGGCGATGTGCTGCTGAGAACAATGATTTTTGTTCCAGCAAAAACAATCTGAATATGCAGCATTTTACTTGTTTAGTAAAATACACCCCATAGTCCTCCATATATTATAATGTGCACCAAAGTCCTCCATATAGTGTAATACACTCCTCATAGTCCTCCATATAGCATAATACACTCCTTATAGTGCTACAAATAGTATAATGCCCCGTCATAGTCATCCATGTAGTACAATTCACTTCCCATAGTATAATGCACCCCATAGTTCTTCATATAGTATAACGTATTCCCCATAGTCCTCAATACAGTATAATGCAGCCCACATATAGTAAAATGCAGCCACCACCCTACAGAATATAATGCAGCCACCCCAGAGTATAATGCAGCCACCCCAGAGTATAATGCAGCCACCTCATAGAATATAATACAGCCCACCTCCCCATAATATATAATGTAGCCCCCATAGAATATAATGCAGCCCCCCATAGTATATAACACAGCCTCCCACATAGAATATAATACACCTACAATAGTATATAATACAGCCACATAGTATATAACATGGCCTCCCCAATAGAATATAATATACCCCCATAGTATATAGCACAACCTGCATAGCAGATAACACGGTCCACATAGCAGTATACAGCACAGCCCGCATAGAATACAGCACAGCCCACTTAGCAGTATACAGCACTGCCCACACAGTAGTATACAGCACTGCCCACACAGTAGTATACAGCACAGCCCACATAGTAGTATACAGCAGAGCCCACACAGTAGTATATAGCACAGTCCACATATTAGTATATAGCACTTCCCACACAGTAGTATACAGCACTGCCCACACAGTAGTATATAGCACAGCCGACACAGTAGTACACAGCACAGCCCACATAGTATTATACAGCACAGCCCACATAGTAGTATATAGCACAGCCCACACAGTAGTATATAGCACAGCCCACACAGTAGTATATAGCACAGCCCACACAGTAGTATATAGCACAGCCCACACAGTAGTATATAGCACAGCCCACATAGTAGTATATAGCACAGCCCACACAGTAGTATACAGCACAGCCCACATAGTAGTATACAGCAGAGCCCACACAGTAGTATACAGCACAGCCCACATAGTAGTATACAGCAGAGCTCACACAGTAGTATATAGCACAGCCCACATAGTAGTATACAGCACTGCCCACACAGTAGTATACAGCAGAGTCCACATAGTATTATATAGCACAGCCCACACAGTAGTATATAGCAGAGTCCACACAGTAGTATACAGCACAGCCCACACAGTAGTATATAGCAGAGCCCACATAGTAGTATACAGCACTGCCCACACAGTAGTATACAGCAGAGCCCACATAGTAGTATATAGCACAGCCCACATAGTAGTATATAGCACAGCCCACACTGTAGTATACAGCACAGCCCACATAGTAGTATACAGCACAGCCCACACAGTAATATATAGCAGAGCCCACATAGTAGTATACAGCACTGCCCACACAGTAGTATACAGCAGAGCCCACGTAGTAGTATATAGCACAGCCCACACAGTAGTATATAGCACAGCCCACATAGTATACAGCAGAGCCCACATCTCTCCTCCCCCTAGAATGGCCCCACAGTCCAGTAAAAAAAAAACACACTCCTCACCTCCCCTTGTGCCCGCGGTGCTCCCTGCTCCTGTCTCGGCGGCTGCCGCTGCACTGCCTGGGACACAGTGAGTGCGCGCGCACCCGCAGTGTCACAGGCAGAGCCGGGAATGATGGAAGAGGGAGCGTCAGGTGACGCTCTCTCCTCCATCATTGCATTCAACTGTACTGGCATCATAGACGCCGGTATAGTTGAATGCGGCGGCGGCGCTGGGGGGAAGGGTGAGTCGGCGCGCAGCGGCCCACTTCTGGCACCGGCCCTTCTGGCATTTACCAGAACTGCCCGATGGCCAGTCCAGCCCTGATTATAACTACTATAATACTGCTCCTATGTACAAGAATGTAACTACTATAATACTTCTCCTATGTACAAGACTATAACTACTATAATACTGCTCCTATGTACAAGAATATAACTACTATAATACTGCTCCTATGTACAAGAATATAACTACTATAATACTGCCCCTATGTACAAAAATATAACTACTATAATACTGCTCCTATGTACAAGAATATAACTACTATAATACTGCCCACTATGTACAAGAATATAACCACTATAATACTGCTCCTATGTACAAAAATATAACTACTATAATACTGCTCCCATGTACAAGAATATAACTACTATAATACTGCCCCTATGTACAAAAATATAACTACTATAATACTGCTCCTATGTGCAAGAATATAACTACTATAATACTGCTCCAGATAAGATTATTTTTCTTTCTTTGTCTTTTCCTTGTTAGTCACTATGCATTTATTGTTGTGTTATATTAGTTTCATGCCGGAAGAAGAACAAGACTTTAGTTTGGATTCATTTTTCCATAATTTGAGGAGGTGAATGACAAGGGTTAAATAGAAGCCTGGTGACTCGGGGGACCCTGGATGCCAGCGCTCTGCCCCAGCCCGCTGTCTGCTGCCATCAGTACCAGCCTCATTACTCCTGTCTGTGAGGGAGAGATAACTCACTTGGAAGACAGAACAACCTTCACCTTCTCCATAACTTGCATATTTTCCTGGCTTTTATCCCAGACGTGGATTCTGTATGTTCAGGTGGTTTTGGGGGTCCTTGGCTGGGAGACCTCTGCTTTTTTATAGAGAAACTTACTGTGTAGAGTGAATTGGTATCAAAGTTGTCCCCGTTCTGATACAAAGTAATAAAGGGGCATCTTTATAATCCGACTCCAGGGTCTGAGCCACTTAAGTACCAAGTGTTGTACCAGAAGTGGAGAGATGTGTGTGCAGTCGGCGGACAGATCGCACTTCCTCCATAGATACAGGCTCTAAAACGAAGATGCCTCATATAAGAGGAAGCTGAATGTGAACGAGCCGCCCTCATCACAAAGTATTATTATCTGTAGATACATTGGAAAATTGTAATAAATCATTTGACATCCGATTTTGTCTACAGCACGTAATTCTGCTGTGAGATGTCATATATCGTCACCGCCATCCGTAACATTAGAGGAATTACAGTCGTCATAATCTGTACAGTTTCTCCAGCTGAAAAAAATCATGGACTCCTCAATAGTATTTTTGTGGACAGTGGAAAATTGTGTCCTATTTTATGGGCCATCCAGCAATTTCTGGCTGATATGCAACAAGTAATGTTCTGATAAAAGTGTCCAAATGTCGAATCAACTTGTTTAATAGTCTGACTATACAGTGTCCATATGTACAGTCATGGCCAAAAGTATTGACACCCCTGAAATTCTGTCAGATAATACTCAGTTTCTTCCTGAAAATGATTGCAAACACAAATTCTTTGGTATTATTATCTTCATTTAATTTGTCTTAAATGAAAAAACACAAAAGAGAATGAAGCAAAAAGCAAAACATTGATCATTTCACACAAAACTCCAAAATGGGCCAGACAAAAGTATTGGCACCCTCAGCCTAATACTTGGTTGCACAACCTGTAGCCAAAATAACTGCGACCAACCGCTTCCGGTAACCATCAATGAGTTTCTTACAATGCTCTGCTGGAATTTTAGACCATTCTTCTTTGGCAAACTGCTCCAGGTCCCTGATATTTGAAGGGTGCCTTCTCCAAACTGCCATTTTTAGATCTCTCCACAGGTGTTCTATGGGATTCAGGTCTGGACTCATTGCTGGCCACCTTAGAAGTCTCCAGTGCTTTCTCTCAAACCATTTTCTAGTGCTTTTTGAAGTGTGTTTTGGGTCATTGTCCTGCTGGAAGACACATGACCTCTGAGGGAGACCCAGCTTTCTCACACTGGGCCCTACATTATGCTGCGATATTTGTTGGTAGTCTTCAGACTTCATAATGCCATGCACACGGTCAAGCAGTCAAGTGCCAGAGGCAGCAAAGCAACCCCAAAACATCAGGGAACCTCCGCCATGTTTGACTGTAGGGACCGTGTTCTTTTCTTTGAATGCCTCTTTTTTTTTCTCCTGTAAACTCTAGGTTGATGCCCTTGCCCAAAAAGCTTTACTTTTGTCTCATCTGACCAGAGAACATTCATCCAAAACGTTTTAGGCTTTTTCAGGTAAGTTTTGGCAAACTCCAGCCTGGCTTTTTTATGTCTCGGGGTAAGAAGTGGGATCTTCGTGGGTCTCCTACCATACAGTCCCTTTTCATTCAGATGCCGACGGATAGTACGGGTTGACACTGTTGTACCCTCAGACTGCAGGGCAGCTTGAACTTGTTTGGATGTTAGTCGAGGTTCTTTATCCAACACCCGCACAATCTTGCACTGAAATCTCTTGTCAATTTTACTTTTCCATTAACACTAGGGAGGTTAGCCACAGTGCCATGGGCTTTACACTTCTTGATGACACTGCGCATGGTAGACACAGGAACATTCAGGTCTTTGGAGATGGACTTGTAGCCTTGAGATTGCTCATGCTTCCTCACAATTTGGTTTCTCAAGTCCTCAGACAGTTCTTTGGTCTTCTTTCTTTTCTCCATGCTCAATGTGGTACACACAAGGACACAGGGCAGAGGTTGAGTCAACTTTAATCCATGTCAACTGGCTGCAAGTGTGATTTAGTTATTGCCAACACCTGTTAGGTGCCGCAGGTAAGTTACAGGTGCTGTTAATTACACAAATTAGAGAAGCATCACATGATTTTTCAAATGGTGCTAATACTTTTGCCCACCCCCTTTTTATGTTTGGTGTGGAATTATATCCAATTTGGCTTTAGGACAATTCTTTTTGTGTTTTTTCATTTAAGACGAATTAAATGAAGATAATAATAACAAAGAATTTGTGATTGCAATCATTTTCAGGAAGAAAATGTGTATTATCTGACAGAATTGCAGGGGTGTTAATACTTTTGGCCATGACTGTATAAAGTGCTATATAGTGTCCATGTACATAGTGCGATATAGTGTCTATAATTTTAAGGGTAGGTTAATTTTAAGATTGAGAGATAGAATATCAAAAATAAAATCCAGAAAATCACATTGTATAAATTATATAAATTTATTTGCATTTTGCAGTGAAAAATAAGTATTTGATCCCTGGGACAAACAAGACTTAATACTTTGTGGCAAAACCCTTGTTGGCAAGCACAGCAGTTAGATGTTTTTTGCAGTTGATGATGAGGTTTGCGCACGTCAGCAGGAATTTTGGTCCACTCCTCTTGCAGATAATTAAGATTTTGAGGCTGTCGCTTTGCAGCTGAGAGCTTCAACTCCCTCCATAAGTTTTCTATGGGATTTATGTCTGGAGACTGGCTAGGCCACTCCATGACCTTAATGTCCTTCTTTCTGAGCCACTCCTTTGTTGCCTTGGCTGTATGTTTTGGGTCATTGTCTTGCTGGTAGACTCAGCCACGACCCATTTTTAATGTCCTGGCAGAGGGGAGGAGGTTGTCACTCAGGATTTTATGGTACATGGCTCCATCCATTCTCCCACTGATGCGGTGAAGTAGTCATGCCCTTTGCAGAGACACCCCCCCAAAACATGATGTTTCCACCTCTATGTTTGACAGTGGGGACGGTATTCTTTGGGTCCAAGGCAGCATTTCTCTTCCTCCAAATGGGGGGAGTTGAGTTAATGCCAAACACCTCAATTTTTTCTCATTGGACCACAGCACCTTCTCCCATTCACATACATAATCATCCAGGTGTTCATTGGCGAACTTCAGACGGGCCTGTACATGTGCCTTCTTGAGCAGTGGGACCTTGTGGGCACTGCAGGATTTTATACCTTTATGACGTAATGTGTTACCAATGGTTTTCTTGGTCACTGTGGTCCCAGCTGCCTTGAGATCATTAACAAGTCCCCCTCCTGTGTAGTTTTAGGCTGATCTTTCACCTTCTTCATGATCAAGGATACCCCACGAGGTGAGATTTTGCATGGTGCCCCAGATCGATGTTGATTGACAGTCATTTTGTATTTCTTCCATTTTCTTACTATTGCACCAACAGTTGTCTCCTTCTCACCCAGCGTCTTACTTATTGTTACTTATTAAAATTATAGACTGTTCATGTCTTTGTCAGTGGGCAAACTTGTAAAATCAGCAAGTGATCACATACTTATTTCCCCCACTGCATATAGTGCCTATATAATGTACATATACAGTGCCTTGCGAAAGTATTCAGCCCCCTGGAACTTTTCAACCTTTTTCCACATATCATGCTTCAAACATAAAGATACCAAATGTAAATTTTTGGTGAAGAATCATCAACAAGTGGAACAGAATTGTGAATTTGAACGAAATTTGTTCGTTATTTTAATTTTTTGTGGAAATTCAAAAACTGAAAAGTGGGGTGTGCAATATTATTCGGCCGCTTTACTTTCAGTGCAGCAAACTCACTCCAGAAGTTCATTGTGGATCTCTGAATGATCCAATGTTGTCCTAAATGCGTAACAATGATACATATAATCCACCTGTGTGTAATCAAGTCTCCGCATAAATGCACCTGCTCTGTGATAGTCTCAGGGTTCTGTTTGAAGCACCGAGCGCATCATGAAGACCAAGGAACACAACAGGCAGGTCCGTGATACTGTTGTGGAGAAGTTTAAGGCCATGTTCACACAGTGCGTTTTTTACTGCGGAACCGCAGCGGTTTTGCCGCTGCGGTTCCGCAGCTGTTTTCCATGCAGGGTACATAACAATGTAACCCTATGGAAAACAGTCACTGCTGTGCACATGATCCGTAATTTCATTTAAAAAGCCGCGCAGAATAGCTGCGGCAAAAAAGAAGGAGCATGTCACTTCTTTTTCCTGAACCGCAGCGGTTCTGCACCCATAGACCTCCATTGTGAGGTCAAAATCGCAGTAAAACCCGCAGATCAAAAATATATCTGCGGGTTTTACTGCGATTTGATGTGCAGAACCGCTGCAGCAGGAAGTGCGGGGGAGCGGGTGGAAGTGCGTGGGCGGAGTGTGGCTGCCCCCCCGTGCTCCTATCCCGCCCCCCCCGTGCTCCGATGCCCCCCCCAGTGCTCCGATGCCCCCCCCGTGCCCTAATCTCCCCCCCTTATACTTACCCGGCGTCCCGGTGTCCGTCCGGCCGTCTTCTCCCTGGGCGCCGCCATCTTGCAAAATGGCGGGCGCATGCGCAGTGCGCCCGCCGAATCTGCCGGCCGGCAGATTCGCTCCAAAGTGCATTTTGATCACTGAGATATAACCTATCTCAGTGATCAAAATAAAAAAATAGTAAATGACACCCCCCCACTTTGTCACCCCCATTGGTAGGGACAATAAAAAATTAAGATTTTTTTTTTTTTTTTCACTAAGGTTAGAATAGGGGTAGGGGTAGGGTTAGGGGTAGGGTTAGGGTTAGGGGTAGGGTTAGGGGTAGGGTTAGGGGTAGGGTTAGGGTTAGGGGTAGGGTTAGGGGTAGGGTTAGGGTTAGGGGTAGGGTTAGGGGTAGGGTTAGGGTTAGGGGTAGGGTTAGGGTATTTTCAGCCATTTTAGCCCTAAAAAGCTTCCTAGGAAACACACAGTCTCTGCATAGAAAACTGCATAAAAAAAGGATAAAAAAACGCATCAAAAAAGGACAAAAAAAGGACCAAAAAAGGACCTGCGTTTTCTGCCAAGAGCTGCAGTTTTTTAAAAAAACTGTCCTGAAAAAAAAAGGATGGAAATCCTGAACGTGTGAACATACCCTAAAGCCGGATTTGGATACAAAATGATTTAAAAAACTTTAAACATCCCAAGGAGCACTGTGCAAGCGATCATATTGAAATGGAAGGAGTATCATACCACTGCAAATCTACCAAGACCCGGCCGTCCCTCTAAACTTTCATCTCAAATAAGGAGAAGACTGATCAGAGATGCAGCCAAGAGGCCCATGATCACTCTGGATGAACTGCAGAGATCTACAGCTGAGGTGGGACAGTCAATAGGACAACAATCAGTCGTACAGTGAGGCCGCTATTTGGCCTTGAATTGCCCGGGCAAACATCAGGACCACACAATCATGATCTGAAGGCACCAGTTGGGATAGAGAGGCAGCCCCCACACTCTGTTAACCATTTATATGATGTAGTCACTATTGACTGCAGCATCTAAGGGGTTAAACAGATTTGGACGGTGCAAACACTGATCATGGCTATTGCAGCAAGTTGTCAGCTATAGTGTACAGCTGACAGCTGCTGGATTGTCTCCTGTATGAGGATGCTATTCTTTTATATCTCAGGTCAGTTAAAAGACGTATTGGCGGTCACAAAGGGGTTAAGCTTTTCCTCTTGCGACTCTTCTCCCTCTGAAGCCCTACTAATTTCTGTGCTATCGGACCGATGTCCATCGGAACTGGAATTTGCGGATGGCCATTTGATCTCATCGATATCTTTATAAAATTCCATCTTCCGATCGCAATGATTGTGACCAGCGCTCGGCGTCTGCAGGACGGGTTTATGAGAATTGGTTGTGACGGGATGAATTATCTGCCCGGTCCTGATCAACTTCATCAGACTGAGGAAATCTGTGTGAATCCAGATTTAAAGGGATCCCAAATAGGGTTGAGCGAAACGGATCGTTCATTTTCAAAAGTCGCCGACTTTTGGCAAAGTCGGGTTTCATGAAACCCGACCCGATCCCTGTGTGGGGTCGGCCATGCGGTACGCGACTTTCGCGCCAAAGTCGCGTTTCGTATGACGCGCTTGGCGCCATTTTTTTCAGCCAATGAAGGGGCGTGGGCAGAGTGATGACATAGGTCTTAGGGGCGTGGACGCCTATAGCCATGTTGTCGCTTGTGCGCTGTAGAGAGAGAGAGAGAGATATGTACCTGCAGCAAATTACCGCCAAACTGTAAGATAAGGGAGGCAGGAAGGGTGAGCAGTGCGCTCAAGGTGATTTTAAGGATAAGGCGAAGCTCTGGAAATGAGACTTGCCATCGCTCATTACCAGTCCGGGGGGCCCAGTGCAAACATGGCGGGTCCGCTTTATTACATCTTCATAGGAAAGCCGTGCCGCGTCCTCTTAGGAACATTTATTAAAGATGTGGATCTAAAGTCGGAGCCTTCAGCTCTTATTTCCATCAAAAGCTGAACGGGAGATGGATCAGATAAGAAATGTTTAAGTTGTTCTAGAATGTCGGCCGGAGCGGGAAAGACGAGATAACCAGATTACAAAGTCATTTCCATGCTCCCCGGATCCTGCGCGTCTGATGGATCCAAACCGAAAACAGAGCAAAACTTGGAACAATGTGTCCATGAACGCTGCCTCATATTTCATCCAAGCCAACAGAAAAAAGGGCGAATTAAAGGGGTCATAGAGATGGAGAAAACGTAGTGGCAATGTGCTTAAAGGGGTCATCCAGATGGAGAAAAAGTGGTGGTAATGTGCTTAAAGGGGTCATCCAGATGGAGAAAAAGTGGTGGTAATGTGCTTAAAGGGGTCATCCAGATGGTGGTAGTTACATACTGAAAATGAAAGATGACACTTGCCCATAAGGGTTTTATTAGGAAAGCTGCCCTGATTTTCTAATACCAGCACCAGATATGGGTTCCTGCAGGTTCGCCTGGGGCTTGGCTTTAACACAGGAGAGAGAAGGGGGCTGGCTCATTTCAATAACTACAGCAAGGTATTCTCTGTCAAACCTATTGCATAACTAAAAGGGGTCTGGCTGAGCTGTTGAAATCATCTCCAGTCTTTTACACCATTAAAGGGGTTGGACCACTTCTGCACAACCCGTTATTAATGGGCGAAAAAAATAATAATAAAAGAAAAACAAAAATTGCTAAATCTACTTCTTGGACCAGCACTGCCTCTCTGTATTCAGCGTTGCTTCTCCTGCTGGTCCCTGGCATCACCATTTGGAAGGGCCTCAGCCAGTCATGGATTGAGTGGAAGAAACATGTTGGGGAATGCTGCAGCCATTTTTTTCACCTCATTGATCTATTAATAAGAGTATGTCGAAATAGTAGACAACCCCTTTAAGAGCAGTGATCACCAGGTTCTCCCTACTTATATGGTGCAAGATGGTTGTGCTGGAAATGTCTGTTGCTCTGCACAAATTGACAGTGAGAAAGGGTTAATATTTTACTTTTTTTTATCATCCGATAAACTCTTGAATATTAGAAAAAAATGAGAAAAAAATTGTGCAAAAGTAATAAATGTATTGATAGAAGACCGGGCTGCAGGAAGCCATCATCAGGCAGGTCCTGGCTGTTACTAACTTTTTCAGTTACCTAATAAAAATAAAAGGTTGGACCATTTTCCCAACATGTTTCCTGTACAAATCTTTGACATTTTATCCTTTCTCGGTAACTTTTTAGCATTTTTACCCCCTGATGTCGGCTGTGGGGAGATCTGGCAGCAAACACAGCTTTATAAACTTTTCCTCATTTCTCCCAGTGAAAGGATTCAGGACATGGAGTCGCTCCTGCGGACATAGAAATAAAAGCCTCTGACTGAAATCTGCATCTTATAAATAAATTGATGCAAGACGACAAAGTCACAGAGTGGCGCCATCAATCAAACATGGCGTCCTCGTGGTAATGTCCGGAGAGAGCGCCTCGCAGGGAGGGTCGGGGCCGGCGCAGGACACCGAGCACTACGCCACGACGTGAGAACAAAACACAATTACTCCGAAAAGTCACTGGGGGAAAAGGGGGGAGGAGTGTAACGAAGGCGTCCTGGATGCGTATCTGATCCTCGTTATTGAGATTACATTAATATCAGGACATCGTACTTTGCAGCCCCCCAGGGACCCCCAGAAAGGCCTAGAACAGGATCAGTTTCCTGAGTCCTGGCTCAAGAGCTATCAAAACAGGGCTGATTTCAAAGAGAGATGAAACACATTGCCCTCTTAAGAGAGCGAGCAGAGAGGGAAGTGTTATGTTTTCACGGTGAAATGCGGCTCACCACGATTGGAAGCGGCATCGGGAAATGAGAACAAATGGTGTTAAATCCATTAGTAAGTGCACATGTTGTGTGCAAAATAATAGAAGGTTAACAGCTAGTAGGGAAACTGTGTCAAGCTCGTAAATTTACCCCCGCCCTCCCCGCGCCGCTTCTAGCGCATTTTACCAGATGCTGAACTTTGGCATCGACCATAACTTGGATTTCAGTGCAGATTCATTACTGGACTTAGCAACATTACAATTATTCTTCATTGGCCAAATTATAATTTCCTGCAATTTTCCTGGCAGATTAGACGAGGGTCTGCTGCTGTTGGAAGGGGGCCGCCGTGGGACGGCTCCTCAAGGGATGGGATATGCTGTAGCACAGGCCCTGTGTTGTACCGCCTGCAGATGACGCTCTCATTCCTGCTTTTACTAATGTTTCATTCTGACCCGTTATATTCTGATCGCCTCTTGCACAATTGTGATTGATGGTTGTCAGTATTCAGCTCCCAGAGCGATGCTGCAACTGCCGTCTCCTGATTGTATGGGGTGTATTACTGGAGGTCTGTGCGGTGGGCTGCTAACATTGGTGGACATTGCTGCTGAGCAGTGACGTAGTGCGGGCCGCCAGAGTTCAGGGCAGTACAAGTATGTTTGTTTCCCGTGAACTGTCACTGAATCCCTTCCAATTTAAAAAATAAAACAATATACGGTACTTTGTTATATTTTATTTTGCATTTTTATTACATTTTTATGTAACTATCTCTAAACCTACTTTACACTAAGCCCAACCCTACCTTAGTCCTAATCATAGTCTTAAGCCTGACTCTACCCTACTCCTATTTCTAAGACTAATCCTATTCTAGTCCTAGTCCTAAACCTGACCCTACCCTACTCAAACACTACCCTAGTCCTAATCCTAGGTCTAAGACTAACCTTACTGTAGGACTAATCATAGCCTTAATCCTGAACATACTCTAGTCCTAATCCTAGCCCTAATCCTTGCCCTAGGCCCAACACTACACTAGTCCTAGCCCTAATCATGACCCTACCCTAGTCCTATTTTTAACTCTGAGAATAAACCTACACAAGTACTAATTCTAGCTATAATACTATCCCGTACCTTAGCCTAATCCTAGCTCTAAAACTAACCGTAACTTAGTTGTAATCCTAGCCCTAAACCTGACACTACTCTAGTCCTAATCCTAGCCCTAAGCCTAACCCTACCATAGTCCTAATCATAGCCCTAAGCCTAACTCTACCCAAGTCCTATTCCTAGCTATAAAACTAATCCTACCAAAGTCCTAATCCTAGCTATGAAACTAACCCTATCCTAGTCCTAATTCTAGCTCTAAGACTAACCATACTCTAGTTCTAAGGCTAGCTCTAAGACTAACCCAACTCTAGTCCTAATCCTAGCCCTAATCCTGACCCCACACTAGTCCTAATCTCAGCCCTAGCCATACCCTAGTCCTAGATTTGAGGCTAACCCTAACCTTGCCCTAATTCTAGCCCTTAATCTAACCCTATCCTGGTCCTAATCCTAGCCCAAAGCGTTACCAAAGCCTAGTCTTAATCATAGCTCTTAGACTAACCCTGATCTAGTCCTAATCCTAGCCTTAAACCTTAATCTACCCTATTCATAATCTTATCCCAAAAATCTAAAAAAAACACAGGACCCGTTGAAGCGCAGATAGCGTGAAACAGCCGTCGTCCACAGAAGTCATCCACTATTCTCCAGTTGTAACGGTTTCAAATGACTGAATAAAGGATTATTTTAATTTTGAGGGTGAGTGCCACCTTTTCTCTTTTTGAACATTGCTAATGCTACCCTAGTCCTAATGTTAGCCCTAAGCCTAACCCTACCCTAGTCCTAATCCTAGCCCTAACAATTACCATACCCTAGATCGAAACCTAGACTAACCCTACCCTATTCCTAAGCCTATCTCTAAGACTAACCCTACCCTAGTCCTAACCCTAGCTCTAAGACTAATCCTACTCTAGTCCAAATCCGATCCCTAAGCCTGACTTCACCCTAGTCCTAATACAAGCCATAGCCTAACCAAACCCTAGTCCTAATCCTATCCTTAAGCCTGACCCTACCCTAGTCCTACTACTAATACTAGCTCTAAACCTAACCTACACTAGTCCTAAACCTAGCCCTAAGCTTAGCATTACCTTAGTCCTATTCCTAGATCTAAGACTAACCCTACTCTAATTCTAATCCTAATCTTAATCCTGAACCTACCCTAGTCCTAATCCTAGCCTTAAAGCCCAACTATACCCTAACCCTATTCTTAGCTCTTAAAATAACCTTATACTAGTACTAATACTAGCTATTAACTGACAATACAATAATTCTAATCCTAGCTCTGAGACTAACCCTACTCTAGTCCCATTCCTAGCTCTAAAACTAACCCTACTCTAGTTCTAATCCTAGCCCTAAACCTGACCCTACCCTAGTCTTAATCCTACCCCTAAAACTTACCCTACCCTAGTCCTAATTCTAGCCCTAAGCCTAACCCTGCCTTAGTCCAAGCTCTAAAACTAACCCTACTCTAGTTCTAATCCTAGCCCTAAACCTGACCCTACCCTTGTCCTAATCCTAGCCCTAAACCTAACCCTACTTTAGTCTTAACTCTAAAACTAACCCAACTCTAGTTCTCATCCTATCCCTAAACCTAACCCTACCCTAGTCTTAATCCTACCCCTAAACTTTACCCTACCCTAGTCCTAACCCTAGCCCTAAACCTAACCATACTTTAGTCCTAACTCTAAAACTAACCCTACTTTAGTTCTAATCCTAGCCCTAAACCTAACCCTACCCTAGTCCTAATCCTACCCCTAAACTTTACCCTACCCTAGTGCTAATCCTAGCCCTAAACCTAACCATACTTTAGTCCTAACTCTAAAACTAACCCTACTCTAGTTCTAATCCTAGCCCTAAACCTGACCCTACCCTAGTCTTAATCCTACCCCTAAACTTTACCCTACCCTAGTCCTAATCCTAGCCCTAAACCTAACCATACTTTAGTCCTAACTCTAAAACGAACCCTACTCTAGTTCTAATCCTAGCCCTAAACCTGACCCTACCCTAGTCTTAATCCTACCCCTAAATCTTACCCTACCCTAGTCCTAATCCTAGCCCTAAACCTAACCCTGCCTTAGTCCTAGCTCTAAAACTAACCCAACTCTAGTTCTAATCCTATCCCTAAACCTAACCCTACCCTAGTCCTAATCCTACCCCTAAACTTTACCCTACCCTAGTCCTAATCCTAGCCCTAAACCTAACCATACTTTAGTCCTAACTCTAAAACTAACCCTACTCTAGTTCTAATCCTAGCCCTAAACCTGACCCTACCCTAGTCTTAATCCTAGCCCTAAATGTTACCCTACCCTAGTCCTAATCCTAGCCCTAAACCTAACCCTGACCCAAGTTTTAATCGAAACCCCTAGCTCTAGTTAAGTTATAAAAATTAAAATATGTAAAAGCACCTGTCAGTAATAAAATAAGACAGAATCATGTGCAGAAAAGATTCAGTACTATCTTCAATCATTGCCTGCTGAGCTTGTGATCTTGGTTGCTGCCTATGCAGAGTGCAGCAGTCTACATAGGTTTTTGGCTGTGGCTTGCTGTCACTTACTGCAATGGTCTAAGAATAATCTCCACTTCCAACACCAGACATTCAACCGTTAGGGTAAGGGGTAATTATGTGCTCCCACGGACTTGTAGACTTTGGCACTGGGCCCTTTTCCTCCATTTCTGGTGTCCATAACCAAGAAGACTGCTGTAGGGGTCATTTTCTAATCCTCAGTAATTTACTCCTAAGGGGCGCTGGTGCTGCTCCTGGGTTTATACAGTGGGGCAAAAAAGTATTTAGTCAGTCAGCAATAGTGCAAGTTCCACCACTTAAATAAATTGTTAAAAAAACAGACAATGTGATTTTCTGGATTTTTTTTTCTCAGTTTGTCTCCCATAGTTGAGGTCTACCTATGATGTAAATTACAGACGCCTCTCATCTTTTTAAGTGGTGGAACTTGCACTATTGCTGATTGACTAAATACTTTTTTGCCCCACTGTATATGAATGACCTCCTACATGATTTACAGGAAAGTAAGGAGAACTTGTCACTGTGACCCCACAAGAGTCTGTGTCCAGTTCTCCACTGATACTTTGGCTGTAGCCGGGCTGATGACATTGGAGCTGCGCTCTCTGGTATAACCTGTGTGGACCTTGTGGCCTGCAGGCGGAGCAGCATTAATGGTCTCGCAGCTTGTGTAACTCTTACTCACAGAGCAGCAGAGCGAGGTGACTGGACGAGAGGGAAATGCGTTTACCTAATCAGCAATATTCAGTTGCGCTGCAGACGTCCATATTATGTTTCCTCGCCCCGGCCAAGCCCTGTGTGAATAGCTGCTCTGTTAGGGACCCCAGGTCTCCCCAGTGAGACCATCAGGAGGTTGTGTGCAGACGCCGCGTGTGCATGAATGAGCGAGACTGTGTTGTGGAGTTGACTTTGGTGAGAATGTTAGAAATAACTTTCTGCTTTCCGTCAGTGAGTGTGGAAAAAGGAAAAAACTTGTACCGACGATTCAAAGTCAACTTCTTCTTATGGAAAAACCTCATTACACAGGTAGAAGGTGCAGAGGTTAATTACTCAGTAGGACGACTCATACTACTTTGCACAGTGCCGCTACTTCACCCCGTACCATCGCATTGCCCCATGTTGCCACATAACTCGGGGCCATTACATTGCCCTGTTCTGCTACTTTGCCCCGTACCATCGCATTGCCCCATGTGGCCACATAACTCTGGGCCATTACATAGCCCAGTGCCGCTACATCACCCCATACCATCGCATTACCCCATGCTGCCACATAACTCGGGGCCATTACATTTCCCTGTGCCGCTACTTCGCCCCATACCATCGCATTGCCCCAAGTGGCCACATAAGTTGGGACCATTACATTGCCCTGTGCCGCTACTTTGCCCCGTACCATCGTATTGCCCCATGTTGCCACATAACTCGGGGCCATTACATTGCCCTGTGCCGCTACTTTGCCCCGTACCATTGCATTGCCCCATGTTGCCACATAACTAGGGGCCATTACATTGCCCTGTGCCGCTACTTCACCCCATACCATCGCATTGCCCCATGTTGCCACATAACTCTGCGCCATTACATTGCCCTGTGCCGCTACTTTGCCCCGTATCATCGCATTGCCCCATGTTGCCACATAACTCAGGGCCTTTACATTGCCTTGTGCCGCTACTTCGCCCCGTACCATCGCATTGCCCAATGTGGCCACATAACTCTGGGCCATTACATTGCCCAGTACCGCTGCTTCACCCCATACCATCGCATTACCCCATGCTGCCACATAACTCGGGGCCATTACATTGTCCTGTGCCGCTACTTCGCCCCATACCATCGCATTGCCCCATTTGGCCACATAAGTCAGGGCCAGTACATTGCCCTGTGCCGCTACTTCGGCCCATACCATCGCATTGCCCCATGTTGCAACATAACTCTGCGCCATTACATTGCCCTGTGCCGCTACTTCGCCCCATACCATCGCATTGCCCCATGTTGCCACATAACTCTGCGCCATTACATTGCCCTGTGCCACTACTTCACCCCATACCATCGCATTGCCCCATGTTGCCACATAACTCGGGCCATTAAATTGCCTTGTGCCGCTACTTCACCCCGTACCATCGCATTGCACCATGTTGCCACATAACTCTGGGCCATTACATTGCCCCGTGCCACTACAACGCCCTGTGCAGCTACTTTGCCACTTGCTGCCACTTCGCCCCATGTTGCCACATTCCTCCATGACACTACATTGTCTCATGCTGTCACTTGGCCCATGCCGACATAATGCCTAAACCTAGCAATAAGTCTAACCATACCCTAGTACTAAGAAAATACAAAGCTGCACTCTGGATTGTTTAGAATGGTAAATCTAGAAAATTGGAACTGCATTACTACCATAGAACATTGGTTAAGTGCTATATTACGTACCTTAAAAATTAACAGTAAAAAGAAGGTACTTAGCACGCCATCCGGGTGCTGCACGAACCTCAGTCCAGCCACACAGTGCCCCCTAGGAGTCAAGCCCTCACGTACCACCAGGAGGTGGCATCATATCCTCAGATCCCCGTTGAGGCCAACGCACAGATCCTGGATGATGAGCCTTCCACAGGACTACGCCTCCAGGTGCAGGAACTGACAAAAAGCATAGCTGCACTAGCCAGGACCGTGCAGTCCCTACAGGAACCCCCAAAGGAGAAGATCAAGCTGGCTTCCCCTGGCGATGACAGAAGAGGATCCCGCCGACCAGAGGAAGAGACAAAGACCGCTATCATCCAGATGGACGACCCATTTGCCGCTGCTGCAACCAGGCAGGACACATTGCAAGGTACTGTCATTTAAACGAGCGACCCCTGGGGCAGAGGGCCCACACACAGGAGTAGGACAACTAGGCCCCCAAAACTAGTGAGCAAAGTACGTCGGAGGATGACCAGTCCTCCCGTTGTGATCGATGGCATCCCAATGAACGCTCTATTGGACACCGGCTCTCAGGTGACAACTATGCCTTACATTCTTTATAAACGTTATTGGTCTGACACAGATATTACCAGTGACCCAGAGAGTGATCTAACAATACTAGCCAGTAATGGTCAGCATTTGCCACAGGTGGGGTACAAGGAGGTCACCATTAAGGTGGGGCGGGTAGAATTAAAGGCCCAAGGAATGGCGATTGTTGATATTGACCGACGTGAATGTAACCCTATGATGACCATTGATACCAATGTTATTGAAAATTGTCTTGCCAAGGTTATTGTCTTGTTACAACAGGTGGCCGAAACTGCTGTTTCCAGTGAGCTAGCGTCGAACTGTAGGACACCTAGGAGAACCGGAGGGCACAGAACTACATGTGTACTGCCCAAATTAAGCTTGCGGTACAGCGGCACCCTTGAGCCTGGAGTCACTGGAGACCCCAGAAGGAACAGCTCAAGCTGCCTACCATACAGGTACCTTTCTCAGGTCAGGAAAAAGAACCAGGACTTTGTTAGGACATTAGAGACAGCAAGGGACTACAGCAAGCGCAAAGTGGAAGGCTCCCAACCTGACTTGAAAAGGGGATTCCACTTGTTTCCGGGCTGCCTGGACTCCTAATATACCTGTTGCGGGTACCCTGGACTGTGACCTGCCAACTACAGTAAACCAGGTAAAGACTCTACAACTTGTGTTCTTTACTCATTGACCGGCAAACACAATCATCACCATACACTCTAGGACCACTGGGGACCCCGCTTCACCTGTGGGAAATGTCACCATCATTGCTGCAACAACATCCCCCAGAGGACCCCTTTAAAGCAGCGCTGGTTGCCCTATTGACCGAACACCACAGGTGTCGTCACGACAGACTTATTCACAATTCCCCTTTAAAGACCGTTCCCCTTTACTGTGAGTCCCAGGGCCACGGACCGGGTCGCAGCCACCGTAACATCCCGTTTAGTAGCCGACCGGACCCGGCACCGAGTACCCTGCCCTGGTGGGCGACTCAACACCTCTGTCTGGAAAACCTTCAGTGCGCATGATGTGGGCTGAGGATTGCAGAGACGTCGTCGGTCCATGATCTCGCAGCCTTTGATTATTGGGATGGCACAGTGGACGCTAGCATTGACTGGTAGAGTCACAGAGAATAAATCATGGAGCCAGTCATCCTCCACTCCCTGGTACCAGGGTCTAAGTCTTTGTTTCTTTTGGCAATGTCTCCAGATATCAGATAGGAGCGCCGTGATTCACTGTGAAGGTCATGGACGGTCAGATCAGAGCATTGCACGTGATGGCTCCGTAGGCCGGACTCCAAGAACAGCTCTCTGATCTCCATGTTTCCCTCCTCCGGGATCAGATCTGGGTCCATGTTGTGGCTGCTACATGTTCTCCATGTCACAACACAGTAGATGTGCCATCATAAATCTCCGCTCACCTGTTGGAGCTGAAATAGGCTGGCGGGAGAATTACATTATAATCTCCACTGCAGACTGGCCCCCCTCCTCTTCAGTGCAGCCATCTTTGCCGGCGTGCTCCATCTGCAATGTTTTTCCATCCTATTCTCCGTGATCCTAGCACGTCCAGTGTCTGTGCAGCCGTCCAACACATGACCCCCGTATTATGTCTGATCTTCTGAGCACTTCTATATAAACACACTCGAACGCAGCCAAATCCCCAAGACATCAGAATGTGGAAACCGCCAACAGGACTTTGTCTCAGATCGTAGTGACGTTTCTGGATAAATCTGTGCTTTAAGGAACTAAAAGGACACTTTCGCCATTTCATCTTTTCTTGCAATGAAACAATAATATTACGTCTTCATAATACAAAAAAGAAACGTCAAATCTGTCAACTGCTGAATGATCTGGGATAGAAACTGACGCGGTAATGAATTCCACTTGTGGGTTTACTAAGAGGTCATGTCAAACAAGTGCCGGAGATTCAGTCTGACTAATGAATGAGCCGAAGACGAGTGCAGATTATATTAACGTTTCAAAATGTGAACATCGAAAAAAACAGAGAATATTCAGCGAGTGAAGAGGAGAAAGCAAGAAAATATTTACTCTCAGGGGCCAAAACCAAAGAAGAAAGTCATCACAATGGAAGAAAATACAGTCCAGATGTCACAGCCTCTCCTTGAACTAAAGAAGTGCGGCCAACAATGCAGATAAGAAAGGACACATGCCACAATCAACAAAGAAAAAAGATTACTACTCTGCCCTATGTACAAGAGAATAACTACTATAGTTACAGCCCCCTATGGACAAGAATATAACTACTATAATAATGGTCCTATGTACAAGAATATAACTACTATAATACTGCCCCTATGTACAGGAATATAACTACTATAATACTGCTTGCTCCTATGTACAATAATATAACTACTATAATACTGCTTGCTCCTATGTACAATAATATAACTACTATAATACTGCTCCTATGTACAAGAATATAACTACTATAATACTGCTCCTATGTACAAGAATATAACTACTATAATACTGCCCCTATGTACAATAATATAACTACTATAATACTGCTCCTATGTACAATAATATAACTACTATAATACTGCCCCTATGTACAATAATATAACTACTATAATACTGCTCCTATGTACAAGAATATAACTACTATAATACTGCTCCTATGGACAAGAATATAAATACTATAATACTGCTCCTATGTACAAGAATATAACTATTATAATACAGCCCCCTATGGACAAGAATATAACTACTATAATAATGCTCCTATGTACAATAATATAACTACAATAATACTGCCCCTATGTACAAGAATATAACTACTACTAGATGGTGGCCCGATTCTAACGCATCTGGTATTCTAGAATATGTATGTATGTATATAGCAGCCACATAGTATATAGCACAGGCCACGTAGTATATAGGAGTACTACGTGGCCTGTGGTATATACCATGTGGCTGCTATATACATATTGTAGAATACCCGATGCGTTAATATAGGACACGCAGTAAATAACACAGCCCACGTAATATATAACACAGCCCACACAGTATATAGCAGCCACGCAGTATATAGCAGCCACGCAGTATATAACACAGCTATGTAGTATGTAACTCTGGCCACGTAATATATAACAGAGCCCACGTAATATATAGCACAGCCCACATAGTATCTAACAGTGGGCACGTAGTATATAACATGCAATATAGAACACAGCCACGTAGTATATAACACTGCCCACGTAGTATATAGCAGCCATGTAGTATATAACGCAGCCCACACAGTATATAACACTGGCCACGTAATATATAGCACAGCCCACGCAGTATAGGACACAGCCCACATAGTATCTAACACTGGCCAGGTAGTATATAGCAGCCACGCGGTATATTACACAGCCCACATAGTATTTAGCAGTGTGGGCACCATATCCCTGTTAAAAAATAATTAAAATAAAAAATAGTTATATACTCACTCGGCGGGATCCAGCGTAGATCCAGCGAACCTCTGGCGATGCACGCGGTTGCCGCCATCTTGCGTTCCCAGGATGCATTGCGAAATGACCCAGATCACTTAGCGGTCTCGCGAGACCGCTAAGTCTTCTGGGTAATTTCGCAATGCATCTCTGGGACCAGAAGCTGGCGGCAGGCCAGCATTGTCGGACTACCGAAGGTGAGAATAGCAGGTGTTTTTTTTTTTTTATTATTATTATTAACATTAGATCTTTTTACTATTGATGCTGCGTAGGCAGCATCAATAGTAAAAACTTGGTCACACAGGGTTAATAGCGGCGGTAACGGAGTGAGTTACCCGCGGCATAACGCGGTCCGTTACCGCTGGCATTAACCCTGTGTGAGCGGTGACCGGAGAATATGGAGCGGGCGCTGACTGCGGGGAGTATGGAGCGGGCGCCGAGCACTGACTGCGGGAAGTATGGAGCGGGCGCCGGGCACTGACTGCGGGGAGCATGGAGCGGGCGCCGGGCACTGACTGCAGGGGAGTAGGGAGGGACTAATCGGATTTTGGCCGTCGCTGATTGGTCGCGGCAGCCATGACAGGCAGCTGGCGAGACCAATTAGCGACTTGGATTTCCATCACAGACAGAGGCCGCGACCAATGAATATACTGGACAGACAGACAGACGTAAGTGACACTTAGACAATTATATAGTAGGTATAACTACTATAACACTGCTCCTATGTACAAGAATATAAATACTATAATACTGCTCCTATGTAAAAGAATATAACTATATAACTACTATAACACTGCTCCTATGTACAAGAATATAAATACTATAATACTGCCCCTATGTACAAGAATATAACTACTATAATACTGCCCCTATGTACAAGAATATAACTACTATAATACTGCCCCTATGTGCAGGAATATAACTACTATAATACTGCCCCTATGCACAAGAATATAACGACTGTAATACTGCCCCTATGTACAAGAATATAACTACTATAATACTGCCCCTATGTACAAGAATATAACTACTATAATACTGCCCCCATGTGCAGGAATATAACTACTATAATACTGCCCCTATGTACAAGAATATAACTACTGTAATACTGGCCCTATGCACAAGAATATAACTACTATAATACTGCCCCTATGTACAAGATTATAACTACTATAATACTGCCCCTATGTACAAGAATATAACTACTATAATACTGCCCCCATGTGCAGGAATATAACTACTATAATACTGCCCCTATGTACAAGAATATAACTACTCTAATACTGGCCCTATGCACAAGAATATAACTACTATAATACTGCCCCTATGTACAAGAATATAACTACTATAATACTGCCCCTATGTACAAGAATATAACTACTATAATACTGCCCCCATGTGCAGGAATATAACTACTATAATACTGCCCCTATGTACAAGAATATAACTACTCTAATACTGGCCCTATGCACAAGAATATAACTACTATAATACTGCCCCTATGTACAAGAATATAACTACTATAATACTGCCCCTATGCACAAGAATATAACTAATACTGCCCCTATGTACAAGAATATAACTACTATAATACTGCCCCTATGCACAAGAATATAACTACTATAATACTGCCCCTATGCACAAGAATATAACTACTATAATACTGCCTCCTAGCTGAGAGGTTGTATGTTTGTAGCCCTCCTGATGTCTGGAGCAAGCCCAGGGAGGGTCCCCCCTAAACTGGGAAGCTCCCCAAGCAAGGTCCAGACTTCCAGGCCTACACACTGGGCAGAAACTCCCAAGCTCTTTCTAATGTGGATGAAAACCCCAAAGTGACTTCTGAGGAAAAGAAAACTCAGACTGAAAGTTACAGCAGCAACAAGAAAGATGAAGTTTTGAATGTGAGTAAAATAAAGGAAAGAGGAAAAGCCATGGTTGTATGTAAGAAGGTTGCAGTTAAGAAGTCGGCCTGCTAAGGCAAGCAGAGTGAAGTGCAATTAGGAAAAATCCATAGGGAATCTACAGCTGAGAAGCTGAATGGAGGAAAGCAGGTTGTAACACAGGAGGTGAGGCAGATCCCATCACCGGCCTAAGGTGTGCAGCTCACTCCAAACAGACAGAGGAGAACATCATTGGAGAGACAGACACTCCAGCAGAACCTGCAGCAGAAACATGGTGACCATCATGGCGCGCTCTGGATGCACGAAGTCGCAGTCAGGCGACAGCAGTAAAAGTGCTGTGGAACCTGGAGCCACAAAACCAGCCATTGTAAAAAAAACAAAGAAAGACATAGTTCCAAGCAGCCGGAGACATCGATGAAAGCAGGATCCCAGAAGGAGATGCCATGTGCACCTGAGCAGGGCCGGCTCCAGGTTTTCATGGGCCCTGGGCGAAAGAGTCCCAGTGGGCCCCTTCAGGGCCGCCATCAGGACATTACAGCCCTTACTGCCGTATGGGGCCCGGTCAGCAGCAGTACACAGAGGGGCCTGCAGATCCGGGACCCCACTGTTGTGCATCTACTGATCGGGCCCCATTGTGCACTAAAATACTGTGCACTGCGGCGCACACATCAACGCTGGGGCGCAGGAGCCTTCTTGGCACTGTGCACGGCCGTCTCACCTAGTTAGCTGCTCAGCTCCTGCTCGGCTGTAGCTAGAATGTATGGGCTCCCTGCAGGTCCTGACTACAGCCCATACATTCTAGCAGTCTCAGTAGTGAAGGTGCTAGAATGTAGGGGCTCCTGTCAGGTCCTCTCAGCAGCACATACATTCTAGCTGCTGCTTCACTGCTGGAAACACTAGACGCCCCAGGAACGACTGAGGTAAGTATAAAAAACATTTTTGTTTTGTTTAAATGGGTGAGGTGGGGGGAGTGAGACTGCAGATGATGGAGTGTGTTTTAGGGAGTACTGCACATGATGAAATAATAGGGGTCTGCAAATGATGAAGTGTGTTTGAGGGGGTTCTGCACATGAAATGATAGGGGGCTGCAAATGATGAAGTAAGGGGGACTGCAGATGAAGTGAAGGGGGTGATGGGAACTGCAAATGATGTGGGGGGACTGCAAATGATGTGGGGGTGATGGGGACTGCAAATGATGTGGGGGGACTGCAAATGATGATGTGGGGGTCATGGGGACTGCAAATGATGTGGGGGGACTGCAAATGATGATGTGGGGGTGATGGGGACTGCAAATGATGATGTGGGGGTGATGGGGACTGCAAATGATGTGGGGGGACTGCAAATGATGATGTGGGGTGATGGGGACTGCAAATGATGATGTGGGGGTGATGGGGACTGCAAATGATGATGTGGGGGTGATGGGGACTGCAAATGATGTGGGGGTGATGGGGACTGCAAATGATGATGTGGGGGTGATGGGAACTGCAAATGATGTGGGGGTGATGGGGACTGCAAATGATGATGTGGGGGTGATGGGGACAGGAAATGATGTGGGAGTGATAGGGACTGCAGATGATGAAGTGTGTTTGAGGGGGTTCTGCACATGATGAAATGATAGAGGGCTGCAAATGATGAAGTAAGGGGGACTGCAGATAAAGTGACGGGGGGATAGGGGACTAAATGATGATAGGGGACTAAATGATGAAGTGGGGGTGATGGGGACTGCACATGAAGTGAGTGTGAGGGACGTGGACAGCAATTGAATTGAAGGTGGGGGTGGGAAGAGCAAATAATGAATTTTGAGGGTGGGGAAGAGCAATTGATAATGTTAGCCCTCCCGCGTGAACCCACAAGAAATACAGCGGGGGTCTCATGGCCTCATAGACCCTATTGGTTTTATTATGGCAGTTTTCTATGGGTCATTTAGAGGTCAAGTCAGTCAGGTGAGGTGAGAGAAAACTGGTATTATCCGGTTTTTCCTGGTCTGCCTGGTGCCCCTTTTTAACCATTTTCATTGGCTGGTGGGGTGTTTTGGCGCTCAAATATTGTGTATATAAACCCTGGTTTCAGGGGTTTTTAGCCATTCTGCCGGTGAGGAAGAAAAGAAGAAGAAGGCACCTGAGGATGGAGGATCTCCTGCAGCAACTCCTGACCAGAGCCAGCGCCGAGGGTGGAGTGGAATGGCTTCAGCGCTGCTTGGCTATAGAACCTTCCTCCGCAGCAGCTGAGTCGGTCCCTCCTCCTCCAGAAGCTTCCCTCCAGCCGGCGTGTCAAGTCTCCCTGGTCCCGCCGGCATCTCCTGCTTCGGTGCGGCTCAGAAGACAGAGGGTCCCCTATTCTCCATCAGCGTCGCCGCCTGCCTCCAGCCGCTCCAGACAGGAAGTGAGGGGAAAGTCTCGGCGCCGCCCCCCACAGAAGTCTCGCAGCCCAGCGCGAGACTTCCGCAGCCAGCACCGTGGGAACGGGGCTCCGTCCTCCTCAGCTGTTCCGGACGGGAGGCCCGCACCTCACCGCGGCCGTAAAAGCGCTGCGGTGTCAGCGGCTCCCGCAGCAGCAGCGTCGGCGATCCACGACGCTATCCGGGACGATCCAGCGTCGCAGTCGGAGGAGGACGAAGAGGCGTCGCAAT
Source organism: Ranitomeya imitator (assembly GCF_032444005.1). Taxonomy (NCBI): domain Eukaryota; kingdom Metazoa; phylum Chordata; class Amphibia; order Anura; family Dendrobatidae; genus Ranitomeya; species Ranitomeya imitator. The sequence continues at coordinate 775,691,255 of NC_091282.1, forward strand.
CTGCAACAGCTGCTCGCATGAGCTTGCCCAACAGGGAGGGCTTGAGCTCCAGCTCCTGCAGAGATCCCAAGGCTGGACAGCATTCATCAAGGGGTGAGACTGTTAATTTACCTACGTCTGTCCCTCACTCACAGCTCACAAATATCATTAGGAGAGTGTTGGCGGATACGTTGAAGGAAGTTATTCCTTCTACTGCACGACGCACGTCAGATACATATGGTGCTGCAGTCTCTGACACGTTACCCGCTAGCACTATTCCTACTAATACTTTTAAAGAAGCACTGACTTGTGAATTATCCCCTTTGGGATTCCACTTGAGCTCTTCTGTTAAAGAGCTCATTTGGAATAATCAATACGTTGATATTTTCTCTTTATTACCTAAGAAGGATCAGCTTTTTAAACCTGATAAGAAGGAGGATAAAGCTGATTCTGATGAATTTAAACGCATCAATTCTAAATCATTTAACAATTGGGTGCAAGCATTTGCCATTTTTGCTGCGGTGTTGGGTGAAAAATCTCCCCATCTCTGTAGCAAATTATTCCAACACCTGGATATAATACTGGAAGCATATTGGAACTTCGGCGGGTTCGCCTGGCTGAACTACGATGAGGCTTTCAGGCACAAATTGTCGGTTCATCCCGAACTCCATTCGGGAGTGAAGGATATCGGTTTATGGATTAACCTTATGCTTCCACAGAGGCATTGCAATGTTAAGCAGACCCCGTCTAACACTTTGAAACGTGGCGTTTGTTTCGCTTATAATGATTCCTTTTGCAAGTGGAACAATAATTGTAGATTCCGCCACGAATGTTCTTTCTGTGGAAACTCGCACCCAATGGTTAAATGCTTCAAGAAACAAGCTGCTCAGCAATCCTCCGCTAAAGAACACATTACTAAAAGCACAGACACCAGTGAGCCTGGCAAACATGTCCCCATGGTTAAACAAATTTCCAGATCGGGTGATCAGTGAACTGTTATTTTGTGGTTTTTCGGAAGGGTTTTTCGTGCCTCAATTTAAAGGGGAGGGTTGTTTAGTCGTTCCTAATCTACCTTCCTTAAAGGCCAATCCGGAGGTTGCTAGGGATAAAATTTTCAATGAAATTCAACTTGGCAGAGTTGCGGGCCCTTTTGAAATACCTCCTTTTCTTAATTTTCGTATATCTCCATTGGGCATAGTAGCCAAAAAAGATGAGGGCTCTTTTCGTTTAATTCATCACTTATCCCACCCATCCGGTTCATCTTTGAATGATGAGGTGGATAAGTCATTAGTTTCAGTATCTTACTCTTCTTTTGATTCTGCATCAGAGATCCTTAAAAAATTCGGCTGCAATGCCTTGATGTCCAAATCGGACATTAAGTCTGCATTTAGACTCCTCCTCGTCCACCCGTCCGGTTTTAACTCTTTAGGTTTTTATTTTGATGATTGTTTCTTTTTCGATAAGTGCTTTCCCATGGGTTTTTCTTTGTCTTGTTTTTATTTTGAAAGTTTTTCCTCTTTTCTTCATTGGGTTTTGCAAAATAATTGCAAAGACGCGGGTATTCTCCACTATTTAGACGATTTTTTGTTTATTGGTCCTTTTGGCTCCCCCACATGTGAGAATGCCCTTAACAAATTTATTCAGATGTGCGATTTCTTTGGGGTTCCTATCGCTCACGAAAAAACAGTAGGGCCTTCCAGAACAATTGAATTTTTGGGAATCACTCTGGATTCCCAAAAAATGGAGTCTCGTCTTCCTATTGAGAAAATTTTGAAACTTCGCATTGCCCTTGTCTAGTTTTTTGTCAAAAGATAAGGTGACGCTTAAGGAGCTTCAATCTTTGCTGGGCTTATTGAATTTCGAGTTATCCCTATTGGTCGAGTTTTTTGTAGAAGTTTATATGATGCCACCAAAGGCGTATCTTCACCTCATTGTCATATCAGGATTCGTTCTGATCTGAAAGAGGATGCTAGATTATGGCTCTCCTTTTTATCGGAGTATAATGGCAGATCTTTGTGGCAGTCATCCTTTTTATCAACTGATTCTTTTCCGTTGGTTTTTTCTTTTGACAAGCAGCTCGGAGGTAGTATTTTTTGTATTTCTCATTGGACCTCTTTCCAATGGCCTTCGCGTTGGGTATCTGAGCGTTTAGTGAGCAACTCAGCGTTCCTAGAGATTTTTTCTATTTTTGCTGGAATTTTCATTTGGGGGTCGCTAATGCAGAATTCTAGAATTTTATTTCTTTCCTCTAACCAGGCGGTAGTCTTTGCAATTAATACTTTGTCTTCCAAAAATACGGTCGTAGCCAAAATCTTGAGACAATTGGTGTTCCTATGCCTAAAATGTAATATATGGCTGAAGGCTAATTTAGGTCAGAGTAAACTTTTAAGCTTAACGGACTCCTTGCTGAATCGTCAGTGGTCACATTTTTTTCTGCAGGTTCCCAGTGCGGACTCAGAAGCAACCTTCTTATCCCCTGCAATCTGGGACGTGATGACAATTTAATACCACATTTTATTAAAAATTCTTTATCTGAGAGATCATGGGCTGACTATTCAGCCGCATGGCGTAACTGGAATAATTTTTGCGAGTTAAATTATTTTGACCCATTGGTTCCTAATCCAAAAGCAGCGTTGGAATTTGCTGCAGATATGGCCCAGAGAGGCCTGTCATACTCAGCGATAGCTAAATGCCTTGCTGGGGTTTCGTTTTTCCTCAAACTTTCTGGCAACATTCCTCTATCTAATCTTTTTCCGGTCAAACAGTTTTTGAAGGGCCTTAAAAAGTCCAATTTTATACCTGATGCTAGAAGGCCTATATCCCTGGCTCTACTCAGAGATTTATGCTCTAGCCTTACTTACGTATGTTTGAATTCTGATGAGGCCCTTTTATTCAGCGCGATTTTTTTCTCTGTCCTTTTTCGGTGCTCTTCGCGTTGGCGAGGTAGTTTCTGCCAAAAAAGCGGAACCCTCAGGGGTCATGTTATCGGATGTTCAAATTCATGAAGCCTTTTTAAATTCTGTTCATTAGAAAATCAAAGACGGATCAGTTAGGTAGAGGTGCTAGGTTGAAAATTAACGCAGCCTCTGATCCGTCCGTTTGCCCTGTGAATATGCTGTCTAATTGGATTAAATCTAGACCTTTAAGTGAAGGCCCATTGTTTATTCATAGGGACCTATCACCAGTGACAGTATTTCAGTTTAACTCTGTTTTGAAAAAATGTCTGAATTTTTTGAATTTGAACCATCTTAAAATTACTTCCCATTCATTCAGAATCGGAGCGGCCACTGAGGCCGCTAGGGCCGGGATTTCTGAGTCCGGAATAAAGGAGATGGGTAGATGGAACTCCAAGAGGTTCAAATTGTATATTAGACATGATCTCTATGATTACTAATTTTGGTTTTCTTTTAGGTCTGTTAGTAATCTGGATAGTGGGACATTCTTTTGTCTTCTGGGCCCAGAAGAGGGCTAGTCAGCGAGTTTACACAGAGAACTTATCTTTTAATCCCTCCGTTATTCAGGTGTGGTGGTTTGGAGTTCGAGGTTTGAAATGGTTTTCAGTGGTGGAGCAAGTTAAAAAATGGTTAATTAAGTATCCTTCTCCTGATTTGATCATTTTTCATGTGTCTGGGAATGATCTCGGTAAAATCAGTACTCTTGACTTGTTGGCATCCATGAGAGCGGATATTATTGGTATTAGGCAATTTTTGCCCCTTTGTTCTTTTGTTTTTTCCGAGATCATCCCCAGACTTTTATGGCATAACAATCATCTTTCTTTCCTTGAAAAAATTCGGAGAAGAGTTAACAGAGCTATGGAAAAATTATTTCCTTTAATTTCAGGTTTCTCTTTTAGGCATTTGGATTTGGAAGGGTTTTTACCAGGCCTTTATAGGCCTGATCTGGTTCACTTATCAGATATTGGGTTGGATATTTTTAACCTTGACTTACAGTCAATAATTGAAAAATGGCTGTGTGGTTTTGGGGGGGCCTTGGCTCGCTGAGCCTTGGCCTGGTGGGAAAATCACCCATGTATGGGTGGATTGGTTTTACTGGAGAAATATGGAAATTGAGTTTTAATGGAAGTATTTATTTATTAGTATTTATTTAACTTATGTAACCCTAAATAAACTACACGGCCATTTTTATCCAAAGCAACAGTGTTTGTGTTTTTTCTGTATGAATGGGTTTTGTGAGGCCATATTAGCCCTCCCGCGTGAACCCACAAGAAATACAGCGGGGGGTCTCATGGCCTCATAGACCCTATTGGTTTTATTATGGCAGTTTTCTATGGGTCATTTAGAGGTCAAGTCAGTCAGGTGAGGTGAGGAGAAACTGGTTTTATCCGGTTTTTCCTGGTCTGCCTGGCGCCCCTTTTTAACCATTTTCATTGACTGGTGGGGTGTTTGGGCGCCCAAATATTGTGTATATAAACCCTGGTTTCAGGGGTTTTTAGCCATTCTGCCGGTGAGGAAGAAACGAAGAAGAATAACGAAAAAACCAAATACCCTGTTTTTTACATCTTTTACTAGCACTTGCGGATTACTGCAACATTTTTTCAAACTGAGTGTTTTTGGTTTTACTATTCTCTTTTGTGTCTTCAGGTTTCTTGGTGGTGTGTGAACATGATCATACAGACTTGTTCACTGTGCAAGTAGCCCATGTGTTCCTGTTTCCATAATTGTTCTCTTGTGTCTACAAGACTGGGGAGTTCCACCACTCCTCTTGGGCTATCTGCACAAAAGCTGTTCTACCCTGTATGCACACATGGATTTTTCCTCTCTGAACCCTGTTCACACAGGTTATATACAGATGATCAGGTTTTTAAATACATCAGATAGGGATTGCATACATTAGTTAGGACTGCTCTGATAAGGGTATACCGTGAAGATTGGTAGAGCAGCTTAGTATACATTTTTTGCAAAAAACGTATCAACCAAATACCGTTTTTTACATCTTTTACTAGCACTTGCGGATTACTGCAACATTTTTTCAAACTGAGTGTTTTTGGTTTTACTATTCTCTTTTGTGTCTTCAGGTTTCTTGGTGGTGTGTGAACATGATCATACAGACTTGTTCACTGTGCAAGTAGCCCATGTGTTCCTGTTTCCATAATTGTTCTCTTGTGTCTACAAGACTGGGGAGTTCCACCACTCCTCTTGGGCTATCTGCACAAAAGCTGTTCTACCCTGTATGCACACATGGATTTTTCCTCTCTGAACCCTGTTCACACAGGTTATATACAGATGATCAGGTTTTTAAATACATCAGATAGGGATTGCATACATTAGTTAGGACTGCTCTGATAAGGGTATACCGTGAAGATTGGTAGAGCAGCTTAGTATACATTTTTTGCAAAAAACGTATCAACCAAATACCCTGTTTTTTACATCTTTTACTAGCACTTGCGGATTACTGCAACATTTTTTCAAACTGAGTGTTTTTGGTTTTACTATTCTCTTTTGTGTCTTCAGGTTTCTTGGTGGTGTGTGAACATGATCATACAGACTTGTTCACTGTGCAAGTAGCCCATGTGTTCCTGTTTCCATAATTGTTCTCTTGTGTCTACAAGACTGGGGAGTTCCACCACTCCTCTTGGGCTATCTGCACAAAAGCTGTTCTACCCTGTATGCACACATGGATTTTTCCTCTCTGAACCCTGTTCACACAGGTTATATACAGATGATCAGGTTTTTAAATACATCAGATAGGGATTGCATACGTTAGTTAGGACTGCTCTGATAAGGGTATACCGTGAAGATTGGTAGAGCAGCTTAGTATACATTTTTTGCAAAAAACGTATCAACCAAATACCCTGTTTTTTACATCTTTTACTAGCACTTGCGGATTACTGCAACATTTTTTCAAACTGAGTGTTTTTGGTTTTACTATTCTCTTTTGTGTCTTCAGGTTTCTTGGTGGTGTGTGAACATGATCATACAGACTTGTTCACTGTGCAAGTAGCCCATGTGTTCCTGTTTCCATAATTGTTCTCTTGTGTCTACAAGACTGGGGAGTTCCACCACTCCTCTTGGGCTATCTGCACAAAAGCTGTTCTACCCTGTATGCACACATGGATTTTTCCTCTCTGAACCCTGTTCACACAGGTTATATACAGATGATCAGGTTTTTAAATACATCAGATAGGGATTGCATACGTTAGTTAGGACTGCTCTGATAAGGGTATACCGTGAAGATTGGTAGAGCAGCTTAGTATACATTTTTTGCAAAAAACGTATCAACCAAATACCCTGTTTTTTACATCTTTTACTAGCACTTGCGGATTACTGCAACATTTTTTCAAACTGAGTGTTTTTGGTTTTACTATTCTCTTTTGTGTCTTCAGGTTTCTTGGTGGTGTGTGAACATGATCATACAGACTTGTTCACTGTGCAAGTAGCCCATGTGTTCCTGTTTCCATAATTGTTCTCTTGTGTCTACAAGACTGGGGAGTTCCACCACTCCTCTTGGGCTATCTGCACAAAAGCTGTTCTACCCTGTATGCACACATGGATTTTTCCTCTCTGAACCCTGTTCACACAGGTTATATACAGATGATCAGGTTTTTAAATACATCAGATAGGGATTGCATACATTAGTTAGGACTGCTCTGATAAGGGTATACCGTGAAGATTGGTAGAGCAGCTTAGTATACATTTTTTGCAAAAAACGTATCAACCAAATACCCTGTTTTTTACATCTTTTACTAGCACTTGCGGATTACTGCAACATTTTTTCAAACTGAGTGTTTTTGGTTTTACTATTCTCTTTTGTGTCTTCAGGTTTCTTGGTGGTGTGTGAACATGATCATACAGACTTGTTCACTGTGCAAGTAGCCCATGTGTTCCTGTTTCCATAATTGTTCTCTTGTGTCTACAAGACTGGGGAGTTCCACCACTCCTCTTGGGCTATCTGCACAAAAGCTGTTCTACCCTGTATGCACACATGGATTTTTCCTCTCTGAACCCTGTTCACACAGGTTATATACAGATGATCAGGTTTTTAAATACATCAGATAGGGATTGCATACATTAGTTAGGACTGCTCTGATAAGGGTATACCGTGAAGATTGGTAGAGCAGCTTAGTATACATTTTTTGCAAAAAACGTATCAACCAAATACCCTGTTTTTTACATCTTTTACTAGCACTTGCGGATTACTGCAACATTTTTTCAAACTGAGTGTTTTTGGTTTTACTATTCTCTTTTGTGTCTTCAGGTTTCTTGGTGGTGTGTGAACATGATCATACAGACTTGTTCACTGTGCAAGTAGCCCATGTGTTCCTGTTTCCATAATTGTTCTCTTGTGTCTACAAGACTGGGGAGTTCCACCACTCCTCTTGGGCTATCTGCACAAAAGCTGTTCTACCCTGTATGCACACATGGATTTTTCCTCTCTGAACCCTGTTCACACAGGTTATATACAGATGATCAGGTTTTTAAATACATCAGAAAGGGATTGCATACATTAGTTAGGACTGCTCTGATAAGGGTATACCGTGAAGATTGGTAGAGCAGCTTAGTATACATTTTTTGCAAAAAACGTATCAACCAAATACCCTGTTTTTTTACATCTTTTACTAGCACTTGCGGATTACTGCAACATTTTTTCAAACTGAGTGTTTTTGGTTTTACTATTCTCTTTTGTGTCTTCAGCCCAAATATTGTGTATATAAACCCTGGTTTCAGGGGTTTTTAGCCATTCTGCCGGTGAGGAAGAAACGAAGAAGCCCGCCCTCCCTCCCCCTTTTTAATGCTTGTAATTCACTGTCGTGTAGTTTAATTTGTGGGAAAATCACCCATGTATGGGTGGATTGGTTTTACTGGAGAAATATGGAAATTGAGTTTTAATGGAAGTATTTATTTATTGGTATTTATTTAACTTATGTAACCCTAAATAAACTACACGGCCATTTTTATCCAAAGCAACAGTGTTTGTGTTTTTTCTGTATGAATGGGTTTTGTGAGGCCATGAATAGAGGGTGGGAGAGAGAGAAGACATGGCAATGAATTGAGGCAGAAGGGGCATGTAACTATAATGAATCGGGGTAAGGGTTAGAGCGGGAGGTACACAGTGGGGTCGTTGAGGATAAAGTGACTGGTAATAAATTGGGAGAAAGAGTACAGGTGCTAATTAATTTATATATTAAATGGGGAAAGTGGCTATATACAGATAGTGGGGGCACAGTGGCGGATTATAATTTATATTTGGAATGGTCGGTTGCATAATAACCAATTACCGTATATATTAATGGTGGGTGAATGTCTGTAGTCAGATGTGTAGTGTAGAAGAAAGGGAAAAAATGGGGAATGTGCTCTAGAAGCGGTGCTCTAGATAACTGTTATTTTATGCAGAGACGAGTCCTGGCAGAAAGAAGTGATAGCGGTCTGCGCTGGATTAAAAAGAAACGCAAAGATGAAGGACTTGAGCTAGAGACGTCACTGGTGAGTATGTTACCTGTACACTGACACCATACACTGTATACTGTATACAGAGCTCCTGTGTATAATGTCACTGGTGATCACTATATTATCTGTACACTATACACTATATAAAGAGCTCCTGTGTATAATGGCATCGGTGACCACTGTATTACCTGTTCACACACTGCATACTTTGTACAGATCTCCTGTGTATAATGGCACTTATGGTGATAGTATTTTTTTTAAATTAATGATCAGTATTGTACTATTCAGTCACAATGTGGTGGTAATATGTTGTCCGGCCATGGTGTAGCGGTATTTGTTCCTTGTATGTGCTATTATTCGGTCACTGTGTGGTGGTAATATGTGGTCTGTTCATGTTGTGTTGGTATTTGTTCCTTGTATGTAGTTGGTCACCATGTGATGGTAATATGTGGTCTGGACATGCTGCGTTGGTATTTGTCCCTTGTATGTGATATTGTTCAGTCACTGTGGTGGTAATATGTGGTCTGCACATGGTGTGGCGGTATTTGTTCCTTGTAGATAGTATTATAGGCCACTATGTGGTGATAATATGGTCTCTGGTCATGGTGTGGTGGTATTTGTCCCTTGTATGTGGTATTATTGGTCATTTGAAAAATTGAAAAATAAATAAAAATACACCTAAATTGTATTGCATATTTTAACAAATGTTTAATAGGTTAGAGTAGAGTAGGGCCCGGCCAAAAGAGTCTACATTGTTGTCGTCTCAGATTAAAAAAAACCTTTCGGCCAAATCAAAAGCTGCTGGCTATGTGTTTAATCTGGTGATGGGAACTGTTAATGTGTGATTTGTGAGAAGTGGAGTTTTGCCAAGAGACAGCGGTGGGGCTGTGGACAGTTCGAGGGGTGGAGGCGGGGCTGAGGTGGAGCTTGGGCGGAGTCTTAAGGGGGCCCTGAAAATTTTGCGAGTATGGGGCCCTGAAATTCCTAGTGGCAGCCCTGGGCCCCTTTAACATATACCACAATTCATAATGCAGAAAGCTGGACACAGGGGGGGCAGAAACCTGGACACGGGGGGCAGAAAGCTGGGCACAGGGGCAGAAAGCTGGGCACGGGCAGAAAGCTGGACACGGGCAGAACGCTGGACACGGGCAGAACGCTGGACACGGGCAGAAAGCTGGACACGGGCAGAAAGCTGGGCACAGGGGCAGATTGCTGGAAACAGGGGCAGATTGCTGGACACAGGAGCAGATTGCTGGACACAGGGGCAGATTGCTGGACACAGGGGCAGAATGGAGAAACGGGGCATGATTGGAGACACAGGGGGCAGGATGACAGACATGGCGGCATGACTGGAGACACTGGGGCAGTGGTCCCCAACTCCAGGCCTCGAGGGCCGCCAACAGTGCAGGTTTTCAGGATTTCCTTAGTATTGCACAGGGGTTGGAATCATCACCTGTGCAGATGATCACATTACCACCGATGCAATACTAAAGAAATCCTGAAAACCTGCACTGTTGGCGGCCCTCGAGGCCTGGAGTTGGGGACCCCTGCCCTGGGGCATGACTGGAGACAGATGGGGCAGGATTGGAAACAGATGGGGCAGAATTATTGAGACACAGGGGGCATGATTGGAGATGGGGCAGAATGGTGATACGGGCATGATTGGAGACACTGGAGGCAGGATTGGAGACAGATGGGGCAGGATCATGGGGCAGGATGGATACGATGGAGACAGATGGGGCAGGATGGGGAGATCATATGGGACAGGATGGATACTCTTTAGGGCAGGATGGGAGAACATATGGCTGACGCCAGGAATGAGACACACGGGGGCTAGGATGGCGAATATTATTACCATAGGGGCTAATTAAGGGATATTATTACTGCAGTGATGTATTTATTTTATTTTTTGAGTATACTGTTCTAAATGGGGGAGAGGTCCTATTACTGTGTAGAGTGGAACTCGAGATAACGGTGTTGTTTCCTGCAGAGACGAGTCCTGGCTGGATGAAGTGATGGCGGTCTGTGCTGGATGAAAGATGAAGGACTTCACCTAGAGACGTCACTGGTGAGTCAGTGTGCTACCTATACACTGACACTATACACTGTATACTATATACAGAGGTCCTGTGTATAATGTCACCAGTGATCACTGGATTACCTATACACTATATACAGAGCTCCTGTGTATAATGTCGCTGGTGATCACTGTATTACCTGTACACAGACACTGCATACTAAGTACAGATCTCCTGTGTATAATGGCACTGATGGTGATAGTATTGTGGTTTTTTTTATTATTGATCAGTATTGTAGTATTCAGTCACTATGTGGTGGTAATATGTGGTCTGGTCATGATGTTGTGGTATTTGTTCCTTGTATTTGATATTATTCGATCACTGTGGTGGTAATATGTCATCTGTTCATGGTGTGGCGGTATTTGTGCCTTGTAGATAGTATTATAGGTCACTGTGGTGATATGGTGTCTGGTCATGGTGCTGTGGTATTTGTTCCTTGTATGTGGTATTATAGGTCATTTTAAAAATTTAAAAATAAAAAATATACCTAAATTGTATTGCATATTTTAGCAAATATTTAATAGGTTACAGTAGAGTAGGGCCTGGCCAAAAGTGTCTACCTTGTCATTTTGGTGGCTTAAAAAATCTTTTGGCCAAAACAAAAGCTGCCGGCTATATGTGTGATCTGGTGATGGGAACTGTTAATGTGTGATAGGTGAGAAGTGGAGTTTTTCCAAGAAAGAGTGGTGGGACTGTGGACAGTTTGAGGGGTGGAGCGTGGAAGCAGGGCTGGGGTGGAGCCTGGGCGGAGTCTCAAGGGGGCCCCCGGAAATTTTGCCAGTATGGGGCCCTGAAATTTCTAGTGGCAGCCCTGCTTACATCTTACATTACATAAGTGATATCTATTGCACATTCTACATTAGCTCAGAAACCGGACAGTATAGTCCTCTATACAGAATAATGAGCCCCATATATTGCCCCATACAGTATAATGGCCCCATATAGTGCTCTATACAGTATAATTGGCACCACATAGTCCTCTATACAGAATAATGAGCCCCATATATTGCTCCAAACAGAATAATGAGCCCAATATTATGCTCCATACAGAATAATGAGCCTCATATAATGCTCCATACAGTATAATGGGCACCACAGAGTGCTCCATACAAAATGAGCCTCATATATTGCTCCATACGGAATTGACCCCATATAATGCTCCATACAGTATAGTGAGCCACATATAACTCTACATACAGTATATGATGGACCCCATCTATTGCTCCATATATAATGGGCCTCATATAATGCTCCATATAGTATGTGCTCCATATATAATTAGTCCCATAAGATGCTTCATATATTATTGGCCCCATATACTGCTCCATATGTAATTGGCCCCATATACTGCTCCATATTAAATTGGCCCCATATAATGCTCCCTATATTATTGGCCCCATAAGATGCTCCCTATAGAATTGCCCCATAAGATGCTCCCTATATTATTGGCCCAATAAGATGCTTCATATAGAATTAGCCCCATATAATGCTCCATATATGGGACCCTTCTGATGGTCCCCATATATTGCTCCAAAAAAAAAAAAAAAATGAAATACTCACCTCTCGTTGCTTGATGCTGCTCTGCTCTGAACTCCTCACCGTCGGCATCTTCTTGCTCTGTGCTGCGACTGCTCAGGCAGAGGGCGCGCACTGGTGACGTCATCGCGCCCTCTGACCTGAACGTCACAGTCAGAGGATGGAAGACGTTGCAGTGCTGGAAGCGGGAGAGGTAAGTATCGCAAGTGTCGGGGCCCGCAGCAGGTGGGGGGTCCACTCGCGGGGGCCAGCACTATAGCACGCCCTTGTCCCCGACGGCGAGTGGGCCTCCTGCCTGCTCAGGGCCCCGGCCCCGGCCCTGCACCTGAACTTCAGCTCACAGTGGAGATCCCAGGAAAAGGCTGGTCAAAAAGTTTGATGAGTAACAGCAGCACAGACACATGCTGCAGATACAAATAGCCTTTAACTCGTAGACACAGTCTAAGTATCCCAGGGATCACACTGAACTCACTGAGTGTATTCCTGGGAAATGTGATGAGGGACATGGACTGTGTCCTAGAAAGGATGGGGCCCCTGGTGGACATTTACAGGAATCAAGAACAGTTTATGTCACACAAGGAGAAATCAGCTGATACGCAGTCAGACATTGTCCCAGGTGGACCCCAGAAGCAGGTACAGTCAGTGCTTCAGCCCACAAACTTCTTCCAAAAGGGTCAAATACTGCACCAGCAGCCACTGCAGCTTTCAGCAAATCCCAAGCAGCAGCATTGAGTGCAGATTCCAGCAGAGGGACTACAAGTCTCAAGATGCCAAGCACAACGGCTGGACAGTGGACATGTGCCACTAGTTACTGATGGTGCCCAGCAGGGCTCTGATGCTAGGGATAACTGTACTTTATCTGGGGGGAGTTGGGGGATTTAGGGAGCACAGTATCTTTGGTGGACGTTTCACAGTCAGATAATGACATTGATGTGGATGATAACTATGTGCATGATAATGTCTGTGATTAAGGTTACCGTCACACTAAGCGACACTGCAGCGATACCGACAACGATGTCGATCGCTACAGCGTCGCTGTTTGGACGCTGGAGAGCTGTGACACAGACAGCTCTCCAGCGACCAACGATCCCGAGGTCCCCGGTAACCAGGGTAAACATCGGGTTACTAAGCACAGGGCCGCGCTTAGTAACCCGATGTTTACCATGGTTACCAGCGTAAACGTTAAAAAAACAAACACTACATACTTACATTCAGCTGTCTGTCCTCCAGCGCTCTGCTTTCCTCTGCACTGTCAGCGCCGGTCAGCCGGAAAGCAGAGCGGTGACGTCACCGCTCTGCTTTCCGGCTGGCCGGCGCTGACACAGGATGCAGGAGGAGTGCAGAGAAGCACAGCGCCGGGGACAGACAGCTGAAGGTAAGTATGTAGTGTTTGTTTTTTTAACGTTTACGATGGTAACCAGGGTAAACATCGGGTTACTAAGCGCGGCCCTGCGCTTAGTAACCCGATGTTTACCCTGGTTACCAGTGAAGACATCGCTTTGATCGGCGTCACACACGCCGATCCAGCGATGTCAGCGGGAGATCCAGCGACGAAATAAAGTTCTGGACTTTGTTCAGCGACCAACGATCTCCCAGCAGGAGCCTGATCGTTGGTCGCTGTCACACATAACGATTTCCTTAACGATATTGTTGCTACGTCACAAAATGTGACGGTACCTTAAAAGGTGGAAACTTTAATTCCAAGCACACAAGGTGTGACAGCCTCCCCCTGCAGCAGACCCTCACCCAGCCAAATGTGACCCCGCAGGTTTTCCCCCCAGTAAGCCATGCTCTTCCATCCTTCCCCGCTGGCGCCAATTATACTGGCCAGGCCTTTAAATGGAGAAACATCATGCGATTCAGGCACAGAGGTGCTAAGGAGAATCTGCTAGGCAGGAGGCTTGTGGTCAGTGAGGTCCTGTGCCACCAGATAGGGTTTGCGCCCATTATCATTTTGGCAGTAATTAATTTACCAGATAGGTAGGGCTATGATGTCAGCTTTAAGCTCATATGTGACCTGGACAGATTCGGGACCAGTTTACCCAAGTTTAGAGACACTGAGGGCTGGAGTAAGTTCATCTTTATTCCCTTCTATATGCCAGATACTGTTACAGTTAATTACAGAAAAGAAAAATATTGTTTTCTTTTTGCTTATTGTGCAGTCATTGCAGCTTGCACCTATTCACATTGCATGGAGGTGCTGGTCAGGTTTTTGTTTTCTGAAGTTTATTATTGGAGATTGTCTGCCTCCTTTTTTGACTCTGTCATCCCCCATCAGCCTAAGGGTGCTTTTAATTAGTGTTGGTTTCTACCTGCTCATTTAAAATATAGGATTATAGCCCAGGAGAGACATATTTGATACGTGTCACAGTAGTTATCCATCAGAGAAGTGTCCCTTGCCGTGGTTGTTGGACACACATGAATTGGCCAATTTATGAGCTAAGAGCCTAAGAACCTTCATTTTTGCAAGTTCATTTTTGCAAGTACATTTACCAACAATACATTTTAAATCTCATGTATTCAATGTTTACATATACTTTGGCCCTTATAGAATGCTGCTATGCTCTCTTTGTGCATGCTGTTACCGTTAATATCATCTTCTGGAATGAGTCTGTTCCATTGCAGGACATTGTGGTGTGGCTCCAGAGGCATTGTGACCTTGTCTCTGATCTTAGCAAAAGCAGAGACAATGATGGTATCTGTACGGGAGGGTGGAAGGTCCTGGTGAAGCTGCGCCATTGTAATAACATCACTGCTCACTTCCGAACTCTTTATTGCGAGGGAGAAGGGTGTATGTTTATATCCTGGCCAGTCCACTAAAGTGCTTCAAATGTGGCAAGGCAGATCACCTGGAAAATGCCTGTACTGTGGTGAAGTGCAGCTTGTGCGGGAAAGTCGGCCATATAGCTGCAGACTGCCAGAACATTAGGTGCAACCTCTGTTGAAAAATCGGACACCCTGACAGGAACTGTCCAGATGACTGGCACAATATCTGTAAGGACTTTCCTGATGAGGATTTGGTGACAGGGGCAGAGATTCTGGAGGAGGCAGCTTTATTGTCAGGGGAAAGACTGACCAGGCCAGAGGTCCACCAGGGGTCCTGTCAGGTAACACCAGAGTGGCAATATTCAGAGGATGCACAGGGGAGTATGGAGGTTGCCCCTCAGAAGCAGCAGTCACAAAAAGCACTACTTTAATATTACCATCTGTAACAAAAGAAAATAGCAATAATTAGTGTAAAAGAACGAAAAAGGACAAGACCTCCCGTAACTCTGAGGAGAAGTATGAGACTGGCCAAAGTGCCAGGAAGAAGGTGCAGGGTTCTTCAGGTCTAATCGTCGTGTCTAATAAGTTTGATGTTCTGTCTAAATCTGATAGGGATTTTGAGTATGCCCTTAAAAGAATAGATGCAGAGTGTGATAGGGACATAGAGAACTGTCCCCCGCTAAAGCGGAAGCCCTTACCTGTGGGCACTCAGGTAGTATGACATGGAGACCAGTGATGACCAGAATAACTCCGACTCAGATCTGTAACACTGTCAACCAGATAATGTCTGAACTCAGATAGGTAAAATCATTAGGAATTAGGAAGAGTCAGGAAAATGTAAAGTTGTGGAAGGATATGTTATAGGGTTGAAACATGAGTTGTTCATTTTTTTTGAAGTGTTTATTTTTTGTTTTTCCAACCACAGGATATCTAAAAGATCTACAGTACAGACCAAAAGTTTGGACACACCTTCTCATTTCAAGATTTTTCTGTATTTTCATGACTATGAAAATTGTACATTCACACTGAAGGCATCAAAACTATGAATAACACATGTGGAATTGTATACTTAACAAAAAAGTGTGAAACAACTGAAAATATGTCTTATATTCTAGGTTCTTCAAAGTAGCCACCTTTTGCTTTGATGACTGCTTTGCACACTCTTGGCATTCTCTTGATGAGCTTCAAGAGGTAGACACCGGAAATGGTTTTCACTTCACAGGTGTCCCCTGTCAAGTTTAATGAGTGGGATTTCTTGCCTTATAAATGGGGTTGGGACCATCAGTTGTGTTGTGCAGAAGTCTGGTGGATACACAGCTGATAGTCCTACTGAATAGACTGTTAGAATTTGTTTTATGGCAAGAAAAAAGCAGCTAAGTAAAGAAAAACGAGTGGCCATCCTTACTTTAAGAAATGAAGGTCAGTCAGTCCAAAAAAGTGGGAAAACTTTGAAAGTATCCGCAAGTGCAGTGGCAAAAACCATCAAGCGCTATGAAGAAACTGGCTCACGTGAAGACCGCCCCAGGAAAGGAAGATCAAGAGTCACCTCTGCTTCTGAGGATAAGTTTATCTGAGTCACCATCCTCAGAAATCGCAGGTTAACAGCAGCTCAGATTAGAGACCAGGTCAATGCCACACAGAGTTCTAGCAGCAGAGACATCTCTACAACAACTGTTAAGAGGAGACTTTGGGCAGCAGGCCTTCATGGTAAAATAGCTGCTAGGAAACCACTGCTAAGGACAGGCAACAAGCAGAAGAGACTTGTTTGGGCTAAAGAACACAAGGAATGGACATTAGAGCAGTGGAAATCTGTGCTTTGGTCTGATGAGTCCAAATTTGAGATCTTTGGCTCCAACTACCGTGTCTTTGTGAGACGCAGAAAAGGTGAACGGATGGACTCTACATACCTGGTTCCCACCGTGAAGCATGGAGGAGGAGGTGTGATGGAGTGGGGGTGCTTTGCTAGTGACACTGTTGGGAATTTGTTCAAAATTGAAGGCATACTGAACCAGCATGGCTACCACAGCATCTTGCAGCGGCATGCTATTCCATCCGGTTTGCGTTTAGTTGAACCATCATTTATTTTTCAACAGGACAATGACCCCAAACACACCTCCAGGCTGTGTAAGGGCTATTTGACCAAGAAGGAGAGTGATGGGGTGCTGCGCCAATCGAGATGGTTTGGGGTGAGCTGGACTACAGAGTGAAGGCAAAAGGGCCAACAAGTGCTAAGCATCTCTGGGAACTCCTTTAAGATTGTTGGAAGACCATGTCCAGTGACTACCTCTTGCAGCTCATCAATAGAATGCCAAGAGTGTGCAAAGCAGTCATCAAAGCAAAAGGTGGCTACTTTGAATAACCTAGAATATAAGACATAATTTCAGTTGTTTCACACTTTTTTGTTAAGTATATAATTCCACATGTGTTAATTCATAGTTTTGATGCCTTCAGTGTGAATTTACCATTTTTCATAGTCATGAAAATACAGAAAATCTTTAAATGAGAAGCTGTGTGCAAACTTTTGGTCTGTACTGTATGTATAATCCAAGTGAATTTAGTTTTGTATTACAACTAAATTTAATAAAATTCCTCCAGTATTTATGTTTGTTTTTACAATAAAAAATGCCCCCTATGTACGAGAATATAACTTCTATAATACTGTCCCTATGTACAAGAATATAACTATTATAATATGGCACCCTCTGTACAAGAATATAACTACTATAATTCTGCCCCTATGTACAAGAACATAACTACTATAATACTGCCCCCATGTACAACAGTATTACTACTATAATACTGTTCCCTTTGTGCAAGAATATAACTGCTGCAACACGGCCCCCTATGTACAAGAATGCTGCTCTTATGTACAGGAATATAACTACTATAATGCTGCCCCCTATGTATGAGAATATAACTTCTATAATACTGCTCCTATGTACAGGAACATAACTACTATAATACTGCCCCTATATACAAGAATATAACTACTATAATACTGCTCCTATGTACAAGAACATAACTACTATAATGCTGCCCCTATGTACAAGAATATAACTACTACCAGCTGAAGAGCCCGGGGTTGCCCGGGCATGGTAACTAACTGTGGTTAGTTATATCAAATTGTAATGATTATCCTCCATCCTAGAGTCCCGTGCCCATATACTTATCATACATAACCTCCATCCCATAGTCCCGTGGCCACATACCCATCATACACATCCTCCATCACATAGTCCCGTGCCCATATACCTATCATACACATTCATCTCATAGTCCCGTGCCCATTTACTCATCAAACATAATCTCCATCCCATACTCCCGTGCCCATATACCCATCATACACATCCTCTATCACATAGTCCCATGCCCATATACCCATCATACACATCCTCCATCCCATAGTCCCATGCCCATATACCCATCATACACATCCTCCATTCCAGAGTCCTGTGCCCATGTACCCATCATACATATCCTCCATCCCATAGTCCCATGCCCATATACCCATCACATATCCTCCATCCCATAGTCCTGTGCCCATATACCCATCATACATATCCTCCATCCCATAGTCCCCTGCCCATACTCCCATCATACATAGCCTCCATCCCATAGTCCCGTGCCCATATACCCATCACACATCCTCCATCCCATAGTTCCGTGCCCATATACCCATTATGACATCATCTTCGCCATGGCAACCTATTATGACATCATCGCCACCATGGCAACCATTATAACATAACACCATTGCAACTTATTATGACATCACCGTCGCCGCGGCAACCATTATGACATCATCCTCACTATTGCAACTTATTATGACATCATCGTCACCATGGCAACCATTATGATATAACTGTCACAATGGCAACCTATTATGACATTATCATGGCAACCATTCTGACATCATCATCACCATGGCAACCTATTATGACATCATCGTCACTATGGCAACCATTATAACATAACCGTCACCATTGCAATTTATTATGACACCGTCGTCGCCATGGCAACCATTATGACATCATCTTCACCATGGCAACCTTTATGACATCAGTGTCGCCATGGCAACCATTATGACATCATCATCGATACATACATACACATACACTCGTATTTATATATATAGAAGATAATGCTGCCCCCTATGCACAAGACTATAACTACTATAATACTGCCTCCTATGTACAAGAATATAACTACTATAATACTGCCTCCTATGTACAAGAATATAACTACTATAATACTGCCCCTTATGTACAAGAATATAACTACTATAATACTGCCCCTTATGTACAAGAATATAACTACTATAATACTGCTCCTATGTACAGGAATATAACTACTATAATACTGCCTCCTATGTACAAGAATATAACTACTATAATACTGCCCCCATGCACAAGACTGTAATTACTATATACTGCCCCCTATGTTCATGAATATAACTACTATAATACTGCCTCCTATGTACAAGAATATAACTACTATAATACTGCCCCTTATGTACAAGAATATAACTACTATAATACTGCCCCTTATGTACAAGAATATAACTACTATAATACTGCCCCTTATGTACAAGAATATAACTACTATAATACTGCCCCTTATGTACAAGAATATAACTACTATAATACTGCCCCTTATGTACAAGAATATAACTACTATAATACTGCCCCTTATGTACAAGAATATAACTACTATAATACTGCCTCCTATGTACAAGAATATAACTACTATAATACTGCCCCTATGTACAAGAATATAACTACTATAATACTGCCCCTTATGTACAAGAATATAACTACTATAATACTGCCTCCTATGTACAAGAATATAACTACTATAATACTGCCCCTTATGTACAAGAATATAACTACTATAATACTGCCCCTTATGTACAAGAATATAACTACTATAATACTGCCCCTTATGTACAAGAATATAACTACTATAATACTGCTCCTATGTACAAGAATATAACTACTATAATACTGCCCCCATGAACAAGACTATAATTACTATATACTGCCCCCTATGTTCATGAATATAACTACTATAATACTGCCCCCTATGTACAAGAATATAACTACTATAATACTGATCCTATGTACAAGAATATGACTACTATAATATGGCTCCCTATTCCCTATGTACAAGAATATGCCTTGTGTTATGTGTCCTGGCCGCCTTCTTTTTCCGTGTTCGGTGCTGGCAGTGATCGGTATTTCTCCATGGAGCTCTCTGTTGGTATTACTCATGGTTGGGCACGTGCTGTGTGTCTGCTGTGTATGATTTCATCCCATCTCACACCTCAGTGGTTACTTTGTTTCTGACTTTGTGTTTTACATTGCTTCTCGCAGTTGTCAGACGTCTGTACGGATTTTGCTGCTGCTCATTCCACAGGTCAGTCTCCCTGAGAACTCGTGAACCGCACACGCTCGTCCTTGGCACAAAATCAAAGCAGAAGGAGTAAATTGTGGTTGGGCAGTGGGCAGTGACGGCTGCACTTGGCTCTTATTGGATTTATCAGTGTAGGGCTGATGTCGGGTTCATGCTTCATTTGTGCCCTTTACAGAAACAGATAAAAGCGGCATCGTACAAACATCTCGTTACCACACTAATCAGCAGATCCTGCTCCAAGAATACATTAATGATATCACTGTGGCTATGGTACTGTGCATAAAGTCTGCACTTATTGGGACTGTCTCATTAAGATCCCCCCCATGGATGTGACGTATTAGAGCCTATGGCCATCACTAAGGGGGAGCCGCCAAAGTGGGCCCCTTCTTTATTTAATTTGACGAGGAGTCATTATAAATAGCAACATCGACTCAGTGCTGCCATATATGTTATCATATGTCTCCTGGAAATGGCATCTTCCGAGGTACAGAAACAATTCTGCAGAGGAAGGAGCTGTCAGACATAGACATTATCAATGACCAAGATACAAAGTGACTGAAGAAAAGAGATCATATTAGTATCTGGTGACCTCCCGTCACCTCCGTAATCAGTTTCTGGTGACCGCCCGTTGCCTCTATCATCAGTATCTGGTGAGCACCCGTCACCTCCATATTTAGTATCTGATGACTGCCCGTCTCCTCCATCTTCAGTATCTGTTGACCGACCGTCACCTCCATAATCAGTATCCGGTGACTGCCTGTTGCCACCATCATCAGTATCTCGTGACCACCCGTAACCTCCATCATCAGTATATGGTGACCGCCCGTCGAATCCATCATCAGTATCCGGTGACCACCCGTCTCCTTCATCTTCAGTATCTGGTGACTGACCGTCACCTCCATAATCAGTATCCGGTGACTGCCTGTTGCCTCCATCATCAGTATGTGGTGACCACCCGTCTCCTCCATCTTCAGTATCTGTTGACCGACCGTCACCTCCATAATCAGTATCCGGTGACTGCCTGTTGCCACCATCATCAGTATCTCGTGACCACCCGTAACCTCCATCATCAGTATATGGTGACCGCCCGTCGAATCCATCATCAGTATCTGGTGACCGCCCGTCTCCTCCATCTTCAGTATCTGGTGACTGACCGTCACCTCCATAATCAGTATCCGGTGACTGCCTGTTGCCTCCATCATCAGTATGTGGTGACCACCCGTCTCCTCCATCTTCAGTATCTGTTGACCGACCGTCACCTCCATAATCAGTATCCGGTGACTGCCTGTTGCCACCATCATCAGTATCTTGTGACCACCCGTAACCTCCATCATCAGTATATGGTGACCGCCCGTCGAATCCATCATCAGTATCTGGTGACTACCCGTCACCTGCATCTTCAGTATCTGGTGACCGTCCATCACCTCCATCTTTAGTATCTGGTGACTGCCCATCACCTCCATCTTTAGTATCTGGTGACTGCCCGTCTCATCCATCTTCAGTATCTGTTGACGGCCCATCACAACCATAATCAGTATTCGGTGACTGCCTGTTGCCTCCATCATCAGTGTCTGGTGACCACCCGTCGCCTCCATCATCAGTATCTGGTGACCGCCCGTCTCCTCCATCATCAGTATCTGGTGACTGCTCGTCTCCTCCATCATTAGTAGCTGGTGACCGCCTCTCTCCTCCATCTTCTGTATCTAGCGACTGCCCATGGCCTCCATCACTTTTTCTCGTCATCACTTGTACCCAGGTCATGGAGGATCTTAGTAGGAGCTTATACCAAACATCTTGGAGACCTGACCCCAGATCTCTTGAGGCTTGTGCAGATCCTCCTGTCTCTTCATGTGATCCCAGGACAGATGGGATGATGTGAGATCAGGGCTCGGTGGGGCCGGATCATCACTCCCAGGACCCTTGGAATTAATGACATTGGCTGGATATTAGGGGTTGTTCTCTGGCTGCAGAATACATTTGAAGCTGATCAGACGCCCCCTGATGGTATTACATGATTACATGGTGGCTCACTGTCTGCCCGGGATTTCTCAGCATTGATGACACCATTAAAGGGAACCTGTCACCCCCAAAATTGAAGATGAGCTAAGCCCACCGGCATCAGGGCCTTATCTACAGCATTCTGTAATTTTCGATGTATCCTGAAAGATGAGAAAAAGAGGTTAGATTATACTCACCTGGGGGGGCAGTCCGTTCCGATGGGCGTTGCGGTGCAGGGGCCTCCTTGAATTCATGCTGCGGCTCCAGCACAGGCGTACTTGGTCTGCGCTGTTGAGGGCAGAGCAAAGTACTGCCGTGCGCAGGCAGCGGGAAAGGTCAGAGAGGCCCAGCGCCTGCGCACTGCAGTACTTTGCTCTGCCCTCAACAGGACAGACAAAGTACACCTGTGCCGGAGCCGCGGCGTGAAGACAAGAAGAGGACGTCATCGTAAGAAGAAGGGAGGCCCCGGACTGGCCTGCGACGCCCATCGGACTGGACCGTGACGCCCATCGAATCGAACCGCTCCCCCAGGTGGGTATAATCTAACCTCTTTTTCTCATCTTTCAGGTTACATCGGTGGCTTATCTACAACATTACAGAATGCTGTAGATAAGCCCCTGATGCCGATGAGCTTAGCTCATCTTCGATTTTGGGGGTAACAGGTTCCCTTTAATCCTGACCCAATGCACAGTATTACAATATATACATATTTTTGGGAACATGACAACACTGCAGGGTAATGGAGGATGCCCATCACATAACTGTGGGAAAATCTGGACAATCCCTACAGGATGTTGTTATACTGTAATGTTTCCCCAACTCCTGACACGAGTGTTACACTGTTTTTCCATAGCAGAGATCCATATGCCCGTGTCTTTCACACTTCAGTGACCACTTTACCCAAACTTTCATTTACTCCCAGGATTTATTCCCCCAGTAAATTGTAAGGAGTGCCAAACTGGGCGTAATTTAGTGCCCGTAATTCACACAACAGCGAGTTTGGGTTTTCTGTGTAGGCAAAGCAGCATCTGAGCGTTATGGATGATGATCTGTGGCCTGGTCCGCTGCTGGGGCTGCACTGACACCTCCGCCAGGATGGCCGTAAATCTCAGACCTCATCGCCATGATTCACACCGCTCGCCGCTCTTCCAATCCACTTGACAAGGGTTTTAATTCTCCGCAGATCATCTCTACAAATTGTTTCATTTTGTGGGGCGGCAGACAATAACGAAAGGCGAAGAACAGATCAGCAATCACCGCGCGCCACAAAGACCTGTCCGCTGCTTAATTAATGAAATGACATATTGAACCCGTGTTCCATTATTTCCCACTTTTTGAAACTTGATGTTGTATATTATGTGGAAATCGGAGGTTAACCCTTATCCCATGGCACAGCTGCAACATGGCACAGCCCCAACACACAGCACAGTCCCAACATGGCACAGCCCCAACACGGCACAGCCCCAACACACAGCACAGTCCCAACACGGCACAGCCCCAACACACAGCACAGTCCCAACACGGCACAGTCCCAACACACAGCACAGTCCCAACACGGCACAGCCCCAACACACAGCAAAGTCCCAACACGGCACAGCCCCAACACATGGCGCAGTCCCAACACACAGCACAGTCCCAACACGGCACAGTCCCAACATGGCACAGCCCCAACACACAGCACAGTCCCAACACGGCACAGTCCCAACATGGCACAGCCCCAACACACAGCACAGTCCCAACACACAGCACAGTCCCAACACAGCGCAGTCCCAACATGGCACAGCCCCAACACACAGCACAGTCCCAACACACAGCACAGTCCCAACACGGCACAGCCCCAACACAGCACAGCCCCAACACACAGCACAGCCCCAACACACAGCACAGTCCCAACACGGCGCAGTCCCAACACGGCGCAGTCCCAACATGGCACAGCTCCAACACACAGCACAGTCCCAACACGGCACAGTCCCAACACGGCACAGCCCCAACACACAGCACAGTCCCAACACGGCACAGTCCCAACATGGCACAGCCCCAACACACAGCACAGTCCCAACACACAGCACAGTCCCAACACGGCGCAGTCCCAACATGGCACAGCCCCAACACACAGCACAGTCCCAACACACAGCACAGTCCCAACACGGCACAGCCCCAACACAGCACAGCCCCAACACACAGCACAGCCCCAACACACAGCACAGTCCCAACACGGCGCAGTCCCAACATGGCACAGCCCCAACACACAGCGCAGTCCCAACACGGCATAGCCCCAACACAGCACAGCCCCAACACACAGCACAGCCCCAACACACAGCACAGTCCCAACACGGCGCAGTCCCAACATGGCGCAGTCCCAACATGGCACAGCCCCAACACACAGCACAGTCCCAACACGGCGCAGTCCCAACATGGCACAGCCCCAACACACAGCACAGTCCCAACACGGCGCAGTCCCAACATGGCACAGCCCCAACACACAGCACAGTCCCAACACGGCACAGTCCCAACACGGCGCAGTCCCAACATGGCACAGCCCCAACACACAGCACAGTCCCAACACGGCACAGCCCCAACACACAGCACAGTCCCAACACGGCACAGCCCCAACACATGGCGCAGTCCCAACATGGCACAGCCCCAACACACAGCACAGTCCCAACACACAGCACAGTCCCAACATGGCACAGCCCCAAAACACAGCACAGTCCCAACACACAGCACAGTCCCAACATGGCACAGCCCCAACACACAGCACAGTCCCAACACACAGCACAGTCCCAACATGGCACAGCCCCAACACACAGCACAGTCCCAACACACAGCACAGTCCCAACATGGCACAGCCCCAACACACAGCACAGTCCCAACACACAGCACAGTCCCAACATGGCACAGCCCCAACACACAGCACAGTCCCAACACACAGCACAGTCCCAACACGGCGCAGTCCCAACACACAGCACAGTCCCAACATGGCACAGCCCCAACACACAGCACAGTCCCAACACGGCACAGCCCCAACACACGGCGCAGTCCCAACATGGCACAGCCCAAACACAGCACAGTCCCAACACGGCGCAGTCCCAACATGGCACAGCCCCAACACACAGCACAGTCCCAACACGGCACAGCCCCAACACACAGCACAGTCCCAACACGGCACAGTCCCAACATGGCACAGCCCCAACACACAGCACAGTCCCAACACACAGCACAGTCCCAACATGACACAGCCCCAACACACAGCACAGTCCCAACATGGCACAGTCGCAACATGGCACAGCCCCAACACACAGCACAGTCCCAACACGGCACAGCCCCAACACACGGCGCAGTCCCAACATGGCACAGCCCCAACACACAGCACAGTCCCAACACACAGCACAGTCCCAACATGGCACAGCCCCAACACACAGCACAGCCCCAACACACAGCACAGTCCCAACACGGCGCAGTCCCAACATGGCACAGCCCCAACATGGCACAGCCCCAACACACAGCACAGTCCCAACACGGCACAGCCCCAACACACGGCGCAGTCCCAACATGGCACAGCCCCAACACACAGCACAGTCCCAACACACAGCACAGTCCCAACACGGCACAGCCCCAACACAGCACAGCCCCAACTCACAGCACAGTCCCAACACGGTGCAGTCCCAACATGGCACAGCCCCAACACACAGCACAGTCCCAACACGGTGCAGTCCCAACATGGCACAGCCCCAACACACAGCACAGTCCCAACACGGCACAGTCCCAACACGGCGCAGTCCCAACATGGCACAGCCCCAACACACAGCACAGTCCCAACACGGCACAGTCCCAACATGGCACAGCCCCAACACACAGCACAGTCCCAACACGGCACAGCCCCAACACATGGCGCAGTCCCAACATGGCACAGCCCCAACACACAGCACATTCCCAACACACAGCACAGTCCCAACATGGCACAGTCCCAACACACAGCACAGTCCCAACACACAGCACAGTCCCAACATGGCACAGCCCCAACACACAGCACAGTCCCAACACACAGCACAGTCCCAACATGGCACAGCCCCAACACACAGCACGGTCCCAACACACAGCACAGTCCCAACATGGCACAGCCCCAACACACAGCACAGTCCCAACACACAGCACAGTCCCAACATGGCACAGCCCCAACACACAGCACAGTCCCAACACACAGCACAGTCCCAACACGGCGCAGTCCCAACACGGCGCAGTCCCAACATGGCACAGCCCCAACACACAGCACAGTCCCAACACGGCACAGTCCCAACACGGCGCAGTCCCAACATGGCACAGCCCCAACACACAGCACAGTCCCAACATGGCACAGCCCCAACACACAGCACAGTCCCAACACGGCACAGCCCCAACACACAGCACAGTCCCAACACACAGCACAGTCCCAACACGGCACAGCCCCAACACAGCACAGCCCCAACTCACAGCACAGTCCCAACACGGTGCAGTCCCAACATGGCACAGCCCCAACACACAGCACAGTCCCAACACGGCGCAGTCCCAACATGGCACAGCCCCAACACACAGCACAGTCCCAACACGGCACAGTCCCAACACGGCGCAGTCCCAACATGGCACAGCCCCAACACACAGCACAGTCCCAACACGGCACAGTCCCAACATGGCACAGCCCCAACACACAGCACAGTCCCAACACGGCACAGCCCCAACACATGGCGCAGTCCCAACATGGCACAGCCCCAACACACAGCACATTCCCAACACACAGCACAGTCCCAACATGGCACAGTCCCAACACACAGCACAGTCCCAACACACAGCACAGTCCCAACATGGCACAGCCCCAACACACAGCACAGTCCCAACACACAGCACAGTCCCAACATGGCACAGCCCCAACACACAGCACGGTCCCAACACACAGCACAGTCCCAACATGGCACAGCCCCAACACACAGCACAGTCCCAACACACAGCACAGTCCCAACATGGCACAGCCCCAACACACAGCACAGTCCCAACACACAGCACAGTCCCAACACGGCGCAGTCCCAACACGGCGCAGTCCCAACATGGCACAGCCCCAACACACAGCACAGTCCCAACACGGCACAGTCCCAACACGGCGCAGTCCCAACATGGCACAGCCCCAACACACAGCACAGTCCCAACATGGCACAGCCCCAACACACAGCACAGTCCCAACACGGCACAGCCCCAACACACGGCGCAGTCCCAACATGGCACAGCCCCAACACACAGCACAGTCCCAACACGGCGCAGTCCCAACATGGCACAGCCCCAACACACAGCACAGTCCCAACACGGCACAGCCCCAATACACAGCACAGTCCCAACACGGCACAGTCCCAACATGGCACAGCCCCAACACACAGCACAGTCCCAACACAGCACAGTCCCAACATGGCACAGCCCCAACACACAGCACAGTCCCAACACACAGCACAGTCCCAACATGGCACAGTCGCAACATGGCACAGCCCCAACACACAGCACAGTCCCAACACGGCACAGCCCCAACACACGGCGCAGTCCCAACATGGCACAGCCCCAACACACAGCACAGTCCCAACACACAGCACAGTCCCAACATGGCACAGCCCCAACACACAGCACAGTCCCAACACACAGCACAGTCCCAACATGGCACAGCCCCAACACACAGCACAGTCCCAACACACAGCACAGTCCCAACATGGCACAGCCCCAACACACAGCATAGTCCCAACACACAGCACAGTCCCAACATGGCACAGCCCCAACACACAGCACAGTCCCAACACACAGCACAGTCCCAACATGGCACAGCCCCAACACACAGCACAGTCCCAACACGGCGCAGTCCCAACATGGCACAGCCCCAACACACAGCACAGTCCCAACACGGCAGTCCCAACATGGCACAGCCCCAACACACAGCACAGTCCCAACATACAGCACAGTCCCAACACGGCGCAGTCCCAACATGGCACAGCCCCAACACACAGCACAGTCCCAACACACAGCACAGTCCCAACACGGCACAGCCCCAACACAGCACATCCCCAACACACAGCACAGCCCCAACACACAGCACAGTCCCAACACGGCGCAGTCCCAACATGGCACAGCCCCAACACACAGCGCAGTCCCAACACGGCATAGCCCCAACATGGCACAGCCCCAACACACAGCACAGTCCCAACACACAGCACAGTCCCAACATGGCACAGCCCCAACACACAGCACAGTCCCAACACACAGCACAGTCCCAACATGGCACAGCCCCAACACACAGCATAGTCCCAACACACAGCACAGTCCCAACATGGCACAGCCCCAACACACAGCACAGTCCCAACACACAGCACAGTCCCAACATGGCACAGCCCCAACACACAGCACAGTCCCAACACGGCGCAGTCCCAACATGGCACAGCCCCAACACACAGCACAGTCCCAACACGACAGTCCCAACATGGCACAGCCCCAACACACAGCACAGTCCCAACATACAGCACAGTCACAACACGGCGCAGTCCCAATATGGCACAGCCCCAACACACAAGCACAGTCCCAACACACAGCACAGTCCCAACACGGCACAGCCCCAACACAGCACAGCCCCAACACACAGCACAGCCCCAACACACAGCACAGTCCCAACACGGCATAGCCCAAGCACAGCACAGCCCCAACACACAGCACAGCCCCAACACACAGCACAATCCCAACACGGCGCAGTCCCAACATGGCGCAGTCCCAACATGGCACAGCCGCAACACACAGCACAGTCCCAACACGGCGCAGTCCCAACATGGCACAGCCCCAACACACAGCACAGTCCCAACACGGCGCAGTCCCAACATGGCACAGCCCCAACACACAGCACAGTCCCAACACGGCACAGTCCCAACACGGCGCAGTCCCAACATGGCACAACCCCAACACACAGCACAGTCCCAACACGGCACAGTCCCAACATGGCACAGCCCCAACACACAGCACAGTCCCAACACGGCACAGCCCCAACACATGGCGCAGTCCCAACATGGCACAGCCCCAACACACAGCACAGTCCCAACACACAGCACAGTCCCAACATGACACAGCCCCAACACACAGCACAGTCCCAACACACAGCACAGTCCCAACATGGCACAGCCCCAACACACAGCATAGTCCCAACACACAGCACAGTCCCAACATGGCACAGCCCCAACACACAGCACAGTCCCAACACACAGCACAGTCCCAACATGGCACAGCCCCAACACACAGCACAGTCCCAACACGGCGCAGTCCCAACATGGCACAGCCCCAACACACAGCACAGTCCCAACACGGCAGTCCCAACATGGCACAGCCCCAACACACAGCACAGTCCCAACATACAGCACAGTCCCAACACGGCGCAGTCCCAACATGGCACAGCCCCAACACACAGCACAGTCCCAACACACAGCACAGTCCCAACACGGCACAGCCCCAACACAGCACAGCCCCAACACACAGCACAGCCCCAACACACAGCACAGTCCCAACACGGCGCAGTCCCAACATGGCACAGCCCCAACACACAGCGCAGTCCCAACACGGCATAGCCCCAGCACAGCACAGCCCCAACACACAGCACAGCCCCAACACACAGCACAATCCCAACACGGCGCAGTCCCAACATG
Organism: Ranitomeya imitator; assembly: GCF_032444005.1. Lineage (NCBI taxonomy): Eukaryota > Metazoa > Chordata > Amphibia > Anura > Dendrobatidae > Ranitomeya > Ranitomeya imitator. The sequence continues at coordinate 775,721,117 of NC_091282.1, forward strand.
GCGCAGTCCCAACATGGCACAGCCCCAACACACAGCACAGTCCCAACACGGCGCAGTCCCAACATGGCACAGCCCCAACACACAGCACAGTCCCAATACGGCGCAGTCCCAACATGGCACAGCCCCAACACACAGCACAGTCCCAACACGGCACAGTCCCAACACGGCGCAGTCCCAACATGGCACAGCCCCAACACACAGCACAGTCCCAACACGGCACAGTCCCAACATGGCACAGCCCCAACACACAGCACAGTCCCAACACGGCACAGCCCCAACACATGGCGCAGTCCCAACATGGCACAGCCCCAACACACAGCACAGTCCCAACACACAGCACAGTCCCAACATGGCACAGCCCCAACACACAGCACAGTCCCAACACACAGCACAGTCCCAACATGGCACAGCCCCAACACACAGCACAGTCCCAACACACAGCACAGTCCCAACATGGCACAGCCCCAACACACAGCACAGTCCCAACACACAGCACAGTCCCAACATGGCACAGCCCCAACACACAGCACAGTCCCAACACACAGCACAGTCCCAACATGGCACAGCCCCAACACACAGCACAGTCCCAACATGGCGCAGTCCCAACATGGCACAGCCCCAACACACAGCACAGTCCCAACACGGCAGTCCCAACATGGCACAGCCCCAACACACAGCACAGTCCCAACACACAGCACAGTCCCAACACGGCACAGCCCCAACACACAGCACAGTCCCAACACACAGCACAGTCCCAACACGGCACAGCCCCAACACAGCACAGCCCCAACACACAGCACAGCCCCAACACACAGCACAGTCCCAACACGGCGCAGTCCCAACATGGCACAGCCCCAACACACAGCGCAGTCCCAACACGGTACAGCCCCAACACACAGCACAGCCCCAACACACAGCACAGTCCCAACATGGCGCAGTCCCAACATGGCGCAGTCCCAACATGGCACAGCCCCAACACACAGCACAGTCCCAACACGGCGCAGTCCCAACATGGCACAGCCCCAACACACAGCACAGTCCCAACACGGCACAGTGCCAAATGGCACAGCCCCAACACACAGCACAGTCCCAACACTGCGCAGTCCCAACATGGCACAGCCCCAACACACAGCACAGTCCCAACATGGCGCAGTCCCAACATGGCACAGCCCCAACACACAGCACAGTCCCAACACGGCGCAGTCCCAACACGGCGCAGTCCCAACATGGCACAGCCCCAACACACAGCACGGTCCCAACACGGCACAGCCCCAACACACAGCACAGTCCCAACACGGCGCAGTCCCAACATCGCACAGCCCCATCACGGCGCAGTCCCACATTACGGCCCCAACACAGCACAGCACCAAAACACGCGCAGTCCCAACACGGCACAGCCCTAACACGGCACAGCCCCAACACGACACAGTCCCAACACGGCACAGTCCCACAGCACACCCCAAACACGGCACAGCCCCAACACGGCATCCCAGGGGCAGCCACACACAGTGACATTTGGTCCTGGTGAAGAGGTTTGAAAACTTTGAAATGCATTGACGTAATAATCCGCATTATTGCGTCACCTCGGTGTGTGCTTGTACCTCGGGCAGCGCAGACTCTGAAACACCGTATTCCTCATTTATTGCCCCATTGCTGGTCCGGCTGGAGCCTTTCCGTGCTTCTATAGGAGTTGTGACTGTCGCCAGCCCATTAGGTCAGCGCACCTATAATATTTTACACCCCATTTGTGCTTTTTGTCTCTCCAGTTTTACCATTTGCTTCTCTTGTCTTATTTTCTCTGTTTTTCCTATTACTTTTTTCATACAATTCATTTTTAGATTGAAAATAAAACAAAAAAAAAATTAATTTTCCGCAGACAAAGTTTTATCTCGGGTTTAAGTGCCTGTGACATTTGTTGAAGTTTGGGTAGAGCAGGCACCGCCGCCGCTGGTCCTATAATGAGGTGGAGGAATCATAAAGAAGAGGAAGATTTACCGAGAAAGAAAGTCGAGAAATGATAAATATTAGGAAGAAGGAACAATCCTAGTAAACAGAAAGCCCAAAGTCATCGCTAAATAATCCGCCAACATGTCCCTTGCACACATGTGGCAGCCGTGACACATCGCTCCCCACAATCGTCTCAATAAACATATTTCTTCCTCCAGTCTGCAGAACGACAGATGATTTAATTGCTCTGCAGAAGATCAATGGCAGATAGGGGAAGGTAATTAGTCCTCTGTCAGGTCTAACTTGTCGCAGAGGTAAAGTAAAGGCCCCCCGGCTTCCTGCGGCTTCATGTTATCACCGATCCCGGGTCAGACCGTACATGATCAGGATGTGACCTCTCCCCCACCCTCGCGCTGCACCTGTCACTGCCAGCAGACACCTGGAATCATGGTGATGGCTTCCAATAGATATGGGGGCAGCCAGGGGTCCAATACCTGCTCTCAGGGGGAATCACCGGCCAAGTCTAATATTCATTATTGAGCCTAGAAGAAGAGGCAAGATGGATACATACTAATAGATTCTGCAGATTCTCTAGAGGTCAGTGATGTAATAATCTGCAGCAGTGGTAGACATGGATACATAGTAACAGATTCTCTAGAGAGGTCAGTGGTGTAATAATCTGCAGCAGTAGTGGACACGGATACATAGTAACCGATCCTATAGAGGTCAATGGTGGAATAATCTGCAGCAGTGGCGGACACGGATGCATAGTAACCGATCCTATAGAGGTCAGTGGTGGAATAATCTGCAGCAGTGGTGGACACGGATGCATAGTAACCGATCCTATAGAGGTCAGTGATGTAATAATCTGCAGCAGTGGCGGACACGGATACATAGTAACCGATCCTATAGAGGTTAGTGATGTAATAATCTGCAGCAGTGGTGGACACGGCTACATAGTAACCGATCCTATAGAGGTCAGTGATGTAATAATCTGCAGCAGTGGCGGACACGGATACATAGTAACCGATCCTATAGAGGTTACTGATGTAATAATCTGCAGCAGTGGCGGACACGGATACATAGTAACCGATCCTATAGAGGTTAGTGATGTAATAATCTGCAGCAGTGGTGGACACGGCTACATAGTAACCGATCCTATAGAGGTCAGTGATGTAATAATCTGCAGCAGTGGCGGACACGGATACATAGTAACCGATCCTATAGAGGTTACTGATGTAATAATCTGCAGCAGTGGCGGACACGGATACATAGTAACCGATCCTATAGAAGTCAGTGATGTAATAATCTGCAGCAGTGGTAGACAAGGATACATAGTAACTGATCCTATAGAGGTCAGTGATGTCATAATCTGCAGCAGTGGCGGACACGGACACATAGTAACAGTAACTGGTCATTAGTTTGGATGCGCTCATTATGGCGTCTGACTTTTGCGCTGTGTATTAGGATATTTTGCAGTATTCTCTCGGCTCTTCAAGACGCGTTGGCGCTTTGCATACACGTTAGCACAATAATCTAAGTGGTGTTCTAGTGCCTGCTGAGTGGCGGGTGGCAGCTTTTCTCCGTAGCGGGCGGCAGCTTCGCTCTGTAGCGAGTGGCGGTTACGTGGAGCTTTACACAGACATGAATTGAAAATTAAAAAGAAAAATAAAAGTAAATGGCAATTGTTACCATGAAAAAGAGAAAAATTGGCCGTGTTCTATATTTCCCGCCGCTCATTATTTTACTGCAATTTCTGCTTTTGATTTGGAAAAAAAAAGGCAAAAACACATTGAAACCTGTATAATTAAATAAGAAGTGCTAATTGGAGATCTTTCAGCTTAAAAGCCTTCAGAGGAACAGGAGACGCTTTCCTCGGCTCCAGCACTTGGCACTTGAAATCTACTTTTGGCAGGAATGAGATAAAAGGTATTTGTGCCGTCAGGACCAGATCTAGCCAGGCAATAACTGAGACAATGAGCTGTGAGAGGGGCGGCCACTCCTGGAAGGCTCTCACCGAATGACCAACGCTTGGGGGGAGCACTCTCATCATCCACTGGTTATATAAAGCGAAAATCGCATCTAATGACTGCAGGTAACATGAAACAAATTCCTGCAGTGAAAACTATTACATTGTATCACTCATATGTCGCAGCCAGAGCTGTCATTACATCGCAGAGTGAGGGGTTCATACTCAATCGGGGGGCACTTGTGTTCTATAGTATCACACATTTATATATTGGGGATTGTTGGCAGATATGCAGCAGATTCAGACATATTTGTGTGCAGGAGGAGTTTACACTTTTCTGACAGTAGATGGCGATGTTGTTACTGTTATATGCTTAGATGAATGTAATGCATATACTTTTTGAACTTTGGTTTCACTTTCTCTCTGGTAAAAGGTCCTTCAGACTTCCTGTTATGCTGTATTAAGAAGCTGATGCATGTATCTCATGTTCTGTGTAGATAAAAGTTGAATTACCCCATATAATCTACTCTAACATGTTTCATCTGCAACCAAACTATGCAACAGGGATGACTTTATACAGGTTGTGTGGGGCTTTCCTGGGACCTGGGAGCAAATGCTGAAAAAGTCAAATGACAACTCGCTGATTTTTACATCCGTTTTGCCATCAGTTCTGATCTGTTGAGATGCATTAGACTCGAAAACCTGACCAGATGCAGCAAAAGTGTGTGAACCTAGCCTTATGGTAGAGGCAAACAGCATCGTACAGAGGGAGTTTCTGGAGCTTCGCAGGGATCCTGAGGCTGGAGAGCTTTACAGCAGGGCAGGATTGTTACAGGAGGGCAGCCGGGGGAATAATTCACACTGGGTGACGTGGGCAGAGAGTGAATTCTGAGATTCCGAGGCTACTTGCGCCTTGGTATCTTCAATGCTGGAAGAAATCAGATCAATTTGTTGCCTTAAAGGGGAACTCTCCATCACCTCTTATAGGTCTGTAAAAGAGTGCAGGAGCAATAACGGAGAAGGTGCACTGTACATGGGGGCACTGGGCGAGGAGCGCAGGTCATTAGGAAAAAGCTGCACTACTGGCCCACGTAGACTGGCCAGTCGGGGCTTCTAAGGAGAGTCTGTCAGCCCAAACCGCCCTTATAATTAGTTGTGCTCTATATGTAGTTGTGATTGCTCTATAAAAGTCGCTGCCTTAGAGATATAATTGCTGTCTCCCTTCTGAAGTTGAAGTTTAGTAAAAAAAAATGTTAATTAGGCATCTCAGTGCACATAGGGTGCGGCCAATGGCCAAGAGTAGTTGATGTTGCATTCCCCTCTGGGGATGGGGATGGACAGCCTAAGCTTTCTCTGCAAACAGGAAAGTCAGTGCTGTCCATCCCCAATGAGGGAGGCAGGGCACCCAAAACCAGGGTGGAGTGGTGCACTGCACCTCGTGGTCACACCCAGGGTGCACCGAGCAGCCTAATAAGCATATTACACTATGACCTCTTCTCTGAACTTCTAGGTTGGATGATGGGAGAGAAGCTGCCTTGACTACTTGACTATATGGCGCGTGTTGGTGCCCAATCAGCACCAGGGATATTGTATATTCTGTTTTATGATACTTGGGGTATTTTATGGGGGTCCCCATTAGCAGCAGTGATACAGTAATCTTCACACAATGGAGCCAGTGCTAGAATTATTCCACTTTTTCAGCTCGTTGACACCCCCTCCCCACATTCACTGCCGTGTTTGTCTGGAGAGTTTTGGGGGTTTGTAGAGTGAACTCCAGAGATCAATAAAAAAGATTTTGTAAGCATTTAACCACATTGATATCTGGAATCCAAAGAGAAAGGTAGAAGGAAGTTCTTGCCATTCCTTGAGGAGTTGTTAGGACATGGAGCGAGCTGGGCCCGGCCCACAAACAGTCCTAACGCACCCCGATATGCTGCCGCATTCCCGCTGCCCCTGCACTCACCTGAGCCCTGGCCGGCCTGGATGGTTTCTAAATTTAAAGCAGAGCATGTACTGATTGCAGATAGGAGGCCAAGCAGCGGCGACGAGGAATTGGCCACAACTCAGCTCACAGCAATGTCTTCAGCGAGCGCTGCCAAACCGAGCAGTGAGATTTTGGTCTCTGTTACATTTTCATCCCGGGAACATGGAAATATGTTATCAACTCTGCATCACTGAATCGTAGGCGAAGAATTTGGAGCCGGAGGAGAAAATGACCACTGGCCAAACCAAAACGCGGAAATCTGTGCGACGGCTTCCTGTCTTCCTCTGGTTCTCAGAGTTGGAGAGAAAGAGAAGATGGAAAATTCTGGAGTAGATGTGGAGGTGACAAATTCAGGAGAATCCACCAACCTGAGGCAATGGACAATGGATATGCCGCTTATCTCTACATGGAAGCTCACTGTTACGCTCACACCATGCCTGGGTGGCGTGAGCACGGGGATTGTAGCCCCACTGTGCCACAGACCAGACCACCCTGGAAGAGGTGTGACTAAGCAGCTACCTTGGTGTTCACTGGAGCCTCTGATGATGAGGTCAGGCTTGTGTGGCAGGTAGCTGTCAGGTACCACTCTTGGGTGGAGTGTGGCTGTGGCTACTGATCCCACTGGGGGACGGAACGCTAGGACAGGACAAGACAACATGCTCGACTGATAGACGGGCACGGCTGAGACACCGGCAGGTGGGCACGGCTGAGACACAGGCAGGCACGGCTGAGACACTGGCAGGCGGGCACGGGTGAGACTCTGGCAGGCAGGCACGAGTGAGACACTGGAAGGCGGGCACTGCTGAGACACTGGCAGACGGGCATGGCTGGCACTCTGGCAGGACAGGTGGACACGGCTGGTACTCTGGCAGGACAGGTACTGACTTGGAAGGGACAGGAATACAGGCAGGTATATGGAAACAGGCAGGAACTTGTTCAGACTGGAGGGTATATGGGAACAGGTAGGGACCTGATCCTCAGAATGGAAGTAGAGCAGGACCACAAGGTTGTGGAGCTGAGGGCAGAGCAGAGATGCTGGTTGCAGTGCAGCGAGCAAGGAGTGAATGCAAGGCAGAACCGCAGGAGGCAGAGCGAAGACCAAAAGCGCAGGAGGCGGAGCAAAGACCAGAGCCGAAGGAGGTGGAGCAAAGAGCAGAGGCGGAGCAAAGACCAGAACCACAGAAGGCAGAGCTAAGACCAGAATCGCAAGAGGCGGAGCTAAGAGCAAAAGTTATAAACACAGGAAACACAGTGGAATAAGAAAGGCTACAGACAGAGATACAATTAGACACTGGTATAGGACTAAGTTCAGACAGGATCAGGAGTGGAACTAGGAACAGGAACAAGGACTCAGACCAGAGTACGAAGCCCCTCTGGGTGGCTGAAACAAGAGACGCAGGTACAGTACAGGCCAGGATACGAAGCCCCTCTGGGTGGCTGACACGAAAGATAAAGCAAGGCACAGGTACAGGCCACTGTACGAAGCCCCCTGGGTGGCTGACACGAGAGACAAATAAAGACAGGACCTGGCAACTCAGTAGCAAAACACTAACTGAGTAAAGACGTTGCTCAGGCATCCTCCTAGGGGTGAGAATGCTTTAAATACCTGATACCTCTTGGCAATTGGCAGGGGACACCTTAGGAAGGTGCAGACAGTCTGCACAGGGAGTGCCGGCGCCGGCCCCCCATGCACACAGCCAGGAAGTATGCAGAGAACAGGCAGGAGACAAGAGGCACCCAGCATGGAGTCGGCAGAAGACAGAACTCACAGCATGGCCCAGGATAGTGAGTAAGTTGGGGTGTAAGGTAGGTGGGGGGTGGGAGGCCATGCAGTGATGCCGGCAGGGTTGTTACACTCACACTCCTTCATAAATGGAGTCTGGCTGGGCGGATCGGCATCTGGCCGGGTGGATCTGCGTCTGGCCGCACGACTGTGGCCAAGGATGTTTCCCTATGTAATGCTGTGACATTTCAGAGATGACACAGCACCCAATCAATTCATCCCTGCACTTTGCCAGCTTTTAGTGTGAATGTTCAGTTTGTGACTTCTTGATTTGTGACAAATTCATTGCAGGGTTTGCTTCTTTTTTTTTTAAAGATACATTTTGTTTGGTTTTCAGATTTTTACATCAATGCGGCTTTTCCAGAGGTTTTAAATTGATTCATGAAATGCAACTTTTTAACAAGTCACTAACAATTTGGGCAAATGTCCTCTGGATCCCTTGGAGTGATTTCTCTGTAAGACAGAATTTTCTTTGCAGAATTTAATAGTTTTTTGCTATGAAAAAACAGTTAAAGCGGTTTTCCCACTAACAAAAGTTCATTTTAATCCATACATCTTGGAATAATAATAGTTTTCACAATTGGATGTGTTAAATAAAATGTCACTGTGCTGAGATAATCTTATAAATGTCCCCTGCTGTACTGTGTAATGCCAATGTCTGACCGTGCAGGAACATGTCTGATCATACCACATCTCCTGGGCGGGGGGAAGCAAACGAGTATACAGAAATTACAGCCAGTATCACAGCTGATTCTTTCTTTGGGGTAAAAACAATGAGGATCTTCACAGCCAATCTACAGGAGCTGAGAACTTTGTACTTTGTGCTTATATTGTACCGCTGCTGCTGCCTGATCCTGTGTGTCAGTGCTGACCTGGGATTGTTTGACCTTTTCCTGACTATTCTGCTTTCTTTGGATTTGACACAGCGTATAGAATTGTTCTCAGCCACCTCACTCCAAAGGCCAGCTGCCACCCCGCTCCACCGGCCAGCTGCCACCCCACTCCACTTGCTAGCCAAAATGGCTAGTGCAAAGCCTGTCTATAGAAGCCCTATTAAGAGCTACCAGGCTACCGAAAATAGAGCCACTTTACATAACTCTTGTCAGGGGTGTAACTACAACAGGTGCAGTGGTTGCAATCGCACCCGGGCCCTGGAGCCTAGGGGGCCCTAAAAAACCCTTTGGCCTATAGAAAAAGACTATTGCTATAAAAGATTTAAAATATTTGCGGGCCCCGTTGGAGCTTTTGCATCGGGGCCCATGAGTTTCAAGTTACGCCACTGACTCTTGTCATTGTTCCACCTCCATTATTTTGGTCAATCTACTCATTCATTACTCATGTCACTGCCATTACTCCTATCATTACCCCTCTGTCAATACTCCTGTCATAGCCCCTGCCACGGCTTTACAGCACAGAGAGGAGCCAGAAGAACGCAGCGTCTGATTTCTCCTACTCCTGCACTGAGTAGAAGCACTTTACCTTCATATTAAATGGTGCAGGTTTCTTTTAGCAGTGCAGGGCTTAATCTGCTCAGTGTAGAGCTCCTGGAAGCTTTCCTGCATTAAGGATCTCAGCTGTTCACTGTTGGTCACTCCCATCTCCTATGTAATCTAGACTCTGGCTAGCACTCATTGTCAGAGCAAGCTTATACTGCATGGCTGGAGGTTGTTGTTGGTGATTATTATAGGTGAAGGCGTTTGGTGGATTTATCTGAGACTGTTACTAGGTTTTAGATGTGTGATAATTCCCCTTCTTCTCCTACTTTGGTTTTTCCTCATCCTCCACTCCCGGTGTTTACCTCTGTTGTTTGTGTGAGTATATTTGTATCATTGGTATTTTTCTTTATCCTTTTTTGTATTACCATGTCTGGTTGGTGTATTACGCTCCCTCCTTTATGGGGGGAGGATACAGACTGAGAGCAGATTCGGGAGCAAAGGCAAGGTACGTGGCCCTGGCATCTTCACCATTAGAATTAATCCAGGGAACAGGGCAAAATAGTGTGCCCCTAGGGTTATGGACAGGGAAGGAGCCCCTGGTCCTGGGACTCCTGACAATAGTCCCTCTGTCATTACTCGTGTCACTGTCCCTCTGTCACTGTTCCTCTGTCATTACTCGTGTCACTGTCCCTCTGTCACCGTCCCTCTATGACTACTCCTGTCACCATCTTCCCCCAAGTGCATGTGTTTTCGTGTGTATTCATGTTTTTCGTGTTTTTTTGAGTCCTGTAAATACTCTGCTCCATTTGGGAACATGAATCCTTGTGGGGTTTTCCCAGGAAGCCATGTATTTGGCCCCAGCGCCCGACCCTGCATCCGGCGGGTCTTGCTGTCCATGGGATCGGGATCAGTTTCTTCATGTATTTATTGTAGCTGTGAGCAGAAATCTTCCCAGCGAGCGGCTTTATTGGAGGGGAAATAAAAGGCGGCATTGATGGGCCATGAAGCGATTATACGGATGGGGGACGCGCACGCTGGGGCGTTAGGTTTCAGGAAGTTGCTATTTTCCTATGAAGAGCCAGTCTGTGCCGCGCTGTTTATCTTTGCGCCCTCCAGCCTCATTCTCTGTCCTAGAAAAACAGAAAAGCGTCTGCGTCGCTGGATAGAGCGTTCTGCAGCTCGGGTTTCTCCTGGATGGTTGGCCACGCTCGCTGCCGCTCACATGCGGATTTTCTGATAACAAGAAACTTTATGCAGTTTTGTGGGGAAAAGTGGGTTTGGGATCAAGACAGAGCGGCAGCATCCTGTGGGCAGGGGATTGGCGAGATTAACCCCTGCATGACTGCGCTCTGGTTGCGTGCACACCTTTCAGCAGGAACGTGTTACTCCGGATTCTGCATTCTCCTGTAATGTCCGATCCCCAAGAACAATATAATATGGAAATGCGTAAGACCCAAGACCCCGCCGCCGCTGAGCTTAATGGATTATTTGGCTTTTAATGTGATTTTTGTGATGAGTTGATGTGAGATGCTTCACTTTGATGACTTTAACCTCATAGACTTTGCACAAATGGTCTCCACTACGTCCCTGCTCCTCGCTGCATTCATTAGCATGATTAACAAGACAGCACATACATCATTACCAATTGGGGTCATTGATCTGTATGGAGCCCTCGGTGCACGGGATGCCACATCTCCTATTCAAGCGCCGTCCAGCGTCCATTGCGACCATCTCCTTCCATAAGAGTCTTGTCCAAATGATGCTGATGCGGCACTCCTCATGTGACTATGAGCGGCGTGCATGGAGCAATGCGATGCCAGCGTAAGGACCCCTGTCCCAGTGCAGGACTGGTGAGGTCATATTTCCAAATGTCACACACATAAAGGGCTTGTATTTATGTAACCAGGACCACCAGGAGGGGCTGTACAGACCCTGGACCCTAAATTTGGATTATTAGTTTGCATTTGCCAATTATGTTGCATTTCTAGATTTGGCCACTAGATGTCGGCACAGCAGACTACACAGAGCAACTTGCTGTACTGCTGCTGCAATACGAGCCATCATCGACATCATTGTCAGGGCAGTGGATATTAATGGCTGCCAGACGATTTTGGCGCCGCTGATCTCTTATTACCCAGGGTTAGTAAATGGGAGCCCAGTGTTAGTAAATGGGAGCTGATACTGACAAGAATCTTCAGTATCTGTAGTCAGGAATCTCCTGAGCCGACCATTATGTGGTGCGCCCCTCGCTCTGCGCTTGTGTTTGGCCTCTGCTCGCACATCGGTTCTATAGTCTATTTTGCATCCATTTGTCTCCATTGAAGGCTCAAATCGTTCCCGCGTTTAATTCACTTCTTCATAATGAAATAAGAAGTTCTCGGAGAGAATCTATTTATGGAGATAAATCGCTGATGGTGGAGATACGCCGGCGACTGATTCATATGGTAATATCCTGAGTTCGCCAAGATCCTATAGAAGCGCTCCCATGAGGACTATTATTCTGGGTGTGACGACAGATAGGACATGTCCACCATGATGTTCATAGAGATGAGTGATGGATCAGGCCGGGCAGCTCATGTCATCCTCCTCACGCCGGTAAGATCGTCCACAGAGCACGAATGTCCTACAGTCGGCCTCTTGCTGTCATCTCTGCGTATGGAAAAACCAAGAGGAAACCAACATGGACGTATCTGCAAGGTCAGCATCAAGGGTGTCCATCTAAGTAGACCCTCTGTAGGTGCTCCGACTAAGGAATGGTCATTGGGATCAAGTGGTTCTAGGACTGGTATAGGAGTAAGATCAGGGATCACAGATCAGGGGGTTGGGACGTGGCAATAGACCAGTGTTCTTTGGAGCTGGGATAAAATGGAATGGAAGTTGTTGGTGGCTTGGAAAGGTGCCGGGGGATGACACCGTGGATTAGGAGAGGTGAGGGCACTACCTGTTGGAATTCAGAAGGTCAAGGAAGCAGGTCCCGCCCGGTGCCACCAGCTACAAGGCAGGTTACCATGCTTATGGAGATTCCCAGCTATGCCACTGACCCCAGTAAAGGTTTTTCTTGGGTAGCTGGCTGTGGTCCTAGGAGTTGAGGGGGCTGCAATGGTACTCACGCAAGTCTGAAGTCAGCCAAGGGTGTTTGCGTTAGGCTGCCGTCACACTAGCAGTATGTGGTCAGTATTTTACATCAGTATTTGTAAGTCAAAACCAGGAGTGGAACAAATAGAGGAAAAGTACCGTATTTTCCGGCGTATAAGACGACTTTTTAACCCCTGAAAATCTTCTTAAAAGTCGGGGGTCGTCTTATACGCCGGGTATCTATGGCGGGTGGGGGGGGGAGTGGTCCCGATGACGGAGGGGGCGTCTAACAGGGAAGTGTGAGTATGCCCCATTACCTCATATTGTAGCTGCAGCGTCAGCGTGGGGTGCTGGGGAGCGGCGGCGGCTGCTCCTTTGTGCCGCGTGGGTGCTGTGGGGCGGCGGTTCCTTTTGGTACAGCGCCGGGGCTCATGGGCTGTGGGGCGGCAGCGGCGGCGTATCTTCAGGGAGAGTCAGTCGGGGCTCCTCCGGCATCTCCCGAAATCCCGGAGGCGCCGGCACCTCCATTGCTGCGATGCGGTGGCCTCCGGGAAAATGGCCGCTGGGGGCGGCGCAGGCTCAGATTCAGATCTCGTCCCGAGATCTCGGGAGACGAGATCTGAATCTGAGCCTGCGCCGCCCCCAGCGGCCATTTTCCCGGAGGCCACCGCATCGCAGCAATGGAGCTGCCGGCGCCTCCGGGATTTCGGGAGATGCCGGAGGAGCCCCGACTGACTCTCCCTGAAGATACGCCGCCGCTGCCGCCCCCGCTGCCGCCCCACAGCACAGAGCCCCGGCGCTGTACCAAAAGGAACCGCCGCCCCACAGCACCCACGCGGCACAAAGGAGCAGCCAACGCCGCTCCCCAGCACCCCACGCTGACGCTGCAGCTACAATATGAGGTAATGGGGCATACTCACACTTCCCTGTGAGACGCCCCCTCCGTCATCGGGACCACTCCCCCCCAAAAAAAAAGGCACATTAGTCACCGGCCGTATAAGATGACATACGGCGTATAAGAAGACCCCCAATTTTTAAGATTTTATATTTTAACTGGAAAAGTTGGGGGGTCGTCTTATACGCCCAGTCGTCTTATACGCCGGAAAATACGGTATAATAGAAACATATGCACCACTTCAGCATTTATCTCCCACTCCTGGTTTTGGCTTACAAATACTGATGTAAAATAATGACCAAATACTGCTAGTGTGACGGCAGCCTTAGGGTGGGCCTGGGAGGTAGTCATGGCTGGGAGCAATCCCTGTATCACACCCTGGCCTCCCCTCACAATACAATAATGTCTATCTTTCTGCGTGCCTGTGTCCTGGGTCTCCATACTATCAGGGTACACCCTGGTCCGCCGGAGGCTCTTTGTAGATGGCACCGCACAAAGAGAGATACAGTCCAGCTCAACTTTAACAACAACAGCTTCACTTGGTTTTGTACACAGCATATCCACATTCTTTCCAGCATCAACATCAGGTTTCACAACGTGCAACTCCTCTTCTGTCCCTGTCCTCTATCTGTTGCTAAGTTAGCTTCCAGGACGGACTGCGCCTTTCGATCCCTCAGCATCCTCTCTGCTCAGCCTTACTCTGTTCGGGGACTCCCTCAGCTGTTTTGCGCCTGTTCTGAGGGCGTTAGCCCTCGCAATAAGCTGCCACATGATGAGTGACCTTCCCGTACTGCTTAGTCTTCTCTAGTAACTGCAGTCCCACTAATACTGCACCACTAGCTCTGTTGATGTTGCGCCTTCTGATGAGATCCTGACCAGGGATGTTATATGGCTGGGCCTTAAACTTCTTTAAAGTTGCGTGGCACAGTGTTGCCCGGGGCTGGTTAGCACAAGTGAGCTGCATGGGTACCCTGGCCCCAACTGAGATCTATCAGGAAATCCTTCCTGCCTTTTCCACTGTGCCCCTCCTATATTTAACAGTCTACTATCAGAAACTCCTACTATACTATGTACAGTCCCATACTCTCTGTGCCCCCATCTTGTTGCTGAACTAGCACTGCACTTTCCCTATAGTAAAACAACATACACTCTGCAGCAGCAGCTAGAATACTATATATGTATATATATATATATATATATATATATATATATATATATATATATATATATATATATATATACAGTAATTATAGAACCAGGACATAATTAAAGGGGTAGGGGTGCACATCAGCCCTTACAACCCCTTGCAATTGCACCCTGGGTAGTGGAAGCAGGCAGCCACAGAAGCTGCCATGCTGTACTGCCAAGAGGTTAGGATCATGCCTGTAATGTATAAGAATTAGATCTGTCTCTTTAAGAAAGCGAGGGCGGGAGTTGAGTTCAGTTTCAGTTTCAGTTCTGGCCTGAGGAGAAAATCTTATGCTGCTGTTATGCTGTGGGCTGGAGGAAAAGAGAAGAATAAAATACAGTTAAAGCTTACTCTCTCTTAAATTCCTTACACCGTGTGGACATTACAACTGGCGACGAGGATGGGATTGAATCACCTGCTACTGTGAGTACTGACCCCTGCTTTACTGCTTCACACGCCAGCACCACTGAGAGACTCCAACATGGCTGAATACTTGCACATGTTCCCACAGTTTGATATGACTGATGTCACTAATCTCTCTCATAACTGGAGAAAATGGTTAAATCGATTTGAGAATTTCCTGGAAGCAATAGATATAAAAGAGGAGAACAGAAGAAAAGCCGTGTTCCTGCATTGTGCGGGCACAGGAGTCTATGACATATACAGCACATTACCAGCAGCGGAGACAGACACGTACAGCAAATGCTCCAAAGCTCTCACTGACTACTTCAACCCTAAACAAAACATCAGATATGAAAGATACAAGTTCAGGATTGCTAAGCAGCTTCCAGAAGAATCCATAGACACCTATGTCACCCGGCTAAAAGAACTAGCACATGGGTGTGCATTTACTGACGTAGATGATGAAATCCTACTCAAGTAATTGTCACCTGCTCGTCTAATACCATAAGGCGTAAAGCTCTTCAGCAGGATCTCTCTCTGCATGATTTACTCAAGATGGCCCGTGCTATAGAGATAGCAGATCATCAGGCAACTGCAATGGAGAGTGGGGATCATTTACATGTGCATAATCTCAAACATAACAGTGCACAAGGCAAGCAGGCCCCGCAACAGAAGAAATGTTATAGATGTGGACAAGATTTCCCTCACCACATGAATAAATGTCCAGCTATAGGACAAACTTGCAGTAAATGTGGAAAAGGGAACCATTTTGCAGTTGTCTGCAAATCTGCGCCCAACAAGTCTCCTCTGCCAATGACAAAACCTGCAAATATAAAAATGGTAAATCAGGATATAGAAGAAATGTCTGTGGCTGAGAACTATGTGTTCACGACGTCTGCCACTGGCTCAGTGCAGTCTCCATGTATTACACTCACCATCTGCAACACGGATATCACCTTTACCATAGATACAGGAGCTTCGGTGGATATCATAGACAGCAATACTTATGAACAGTTGAAAACAAAGCCAGTCTTACAGCAAGTGCATACTAAAATCTTCCCATATGGATCTAAAACACCTTTAGTTACAATGGGACAATTTGATGCTGAACTTAGCTATAAAGAAAATAGGCAGAAAACCACTTTTCACACATTACAAGGATCAGGAGGCTGTCTTCTCAGCTATCACACTGCCTTGAAGCTAGGACTCATCCAGATTGTTCATACCATAACCGACCCTGCGGACCTGGATGTACAAGCCATGGTGAATAGTTTTCCCTCCCTATTTAGTGGACTAGGAAAATTAAAGGACTCTCAAGTGCATCTTCATGTGGATGACAGTGTCCGTCCAGTAGCCCAGGCTCACAGGCGTATTCCATTTCACCTGAGAAAGAAGGTAGAAAAGGAACTCCAATTACTCATGGATGATGATGTCATTGAAACTGTTTCTGGTCCCACTCCGTGGGTCTCTCCACTTGTGGTAGTTCCAAAACCAAAGACTCCAGAGCAGGTAAGACTGTGTGTTGACATGCGCCTGCCCAACACTGCTATTCAAAGGGAAAGACACATCTCACCCACAATTGATGACATTATTCATTTATTAAATGGAGCAACTGTTTTTTCAAAGCTCGACCTCAATAAGGGCTATCATCAATTAGAATTGAGTCCAGAATCCAGATACTTAACAACATTTTCCACCCATGTGGGTCTCAGAAGATACAAAAGATTGACGTTTGGGGTCTGCTCAGCAGCAGAAATTTTTCAGGATACGATAAGGAGCGTCATTCAACATATTCCAAATGCCTTTAATTACAGTGATGACATACTGGTTTTTGGGAAAACTCAAGCTGAACATAATCGTGCTCTATATGCTATCTTTGAATGTCTGCTCTCTGCTGGACTCACTTTAAACAAAGAAAAATGCGAATTTGGTAAAAATTCATTGGAGTTCTATGGTCACATTTTCTCGGCGGAAGGAGTACGACCTGATCCCAAGAAAGTGGAATCCATCAGAGCAGCTTCAATTCCACAGGATGCCAGTGAAGTGCGCTCTTTTCTTGGAATGGCAAGTTACTGTGCTAGATATATTCCAAATTTTTCGACAATCAGCACTCCATTAAGGGAACTTACGAAACAAAATTGCGTTTTTCAATGGTCCCAAGACTGTCAGGCCTCTTTTGAAACAATCAAAAACGAACTCTGCTCAACAACCACCATGGCCTATTTTGATCCAGCTCTTCGAACTGAACTGATTGTGGATGCTAGTCCTGTGGGACTGGGTGCAATTTTAGCACAATACAAGGATGACAATCAAAGTCCCCACATCATTTCTTATGCAAGTAAAAGCTTAACAAGCACTGAAAGAAAATATTCACAACCTGAAAAAGAAAGCTTGGCAGTCGTCTGGGGATGTGAACACTTTCATTTATTTCTCTATGGCGCTCCCTTCACTATTGTCACAGATCATCAAGCTCTCCTTACAATTTTTGGAAATCCCCGAGCTAAAATGCCAGCACGGATTGAACGATGGGGTCTACGTCTACAGGACTATAATTACAAAATTGTTCACAAACCTGGAAAATACAGCAATCCGGCTGATTATCTCTCAAGACATCCCACGAATGATGATTTACCTGTGCATTCCTCCATTGAAGAATACATCCACTTTGTTGCAGCTCACGCCGTGCCAAAAGCACTTTCTGTTGATCAGTTTGTGAATACGACAACAAGTGACAAGACACTCTGTGCCTTAATACAAATTATCCAAAATAGAAGGTGGCATGAAATTCAAAAGAAAAAATTTCCTGAAGAGGGGATTGATCTGAAAGAGTTAAAACTATTTTCAAATGTACGTGAGGAATTATCAGTCACTGAAGATCAACTCATCCTTCGTGGTACCAAACTGGTTGTACCTAAGGCCTTGCGCAACCTAGTCATACAGATAGCACACGAAGGTCATCTAGGAATTGTTGGCACAAAAAAGTTACTCAGAGAAAAAGTGTGGTTCCCAAATATGGATAAATTGGTGGAAGAGAAGATTGGACATTGCTCCACTTGTCAATTAATTACTCCATCATCAACTCCAGAGCCATTACAAATGTCTCCGTTACCTACTGCTGTATGGGAGGAAGTGGCAGTCGACATATATGGACCATTACCAAATGGCCAATACATTCTAGTAACAATTGATGAATATTCTAGATACCCTGTCATTTCATTCATCTCTTCAACGTCTGCTAATAGTGTCATACCAGAACTGGACGACATATTCTCTGCATATGGCATTCCAAGAGTGGTCAAAACAGATAATGGACCTCCATTCAATGGACATGTGTTTGCACAGTTTTCTGAATACTTGGGGTTCAGCCACAGAAAAATCACACCTTGCTGGCCGCAAGCTAATGGAATCGTAGAACGTTTCATGCGCACCATGGGGAAACGAATCAAGGCAGCTAGCCTGGAGCACACCCCACTGAAACAGTCACTATACAAATTCCTGCGCAATTACCGCAACACGCCACATTCCACCACTAATGCTGCGCCATCTCATCTAATGTTCAGCAGAACTCTTCGTACACGGATCCCTGATGTGACCAGTCATCCCTTACCAAATGACTCTTCAGTGCGATCAACGGATTTCTTTAACAAGCAAGCCATGAAACATTATGCAGACAGAAGGCGACGGGCACAGCCATGTGCCATCAAAAGAGGTGATATGGTTGTTGTGCGTCAAAAATCAACCAACAAAACCTCAGCTGTATATAGTCCTGAAAAATATAATGTTACTGAGAGGAAAGGCAGTATGGTCACGGCTGAGCGAGACGGACACTCCATCACTCGAAATTCCTCACATTTTAAAATCATACCGCAGAACAATGGTAATGAACTCCCACCAGTGGAAGATTTGATACCCGACGGTGAAGAGGACCAACAAGAGGTGACTGATCCGTCAGCATTGGACACCCCCAATGAACCCAGACATTACCCTACACGGGAAAGAAGGGCTCCATCGAGACTTATTGAAGAGATATAGTTTAAAAAAAAGGGGAATAAGACCATACAGACATATGGTTTTTCTTGGACATTTTCGTGTTGTTACATTGTCAATATTTGTTTTAGGTTGTTAATATATATATATATATAGAAGATATATATATAGAAGAAGAATTAATATATATATATATAGAAGAAGAAGAAGTAAGCAGGCTCCTTGCATCTTCTCGCCCGACCACTTGCACCAGTGACCCCATTCCGTCACATTTCCTCCAGTCCCTTTCCCCGGCTGTCACCTCTCACCTAACAAAAATATTCAACCTTTCCCTCACTTCCGGTATTTTTCCCTCCTCATTTAAGCATGCCATCATACATCCATTACTTAAAAAACCATCCCTCGACCAAAACTGTGCCGCTAATTATAGACCTGTCTCTAATCTTCCCTTCATCTCTAAACTCCTCGAACGCCTGGTCCACTCCCGTCTTACCCGCTATCTCTCAGATAACTCTCTTCTCGACCCTCTTCAATCTGGTTTCCGCTCTTTACACTCTACTGAAACTGCCCTCACTAAAGTCTCTAATGACCTACTAACAGCTAAATCTAATGGTCACTACTCCATGCTAATTCTCTTGGATCTCTCTGCAGCATTTGATACTGTGGATCATCAGCTCCTCCTCACTATGCTCCGCTCCGCTCCATCGGCCTCAAGGACACCGTTCTCTCCTGGTTCTCCTCCTATCTCTCTGACCGATCCTTCACTGTATGTTTCGCTGGTTCCTCCTCCTCTCACCTTCCCCTTACTGTTGGGGTTCCTCAAGGATCAGTCCTAGGCCCCCTCCTCTTCTCTTTGTATACTGCCCCTATTGGACAAACAATCAGTAGATTTGGCTTCCAGTACCATCTCTATGCTGACGACACCCAACTATACACTTCTTCTCCTGATCTCACGCCTGCCTTATTAGAAAACACCAGTGATTGTCTTACCGCTGTCTCTAGCATCATGTCCTCCCTCTATCTGAAACTAAACCTGTCAAAAACTGAACTCCTCGTGTTTTCTCCCTCTACTAACCTACCTTTGCCTGACATTGCCATCTCCGTTTGCGGTTCCACCATTACTCCAAAGCAACATGCCCGCTGCCTTGGGGTCATCCTTGATTCTGACCTTTCATTCACCCCCCACATCCGATCACTGGCTCGCTCTTCTTACCTGCATCTCAAAAACATTTCTAGAATTCGCCCTTTTCTTACTTTCGACTCTGCAAAAACTCTTACTGTTTCACTTATTCATTCTCGTCTGGACTATTGTAACTCTCTACTAATCGGCCTCCCTCTTACCAAACTCTCCCCGCTCCAATCTGTCCTGAATGCTGCTGCCAGGATCATATTCCTCACCAACCGTTACACCGATGCCTCTACCTTGTGCCAGTCATTACACTGGTTACCCATCCACTCAAGAATCCAGTACAAAACTACTACCCTCATCCACAAAGCACTCCATGGCTCAGCACCACCCTACATCTCCTCTCTGGTCTCAGTCTACCACCCTACCCGTGCCCTCCGCTCCGCTGATGACCTCAGGTTAGCATCCTCAATAATCAGAACCTCCCACTCCCGTCTCCAAGACTTTACACGTGCTGCGCCGATTCTTTGGAATGCACTACCTAGGATAATACGATTAATCCCCAATCCCCACAGTTTTAAGCGTGCCCTAAAAACTCATTTGTTCAGACTGGCCTACCGCCTCAATGCATTAACCTAACGATCCCTGTGTGGCCTATATTAAAAAAAAAAAAAAAAAAATTAATTAACTGGTTCATGCAGCTTTACATGAACACCCAAGCCTTACACTATGGCTGGTCCGAATAACTATAGCAATTGTTACCATCCACCTCTCGTGTCTCCCCTTTTCCTCATAGTTTGTAAGCTTACGAGCAGGGCCCTCACTCCTCTTGGTATCTGTTTTGAACTGTATTTCTGTTATGCTGTAATGTCTATTGTATGTACAAGTCCCCTCTATAATTTGTAAAGCGCTGCGGAATATGTTGGCGCTATATAAATAAAAATTATTATTATTATTATTATATATATATATATATATACAGTGGGGCAAAAAAGTATTTAGTCAGTCAGCAATAGTGCAAGTTCCACCACTTAAAAAGATGAGAGGCGTCTGTAATTTACATTATAGGTAGAACTCAATTATGGGAGACAAACTGAGAAAAAAAAAATCCAGAAAATCACATTGTCTGTTTTTTTATCATTTTATTTGCATATTATGGTGGAGAATAAGTATTTGGTCAGAAACAAACAATCAAGATTTCTGGCTCTCACAGACCTGTAACTTCTTCTTTAAGAGTCTCCTCTTTCCTCCACTCATTACCTGTAGTAATGGCACCTGTTTAAACTTGTTATCAGTATAAAAAGACACCTGTGCACACCCTCAAACAGTCTGACTCCAAACTCCACTATGGTGAAGACCAAAGAGCTGTCAAAGGACACCAGAAACAAAATTGTAGCCCTGCACCAGGCTGGGAAGACTGAATCTGCAATAGCCAACCAGCTTGGAGTGAAAAAATCAACAGTGGGAGCAATAATTAGAAAATGGAAGACATACAAGACCACTGATAATCTCCCTCGATCTGGGGCTCCACGCAAAATCCCACCCCGTAGGGTCAGAATGATCACAAGAACGGTGAGCAAAAATCCCAGAACCACGCGGGGGGACCTAGTGAATGAACTGCAGAGAGCTGGGACCAATGTAACAAGGCCTACCATAAGTAACACACTATGCCACCATGGACTCAGATCCTGCAGTGCCAGACGTGTCCCACTGCTTAAGCCAGTACATGTCCGGGCCCATCTGAAGTTTGCTAGAGAGCATTTGGATGATCCAGAGGAGTTTTGGGAGAATGTCCTATGGTCTGATGAAACCAAACTGGAACTGTTTGGTAGAAACACAACTTGTCGTGTTTGGAGGAAAAAGAATACTGAGTTGCATCCATCAAACACCATACCTACTGTAAAGCATGGTGGTGGAAACATCATGCTTTGGGGCTGTTTCTCTGCAAAGGGGCCAGGACGACTGATCTGGGTACATGAAAGAATGAATGGGGCCATGTATCGTGAGATTTTGAGTGCAAACCTCCTTCCATCAGCAAGGGCATTGAAGATGAAACGTGGCTGGGTCTTTCAACATGACAATGATCCAAAGCACACCGCCAGGGCAACGAAGGAGTGGCTTCGTAAGAAGCATTTCAAGGTCCTGGAGTGGCCTAGCCAGTCTCCAGATCTCAACCCTATAGAAAACCTTTGGAGGGAGTTGAAAGTCCGTGTTGCCAAGCGAAAAGCCAAAAACATCACTGCTCTAGAGGAGATCTGCATGGAGGAATGGGCCAACATACCAACAACAGTGTGTGGCAACCTTGTGAAGACTTACAGAAAACGTTTGACCTCTGTCATTGCCAACAAAGGATATATTACAAAGTATTGAGATGAAATTTTGTTTCTGACCAAATACTTATTTTCCACCATAATATGCAAATAAAATGTTAAAAAAACAGACAATGTGATTTTCTGGATTTTTTTTTCTCAGTTTGTCTCCCATAGTTGAGGTCTACCTATGATGTAAATTACAGACGCCTCTCATCTTTTTAAGTGGTGGAACTTGCACTATTGCTGACTGACTAAATACTTTTTTGCCCCACTGTATATATAAAAAAAAAAAAAGGGGGATGATGTAATGTATAAGAATTAGATCTGTCTCTTTAAGAAAGCGAGGGCGGGAGTTGAGTTCAGTTTCAGTTCTGGCCTGAGGAGAAAATCTTATGCTGCTGTTATGCTGTGGGCTGGAGGAAAAGAGAAGAATAAAATACAGTTAAAGCTTACTCTCTCTTAAATTCCTTACACCGTGTGGACATTACAATGCCCACGTTCTTCATGAACCATCGAATCCACCTCCATGGTGCAAACGCCTTGCATCGCTCCAACCTTTGAGTTGACTTCTTGCTAATAATACTTGGACAGTGGAGTGACAACTAACATGGCTGCCACCACAGTTCTCAAACGTCTCTCAAATGCCCGCCATGTTGGTTGTCACAGTCCCAGGAATGAAAATGACAAAGTCTTGTCGGCTCTGGGGTATGCGCTGATAAAATCCAGCAATTATTCTATTGATTTGCCGAGTAGCATCAGAAGAGTGTTTGATGTGATGCGACAGCTTCATTTGCTCTGCGCCACCCCGAGCTCATCCGGCAACATGCGACTCGCACTCTCCTGCTGGCGGAGTCACCTCGTGACCGCGCCTTTGTATCTACTTCATTACTTGACGTCTTTCAAGGCACTTTCCTTCTTCAAAAAGTTCTTTAATGTGTTATAAAATGTAGAATTACTCAGCAAGGAGACAAACCGAGACCAAGCCAGTGAATCCTGCCTTTGTTATAGGATGAACAAAACGGTTCTGACAGCGGGAGAAGTTCTGAGAAGTCACTTGGCGTCTTCTGCCATTATCTAATGGGGAAAGTGACGATCCTGGAGAAGTTGTTAGATCACAGGAAGAGGCTCGTTCAGGCCTCACATCCACACTGCAGATGAAGGGAGCGCTGCCTGTGTGAAGTGGAAGAGGATCCGGAGCAAGACAAGACTAATGCAATGTGTAAGGACTAAAGATGGAGGGACCAGGAGGAAATGCTGCATGTAAATCTCCACCACGTCCTTACCCGGCCTCCGCCCCACAGCACCCGAGGCCGTCACACCCAGATGTACAACTTCTGGGGCAGTCTTTGCATGCTCCGTGCTAGCTCAAACATGGAGTGCGTGGAACCAAAACAAGTCTGTGCACATGATGAGGTAGTCCATTGTATTCTACATAAAACAAGTCTGTGCACATGCGGAGGCAGTCTATTATATAGTAAAAGAGATAAAACAAGTCACATGAGGATGCAGTCTATTGTATACCACATAAAACAAGTCTGCACATGAGGATGCAGCCTATTGTATACCACATAAAACAAGTCTGTGCACATGAGGATGCAGTTTATTGTAAGCTACATAAAACAAGTCTGTGCACATTAGGAATAAGTCTATTGTATACTACATAAAACAAGTCTGAAGACATGCGGAGGCAGTCTATTATATAGTACATAAAACAAGTCTGTGCACATGCGGAGGCAACCTACTATATAGTGCAACAAAAAGTATGTACAAGAGATAAAACTGGTCTGTGCACATTAGAACGCAGTCTATTTTAAAGCACATAAAACAAGTCTGTGCAAATGAGGATGCAGTCTATTGTAAGCTACATAAAACAAGTCTGTGCACATTAGGAGGCAGTCTATTATACAGTACAAAAAAAGTCTTATACAAGAGATAAAACTGGTCTGTGCACATTAGGATGCAGTCTATTTTATAGCACATAAAACAAGTCTGTGCACATGAAGGCACAGTCTATTACATAGTACATAATTCAAGTGTGTGCAGACATGAAGCTGTCTTTTGTGTAGTATATAAAACAAGTCTGGACAGGATATAAAACAAGTCTGTGCACATTAGGAATCAGTCTATTGTATACTACATAAAACAAGTCTGAGGACATGTGGAGGCAGTCTATTACATAGTACATGCAACAAGTATGTGCAAGAGATAAAACAAGTCTTTGCACATGAGGCCGCAATCTATTGTATAGTACATAAAACAAGTGTGTGGAACAGATTAAACAAGTCTGTGCACAAGAAGCCGCAGTCTATTTTATGTAAAAAACACACAAGGAGGGCACCATCCTAGATATATAATATTTAAAGGGATCTACCTACAGTTAGTCTATAATGATACATGCACTAATCCAAGAACAAGACGACTAAGGCTACTTTCACACTAGCGTTTTTTTTAAATACGTCGCAATGCGTCGTTTATGGGAAAAAACGCATCCTGCAAAGTTGTCTGCAGGATGCGTTTTTGCCCCATAGACTAACATTAGCGACGCATTGCGACGCATTGACACACGTCTCAACCGTCGTGCGACGGTTGCGCCGTGTTGTGGCGGACCGCCGGGAGCAAAAAACGTTACATGTAACGTTTTTGCTGCCGACGGTCCGCCATTTCTGACCGTGCATGCGCGGCCGGAACTCCGCCCCCACCTCCCCGCACCTCACAATGGGGCAGCGGATGCGCTGGAAAAATGCATCCGCTGCCCCCGTTCTGCTGCGCATTCACTGCTAGCGACAGCAATTGCAGTATAGTTGATGATTGGCACCAAATATCAGAGAGGGATTTATGACCATAAATTATTATTAAACAGGGAAAATATATCATAGACAGCATACCAATAATGGGTTAAATGCCCATTTGGAAAAATATCCGTCACACAACCCCTGAAAAACAATTCCTCCTAAGGTTACCATGAAGCCAGTCATGCACCAACAAAAATACATTACCATTCATACCGCAGAT
Source organism: Ranitomeya imitator (assembly GCF_032444005.1). Lineage (NCBI taxonomy): Eukaryota > Metazoa > Chordata > Amphibia > Anura > Dendrobatidae > Ranitomeya > Ranitomeya imitator. Next base: position 775,746,234 of record NC_091282.1, read on the forward strand.
ACAGCGTACTCAAGAAGGACCCCATGCCTCATAAACTCTCAAGACAGTGGAAATCCATAAAGATGCCCTGTTTGCCCGACGCGTATCGTCACAAACGTGACTTCATCAGGGGCGGATAGGACGCATTAGGACGCAGTCTATTTTATATCATATAAAACAAGTCATGAAGGTGCAGTCTGTTGTATAGTACATAATTCAAGTTGGTGCAGACATGAAGCTGTCTATTGTATAGTATATAAAACAAGTCTGGGCAGGATATAAAACAGGTCTGTGCACATTAGGAGGCAGTCTATTGTATAGTACAAAAAAACAAGTCTGTGCAGGGCAGAGATGCAGTTTATTATATGGAGAAAGTATTTGTAGTGAAGAATATGAAATCTCTTGTGACAATATGGAGACTTACGCTGAAGGCTGTATGGGAGATGTAATTATAAGGGGGATTCAGAGCAGCACTATCACATTGCAGGTTCGGGCGTTGCTCTCCCTTTGCAGCTGCTGCCTGACATTGAGCGCCAGTCTTCTGACTGCAGCTGGGGAGCGATGGCGATGTGACAGTGTCTGTCATCTGTAGTCGTTGGTTGTTTGCTATGAGCCATGACGTACATTCCTCCAGATTGAGAGAAGACACTTCACACACAATCTACACAACAAGCACTTAATGAAATCAAGCACAGCCCGCTCCGCAGCGCTCGCCATCCGCGCTGGAGGCTGTTAACCCAACAACAACAACATTTAATGGTGGCCTCAGCCGGGAGGAAACCTCTTCACTTCACTTAGTTATTTTCTGTAAAGTGAATAAAGCTGATTTTTTTTCTTCCTCAAGAGGAATCGCAAATGCAACTGCAGCCGCACAGAAGCCATTTGCTTCAAATAATATAGCAGATGGCAGCAGAATTTGCATATTTCTGAACACGAGTCTCTCAGCATGGGATAGAAAAGCAAAAAATGCTAACTATATTCAAGTGAAAGTAAAAATGGCAGAAAAATGTCACCGTAAATCTGGGAAAAATCGAGACCTTTCGTGTTTCACATTCTGTATATCTTTAATAAGAACTAATTAAGGAGAAGAAATACAATTCTCTAAAAGTCGCCCGTTCTCCTATCTTAACTTTCAGAAGATTTTCTCAAAGTTCTACCAAAGAATGAAGAATTCATACAAGATTTTATGGCCATAGGAAGAAAAACTTCACAAACGTTTCCTCATCTCAAAGTGAAAGAAGAGAACAAAAAATACTAATGCCCTCTATGTACAAGAATATAACTATTATAATACTGCCCCTATATACAATAATATAACTACTATAATACTGATCCTATGTACAAGAATATAACTACTATAATACTGCTCCTATATACAAGAATATAACTACTATAATACTGCCCTCTATGTCCAAGAATATTCTATAATACTGCCCCCTATATACAAGAATATAATACTATTATACTGCCCCTATGTACCAGAATATAACTACTATAATACTGCCCCTATATACAATAATATAACTACTATAATACTGCTCCTATGTACAGGAATATAACTACTAAAATACTGCCCCTATGTGCGAGAATATAACTGCTATAATACTGCTCCTATGTACAATATAACTACTGTAATACTGCCCCTATGTACAATAAAATAACTGCTATAATACTGCTCCTATGTACAAGAATATAACTACTATAATACTGCTCCTATATACAGGAATATAAATACTATAATACTGCCCTCTATGTACAAGAATATACTATAATACTGCCCCCTATGTACAAGAATATAATACTATAATACTGCCCCTATGTACCAGAATATAACTACAATAATACTGCTCCCATATTTAAGAATTTAACTACTATAATACTTCATCCAATGTACAAGAATATAACCACTATTAGGCTATGTGCACACGATGCGGACTGGTGTGCGGATTTTTCCGCACTAATTTTGATAAATCCGCAGGGCCAAAACACTGCGTTTTTCCTGCGGATTTATCGTGGATTTTCTGCGTTTTTTGTGCGGATTCTTCTGCGGTTTTACACCTGCGTTTTTTTAATATGGAGACAAAGAATTGACATGCTGCGGAAAATAAACCGCAGTGTTTCCGCGTGTTTTTTTTCCGCAGCACGTGCACAGCGGTTTTTGTTTTCCATAGGATAACATGGTACTGTACACCGCATGGAAAACTGCTGCGGATTCGCAGCATCAAAAACGCTGCGGATCCGCAGTAAAAACCGCAACGTGTGCACATACCCTAATACTACTCCTATGTACAAGAATATAACTACTATAATACTGCTCCTATATACAAGAATATAACTACTATAATACTGTCCCTATGTATAAGAGTATAACTACTATAATACTCCCTATATGCAAGAATATAACTACTATAATACTGCTCCCATGTAAAACAATATAACTGCTATAATACTCCTATGTACAAGAATATAACTACTATATTACTGCTCCCTATGTGCAAGAATATAACTACTATAATACTGTCCCCTATGTACAAGAATATATCTACTATAATTCTGCTCCTAAGTACAATATAACTACTATAATACTGTCCCCATGTATTAGAATATAACTGCTATAATACTGCTATGTACAAGAATATAACTACTATAATACTGCTCACATGAACAAGAATATAACTACTATAATACTGCTACTATGCAAAAGAATTTAGCTACTATATTACTGCTCCCTATGTACAAGAATATAACTACTATAATACTGTTCCCATGTATTAGAATATAACTGCTATAATACTCCTATGTACAAGAACATAACTACTAAAATACTGCTCCCATGAACAAGAATATAACTACTATAATACTGCTACTATGCACAAGAATTTAACTACTATAATACTGTCCCCTATGTACAAGAATATATCTACTATAATTCTGCTCCTAAGTACAATATAACTACTATAATACTGTCCCCATGTATTAGAATATAACTGCTATAATACTGCTATGTACAAGAATATAACTACTATAATACTGCTCACATGAACAAGAATATAACTACTATAATACTGCTACTATGCAAAAGAATTTAGCTACTATATTACTGCTCCCTATGTACAAGAATATAACTACTATAATACTGTTCCCATGTATTAGAATATAACTGCTATAATACTCCTATGTACAAGAACATAACTACTAAAATACTGCTCCCATGAACAAGAATATAACTACTATAATACTGCTACTATGCACAAAAATTTAACTACTATAATACTGCTCCCATTGTACAAGAATATTACTACTACTAGATGGCAGCCCGATTCTAAAGAATCGGGAGTCTAGAATCCATATATACTTTATTTATTCAAATGTAAGAATAATACAATTAATAAATAATAGTAAGAAAGAACAAAAATAATAGGCAGTATATGGAGAAAACACCAAACAAAAGTTCAAAATTGGTGTGAAAATGTCACTGAACCACTTCACAACTAAATATATATAGTTTTGGGAAATGGTATTATCATTTTTTTTGACGAAATTCGGCAGGAGCTTGAAGAGCAACGTCACTGGGCCCGCCTCCACGCAGTAGAAACTTGCTGTGAGGTAAAAATTCAAAAATCACACCAAAATGGCGGGCGGAGTGTGTCACAGTACGGCACGTTTCTGATTGGTCGCTCGCAGCAGGCGGCAACCAATCAGACACTGGACACTGTTGACGTCACTTATCTCCGGACATTAGCTCCGGACATTAGCTCCGGACATTAGCTCCGGACATTATCTCCGCACATTAGCTCCGGACATTAGCTCCGGACATTAGCTCTGGACAAAGCCACGGAAGTTGGCACAAATTGCAGGAAGTAGTATTCTAGGCAATTAATCTCCGGACATTAGCTCCAGACATTAGCTCCGGACATTAGCTCCGGACAAAGCCACGGAAGTTGGCACAAATTGCAGGAAGTAGTATTCTAGGCAATTATATATTAGACTAGATGGCAGCCCGATTCTAAAGAATCGGGAGTCTAGAATCCATATATACCGTATATACTCGAGTATAAGCCGAGATTTTCAGCCCAAATTTTTGGGCTGAAAGTGCCCCCCTCGGCTTATACTCGAGTCACGGTAGCGGTGGGGTCGGCGGGTGAGGGGGAGAGGGCGCTGAGGCATACTTACCTAGTCCCAGCGATCCTCGCGCTGTCCCTGCCGTCCCACGGGCTTCGGCGCTGCAGCTTCTTCCTCTCTTCAGCGGTCACGTGGGACCGCTCATTACAGAAATGAATAAGCGGCTCCACCTCCCATAGGGGCGGAGCCGCTTATTCATTTCTCTAATCAGCGGTGCCGGTGACCGCTGATAGAGAAAGAAGCTGCGGCACCGAAGGCAGGAGGGGACAGCGCGAGGATCGCCAGGACTAGGTGAGTATGTCATATTCACCTGTCCTCGTTCCAGCCGCCGGGCGCCGCTCCATCTTCCCGGCCGGCGCCTCCATCTTCCCGGCGTCTCTGCTCTCTGACTGATCAGGCAGAGGGCGCGATGACGCATACAGTGTGCGCGGCGCCCTCTGCCTGATCAGTCAGAGAGCAGAGACGCCGGGAAGATGGAGGCGCCGGAACGAGACGCCGGGAGCTGCAATCAAGGGAGGTGAGTATGTGTTTTTTTTTCTTTATTGCGGCAGCGGCGGCACAAATTTATGTGGAACATCTATGGGGCACAGTGAACGGTGCAGAGCACCGTATATGGCACAGCACAGCTATGGGGCACAGTGAACGGTGCAGAGCACCGTATATGGCACAGCTAGGGGGGCACAGTGAACGGTGCAGAGCACCGTATATGGCACAGCTAGGGGGGGCACAGTGAACGGTGCAGAGCACCGTATATGGCACAGCACAGCTATGGGGCACAGTGAACGGTGCAGAGCACCGTATATGGCACAGCACAGCTATGGGGCACAGTGAACGGTGCAGAGCACCGTATATGGCACAGCACAGCTATGGGGCACAGTGAACGGTGCAGAGCACCGTATATGGCACAGCACAGCTATAGGGCACAGTGAACGGTGCAGAGCACCGTATATGGCACAGCACAGCTATGTATGGGGCACAGTGAACGGTGCAGAGCACCGTATATGGCACAGCACAGCTATGTATGGGGCACAGTGAACGGTGCAGAGCACCGTATATGGCACAGCACAGCTATGGGGCACAGTGAACGGTGCAGAGCACCGTATATGGCACAGCTATGGGGCACAGTGAACGGTGCAGAGCACCGTATATGGCACATCTATGGGGCACAATGAACGGTGCAGAGCACCGTATATGGCACAGCACAGCTATGGGGCACAGTGAACGGTGCAGAGCACCGTATATGGCACAGCTAGGGGGCATAATGAACGGTGCAGAGCACTATATGGTTCACACCTATGGGGAAATATGAACGGTGCAGAGCACTATATGGCACAGCTATGGGGAAATAATGATCTATTTTTATTTTTGAAATTCACCGGTAAATGCTGCATTTCCACCCTAGGCTTATACTCGAGTCAATAAGTTTTCCCAGTTTTTTGTGGCAAAATTAGGGGGGTCGGCTTATACTCGGGTCGGCTTATACTCGAGTATATACGGTACTTTATTTATTCAAATGTAAGAATAATACAATTAATAAATAATAGTAAGAAAGAACAAAAAATGGCTGCACTCACCAGCTCTTGACAATTCTTGTTATTTAAGGTACAGTTACACAGGATCCATGAACATGCTTATGAGGGGAGGGATGAAAGACATCAGACGACAACTTTGCGTGTTGTGGCAAATGCCACAACAACGGTTCTTTGCTTAAGAACAATAATGTAAATAATAAATAATATGTATCAATAACTATGTATATTGGTATGTACAGTGTCCAGGCGCTTGCATCTCTCCTCTGTACTCTTGTTAGCACGCTGTTTGCGCTTACGTGCGGCATCGGCGGCTTTTCGCTCTGCATCATTACCATACTTTATATCAGACCTGATCTTACGTGCGCCATCAGCAGCTTTGGACTCTGTGTCATTAGTATACTTAAGAGTATCCAGGCGCATGCATCTATCCTCTGTACTCTTGTTAACACGCTGTTTGCGCTTACGTGCGGCATCGACGGCTTTTCGCTCTGCATCATTACCATACTTTATATCAGACCTGATCTTACGTGCGCCATCAGCAGCTTTGGGCTCTGTGTCATTAGTATACTTAACAGTATCCAGGCACTTGCATCTATCCTCTGTACTCTTGTTAACACGCTGTTTGCGCTTACGTGCGGCATCGGCGTCTTTTTGCTCTGCATTATTAGTATACTTTCTATCAGACCTAATCTTACGTGCGCCATCAGCAGCTTTGGGCTCTGTGTCATTAGTATCCTTACTATTAGAGCTCATGTTGGCTAAGCTAAACAGCTTTAAGCTTGGTGGTGGCAAACAACAGGTTAATAAGAGGCAGTGTCAGGTAGTAGGAAAATAGCCAGTTAATAATAGGCAATAGTTCTTTGCAGGAATGCAGATATTAATAAATAGGCAGTTTATATTGCAGAGAAATTGCTGGGCAATAATGGACAATGTCCTTATGTGGCAAATAATAGAGCAATATACCCAATGTGGCAAAGAAGAGGTTAATAAACGGCAGTCTCTCAGTATAACAGTCAGTGAATAATAGGCAGTATATGGAGAAAACACCAAACAAAAGTTCAAAATTGGTGTGAAAATGTCACTGAACCACTTCACAACTAAATATATATAGTTTTGGTATTATCATTTTTTTGACGAAATTCGGCAGGAGCTTGAAGAGCAACGTCACTGGGCCCGCCTCCACGCAGTAGAAACTTGCTGTGAGGTAAAAATTCAAAAATCACACCAAAATGGCGGGCGGAGTGTGTCACAGTACGGCACGTTTCTGATTGGTCGCTCGCAGCAGGCGGCAACCAATCAGACACTGGACACTGTTGACGTCACTTATCTCCGGACATTAGCTCCGGACATTATCTCCGCACATTAGCTCCGGACATTAGCTCCGGACATTAGCTCCGGACAAAGCCACGGAAGTTGGCACAAATTGCAGGAAGTAGTATTCTAGGCAATTAATCTCCGGACATTAGCTCCGGACATTAGCTCCGCACATTAGCTCCGGACATTAGCTCCGGACAAAGCCACGGAAGTTGGCACAAATTGCAGGAAGTAGTATTCTAGGCAATTATATATTAGATAATACTGCTCCTATGTACAAGAATATAACTACTATAATACTGCTCCTATGTATATGGTGATACTCGATACCGGGTCTGGTAGTTCTTAAAGGGGATGTCATGGTGGCTGCGACCCAGTCCGTGGCCCTGGGACTCAATTAAAGGGGAACGGTCTTTTAAGGGGTATTGTGAAAGTCTATTCTCGTGACGCCACCTTTGGTTCTCGGTCAGTAGGGACCGACACTGATATAAAGGGTCCTCTGGGGTAATAATATGGCGGCTAGATGGTGACGCTTTCCACAGGTGAAGTGGGGTCCCCAGGGCTCCCAAGGTATATGGCAGGTATGATGTGTTGCCAGTAAATAACAGAGGACTCAGTCCAGGGTATCGGCAACAGGTACAGAAGGAGTCCAGGCAGCCCGGAAACAAGCAGAAGTCCCCTTGGCAGGTCAGGTTGGGAGCCTTCCTCTATGCGCTGGGTTTCTCGTACCTTGCTACCTGTGGTTTGCTGGCAAAGTACTCCTTTCTCTCTCCTGACGGCAGGCAGCTTGAACTGTACTCTAGGGGTCTCTGACATGGTGACTCCAAGCTCTATCTGCTGCTTTGCCTCAGGTATGGTATGGGCAGTATACTTATAGTCCTATGCCCTCCGGCTCTGCTGTGGACCCTACAGCTATCCACAACATCAGGCTCCCGATGCCCGATTCCTGCGCTCTGGCTCTTAGGGGCCCAATCGTCACCTCCTTGAGCCCTCAATCTCTCTTCTGCTCCTTTCCTGTCTGCTCCAGACTGAACTGAACTCTCTGGTCTCTCTGGACCAACTGTCTGACTCCTCCTCCAGACCAGGATCCTTATTCAGGGAAGCTCCCCTGAAACCGGGTTTAGAGCTCCCCCTCCTGGCCTAGAGTTAGAAGGTCTTGTGTGTGAGATTACCTGCCAAAGGGATTCCCCTGTCTCCAGGCATAGAATTACCCTCCCCGAGAGGAAGGCAGCACTACTGTGGTACCCGAAATCCTGGGGTGCCACATTTCCCCCCCGTTAAATCCAGTACTCCTGGACTGGGAAAAGGAAACATAAACAACAGGTTACAAGGTGCAAAAACATTTTGAAATACATTTGAACAGGTTAATAACTTTTTCTTCCCTTACGGGAGGCACATTTGGCTAGAACGTTGCAAATAAACATTTTATAAATGTACAACTGGTCTTATACCAGGGTGTCCTTGTTCATATAAAACAGTACCGAAGCAAGGAACTCGTCATAAACCCCCAACGTAGTTTTTGGGTGGGCTACAAGCCGTATCCAGACCTGGGGTTCGGCCTCGCCAGACGGTTTTCTGCTTTAGGTCTGAAGAAACAAGGCCCTACCCACGCCGACAAAGTGGGTAGCACAGGGTGCACCTTGAGGGTGCCAAATATGTACAAAAACAGTTTTTGGGTAATCCACTGTCCATTACCCCATTGTGCATTTTAAACCTGTAACAAGTATATGCAAACATTTCAAACAGGTAACAGCAATTATTGACATTGTATTAGTCCCTGTAACGGGCTGGGATTTGACCTTTGGTATTACGGGTAGAACTACGTAGTTCCTGGTCTAACATGTTTGCTGTTGTTGTTGTGTACCCACTAGTGTCTGTACTACTTGTAGGCCTGTATTGGGTAGGTAAACTGGGTAATTGTCTGCGACTTCTTAGATTCACCATGGGTCTGACAGATTCACTGATAGCAAAGGGTGGATTATCTGGTTCCACTGCTGGGGTGACGTTTGCTGCTTGAACCCGCTGGTGTAAAGTCTGTTCTGTTTCAGGATGGTTCTGAGTCACTTCTTCTGGTATTTCCAACTCGGGAAATGTCAAGACAGGTATCACTATGGCTCGGTGTACTTGAGTCCAAGACTGGGGAAAATCTCCAAGAGCAGTATGGATTTTCTTTTTCTTCTTTAGGTTGAGAAGTACTGAGGTCTTTTTCCTTGTCTCAGTTTATCAGGGCATACGTTAAGGTGATCTCTGGATACCGCACTTGAAGTTTCTCCTCCATCTTTGCTGATAATACACACTTTAGTATTGTCAAAGTTGGATGGTAAGATAGCATATGTTTCTGCTTCCCACTGTCATCGAGTTTGTGCATTCTCCTTTTACGCTTTAGCACTTGTTCACCTGGTGACAAGGGAATTGCAGGAGCATGTTGGTTATAGTCTCTCTCTTGTTTTTGTCTTGCCTGGGACAAGCTTCTTTCTACACACTCTTGTACTTGGCGGTATTTCTGTTATCGCTCCATATCCCAATCTGCATCTGGTGAGGTTGTTTCTGGTGTTAAGACTCCCATTTCTAGATCAACAGGTAATTTGCTAGATCTTCCTCTCATCAGGTATACTGGAGTGCAGTTGGTGGAATTTACTGCGATGTGATTGTACAGATCTACCAAGTCAGGCAACTTCTCTGGCCATAAGTTTCTTTCGTGTAAAGGCAAGGTCTTTAGTAAGTCAATTACTATTTGATTCATCTTTTCACACATACCATTGGTTTGTGGGTGATACGGTGTTGTCCTTATCTTCTTGCATCCATACAGGTTGCAGAAATCTTGAAACACTTCCGCTTCAAAGGCTGGGCCTTGATCGGTGAGCACCTTATCAGAGTATCGGTGTGGTCGACAAAAGTGTTGTTGGAAGGCTTTGGCTGCCGTCTTCGCTGTCTGGTCCTTGACAGGCACGACTACTAGGAATATGGAGTAATGGTCCACAATGGTCAAAGCATAGATATAGCCTGACCGGCTTGGAGTTAGCTTCATGTGGTCTAAGGCCACCAGTTCCGTTGGCTGTTTGGTGACTATGGGCTGCAGGGGAGCCCTCTGGCTGTCACGGTCCTTTCTGCGCAGGTTGCATGGGCCACACTCTTGGCATCACTTTTCAATGGCTTTTCTCATGCCAATCCAGTAGAACCTTCCACGAAGTAGGATCTCTAACTTCTTCTATCCGAAGTGTCCTGCTCCATCGTAGTACACTTCCAGAACCATTGGCGCATCTTGACTCGGGACCACTATCTGCCAGACCAACTCGTGAGTGCGTGGATCGATATTCCTCTGGCACAGCTTACCATCGTAGATAAACAATTTGCCCTTCTCCTTCCACAGCTGTTGAGTCTCTTGTGGATCATCTGGACCAGGGTGTGAATCTGCTTGCATCAGCAGCTCTTTGACCAGATGGACCATAGGGTCACTGTCCTGTGTCTCTGCCCATCCCTGGTGGTGCAATGGGTTCAGTGTAACTTCTTGCTTGTCATTACACCTGTTTCTCACAAAATGGGAATACTGAGTTGCTCCGGGGCGATGGAAAGCTGGTAAGGCTACGTTCACACTAGCGTTGCGCGCCGCTGCATCGGCGACGCAACGCACGACGCACGCAAAAACGAAAAACGCTGCGTTTTTCGTCGCGTGCGTCGTTTTTTGACGAAAATCGGACGCAAGAAAAATGCAACTTGTTGCGTTTTCTTGGTCCGACGCTAGCGTCAAAAAAGACGCACGTGTCGGAAAACGCAACACACAAAAACGCATGCGTCCCCCATGTTAAACATAGGGGTGCATGACGCGTGCGTCGCCGCTGCGTCGCCCGACGCTAGCGCGACGCACACTAGCCGAACGCTAGTGTGAACGTAGCCTAACTATCTCTTCAAGTGCTTCTGGATCCTCCCCCACCTCTGGTAAGTTGAGCACCCTGGACAGCGTATCAGCAATTGCATTCTTGTGCCCTGCATGGTACTTGATGGTGAATTCATAGTTGGACAACCGGGCCATCCATCGCTGCTCCAAGGCACCTAGTTTTGCCGTCTCCAGGTGTGTCAGCGGGTTGTTGTCTGTGAAAACTGTGAATCTTGCTGAGGCCAGGTAGTGTTTGAAGCGCTCTGTTACCACCCAGACTATGGCTTGGAACTCCAGCTTGAAGGACCTGTAGTTTTCGGGGTTACTTTCAGTGGGACGAAGCTTCCTCCTGGCATAGGTGATTACTCTTTCTTTGCCTTTCTGCACCTGGGACAACAATGCTCCCAGTCCCACGTTGCTGGCATCCGTATTTAGCGCAAATGGTTGGTCATATTCTGGATAGGCCAGTACTTCATCTCCTGTGAGAGCCAACTTGAACCGCATGAAGGATCTCTCGAGCCTGTCGTTCCAGTCAAACGGGGTATTTTTACCCTTGGTTTTCTTGTATTGGCCCACTAACAGGTCTTGCAGTGGTGTGGCTATCTTAGTGAAGTCTTTGATAAACCTTCGGTAGTAGCCTACCAACCCGAGGAACTGCCGGATTTCATGGATGTTGCTGGGTTTCTGCCAGTCCCTGATCACGTTGACCTTGTCAGGGTCTTGTGCCACTCCTTCAGAACTTACCACATGGCCCAGGTACTGCACTTTGGGCTTTAACAAGTAGCATTTGGATGGTTTTACCTTCAGGCCAAAGTTGGACAGAGCTTCGAACACCTTGGACAGGTGCTTCAGGTGGTCTTCATATGTCTTAGAGAAGACGATGACATCATCCAGGTACAACAAGACGGTTTTGAAATTCTTGTGCCCGAGACAGCACTCCATCATTCTGTGAAATGTTCCTGGTGCGTTGCACAGTCCGAATGGCATGTAGTTGAATTCAGAGAGATCCATCGGTGTTGTGAAGGCCGTCTTTTCTTTATCCGCCTCTGCCACGGGAACCTGCCATTACCCACTGGTGAGATCCAAGGTGGAAAAGTAGTTAGCAGATTTTAAAACAGCTAATGACTCTTCGATTCTGGGCAACGGGTATGCATCCTTACGTGTAATGCGGTTTATCTGCCTATAATCAACACACACTTTCATTGTGCCATCTTTTTTCCTGACAAGGACTAGTGGAGCAACCCAGGGGCTACAACTATATCTGATTACCCCAGCCTCCTTCATCTCTCATAACATACTTTTGGCACACTGGTAATGAGCTGGAGGTACAGGCCGGTACATCTCTTTAATGGGTGGATGACTTCCCTTGGGGATATGATGCTGAACCCCTTTTACCTTCCCAAAATCTAGTGGGTGCTTGCTGAATACCCGCTCAAACTCATGGACCACCCGGTAAACCCCTTGTTTTTGGTGTAATGGAGTAGAGTCAGTGCCCACGTGTAATTTCTGACACCAATCCTTCATTTGTCCTGCAGAGCCATTGTCCTCTACCCGGTTGGATGGGACCAAGGGTTCTGTTGCCTGTATTGCATTATTATTAACAGTAAACAGTTTGGCAAGTGTGGCATATCTGGTTAGGTGCACCTCTTTGTCTCCACAGTTAAGGACACGTACTGGTACCCTCCGCTTGCGGACTTCAACCACCCCTCTTGCTGTCAGGATTGTGAGCCTACTATCTGAATACACAGGTTATACCAGGGCCTGGTAGTCTTTACCTCTGAGGCCTATTGCTGCCCGACACCATATTAACATTTCACTCCTGGGGGGTATTGCAATCGGAATCGGATCACTCACTATGACAATTCCAATTTCTCCACCAGACAGTTCTACCTGTTGTCTCTGCACCAGGGCTCTTATTTCCATTTGCAGGACTCTCTGCTCACTGGAATCAGCAGTTTCGGCCCCCTGTTGCAACAAGACAATAACCTCTGCAAGACACTTTTCAAATACATTAGTACCAATGGTCTTCATAGGTGTAACAACTCTGCTGGCATCACGGCATAGCCTCGCATCTCTCACACTATCTTACCCACTGCTCCAGGTCATGATGTGGTTTCTGTTTCATGCCAGCTCCATGTTCTGTGTCTCTGCTCTCTGCATGCTTCATGGCTGTGTGTATAGGAGGGCGGCGCCTGAACTCTCTGGTTCTTATAGGAATCAGGTGCATCTGTCTAATCTGATCCTGACCAATTACCAAGAGGCCTCCAGTATATAGTTCAGCTCCACCCTGTGCAATGTGTTAGCTCAGTTTGTGTTTAGCTTCTGAGTTTGCCAGGCCTTGCTCTGTGTTTCTCACTCTCTGGAGGCTTTTCTCCTTGCCTTGCCTTGATCTTGTTGTCCGCCCACCAGGAGGCAGAATATCCTGGTCCCTGTGTCTTTGTCCTTGTGTCTTGTTCCATTGCCTTTAAAGGCACGGATGATTGACCTCGTGGAGACCAAAACATCCAACACCGCGGAGACACCATCACGTGTTTCTCAACGCAGGCAGTGAATAGCCAGGCCTTTCCCCAGGAAGGAACAACCAAGGGAAGGGCAGCATCCAATAAAGGAAAACATCCAATAAAGGAAAACCACCTATGCCAAGCATGTTAAATAATTAGAACAGAGCCACATATATGTCCAAAACTGGACAGAAGAACTCCCATACAATATACATATATCATCAGACAAAGGAGTCACAATACTGTCGTGTAGAGTATAAAAGTTAACAATCTTTATTGAAAAGTATATCACTAAAACATATAGATAAAATCTAACAAACTTGGTCATGGTACAGTAACTATGTGAACTGGTGGAACAGGTAACACCATAATACCGCACAAACACACCTAAGGGTTAACAACCAGAGATCACAGGTTCACAGCAATGTAGCAAATAGTAAGTCATACACATGTGAAGTCCTATCATGGGCTCCCTATCATATATGCATACAAGAACTAGTAAAAGACTGTGTCTCACCCATAATGGTCGCGGTGTGTGTGCGGTAATGCCAAGCATGGTAGCCATTCACAGGCAGCTGTTTTGGGGTTTTTGCCCCTCATCAGTGTGGAGTAGGAAACTGGCTATCAGGAGCAGTGCCTAGTAGAAAGTCTATAAAGGCACGGATGATTGACCTCGTGGAGGCCAAAATATCCAACACCGTGGAGACACCATCACGTGTTTCTCAACGCAGGCAGTGAATAGCCAGGCCTTTCCCCATTGCCTTGTCTGTACTTAGTCTTATCTTGGTCTCCTTGTCTGTGGCTTCCTTCCCTGCTGTGTCTTTCCTTGTGTTCTTAGTCTGATTTTGCTCCGCACTCTTGCGGCTCTGCGTGCTCTGTTGCTTTGTGGCTTTACCTCTGCTCCGCACCCCTGCGGTTCTGCTCTGCTGCTGCAGTAATCTCTGGCTGCAGCTCCTCTCTACATTCCTTGTGGCTCTGCTCTGCTTAGCTTCTGCGGCTGCAGTAATCTCTTGGTGCAGCTCCTCTCCACATTTCTTGTGGCTCTGCTCTGCTTAGCTCCTGCGGCTGCAGTAATCTCTTGCTGCAGCTCCTCTCCACATTCCTTGTGGCTCTGCTCTGCTTCTGCGGCTGCAGTAATCCCTTGCTGCAGCTCCTCTCCGCATTCCTTGCGGTTCTGCTCTGCTTTGCCGCTGCAGAAATCTCTTGCTGCAGCTCCTCTCCATATTCCTTGTGGTTCCGCTCTGCTTAGCTTTTATTGCTGTGCTATCTCTTGCTGCTCTACTGCTCCTGTCCGCAGTCTGGCGGTTCTCTTCCTGTGTGAACAGGTTCCTACCTGTTCCTTCATTCTCCTTTCCTTCTGGCTTGTTTCCTTTCCTGCACCTCCTGTGTTAACAGGTTCCTACCTGTTCATTCATACTACATATCCATACCTGCACCTCCTGTGTGAACAGGTCCCTACCTGTTCCTTCATACACCACACCTTCATACACCGTTCCTGCCAGTCCTGTGTTCTCTGCCGAGTTCCTGCCAGTCCTGTGTTCTCTGCCGTGTTCCTGCCAGCCCTGTGTTCTCTGCCGTGTTCCTGCCAGCCCTGTGTTCTCTGCCGTGTTCCTGCCAGTCCGGTGTTCTCTGCCGTGTTCTTGCTAGCCCTGTGTTCTCTACCGTGTCTCTGCCAGCTCTGTGAATCAAAAGACGTGGGCACAGCTACTAAGGTGCACGGGTAGGTTCCCAAGCCGTATATATAGATAAAAAGAACCCGGCACTCAACTATAGTCAAATTGATGTTTTTTTATTTCGTAGTACGAAAAACGTTTCGGCCTGGTCTGGCCTTCGTCAGTTACTACAATGTTGTAAAGAAAATAGATAATAAGTACATCTGTGACTACATCTGTAAATACATCAGTGGATACATACAGTGTAAGATAAATAAATAAACGGAATAAAGAAAATGAACAGAACAAACAGAAGCAAACAAAGGTATATACAGTGTGTCAAAAAGGTCCTGGTATGGCGATGTTAGGAACCAACAATATGAGGAGTACACTAGTAAATCCCAGCCCCCCTGGTGGTGAAAGGGTATGGAGAGTAAAGTGCCCCGTATCGTACCGTACTGAGAGGTGTCTGGGAGAATGTTGAGGGAATACTCCAAAAGGCGTGGTGAACTCCAAGGAGATCCCTAGGAAGGAATAAAACCCCGTGGTAGGAGCTACTGTCAATCAGCTATAGTAAGTCCGTACCGGAAATATGAGAGGCCTCAGTGAGTGCTAATACCTTGAAAAATGTAAGCCTCCGGTCAAAAGACGCGGCTGCAGATACTGCTGCAGGCTGTGGAGAAGGAAGGAGTGAAGTCAGGGTACATGTCAGATGGCGAAGTAGCCAAGTTGTGTGACATGCTGGGTGGCGACATAGCCCCTGAGGAGAGAATTACCTGAGGGAGAAGAGGGTCCGGACGCGGTGTCCACCGCTGTCAGAGGGGCTTGCCCGAGTGAGGAGACGCCAATGCGGCGTTCCTTATGTGCGCGCCGGTCCAACCGGACGCGGAGGAGCCAGAGATCTCGGCAGAGACACAGACCTTACACGGATCACACGATCTCAGGTACTGAGTCTCTAATCGTGAACATTTCTTCCAGAACCCTGGGTGCATCGGACTGTAGCGTTCTACAAAAAGGTCTTTCCTTCTGTCCTACTTATCGCTATCGGACCTTTGACTTGGACATGGACCTTCAAAGGTTCTTCAGGTCTTTGAGGTTAAAAGTGTATTTCTCTGATCCACAGAACAACTTGGTAAACACCTTACGAGCCCCTGTAGCGCCTCAACTCCTAACAGCGGAGAGTTTGGGTTTACGCACCAAAAGCCCATTCAGACCCCCACGGGGCTCCCACGCCCTCGAGACATTTATACAATTCATTCAAAACTCTTTTCAGTCACTCCGGGGGGAGGTTGAAATGGGACACCTTTACTATCCCCCTAATTTAACGTTAAGTGAACGTCAGTCGTTACAATCACTCCAGTCTGACTCCAGCTTAATAATTAAACCCGCAGACAAAGGGGGTGCTATTGTGATCATGGATAAGAGTGACTACTTGAATGAAATCAGGAGACAATTAGATAATACCACCATATACCAGAGATTGGATTCTAATCCCACTCAAGCCATTAGAAACAGGATCTCAAGCATACTACAGCGATACACGGCACTAGGGGTCCTAGACCTCAAAACTTGCAACTATCTCACCAATGACCATCCGGTGACCCCAGTGTTCTACACACTTCCTAAAATCCACAAGAACCTTGAGCATCCCCCTGGACGTCCGATAGTGGCAGCCACTAACTCTATATTGTCCTCAATAGCTATCTTTCTAGAAAAAATCTTGACCCCCCATATCCAATCCACTAGGTCATTTCTACTGGATACTGGGGCCTTTTTGGGAACAATACGGGACTTGGGTAGTGTACCAGCCGATGCCATATTAGCATCACTGGACGTAAAAGATTTATACACTTCCATTCCCCACGTGGATGGTATTAATTCTATCAAAAAACTTCTATCTACCACAGGGACCCATAAGCAACAAATTGACTTAGTGGTGGAACTACTCACACTGGTTCTCGATTCAAATCACTTCTTGTTCCAGGACCAATACTACCTACAGATACGGGGGACCGCAATGGGCTCCAACGTGGCGCCCCCTTACGCTAACATCTATATGGCAGATTTTGAGGAGAGCATCATCTACCCTGACTCACGCTTCCAAGAGAACGTCTTACTCTGGAAGCGTTACATAGACGATATTTTTTGCGTTTGGGGCGGCACGTTGGAGTCCTTCCGGTCCTTTGTGGATTTTCTTAACACCGCGTGGCCTGGCATCTCCTTTACCATGGCTCATGACCTGCACAGAATGAATTTTCTGGACACAGTGGTCATCAAAGACCACACGGGTAGGTTAAGCACTGATATCTACATAAAGAACACTGACCGGAATAGCCTATTGCACTTTGAGAGTCTACATCCCAGAGCCATCAAAAAAGCGATCCCTAAATCCCAAATCCAGCGGGTAACCCGCAAGGTCTCGGACAACGAGCTACGGACACAAAGAGTGTCAGAGATGGAAGCCAAATTTCATGCACGAGGTTATCCTAACTCGTTCCTTCAAGAATCCCAGACACCTAACCCTAACAACAGGTCAAAGTCTAATAAACGTGTTCCATTTGTTCATTCCTTCCACCCTTTTGCTTATATTCTCCATAAAAATATACGCCAACACTGGCATCTACTCACAACTGCCCACCCAAACATCCCGGAGTTTAAGGAACCTTTCCTCCCGTGTTTTAGAAGACCCCGTAACCTAAGAGACACACTGGTAAGAGCCGACGTAGGACCAGACAAAAAGGCACCCACCCAACGGTTCCTTCAGAACCCTCGTCTAGGGACCTTCCCTTGTCTCCACTGCACCCAATGCAGCAATGTTCTTAAGGGCAGCTCATTTCACCACCCACGTTCCGGCAGATCGTTTCCTATTAAGAACTATTTCAATTGTGACTCGGCCTATGTAATTTACCTCATCAAGTGCCCATGCGGCATGCTTTATGTGGGAGAGACAACCCGGTCCATTCGGGAACGCATCTCAAAGCATAAGTCCACGATCAGGTGTGGCAACACGCTCCTACCCATCCCACAACATTTTATATCGAAAGGCCACAACATTTCTCAACTTATGTTCCAGGTAATCGAGCAGGTCCCAGCGCCCAGACGAGGGGGTGACAGATTAGCCTCCCTAAAACGTAGGGAGGCGTTCTGGATCCACACCCTCGATACCCTGCATCCTAAAGGTCTTAATAGGGACTATGACCTTGTCTCTTTTACTTAATTTGCATAGGGATGTCTCAATATTAGGGACTCTAACATTTTGATACTCACAGTTGTCAATTATGTGCATTGTGACTTGGTTGTTATTGCATACTTATCATATTAATCACATACTTTTCCTGTTTTTTATTATATGCATATCTCTAACATATTTATCTATCTTCCTAGAGCCGCCTATATTGAGCCACCAGGACTCTTCTGCCTATCCACGGGGTCACAGCGGATATGATATGAATAACCCCCACCTCCACCTTTTCACCGCTGCTATCACTATTCCGTACCATCTGAGGCTGTTCCTCTGCTACACCTTGTTATGTCCCGCCTCCCTATTGTGGAGTCACCCGATTGGCCGGCTCACTCCTGTCAATCGCGGGTAACAACATGCGGTCACTTCCGGTACATCACTTCCGGTTGGACCGGCGCGCACATAAGGAACGCCGCATTGGCGTCTCCTCACTCGGGCAAGCCCCTCTGACAGCGGTGGACACCGCGTCCGGACCCTCTTCTCCCTCAGGTAATTCTCTCCTCAGGGGCTATGTCGCCACCCAGCATGTCACACAACTTGGCTACTTCGCCATCTGACATGTACCCTGACTTCACTCCTTCCTTCTCCACAGCCTGCAGCAGTATCTGCAGCCGCGTCTTTTGACCGGAGGCTTACATTTTTCAAGGTATTAGCACTCACTGGGGCCTCTCATATTTCCGGTACGGACTTACTATAGCTGATTGACAGTAGCTCCTACCACGGGGTTTTTCTCCTTCCTAGGGATCTCCTTGGAGTTCACCACGCCTTTTGGAGTATTCCCTCAACATTCTCCCAGACACCTCTCAGTACGGTACGATACGGGGCACTTTACTCTCCATACCCTTTCACCACCAGGGGGGCTGGGATTTACTAGTGTACTCCTCATATTGTTGGTTCCTAACATCGCCATACCAGGACCTTTTGACACACTGTATATACCTTTGTTTGCTTATGTTTGTTCTGTTCATTTTCTTTATTCCGTTTATTTATTTATCTTACACTGTATGTATCCACTGATGTATTTACAGATGTAGTCACAGATGTACTTATTATCTATTTTCTTTACAACATTGTAGTAACTGACGAAGGCCAGACCAGGCCGAAACGTTTTTCGTACTACGAAATAAAAAAACATCAATTTGACTAAAGTTGAGTGCCGGGTTCTTTTTATCTGCCAGCTCTGTGTCTCAGCCGTTCCAGCCTACTCGTCTGAATCTCATCCGTGCTCATCTGCTAGTCCTGCCTGATGCCCGCACCAATCCTAGTGTTCCTGTCTCCCAGGTTGGTTTCAGTAGCCACAGCCAGACACCACCCTGGAGTAGCACCTGGCAGCTGCCTGCTGCACAAGCCTGACCTCACCATCAGAGGATCCAGTGAAAACCCAGGCAGCTGTCAAAGTCACGCCCCTTCCAGGGTAGTCTGGTTTGTGGCACAGTGGGGCCACAAACCCCCCGAGCTCACACCCACCAGTCAGGGCGTGAGCGTGACAATAGGGTTACATTCGCGTCAATATCAACAATCACCATTCCTTGGGCCTTCAATTCTACCCGCCCCACCTTAATGGTGACCTCCTTGTACCCCACCTGTGGCAAAGGCTGACCATTACTGGCTACTATTGTCAAATCACTATCTAGGCCACGGGTAATGTCTGTGTCAGGCCAACAAAGTTTATAGAGAATGTAAGGCATAGTTGTCACCTGAGATCCAGTGTCCAACAAAACGTTCATCGGGATGCAAACTATCACAATAGGGAGGACTGGTCGTCCTCCGACATACTTGGCTCGCCAGTTTTGTGGGCCTGGTCGTCCTATTCCTGGGGGTTGGCCCTCTGCCCCAGGGGTCGCTCATTTAAATGACAGTACCTTGCAATATGTCCTTTTAGGTTGCAGCGGCGGCAGATGGGTCATCCATCCGGATGATAGCGGTTGTCGTCTCTTCCTCTGGTCGGCGGGATCCTCTTATGTTGTCACCAGAGAACGTCATCCAGTCTGGAAGCCAGCTTGATCTTCTCCTTTGGGGATTCCTGTAGGGACTGCACGGTCCGGGCTAGTGCAGCTACGCTTTTAGTCAGTTCCTGGATCTGGAGGCGCAGTCCTCTGCAGGGGTCATCATCCAGGATCTGTGCGTCGGCCTCAATGGGGACCTGAGGATATGATGCCACCTCCTGGTGGTACGTGAGGGCTGGACGCCTAGAGGGCACTGTGCGGCTGGGCTGAGGTTCATGCAGCACCCGGATGGCCCTGTCTTTTAATTGTGCAAAGTCCAGGTCAGGGTTTTGCAAGGCCAGGATCTGCAACTGTGTCCTGTGGGTGTTAGGCAGGAGTCCCTCAATTAACTTTTCCTTTAAGAGCTTATCCCCGTCCTGTATGCTGTTAGGGTCAACCTGTTTGATGGCCCGCATTGCCTCTTGCAGATAAAGGGCATAGTCCCGTATGCTATCCTGTGTTCTTTGCTTGCACCCGAAAAATTTCATTTTGATTTCTGCAGCGGTGCGGGTGTCAAAGGTGATTTTAAGTTTGGTAAATATCTTTTGCACAGTCCCTTTTTCCATAGCTGACCAGGATTTTACCTCTCTTAGGGCCGCGCCAATCAGTTGGTCAGTTAAGATGATGACCTTTTCATGCTCGGTCAGGGGATATACCTCAATAGGCTGCAGAGCCTTTTCTTAAAGTCACTTAATGTATGGGACACCCCGGAATACTGTGGAAGCCAGGCCGCTAAAGGAATATATGGCATGGATAGCGACATTATGGGCGCTGTAACTGCAGCAGGGTCCGGCTGGCTTGTAGGAGCTGCGAGCACTGGTGGTAGTATAGGGCCTGCAGCTGCATCCACCGCGGGATCTGGGGGCATCATGAGGCCTGCGGCTGCGACCACCGCCAATTCTCCTCCCGGGTCGGACATAGCTTCTCCCCTGTCCTAACTTGGTAGAGGCTGGTGTCTCTCCTCCAGAGTCAGTAGCGGTTCCTCCGGTGCGCAGTCTGCAGCGGTTCCTCTCGTGTGGTCGGGTCCTCCGTCCAGGGCCCCTGTACGGCGTCTCCACTTCCGGCTCTGCTGTACAGCATCTTCACTTGTGGCGTTCCTCTTGAAGAGCGGCACCCATTTTCCTCTTTGCTCTCTTTTCTGCTGGCTCCGCCCAAGAAGGTATGCCTCCTTCTTCCCCTCGCTCTCCACGCGGCGCGGCAATGGCGGTTTGCAAACAAACTGTCACAGTCTCTGGCACACAGTACCTGGCGATGCCAGGGTACGAAATCCTGTTTGTGATGCCAAGAAATGAGTCACCCACCAGGGCAATGGGGATATTCAGTACTGGGTTCTGTAGTTCTTAAAGGGGATGTCATGGTGGGTGCAACTCGGTCCGTGGCCCTGGGACTCAATTAAAGGGGAACAGTCTTTTAAGGGGTATTGTGAAAGTCTATTTTCGTGATGCCACTTGTGGTTCTCGGTCAGTAGGGACTGACACCGCTTAAAGGGGTCCTCTGGGGTAATGGTATGGCGGCTGGATGGTGACGCTTCCCACAGGTAAAGCTGGGTCCCCAGGGCTCCCAAGGTATATGGCAGGTATGATGTGTTGCCGGTAAATAATAGAGGACTCAGGGTTGCAGTCTTTACCTGGTTTACTGGAGTTGTAGTAGGCCTCAGTCCAGGGTACCGGCAACAGGAGTTGCAGGCAGCTCGGAAACAAGAAGAAGTCCCCTTGGCAGGTCAGGTTGGGAGCATTCCACTATGCGCTGGGTTTCTGGTCCCTTGCTACCTGTTTTCTCTCTCCTGTCCTGGGACAGAACCTGCATGGCAGGCAGCTTGAGCTGTACTCTAGGCGGTCTCTGACACGGTGACTCCAGGCTCTATCTGCTGCTTTGCCTCAGGTATGGTATGGGCAGTATACTTATAGTCCTATGCCCTCCGGCTCTGCTGTGGACGTAACAGTTATCCACAACCTCAGGCTCCCGGTGCCCGGTTTTTGCGCTCTGGCTTTTAGGAGCCCAATCGTCACCTCCTTGAGCCCTCAATCTCTCCTCTGCTCCTTTCCTGTCTGCTCCAGACTGAACTGAACTCTCTGGTCTCTCTGGACCAACTGTCTGGCTCCTCTTCCAGACCAGGATCCTTATTCAGGGAAGCTGCCCTGAAACCGGGTTTAGAGCTCCCCCTCCTGGCCTGGATTTAAAAGGTGTTGTGTGTGAGATTACCTGCCAAAGGGATCCCTCCTGTCTCCAGGCATAGCACTACCCTCCCCGAGAGGAAGGCAGCACTACTGTGGTACCCGAACTCCTGGGGTGCCACATATGTACAAGAATATAACTACTATAATACTGCTCCTATGTACAAGAATACAAAGGGGTCTGAATACTTTCTGGACCCGCTGTACATATTTGTATAATGTCTCTTACAATATTTCTTGGTTATTCTGGTATTTTCTTTGGACATAAAAGGAATAATATTCTGAATTATAATTAATGGAAAAAATGTTTTTCTCTCTGACAGAATGTGATCAGCATGGTGCCAATTATTCACATTTTCTATCTTATCCTTTATTTACTTTCTTCGTGATGTTGGGAAGGGAAGAGAAGTCCGTCAGGTTCACACGATGAGACCTTCTCTCTGTGTTGATCCAGAGGAAGCAGAAACAAAACTATATAAGTTATCAGCTATTTTATCCTCACAGGAGGGAACCTTCATCCTTCTCCTCATAGTCAGCTGTTAGATGGATATCGGTCACCCAAAAAATGATATCCTATACCAATAACTAAGAAGCACGTTTATTGCCAGAAAAGAGACCAAACCTATTTATTCTCTGATGCCATCGATATTATGTTATACCGCCATTCAGAGCTGAAACAGTTTTGCCATAAAGTGTCGACAAAACAGTGCTGCAATCAGATTGCTTTACTACGTCCTAGTAATGTTGCCGCAAATCACCCATATAAATGAATGCTGCAGACGTTTTCCAGAAAACAGTATCCACAATAATTCTGCCTTAAATAATGGTAATATATTGTGCTTTTTTTTCAATGAGCCAAAGAAATTGTGTAATACTGCCCTGTATATAATGTGTTGTATTCCATTGACAATAACGAATAATAATGTGTTAAAATAGGTCATATAATGTCCACATCAGTGTTATAAAGTATCTGTATAATACCACCATGATTTGTCTAAAAATCGGCACTATACGCTGTCCAGATAAGCAGCTAATTAACACTTTGTTCCTTGTCAATGATGAGCGTAGTCCACAATAAGGATGAAAAAGGTCAAGATCCATTGGCCCTTGTACTGTGCATTCTGGCCATGACGTTCTGACGTTTGGTCACCTGGTCCTGGAAATAAAGGTTCTGAAAATATCAAAAAAATCCTTCATCAGTTCCAATTTTGTGTCTTTTTCCATATAAATTGCAAAATGGGCAACTTTATACGGTTTTGGGAGTGATTTTGGGAAGAATGCTGCCCAAGATACGTTTCTCTCAAGACTATACATCGTAGGTTCTGCGATGGGTCCTCCTGAGCACTTTTTTGGAATATTAGGGTCTCGGCTCTAGGATCTCATCCAGTGTTTTTGCTCAATGTCAGAATTGAAATCCCTTATGAAGTTTTACTCGAAAAATGACTTCAGAAAAGTTTTATCTGATCAGAATTAACAAGTTTTCTTCAGTGTAGTTTATACATTTGCCAGAAGAATCTATCATCACAAAGTCCAAAATTTGTCCCTCAAACACCAGATAAATCTCCCTCGTCTCCACCAGGAGACTCAATCTGAATTCTGCCTGACAAATGATGTTTCTAGTAAGTGCCTGGTAATCTGTCACATCCCCATCCCGGCTCTCCCTGTTCCTGCCCTTGAAATTAGTGAGTGACACTCCAGCCGCAGATTAAATGTGCATCAGTAATAATTTGCAGCTGAATTATTATACCCACTTCCCTCAGGAAATATAATTAATGATTTACTAAACATGATTTCTCATTGATTTCAGATGACTTCCTCTCTTCTTGACAAATGGACCCTCTTGTAATTTTATTTTGGAAGACAAACTTAAGACTTTTTTTCTGGAGAACAAATCAAATGAAGCATCTGATTAATGGAGAGGAGGTCTGCAATAAACATCTCTGTCCTGGTTATTATGTATCTGACATTTCTAAGAAGCAAATCTGGATTGTGGAGAAGAGAGCCGTGGATCATGCAGCAGGATCATTAGTCAAGTGGCATCTTCTGGGTAAGTTGTCACACCAGTTGTGCAATGCACCAGATGCTATCAGCCAGACAGGATCTGATGTGTTTCTTCTAGGCATTATGGGTAACAGATGGACGTTCGGTGCAGCGTGTGCTGATGTGTAATTGATTATATGTTACATCTGTCCAGGAATCTTTAGACAGCGTTGTTCGTTTTGTCGAGATGTTCATTTCTTGGCTAAATTATCCCAGCTATGGTGAGAATCCATGTGTGAGAAATCTAGTTTTCTAGATTTTGTGGAGGATGGTGGGCAAAGACCCCATTATTAAGGACAGACTATGGGCCCCTCAGCTCTCTACTAGCTCATCATAAAACTTCTTCATGTCGGTCCCATTACACCATTAATTGTAATTTCTAAATTAATTACCAGTCACCTTTAATGAACAGTGGTAACTTGTTTTAGGGTAGCAATGGCCCTTCTCTTCTGGGGCCCTATGTTTGGAGCACATATTGGTATATTCTCTCCTTTTCTGAAAAATCCCTAGAACGTCTGATAGTGCAGTCTAATTCAGCATTTACAGTGTTGTATTACCTGTGCAATGGGGGGCACTGTTGAACCCCATTACTGTCCCCCAAATCTCTTTCAGCATTAAAATCTCTATTCACATTTAGCTCTGTAGCAAGAATTGTGAAGTTAGTTATTCATAATCTAGAGGTTTAATAATTACGACTCCTATACCACAGGTCCTCTGGGAGATAGAGGGGAATGATTGTCACTCACACCAGCACTGTTCTCAATATATAATCCAGTGTTGCTTTAACTTTTGAAAGCACATTATAACTGGAGTCATGCAACCCTTTATGCTCCTATAATTGAGGAATAATGGTAAATACATCCTCTTCCTTCATATGAATGTTCATGGGATTGGGATAGCTGCAGTGGCCCATGGCTGTTCCCTTCAGAGTGCATAGAATATGAACTCTTATAATAACCATAAATACAGAGACCTGGTGCTCACCCCTGGATTGTACATAGTTAATAGCAGATTTACCTCCCTCTTGTTAAAGCTCTCACACAATTGCTTACAACCGTTTCCATGTCATTAAGCAGGGAGTCACTATTTAGTTAGGAGCTGAGCTCTCAATCTGTAAGTCTAATGAATAAATTAAGGTTAAAAAAGGTCAATCAAACACCATGTTGATCAAACATTATGCAAATGGAGCTAATATGGGTCTGATGGTAAATGGAAGCTAATGGGTGCGATACCATACAGAAGAATTAATTGACTTTCCTGATTTTGTGGGTGAGGTGCAGGGGATCGCCTCCTGTTCTGTACAGAACAATACTCACATTCTTTGCATGTTCTTTCCGGTATCTGGAGATTTTACTAAGCAATGGTCATCATTTGCTTTTTCACCTATTTGCTCGGCTCACTAATTGTTTTACTACGGATAAGAAGATTCTGTGATGGATCAATGGTCCTAATCTTCTCCGGATTACCTCCATCACAGTGACAGCACCTCTACACGTCTTCTGGGATCCGAGGAGTCAGGAGCCAGAGTTACTCTATTACGTCTAATAGATAGAAAATTAACAGATTTCACTGGATCACGATATTTGGAGCTTTTCTACTTCTTACAGTTATGAAAAAATAGTGATTTACTCTTCATGATTATTGAGAGGTTGTCACTTTTTAATTGTTGCAAATTTCATCCATTTCTGGATCTGGTCCAGAGTGCAGTCCAGCACAAGTCTCTAGTAGTCAATGGTAGAAAATGAATATTCGCGACACTGTGGAGTATTGGGTGCAGGCCCCTGGACTCCGACCCGTGGACCAATCAGGAGAATGGAAAAGAGTAGGCAGAACTCAAAAAAAAAGTACAAAAATAGTGGGGGAACTTTGGTGACACATCTCAATGCAATGTTACTGCTCCAGAAAGGCTCAGCACGTTTTTTTTCTGGAACTGAAACTGGGTTTATCTATCCCTGGTGGTCAGTGGTATATACAGGGTCTATCTAGTCCCTGGTGGTCAGTGGTATATACAGGGTGTACAGGAAAAAGCGTAAAACAAGACTAGGAACAAAAACTTAAATTTGTGACACATATAATCCTTAAAATATATAATTTTATTATCTGATTTTTTTTAAAAACCCCACCCAGTGTGTAAGACCAGAATAATGCAAAGGTAACAACAATACATAAAAAATAGTTCTATTAGAACACATAGACTGAATAACTCTATAGATTAACCTGAAAAATCCCTGGTTTTGCCCTAACTATTCACTGCCTAGCTATGGCGGTTGGCACCCTAAAGAGAACGATTGTTTGGCGCCCCCACTCAGCGGTGGCTGTACCTAAATCTCCTTGTTACTCCCTATACTAAACAGGTGGGAAAACATATAGATTGGGCTTGGGCTTTACATTGATTGTACTAGGATAATAAATCAGATGATAAAATTATATATTTTAAGGGTCAGTGGTATATACAGTGACTGCCTAGTCCCTGGTGGTCAGTGGTATATAAACGGTCTGCCTAGTACCTTGTGGTCAGTGTTATATACAAGGTCTGCCTAGTCCCTGGTGGTCAGTGGTATATACAGGGTCTGCCTAGTCCCTGGTGGTCAGTGGTATATAAAGGGTCTGCCTAGTCCCTGGTGGTCAGAGGTATGTAAATACACTTTTAGTGAAATGTAGAGTACCAGTATGGTATTTATATCCCACTCCCTACTTCCCAGACCCCACTCCCCAGGGGTCTATGGAAAGGTTGCACTTCCTCTGTATTGATCGTGTGTTTTCCTTAATTTTGTATAATGACACGTAACGATACAACACGGATGAGGGTATGTGGAATCCGAGTCTCCAGGAGACATCACAGCACAGACACCCCCTCAGTAAACTGCGAAATCTACCTGGGATTGGGGTGAGGGGTCGGCACTAGATGTGTGAGCAGGAATTGATCCCCATTGATCACATTATGTCATTTATTGCAGCCGCTTGGGAGATATTGACGGATCGTTCCCGCCGCGCTTCATGCATTCAGAGGAGGGATCTCAGGGACTCGGGAGGTAAGCGGCTGCTTTGTATTGCCGGATAATCACACCATGCTCGGCGCATTAATGTCGGGGACAGATTTGCATTATCAAAGCTTTGGCGGAAAGAAATGACCTGAAAAGTTCAGGAAGGAGAAGGATTTTTGGTGAGGCGCAGAGGATCGGGTGTTGCCTGTGCTCATCATGTGGAATATATGTATGTATCACATTACTTCTGCCCATTTGTAGCTGTGAATTTCCTGCATTCGAGCCTCGTTCTGCTGTGCAAACCGCCAAACCGTTCACCATACAAAGGAAAAGCAAAAATATGTGATACAAGGCTCAGCATCTCAAGGAAGAGAGATATGAGGTTGTGATCTCACAGGGGATAGACATGGGGCCATGCACCCACTGGGGTAGACGTGGAGCCTTGCACCCACTGGGGATAGATGTGGGGCCATGCACCCACTGGGGATAGATATTGGGCCATGCACCCACAGGTGATAGATATGGGCCTATGCACCCTCAGGCAATAGACGTGGAGCCATGCTCCCACTGTGGTTAGACGTGGGGCCATGCACCCACTGGGGTAGACGTGGAGCCTTGCACCCACTGGGGATAGATGTGGGGCCATGCACCCACTGGGGATAGATATGGGGCCATGCACCCACAGGTGATAGATATGGGCCTATGCACCCTCAGGCAATAGACAAGGAGCCATGCTCCCACTGGGGTTAGACGTGGGGCCATGCACCCACTGGGGATAGATGTGGGGCCATGCACCCACAGGGAATAGACATGGGGCCATGCACCCAATGGGATAGACGTGGAGCTTTGCACCCACTGGGGAATAGACATGGGGCCATGCACCCACTGGGATAGACGTGGAGCCTTGCACCCACTGGGGATAGATATGGGGCCATGCACCAACTGGGGATAGATATGGGGCCATGCACCCACTGGGGATAGATATGGAGCCATGCACCCACTGGGGATAGATGTGGAGCCATGCACCCACAGGTGATAGACATGGGGCTATGCACCCTCAGGCAATAGACGTGGGGCCATGCACCCACTGGGGATAGACGTGGGGCCATGCACCCACTGGGGATAAATGTGGGGCCATGCACCCACAGGGAATAGACAAGAGGCCATGCACCCACTGGGGATAGATGTGGGGCCATGCACCCACTGGGGATAGATGTGGGGCCATGCACCCACTGGGGATAGACGTGGGGCCATGCACCCACTGGGGATAGATGTGGGGCCATGCACCCACAGGGAATAGACATGGGGCCATGCACCCAATGGGATAGACGTGGAGCTTTGCACCCACTGGGGAATAGACATGGGGCCATGCACCCACTGGGATAGACGTGGAGCCTTGCACCCACTGGGGGTAGATATGGGGCCATGCACCCACTGGGGATATATATGGGGCCATGCACCCACTGGGGATAGATGGGGAGCCATGCATCCACTGGGGATAGATATGGGGCCATGCACACACTGGGGATAGATGTGGAGCTTTGCACCCACTGGGGAATAGACATGGGGCCATGCACCCACTGGGATAGATGTGGAGCCTTGCACCCACTGGGGATAGATATGGGGCTATGCACCCACTGGGGATAGATATTGGGCCATGCACCCAGTGGGGATAGATGTGGAGCCATGCACCCACTGGGGATAGATATGAGGCCATGCACCCACAGGTGATAGACATGGGGCTATGTACCCTCAGGCAATAGACGTGGGGCCATGCACCCACTGGGGATAGATATGGGGCCATGCACCCACAGGTGATAGACATGGGGCCATGCACCCACAGGTGATAGACATGGGGCTATGCACCCTCAGGCAATAGAGGTGGAGCCATGCTCCCACTGGGGATAGACGTGGGGCCATGCACCCACTGGGGATAGATGTGGGGCCATGCACCCAGAGGGAATAGACGTGGGGCCATGCACGCACTCGGGATAGACGTGGGGCCATGCACCCACTGAGGATAAATGTGGGGCCATGCACCCACAGGGAATAGACAAGGGGCCATGCACTCACTGGGGATAGATGTGGGGCCATGCACCCACTGGGGATAGACATGGGGCCATGCACCCAGAGGGGATAGACATGGGGCCTTGCACCCACTGGGGATAGATGTGGGGCCATGCACCCACTGGGGATAGATGTGGGGCCATGCACCCACTGGGGATAGACATGGGGCCATGCACCCAGAGGGGATAGACATGGGGCCTTGCACCCACTGGGGATAGATGTGGGGCCATGCACCCACTGGGGATAGATGTGGGGCCATGCACCCACCGGGGATAGATGTGGGGTCATGCACCCACTGGGGATAGACATGGGGCCATGCACCCAGAGGGGATAGACATGGGGCCTTGCACCCACTGGGGATAGACGTGGGGCCTTGCACCCACTGGGGATAGATATGGGGCCATGCACCCGCTGGGGATAGATATGGGGCCGTGCACCCACAGGTGATAGACTAGGGGCCATGCACCCTCAGGGAATAGACGTAGAGCCATGCACCCACTGGGGATAGATGTGGGGCCATGTACCCACTGGGTATATACGTGGGGCCATGCACCCACTGGGGATAGACGTGGGGCCATGCACCCACTGGGGATAGACGTGGGGCCATGCATCCACTGGGGATAGACGTGGGGCCATGCATCCACTGGGGATAGACGTGTGGCCATGCACCCACTGGGTATAGATGTGGGGCCATGCACCCACTGGGGATAGATGTGGGGCCATGCACCCACTGGGGATAGACGTGGGGCCATGCACCCACTGGGGATAGACGTGGGGCCATGCACCCACTGGGGATAGACATGGGGCCTTGCACCCACTGGGTATAGATATGGGGCCATGCACCCACTGGGCATAGATGTGGGGCCATGCACCCACTAGAGATAGATGTGGGGTCATGCACCCACTGGGGATAAACATGCACCCAGAGGGGATAGACATGGGGCCTTGCACCCACTGGGGATAGACATGGGACCTTGCATCCACAGGGGATAGACGTGGGGCCTTGCACCCACTGGGGATAGATGTGGGGCCATGCACCCACTGGGGATAGATGTGGGGTCATGCACCCACTGGGGATAGACATGGGGCCATGTACCCAGAGGGGATAGACATGGGGCCTTGCACCCACTGGGGACAGACGTGGGGCCTTGCACCCACAGGTGATAGACATGGGGCCATGCACCCACTGGAGATAGATATGGGGCCATGCACCCTCACGGAATAGACGTGGAGCTATGCACCCACTGGGGATAAATGTGGGGCCATGTACCCACTGGGGATAGACGTGGGGCCATGCACCCACTGGGGTTAGACGTGGGGCCATGCACCCACTGGGGATAGATGTGGGGCCTTGCACCCAGTCGGGATAGATGTGGGGCCATACACCCACTGGGAATAGACATGCACCCAGAGGGGATAGGCATGGGGCCTTGCACCACTGGGGATAGATGTGGGCCTTGCACCGTCGGGATAGATGTGGGGCCATGCACCCACTGGGGATAGATGTGTGGTCATGCACCCACTGGGTATAGACATGGGGCCATGCACCCAGAGGGGATAGACATGGGGCCTTGCACCCACTGGGGATAGATGTGGGGCCATGCACCCACTGGGGATAGATGTGGGGTCATGCACCCACTTGGAATAGACATGCACCCAGCGGGGATAGACATGGGGCCTTGCAACCACTGGGGATAGACGTGGGGCCTTGCACCCACTGGGGATAGACGTGGGGCCATGCACCCACTGGGGATAGATGTGGGGCCATGCACCCACTGGGGATAGATGTGGTCCATGCACCCACTGGGGATAGACATGGGGCCATGCACCCAGAGAGGATAGACATGGGGCCTAACACCCACTGGGGATAGACGTGGAGTCATGCACCCACTGGGGATAGACATGGGGCCTTGCACCCACTGGGGACAGACGTGGGGCCTTGCACCAACTGGGGATAGATGTGGGGCCATGCACCCACTGGGGATAGATGTGGGGTCATGTACCCCCTGGGGATAGACATGCATCCAGTGGGCATAGACATGGGGCCTTGCACCCACTGGAGATAGATGTGGGGCCTTGCACCCACTGGGGATAGACGTGGGGCCATACACCCACTGGGGATAGACGTGGGGCCATGCACCCACTGGGGATAGATGTGGGGCTATGCACCCACTGGGGATAGATGAGGGGCCATGCACCCACAGGTGATAGACATGGGGCCATGCACCCACAGGGGATAGACGTGGGGTCTTGCACCCACTGGGGATAGATGTGGGGCCATGCACCCACAGGGGATAGACGTGGGGCCATGCATCCACTGGGGATAGATGTGGGGCCATGCACCCACAGGGGATAGACGTGGGGCCATGCATCCACTGGGGATAGACGTGGGGCCCATGCACCCAGAGAGGATAGACATGGGGCCTTGCACCCACTGGGGATAGATGTGGGGCCATGCACCCACTGGGGATAGACATTGGGCCATGCACCCAGAGGGGATAGACATTGGGCCTTGCACCCAGTGGGGATAGATGTGGGGCCTTGCACCCAGTGGGGATAGATGTGGGACCATGCACCCGCTGGGGATAGACATGGGGCCAAGCACCCAGAGGGGATAGACATGGGGCCTTGCACCCACTTGGGACAGACGTGGGGCCTTGCACCCACTGGGGATAGATGTGGGGCCATGCACACACTGGAGATAGATGTGGGGTCATGCACTCATTGAGGATAGACATGCACCCAGAGGGGATAGGCATAGGGCCTTGCACCCACTGGGGATAGACGTGGGGCCTTGCACCCACAGGGATAGACATGGTGCCATGCACCCACAGGGCGGAGACATAACAAGAACCACAGACTGGTATTTCTTAGGCTTCTTCTTGCTGACTACTTATTTAGGGGCCCAGTGACCCTATAACCTCATTTTGACTCCTGCTTTACCTGTGGAGTGTTCTTTGGTGTCTTGCCCGTGTCTTATAGTGCTTTGTGTAGAGAAGTCTTTTCCTTATTCTTGGTCCCCAGATAATGATGGAGCAGAGCAGCGAGCACCCCCATCGTACAGGACGGGGTAATCTATCGGATAATAAAGTGCCGCTATGATCATTGTGCGGCCCCATCATGAAATGTCACATCCAAACACGATGAGCGAGGAAACAAATAAAGCGATCGCTATCATTAAAGTTCAGGGGATTAACATTTACATGGAGAATTGAAAGAGAGTAATTAAATAATAGTTTTCCTTTAAATGTTACCATCGTGTGGCTGCATCATATGGAGCCCCCCGGCCCGAAATGTCACTTCTATAAATCAGAGGTGCGTCTGTTCAACAAATACATCAACTAATAACCAGGGACCCAGAGGTGCAATCCTGAGCACCCCAGAGAGCGAGAACTGAGCCTGCAGAGGAAGGATCTGGCCCACAGGAACCGAGGGCCCCAGCCCATGGGAACCGAGGGCCCCGGAGAGAGACAGATACACAGACTACTGTATTGTGGGAGGAAACGACCCCTGAAACATTCAAAGTAAAGGCAGACATGGTGCTTGGCCAGACTTGTATCCGGAACCCAAGTACTGTGATTTATCAGGGCAACCGCTGAGGATGGATGGACGGACAGATGGCTGGATATGATCTTTGGGTGGATGAGTGGATGGATATGATGGATGGAAGGATGGATGGATGAGTGAGCAGATGTATTAATGGACTGATATGATGGACATGAGTGATATGATCGATGAGTGAACGGATGGATGGGTGGGTGGACGGATATGATGGATGGGTATGATGGACGGATATGATGGATGGACAGATATGATGGATGGACAGATATGATGGATGGATGGATATGATGGATGGACAGATATCATGGATGGATGGATGGATGGACAGATATTATTGATAGATAGGATGGATAGAATGGAAGGATGGATAGATGTGATGGATGGATGGCCGATATGATGGATGGATATGATGGATGGATAGAGGGATAGGATGGATGGATCTATGGACGGATTCGATGGATGCCCGGATATGATGGATAGATAGATGGATATTATGGATGTATATGATGGATGGATGAATGGATAGGATGGATGGACAGATGTGATGAATGGAGGGATATGATGAATGGAGGGATATGATGGATGGATAGATGGATAGGATGGATGGATGGAGAGATGTGATGGATGGATATGATGGATAGACGGATAGTATGAATGGATAGATGGATAGGATGGATGGATCTATGGATGAATACGATGGATGGATATGGTGGATGGATGTACGGTTATGATGGATGGATGGATGGATGGATATGATGGATAGATGATAGGATGGATGGATGGATGGAAAGATGTGATGGATGGATAGACAGATGTGATGGATGGATATGATGGATGGACAGATGGATGTAACGATCTATGGACAGATAAGATAGATGGATGTGATGGATGGATATAATGGCTGGATATGATAGATGGATGGAAATAATGGATGGATGGATATGATAGATGGATAGATGGATATGATGGACGATATGATGGACAGCTATCATGGATGGATATGATGGATGGATATGATAGATAGTGGACGATATGAATAAATGGACGGATATGATGGATGGATGGATGGACAGATATGATGGATGGATATGATGGAAGGATGGATATGATGGATGGATGGATATGATAGATGGATGGATATGATGGATGGTGGACGATATGATGGATGGATATGATGGACGGATATGATGGATAGATTAATATGATGGATGGATGTGGGGCCATGCACCCACTGGGGATAGACATGGGGCCATGCACCCAGAGGGGATAGACATGGGGCCTTGCACCCACTGGGGATAGATGTGGGGCCATGCACCCACTGGGGATAGATGTGGGGCCATGCACCCACCGGGGATAGATGTGGGGTCATGCACCCACTGGGGATAGACATGGGGCCATGCACCCAGAGGGGATAGACATGGGGCCTTGCACCCACTGGGGATAGACGTGGGGCCTTGCACCCACTGGGGATAGATATGGGGCCATGCACCCGCTGGGGATAGATATGGGGCCGTGCACCCACAGGTGATAGACTAGGGGCCATGCACCCTCAGGGAATAGACGTAGAGCCATGCACCCACTGGGGATAGATGTGGGGCCATGTACCCACTGGGTATATACGTGGGGCCATGCACCCACTGGGGATAGACGTGGGGCCATGCACCCACTGGGGATAGACGTGGGGCCATGCATCCACTGGGGATAGACGTGGGGCCATGCATCCACTGGGGATAGACGTGTGGCCATGCACCCACTGGGTATAGATGTGGGGCCATGCACCCACTGGGGATAGATGTGGGGCCATGCACCCACTGGGGATAGACGTGGGGCCATGCACCCACTGGGGATAGACGTGGGGCCATGCACCCACTGGGGATAGACATGGGGCCTTGCACCCACTGGGTATAGATATGGGGCCATGCACCCACTGGGCATAGATGTGGGGCCATGCACCCACTAGAGATAGATGTGGGGTCATGCACCCACTGGGGATAAACATGCACCCAGAGGGGATAGACATGGGGCCTTGCACCCACTGGGGATAGACATGGGACCTTGCATCCACAGGGGATAGACGTGGGGCCTTGCACCCACTGGGGATAGATGTGGGGCCATGCACCCACTGGGGATAGATGTGGGGTCATGCACCCACTGGGGATAGACATGGGGCCATGTACCCAGAGGGGATAGACATGGGGCCTTGCACCCACTGGGGACAGACGTGGGGCCTTGCACCCACAGGTGATAGACATGGGGCCATGCACCCACTGGAGATAGATATGGGGCCATGCACCCTCACGGAATAGACGTGGAGCTATGCACCCACTGGGGATAAATGTGGGGCCATGTACCCACTGGGGATAGACGTGGGGCCATGCACCCACTGGGGTTAGACGTGGGGCCATGCACCCACTGGGGATAGATGTGGGGCCTTGCACCCAGTCGGGATAGATGTGGGGCCATACACCCACTGGGAATAGACATGCACCCAGAGGGGATAGGCATGGGGCCTTGCACCACTGGGGATAGATGTGGGCCTTGCACCGTCGGGATAGATGTGGGGCCATGCACCCACTGGGGATAGATGTGTGGTCATGCACCCACTGGGTATAGACATGGGGCCATGCACCCAGAGGGGATAGACATGGGGCCTTGCACCCACTGGGGATAGATGTGGGGCCATGCACCCACTGGGGATAGATGTGGGGTCATGCACCCACTTGGAATAGACATGCACCCAGCGGGGATAGACATGGGGCCTTGCAACCACTGGGGATAGACGTGGGGCCTTGCACCCACTGGGGATAGACGTGGGGCCATGCACCCACTGGGGATAGATGTGGGGCCATGCACCCACTGGGGATAGATGTGGTCCATGCACCCACTGGGGATAGACATGGGGCCATGCACCCAGAGAGGATAGACATGGGGCCTAACACCCACTGGGGATAGACGTGGAGTCATGCACCCACTGGGGATAGACATGGGGCCTTGCACCCACTGGGGACAGACGTGGGGCCTTGCACCAACTGGGGATAGATGTGGGGCCATGCACCCACTGGGGATAGATGTGGGGTCATGTACCCCCTGGGGATAGACATGCATCCAGTGGGCATAGACATGGGGCCTTGCACCCACTGGAGATAGATGTGGGGCCTTGCACCCACTGGGGATAGACGTGGGGCCATACACCCACTGGGGATAGACGTGGGGCCATGCACCCACTGGGGATAGATGTGGGGCTATGCA
The DNA here is from genome assembly GCF_032444005.1 of Ranitomeya imitator. NCBI lineage: Eukaryota > Metazoa > Chordata > Amphibia > Anura > Dendrobatidae > Ranitomeya > Ranitomeya imitator. The sequence continues at coordinate 775,782,509 of NC_091282.1, forward strand.
CCCACTGGGGATAGATGAGGGGCCATGCACCCACAGGTGATAGACATGGGGCCATGCACCCACAGGGGATAGACGTGGGGTCTTGCACCCACTGGGGATAGATGTGGGGCCATGCACCCACAGGGGATAGACGTGGGGCCATGCATCCACTGGGGATAGATGTGGGGCCATGCACCCACAGGGGATAGACGTGGGGCCATGCATCCACTGGGGATAGACGTGGGGCCCATGCACCCAGAGAGGATAGACATGGGGCCTTGCACCCACTGGGGATAGATGTGGGGCCATGCACCCACTGGGGATAGACATTGGGCCATGCACCCAGAGGGGATAGACATTGGGCCTTGCACCCAGTGGGGATAGATGTGGGGCCTTGCACCCAGTGGGGATAGATGTGGGACCATGCACCCGCTGGGGATAGACATGGGGCCAAGCACCCAGAGGGGATAGACATGGGGCCTTGCACCCACTTGGGACAGACGTGGGGCCTTGCACCCACTGGGGATAGATGTGGGGCCATGCACACACTGGAGATAGATGTGGGGTCATGCACTCATTGAGGATAGACATGCACCCAGAGGGGATAGGCATAGGGCCTTGCACCCACTGGGGATAGACGTGGGGCCTTGCACCCACAGGGATAGACATGGTGCCATGCACCCACAGGGCGGAGACATAACAAGAACCACAGACTGGTATTTCTTAGGCTTCTTCTTGCTGACTACTTATTTAGGGGCCCAGTGACCCTATAACCTCATTTTGACTCCTGCTTTACCTGTGGAGTGTTCTTTGGTGTCTTGCCCGTGTCTTATAGTGCTTTGTGTAGAGAAGTCTTTTCCTTATTCTTGGTCCCCAGATAATGATGGAGCAGAGCAGCGAGCACCCCCATCGTACAGGACGGGGTAATCTATCGGATAATAAAGTGCCGCTATGATCATTGTGCGGCCCCATCATGAAATGTCACATCCAAACACGATGAGCGAGGAAACAAATAAAGCGATCGCTATCATTAAAGTTCAGGGGATTAACATTTACATGGAGAATTGAAAGAGAGTAATTAAATAATAGTTTTCCTTTAAATGTTACCATCGTGTGGCTGCATCATATGGAGCCCCCCGGCCCGAAATGTCACTTCTATAAATCAGAGGTGCGTCTGTTCAACAAATACATCAACTAATAACCAGGGACCCAGAGGTGCAATCCTGAGCACCCCAGAGAGCGAGAACTGAGCCTGCAGAGGAAGGATCTGGCCCACAGGAACCGAGGGCCCCAGCCCATGGGAACCGAGGGCCCCGGAGAGAGACAGATACACAGACTACTGTATTGTGGGAGGAAACGACCCCTGAAACATTCAAAGTAAAGGCAGACATGGTGCTTGGCCAGACTTGTATCCGGAACCCAAGTACTGTGATTTATCAGGGCAACCGCTGAGGATGGATGGACGGACAGATGGCTGGATATGATCTTTGGGTGGATGAGTGGATGGATATGATGGATGGAAGGATGGATGGATGAGTGAGCAGATGTATTAATGGACTGATATGATGGACATGAGTGATATGATCGATGAGTGAACGGATGGATGGGTGGGTGGACGGATATGATGGATGGGTATGATGGACGGATATGATGGATGGACAGATATGATGGATGGACAGATATGATGGATGGATGGATATGATGGATGGACAGATATCATGGATGGATGGATGGATGGACAGATATTATTGATAGATAGGATGGATAGAATGGAAGGATGGATAGATGTGATGGATGGATGGCCGATATGATGGATGGATATGATGGATGGATAGAGGGATAGGATGGATGGATCTATGGACGGATTCGATGGATGCCCGGATATGATGGATAGATAGATGGATATTATGGATGTATATGATGGATGGATGAATGGATAGGATGGATGGACAGATGTGATGAATGGAGGGATATGATGAATGGAGGGATATGATGGATGGATAGATGGATAGGATGGATGGATGGAGAGATGTGATGGATGGATATGATGGATAGACGGATAGTATGAATGGATAGATGGATAGGATGGATGGATCTATGGATGAATACGATGGATGGATATGGTGGATGGATGTACGGTTATGATGGATGGATGGATGGATGGATATGATGGATAGATGATAGGATGGATGGATGGATGGAAAGATGTGATGGATGGATAGACAGATGTGATGGATGGATATGATGGATGGACAGATGGATGTAACGATCTATGGACAGATAAGATAGATGGATGTGATGGATGGATATAATGGCTGGATATGATAGATGGATGGAAATAATGGATGGATGGATATGATAGATGGATAGATGGATATGATGGACGATATGATGGACAGCTATCATGGATGGATATGATGGATGGATATGATAGATAGTGGACGATATGAATAAATGGACGGATATGATGGATGGATGGATGGACAGATATGATGGATGGATATGATGGAAGGATGGATATGATGGATGGATGGATATGATAGATGGATGGATATGATGGATGGTGGACGATATGATGGATGGATATGATGGACGGATATGATGGATAGATTAATATGATGGATGGATGGATGATATGATGGATGGATGGATATGATTGAAGGATGGACAGCTGGGTAGATAATAATGATACAGTACAGACCAAAAGTTTGGACACACCTTCTCATTTAAAGATTTTTCTGTATTTTCATGACTATGAAAATTGTACATTCACACTGAAGGCATGAAAACTATGAATTAACACATGTGAAATTATATACTTAACAAAAAAGTGTGAAACAACTGAAAATATGTCTTACATTCTAGATTCTTCAAAGTAGCCACCTTTTGCTTTGATGACTACTTTGCACACTCTTGGCTTTCTCTTGATGAGCTTCAAGAGGCAGTCACCGGAAATGGTTTTCACTTTACAGGTGTGCCATGTCAGGTTTAATAAGTGGGGTTTCTTGCCTTATAAATGGGTTTGGGACCATCGGTTGTGTTGTGCAGAAGTCTGGTGGATACACATCTGATAGTCACGGTGGCGCAGTGGTTAGCACAGCAGCCTTGCAGCGCTGGAGTCCTGGGTTCAAACCCCGCCAAGGACAACATCTGCAAAGAGTTTGTATGTTCTCTCCGTGTTTGCGTGGGTTTCCTCCGGGCACTCCGGTTTCCTGCCACATTCCAAAGACATACTGATTCATACTATCAGACATACTAAATTCCCTGATAGGGAATTTAGATTGTGAGCCCCATCGGGGACAGTGATGATAATGTGTGCAAAAAATGTAAAGCGCTGCAGAATATGTTAGCGCTATATAAAGATTATTATTATATAGTCCTACTGAACAGACTGTTAGAATTTGTATTATGGCAAAAAAATAGCAGCTAAGTAAAGAAAAACGAGTGGCCATCATTACTTTATGAAATGAAGGTCAGTAAGTCCGAAAAATTGGGAAAACTTTGAAAGTGTCCCCAAGTGCAGTAGCAAAAACCATCAAGCACTACAAAGAAACTGGCTCACATGAGGACCGCCCCAGGAAAGGAAGACCAAGAGTCACCTCTGCTTCTGAGGATAAGTTTATCCGAGTCACCAGCCTCAGAAATCGCAGGTTAGCAGCAGCTCAGATTAGAGACCAGGTCAATGCCACACAGAGTTCTAGCAGCAGACCCATCTCTACAACAACTGTTAAAGAGGAGACTTTGTGCAGCAGGCCTTCATGGTAAAATAGCTGCTAGGAAACCACTGCTAAGGACAGGCAACAAGCAGAAGAGACTTGTTTGGGCTAAAGAACACAAGGAATGGACATTAGACCAGTGGAAATCTGTGCTTTGCTCTGATGAGACCAAATTTGAGATCTTTGGTGTAACGATTCGGACAGGAATCCGAGAGTGGACCCTCTGGGTCGTGACTCTAGAGCCCCCGGGGTCGAGCGGACCAGATGGAACCACCCCCTATACAGGGAGTGTTAGGAGCAGGACCTCGGGGGAATGGAGACACAACAGCTAGAGTCAAAGGGACGACCTGAGAGAAAGAAAGAGACCACAGAGCTATAGGAATGGCGGGGAACAATAGGAAAACAGGACTTAGCTGAATACAACAGGAACACGAGACGAAGCAGGACACGGCAGGAACTCAGGACTAGGCAGGACACGGCAGGAACACAGGACTTGGCAGGACACGGCAGGAACACGGAACTTGGCAGGACACGGCAGGAACACGGAACTGGGCAGGACACAGCAGGAACACAGGACTTGGCAGGACACGGCAGGAACACGGAATTTGGCAGGACACGGCAGGAACACGGAACTTGGCAGGACACGGCAGGAACACGGAACTTGGCAGGACACGGCAGGAACACGGAACTTGGCAGGACACAGCAGGAACACAGGAACTAGGCAGGACACGGCAGGAACACGGAACAGAGACACAGAAAGAACCAAGCAGAGAAGAGATACTAATACTGGGGAGCCTAGGGCATAGGAACGCTGACAGCAGACAGTGCACCTACAAAGCAAAGGCGTCTTACCTGGAAAGACGCTGGGAAGAAATACCCGATGGGCGCCGCCATGTTGAGGCGGAGCCATCGGGTCGCGACCTCCCAGAGGGCTCAGCGACGGAGGAGACGCGACCGCGCATGCGCAAAGACACCGGACGCCGTGAGCCAGCGAAAGAAGAGGCAGAGCGGCGAGGGACAGGATCGTGAGTGCGCCGATGGATGGAAGAAGACCGGTAAGTATGTGCGGACGTGACATTTGGTTCCAACCACTGTGTCTTTGTGCGACGCAGAAAAGGTGAACGGATGGACTCTACGTGTCTGGTTCCCACCGTGAAGCATGGAGGAGGAGGTGTGATGGTGTGCTTTGCTGGTGACACTGTTGGGGATTTATTCAAAATTGAAGGCATACTGAACCAGCATGGCTACCACAGCATCTTGCAGCGGCATGCTATTCAAAAACACCTCCAAGCTGTGTAAGGGCTATTTGACCAAGAAGGAGAGTGATGGTGTGCTATGCCAGATGAAGTGGACTCCACAGTGACCAGACCTGAACCCAATTAAGATGGTTTCGGGTGAGCTGGACCGCAGAGTGAAGGCAAAAGGGCCAACAAGTGCAAAGCATCTCTGGGAACTCCTTCAAGATTGTTGGAAGACCATTCCCGGTGACTACCTCTTGAAGCTCATCAAGAGAATGCCAAGAGTGTGCAAAGCAATCATCAAAGCAAAAGGTGGCTACTTTGAAGAACCTAGAATATAAGACATAATTTCATGATGTTTCACACTTTTTTGTTAAGTATATAATTCCACATGTGTTAATTCATTGTTTTGATGCCTTCATTGTGAATGTACAATTTTCAAAGTCATGAAATTACAGAAAAATCTCCACATGAGAAGGTGTGTCCAAACTTTTGGTCTGTACTGTATGTAATATGTTCTGGCCAGGAATCCTCTGAGCTCTTGTTTCTCAGCCTCGGGATAGATATATGGGTGGACACTCGCTGACCTCCTCCGGGTTGTCGGGGTGTGAATATTACCAGCCTTTCCTGGCATTACGTGTGTCTTGCGACTGGAGAAGGCAATCACAGCTCCATTATCTATGTGCTATTGTCAGGCGGCAGCCGCTGTGGTTCATCCTTCCGCTCCGGCTGAGCCGCCACCTCGCTGTCGCTGACTGTTTCGTGCCTGGGAATAAATTCACTGAGAATGAAAATTCCAAAACGTCTATGAGACGAACAGGAGTAGAAAAAATATCTGTGCCCTATGATCAGAGTTCTGCCTGATCCCGCACGGCACAGAAGAATGCATGGAAACTTCCATGTAGAGAAAGAACAAGGAGCAGAGACAGGGAAACCATCATCATGCCTGCAGCGCCTTCCTACGTCTGGCGAAATATGTAACTTGGATACTATGCAGTGATATTTCTGCTTATTCTGGGTATGAGAGTCCAGTGGGTGGTCCTACTCAATAATGGACCGCCCACTGGACTCCTACACATAGAGAATGAGCATAAATTAAGAGGAATCTTCTCCCATGAATCTAATTACCAGCTCTTTCTGCTCCTATCTGCTCTTCACAGTGATTTCACCTTATCGCTTCAGTTTATTACATCTCTGTGTGATCGTCCAGACTGGGAAGAGTTAACCGGGATCTGCCGCTGCACCCGTGACCTTTCCATAAAGTATGTAGTGAACGCGGAATAGATGGACTGATGAGATTTCATAGGACTGAAGATGACGGATCGAATCCCCTAAGAAATCTCCAGCCTTAAACCAATTGTAGAGCGGCCGCTGCCTTCCAGTCGGGTTATGGCTGCCGCAATTCTCCAGCCTCCGTGCTGCCGGCGGCGTGTACAGAGCTCAGTGTACGCAACCAACCGGCGGCACCGAGCGCGAATTATGTGCCCCCACATCCACCTCCGGGGGCTTCTCTGTCCTCATCTACATCCATAGACATTAATATGGAGAAAAGTATGTGCCCCCCACATCCATCTCCGGGGGCTTCTATGTCCTCATCTACATCCATAGACATTAATATGGAGAAAAGTATGTGCCCGCCACATCCACCTCTGGGGGCTTCTCTGTCCTCATCTACATCTATAGACATTAATATGGAGAAAAGTATGTGCCCCCCACATCCACCTACAGGGGGCATCTCTGTCCTCATCTACATCCATAGACATTAATATGGAGAAAAGTATGTGCCCCCCACATCCACCTCCAGGGTCTTCACTGTCCTCATCTACATCTATAGACATTAATGTGGAGAACAGTATGTGCCCCCCACATCCACCTCCGGGGCTTATCTCTCCTCCATCTACATCCATAGATATTAATGTGGAGAAAAGTATGTGCCCCTCACATCCACCTCCGGGGGCTTCTCTGTCCTCATCTACATCCATAGACATTAATATGGCGAAAAGTATGTGCCCCCCCACATCCACCTCCGGGGGCTTCTCTGTCCTCATCTACATCCATACACATTAATATGGCGAAAAGTATGTGCCCCCCACATCCACCTCCGGGGGCTTCTCTGTCCTCATCTACATCCATACACATTAATATGGAGAAAAGTATGTGCCCCCCACATCCACCTCCGGGGGCTTCTCTGTCCTCATCTACATCCATAGACATTAACATGGAGAAAAGTATGTGCCCCCCACATCCACCTCCGGGGGCTTCTCTGTCCTCATCTACATCCATACACATTAATATGGAGAAAAGTATGTGCCCCCCCACATCCTCCTCCGGGGGCTTCTCTGTCCTCATCTACATCCATAGACATTAATATGGCGAAAAGTATGTGCCCTCCACATCCACCTCTGGGGGCTTCTCTGTCCTCATCTACATCCATACACATTAATATGGAGAAAAGTATGTGCCCCCCACATCCACCTCCGGGGGCTTCTCTGTCCTCATCTACATCCATAGACATTAATATGGGGAAAAGTATGTGCCCCCCACATCCACCTCCGGGGGCTTCTCTGTCCTCATCTACATCCATACACATTAATATGGAGAAAAGTATGTGCCCCCCACATCCACCTCCGGGGGCTTCTCTGTCCTCATCTACATCCATAGACATTAATATGGAGAAAAGTATGTGCCCCCCCACATCCACCTCCGGGGGCTTCTCTGTCCTCATCTACATCCATAGACATTAATATGGCGAAAAGTATGTGCCCCCCCACATCCTCCTCCGGGGGCTTCTCTGTTCTCATCTACATCCATAGACATTAATATGGAGAAAAGTATGTGCCCACCACATCCTCCTCCGGGGGCTTCTCTGTCCTCATCTACATCCATAGACATTAATATGGAGAAAAGTATGTGCCCCCCCACATCCTCCTCCGGGGGCTTCTCTGTTCTCATCTACATCCATAGACATTAATATGGAGAAAAGTATGTGCCCACCACATCCTCCTCCGGGGGCTTCTCTGTCCTCATCTACATCCATAGACATTAATATGGAGAAAAGTATGTGCCCCCCACATCCACCTCCAGGGGCTTTTCTGTCCTCATCTACATCCATAGACATTAATATGGAGAAAAGTATGTGCCCCCCACATCCACCTCCGGGGGCTTCTCTGTCCTCATCTACAACCATAGACATTAATATGGAGAAAAGTATGTGCCCCCCACATCCTCCTCCGGGGGCTTCTCTGTCCTCATCTACATTCATAGACATTAATATGGAGAAAAGTATGTGCCCCCCACATCCACCTCCGGGGGCTTCTCTGTCCTCATCTACATCCATAGACATTAATATGGCGAAAAGTATGTGCCCCCCACATCCACCTCCGGGGGCTTCTGTGTCCTTCATCTACATCCAGAGACATTAATATGGAGAAAAGTATGAGCCCCCCCACATCCACCTCCGGGGGCTTTTCTGTCCTCATCTACATCCATAGACATTAATATGGAGAAAAGTATGTGCTCCCCACATCCACCTGCGGGGGCTTCTCTGTCCTCATCTACATCCATAGACATTAATATGGAGAAAATTATGTGCCCCCCACATCCACCTCCGGGGGCTTCTCTGTCCTCATCTACATCCATAGACATTAATATGGAGAAAAGTATGTGCCCCCCACATCCACCTCCGGGGGCTTCTGTGTCCTTCATCTACATCCAGAGACATTAATATGGAGAAAAGTATGAGCCCCCCCACATCCACCTCCGGGGGCTTCTCTGTCCTCATCTACAACCATAGACATTAATATGGAGAAAAGTATGTGCCCCCCACATCCACCTCCGGGGGCTTCTCTGTCCTCATCTACATCCATAGACATTAATATGGCGAAAAGTATGTGCCCCCCACATCCACCTCCGGGGGCTTCTGTGTCCTTCATCTACATCCAGAGACATTAATATGGAGAAAAGTATGAGCCCCCCCACATCCACCTCCGGGGGCTTCTCTGTCCTCATCTACATCCATAGACATTAATATGGAGAAAAGTATGTGCCCCCCACATCCACCTCCGGGGGCTTCTCTGTCCTCATCTACATCCATAGACATTAATATGGAGAAAAGTATGTGCCCCCCACATCCACCTCCGGGGGCTTCTCTGTCCTCATCTACATCCATACACATTAATATGGAGAAAAGTATGTGCTCCCCACATCCACCTGCGGGGGCTTCTCTGTCCTCATCTACATCCATAGACATTAATATGGAGAAAATTATCTGCCCCCCACATCCACCTCCGGGGGCTTCTCTGTCCTCATCTACATCCATAGACATTAATATGGAGAAAAGTATGTGCCCCCACATCCACCTCCGGGGGCTTCTCTGTCCTCATCTACATCTATAGACATTAACATGGAGAAAAGTATGTGCCCCCCACATCCACCTCCGGGGGCTTCTCTGTCCTCATCTACATCCATAGACATTAACATGGAGAAAAGTATGTGCCCCCCACATCCACCTCCGGGGGCTTCTCTGTCCTCATCTACATCCATAGACATTAACATGGAGAAAAGTATGTGCCCCCCACATCCACCTCCAGGGGCTTCTCTGTTCTCATCTATATCCATAGACATTAATATGGAGAAAAGTATGTGCCCCCCACATCCACCTCTGGGGGCGTCTCTGTTCTCATCTACATCCATAGACATTAATATGGAGAAAAGTATGTGCCCCCCACATCCACCTCCGGGGGCTTCTGTGTCCTCATCTACATCCATAGACATTAATATGGAGAAAAGTATGTGCCCCCCACATCCACCTCCAGGGGCGTCTCTGTCCTCATCTACATCCATAGACATTAATATGGAGAAAAGTATGTGCCCCCCACATCCACCTCCGGGGGCTTCTCTGTCCTCATCTACATCCATAGACATTAATATGGAAAAAAGTATGTGCCCCCAACATCCACCTCCGGGGGCTTCTCTGTCCTCCATCTACATCCATAGACATTAATATAGAGAAAAGTATGTGCCCCCCACATCCACCTCCGGGGGCTTCTGTGTCCTTCATCTACATCCAGAGACATTAATATGGAGAAAAGTATGAGCCCCCCCACATCCACCTCCGGGGGCTTCTCTGTCCTCATCTACAACCATAGACATTAATATGGAGAAAAGTATGTGCCCCCCACATCCACCTCCGGGGGCTTCTCTGTCCTCATCTACAACCATAGACATTAATATAGAGAAAAGTATGTGCCCCCCACATCCACCTCCGGGGGCTTCTCTGTCCTCATCTACATCCATAGACATTAATATGGAGAAAAGTATGTGCCCCCCACATCCACCGCCGGGGGCTTTTCTGTCCTCATCTACATCCATAGACATTAATATGGCGAAAAGTATGTGCCCCCCACATCCACCTCCAGGGGCTTCTCTGTCCTCATCTACATCCATAGACATTAATATGGAGAAAAGTATGTGCCCCCCACATCCACCTCTAGGGGCTTCTCTGTCCTCATCTACATCCATAGACATTAATATGGAGAAAAGTATGTGCCCCCCACATCCATCTCCGGGGGCTTCTCTGTCCTCATCTACATCCATAGACATTAATATGGAGAAAAGTATGTGCCCTCCACATCCACCTCTAGGGGTTTCTCTGTCCTCATCTACATCCATACACATTAATATGGAGAAAAGTATGTGCCCCCCACATCCACCTCCGGGGGCTTCTCTGTCTTCATCTACATCCATATACATTAATATGGAGAAAAGTATGTGCCCCCCACATCCACCTCCGGGGGCTTCTCTGTCCTCATCTACATCCATAGACATTAATATGGAGAAAAGTATGTGCCCCCCCACATCCACCTTCGGGGGCTTCTCTGTCCTCATCTACATCCATAGACATTAATATGGAGAAAAGTATGTGCCCCCCACATCCACCTCTAGGGGTTTCTCTGTCCTCATCTACATCCATAGACATTAATATGAAGAAAAGTATGTGCCCCCCACATCCACCTCTAGGGGCTTCTCTGTCCTCATCTACATTCATAGACATTAATATGGAGAAAAGTATGTGCCCCCCACATCCACCTCCGGGGGCTTCTCTGTCCTCATCTACATCCATAGACATTAATATGGAGAAAATATGTTCCCCCCACATCCACCTCTAGGGGTTTCTCTGTCCTCATCTACATCCATAGACATTAATATAGAGAAAAGTATGTGCCCCCCACATCCACCTCCGGGGGCTTTTCTGTCCTCATCTACATCCATACACATTAATATGGAGAAAAGTATGTGCCCCCCACATCCACCTCCGGGGGCTTCTCTGTCCTCATCTACATCCATAGACATTAATATGGAGAAAAGTATGTGCCCCCCCACATCCACCTCCGGGGGCTTCTCTGTCCTCATCTACATCCATAGACATTAATATGGCGAAAAGTATGTGCCCCCCCACATCCTCCTCCGGGGGCTTCTCTGTTCTCATCTACATCCATAGACATTAATATGGAGAAAAGTATGTGCCCACCACATCCTCCTCCGGGGGCTTCTCTGTCCTCATCTACATCCATAGACATTAATATGGAGAAAAGTATGTGCCCCCCCACATCCTCCTCCGGGGGCTTCTCTGTTCTCATCTACATCCATAGACATTAATATGGAGAAAAGTATGTGCCCACCACATCCTCCTCCGGGGGCTTCTCTGTCCTCATCTACATCCATAGACATTAATATGGAGAAAAGTATGTGCCCCCCACATCCACCTCCAGGGGCTTTTCTGTCCTCATCTACATCCATAGACATTAATATGGAGAAAAGTATGTGCCCCCCACATCCACCTCCGGGGGCTTCTCTGTCCTCATCTACAACCATAGACATTAATATGGAGAAAAGTATGTGCCCCCCACATCCTCCTCCGGGGGCTTCTCTGTCCTCATCTACATTCATAGACATTAATATGGAGAAAAGTATGTGCCCCCCACATCCACCTCCGGGGGCTTCTCTGTCCTCATCTACATCCATAGACATTAATATGGCGAAAAGTATGTGCCCCCCACATCCACCTCCGGGGGCTTCTGTGTCCTTCATCTACATCCAGAGACATTAATATGGAGAAAAGTATGAGCCCCCCCACATCCACCTCCGGGGGCTTTTCTGTCCTCATCTACATCCATAGACATTAATATGGAGAAAAGTATGTGCTCCCCACATCCACCTGCGGGGGCTTCTCTGTCCTCATCTACATCCATAGACATTAATATGGAGAAAATTATGTGCCCCCCACATCCACCTCCGGGGGCTTCTCTGTCCTCATCTACATCCATAGACATTAATATGGAGAAAAGTATGTGCCCCCCACATCCACCTCCGGGGGCTTCTGTGTCCTTCATCTACATCCAGAGACATTAATATGGAGAAAAGTATGAGCCCCCCCACATCCACCTCCGGGGGCTTCTCTGTCCTCATCTACAACCATAGACATTAATATGGAGAAAAGTATGTGCCCCCCACATCCACCTCCGGGGGCTTCTCTGTCCTCATCTACATCCATAGACATTAATATGGCGAAAAGTATGTGCCCCCCACATCCACCTCCGGGGGCTTCTGTGTCCTTCATCTACATCCAGAGACATTAATATGGAGAAAAGTATGAGCCCCCCCACATCCACCTCCGGGGGCTTCTCTGTCCTCATCTACATCCATAGACATTAATATGGAGAAAAGTATGTGCCCCCCACATCCACCTCCGGGGGCTTCTCTGTCCTCATCTACATCCATAGACATTAATATGGAGAAAAGTATGTGCCCCCCACATCCACCTCCGGGGGCTTCTCTGTCCTCATCTACATCCATACACATTAATATGGAGAAAAGTATGTGCTCCCCACATCCACCTGCGGGGGCTTCTCTGTCCTCATCTACATCCATAGACATTAATATGGAGAAAATTATCTGCCCCCCACATCCACCTCCGGGGGCTTCTCTGTCCTCATCTACATCCATAGACATTAATATGGAGAAAAGTATGTGCCCCCACATCCACCTCCGGGGGCTTCTCTGTCCTCATCTACATCTATAGACATTAACATGGAGAAAAGTATGTGCCCCCCACATCCACCTCCGGGGGCTTCTCTGTCCTCATCTACATCCATAGACATTAACATGGAGAAAAGTATGTGCCCCCCACATCCACCTCCGGGGGCTTCTCTGTCCTCATCTACATCCATAGACATTAACATGGAGAAAAGTATGTGCCCCCCACATCCACCTCCAGGGGCTTCTCTGTTCTCATCTATATCCATAGACATTAATATGGAGAAAAGTATGTGCCCCCCACATCCACCTCTGGGGGCGTCTCTGTTCTCATCTACATCCATAGACATTAATATGGAGAAAAGTATGTGCCCCCCACATCCACCTCCGGGGGCTTCTGTGTCCTCATCTACATCCATAGACATTAATATGGAGAAAAGTATGTGCCCCCCACATCCACCTCCAGGGGCGTCTCTGTCCTCATCTACATCCATAGACATTAATATGGAGAAAAGTATGTGCCCCCCACATCCACCTCCGGGGGCTTCTCTGTCCTCATCTACATCCATAGACATTAATATGGAAAAAAGTATGTGCCCCCAACATCCACCTCCGGGGGCTTCTCTGTCCTCCATCTACATCCATAGACATTAATATAGAGAAAAGTATGTGCCCCCCACATCCACCTCCGGGGGCTTCTGTGTCCTTCATCTACATCCAGAGACATTAATATGGAGAAAAGTATGAGCCCCCCCACATCCACCTCCGGGGGCTTCTCTGTCCTCATCTACAACCATAGACATTAATATGGAGAAAAGTATGTGCCCCCCACATCCACCTCCGGGGGCTTCTCTGTCCTCATCTACAACCATAGACATTAATATAGAGAAAAGTATGTGCCCCCCACATCCACCTCCGGGGGCTTCTCTGTCCTCATCTACATCCATAGACATTAATATGGAGAAAAGTATGTGCCCCCCACATCCACCGCCGGGGGCTTTTCTGTCCTCATCTACATCCATAGACATTAATATGGCGAAAAGTATGTGCCCCCCACATCCACCTCCAGGGGCTTCTCTGTCCTCATCTACATCCATAGACATTAATATGGAGAAAAGTATGTGCCCCCCACATCCACCTCTAGGGGCTTCTCTGTCCTCATCTACATCCATAGACATTAATATGGAGAAAAGTATGTGCCCCCCACATCCATCTCCGGGGGCTTCTCTGTCCTCATCTACATCCATAGACATTAATATGGAGAAAAGTATGTGCCCTCCACATCCACCTCTAGGGGTTTCTCTGTCCTCATCTACATCCATACACATTAATATGGAGAAAAGTATGTGCCCCCCACATCCACCTCCGGGGGCTTCTCTGTCTTCATCTACATCCATATACATTAATATGGAGAAAAGTATGTGCCCCCCACATCCACCTCCGGGGGCTTCTCTGTCCTCATCTACATCCATAGACATTAATATGGAGAAAAGTATGTGCCCCCCCACATCCACCTTCGGGGGCTTCTCTGTCCTCATCTACATCCATAGACATTAATATGGAGAAAAGTATGTGCCCCCCACATCCACCTCTAGGGGTTTCTCTGTCCTCATCTACATCCATAGACATTAATATGAAGAAAAGTATGTGCCCCCCACATCCACCTCTAGGGGCTTCTCTGTCCTCATCTACATTCATAGACATTAATATGGAGAAAAGTATGTGCCCCCCACATCCACCTCCGGGGGCTTCTCTGTCCTCATCTACATCCATAGACATTAATATGGAGAAAATATGTTCCCCCCACATCCACCTCTAGGGGTTTCTCTGTCCTCATCTACATCCATAGACATTAATATAGAGAAAAGTATGTGCCCCCCACATCCACCTCCGGGGGCTTTTCTGTCCTCATCTACATCCATACACATTAATATGGAGAAAAGTATGTGCCCCCCACATCCACCTCCGGGGGCTTCTCTGTCCTCATCTACATCCATAGACATTAATATGGAGAAAAGTATGTGCCCCCCACATCCACCTCCGGGGGCTTCTCTGTCCTCATCTACATCCATAGACATTAATATGGAGAAAAGTATGTGCCCCCCACATCCTCCTCCGGGGGCTTCTCTGTTCTCATCTACATCCATAAACATTAGTATGGAGAAAAATATGTGCCCCCCACATCCACCTCCGGGGGCTTCTCTGTCCTCATCTACAACCATAGACATTAATATAGAGAAAAGTATGTGCCCCCCACATCCACCTCCGGGGGCTTCTCTGTCCTCATCTACATCCATAGACATTAATATGGAGAAAAGTATGTGCCCCCCACATCCACCGCCGGGGGCTTTTCTGTCCTCATCTACATCCATAGACATTAATATGGCGAAAAGTATGTGCCCCCCACATCCACCTCCAGGGGCTTCTCTGTCCTCATCTACATCCATAGACATTAATATGGAGAAAAGTATGTGCCCCCCACATCCACCTCTAGGGGCTTCTCTGTCCTCATCTACATCCATAGACATTAATATGGAGAAAAGTATGTGCCCCCCACATCCATCTCCGGGGGCTTCTCTGTCCTCATCTACATCCATAGACATTAATATGGAGAAAAGTATGTGCCCTCCACATCCACCTCTAGGGGTTTCTCTGTCCTCATCTACATCCATACACATTAATATGGAGAAAAGTATGTGCCCCCCACATCCACCTCCGGGGGCTTCTCTGTCTTCATCTACATCCATATACATTAATATGGAGAAAAGTATGTGCCCCCCACATCCACCTCCGGGGGCTTCTCTGTCCTCATCTACATCCATAGACATTAATATGGAGAAAAGTATGTGCCCCCCCACATCCACCTTCGGGGGCTTCTCTGTCCTCATCTACATCCATAGACATTAATATGGAGAAAAGTATGTGCCCCCCACATCCACCTCTAGGGGTTTCTCTGTCCTCATCTACATCCATAGACATTAATATGAAGAAAAGTATGTGCCCCCCACATCCACCTCTAGGGGCTTCTCTGTCCTCATCTACATCCATAGACAGTTATATGGAGAAAAGTATGTGCCCCCCCACATCCACCTTCGGGGGCTTCTCTGTCCTCATCTACATCCATAGACATTAATATGGAGAAAAGTATGTGCCCCCCACATCCACCTCTAGGGGTTTCTCTGTCCTCATCTACATCCATAGACATTAATATGGAGAAAAGTATGTGCCCCCCACATCCACCTCCGGGGGCTTCTCTGTCCTCATCTACATCCATAGACATTAATATGGAGAAAATATGTTCCCCCCACATCCACCTCTAGGGGTTTCTCTGTCCTCATCTACATCCATAGACATTAATATAGAGAAAAGTATGTGCCCCCCACATCCACCTCCGGGGGCTTTTCTGTCCTCATCTACATCCATACACATTAATATGGAGAAAAGTATGTGCCCCCCACATCCACCTCCGGGGGCTTCTCTGTCCTCATCTACATCCATAGACATTAATATGGAGAAAAGTATGTGCCCCCCACATCCACCTCCGGGGGCTTCTCTGTCCTCATCTACATCCATAGACATTAATATGGAGAAAAGTATGTGCCCCCCACATCCTCCTCCGGGGGCTTCTCTGTTCTCATCTACATCCATAAACATTAGTATGGAGAAAAATATGTGCCCCCCACATCCACCTCCAGGGGCTTCTCTATCCTCATCTACATCCATAGACATTAATATGGAGAAAAGTATGTGCCCCCGACATCCACCTCCGGGGGCTTCTCTGTCCTCATCTACATTCATAGACATTAATATGGAGAAAAGTATGTGCCCCCAACATCCACCTCCGGGGGCTTCTCTGTCCTCATCTACAACCATAGACATTAATATGGAGAAAAGTATGTGCCCCCCACATCCACCTCTGGGGGCTTCTCTGTCCTCATCTACATCCATAGACATTAATATGGAGAAAAGTATGTGCCCCCCACATCCACCTCCGGGGGCTTCTCTGTCCTCATCTACATCCATAGACATTAATATGGAGAAAAGTATGTGCCCCCCACATCCTCCTCCGGGGGCTTCTCTGTCCTCATCTACATCCATAGACATTAATATGGAGAAAAGTATGTGCCCCCCACATCCACCTCCGGGGGCTTCTCTGTCCTCATCTACATCCATAGACATTAATATGGAGAAAAGTATGTGCCCCCCACATCCTCCTCCGGGGGCTTCTCTGTTCTCATCTACATCCATAGACATTAGTATGGAGAAAAATATGTGCCCCCCACATCCACCTCCAGGGGCTTCTCTGTCCTCATCTACATCCATAGACATTAATATGGAGAAAAGTATGTGCCCCCGACATCCACCTCCGGGGGCTTCTCTGTCCTCATCTACATTCATAGACATTAATATGGAGAAAAGTATGTGCCCCCAACATCCACCTCCGGGGGCTGCTCTGTCCTCATCTACAACCATAGACATTAATATGGAGAAAAGTATGTGCCCCCCACATCCTCCTCCGTGGGCTTCTCTGTCCTCATCTACATCCATAGACATTAATATGGAGAAAAGTATGTGCCCCCCACATCCACCTCCGGGGGCTTCTGTGTCCTCATCTACAACCATAGACATTAATATGGAGAAAAGTATGCGCCCCCCACATCCACCTCCAGTGTCTTCTCTGTCCTCATCTACAACCATAGACATTAATATGGAGAAAAGTATGTGCCCCCCACATCCTCCTCCGGGGGCTTCTCTGTTATCATCTACATCCATAGACATTAGTATGGAGAAAAATATGTGCCCCCCACATCCACCCCCAGGGGCTTCTCTGTCCTCATCTACATCCATAGACATTAATATGGAGAAAAGTATGTGCCCCCCACATCCACCTCTAGGGGTTTCTCTGTCCTCATCTACATCCATAGACATTAATATGGAGAAAAGTATGTGCCCCCCACATCCACCTCTAGGGGTTTCTCTGTCCTCATCTACATCCATAGACATTAATATGGAGAAAAGTATGTGCCCCCCACATTCACCTCCGGGGGCTTTTCTGTCCTCATCTACATCCATACACATTAATATGGAGAAAAGTATGTGCCCCCCACATCCACCTCTAGGGGCTTCTCTGTCCTCATCTACATCCATAGACATTAATATGGAGAAAAGTATGTGCCCCCCACATCCACCTCCGGGGGCTTTTCTGTCCTCATCTACATCCATACACATTAATATGGAGAAAAGTATGTGCCCCCCACATCCACCTCCGGGGGCTTCTCTGTCCTCATCTACATCCATAGACATTAATATGGAGAAAAGTATGTGCCCCCCACATCCACCTCCGGGGGCTTCTCTGTCCTCATCTACATCCATAGACATTAATATGGAGAAAAGTATGTGCCCCCCCCACATCCTCCTCCGGGGGCTTCTCTGTTCTCATCTACATCCATAGACATTAGTATGGAGAAAAATATGTGCCCCCCACATCCACCTCCAGGGGCTTCTCTGTCCTCATCTACATCCATAGACATTAACCCCTTAATCCCATATGACGTACTATCCCGTCCAGGTGACCTGGGACTTAATTCCCAGTGATGGGATAGTACGTCATATGCGATCGGCCGCGCTCACGGGGGGAGCGCGGACGATCGCGGCCGGGTGTCAGCTGCCTATCGCAGCTGACATCCGGCACTATGTGCCAGGAGCGGTCACGGACCGCTCCCGGCACATTAACCCCCGGCACACCGCGATCAAAGATGATCGCGGTGTGCCGGCGGTGCAGGGAAGCATCGCGCAGGGAGGGGGCTCCCTGCGGGCTTCCCTGAGACGATCGGTACACGGTGATGTATTCACCGTGTACCGAGCGTCTTCTCCCTGCAGTCCCCGGATCTAAAATGGCCGCCGGGCTGCATCCGGGTCCTGCAGGGAGCACTTCCGGGTCAGGAGCAGGCTGCAGCTGCAGCTCTAATCCTGCCCGGCTGTATGTCAGATCACCGATCTAACAGAGTGCTGTGCACACTGTCAGATCGGTGATCTGTGATGTCCCCCCCTGGGACAAAGTGAAAAAGTAAAAAAAAAAATTTCCACACTTGTAAAAAAAAATAAAAAAAAATAATTCCTAAATAAAGCAGAAAAAAAAAAATATTATTCCCATAAATACATTTCTTTACCTAAAAAACAAACAAAAAAACAATAAAAGTACACATATTTAGTATCGCCGCGTCCGTAACGACCCGACCTATAAAACTGGCCCACTAGTTAACCCCTTCAGTGAACACCGTAAGAAAAAAAAAAAAAAACGAGCCAAAAAACAACGCTTTATTATCATAACGCTGAACAAAAGTGGAATAACACGCGATCAAAAAGACGGATATAAATAACCATGGTACCTCTGAAAGCGTCTTCTTGTCCCGCAAAAAACGAGCCGCCATATAGCATCATAACCAAAAAAATAAAAAAGTTATAGTCCTCAGAATAAAGCGATGCCAAAATAATAATTTTTTCTATAAAATAGTTTTTATCGTATAAAAGCGCCAAAACATAAAAAAAATGATATAAATGAGGTATCGCTGTAATCGTACTGACCCGAAGAATAAAACTGCTTCATCAATTTTACCAAACGCGGAACGGTATAAACGCCTCCCCCAAAAGAAATTAATGAATAGCTGGTTTTTGGTCATTCTGCCTCACAAAAAATCGGAATAAAAAGCGATCAAAAACTGTCACGTGTCCGAAAATGTAACCGATAAAAACGTCAACTCGTCCCGCAAAAAAACAAGACCTCACATGACTCTGTGGACCAAAATATGGAAAAATTATAGGTCTCAAAATGTGGAGACGCAAAAACTTCTTTGCTATAAAAAGCGTCTTTTAGTGTGTGACGGCTGCCAATCATAAAAATCCGATATAAAAAACGCTATAAAAGTAAATCAAACCCCCCTTCATCACCCCCTTAGTTAGGCTAGGTTCACATTGCGTTAATAGGTTAACGCTAACGGACAGCGTTGCACGGCGAAAATGTCACAATTAACGCCGTGCAATGGGTCCGTTAGCACAACCATTGACAGCAATGTGATTTTCGGGTGTAGCGCATCGCTAGAGCGTGCCATTTTCGGCTCGCGCTAGCAAGGTGCTATTCTTTTGTGGCGCGCCTCAGACGCTGCTTGCAGCGTCCGCGGCGCGCCCGAGGTCCGATCCCCGATCTTCCAGAGCGGGGACGTTAACGCGACCACTAAACACGACACCTAAAAAGACATTGCGTTAGCGCAATCCGCTAGTGCTAAACGGATTTCCCTAACGCAATGTGAACCTAGCCTTAGGGAAAAATAATAAAATTTAAAAAAATGTATTTATTTCCATTTTCCCATTAGGGTTAGGGCTAGGGTTAGGGCTAGGGTTAGGGTTTGGATTACATTTACGGTTGGGATTAGGGTTGGGATTAGAATTAGGGGTGCATACAAATAAACACCGTGTGCACTGCTATATATGTGGTGCAGAGACTAGGTTCCCAAACCGTCCGTAATAAGTATAAAAGTCTCGCACTCAACTTAAGTCTCTTAGATTACTTAATTTTTATTTGTGCAGGGTAGCACTAGAAACGTTTCAGCTCAAACAGAGCTTTCATCAGTCACTACAAATCATGAAAAATAATATACATAAGAAACACGAAAAACAAAATATACAGTATACAAATCAAATATATAAAAAAATGAAGAAATAAATATATAATGAAACAAAGGTATATACAGATTTCCGCATGGTCATACAATAGCCAGAGATATATTGAATAAACGTACAAAGCGTATCACGCGGCAGTGAAAACACGCTTATACATACTTGCTCGCTCTAGGTTATATTAGATGAAGAGAACACACATACCGTGCTGTGCCTTAAGAGTATAAATCGGATATGTCAAAGGTTGGTGTACAGATCATGCTGGTTACCTAATATAGCATAAGAGAATATGGGTTGAATGAAGGTGTAATGTGAATAAGGAGCATAAGAATCCTACATGGATAGACGTATACTCACAGCCAAGTAACTGTAGAAGGACAGGATAGTGGTCCTGTATTAAGTACCTATACTACAGAGTAGGAAAGCTGTAAAAACATAGAGGAGAGGTTCATAATTCCCCAAAATAATGTAACATGTGACGCTTGTAGTCAGATATGTAATATTACCTTTTAATAGCAAGTCACTCTGGCAAAGGGGCAGGAGCCTCGAATTAAGTCAGCATAAGAGTGGGAACTATGAGGGATACAATATGGACCAGAGAGTGAAATATAGAAAGTGAACTATGTCACAATGGTATAACGCTGCAAAGGAATGTGTACTATACCTTGTAAATATGGTGTCCGCAGTATGAGGTAAATGACCTCTAGGATGGCCAAAAGAGGAACAGGGGCTGAAATGAGCATAATCTGCATCAGAGAATGCGGAAAGATACGTATATGTCCATACAGTAATAGGGGCCGTGGGTGGGAGTAAGGAGAAATACCTGCTACTAGACGCCGCCTGTGTGAGGATGCCGTCCCTGGAGACGCGGAGTCCACCGCTCGTCTAACATATGGGACGTGAGGCGCGCTATTTAAGCTCGGCGCTGCCATACTGATAGGAGCGCCGAAACCGGAAGTGACGTCAGGGAACCCGGGCAGGGCGGAAGAAGATGGCCGTGCGTTTCACTGTGAGGAACAGCGTTCCACCAGTGAAGCGCTAAAGCGTATATGCCTCAGAACACTGGTGTGTGGAGCAAGGGAGAAGATGTCAAGACTCATTCACATCACTGAAAGAGGACATGGGTAGGGGACACTTATTCTACCCTCCTAACCTTACTGTAGAAGAGAGACATTCTCTCAAAAACCTCCAGGAGGACAGAACCATTATAATAAAACCGGCTGACAAGGGTGGGGCATTGGTCGTGATGGACAAATCTAAATATCTAGCTGAGATAATACGACAACTAAGTGATGACTCGATTTACCAGCCACTCGATAGGGACCCTTTACCTGACATCCGTCAGAAGATTGAAACTATACTCCGTTGTTATACTGACCGTGGCGTTTTAGACCAGAAAACATGCAATTTTCTCCTAAACTCTAATCCCATAACACCGGTCTTCTACACCCTGCCCAAGGTCCACAAGGATCTAGAGAACCCACCGGGGAGACCCATAGTGGCCTCCACGGACTCCATACTATCCCCTATGGCTAGATATGTTGAACGCATACTTACCCCACTTATTCAGAAGTCTAAATCATTCTTATTGGACACTGGCTCTTTCCTACACCTCATCAGTGATACCATTAGCATTCCTACAGACGCATTCCTGGTTACCCTTGACGTGAGAGATCTGTATACCTCTATCCCTCACGAAGAAGGTCTCGGATCGATACGCCACCTTCTTGAAAACACAGACAGGGATATAGACCATACATCACTCTGCATTGATCTACTCAGAGTTGTACTCACATCTAACTACTTTCTATTCCAAGATACGTTCTATCTACAAAAACGGGGGACCGCTATGGGGTCACACGCAGCACCCCCTTACGCAAACGCGTATATGATCGAGGAGAGTAAGATCTATCCCAGTTCCTTATTTAGGGACAACGTTAGTATATGGAAAAGATACATAGACGATGTCTTCTGTATATGGCGGGGTTCGGAGGAGTCCCTTCACACTTTCCTATCCTTTCTCAACACATCATGGCCTGGGATCACATTCACCATGAGTTACAATCTATGGAGAATTAATTTCTTGGATACTATGGTGGTAAAAAACTCTAGCGGCCTTCTAAGTACGGACCTTTATTCAAAGTGTACTGACCGCAATAGTCTTTTACATTTTGGTAGTCTTCACCCACCATCTACCAAAAAATCCATACCTAAAGCACAGTACCAGAGAGTGAAACGTATTGTTTCGAATCTTGACACCAGGGAATTACGCACAGAAGAGATGACCCAGAAATTTAGGGCTAGGGGTTATCCGTTATCACTTCTGGAACAGTCCAAAACCACTACGGACAGACCCAAGTCTGATACTAACTCCCGCATTCCATTTGGGCATAGGTTTCACCCTTTTATGTACAGATTACACAGAACCATACGTAGCAATTGGCCGATCCTCACCAATGCCTATCCCAATGTTAGAGAATTCCAGAATCCATTCCTCCCTTGTTTTAAACGAGCCCCCAGTTTGCAGGACAATCTAGTAAGGGCAGATATTGGTACCAACGTCACCACACGACAAAGATTTCTGGGCACACCTCGGGAGGGTACCTTCCCCTGCCTGAGGTGTGTCCAGTGCAATAACGTTCAAAAAGGCAGCACCATTAAACATCCACGTTCCGGTAAGGAATTTAAGATTAGAGGATACTTTACATGTGATTCCACATATGTAATATATGTGATAAAATGCCCGTGTGGGTTATTTTACGTGGGGGAAACGTCACAGTCCATCAGGGACAGAGTGTCCAAGCATAAATCCACGATCCGTTGCCAGAATTTATTACTCCCACTACCTCATCATTTCCATACATTTAAACACAATATTGCACAACTGAGGTTTCAAGTTCTAGAACATGTCCCCTTACAAAGCAGGGGGGGGGGAGAGGATCCTTATGCTGAAGAAACGTGGATACCTTATCACCCAGAGGTCTCAATAGGGACTACGAACTGTCTGCATTTATATGAGGTTATTACCTTATTATCTTGACACACATGCCGTGTATATGAAGGTGTTATTTTGCATATGTTCTGACTCTGTATTTTGTCTTTTAGAATCGACTGTATTAACGATGAATGATACGTCTTGAGTCACCGTCTGGAGCACCTTCTCTGTGTCACCATCTACCATTGTTGTGCACTTATGAATGATTGACACGGTTATCACCATCTTACTTCTTGATATCGGACTTAGTATGTCACACTCATCTCCACCATAGAACAGATCTGCATGAATGGTCTATCAGGCACGTATCTTTCTCCACACAACGCCTTCTTCTACTCCTAATTGGATTCTACTGCACCAGATTATTCTCCTCCCTTGGCTCCTCCTCTCATCCCACCCTCCGTAGATACATGTATTAGCCCCGATCCTTATATTCTCATATTACACCACATTATCGGTTTCCCTGCATGACATCTTCTCCCTTGCTCCACACACCAGTGTTCTGAGGCATATACGCTTTAGCGCTTCACTGGTGGAACGCTGTTCCTCACAGTGAAACGCACGGCCATCTTCTTCCGCCCTGCCCGGGTTCCCTGACGTCACTTCCGGTTTCGGCGCTCCTATCAGTATGGCAGCGCCGAGCTTAAATAGCGCGCCTCACGTCCCATATGTTAGACGAGCGGTGGACTCCGCGTCTCCAGGGACGGCATCCTCACACAGGCGGCGTCTAGTAGCAGGTATTTCTCCTTACTCCCACCCACGGCCCCTATTACTGTATGGACATATACGTATCTTTCCGCATTCTCTGATGCAGATTATGCTCATTTCAGCCCCTGTTCCTCTTTTGGCCATCCTAGAGGTCATTTACCTCATACTGCGGACACCATATTTACAAGGTATAGTACACATTCCTTTGCAGCGTTATACCATTGTGACATAGTTCACTTTCTATATTTCACTCTCTGGTCCATATTGTATCCCTCATAGTTCCCACTCTTATGCTGACTTTAATTCGAGGCTCCTGCCCCTTTGCCATAGTGACTTGCTATTAAAAGGTAATATTACATATCTGACTACAAGCGTCACATGTTACATTATTTTGGGGAATTATGAACCTCTCCTCTCTCCTCTATGTTTTTACAGCTTTCCTACTCTGTAGTATAGGTACTTAATACAGGACCACTATCCTGTCCTTCTACAGTTACTTGGCTGTGAGTATACGTCTATCCATGTAGGATTCTTATGCTCCTTATTCACATTACACCTTCATTCAACCCATATTCTCTTATGCTATATTAGGTAACCAGCATGATCTGTACACCAACCTTTGACATATCCGATTTATACTCTTAAGGCACAGCACGGTATGTGTGTTCTCTTCATCTAATATAACCAAGAGCGAGCAAGTATGTATAAGCGTGTTTTCACTGCCGCGTGATACGCTTTGTACGTTTATTCAATATATCTCTGGCTATTGTATGACCATGCGGAAATCTGTATATACCTTTGTTTCATTATATATTTATTTCTTCATTTTTTTATATATTTGATTTGTATACTGTATATTTTGTTTTTCGTGTTTCTTATGTATATTATTTTTCATGATTTGTAGTGACTGATGAAAGCTCTGTTTGAGCTGAAACGTTTCTAGTGCTACCCTGCACAAATAAAAATTAAGTAATCTAAGAGACTTAAGTTGAGTGCGAGACTTTTATACTTAGAATTAGGGGTGTGTCAGGGTTAGGTGTGTGGTTAGGGTTACAGTTGGGATTAGGGTTAGGGGTGCGTTTGGATTAGGGTTTCATTTATAATTGGGGGGTTTCCACTGTTTAGGCACATCAGGGGCTCTCCAAATGCGACATGGCGTCCGATCTCAATTCCAGCCAATTCTGCATTGAAAAAGTAAAACAGTGCTCCTTCACTTCCGAGCTCTCCCGTGCGCCCAAACAGGGGTTTACCCCAACATATGGGGTATCATCGTACTCGAGACAAATTGGACAACAACTTTTTGGGTCCAAGTTCTCTTGTTATCCTTGGGAAAATAAAAATTTGGGGGGCTAAAAATAATTTTTGTGGGAAAAAAAAGGATTTTTTATTTTCACGGCTCTGCGTTATAAACTGTAGTGAAACACTTAGGGGTTCAAAGTTCTCACAACACATCTAGATAAGTTCCTTGGGAGGTCTAGTTTCTAATATGGGGTCACTTGTGGGGGGTTTGTACTGTTTGGGTACATCAGGGGCTCTGCAAATGCAACGTGACTCTTGCAGACCGATCCATCTAAGTCTGCATTCCAAATGGCGCTCCATCCCTTCCGAGCTCTGCCATGCGCCCAAACAGTGGTTCCCCCCCACATATGGGGTATCAGCGTACTCAGGACAAATTGGACAACAACTTTTGGGGTCCAATTTATTCTGTTACCCTTGTGAAAATACAAAACTGGGGGCTAAAAAATAATTTTTGCGAAAAAAAAATAAAATTATTTTAACGGCTCTGCGTTATAAACTGTAGTGAAACACTTGGGGGTTCAAAGCTCTCAAAACACATCTAGATAAGTTCCTTAGGGGGTCTAGTTTCCAAAATGGTGTCACTTGTGGGGGGTTTTAATGTTTAGGCACATCAGGGGCTCTCCAAACCAACATGGCGTCCCATCTTAATTCCAGTCAATTTTGCATTGAAAAGTCAAATGGCGCTCCTTCCCTTCCGAACTCTGCTATGCACCCAAAAAGTGGTTTACCCCCACATATGGGGTATCGTCGCACTCAGGACAAATTGCACAACAACTTTTGTGGTCTAATTTCTTCTCTTACCCTTGGGAAAATAAAAAATTGGGGGCGAAAATATCATTTTTGTGAAAAAATAAGATTTTTTATTTTTACGGCTCTGCATTATAAACTTCTGTGAAGCACTTGTTGGGTCAAAGTGCTCACCACACATCTAGATAAGTTCCTTAAGGGGTCTACTTTTCAAAATGGTGTCACTTGTGAGGGGTTCCAATGTTTAGGCACATCAGGGGCTCTCCAAACGCAACATGGCGTCACATCTCAATTCCAGTCAATTTTGCATTGAAAAGTCAAATGGCGCTCCTTTCCTTCCGAGCTCTGCCATGCGCCCAAACAGTGGTTTACCCCCACATATGGGGTATCGTCGCACTCAGGACAAATTGCACAACAACTTTTGTGGTCTAATTTCTTCTCTTACCCTTGGGAAAATAAAAAATTGGTGGCGAAAAGATTATTTTTGTGAAAAAATATGATTTTTTATTTTTACGGCTCTGCATTATAAACTTCTGTGAAGCACGTGTTGGGTCAAAGTGCTCACCACACCTCTAGATAAGTTCCTTAAGGGGTCTACTTTCCAAAATGGTGTCACTTGTGGGGATTTCAATGTTTAGGCGCATCAGGGGCTCTCCAAACGCAACATGGCATCCCATCTCAATTCCAGTCAATTTTGCATTGAAAAGTAAAATGGCGCTCCTTCCCTTCCGAGCTCTGCCATACGCCCAAACAATGGTTTACACCCATATATGGGGTATCAGCGTACTCAGGACAAATTGGCCAACAATTTTTGAGGTCCAATTTCTTCTCTTACTCTTGGGAAAATAAAAAATTGGGGGCGAAAAGATCATTTTTGTGAAAAAATATGATTTTTTATTTTTACGGCTCTGCATTATTAACTTCTGTGAAGCAATTGGTGGGCCAAAGTGGTCACCACACATCTAGATAAGTTCCTTAGGGTGTCTACTTTCCAAAATGGTGTCACTTGTGGGGGGTTTCAATGTTTAAGCACATGAAGGGCTTTCCAAACGCAACATGGCGTCCCATCTCAATTCCTGTCAATTTTGCACTGAAAAGTCAAATGGCGCTCCTTTCCTTCCGAGCTCTGCCATGCGCCCAAACAGTGGTTTACCCCCACATATGGGGTATCAGCGTACTCAGTACAGATTGTACAACAATGTTTGGCATCCATTTTATCCTGTTACCCTTGGTAAAATAAAACAAATTGGAGCTGAAATAAATTTTGTGTGAAAAAAAGTTAAATATTCATTTTTATTTAAACATTCCAAAAATTCCTGTGAAACCCCTGAAGGGTTAATAAACTTCTTGAATGTGGTTTTGAGCACCTTGAGGGGTGCAGTTTTTATAATGGTGTTACACTTGGGTATTTTCTATCATATAGACCCCTCAAAATGACATCAAATGAGATGTGGTCCATATAAAAAAATGGTGTTGTAAAAATGAGAAATTGCTGGTCAACTTTTAACCCTTATAACTCCCTAACAAAAAAAAATTTTGGTTCCAAAATTGTGCTGATGTAAAGTAGACATGTGGGAAAGGTTACTTATTAAGTATTTTGCGTGACATATCTCTGTGATTTAAGGGCATAAAAAATTTTCTAAATTTTCGCCAAATTTCCGTTTTTTTCACAAATAAAGGCAAGTTATATCGAATAAATGTTACCACTAAAATGAAGTACAATATGTCACGAGAAAATAATGTCAGAATCGCCAAGATCCGTTGAAGCGTTCCAGAGTTATAACCTCATAAAGGGACAGTGGTCAGAATTGTAAAAATTGGCCCGGTCATTAACGTGCAAACCACCCTCGGGGCTTAAGGGGTTAATATGGAGAAAAGTATGTGCCCCCCACATCCACCTCCAGGGTCTTCTCTGTCCTCATCTACAACCATAGACATTAATATGGAGAAAAGTATGTGCCCCCCACATCCTCCTCCGGGGGCTTCTCTGTTATCATCTACATCCATAGACATTAGTATGGAGAAAAATATGTGCCCCCCACATCCACCCCCAGGGGCTTCTCTGTCCTCATCTACATCCATAGACATTAATATGGAGAAAAGTATGTGCCCCCCACATCCACCTCCAGGGTCTTCTCTGTCCTCATCTACAACCATAGACATTAATATGTAGAAAAGTATGTGCCCCCCACATCCTCCTCCGGGGGCTTCTCTGTCCTCATCTACATCCATAGACATTAGTATGGAGAAAAATATGTGCCCCCCACATCCACCCCCAGGGGCTTCTCTGTCCTCATCTACATCCATAGACATTAATATGGAGAAAAGTATGTGCCCCCCACATCCACCTCCGGGGGCTTCTCTGTCCTCATCTACATCCATAGACATTAATATGGAGAAAAGTATGTGCCCCCCACATCCACCTCCGGGGGCTTCTCTGTCCTCATCTACATCCATACACATTAACATGGAGAAAAGTATGTGCCGCCCACATCCACCTCCGGGGGCTTCTCTGTCCTCATCTACAACCATAGACATTAATATGGAGAAAAGTATGTGCCCCCAACATCCTCCTCCGGGGGCTTCTCTGTCCTCATCTACATCCATAGACATTAATATGGAGAAAAGTATGTGCCCCCCACATCCACCTCCAGGGGCTTTTCTGTCCTCAACTACATCCATAGACATTAATATGGAGAAAAGTATGTGCCCCCCCACATCCTCCTCCGGGGGCTTCTCTGTCCTCATCTACATCAATAGACATTAATATGGAGAAAAGTATGTGCCCCCCACATCCACCCCCAGGGGCTTCTCTGTCCTCATCTACAACCATAGACATTAATATGGAGAAAAGTATGTGCCCCCCACATCCACCTCCGGGGGCTTCTCTGTCCTCATCTACATCTATAGACATTAAGATGGAGAAAAGTATGTGCCCCCCACATCCACCTCCGGGGGCTTCTCTGTCCTCATCTACATCTATAGACATTAAGATGGAGAAAAGTATGTGCCCCTCACATCCACCTCCAGGGTCTTCTCTGTCTTCATCTACAACCATAGACATTAATATGGAGAAAAGTATGTGCCCCCCACATCCTCCTCCGGGGGCTTGTCTGTCCTCATCTACATCCATAGACATTAATATGGAGAAAAGTATGTGCCCCCCACATCCACCTCCGGGGGCTTCTCTGTCCTCATCTACATCCATAGACATTAATATGGCGAAAAGTATGTGCCCCCCACATCCACCTTCGGGGGCTTCTCTGTCCTCATCTACATCCATACACATTAATATAGAGAAAAGTATGTGCCCCCACATCCACCTCCGGGGGCTTCTCTGTCCTCATCTACATCCATAGACATTAATATGGAGAAAATTATGTGCCCCCCACATCCACCTCCGGGGGCTTCTCTGTCCTCATCTACATCCATAGACATGAATATGGAGAAAAGTATGTACCCCCACATCCACCTCCGGGGGCTTTTCTGTCCTCATCTACATCCATAGACATTAATATGGAGAAAAGTATGTGCCCCCCACATCCACCTCCGGGGGCTTCTCTGTCCTCATCTACATCCATAGAAATTAATATAGAGAAAAGTATGTGCCCCCCACATCCACCTCTAGGGGCTTCTCTGTCCTCATCTACATCCATACACATTAATATGGAGAAAAGTATGTGCCCCCCACATCCACCTCCGGGAGCTTCTCTGTCCTCATCTACATCCATAGACATTAATATGGAGAAAAGTATGTGCCCCCCACATCCACCTCCGGGGGCTTCTCTGTCCTCATCTACATCCATAGACATTAATATGAAGAAAAGTAGGTGCCCCCAACATCCACCTCCGGGGGCTTCCCTGTCCTCATCTACATCTATAGACATTAATATGGAGAAAAGTATGTGCCCCCCACATTCACCTACGGGGGCTTCTCTGTCCTCATCTACATCTATAGACATTAATATGGAGAAAAGTATGTGCCCCCCACATCCACCTCCGGGGGCTTTTCTGTCCTCATCTACATGCATAGAAATTAATATGGAGAAAAGTATGTGCCCCCCACATCCACCTCCGGGGGCTTCTCTGTCCTCATCTACATCCATAGACATTAATATGGAGAAAAGTATGTGCCCTCCACATCCACCTCCGGGGGCTTCTCTGTCCTCATCTACATCTATAGACATTAATATGGAGAAAAGTATGTGCCCCCCTCATCCTCCTCCGGGGGCTTCTCTGTCCTCCATCTACATCCATAGACATTAATATGAAGAAATGTATGTGCCCCCCACATCCACCTCCGGGGGCTTCTCTGTCCTCATCTACATCCATAGAAATTAATATAGAGAAAAGTATGTGCCCCCCATATCCACCTCTAGGGGCTTCTCTGTCCTCATCTACATCCATAGACATTAATATGGAGAAAAGTATGTGCCCCCCACATCCACCTCCGGGGGATTCTCTGTCCTCCATTTACATCCAGAAACATTAATATGGAGAAAAGTATGTGCCCCCCACATCCACCTCCGGGGGCTTCTCTGTCCTCATCTACATCCATAGACATTAATATGGAGAAAAGTAGGTGCCCCCAACATCCACCTCCGAGGGCTTCTCTGTCCTCATCTACATGTATAGACATTAATATGGAGAAAAGTATGTGCCCCCCACATCCACCTACGGGGGCTTCTCTGTCCTCCATCTACATCCACAGACATTAATATGGAGAAATGTATGTGCCCCCCACATCCACCTCCAGGGGCTTCTCTGTCCTCATCTACATCCATAGACATTAATATGGAGAAAAGTATGTGCCCCCCACATCCACCTCCGGGGGATTCTCTGTCCTCATCTACATCCATAGACATTAATATGGAGAAAAGTATGTGCCCCCCTCATCCACCTCCGGGGGCTTCTCTGTCCTCCATCTACATCCATAGACATTAATATGGAGAAAAGTATGTGCCCCCCACATCCAACTCCGGGGGCTTCTCTGTCCTCATCTACATCCATAGACATTAATATGGAGAAAAGTATGTGCCCCCCACATCCATCTCCGGGGGCTTCTCTGTCCTCAACTACATCCATAGACATTAATATGGAGAAAAGTATGTGCCCCCCACATCCACCTCCGGGGGCTTCTCTGTCCTCATCTACATCCATAGACATTAATATGGAGAAAAGTATGTGCCCCCCACATCCACCTCCGGGGGCTTCTCTGTCCTCATCTACATCCATAGACAGTAATATGGAGAAAAGTATGTGCCCCCCCACATCCACCTCCAGGGGCTTCTCTGTCCTCATCTACATTCATAGACATTAATATGGAGAAAAGTAGGTGCCCCCAACATCCACCTCCGGGGGCTTCTCTGTCCTCATCTACATCTATAGACATTAATATGGAGAAAAGGTATGTTCCCCCCCACATCCACCTCTGGGGGCTTCTCTGTCCTCATCTACATGCATAGAAATTAATATGGAGAAAAGCATGTGCCCCCCACATCCACCTACGGGGGCTTCTCTGTCCTCATCTACATCTATAGACATTAATATGGAGAAAAGTATGTGCCCCTCACGTCCACCTCCGGGGGCTTCTCTGTCCTCATCTACATGCATAGAAATTAATATGGAGAAAAGTATGTGCCCCCCACATCCACCTACAGGGGCTTCTCTGTCCTCCTTCTACATCCAGAGACATTAATATAGAGAAAAGTATGTGCCCCCCTCATCCACCTCCGGGGGCTTCTCTGTCCTCCATCTACATCCAGAGACATTAATATGGAGAAATGTATGTGCCCCCCACATCCACCTCCGGCGGCTTCTCTGTCCTCATCTACATCCAGAGAAATTAATATGGAGAAAAGTATGTGCCCCTCACATCCACCTCCGGGGGCTTCTCTGTCCTTATCTATATACATAGACATTAATATGGAGAAAAGTATGTGCCCCCCACATCCACCTACGGGGGCTTCTCTGTCCTCCATCTACATCCAGAGACATTAATATAGAGAAAAGTATGTGCCCCCCACATCCACCTCCGGGGGCTTCTCTGTCCTCATCTACATCTATAGACATTAATATGGAGAAAAGTATGTGCCCCCCACATTCACCTCCGGGGGCTTCTCTGTCCTCCATCTACATCCAGAGACATTAATATAGAGAAAAGTATGTGCCCCCCACATCCACCTCCGGGGGCTTCTCTGTCCTCATCTACATCCATAGACATTAATATGGAGAAAAGTATGTGCCCCCCCTCATCCACCTCTAGGGGCTTCTCTGTCCTCATCTACATCCATAGACATTAATATGGAGAAAAGTATGTGCCCCCCACATCCACCTCCGGGGGCTTCTCTGTCCTCATCTACATCCATAGACATTAATATGGAGAAAAGTATGTGCCCCCCACATCCTCCTCCGGGGGCTTCTCTGTTCTCATCTACATCCATAGACATTAGTATGGAGAAAAATATGTGCCCCCCACATCCACCTCCAGGGGCTTTTCTGTCCTCATCTACATCCATAGACATTAATATGGAGAAAAGTATGTGCCCCCCACATCCACCTCCGGGGGCTTCGATGTCCTCATCTACATCCATAGACATTAATATGGAGAAAAATATGTGCCCCCCACATCCACCTCCGGGGGCGTCTCTGTCCTCATCTACATCCATAGACATTAATATGGAGAAAAATATGTGCCCCCCACATCCACCTCCGGGGGCGTCTCTGTCCTCATCTACATCCATAGACATTAATATGGAGAAAAGTATGTGCCCCCGACATCCACCTCCGGGGGCTTCTCTGTCCACATCTACATTCATAGACATTAATATGGAGAAAAGTATGTGCCCCCCACATCCACCTCCGGGGGCTTCTCTGTCCTCCATCTACATCCAGAGACATTAATATGGAGAAATGTATGTGCCCCCCACATCCACCTACGGGGGCTTCTCTGTCCTCATCTACATCCATAGACATTAATATAGAGAAAAGTATGTGCCCCCCACATCCACCTCCGGCGGCTTCTCTGTCCTCATCTACATCCAGAGAAATTAATATGGAGAAAAGTATGTGCCCCTCACATCCACCTCCGGGGGCTTCTCTGTCCTTATCTATATCCATAGACATTAATATGGCGAAAAGTATGTGCCCCCCACATCCACCTCCGGGGGCTTCTCTGTCCTTATCTATATCCATAGACATTAATATGGCGAAAATTATGTGCCCCTCACATCCACCTCCGGGGGCTTCTCTGTCCTCATCTACAACCATAGACATTAATATGGAGAAAAGTATGTGCCCCCCACATCCACCTCCGGGGGCTTCTCTGTCCTCATCTACATCCATAGACATTAATATGGAGAATAGTATGTGCCCCCCACATCCACCTCCGGGGGCTTCTCTGTCCTCATCTACATCCATAGACATTAATATGGATAAAAGTATGTGCCCCCCACATCCACCTCCGGGGGCTTCTCTGTCCTCATCTACATCCATAGACATTAATATGGAGAAAAGTATGTGCCCCCCACATCCACCTCCGGGGGCTTCTCTGTCCTCATCTACATCAATAGACATTAATATGGAGAAAAGTATGTGCCCCCCACATCCACCCCCAGGGGCTTCTCTGTCCTCATCTACAACCATAGACATTAATATGGAGAAAAGTATGTGCCCCCCACATCCACCTCCGGGGGCTTCTCTGTCCTCATCTACATCTATAGACATTAAGATGGAGAAAAGTATGTGCCCCCCACATCCACCTCCGGGGGCTTCTCTGTCCTCATCTACATCTATAGACATTAAGATGGAGAAAAGTATGTGCCCCCCACATCCACCTCCAGGGTCTTCTCTGTCCTCATCTACAACCATAGACATTAATATGGAGAAAAGTATGTGCCCCCCACATCCTCCTCCGGGGGCTTCTCTGTCCTCATCTACATCCATAGACATTAATATGGAGAAAAGTATGTGCCCCCCACATCCTCCTCCGGGGGCTTCTCTGTCCTCATCTACATCCATAGACATTAATATGGAGAAAAGTATGTGCCCCCCACATCCACCTCCGGGGGCTTCTCTGTCCTCATCTACATCCATAGACATTAATATGGCGAAAAGTATGTGCCCCCCACATCCACCTCCGGGGGCTTCTCTGTCCTCATCTTCAACCATACACATTAATACGGAGAAAAGTATGTGCCCCCACATCCACCTCCGGGGGCTTCTCTGTCCTCATCTACATCCATACACATTAATATGGAGAAAAGTATATGCCCCCCACATCCACCTCCGGGGGCTTCTCTGTCCTCATCTACATCCATAGACATTAATATGTAGAAAAGTATGTGCCCCCACATCCACCTCCATGGGCTTCTCTGTCCTCATCTACATTCATAGACATTAATATGGAGAAAATTATGTGCCCCCCACATCCACCTCCGGGGGCTTCTCTGTCCTCATCTACATCCATAGACATTAATATGTAGAAAAGTATGTACCCCCACATCCACCTCCGGGGGCTTTTCTGTCCTCATCTACATCCATAGACATTAATATGGAGAAAAGTATGTGCCCCCCACATCCACCTCCGGGGGCTTCTCTGTCCTCATCTACATCCATAGAAATTAATATAGAGAAAAGTATGTGCCCCCCACATCCACCTCCGGGGGCTTCTCTGTCCTCATCTACATCCATAGACATTAATATGTAGAAAAGTATGTACCCCCACATCCACCTCCGGGGGCTTTTCTGTCCTCATCTACATCCATAGACATTAATATGGAGAAAAGTATGTGCCCCCCACATCCACCTCTAGGGGCTTCTCTGTCCTCATCTACATCCATAGACATTAATATGGAGAAAAGTATGTGCCCCCCACATCCACCTCCGGGGGCTTCTCTGTCCTCATCTACATCCATAGACATTAATATGGAGAAAAGTATGTGCCCCCCACATCCTCCTCCGGGGGCTTCTCTGTTCTCATCTACATCCATAGACATTAGTATGGAGAAAAATATGTGCCCCCCACATCCACCTCCAGGGGCTTTTCTGTCCTCATCTACATCCATAGACATTAATATGGAGAAAAGTATGTGCCCCCCACATCCACCTCCGGGGGCTTCGATGTCCTCATCTACATCCATAGACATTAATATGGAGAAAAATATGTGCCCCCCACATCCACCTCCGGGGGCGTCTCTGTCCTCATCTACATCCATAGACATTAATATGGAGAAAAATATGTGCCCCCCACATCCACCTCCGGGGGCGTCTCTGTCCTCATCTACATCCATAGACATTAATATGGAGAAAAGTATGTGCCCCCGACATCCACCTCCGGGGGCTTCTCTGTCCACATCTACATTCATAGACATTAATATGGAGAAAAGTATGTGCCCCCCACATCCACCTCCGGGGGCTTCTCTGTCCTCCATCTACATCCAGAGACATTAATATGGAGAAATGTATGTGCCCCCCACATCCACCTACGGGGGCTTCTCTGTCCTCATCTACATCCATAGACATTAATATAGAGAAAAGTATGTGCCCCCCACATCCACCTCCGGCGGCTTCTCTGTCCTCATCTACATCCAGAGAAATTAATATGGAGAAAAGTATGTGCCCCTCACATCCACCTCCGGGGGCTTCTCTGTCCTTATCTATATCCATAGACATTAATATGGCGAAAAGTATGTGCCCCCCACATCCACCTCCGGGGGCTTCTCTGTCCTTATCTATATCCATAGACATTAATATGGCGAAAATTATGTGCCCCTCACATCCACCTCCGGGGGCTTCTCTGTCCTCATCTACAACCATAGACATTAATATGGAGAAAAGTATGTGCCCCCCACATCCACCTCCGGGGGCTTCTCTGTCCTCATCTACATCCATAGACATTAATATGGAGAATAGTATGTGCCCCCCACATCCACCTCCGGGGGCTTCTCTGTCCTCATCTACATCCATAGACATTAATATGGATAAAAGTATGTGCCCCCCACATCCACCTCCGGGGGCTTCTCTGTCCTCATCTACATCCATAGACATTAATATGGAGAAAAGTATGTGCCCCCCACATCCACCTCCGGGGGCTTCTCTGTCCTCATCTACATCAATAGACATTAATATGGAGAAAAGTATGTGCCCCCCACATCCACCCCCAGGGGCTTCTCTGTCCTCATCTACAACCATAGACATTAATATGGAGAAAAGTATGTGCCCCCCACATCCACCTCCGGGGGCTTCTCTGTCCTCATCTACATCTATAGACATTAAGATGGAGAAAAGTATGTGCCCCCCACATCCACCTCCGGGGGCTTCTCTGTCCTCATCTACATCTATAGACATTAAGATGGAGAAAAGTATGTGCCCCCCACATCCACCTCCAGGGTCTTCTCTGTCCTCATCTACAACCATAGACATTAATATGGAGAAAAGTATGTGCCCCCCACATCCTCCTCCGGGGGCTTCTCTGTCCTCATCTACATCCATAGACATTAATATGGAGAAAAGTATGTGCCCCCCACATCCTCCTCCGGGGGCTTCTCTGTCCTCATCTACATCCATAGACATTAATATGGAGAAAAGTATGTGCCCCCCACATCCACCTCCGGGGGCTTCTCTGTCCTCATCTACATCCATAGACATTAATATGGCGAAAAGTATGTGCCCCCCACATCCACCTCCGGGGGCTTCTCTGTCCTCATCTTCAACCATACACATTAATACGGAGAAAAGTATGTGCCCCCACATCCACCTCCGGGGGCTTCTCTGTCCTCATCTACATCCATACACATTAATATGGAGAAAAGTATATGCCCCCCACATCCACCTCCGGGGGCTTCTCTGTCCTCATCTACATCCATAGACATTAATATGTAGAAAAGTATGTGCCCCCACATCCACCTCCATGGGCTTCTCTGTCCTCATCTACATTCATAGACATTAATATGGAGAAAATTATGTGCCCCCCACATCCACCTCCGGGGGCTTCTCTGTCCTCATCTACATCCATAGACATTAATATGTAGAAAAGTATGTACCCCCACATCCACCTCCGGGGGCTTTTCTGTCCTCATCTACATCCATAGACATTAATATGGAGAAAAGTATGTGCCCCCCACATCCACCTCCGGGGGCTTCTCTGTCCTCATCTACATCCATAGAAATTAATATAGAGAAAAGTATGTGCCCCCCACATCCACCTCTAGGGGCTTCTCTGTCCTCATCTACATCCATACACATTAATATGGAGAAAAGTATGTGCCCCCCACATCTACCTCCAGGGGCTTCTCTGTCCTCATCTACATCCATAGACATTAATATGGAGAAAAGTATGTGCCCCCCACATCCACCTCCGGGGGCTTCTCTGTCCTCACCTACATCCATAGACATTAATATAGAGAAAAGTATGTGCCCCCCACATCCACCTCCGGGGGCTTCTCTGTCCTCACCTACATCCATAGACATTAATATAGAGAAAAGTATGTGCCCCCCACATCCACCTCCGGGGGCTTTTCTGTCCTCATCTACATCCATACACATTAATATGGAGAAAAGTATGTGCCCACCACATCCACCTCCGGGGGCTTCTCTGTCCTCACCTACATCCATAGACATTAATATAGAGAAAAGTATGTGCCCCCCACATCTACCTCCAGGGGCTTCTCTGTCCTCATCTACATCCATAGACATTAATATGGAGAAAAGTATGTGCCCCCCACATCCACCTCCGGGGGCTTCTCTGTCCTCACCTACATCCATACACATTAATATGGAGAAAAGTATGTGCCCCCCATATCCACCTCCGGGAGCTTCTCTGTCCTCATCTACATCCATAGACATTAATATGGAGAAAAGTATGTGCCCCCCACATCCACCTCCGGGGACTTCTCTGTCCTCATCTACATCCATAGACATTAATATGGAGAAAAGTATGTGCCCCCCTCATCCTCCTCCGGGGGCTTCTCTGTCCTCCATCTACATCTATAGACATTAATATGGAGAAAAGTATGTGCCCCCCACATCCTCCTCCGGGGGTTTCTCTGTTCTCATCTACATCCATACACATTAATATGGAGAAAAGTAGGTGCCCCCCACATTCACCTACGGGGGCTTCTCTGTCCTCATCTACATCTATAGACATTAATATGGATAAAAGTATGTGCCCCCCACATTCACCTACGGGGTCTTCTCTGTCCTCATCTACATCTATAGACATTAATATGGAGAAAAGTATGTGCCCCCCACATTCACCTACGGGGGCTTCTCTGTCCTCATCTACATCCATAGACATTAATATGGAGAAAAGTAGGTGCCCCCAACATCCACCTCCGGGGGCTTCTCTGTCCTCATCTACATCTATAGACATTAATATGGAGAAAAGTATGTGCCCCCCACATTCACCTACGGGGGCTTCTCTGTCCTCATCTACATCCATAGACATTAATATGGCGAAAAGTATGTGCCCCCCCACATCCCCCTCCGGGGGCTTCTCTGTCCTCATCTACATCTATAGACATTAATATGGAGAAAAGTATGTGCCCCCCACATTCACCTACGGGGGCTTCTCTGTCCTCATCTACATCTATAGACATTAATATGGAGAAAAGTATGTGCCCCCCACATCCACCTCCGGGGGCTTCTCTGTCCTCATCTACATGCATAGAAATTAATATGGAGAAAAGTATGTGCCCCCACATCCACCTCCAGGGGCTTCTCTGTCCTCATCTACATCCATAGACATTAATATGGAGAAAAGTATGTGCCCCCACATCCACCTCCAGGGGCTTCTCTGTCCTCCATCTACATCCATACACATTAATATGGAGAAAAGTATGTGCCCTCCACATCCACCTCCGGGGGCTTCTCTGTCCTCATCTACATCTATAGACATTAATATGGAGAAAAGTATGTGCCCCCGCACATCCACCTCCGGGGGCTTCTCTGTCCTCATCTACATCTATAGACATTAATATGGAGAAAAGTATGTGCCCCCCTCATCCACCTCCGGGGGCTTCTCTGTCCT
This sequence comes from Ranitomeya imitator, assembly GCF_032444005.1. Classification (NCBI taxonomy): domain Eukaryota; kingdom Metazoa; phylum Chordata; class Amphibia; order Anura; family Dendrobatidae; genus Ranitomeya; species Ranitomeya imitator. Next base: position 775,821,926 of record NC_091282.1, read on the forward strand.
CCATCTACATCCATAGACATTAATATGAAGAAATGTATGTGCCCCCCACATCCACCTCCGGGGGCTTCTCTGTCCTCATCTACATCCATAGAAATTAATATAGAGAAAAGTATGTGCCCCCCACATCCACCTCTAGGGGCTTCTCTGTCCTCATCTACATCCATAGACATTAATATGGAGAAAAGTATGTGCCCCCCACATCCACCTCTAGGGGCTTCTCTGTCCTCATCTACATGCATAGAAATTAATATGGAGAAAAGTATGTGCCCCCCACATCCACCTCCAGGGGCTTCTCTGTCCTCATCTACATCCATAGACATTAATATGGAGAAAAGTATGTGCCCTCCACATCCACCTCCGGGGGCTTCTCTGTCCTCATCTACATCTATAGACATTAATATGGAGAAAAGTATGTGCCCCCCCACATCCACCTCCGTGGGCTTCTCTGTCCTCATCTACATCCATAGAAATTAATATAGAGAAAAGTATGTGCCCCCCACATCCACCTCTAGGGGCTTCTCTGTCCTCATCTACATGCATAGAAATTAATATGGAGAAAAGTATGTGCCCCCCACATCCACCTCCGGGGGATTCTCTATCCTCCATTTACATCCAGAAACATTAATATGGAGAAAAGTATGTGCCCCCCACATCCACCTCCGGGGGCTTCTGTGTCCTTCATCTACATCCAGAGACATTAATATGGAGAAAAGTATGAGCCCCCCACATCCACCTCCGGGGGCTTCTCTGTCCTCATCTACATCCATAGAAATTAATATAGAGAAAAGTATGTGCCCCCCACATCCACCTCTAGGGGCTTCTCTGTCCTCATCTACATCCATACACATTAATATGGAGAAAAGTATGTGCCCCCCACATCCACCTCCGGGGGCTTCTCTGTCCTCATCTACATCCATACACATTAATATGGAGAAAAGTATGTGCCCCCCACATCTACCTCCAGGGGCTTCTCTGTCCTCATCTACATCCATAGACATTAATATGGAGAAAAGTATGTGCCCCCCACATCCACCTCCTGGAGCTTCTCTGTCCTCATCTACATCCATAGACATTAATATGGAGAAAAGTATGTGCCCCCCTCATCCACCTCCGGGGGCTTCTCTGTCCTCCATCTACATCCATAGACATTAATATGAAGAAATGTATGTGCCCCCCACATCCACCTCCGGGGGCTTCTCTGTCCTCATCTACATCCATAGAAATTAATATAGAGAAAAGTATGTGCCCCCCACATCCACCTCTAGGGGCTTCTCTGTCCTCATCTACATCCATAGACATTAATATGGAGAAAAGTATGTGCCCCCCACATCCACCTCTAGGGGCTTCTCTGTCCTCATCTACATGCATAGAAATTAATATGGAGAAAAGTATGTGCCCCCCACATCCACCTCCAGGGGCTTCTCTGTCCTCATCTACATCCATAGACATTAATATGGAGAAAAGTATGTGCCCTCCACATCCACCTCCGGGGGCTTCTCTGTCCTCATCTACATCTATAGACATTAATATGGAGAAAAGTATGTGCCCCCCCACATCCACCTCCGTGGGCTTCTCTGTCCTCATCTACATCCATAGAAATTAATATAGAGAAAAGTATGTGCCCCCCACATCCACCTCTAGGGGCTTCTCTGTCCTCATCTACATCCATAGACAATAACATGGAGAAAAGTATGTGCCCCTCACATCCACCTCCGGGGGCTTCTCTGTCCTCATCTACATCCATAGAAATTAATATAGAGAAAAGTATGTGCCCCCCACATCCACCTCCGGGGGATTCTCTATCCTCCATTTACATCCAGAAACATTAATATGGAGAAAAGTATGTGCCCCCCACATCCACCTCCGGGGGCTTCTGTGTCCTTCATCTACATCCAGAGACATTAATATGGAGAAAAGTATGAGCCCCCCACATCCACCTCCGGGGGCTTCTCTGTCCTCATCTACATCCATAGAAATTAATATAGAGAAAAGTATGTGCCCCCCACATCCACCTCTAGGGGCTTCTCTGTCCTCATCTACATCCATACACATTAATATGGAGAAAAGTATGTGCCCCCCACATCCACCTCCGGGGGCTTCTCTGTCCTCATCTACATCCATACACATTAATATGGAGAAAAGTATGTGCCCCCCACATCTACCTCCAGGGGCTTCTCTGTCCTCATCTACATCCATAGACATTAATATGGAGAAAAGTATGTGCCCCCCACATCCACCTCCGGGGGCTTCTCTGTCCTCATCTACACCCATAGACATTAATATGGAGAAAAGTATGTGCCCCCCACATCCACCTCCTGGGGCTTCTCTGTCCTCATCTACATCCATAGACATTAATATGGAGAAAAGTATGTGCCCCCCACATCCACCTCCTGGGGCTTCTCTGTCCTCATCTACATCCATAGACATTAATATGGAGAAAAGTAGGTGCCCCCAACATCCACCTCCGGGGGCTTCTCTGTCCTCATCTACATCTATAGACATTAATATGGAGAAAAGTATGTGCCCCCCACATTCACCTACGGGGGCTTCTCTGTCCTCATCTACATCTATAGACATTAATATGGAGAAAAGTATGTGCCCCCCACATCCACCTCCGGGGGCTTCTCTGTCCTCATCTACATGCATAGAAATTAATATGGAGAAAAGTATGTGCCCCCCACATCCACCTCCAGGGACTTCTCTGTCCTCATCTACATCCATAGACATTAATATGGAGAAAAGTATGTGCCCTCCACATCCACCTCCGGGGGCTTCTCTGTCCTCATCTACATCTATAGACATTAATATGGAGAAAAGTATGTGCCCCCCCACATCCACCTCCGTGGGCTTCTCTGTCCTCATCTACATCTATAGACATTAATATGGAGAAAAGTATGTGCCCCCCTCATCCACCTCCGGGGGCTTCTCTGTCCTCCATCTACATCCATAGACATTAATATGAAGAAATGTATGTGCCCCCCACATCCACCTCCGGGGGCTTCTCTGTCCTCATCTACATCCATAGAAATTAATATAGAGAAAAGTATGTGCCCCCCACATCCACCTCTAGGGGCTTCTCTGTCCTCATCTACATCCATAGACATTAATATGGAGAAAAGTATGTGCCCCCCACATCCACCTCCGGGGGCTTCTCTGTCCTCATCTACATGCATACAAATTAATATGGAGAAAAGTATGTGCCCCCCACATCCACCTCCGGGGGATTCTCTGTCCTCCATTTACATCCAGAAACATTAATATGGAGAAAAGTATGTGCCCCCCTCATCCACCTCCGGGGGCTTCTCTGTCCTCATCTACATCCATAGACATTAATATGGAGAAAAGTAGGTGCCCCCAACATCCACCTCCGGGGGCTTCTCTGTCCTCCATCTACATCCACAGACATTAATATGGAGAAATGTATGTGCCCCCCACATCCACCTCCAGGGGCTTCTCTGTCCTCATCTACATCCATTGACATTAATATGGAGAAAAGTATGTGCCCCCCACATCCACCTCCAGGGGCTTCTCTGTCCTCATCTACATCCATTGACATTAATATGGAGAAAAGTATGTACCCCCACATCCACCTACAGGGGCTTCTCTGTCCTCATCTACATCCATAGACATTAATATGGAGATAAGTATGTGCCCCTCACATCCACCTCCGGGGGCTTCTCTGTCCTCATCTACATCCATAGACATTAATATGGAGAAAAGTAGGTGCCCCCCACATCCACCTCCGGGGGCTTCTCTGTCCTCATCTACATCCATAGACATTAATATGGAGAAAAGTATGTGCCCCCCTCATCCACCTCCGGGGGCTTCTCTGTCCTCCATCTACATCCATAGACATTAATATGGAGAAAAGTATGTGCCCCCCACATCCACCTCCGGGGGCTTCTCTGTCCGCATCTACATCCATAGACATTAATATGGAGAAAAGTATGTGCCCCCATCATCCTCCTCCGGGGGCTTCTCTGTCCTCCATCTACATCCATAGACATTAATATGGAGAAAAGTATGTGCCCCCCACATCCACCTCCGGGGGCTTCTCTGTCCTCATCTACATCCATAGACATTAATATGGAGAAAAGTATGTGCCCCCCACATCCATCTCCGGGGGCTTCTCTGTCCTCATCTACATCCATAGACATTAATATGGAGAAAAGTATGTGCCCCCCACATCCACCTCCGGGGGCTTCTCTGTCCTCATCTACATCCATAGACATTAATATGGAGAAAAGTATGTGCCCCCAACATCCACCTCCGGGGGCTTCTCTGTCCTCATCTACATCCATAGACAGTAATATGGAGAAAAGTATGTGCCCCCCCACATCCACCTCCAGGGGCTTCTCTGTCCTCATCTACATTCATAGACATTAATATGGAGAAAAGTAGGTGCCCCCAACATCCACCTCCGGGGGCTTCTCTGTCCTCATCTACATCTATAGACATTAATATGGAGAAAAGTATGTGCCCCCCACATCCACCTCCGGGGGCTTCTCTGTCCTCATCTACATGCATAGAAATTAATATGGAGAAAAGCATGTGCCCCCCACATCCACCTACGGGGGCTTCTCTGTCCTCATCTACATCTATAGACATTAATATGGAGAAAAGTATGTGCCCCCCACATCCACCTCCGGGGGCTTCTCTGTCCTCATCTACATGCATAGAAATTAATATGGAGAAAAGTGTGTGCCCCCCACATCCACCTACAGGGGCTTCTCTGTCCTCCATCTACATCCATAGACATTAATATAGAGAAAAGTATGTGCCCCCCTCATCCACGTCCGGGGGCTTCTCTGTCCTCCATCTACATCCAGAGACATTAATATGGAGAAATGTATGTCCCCCCCACATCAACCTCCGGGGGCTTCTCTGTCCTCATCTACATCCATAGACATTAATATGGAGAAAAGTATGTGCCCCCCACATCCACCTCCGGGGGCTTCTCTGTCCTCATCTACATGCATAGAAATTAATATGGAGAAAAGCATGTGCCCCCCACATCCACCTCCGGGGGCTTCTCTGTCCTCATCTACATCCATAGACAGTAATATGGAGAAAAGTATGTGCCCCCCCACATCCACCTCCAGGGGCTTCTCTGTCCTCATCTACATTCATAGACAGTAATATGGAGAAAAGTAGGTGCCCCCAACATCCACCTCCAGGGGCTTCTCTGTCCTCATCTACATCCATAGACAGTAATATGGAGAAAAGTAGGTGCCCCCAACATCCACCTCCGGGGGCTTCTCTGTCCTCATCTACATCTATAGACATTAATATGGAGAAAAGTATGTGCCCCCCACATCCACCTCCGGGGGCTTCTCTGTCCTCATCTACATGCATAGAAATTAATATGGAGAAAAGCATGTGCCCCCCACATCCACCTACGGGGGCTTCTCTGTCCTCATCTACATCTATAGACATTAATATGGAGAAAAGTATGTGCCCCCCACATCCACCTCCGGGGGCTTCTCTGTCCTCATCTACATGAATAGAAATTAATATGGAGAAAAGTATGTGCCCCCCACATCCACCTACAGGGGCTTCTCTGTCCTCCATCTACATCCATAGACATTAATATGGATAAAAGTATGTGCCCCCCTCATCCACCTCCGGGGGCTTCTGTGTCCTTCATCTACATCCAGAGACATTAATATGGAGAAAAGTATGAGCCCCCCACATCCACCTCCGGGGGCTTCTCTGTCCTCATCTACATCCATAGAAATTAATATAGAGAAAAGTATGTGCCCCCCACATCCACCTCTAGGGGCTTCTCTGTCCTCATCTACATCCATACACATTAATATGGAGAAAAGTATGTGCCCCCCACATCTACCTCCAGGGGCTTCTCTGTCCTCATCTACATCCATAGACATTAATATGGAGAAAAGTATGTGCCCCCCACATCCACCTCCGGGGGCTTCTCTGTCCTTACCTACATCCATACACATTAATATGGAGAAAAGTATGTGCCCCCCACATCCACCTCCTGGAGCTTCTCTGTCCTCATCTACATCCATAGACATTAATATGGAGAAAAGTATGTGCCCCCCACATCCACCTCCGGGGGCTTCTCTGTCCTCATCTACATCCATAGACATTAATATGGAGAAAAGTAGGTGCCCCCAACATCCACCTCCGGGGGCTTCTCTGTCCTCATCTACATCTATAGACATTAATATGGAGAAAAGTATGTGCCCCCCACATTCACCTACGGGGGCTTCTCTGTCCTCATCTACATCTATAGACATTAATATGGAGAAAAGTATGTGCCCCCCACATCCACCTCCGGGGGCTTCTCTGTCCTCATCTACATGCATAGAAATTAATATGGAGAAAAGTATGTGCCCCCCACATCCACCTCCAGGGGCTTCTCTGTCCTCATCTACATCCATAGACATTAATATGGAGAAAAGTATGTGCCCTCCACATCCACCTCCGGGGGCTTCTCTGTCCTCATCTACATCTATAGACATTAATATGGAGAAAAGTATGTGCCCCCCCACATCCACCTCCGTGGGCTTCTCTGTCCTCATCTACATCTATAGACATTAATATGGAGAAAAGTATGTGCCCCCCTCATCCACCTCCGGGGGCTTCTCTGTCCTCCATCTACATCCATAGACATTAATATGAAGAAATGTATGTGCCCCCCACATCCACCTCCGGGGGCTTCTCTGTCCTCATCTACATCCATAGAAATTAATATAGAGAAAAGTATGTGCCCCCCACATCCACCTCTAGGGGCTTCTCTGTCCTCATCTACATCCATAGACATTAATATGGAGAAAAGTATGTGCCCCCCACATCCACCTCCGGGGGCTTCTCTGTCCTCATCTACATGCATACAAATTAATATGGAGAAAAGTATGTGCCCCCCTCATCCACCTCCGGGGGCTTCTCTGTCCTCATCTACATCCATAGACATTAATATGGAGAAAAGTAGGTGCCCCCAACATCCACCTCCGGGGGCTTCTCTGTCCTCCATCTACATCCACAGACATTAATATGGAGAAATGTATGTGCCCCCCACATCCACCTCCAGGGGCTTCTCTGTCCTCATCTACATCCATTGACATTAATATGGAGAAAAGTATGTGCCCCCCACATCCACCTCCAGGGGCTTCTCTGTCCTCATCTACATCCATTGACATTAATATGGAGAAAAGTATGTACCCCCACATCCACCTACAGGGGCTTCTCTGTCCTCATCTACATCCATAGACATTAATATGGAGATAAGTATGTGCCCCTCACATCCACCTCCGGGGGCTTCTCTGTCCTCATCTACATCCATAGACATTAATATGGAGAAAAGTATGTGCCCCCAACATCCACCTCCGGGGGCTTCTCTGTCCTCATCTACATCCATAGACATTAATATGGAGAAAAGTATGTGCCCCCCTCATCCACCTCCGGGGGCTTCTCTGTCCTCCATCTACATCCATAGACATTAATATGGAGAAAAGTATGTGCCCCCCACATCCACCTCCGGGGGCTTCTCTGTCCGCATCTACATCCATAGACATTAATATGGAGAAAAGTATGTGCCCCCATCATCCTCCTCCGGGGGCTTCTCTGTCCTCCATCTACATCCATAGACATTAATATGGAGAAAAGTATGTGCCCCCCACATCCACCTCCGGGGGCTTCTCTGTCCTCATCTACATCCATAGACATTAATATGGAGAAAAGTATGTGCCCCCCACATCCATCTCCGGGGGCTTCTCTGTCCTCATCTACATCCATAGACATTAATATGGAGAAAAGTATGTGCCCCCCACATCCACCTCCGGGGGCTTCTCTGTCCTCATCTACATCCATAGACATTAATATGGAGAAAAGTATGTGCCCCCAACATCCACCTCCGGGGGCTTCTCTGTCCTCATCTACATCCATAGACAGTAATATGGAGAAAAGTATGTGCCCCCCCACATCCACCTCCAGGGGCTTCTCTGTCCTCATCTACATTCATAGACATTAATATGGAGAAAAGTAGGTGCCCCCAACATCCACCTCCGGGGGCTTCTCTGTCCTCATCTACATCTATAGAAATTAATATGGAGAAAAGTGTGTGCCCCCCACATCCACCTACAGGGGCTTCTCTGTCCTCCATCTACATCCATAGACATTAATATAGAGAAAAGTATGTGCCCCCCTCATCCACGTCCGGGGGCTTCTCTGTCCTCCATCTACATCCAGAGACATTAATATGGAGAAATGTATGTCCCCCCCACATCCACCTCCGGGGGCGTCTCTGTCCTCATCTACATCCAGAAACATTAATATGGAGAAAAGTATGTGCCCCCCACATCCACCTCCGGGGGCTTCTCTGTCCTCATCTACATCCATAGACAGTAATATGGAGAAAAGTATGTGCCCCCCCACATCCACCTCCAGGGGCTTCTCTGTCCTCATCTACATTCATAGACAGTAATATGGAGAAAAGTAGGTGCCCCCAACATCCACCTCCAGGGGCTTCTCTGTCCTCATCTACATCCATAGACAGTAATATGGAGAAAAGTAGGTGCCCCCAACATCCACCTCCGGGGGCTTCTCTGTCCTCATCTACATCTATAGACATTAATATGGAGAAAAGTATGTGCCCCCCACATCCACCTCCGGGGGCTTCTCTGTCCTCATCTACATGCATAGAAATTAATATGGAGAAAAGCATGTGCCCCCCACATCCACCTACGGGGGCTTCTCTGTCCTCATCTACATCTATAGACATTAATATGGAGAAAAGTATGTGCCCCCCACATCCACCTCCGGGGCTTCTCTGTCCTCATCTACATGCATAGAAATTAATATGGAGAAAAGTATGTGCCCCCCACATCCACCTACAGGGGCTTCTCTGTCCTCCATCTACATCCATAGACATTAATATGGATAAAAGTATGTGCCCCCCTCATCCACGTCCGGGGGCTTCTCTGTCCTCCATCTACATCCAGAGACATTAATATGGAGAAATGTATGTGCCCCCCACATCTACCTCCGGGGGCTTCTCTGTCCTCATCTACATCCATAGACATTAATATGGAGAAAATTATGTGCCCCCCACATCCACCTCCAGGGGCTTCTCTGTCCTCATCTACATTCATAGACATTAATATGGAGAAAAGTAGGTGCCCCCAACATCCACCTCCGGGGGCTTCTCTGTCCTCATCTACATCTATAGACATTAATATGGAGAAAAGTATGTGCCCCCCACATCCACCTCCGGGGGCTTCTCTGTCCTCATCTACATGCATAGAAATTAATATGGAGAAAAGCATGTGCCCCCCACATCCACCTACGGGGGCTTCTCTGTCCTCATCTACATCTATAGACATTAATATGGAGAAAAGTATGTGCCCCCCACATCCACCTCCGGGGGCTTCTCTGTCCTCATCTACATGCATAGAAATTAATATGGAGAAAAGTATGTGCCCCCCACATCCACCTACAGGGGCTTCTCTGTCCTCCATCTACATCCATAGACATTAATATAGAGAAAAGTATGTGCCCCCCTCATCCACGTCCGGGGGCTTCTCTGTCCTCCATCTACATCCAGAGACATTAATATGGAGAAATGTATGTGCCCCCCACATCTACCTCCGGGGGCTTCTCTGTCCTCATCTACATCCATAGACATTAATATGGAGAAAATTATGTGCCCCCCACATCCACCTCCGGGGGCTTCTCTGTCCTCATCTACATCCATAGACATTAATATGGAGAAAAGTATGTGCCCCCCACATCCACCTCCGGGGGCTTCTGTGTCCTTCATCTACATCCAGAGACATTAATATGGAGAAAAGTATGAGCCCCCCACATCCACCTCCGGGGGCTTCTCTGTCCTCATCTACATCCATAGAAATTAATATAGAGAAAAGTATGTGCCCCCCACATCCACCTCTAGGGGCTTCTCTGTCCTCATCTACATCCATACACATTAATATGGAGAAAAGTATGTGCCCCCCACATCTACCTCCAGGGGCTTCTCTGTCCTCATCTACATCCATAGACATTAATATGGAGAAAAGTATGTGCCCACCACATCCACCTCCGGGGGCTTCTCTGTCCTCACCTACATCCATAGACATTAATATGGAGAAAAGTATGTGCCCCCCACATCCACCTCTAGGGACTTCTCTGTCCTCATCTACATCCATACACATTAATATGGAGAAAAGTATGTGCCCCCCACATCTACCTCCAGGGGCTTCTCTGTCCTCATCTACATCCATAGACATTAATATGGAGAAAAGTATGTGCCCCCCACATCCACCTCCGGGGGCTTCTCTGTCCTCACCTACATCCATACACATTAATATGGAGAAAAGTATGTGCCCCCCACATCCACCTCCGGGAGCTTCTCTGTCCTTATCTACATCCATAGACATTAATATGGAGAAAAGTATGTGCCCCCCACATCCACCTCCGGGGGCTTCTCTGTCCTCATCTACATCCATAGACATTAATATGGAGAAAAGTAGGTGCCCCCAACATCCACCTCCGGGGGCTTCTCTGTCCTCATCTACATCTATAGACATTAATATGGAGAAAAGTATGTGCCCCCCACATCCACCTCCGGGGGCTTCTCTGTCTACATCTACATGCATAGAAATTAATATGGAGAAAAGTATGTGCCCCCCACATCCACCTCCAGGGGCTTCTCTGTCCTCATCTACATCCATAGACATTAATATGGAGAAAAGTATGTGCCCCCCACATCCACCTCCGGGGGCTTCTCTGTCCTCATCTACATCTATAGACATTAATATGGAGAAAAGTATGTGCCCCCCACATCCACCTCCGGGGGCTTCTCTGTCCTCATCTACATGCATAGAAATTAATATGGAGAAAAGTATGTGCCCCCCACATCCACCTCCAGGGGCTTCTCTGTCCTCATCTACATCCATAGACATTAATATGGAGAAAAGTATGTGCCCCCCACATCCACCTCCGGGGGCTTCTCTGTCCTCATCTACATCCATAGACATTAATATGGAGAAAAGTATGTGCCCCCCACATCCACCTCCGGGGGCTTCTCTGTCCTCATCTACATCCATAGACAGTAATATGGAGAAAAGTATGTGCCCCCCCACATCCACCTCCAGGGGCTTCTCTGTCCTCATCTACATTCATAGACATTAATATGGAGAAAAGCATGTGCCCCCCACATCCACCTACGGGGGCTTCTCTGTCCTCATCTACATCTATAGACATTAATATGGAGAAAAGTATGTGCCCCCCACATCCACCTCCGGGGGCTTCTCTGTCCTCATCTACATGCATAGAAATTAATATGGAGAAAAGTATGTGCCCCCCACATCCACCTACAGGGGCTTCTCTGTCCTCCATCTACATCCAGAGACATTAATATAGAGAAAAGTATGTGCCCCCCTCATCCACCTCCGGGGGCTTCTCTGTCCTCCATCTACATCCAGAGACATTAATATGGAGAAATGTATGTGCCCCCCACATCCACCTCCGGGGGCTTCTCTGTCCTCATCTACATCCATAGACATTAATATGGAGAAAATTATGTGACCCCCACATCCACCTCCGGGGGCTTCTCTGTCCTCATCTACATCCATAGACATTAATATGGAGAAAAGTATGTGCCCCCCACATCCACCTCCGGGGGCTTCTGTGTCCTTCATCTACATCCAGAGACATTAATATGGAGAAAAGTATGAGCCCCCCACATCCACCTCCGGGGGCTTCTCTGTCCTCATCTACATCCATAGAAATTAATATAGAGAAAAGTATGTGCCCCCCACATCCACCTCTAGGGGCTTCTCTGTCCTCATCTACATCCATACACATTAATATGGAGAAAAGTATGTGCCCCCCACATCTACCTCCAGGGGCTTCTCTGTCCTCATCTACATCCATAGACATTAATATGGAGAAAAGTATGTGCCCACCACATCCACCTCCGGGGGCTTCTCTGTCCTCACCTACATCCATAGACATTAATATAGAGAAAAGTATGTGCCCCCCACATCCACCTCTAGGGACTTCTCTGTCCTCATCTACATCCATAGACATTAATATGGAGAAAAGTATGTGCCCCCCACATCTACCTCCAGGGGCTTCTCTGTCCTCATCTACATCCATAGACATTAATATGGAGAAAAGTATGTGCCCCCCACATCTACCTCCAGGGGCTTCTCTGTCCTCATCTACATCCATAGACATTAATATGGAGAAAAGTATGTGCCCCCCACATCCACTTCCGGGGGCTTCTCTGTCCTCACCTACATCCATACACATTAATATGGAGAAAAGTATGTGCCCCCACATCCAACTCCGGGAGCTTCTCTGTCCTTATCTACATCCATAGACATTAATATGGAGAAAAGTATGTGCCCCCCACATCCACCTCCAGGGGCTTCTCTGTCCTCATCTTCATCCATAGACATTAAAATGGAGAAAAGTATGTGCCCTCCACATCCACCTCCGGGGGCTTCTCTGTCCTCATCTACATCTATAGACATTAATATAGAGAAAATTATGTGCCCCCCACATCCACCTCCGGGGGCTTCTTTGTCCTCATCTACATCCATAGACATTAATATGGAGAAAAGTATGTACCCCCACATCCACCTCCGGGGGCTTTTCTGTCCTCATCTACATCCATAGACATTAATATGGAGAAAAGTATGTGCCCCCCACATCCACCTCCGGGGGCTTCTGTGTCCTTCATCTACATCCAGAGACATTAATATGGAGAAAAGTATGAGCCCCCCACATCCACCTCTGGGGGCTTCTCTGTCCTCATCTACATCCATAGAAATTAATATAGAGAAAAGTATGTGCCCCCCACATCCACCTCTAGGGGCTTCTCTGTCCTCATCTACATCCATACACATTAATATGGAGAAAAGTATGTGCCCCCCACATCTACCTCCAGGGGCTTCTCTGTCCTCATCTACATCCATAGACATTAATATGGAGAAAAGTATGTGCCCACCACATCCACCTCCGGGGGCTTCTCTGTCCTCACCTACATCCATAGACATTAATATGGAGAAAAGTATGTGCCCCCCACATCCATCTCTAGGGACTTCTCTGTCCTCATCTACATCCATAGACATTAATATGGAGAAAAGTATGTGCCCCCCACATCCACCTCCGGGGGCTTCTCTGTCCTCACCTACATCCATACACATTAATATGGAGAAAAGTATGTGCCCCCCACATCCACCTCCGGGAGCTTCTCTGTCCTTATCTACATCCATAGACATTAATATGGAGAAAAGTATGTGCCCCCCACATCCACCTCCGGGGGCTTCTCTGTCCCCATCTACATCCATAGACATTAATATGGAGAAAAGTAGGTGCCCCCAACATCCACCTCCGGGGGCTTCTCTGTCCTCATCTACATCTATAGACATTAATATGGAGAAAAGTATGTGCCCCCCACATCCACCTCCGGGGGCTTCTCTGTCCTCATCTACATGCATAGAAATTAATATGGAGAAAAGTATGTGCCCCCCACATCCACCTCCAGGGGCTTCTCTGTCCTCATCTACATCCATAGACATTGATATGGAGAAAAGTATGTGCCCCCCACATCCACCTCCGGGAGCTTCTCTGTCCTTATCTACATCCATAGACATTAATATGGAGAAAAGTATGTGCCCCCCACATCCACCTCCGGGGGCTTCTCTGTCCTCATCTACATCCATAGACATTAATATGGAGAAAAGTAGGTGCCCCCAACATCCACCTCCGGGGGCTTCTCTGTCCTCATCTACATCTATAGACATTAATATGGAGAAAAGTATGTGCCCCCCACATCCACCTCCGGGGGCTTCTCTGTCCTCATCTACATGCATAGAAATTAATATGGAGAAAAGTATGTGCCCCCCACATCCACCTCCAGGGGCTTCTCTGTCCTCATCTACATCCATAGACATTAATATGGAGAAAAGTATGTGCCCCCCACATCCACCTCCGGGGGCTTCTCTGTCCTCATCTACATCCATAGACATTAATATGGAGAAAAGTATGTGCCCCCCACATCCACCTCCGGGGGCTTCTCTGTCCTCATCTACATCCATACACAGTAATATGGAGAAAAGTATGTGCCCCCCCACATCCACCTCCAGGGGCTTCTCTGTCCTCATCTACATTCATAGACATTAATATGGAGAAAAGCATGTGCCCCCCACATCCACCTACGGGGGCTTCTCTGTCCTCATCTACATCTATAGACATTAATATGGAGAAAAGTATGTGCCCCCGACATCCACCTCCGGGGGCTTCTCTGTCCTCATCTACATGCATAGAAATTAATATGGAGAAAAGTATGTGCCCCCCACATCCACCTACAGGGGCTTCTCTGTCCTCCATCTACATCCATAGACATTAATATAGAGAAAAGTATGTGCCCCCCTCATCCACCTCCGGGGGCTTCTCTGTCATCCATCTACATCCAGAGACATTAATATGGAGAAATGTATGTGCCCCCCACATCCACCTCCGGGGGCTTCTCTGTCCTCATCTACATCCATAGACATTAATATGGAGAAAATTATGTGCCCCCCACATCCACCTCCGGGGGCTTCTCTGTCCTCATCTACATCCATAGACATTAATATGGAGAAAAGTATGTGCCCCCCACATCCACCTCCGGGGGCTTCTGTGTCCTTCATCTACATCCAGAGACATTAATATGGAGAAAAGTATGAGCCCCCCACATCCACCTCCGGGGGCTTCTCTGTCCTCATCTACATCCATAGAAATTAATATAGAGAAAAGTATGTGCCCCCCACATCCACCTCTAGGGGCTTCTCTGTCCTCATCTACATCCATACACATTAATATGGAGAAAAGTATGTGCCCCCCACATCTACCTCCAGGGGCTTCTCTGTCCTCATCTACATCCATAGACATTAATATGGAGAAAAGTATGTGCCCCCCACATCTACCTCCAGGGGCTTCTCTGTCCTCATCTACATCCATAGACATTAATATGGAGAAAAGTATGTGCCCCCCACATCCACCTCCGGGGGCTTCTCTGTCCTCACCTACATCCATACACATTAATATGGAGAAAAGTATGTGCCCCCCACATCCACCTCCGGGGGCTTCTCTGTCCTCATCTACATCTATAGACATTAATATGGAGAAAAGTATGTGCCCCCCACATTCACCTACGGGGGCTTCTCTGTCCTCATCTACATCTATAGACATTAATATGGAGAAAAGTATGTGCCCCCCACATCCACCTCCGGGGGCTTCTCTGTCCTCATCTACATCCATAGACATTAATATGGAGAAAAGTATGTGCCCCCCACATCCACCTCCCGGGGCTTCTCTGTCCTCATCTACATCCATAGACATTAATATGGAGAAAAGTATGTGCCCCCCACATCCACCTCCAGGGGCTTCTCTGTCCTCATCTACATGCATAGAAATTAATATGGAGAAAAGTATGTGCCCCCCACATCCACCTCCAGGGGCTTCTCTGTCCTCATCTTCATCCATAGACATTAAAATGGAGAAAAGTATGTGCCCTCCACATCCACCTCCGGGGGCTTCTCTGTCCTCATCTACATCTATAGACATTAATATAGAGAAAAGTATGTGCCCCCCACATCCACCTCCGGGGGCTTCTCTGTCCTCATCTACATCTATAGACATTAATATAGAGAAAAGTATGTGCCCCCCACATCCACCTCCGGGGGCTTCTCTGTCCTCCATCTACATCCATAGACATTAATATGAAGAAATGTATGTGCCCCCCACATCCACCTCCGGGGGCTTCTCTGTCCTCATCTACATCCATAGAAATTAATATAGAGAAAAGTATGTGCCCCCCACATCCACCTCCGGGGGCTTCTCTGTCCTCATCTACATCCATAGATATTAATATGGAGAAAAGTATGTGCCCCCCACATCCACCTCCGGGGGCTTCTCTGTCCTCCATTTACATCCAGAAACATTAATATGGAGAAAAGTATGTGCCCCCCACATCCACCTCCGGGGTCTTCTCTGTCCTCATCTACATCCATACACATTAATATGGAGAAAAGTAGGTGCCCCCAACATCCACCTCCGAGGGCTTCTCTGTCCTCATCTACATCTATAGACATTAATATGGAGAAAAGTATGTGCCCCCCACATCCACCTCCGGGGGCTTCTCTGTCCTCATCTACATGCATAGAAATTAATATGGAGAAAATTATGTGCCCCCCACATCCACCTCCAGGGGCTTCTCTGTCCTCATCTTCATCCATAGACATTAAAATGGAGAAAAGTATGTGCCCCCCACATCCACCTCGGGGGGCTTCTCTGTCCTCATCTACATCTATAGACATTAATATAGAGAAAAGTATGTGCCCCCCACATCCACCTCCGGGGGCTTCTCTGTCCTCCATCTACATCCATAGACATTAATATGAAGAAATGTATGTGCCCCCCACATCCACCTCCGGGGGCTTCTCTGTCCTCATCTACATCCATAGAAATTAATATAGAGAAAAGTATGTGCCCCCCACATCCACCTCCGGGGGCTTCTCTGTCCTCATCTACATCCATAGACATTAATATGGAGAAAAGTATGTGCCCCCCACATCCACCTCCGGGGGCTTCTCTGTCCTCCATTTACATCCAGAAACATTAATATGGAGAAAAGTATGTGCCCCCCACATCCACCTCCGGGGTCTTCTCTGTCCTCATCTACATCCATACACATTAATATGGAGAAAAGTAGGTGCCCCCAACATCCACCTCCGAGGGCTTCTCTGTCCTCATCTACATCTATAGACATTAATATGGAGAAAAGTATGTGCCCCCCACATCCACCTCCGGGGGCTTCTCTGTCCTCATCTACATCCATAGAGATTAATATGGAGAAAAGTATGTGCCCCCCACATCCTCCTACGGGGGCTTCTCTGTCCTCATCTACATCTATAGACATTAATATGGAGAAAAGTATGTGCCCCCCACATCCACCTACGGGGGCATCTCTGTCCTCATCTACATCCATAGACATTAATATGGAGAAAAGGTATGTGCCCCCCACATCCACCTCCGGGGGCGTCTCTGTCCTCATCTACATCCATAGACATTAATATGGAGAAAAGTATGTGCCCCCCACATCCACCTCCGGGGGCTTCTCTGTCCTCATCTACATCCACAGACATTAATATGGAGAAATGTATGTGCCCCCCACATCCACCTACTGGGGCTTCTCTGCCCTCATCTACATCCACAGACATTAATATGGAGAAATGTATGTGCCCCCCACATCCACCTACTGGGGCTTCTCTGTCCTCATCTACATCCATAGACATTAATATGGAGAAAAGTAGGTGCCCCCAATATCCACCTCCGGGGGCTTCTCTGTCCTCATCTACATCTATAGACATTAATATGGAGAAAAGTATGTGCCCCCCACATCCACCTCCGGGGGCTTCTCTGTCCTCATCTACATGCATAGAAATTAATATTGAGAAAAGTATGTGCCCCCCACATCCACCTCCAGGGGCTTCTCTGTCCTCATCTTCATCCATAGACATTAAAATGGAGAAAAGTATGTGCCCTCCACATCCACCTCCGGGGGCTTCTCTGTCCTCATCTACATCTATAGACATTAATATAGAGAAAAGTATGTGCCCCCCACATCCACCTCCGGGGGCTTCTCTGTCCTCCATCTACATCCATAGACATTAATATGAAGAAATGTATGTGCCCCCCACATCCACCTCCGGGGGCTTCTCTGTCCTCATCTACATCCATAGAAATTAATATAGAGAAAAGTATGTGCCCCCCACATCCACCTCTGGGGGCTTCTCTGTCCTCATCTACATCCATAGACATTAATATGGAGAAAAGTATGTGCCCCCCACATCCACCTCCGGGGGCTTCTCTGTCCTCCATTTACATCCAGAAACATTAATATGGAGAAAAGTATGTGCCCCCCACATCCACCTCCGGGGTCTTCTCTGTCCTCATCTACATCCATACACATTAATATGGAGAAAAGTAGGTGACCCCAACATCCACCTCCGAGGGCTTCTCTGTCCTCATCTACATCTATAGACATTAATATGGAGAAAAGTATGTGCCCCCCACATCCACCTCCGGGGGCTTCTCTGTCCTCATCTACATCCATAGAGATTAATATGGAGAAAAGTAGGTGCCCCCAACATCCACCTCCGAGGGCTTCTCTGTCCTCATCTACATCTATAGACATTAATATGGAGAAAAGTATGTGCCCCCCACATCCACCTCCGGGGGCTTCTCTGTCCTCATCTACATGCATAGAAATTAATATTGAGAAAAGTATGTGCCCCCCACATCCACCTCCAGGGGCTTCTCTGTCCTCATCTTCATCCATAGACATTAAAATGGAGAAAAGTATGTGCCCTCCACATCCACCTCCGGGGGCTTCTCTGTCCTCATCTACATCTATAGACATTAATATAGAGAAAAGTATGTGCCCCCCACATCCACCTCCGGGGGCTTCTCTGTCCTCCATCTACATCCATAGACATTAATATGAAGAAATGTATGTGCCCCCCACATCCACCTCCGGGGGCTTCTCTGTCCTCATCTACATCCATAGAAATTAATATAGAGAAAAGTATGTGCCCCCCACATCCACCTCCGGGGGCTTCTCTGTCCTCATCTACATCCATAGACATTAATATGGAGAAAAGTATGTGCCCCCCACATCCACCTCCGGGGGCTTCTCTGTCCTCCATTTACATCCAGAAACATTAATATGGAGAAAAGTATGTGCCCCCCTCATCCACCTCCGGGGTCTTCTCTGTCCTCATCTACATCCATACACATTATTATGGAGAAAAGTAGGTGCCCCCAACATCCACCTCCGGGGGCTTCTCTGTCCTCATCTACATCTATAGACATTAATATGGAGAAAAGTATGTGCCCCCCACATCCACCTCCGGGGGCTTCTCTGTCCTCATCTACATCCATAGAGATTAATATGGAGAAAAGTAGGTGCCCCCAACATCCACCTCCGAGGGCTTCTCTGTCCTCATCTACATCCATAGACATTAATATGGAGAAAAGGTATGTGCCCCCCACATCCACCTCCGGGGGCGTCTCTGTCCTCATCTACATCCATAGACATTAACCCCTTTCTGCCATTAGACGTACTATTGCGTCCATGTGGGGTGGGCTTTACTTCCCAAGGACGCAATAGTACGTCATATGCGATCAGCAGCGCTCACGGGGGGAGCGCCGCCGATCGCGGCCGGGTGTCAGCTGTTTATCGCCGCTGACATCCGGCACTATGTGCCAGGAGCGGTCACGGACCGCCCCCGGCACATTAACCCCCGGCACACCGCGATCAAAGATGATCGCGATGTGCCGGCGGTACAGGGAAGCACCGCGCAGGGAGGGGGCTCCCTGCGGGCTTCCCTGAGCCCCCCGCAGCAACGCGATGTGATCGCGTTGCTGCGAGGGTCTCACCTCCCTCCCTGCTCCCTCCAGCCCCGGATCCAAGATGGCCGCGGATCCGGGTCCTGCAGGGAGGGAGGTGGCTTCACAGAGCCTGCTCAGAGCAGGCACTGTGAAGGCTGCAGGGCTGCATGTCAGATCAGTGATCTGACAGAGTGCTGTGCAAACTGTCAGATCACTGATCTGTGATGTCCCCCCCTGGGACAAAGTAAAAAAGTAAAAAAAAAAAATTTCAAATGTGTAAAAAAAAATAAAAAAAAATATTCCAAAATAATGAAAAAAAAATAAAAATATTATTCCCATAAATACATTTCTTTATCTAAATAATAAAAAAAAAACAATAAAAGTACACATATTTAGTATCTCCGCGTCCGTAACGGCCCGACCTATAAAACTGGCCCACTAGTTAACCCCTTCAGTAAACACCGTAAGAAAAAAAAAAAAAAAACGAGGCAAAAAACAACGCTTTATTATCATACCGCCGAACAAAAAGTGGAATAACACGCGATCAAAAAGACAGATATAACTAACCATGGTACCGCTGAAAACGTCATCTTGTCCCGCAAAAAACGAGCCGCCATACAGCATCATCAGCAAAAAAATAA